>NC_137161.1:21285042-22510742 GCF_951394435.1 Stenella coeruleoalba | reverse complement strand
CCTTAAAGGCCTTATCTCCAATAAAGTCACACAGGGAGCTAGGGCTTCAACATATGAATTTTAGGGGAGGGGACACAATTCTGTTCAGAGAACTTGGGCACATATCAGACATAGCTGAGGAATCACTATGGCCTCAGAGATGAGGACCCAGATGTTAATTCAATGCTTTTCTGTGGTTATGGTCACCAAATCTTTTCTTTTCCAGCTTCCTTCTCTACGAGGTATCCAGTCAATTAACTCCTGCAACTCTTTTTTTTTTTTTGGCCACGCTGCACAGCATGCAGGATCTTAGTTCCCCGACCAGGGATCGAACCCGCACCCCCTGCAGTGGAAGTGCAGAGTCTTAACCACTGGACCGCCAGGGAAGTCCCTCCTGCAACTCTTCATGTAGGTGTCTCAGGCATCCTGTGGACTTCCGGGGTCAACGCAGAATCCTCCTCTTATCTGTGTCCTAGTCCTCAAATGTCTGAGATCCATCAGGTCATGGGTTTCCAACATTGTCTAATCACAATCACTTTAGGCGTGGTTCTCAATTTTGGAAGCTGTTAAAAAAGTTCACCCCAGACCAGTTCAATTAGAACCTCTGGAGGTAGGACTTGGGCATCGGTCATTTTTAAATCTCCCCAAGTAATTCCAATAAGCTGCCAGGGTTGAGGACCACTGATTATAGAGAAGTGTGTGTGTCCTGTCCCCCTCCCCTCAGATTCCAATTTAGTTGTTCTAGAGTGGGGCCCAGGAATCCGTATTTTTAAGCAATTCCCCAGCTGATTCTGACTATCAGCCAGGTTTAGGATAGGTTACTACCTTCCTGAAGCTAAACTGCCTACCCCCACTTGCCCTGTAACGATTCATTTCTGTGGCTATACATAAGCTTTACAGTTGCAGATTTTATTTCCTTCCTCCTCTTTGTAGCAAATCATTTTGGGGACAGCTCTTCACATGCACCAAAAGACACTGCTTAAAGGAGAGAGTTTTCTGAAAACATGAAGGGAAGCAGCAGAAGAAACCAAATGGGGGTTTTAAAAAAGTGTGCAGCTTGCCAAGGGAGAGAGCAAGAAATCTGGTGAAAGATACAGGAAGGAGTGGGAGTGGGGTTGGAGATGAGGTCACAGGGACGAAAACGGGGTTGACAGGTTTCAACAGCAAATTAACGAACACACAGTAAGTCAACGGCCCCAGAAGTTGTAGGTGAAGGGCCTTGCTTTGGGCAAAAGAGATAACAGGCAACAGCATCTTCTGGTATAGCCCCTGCCCCCATCCTGACCTCACCCATCTTCACCCTTACTCTCCAACAATACTTCTCTCAGGAAAGGATGCCATGGACTCAACCACACCAAGCTAGAACAGTATTTTAATAGGGGACCATGACAATAAACCAAAAGAATAGGGCTGAAAAGACAGAATTTCAGGCGCATTTACTGAATGGAGAGGGAGAGGAGAGCAGATAAGCCTTTCTTAGCTTTTTGGTAACTCCCACCATCACAGCACTCTTTACTTGCTGAATCCTGGTGGCTATTAACTATGATGCTTATTGTGTAGTTCTCTGACACGAACATAAAAATGAGGTGTATTACCAACATCCAGGCATCCCTGATGAAAACCTCAACGTAGACAGAAAGGTCACATCACAGACTTGACAAATTTTAAAGAGAGCACTGCAGCCTGTGTACATCACCAGCCATGGATGTTAAGTTTTCCTTACAGAAATTGAAAGTCAAGACACTTGGATTCCAAGTCAAACCCACTCTCACACTCTCTGCTTAACATCTCTATCTGTAAAACAAGAAAATTCCAAGGATAACTTGATTGAATTTGGCCAGTGGAAACAAAAGTAGGAAGAAAGGGAGGCAAGACATCAAGAAGAAGGTTAAGCAATATATTTTTTAAAGTATTCTCTCCATAGAAAGTCAAGTTAAATATGTTTTGAGTTAGTTACTATTTAGATAATATAGAAAATGAACTAATCACAGAAGAAAAGACTTACATATATTTTAGTGACAACAGCAGTCTTTACCTTATCATTTAGAAGTGGTTTGATCTCTGTGAGTTGAACATCCTGAAGTTCATCCATGAGGACAGATTAGAGTAGAGGATTCTCAAGAATAAATCAGTAACTCTGAAACAGAAGAGAAGTGAAGCAAAAAGCTTAAACCAGGAGCTGGAAACATAACAGTCACACTACATCCATTCATTCAAATATTAGAGCTTAGTACGTGTCATGCATGGCTCAGGGTGCTGAAGACACATTAGACTAGACGCTTAGGGCAAACAGACTCTAAAGTGGCCTCTGTGATCTCTGTACCTCCTAGCATTCACACCCATGCATAATTTCCTACCCCACCAACTGAGTGTGGGTGGGACCCGTGGCTTGCTTTTAGCCATTAGAATATGGCAAAAGTGATGGAATGTACATGAGTATCTGTGTATGATTACATTACAAAAATATTTAACATCTGTCTTGTGGAGAGACACACTTTCCCCTGCTGGTTTTGAAGAAGCAAGTTGGCGTGTTGTGAGAGGGCCATGTGGTAAGAAACAGCCTCCAGCCAAAAGAGCAAGAAACTGGGATGCTCAGTCCAACCACCTGCAAGGAACTGACGGCTGCCAACAACCATATGGGCCTGGGAGTGGATCCTTCCCCAGTCGAGCCTCAGATGAGAAGCCAGCCCTGACCGGAACCTTGACTGCAGCCTTGCAGAGGACCCAGTCAACCCAGCTGGAATCCCAACCCCCTGAATCTGAGATGATAAATGTGTGTTGTTTTAAACCACTAAGGTTGCAGTAATATTTTTATGCAGCAATAGATACTTAATACAATAGCCTTTGCCCTCGTGGAAAATCCATTTTAGTTACTTTGCATAAGTAAGAGAACAACACTGCTCACAGTTACACTTCAGAAAGCAACAGTTTGGAGGGTGGATTAAGGGAGAACAAAAATTGAAGGTTAATGCTGTAGCCTAGGATAAACAGATAAACCAAGGCTAAGCTCACCAGCCTTCACCTGGGGAACCAAAGCAGTAGATGGAGAGTATGGTAGCCAGCCTCCACCATGGCCTCCAATGAGCCCAAGGGTCCTTGACTCCTGATATCTGCACTCATGTGTAATCTCCCATCCAAAAACATCAGGGATGGCCTGTGTAAGTAATAGAATATGGCAGAAGCAACAGTATGTGACTTCTGAAGCGACAATATAAAAGGCATTATCATTTCTGTTTTAAGACACTGTAGTCCTGATTCATCAGCTCTGGGGGAAGCCAGTCCCCATATAGTGAGGACATTCAAATAGCCCTCTGGGGAAGAGCACCAACTTGTCAGAACCAACCTACCAGCCATGTGAGTGAGCCACCTCGCAAATGGATCCTCCAGCCCCAGTCAAGACTGCAGATGACTGCAGCCCTGGAGACATCTGACTGCAACCTCAGGAGAGATCCTGAGCTGCTCTGCCCAGCCTGCTCCCCAATTCCTGACCCAGGACCATGAGACATAATATATAACTTTGTTTTGAGGTGATTTATTACATAGCAATAGACAACTAACACAAAGAGGGAGAAGTTAGGGGAAGTTGGAATAGAGAGGCAGAGCCTCATCCTACTGTACAGGAAGCCATGGGCAGAGGCTGCAGATACTGGATACTGCATGCAAGTGATTCCCACCCAGACTCCAAAGCTCTAGGCTTCATCTCCTCTGCCTTGGCCCTGCAGGAAAAATGCTAAATTCATGAGTTGGGAATTCAGACATTCAACAACCATTTATTGAGTACTCACTGTGCAAAGCATTATGGACGATATAAAGAAGGTCCCTGCCTTCCAGGAGCTTACTAAAGAGTAGAGACGACAGCTATCTATAAAGCTAACTACAAAATGAGAAGTAAGAAGAAGAGCCAGAGGAGTTCAAAGGAGGAGCAATTACTTCTGATTGGTGGGAATCCTTCACAAGATACTACTTTATTATAGTAATCCACTTTTCTGTTTTTCCCTCCAGAGGTAGGATGTATGGCTTTGACTTGGTTGGCTATGGAGAGGGTATGTGTTCCAGGCAAACTCTTAACTATTAATGACCAATACACCCAAATAAATCCTGCTCTCGGCTGACTAACAAAACCTCTTCTACCATGACTCTGAAGAACCCAGAGGGTGCCAACAGGGACCACTGCTCAAACTATGGACCCCACCTGCCAACATGAGGACCCCAAACATTTGTGCCAGTTAGACAGCACAAGCCCGATATTAAACCTCCCTGTAGGATGTGGTTCTTTTCTCAGATCCCAGGTATTCTATAAACTTGATTGAGCTACTGAATGCCCAGAAACTGAATTTTTATTTTATTTTATTTTCATATCAGTCACACTTCAAAATGGGATGAGATGGCTTGAACGTTTTATCACCAATTTCCGCCAGCATCTAAAATTTCTCTTTTATAGTCCCCACTTCAACCCAGTTAACTCCCAAAATATTGGCCTAACTGGGATCTAGTCACTCTGTTTATTAATCACACTATAAATTGTGGCTACTTTTCATTTGGATTTCACTACTTATCAGTAATTTAAAATGGCAATTTCAAACTTCTTCTTCCTATTTAAAAGTAATGTGGGCTCCCTTTAGAAAATGCGGAAACCATGGAATAATGAAAAGATGTTTTACTCGCAGCCCTTCCTTCTAAAAACCACCACTGTTAACATTTTAGTCTATTTCCATTTTCCCCTCATGTAAAATGGTGATTTCCTGAAACTGTTTTTCCAACCCACCTCTTTATTCCTTACTTTAATTCACTCATGTGAAAGCAGGGCACTGCAAGATGTTAATTTTTCAGATGTGACTCCACGGGGGGAGGCCTGTGAAGGAGCCTCAGGGACAGAGGGAAGCCTGCGGCGCCTCCAAAGTGACGCATTCACCTAGTGTTCCCATGCATTATTTAAAGATGAAGAAATACGCAGTTTGTGCCAGGACAAACACTTAAACAAGGGCACAAATTAAGTGAGAAGGTTGTCCCTGTCATCCAGGCACAATGCAGTCAAGGCAGGACACTGTGACTTAGGAACTGGCAACAAGACAGTGGATGTTCACCTTCCACATCACAGGGGACCCAACATGTTCTTCCAGAGACTCAGAGGAGACTCAATTTTTGCTCAGTTCTCACTGCCCTTGAACCCTTGCCAATGAGCAGTTTTATAACACCTATAAGAAAACTAAGATCACATGGTGGAAAACTCCATCTCCAGATCCCTCAGCTCCACAGACTGGCTCCCTCCTGGGGATCTAAGGCCTGCAGTGCCCTCATCTGCACAAATGATATGGCTGCCAGTTCCCATCCTGGAACTAAGAGCTGTTAATATTTTTAAGAGGCTAGTAGGGATTTTATAAACTGTAGTAGATAAGAACTCTTTTCCAGTTTTATGAGATAGAGGGGAGAGTGACAAGTAAAAAACAGCCATCCTCAAACTGAGGAAGCAAACCCCGTATCAAAAGGCTAGAAAGGGAAAGAGGAAAAGGATACTCTGTGCCAGAAATTATAACCTAAAGACATTATGTTTAATTCTCCTCCTCCCAGAAGTTATGTTTAACACTCCTCCCAAGTAGATATCTTCATTTCTCACTTTATAAGCAAAAAACTTAGGCTTAGAGAAGTTAAGTGACTTTTCCAATATCCACATCTAAGGAAGTAACAAGGCAAGGATTTAAAAACCTTTGCTTTTCCCACTATACCATAATGTCTATGCCAGACCCCCATCTACTGGTTGTAGGACCCTGGGCAGGTTTCCTCCACTCTCCCCACAGAGGCACCTCCTTGAAATAAAGGTGACAGAAACTCAGAGCAATCCTATACCACCAATGACTCAGATGCCTCAGACTGAAGGTTTGAGTCATCACACCAGGACAAGAACTCTCATTATCTCAGTAGTTAGCTGAGGACAAGGAGAACAAGAAATGAGTAGGGAAAAGTGAAGCAAAATCCCAGCTATTACTTGGTACCCAGTTTCTGAAAAGAGGGCTATTTCTTGCTTGTTTTCAGTATCATGAGCCTCAAACTTTAATGTACAATCAATCACCTGGGGATCTTGTTTAGGATCTCAGGTATAATCAGTTTTGAGCAATGACAGTCCAATATATGACCTCATCAGCTGAGGAGAAGTGGGGATCATCTGAGGTGAAGGTGAAGAAATGAAGGGCTTGATTATTAGCAACAATCCTTAATAGAGATGATGAGGGCGGGGTAGAGATAGACTCTGTTAATCTAATTTCATCCTGCCTTCAACCAAAAATGATTTCAATAAATTAGATGGGATTTTTAAAATATTCAACAGGCCAGACCAACTAGAGGGGGAATACATTGGAGAAAGAGAGAAGATTGCTGCAGAAATCCAGCTGAAAGATGACAAGAGTCTGACCATGCTATTGGAATCACAGAGATAAAAAGGGAGATAGCCTCATTCACCAGAGGGCAGAGAGCAGAAGCAAGAAGAACTAAAATTCTGCACCCAGTGGAAGGAAAACCACATTCCCAGAAAGACAGACAAGATGAAAAGGCAGAGGACTTTGTACCAGATGAAGGAATAAGATAAAATCCCAGAAAAACAACTAAATGAAGTGGACATAGGCAACCTTCCAGAAAAAGAATTCAGAATAATGATAGTGAAGATGATCCAGGACCTCGGAAAAACAATGGAGGCAAAGATCGAGAAGATGCAAGAAATGTTTAACAAAGACCTAGAAGAATTAAAGAACAAAGACCTAGAAGAGTTAAAGAACAAACAAACAGAGATGAACAATACAATAACTGAAATGAAAAATACACTAGAAGAAATCAATAGCAGCATAACTGAGGCAGAAGAACGGATAAGTGACCTGGAAGACAGAATGGTGGAATTCACTGCTGCGGAACAGAATAAAGAAAAAAGAATGAAAAGAAATGAAGACAGCCTAAGAGACCTCTGGGACAACATTAAATACAACAACATTTGCATTACAGGGGCGCCAGAGGAGAAGAAAGAGAGAAAGGACCCAAGAAAATATTTGAAGAGATTATAGTCGAAAACGTCCCTAACACGGGAAAGGAAACAGCCACCCAAGTCCAGGAAGCACAGAGAGTCCCATACAGGATAAATCCAAGGAGAAACATGTTGAGACACATAGTAATCAAACTGGCAAAAATTAAAGACAAAGAAAAATTATTGAAAGCAGGAAGGGAAAAACGACAAATAACATACAAGGGAACTCCCATAAGGTTAACAGCTGGTTTCTTAGCAGAAACTCTGCAAGCCAGAAGGGAGTGCCATGATATACTTCAAGTGATGAAAGGGAAGAACCTACAACCAAGATTACTCTACCCGGCAAGGATCTCATTCAGATTCGATGGAGAAATCCAAAGCTTTACAGACAAGCAAAAGCTAAGAGAATTCAGCACCACCAAACCAGCTCTACAACAAATGCTAAAGGAACTTCCCTAAGTGGGAAACACAAGAGAAGAAAAGGACCTACAAAAACAAACCTAGAACAATTAAGAAAATGGTCATAGGAACATACATATTGATAATTACCTTAAATGTGCATGGATTAAATGCTCCAACCAAAAGACACAGGCTAGCTGAATGGATACAAAAACAAGACCCATATATATGCTGTCTACAAGAGACCCACTTCAGACCTAGGGACACATGCAGACTGAAAGTGAGGGGATGGAAAAACATATTCCATGCAAATGGAAATCAAAAGAGAGCTGGAGTAGCAATACTCATATGAGATAAAATAGACTTTAAAATAAAGAATGTTACAAGAGACAAGGAAGGACACTACATAATGATCAAGGGATCAATCCAAGAAGATATAACAATTATAAATATATATGCACTCAACATAGGAGCACCTCAATACATAAGGCAACTGCTAACAGCTATAAAAGAGGAAATAGACAGAAACACAGTAATAGTGGGGGACTTCAACACTTCACTTACACCAATGGACAGGTCATTCAAACAGAAAATTAATAAGGAAACACAAGCTTTAAATGACACAAAAGACCAAATAGATTTAATTGATATTTATAGGACATTCTACCCCAAAACAGCAGATTACACTTTCTTCTCAAGTGCACAGGGAACATTCTCCAGGATAGATCACATCTTGGATCACAAATCAAGCCTCAGTCAACTTAAGAAAATTGAAATCATATCAAGCATCTTTTCTGACCACAACACTATGAGATTAGAAATCAGTTACAGGGAAAAAAATGTAAAAAACACAAACACATGGAGGCTAAACAATACGTTACTAAATAACCAAGAGATCACTGAAGAAATCAAAGAGGAAATCAAAAAATACCTAGAGACAAATGACAATGAAAACACGAGGATCCAAAACCTATGGGATGCAGCAAAAGCAGTTCTAAGAGGGAAGTTTATAGCTGTACAAGCCTACCTCAAGAAACAAGAAAAATCTCAAATAAACAATCTAACGTTACACCTAAAGGAACTACAGAACGAAGAACAAACAAAACCCAAAGTTAGCAGAAGGAAAGAAATCATAAAGATCAGAGCAGAAATAAATGAAATAGAAACAAAGAAAACAATAGCAAAGAACAATAAAACTAAAAGCTGGTTCTTTGAGAAGGTAAACAAAATTGATAAACCATTAGCCAGACTCATCAAGAAGAAGAGGGAGAGGACTCAAATCAATAAAATTAGAAATGAAAAAGGAGAAGTTACAACAGACACCACAGAAATACAAAGCATCCTAAGAGACTACTACAAGCAACTCTATGCCAATAAAATGGACAGTCTGGAAGAAATGGACAAATTCTTAGAAAGGTATAACCTTCCAAGACTGAACCAGGAAGAAATAGAAAATATGAAAAGACCAATCACAAGTAATGAATTGAAACTATGATGAAAAATCTTCCAACAAACAAAAGTACAGGACCAGATGGTTTCACAGGTGAATTCTATCAAATATTTAGAGAAGAGCTAACATCCACCCTTCTCAAACTCTTCCAAAAACTTGCAGAGGAAGGAAAACTCCCAAACTCACTCTACGAGGCCACCATCCCACTGATACCAAAACCAGACAAAGATACTACAAAAAAAAGAAAATTACAGACCAATATCACTGATGAATATAGATGCAGAAATCCTCAACAAAATAGTAGCAAACAGAATCCAACAACACATTAAAAGGATCATACACCATGGTCAAGTGCGAATTATCCCAGGGATGCAAGGATTCTTCAATATACGTAAATCAATCAATGTGATCAACCATATTAACAAACTGAAGAATAAAAACCATATGATCATCTCAATAGATGCAGAAAAAGCTTTTCACAAAATTCAACACCCACTTACAATAAAAACTCTCCAGAAAGTGGGCATAGAGGGAAACTACCTCAACATAGTAAAGGCCATATACGACAAACCCACAGCAAACATCATTCTCAATGGTGAGAAACTAAAAGCATTTCTCTAAGATCAGGAATGAGACACGGATGTCCACTCTCACCACTAGTATTCAACATAGTTTTGGAAGTCCTAGCCACAGCAATCAGAGAAGAAAAAGAAATAAAAGGAATACAAATTGGAAAAGAAGAAGTAAAACTGTCACTGTTTGCAGATGACATGATATTATACATAGAGAATCCTAAAGATGCCACCAGAAAACTACTAGGGCTCATCAATGAATTTGGTAAAGTTGCAGGATACAAAATTAATGCACAGAAATCTCTTGCATTCCTATACACTAACAATGAAAGATCAGAAAGAGAAATTAAGGAAACTATCCCATTCACCATTGCAACAAAAAGAATAAAATACCTAGGAATAAACACCTAAGGAGGTAAAAGACTTGAACTCAAAAAACTATAAGACACTGATGAAAGAAATCAAAGATGACACAAACAGATGGAGAGATATATCATGTTCTAGGATTGGAAGAATCAATATTGTGAAAATGACTATACTACCCAAAGCAATCTACAGATTCAGTGTAATCCCTATCAAATTACCAGTGGCGTTTTTTACAGAACTAGAACAAAAAGTCTTAAAATTTGTATGGAGAGACAAAAGACTGCAAGTAGCCAACGCAGTCTTGAGGGAAAAAAACGGAGCTGGAGGAATCAGACTCCCTGACTTCAGACTATACTACAAAGCTACAGTCATCAAGACAATATGCTACTGGCACAAAAACAGAAATATAGATCAATGGAACAGGATGCAAAGCCTAGAGATAAACCCATGCATCTATGGTCAACTAATCTACGACAAAGGAGGCAAGGATATACAATGAAGAAAAGACAGTCTCTTCAATAAGTGGTGCTGGGAAAACTGGACAGCTACATGTAAAAGAATGAAATTAGATCACTCTCTAACACCATACACAAAAATAAACTCAAAATGGATTAAAGACCTAAATGTAAGACTGGACACTATAAAACTCTTAGAGGAAAACATAGGATGAACACTCTTTGACATAAATCACAGCAAGATCTTTTTTGATCTGCTTCCTAGAGTTATGGAAATAAAAACAAAAATAAACAAATGGGACCTAGCGCAACTTAAAAGGTTTTGCAAAGCAAAGGAAACTACAAATAAGACGAAAAGACAACCCTCAGAATGGGAGAAAATATTGGCAAACAAATCAACGGACAAAGGATGAATCTCCAAAATATATAAACAGCTCATGCAGCTCAATATTTAAAAAACAAACAACCCAATCCAAAAATGGGCAGAAGACCTAAATAGACATTTCTCCAAAGAAGACATACAGATAGCCAAGAAGCACATGAAAAGCTGCTCAACATCATTAATTATTAGAGAAATGCAAATCAAAACTACAGTGAGGTAGCACCTCACAGCAGTCAGAATGGCCATTATCAAAAAATCTATAAACAATAAATGCTGGAGAGGGTGTGGAGAAAAGGAACCCTCTTGCACTGTTGGTGGGAATGTAAATTGATACAGCCACTATGGAGAACAGTATGGAGGTTCCTTAAAAAACTAAAAATAGAACTACCATATGACCCAGCAATCCCACTCCTGGGCATATATCCAGCGAAAACCATAATTCAAAAAGACACATGCACCCCAATATTCACTGCAGCAGTATTTACAACAGCCAGGTCATGGAAGCAACCTAAATGCCCATCGACAGGCGAATGGATAAAGAAGATGTGGTACATATATACAATGGAATATTACTCAGTCATAAAAAGGAACAAAACTGGGTCATTTGTAGAGACGTGGATAGATCTAGAGACTGTCATACAGAGTGAACTAAGTCAGAAAGAGAAAAACAAATATCGCATATTAACGCATATATGTGGAACCTAGAAAAATGGTACAGATGAACCGGTTTGCAGCACAGAAATAGAGACACAGATATAGAGAACCAACGTATGGACACCAAGGGGGGAAAGCGGTAGGGGTGGTGGTGGTGGTGTGATGAATTTGGAGATTGGGAGATTCTTATTCTAATAAGAACCTGCTGTATAAAAAATAAATAAAATTCAAAAAAAAAAAGAAAGAAAAAGGGAGATCTGGGGTATATGGTTGGTAAAAAATAGCCTGAGATCAGAGAAGAGCCAGATTTTCCCAAGGTTTCTAGGGATAAAAAAATGATGGCACTGTTAACGGAAATGGGGGAACTGAGAAATTGGTGAAAAAAACACTTTTGAACCAGAGCTGAAATTTGGCCTTACAAGAGATACACAGGTAGGAGTCAGAATTAGTGAGGAAAATCTGTAGGCGCTCACCAAACCAGAAACAAGGAGGAGCTGCAGGCCCTGGGTTCTTCTGAAAGACAGCTCAGTGACGGAAAAGAAACAAAGAAAAAGAAAACTCAGAGGGACTTCCCTAGTGGCCTAGTGGATAAGACTCCGTGCTCCCAATGCAGGGGTCCTGGGTTCAATCCGTGGTCAGGGAACTAGATCTCACATGCATGCCGCAACTAAGAGTTTGCATGCCACAACTAAGGAGCCCGCGTGCCGCAACTAAGGCCTGGCACAACCGGAAAAAAAAGCTCAGAGATGCAAGAGGAAAAGCAGAAATACAATGTCAAAGAAGCCAAGGAAGAAGACCAAGTTACATGGAAGGGGAGGGAAACTGTCAAATGCTGAAGCAGAAAAGAGGAGGAGGACTAAGAAAGGGCCATTAGCGGGAATTCCCTGGCAGGCCAGTAATTAGGACTCCACGCTCTCACTGCTGGGGGCCTGGGTTCAATCCCTGGTTCAGGAACTAAGATCTCACAAGCTGTGCGGCATGGCCAAAAAACAAAAAAAAAAGGGGGGGAGCTTCCCTGGTGGTGCAGTGGTTGAGAGTCCGCCTGCCAATGCAGGGGACACGGGTTCGTGCCCCGGTCCGGAAGATCCCACATGCCGCAGAGCAGCTGGGCCCGTGAGTCATGGCCACTGGGCCTGTGCGTCCAGAGCCTGTGCTCCGCAGTGGGAGAGGCCACAGCAGTGAGAGGCCTGCGTACCGCACCCCCCCCCAAAAAAAATACAGTGTATAGTTTAGAAAGCCAATACTATGTATAGTTCCTTATTGTCTTTTTAAAGTAGCAAAACAATGTTTTTAAGCCCTGGAAATCTCAGTGAGTTTTTCTGACTAAATAAACAGTGTAGAGTAAGATAAAAGCCTGAGACCCTCATGTCCCTGGAATCAGGCCAAGGGCAGCCTCCCACTGATTTGCTGAGTGACCTTCAGCTAATCGTTGAACCTCATTAGACTGATAACTGGGTGACCTCGTAGGATTATAGTAAGAGCCCTGTGAAGCAGAGGATAGGGGAGTGCTTACCCTGGGGAACATGTAAAGTACGACATTTACAGGGAGCTTTTGGGTCACAGAATGTCAGTCCTATCAGGGGCCTAAGATGTCATCCTGCCCAGCCTTTTCTCTTGACAGATGGGGAAACTGAGGTCCAGAAAGGAGAAATGCTTTGCCTAGTGCCACTCAGCTAGGTAGGGGCCCACCTAGGTCTAGAGTCCACATCTGATGCGCTCTTTCCATGACTAGAAGAATCAGGGTTTTGGTGCAATAATTAAAAGTCAGTAATCTTGATGATCTTTAAAGGCCCTCTCAGTGCTGACTCTGTGTATCAAAGAACACTGGTGTCTCTCTTGGTCATTTTTGCTTGCACTTAAATTCAGAAATGTCATTTTCTAGATGTTTAATAAGTCATAGTCATGGGCTTTTTAGCATGGAGTACTGAATATTATTTTTTCTAGATTTTAATGCCATTGACTTTCCCTGTCAAAAGACAATGGCCCGGACTTCCCTGGTGGCACAGTGGTTAAGAATCCTCCTGCCAATGCAGGGGACGCGGGTTTGATCCCTGGTCCGGGAAGATCCCACATGCTGCGGAGCAACTAAGCCCATGCACCACAACTGCTGAGCCTGCGCTCTAGAGCCCGTGAGCCACAACTACTGAGCCCGCGTGCCACAACTACTGAAGCCCGCGTGCGTAGAGCCCGTGTTCCGCAGCAAGAGAAGCCACCATGATGAGAAGCCCGCACATTGCGAAGAAGAGTAGCCCCCACTCGCCGCAACTAGAGAAAGCCTGTGCGCAGCAGTGAAAACCCAACCCAGCCAAAGATTTAAAAAATAACGATAAAATAAATAAATAAATAAATTTTTTAAAAAAAAGATAATGCCCCCCCCCTTACTTTTTTTTTGCGGTACGCGGGCCTCTCACTGCTGTGGCCTCTCCCACTGCGGAGCACAGGCTCCAGACGCGCAGGCTCAGCGGCCATGGCTCACGGGCCCAGCCACTCCGTGGCATGTGGGATCCTCCCGGACCGGGGCACAAACCAGTGTCCCCTGCATCGGCAGGCGGACTCTCAACCACTGCGCCACCAGGGAAGCCCTACACTGTCTTATTTTGTCGCTTTTCCCTATGCTATGACCCAGGTAATTTGTTTGGCCTTCATCATGCTTTGCCAGGATGTACTGACACCCGGCCACTAGTTTGTATTCTAAGGGCAAAATCAGTCACTTTTAGTTTTGGCAAGATTGCAGGCAGATAACCAAACCAAAATGAAGGCAGCAAACGAGGGAGGCACACTAAGGAGACTGAGCTGGAAGGGGTCAGCTGGAGCTGGTGCTGAAGCAGTTATGGCTGGAAAGCTGCAGGAAGAGGCCAGAGGACTGGCTGGGAAAGTGGACAGTGGTGTTCCTACAGCAAGCTGACTCACGTCCTCTCTTTTTACCTATAAACCCCTGGCTAAATGATTATTACAGCACTTTACAATTTAGGTTAAAGACCTACCATCTCATTGGATTATCACAATGGCACTGTGAGGTAAAACACTGGGGCACTGCATCATTTCTATCGCAGAGACGAGGAAACTGAGGCTTAAAGAGGTGAAATGGACTGACCAAAAAACACAACTAATAAATGCAACGGCTCGGAGCAAAATCCAATTTTCTTCTGATCCCCAATGCTTATTACTCTATGCCCTGCACCACAGTTCCTCCCAGGTTATCACAGATGGAAAGACCTGGAGGTAAAAAGGAGAGAAATTCAGCTGATTGCCTCACTGCGCCCATCCCACACTAAGAACCGCTTTATCTCTGGTCCTCAGTTACACTGTGTAGTTAGGATCTGGCCACAGGCTCTAGGATTAAACCTTAATATGAAGTTAATAACAAGAAAGCCCAGATTTGGAACTGGAGTCTGCCTTCACCCATTAATTCAATTGAGTGGGGGAGATTAAGTCTATAAACAAATCACTACAGTCTGAGGCAGGATAAACATGAGCCTATGAATTGGACAAACTCTAAGGCATTTGCTCAACCTCAGCACCACTGATACTTTAGGCCAGATAATTCTTTGTTGTGGGGCTGTCCTGGGTAGCATGTTTAGTAGCATCCCTGGCCTCCACCCACTGAATGCTAGCAGCACCCTCCTCCCACAGTTGTGACAACCAGGTATTGCCAAATGTCCTCTGGGGGGCAAAATCAGCCCCAGCTGAGAACCACTGCTCTAAGGGTTACAGGGGTTTACAGCAAAGGTCACTCAATGCAGGTTGTGGTGCTGAGAAAAAGTTTCATGGAGGAGGTAATATTTGAACTGGACCTTGAAGAATAGACACCATTCCTATAGGTCAGGATGAGAGAATAAAAGAAGGAATGCCAGAAAGGGAGGAGAACGAAAAAGCAAGATGATGAGAAAGCACCGCTGGAAAACGTTCCAGTTTGGCAAGAGCAGAAGCTTGCTGTTGGTAATAGGTGATAAAGCTAAAAACGTCCACTGGAGTCAGGTCACAGAGAGCCATCCATCAACTAACAGTTACAAGATACACACCGTAATGAAATAGCCAACAATACAAGATACTACACAGATGTTTAACAGTATACAAGTCAAACCAGTGGATTTCCATGTGTCCCACCTACCCAGGAGGACAGAATGTTACCTGGGCATCATGTCTTACATTGCATCTAGTGTTCACTACGTTTAGCCAGAGTTAAACGAAGGTCGGAACCAGTGCAGAAGTGGGAGAAATAACTAAGGACTGGGATGGTCAGGAGTTTCCCAAAGGAGTTAAGAGTGGAGGGCCTTGAATGGATATGTTCTGGATAGCTGGAAGGGAGGAGAGGACATTCCAGGTGAGGACATTTGAGCTGGGAAAGAAATAAATGTACACAACATATCCAAGAGACACCAGGAAGAACAACGTAGTTGGGAAAGAAGACAAGGCTGGTCAGAACACAGAGCACATGACTCAGACATCACTGGACAATCACTGAGGGTTCCTGAGGAACAAAATGACACAGTTGTTTAAAACGTGGCATCTTGTCCAGCAGTTCTCTTAGCTACACATTAGAAAGACCTGGGGAGCTTTGAAGAACATCAATACCCAGGCCTCAACCCTAAGGATCCAATTTAATCGGGCTAAGACAGGGCCCAGGTATTGCTTTTAAAGCTCCACAGGTGATTCTTACACGCAGCTAGAACTGAGGACCACTGGTCTACAGTCATGCTGTCACTTTCAGATGAGAAAAGAGGCCTAGAAGTTTAAGTGGTCTGCCTAAATTCACATAGTCGGCTGGGTGTAGGGTTGGGACTGGCATCTGGACTCCTATTCCAGGCTCTGAAAGATACCACAGAGTCCTGGGCTAGAGGCCATACTTCAGTCTTTAAGAGGCACAATCTGATGACTTGCCTCTTAAGTTTTGCCAGGGTTAAAGCCTGAATTAGTCGTATCATAAAACTATTAACTTAAGCATCCTCTCAAGTGTCTAGGGTAATGGATGTTGATTTTACTGCTGTCTCCTGAGGGCCCTGAGGCAAGGAAAGGGTCTCAGGGGACTCCCCGGAAAGCCAGATAAACAAGCCAACCCCCCAGCTCTGTGGAAGAAACAATGACTTTTTAAAATACAGCTCACTGATGTTTTGCACTGCATAAAGGAAAGTCTGGGTTACTCTTCACCAGGAAAATACTTTCGGAGATGCTATGCCGTAAGCAGAGGTGGGGGCGGGGAGAGTGATCAAAGGCAGCTGCTGAAGCATGCCCACAGACCCTCATTTTATTTTGGTTTTTTTGGGGTTTTTTTGGCGGTACGCAGGCCTTTCACTGTTGTGGCCTCTCCCGTTGCGGAGCACAGGCTCCGGACGCGCAGGCTCAGCGGCCCATGGCTCACGGGCCCAGCCGCTCCGCGGCATGTGGGATCTTCCCGGACCAGGGCACGAACCCGTGTCCCCTGCATCGGCAGGCGACTCTCAACCACTGAGCCACCAGGGAAGCCCCAGACCCTCATTTTAACAGTAAATCTCTCTATAGTCCTCAGCCCTGGATAAGGGCTGTCCACGCACCTTGTGTTTTTCTAAAAGGAAAAGAGTAGCACCCCTCACAATAGGCCCGCCTTCCTGTTGTGTCACTCCAGGATTCTGGCAGCAGGTGGTAAACGGGAGGTCTGCAGAGACTGCCAAGTTGGGGATCTGAGTCTGCTTGTATAACCATTCTATTCATCCCAGGGTACTGGTACAGATAGCTATTAGAACAAAGCAACACACATCTAGGGGAGTTCTTGTTAATCCCAGACACCCATCAACCAGCTGAAGCCTAACAAGGGGGTCATACTAAAGTCACTTTAGAAGCAGAAGCACTACCCTCTGTCTCCAACTCTTGACACCAGGAAAGCTACTGCTGGCAAGGCTCTGGTACGTGCTCTTGGGATGGGTTCCAAGTTCCCACCAGCTATGAGATAGAATCCCTGAACACAATCTGTTCTTTAAGACAACGTGCGTGGAGGTGAAGGACAAATAAGAGCCCTAAGAGGCAATACTTAATACTCATACTAACTTGATGCTCATAAGATATTGATCACTGACTCTATGCCAGATACCAGAACAAGCAGTTTCATCCATTATTCCATTTTATTTTCCCACACACTTATAAGATAGTACTGTAATCTCCCCATTTTACAGATGAAGAAACTGAGGCTTGGAGAGGTTCTGTAATATGCCAAAGGTCACACAGCTAGCAAGGGGCAGAATAAGGATTTGCACCTGAGCACCTGCAGCTAGAGCTTGGGCAGCCTCTATAAACGACTCTTCCACTTGATGCCAACTGACCATTAATTCTTCTACTTATTTTTTTCAGCTTTGGCTACTGGAGTCTACCAGGATCTTAATGATCAAAGAATTCTGAAAACTGAGAAGCACCATACTAAGTTTAGGTATTATTATTATCATCGTTATTACTTCAATGAATAGGACAGACCTGCACCAATCTGGAAGTATTTGAAAAGCAATTACCCTGTGGACTGTCTAATCACCCTAAGTTACACTTTAGTCAACATCCTGGTTAAAAACCTGGGTCCCAGAAAGCCTGGTCCCCAGAGCTTTCTCAACTACAGGGATAAAGAGATAATAGCCTGATTCCTCTCTTCTCCTTTCTCTGCCAATTATTAGGTTTCAAATTAAATGGTTTTAGAGCTAAGAAATCTCACAATTTCAAAAAGCATTCATTTTTATCCTCAAGTTGAAAGTTCAGGCTTAAAAGATAAGGATAAAACTGTCATTTTTAATAAACAACTGTGTCTCTTTTGAAAGCAAATGGTATTTCTGCAAAGATTATCATATGACAACTACCAATTAAATGAAAAGCTGACATGACTTCTCTTAAGTTATCATTAGAAAAGAGAAGCAAGTTTTTTATGAGCTAAATTTTCCTTATCCTAATATACGAGTTTTTGGGCCATCACACTCACAAACATAACTAGCTCCAAACCTGAAATAGCATTACCTTTAAAAAGATACTGCAAAATAACAACCAAAAAAACCTTAAAATAATTAGTAATAAAATCAAGTATGAAGAGTGGCTGTATCAGAAATTTATATTTGGTCAATGAAAACTCAAACTGTAGACTGTGGGCATTTTTAGGTGGTAAAGGGATTACAATCAAATGATATAGCTAAACTCCTCTATTAGGGAAATTAATTTTAATTTTCTATATTGAATCTCTGAAGAATATAAAAAGTAGCACCTCCAAACAAAAAGTGGGGGAGGGTTTCCATGGTGGCGCAGTGGTTGAGAGTCTGCCTGCCGATGCAGGGGACACAGGTTTGCGCCCCAGTCCGGGAAGATCCCACATGCCGCAGAGCAGCTGGGCCCGTGAGCCATGGCCGCTGAGCCTGCACGTCCGGAGCCTGTGCTCCACAACAGGAGAGGCCACAACAGGGAGAGGCCCGCATATCACACACACAAAAAAAAAAAGTGGGAGAGAAGGGACTTCCCTGGTGGTCCAGTGGTTAAAACTCTGTGCTCCCAATGCAGGGGGCCTGGATTCCATCTCTGGTCAGGGAACTAGATCCTGCATGCGTGCCGCAACTAAGAGCCCGCATGCCTCAACTAAAAAGATCCCGCATGTCACAACTAAGACCCAGTGCAGCTAAATAGATAGATAGATAAATATTTATAAATACATTAGAATTAGCACTGTGATTAAAGAAAAAAAAGTTTCATTTACCAAAGAAAGCCCTGGTAAATACTCATACTAAATCTAGTTAAGTTTTTGCGTGCTATTTTCAAGCAGTCTCTTAAAAAAAAAAAAAGTGGGACTGGGGGGGATGGTTTAAAAAGGTCTTTCAGAATAGATGACTGGACATCCAGTTCTGCAGTAAATCCAAATGTTATCAATCTTTGGACTTGAAAGTCCTTGATACACCCTTTCTTTTCATCATCTCTATTCAGGCTTGTCAATTTTTCTTCCAGAATCTCCCATTTGCCCTTTCCTTTTCTTTCTGACTGTCCTCACTTCTTGCCTGGATTTGCTCATTCATTCATCATTTACCAAGTGCTTATTATCTGCCACGCACAGAGCTAGACCCTTGTCCTTGAGCTCAGGAAGCTCACGTGATACTCAGTAGAGCTGCAATCTACCCATCTCGATCACCAGACTACAAGCTTTACCAAAGGCTTTGTATTTCCAGAACCAGCAGCAACTGGCATAGAGCAGACACTCTAAAAATGTTTGTTGTATGACACTAGATTACTTTAGCAAGCTCTTTTTTTAATCCATAAATATTTTAGTGCATATCTTCAAAAAGGACTCTTACTTTTCTTCCCTTTTTAAAATACAAAAGCTATATGTGCACAATGCAAAAATAGTATTGAAAGGTATGGAGTGAAAGTGAATTCTCCAACCTCCTAAATCCCACTCCCAGAAATGACTACTATTACAATCTGGAATGTATCTTTCCAGAACTTTCCTATGCTGGTATATAACACACACACACACACACACACACACACACACACACACACTCTAAAACTTTTTTGGAACAAGTTCTTTGACAGTTTCTGACTCTAGCTTCTCAACTTTTTTTTTCTTTTTTTTTAATAAATATATTTATTTTTGGCTCTGTTGGGTCTTTGTTGCTGCGCACGGGCTTTCTCTAGTTGTGGCGAGCGAGGGCTACTCTTCGTTTCGGTGTGTGGGCTTCTCATTGTCGTGGCTTCTCTTGTTGCGGAGCACGGGCCCTAGGCACGCGGGCTTCAGTAGTTGTGGCACGCGGGCTCAGTAGTTGTGGCACGCGGGCTCAGTAGTTGTGTCTCACGGGCTCTAGAGCGCAGGCTCAGTAGTTGTGGCACACAGGCTTAGTTGCTCTGCGGCATGTGGGATCTTCCCGAACCAGGGCTCGAACCCATGTCCCCTGCATTGGCAGGCGGATTCTTAACCACTGCGCCACCAGGGAAGTCCTGCTTCTCAACTTTCTAATCCAGCTCAAGTTCTCAAAGTGCTGTCCCTGGATCAGAAGCATCGGCATCATCTGGGAACTTGTTAGCAATACAAATTCTCAGGCCCCACTCCAGACCTATTGAATCAGAATCTCTGGAGGTGGGGACCCCACAATCTGTGTTTTAATTAACTCTCCAGGTAATTCAGATGCACACTAATGGTTGAGAACCACTCCTCTAACAGTCAAGCCACCTTGGTCAAGCTGGGTTTTTTTTTTGGCTGCATTGGGTCTTCGTGTGCGGGCTTTCTCTAGTTGTGGTGAGTGGGGGCTACTCTTCATCATGGTGCGCGGGCTTCTCATTGCGGTGGCTTCTCTCGTTGCAGAGCATGGGCTCTAGGCACATGGGCTTCAGTAGCTGTGGCTCGTGGGCTCAGTAGTTGTGGCTCACAGGCTCTAGAGCGCAAGCTCAGTAGCTGTGGCACATGGGCTTAGTTGCTCCGCGGCATGCGGGATCTTCCCGGACCAGGGCTCGAACCCGTGTCCCCTGCATTGGCAGGCGGATTCTTAACCACTGCGCCACCAGGGAAGCCCCAAGCCGGTTTTTTATTTTTATTGTCCCTTAAACATTATATTGTCAGGCACTGTAACCTTGTTTTGGTTTTACCACCCTATTTCAAAATGCATTTCTTGTCCTTTTGATTAATTCTGATCATACCAATCTGTTAAAGCCCAGAAAGTCCTCGATCCTCCCCAAAGTGCTCTCAGTACCACAGCTCTTACTGATTCCCCTTGCTCCTCCCCCTCCTATGACATACCTAGTTCCCCTACCATACAATTTCACAATTAGGTACTCACTGTCTCCAATGATAGAGAACAGTTCTTTACTCTTCCCTTGAAGACATGAATCATATTTTTGTCACCTCTTCCTCACCCCTGTTCTAAGCACAAATTTTAATAAAGTTGCCGGTCTTTAAGGATAAATTCACCGAGAGAAATACTGATAAACTTTTGATGGATAAAAAGTCTACATTCAAGTTGTAGCACCACTTCTGCGACCTTGGACAAGCTCACTTCTCAGAATGAAGTCTGTAAAAGCAAGACAGCTGGACTCAATGACCTAACACTTCCTTTCAGCCTTGAGCGACGTATGACTTTATGAAACGTCTCACATTGGAATATCTTATTCCATTATACTTGAGTATACCATTAGACTCATATCGCTTTGCTAGTGAGCTCTTTGAACAAGAACTATGAGAATCTTCCACCATACCCAGCACCATGCCTTATGCATAACAGCTCAATCTATTTGCAGAAGATTATTTGGAAAAATTATTTTAGAAGTTTCATTTATGTAGAGAACCTATGTACTTTGGCAGACCTACTGCCTCCCAAAGGGCCGTTTCAAATATTTATTGTTATAAATACTATGAAATGATTTATGGTAAAAACTGTGATTACTCTGATAACACTGGGGCAGTCAGCCACGTAAGGCGAAAGAATGTAAAAATGAATCTTACATGTATTTAGGAATAGACTAAAAAGCTATAAGCCTTAGGCTACCTTAGTGCAACATGCAAATAAAAACAGTCCTGTACACTTAGGTGACATATACCAACTCCACTCTTGGGCATAAACAGGCTTCTTGACATAGGACCTTTTTCTGCAAATTTTCAGACACAACAGGGTGGACTAGAGACCTCTGAGTGGCCAGTGATGACCAGAAGTTGAAACTAAAGAGAAGGACAGCTAAGAGAAATTGAAGGGCAAGAAGGAGGAACAGAAGGGCAGGAAAACACCTTTAAGTAATGAAAAGGAGCAACGGAAATTCACTGAGTCTTTACCAAGGGCCTACTATGAGCCAGTCACTTGGGGCTGCAAAGATGGCCCCTGACCTCAAGGGGCTAACAGTCCAAAGGGTAAGACAAGCTTCTACCCTATCTACCTACCTACCTACCTACACACACACATATATACGTATGTATGTGTGTGTAATTCTAATTGGGAAAATCAAGCAAGGAAGGCTTCACAGAAAAGGTGGTAAGTTAATGAAGTTTTGAAGTGTGTAGGAGGGTTTGCTAAGGAAGAAAAAAAAAGTTTGAGCTAGTTGTTCTGGGGAAGAAACATTCGCATATTTTTACAGCCATTCCTTTGGGACTTTAAATCGGTAAGGCTTCTTAGATGCAACACTACCTTGTCAATGCTCTCCTTCTCTTTTTACTTCATCTTAAGTGAGATGTTCAAGCCCAGCACTGGAATACAGCCAGAAAGCCCCAGGATAAGGGGAATGCTCGCCAGATTCGCTCTGTCACCTCCAAATTCAACCAGCCCAGCTATCCCAGTCTTGCACTCCTGGCAGCCAGAATAGGAAGGCTAATAATATCCTCTGGGGACAAAATCTGGACTCAGGCACACAAGACTTACCCCTGCTCTGCCAGTAAGCCACCTTGAGAGCGTCCCTGCCTCCTAAGCCTAGTTTATCTGTGACAGGGAGGCCAGCTCTGCAGAAAAAAAGCTGCATGAAAAGGAAGGAGGATGCATCCGATGGCGAAGCGCTGAGATACTGAGATAACCTTAAAATGCTTGGCAGGAGCCCTGGCACAGAGCAAGCGCTGGATGAACGTGAGCCCCTAATTAATAACATTACTATTACCATTATTACAGTAACACCTCAATTGTACGCCAACAACAAGAAAATGCTGTTTTTGCAGCCTACTTTTATGACGTTGAAGAAGCAACTCCAGAGATGAAAGTGCATTTCAGATTTTTTTTTAAAGGGACAAGATCGAATTCCAACCGCACTAGCCTGACAGCCCCAGACCCTGAATTCAAGAGCCATTCCTGCCTCTCGTCTGGCGCGTGACCTTGGGCAGGGCACTTCACCGCTCTGTGCCTCAGTTTCCTCATCTGTAACGTGGGGCTAAGAAGCCCCTCCCTCGCATGGTCGTCGCCGGGTCCAGCCAGAGGGTACTCTTTGCGGCACCGGCACCGCACGGGTGCAAGGCGAGCTCCCGGCCCATTTTCCAGGCCCCCCGCCGGGCGGACGGGGCAGACGAATGCCCGACCCCGAGGCCCACCGAGCTCCGCCGCCTGCAGAGCAGGAGCGGGAAAGGGGGTCGCGCCTGCGGTGGGTCCCTGAGGCTGAGCTGTTGGGCACCCAGAGGTTCGGCCGCTGCCGCCTGCACGCTGTCGCTGGCGGGTTCGCCCTGGGCCCCGCCGCCCAGGTGGGGAGCGGCCGAGGGAGGCCGGGCTGCCCCCGGGTCCCCAGGAGAGGAGGGCGGAGGGCGCCCGGACACCTAGACGAGGCTGGCAGCGCTGACCCGGTGCCCGGCCGCACTGGGGTGATGAGGCGGGGAAGGAGAAGGCAAGAGGAGGGACGACCCCGCATGCAGTATGGCGCGCCCCCCGCCAGCCGGGCTGAGGCGCTCACACTCACCCGAAGCTCCGGCACCCGCCGTCAGCACAGCAGCCGCGGCGGCGGGAGTGGGGCGGGCGGGTGGGGAGGTGGGGAGGTGGGGAGGAGGCTCTGCGCCCGCGCAGGCGCGCTGAGGACGCCAGGCGGCGCATATGCGCTGTGCCCGCCCGCCCGGGGACCTACGGAGAAGATGGTGGCTGAGCTGGCGCCATTTTCCGTGTACAGTAGTTTGCCTGATTTTTCGTGGTTTCAGTTCCGCGTGGCCGACTCTGGTCTGAAACTACTGAATGGAAAATAAGTAAATAATTCGTAAGTTTTTAATTGCTGTGCTGTCCGGAGCAGTGTGTCGAAATCTCTTGTCCTGCTCCCTCCCCCGGGGAAGTGAATCATTCCTTTGTCCAGCATATCCACACTGTATATGCTACCTGCCCCCTTAATCATTTCGTGACGGTCTCTCATCAGATGGATTGTCTGCATACGGCAGTGTTTGTGTTCAAGTAACCCTTACTTTACTTAATA
The DNA here is from genome assembly GCF_951394435.1 of Stenella coeruleoalba. NCBI lineage: Eukaryota > Metazoa > Chordata > Mammalia > Artiodactyla > Delphinidae > Stenella > Stenella coeruleoalba. Next base: position 22,486,645 of record NC_137161.1, on the reverse strand, counting down.
ATGGCCCCAAAGTGCAAGAGTAGTATGGCTAGTGATGTGGATAAGCGAAAGAGAAGCTGTGAGGGGCTTCATTTAGGTGAACAGGTGAAAGTTCTCAATAAGGAAAAAAAAAAAAAACAAGGGTATGCTGAGGTTGCTAAGATCTACAGCAAGAATGAATTTTCTGTGAAACTGCAGGAAAAAAATCTGTGCCAGCTTTGCTTTCGTACCTCAAACTGCAAAAGTTAGGGCCACAGTGCATAAAAAGTGCTTGAGAGTGAAAAGGCGTTAAATTTGTGGAAGACACGAACAAAATACATATTCTGTTGACAGCAACGTGTTGCCCCAGAAAGCACTGAGCCTATTGTCAAAGCCAAGTTCATGTGTCTGACACCCAGTGAGGCCAAACCAACCAAAACGTTGGAGTTTGGAGCAAAGATCCATTGCAGGGCCAAGCAAGGAACAGTGGACTGGTGCTCAAATGACCCAAACACTTTCAAGGAAGAAATTTTAAAGGCAACATTTGGGGTGAGGGCTGCAGGGTGCATAACTTTCTTCTGATTGGTTGGTGGTGAGGTAACAGGGTGATGTTTCAGGAATCTTAATCATGGACTTTCTGGTTCCAACCAGTTTGGGATCTACTGCTTGTGGTCAGCATGCAGTCACCATCCTCCACCTGGGCCTAGGAGACCAAAGCCTCTTTCCACAGACAAGAAACGGGGACATGGAGGGGCTTTTGTACCCAGGAGGGCCCCACTGGGTCCTGCTCAGTTTCAAGCCTATATAAAGACTTCAGCAAGGGCTCCTCTGAAGGGAGTGACACCAAGCCATTTACTGCAAATAAGGGATTGTTACACAGACTCAGGAGTATTTTGGACAGAAAAATAGAAAAATTGCCAGAGAGACTGAGTCTGCCAGTGAAGAAGTGATACTGAGCAGGACCCTGTGGGGGTCCTGGGCACAAGAGCCTTTCTGTGTCCCCTATTTCTTTTCTTTTTTTCTTTTTTTGGCCACACTGCTCGGCTTGCAGGGATCTTAGTTCCCCAACCAGGGATTGAACCCTGGCTCTGGCAGTGAAAGCACTGAGTCCTAACCACTGGACGGCCAGGGAATTCCCCCACCCACTCACGCCATTTCTTGGTTACAGGAAATAGGCTTCTTTCGGCCTCCAGGGCCTTCCTGAGTTGCAAAAGCAGATTCAAACAGTTACTAGTTAGGGAAGGGATGGGATGCTGAGGCAAGGTAGGGACAGTCAAAACCAACAATAATGCAGCCTTGGGGCAGGGTCCTGTTTCGCACTCAAGGGATATATGTAACAATATCTTGTTACCTGCTATCTTGCAGATACTGAAACCCCCACCAGGTGGGAGAAATCAACTGTATGCTGCCCACAAGCGTGCAGACCCCAGACTGGTTGGAACCAGAAGGTTGATGATGCTGACTCCCACTTACCTCACCACCAACTACTTAGAAGATTGTCCACGAGCTGATCACGCCCTCCTTGAACCATTACTATAAAACTTCTCACTACCCCCTCCAGGTTGAGATACACAGTTTTGAGGGCATTAGCCCACTGTGGCCCTTTGCCTGGAAAAGCAATAAAGCTATTTTCTACTTCACCCAAAACTCTGTCTCTGAGAATTAATTTGGTGTCAGGGTACGGAGGCTGGATTCAGCTTCAGAAGCTGTTGCCACATTTCCAGCAGAGTTGAAGAGAAAGGATACCATCCAAAGCAAGTCTTCATGTGATGAAACTGGGCTTTTCTGGAAGAAGGTGCCCAATAGAACCGAAAACCATCTGGGAGTTCTGGTTTTTTTTTTAAGTATGAGCCACCCATTCTCCTTGTTTGGCCCTTGCAATAAAACTTTCTCTGCTCCAAACTCGGACGTTTGGCTTTGTTTGGCCTTATTGTGTGTCAGGCACACAAACTTGCATTTGGCAACAAATCTACCTTCATAGAAGTGCAAAGGAGGCACCAGGTCATAAAACATGGAAGAACAGATTAACTCTGTTACTATTGGCAACGCTGCAGGGCATATGTTAAAGGGAGGAGTTGTATACAGAATGAAGCATCCACAATCTCTCAGAAACAAAACTAGGAATTATCTGCCCATAGTCTGACAACATAATCAGGTGAAAGTTATCTTGTTTATGAACTGGTTCCACCAATGCTTCTTTCCAGAAGTGAAAAACGTTTGGAAAAGGAAGGGTTGGAATTTAAAATCCTATTACTAATAGACAATGCACCTGGCCATCCTGAATCTGCTATGAAAATGAAAATGTCAAAGTTGTATTTTTACTTCAAATACAACCTCATTGCTTCAGCCACTTGACAAGGCGTCACTTGGTTTTTCAGGGCCACGTACACCTGCCTGATATTTGATCACATTTAGTCAGCAATGAACGCAGACTTTCATCTGGACATAAAGCAGTGCTGGAAATCATTCGCTATTGCCAACACAACACATTCATCAAAGCTGCTGTGAAGGAATTAAAACCAGAAACTGTAAATGCCTGTTGGTAGAACTTATGAAGTCGTGAATGATTTTAAAGTTTACTGAGGCTCGATGGAGAAGTTAGGAAACTCATTCACGTAGCAAGACAAGTTGGTGGAGAAGAATTTGCCGACATGCTTGATGGAGAAGTGGAAGAACATACTGAAGGCCACCGAGAAGTGTTAACAAGCGAGTTATTGGAAGAACTTGTGGAGTCATCTACAGAGGAAGAGGAAGGTGAAGAACCTGAAGCAGAATCAGCAATGTGGACATTACTGAAACTTGCCAAAGTGTTTCGAATTTCACAATCAATTTCAAAATTATGGAATATGATCCTCAGATGAAAAGAAGCACTGTAGCCATTCATGATCACCAAAGGGTTACGAACTCTGCAGCAACACTGTGATGAGTTAAAGAGACAGCAACTCCAATTACAATGTTCTTCCAAAAGCTTTCAGCAAAGAACCCTTCAACTATCTATTGTGGATCCCCAACCATCAACGTCATCTGCTCATGACGTCCAACCATTGACATCATCATGGCTTCATGATCCTCCTTCTGATGTATGGTCAGGTCAATAGTAGCCTAATGCTATGTCACTTCATCACATAGGGATTGTATCATCTCATATCATCTGTGAGAAGGGTGAGTACAAGACAATACAACATTTTGAGAGTGAGACCACATTCACTTAAATTTTATTACAGGGGACTTCCCTGGCAGTCCAGTGGTTAAGAATCCACACTTTCAATGCAGGGGGTACAGGTTCGATCCCTGGTTGGGGAACTAGGATCCCACATGCCGCATGGTGCAGTCAAAAATTTTTTTGAATTAAAAAAAATTTTTTTATTACAGTATATTGTTATGATTGTTCTGTTTTGTTATTGTTGCCGTTAATCTCTTAATGTGACTAATTTATAAATTAACTTTATTGTAGGTGTGTATATATAGGAAAAAACTTAGCACATATCGGGTTTGGTACTGTCTGCAGTTTCAGGCATCCACTGGGGTCCTGGAACGTATCCCCCTTGGTTAAGGGGGCAGTACTGTAGTTTTCTTGCTGTGGAGTCTCCCTGGAGAACCTTAAACTAGAACTGCTCAGAGGGAGGGGAGTTGAGTGCTGTGTCTGGCTGGCTTCTCCCATTCTGCCGAGTTGCATCCTTAGGAAGCCCCTAAGAGCTCTTTACAGCAGCAGGCCCCAACCTTTTAGGTACCAGGGACCGGTTTCATTGAAGACAATTTTTTCCATGGACGGTGGGGGGCTGGGAGGTGAGGATGGTTCAGGCGGTACTGGTCCACAGCCTGTGGGTTAGGGACCCCTGCTTTACAAGGCACAGCATCCTCCTTTGACGTGGGCCCTGAGAGGTACCCAAGGTCACATGGCACCTAGCACAGGGTTTGGCATGAGGAAAGGGCTTAGTAAGTTTTTGGTGAATGGACCAGTAACTTAAGAACTAGATATAGGACAGGGAACTCTACGCAATACTCTGTAATGACCTATATAGGAAAAGAATCTAAAAAAGTGTATATATGTATATGTATAACTGATTCACTGTGCTGTACAGCAGAAACTAACACAACATTGTAAATCAACTCTACTCCAATAAAAGTTAAAAAAAAAAACACTAGAATCCAAGGCAGGGCTCCTAATTCCTAGTCCTCCACTGTATCACCTCTACTACAGCCACCAGCCACACCACCTCCTTTTTAGAGTGCAACATGAGAAATGGAATTTTTTTCCCCCAGAATGATTACATTAAGCTTAATTACACCCAAATTTAAAAAACACCAAAATGTACAGGACATACTCCCTTCCTTGAAAGAGCTTATAATGTGATCTATTATTTCTTTAGTGTTAAGTATCACTGACTAAAAGCAAGATATTCTCTTAACTAAAGTAGGGCAAACGGAAGAATATTACCAAACATCTAAAGGGCTGCAACTGTCTATAGTATTCATCAAGTGCAATTCCTGAACCAAATTTGGGGAGAGGGAAAACTAATACTGAGCACAGCCTTTTATTATGAGTTGTGTTTATTTGTTAACATTTACTGAGTGCCACATGGGGTCTAGTTGACCCTCCACTCCTGTATATATGTTCTTGGTTAGATTATTAAGCCCCTCCATGCCTGAGTTCCTCATCTATAATGACAGAAATAGAAGTTATCTTATAAAGTTGTGGTCTATATGTGTATAGAATACTCAGAGCTTATTAAATATTCTTTTTCTGTGCTCTATCTTGCATAGCTGTTGAAGACACAAAAACATACTTCCTATCCTTGGGCTTAAACAAATTCTTATCAACAAAAGATGTAATACAATGCAGTAGATAAAATGGGGCTGGGGAGGTACAATCACCTTTGGAGAGAGGTGATCTCTCCCCATTTCACAGAAAGGAAATTGAGGATAAGGATGAAGATTCACTCCAAATTCTACACTCTTTCCACTATACTATTCTGCTTCTGAGAGTAGGCAATTCACACCACTCCTCTGATTCTTAAAAGCTTTCCTCGGGTCTGTCCAGTTTCCCTTCTTGCTCTACTCTGGACAGTATTATCTACTCTTAAGGCTTTAATAACTGGGTATCAGTAACTTCCAAATTTTATTTCTAGTCCAGGTTTTCCTACCCAGTTTTCCACCTGTATATCCAACAGTTCTAGTTGACATGTTTGGCATCCCAAACTGAACTGCAAGCTTTCCCATCTCATTATCTGCTCTATTACCCACCCCCTCCATCATATTCATACCACTGTTCTAAACTTACATTATTTAATCTAACCCTTATAGCATCCCTGTGATATAGATTCTATCATTCCCCCAGTCTTACAAATAAGAGGTTAAATAACTTTTTCTCAGTCAGTTAATACGTGGCAGTTAGGCGTTTGTAACACGTAGGTGACATGCCTGCTATGTTCCAGACACTGTGGACGACTCCCCACTCATCCATTGCCAACTCCCAGCACAGGTTGTCATTCCCCACCTGATGACTACAATAGCCCAACTGGTCTCTCACACCCACACATACTTGCTTCTGTCTGTTCTCCAAACAGCAACTGGAGTGATTTTTTTTGGCTGCTGCCGTGTGGCGTGCAAAATCTTAATTCCCTGACCAGGGACTGAACCCACGCCCCCTGCAGTGGAAGTGCACAGTCTTAACCACTGGACCACCAGGGAAGTCCCTGATCTTTTAAAAATAAAGCTCTGACCCTTTCTCTCTCTCTCTCAAAACCTTCCAATGACTTTCGATTATCTTTGTCTCACGTGGCTCTTACACTTTTCTCTCTCCCCTCAGACCTTTGTAAATGCTGCTCCTTTTCCCTCAAATAACTGCCCTATTTAACTCCTTTCTCCTTCCCAAGTTAACTAAAACATCACTTCTGTGGAAAAGGGCTCTCTTCTTGTTCCGTGTCTTCTTGTTCCCTTGTCCCCACTAGACTGTGAGCATCATGAAAGGAGGTCCCAGGTCTGTTTTTGTTCTTTGCTCTCTTCCCAGTTCCTGCAACTGTGTGTGGCATACAGCAGGGGCTCTGCAAATCTATGAAAGAATAAGGAATGTAGGTCAAAGCAAGGAGATATTACCTCTCACTAACTGGTGCTTAGTTGAAGGCTTAAGACTTAGGATAATGACTGGGTATTTACGTGAAATGGATTTTGTCCTAATAGGAGGATCAGAGAATAAGAGACACTAACAATAAATTAGCTGGTGTTTTACTGGTAGTTAATGCTGAGGCGTATCTCCACACTACGGTTCACTTCCAGATCCTGGCAAAGAATCCTATTTTCTGCTGAGCCTTCCCTGCCTTTTCATTTTTTTATACACTCAAAATATACACAGAGACAAGGGAAAGCTTTTAAGTATGCGCAATCTTATACTGCAGATTATTAACAAATACGGAGAACGATGAAAAGGGGTACTTAACCCCTTCTTGCCATGAATCCAGGATTTAGGATGTCGACTCAATATTAAAAGCTAAAGCACACTACAGACATCAGGATACAGAGAATGCGTGGAACCTCCTTCAATCTGGACATGTTGTGATGTGATTTATGTATCCACACGATGCTAGCAATGCTCACAACTCCTCTACCTAAAATCACCTTCGAAGCCACACTAGGCATCAGTCTCATTCCCTTTACAACCAGAACGACCCCTAAAATGTTTGTTGGATTCGGCCCTGAATGACTTCGCGTTGTTTCAAAACCTGAAAAACATCTTCACAAGAGGAAGGTTTCTGATCACAAAGGACGTTTAAAAGAATGGGCCACTAGTTCTGAAGGTCATTCCAAAGCAGAAGTCTCAAGCATTTTGCACATTCTTGGAAAAAGTTTCTATATGACATTCTTTCAGATGCATAAATTCCATCATTTTAAGAAAAAAATCGAAGTGCTTTATAGTCAGCCAGTTATCTTCAAAGGCAACGGCAGATGTCACAGCTTAGCCCGTTGTGCAGTTGCCGTGCACCGGGGCACTCTTCCTGTTTCTCTCCTCTGGAGCGTCCTGTGGCAGAAAAGCTGCATAAGGTCACTGACAAGATTTAGAGCAACGTGTGCTAGGTTGCTTCCGCAGCTGAAGCTTGAGCAGTTTTCGAGCTGGTGAAGGATCTAATTGTTGCGTGCTTCTCTTCCCTGCAGAGAAAAGGAGCCACAAAATAAACTTCAATTGAATTCAAATACCATTTATTGAAAACTTACTGTGTGGACACTGTGCCAGACACACAGAAGGGCATTCCAACAACAAATGAGAGCACGTGCCCTCTACGAGACGGCAGTCTGGTAGGAAAGCCAGCTGCAACTACAACCACAATACCATCCAATGAATAATGAAATGAAGGTATGTATAGCACATAATTTAGGGCTGGAGGTGGTCAGGAAAAGTGACGGATAAGTAACGTCAGTGTCACTTAGTGGATTCTTGAAGAATGAAAAGGGAAAAAAGGAATGGGTATTTCGTAAGTCTTGGATTTACCCAAACAACACAGTTTGTGGAGATTTAATCCTCAGTCTCCTGTGCTTCTGTGGAATTTACATCTACAAATTTCCCATCAACTTTGAGTACCCACAACGTAATAGTTATTGTGAGGGGAAAAGAAACCCCACCAGATATAGGCCTTACCCTCTGAGACCATATGTTTTGAAGGGCGGTGTGTATCCGAAGGGCTATGAGACATAAAACAGTACAAGCTCTGGTCCCCTTAAGACAGGCTTACCGAGCTGTACTGACACCTTCTGGAGGCACTGGGTACTTTCCTCCATAAAGGCGTGCAGCTGCTTCATGGATCCTTGCAGTTCGTCCATCTGCAGACAAAAGACAGCTGTCAGTTGTAAGGGTCCAGGCGTCTTTGAGGCTCCTCAAACATGTCAGGTGAGCTCCTGCTCAGCTTTGCTTTTGCTGTTCTTTCAACCTGGAATGCTTATGCCAGACTTCCCCACTCAACTCTTCTCCACACCGCTCCATGCCCCAGCAGGCTGACCTGCACAACCTCTAACAAGATCCCATGTCCTCTGGTTTCTGGGTGGGCTTGGCCAAGAGGGAGCCAAGTGCGAGGGAGCTGAATGAGGTCAGCGTATTTTACCCAGGCCTGCTTCCAGAAGGGTCATCTCGAGTTAGCTGTGTCTCTCAACTGAACGTCATGGCTCTCTCAAAGCATCCCACTCACTATATGACTCCCTGCCAGGTGCCACAGTAGCTGTTCCTCCCTCCAGCCGACAGGTAATAGCTCAGCTGCCTCTAAGCCCCAGATTACTTTTGGTTTCCTGAAACCCACACTTTTGTACTTAGCCCCTCTGTAAACAGACCCTCCTTGAATTATCCTATATCAAATGCCATGTGCTTCCTGTTAATACTTGGGTTGATAACACTACTATTCTCCAAAATGTCCTCATGGATCATTCCTCATTTCTTTCAAGTCTTATTAAAGTAGAACCTTAGCAGGACCTTCAACCCCTCTATATAGCAACCTACAGCCCTCCTTCCACCTGATTTATTAACACTTATCACCATGTATTCGTTTCTTCTCTTCCATTGTCTCTCCATGTTTCCCCAAGGTAGAGCTGAATATACTCTTATCTCATCTAATTACGCATATTCTCCACGTCTTTTAATTTCCAAGGATGACAAGGTAGCAAAGCTGGATAACTCAACAAAAGAAACATGACTCAACTTACCACCAACTCCATACAATCAAAGACTTTATTCTGGTTCTGTAATATTTTCTGGTAGTCAGGCTTTGTATTAAGGACTTCACTCTGGGAAGACCCAAGATATGCTGTAGGTTCCACTTCAACTTCAGTATTTTTGGTTTCAGTTAATCCTCTAAACACAAAACAAAAGAGCTTTCAAATAATTTTACTATCATTTTCTGGGGAAAACAGTAAAGATTACCTAGGGAAAAAACCTCCTAGAAGGCTTTATTAACCTCAATCAATATTCTTACACCCTGTACTGAAAGTACAGGCTCTCTAACTAACAGGAGATTCTGAGATCATTATCCAATATTAATATTTTTATACCCCTGGACTCCAGGAAATGCTAGAAGGTTAGCTGACTCCACCTAACAGTAAGGTCCATTTACAAAAAGGACTACACTTGGGGTAAAGCCAAAGCCTGCTATCCTGAAGTCAACGTCTATAATCTTTTACCAAAGAGATGCTGGCCCACTTCAATTATCTAAAGTAACTGAATATAGGGAATTCCCTCGAGGTCCAGTGGTTAGGACTCCCGGCTTTCATGGCCGAGGGTGTGGGTTTGATCCCTGGCTGGGGAACCAAGATCTTGCAAGCTGCACGGTGTGTGGCCAAAAAACCCCAACCACAAACTGAATATACTGGACAGTTCACGAAAACTGATGATGACGCTTTAGCAACAGCTACTACAAGGTACTGAGCGCTTACTGGGTGCCAGACACAGCTAAGCACTTTCCATTCAACCTTATTTAACCCTCATAATAACCCAACGAGGTATGAACTAATATTATCCCCATTTTCAAATGAGGCACTTCAGATTGCCCAAGGTCACAGAAGTAAGGAGTAGTCAGGATTTGAATAGAGACAGTCTGCTTCCAGAAGCATTCTTCTTAACTATTAAGCTATGCCCCATCAAAAGTTTTTATTCTGAAACTGCCATCTTATACATTATCTATCTTCATAAACGGAACATTTAAAGGGTGAAGAAAGTAACTAATAACCATCAATGCTGAGATTGGGGGCATTTCTCCAACTGTGTTCCTCAAAGCACGTCTCTAAGAGGCCGCTTCTGCAATTACTATTTTGGCTAATGTTTTATAGTTCCATTTCTAGCTAAGATTCTGTTTGGGAAAAAAGCTTAAAATCACTGGTTTGGATGGTAAAATGAAATCAAAATCTAGCACTTACCCATTTTCTTATGCCTTCAAGACCCAGACAAAGATCCTCTCTCTCCTACACCTCATCTTCCATTACCCATTTCATGTCTGTATCTCCATGAAGGCCTGGCCAGGGTTCTCTCCCATACATGCAGCTCAAAGGCCATGTGCTCATTGATGTCCCTTGATACTGTTCTTGGCCCAGCCCCAGGTTGCCAGGTACAGGCCAGAAATGTGCCTGTCTCCCCCAGGATGTGGAATGGCAGCCAAGGACACAGAACAGAGGCAATTCTGTTCTTTGACTGAAAATAGTGACAACTCTTCCTTTCCTTCCCCCTCACTCTCCATTTACAAAGTGCTAATATACACGTTACAGAGATCTGATGAGTTGATTGGCCTCTAAGAATGGATTCATCGTTCAATTTGTGCTAAGAGAACTGAAATCAATTCAAATCAAATTCCACAAGGTAAAAGCTTCCTATTTCCTGTCACAGATCTAACCTGGATATGATCTCTTCAGCCTCCTCCTGGTAGCGCAGCAAGAGCTGATCCCAACTCTGACGTTCTAAAGAAAACCTATAGGAACAGAAAAAAATTCAGTTAATTTTTGATCATCTCACTCTGAATCACTCAGGGCAACAATAAGTGTATTAGGTGTCTACTCTGGTCCTAAGATATGAATAAAAAGGTCATAAAAGGATGAGAAAGCATGACCAATTCAGAGGCTATTAATTTAATCAAATCAAACATGAGTTCTTAATAGCAAATCCACATCTTTAGTCTCTAGACTCCATTCTATGAAACTGGCCATCAGTACAGCCCATAAAATCCCAGTGTGCAGCTGTCTAACTTCCAGTGGGGATACACTAGTATTGACACACTGAACAGGATGTTTACTATTCCTTTTTCCCAGGTTTAGTTATTTTCCCCAGATGGATTTAGATTTTCCAACAAAGGTTCACTCATTTTCACTTACTTTGTTATATATTCCTTCATCTCAGCCACTGATGTTTCCAGAGACAAATCTGGTGCTCTTCTAGAATACAGACAGGATGATGAGATTAACACAAACCTTCCAAGAGCACGTGCTATGGACACCTTACATAATTTTTTTTTTTTTTTTTTTTGCGGTACGCGGGCCTCTCAGTGCTGCGGCCCCTCCCGTTGCGGAGCACAGGCTCCGGATGCGCAGGCTCAGCGGCCATGGCTCACGGGCCCAGCCGCTCCGCGGCATGTGGGATCTTCCCGGACCGGGGCACGAACCCGTGTCCCCTGCATCGGCAGGCGGACTCTCAACCACTGTGCCACCAGGGAAGCCCACCTTACATAATTTTAATGGCAATAAAACATGTTCAGAATTTATCTTTTTTTAAAAAAAAAAAAAAAAAAAACTTTTCTGAAGATTTAAATTTATTTATTTATTAAAAAAGTTATCTTTAATTTATTTTTTTTTTGGCTGCATTGGGTCTTCCTTACTGCATGCAGGCTTTCTCTAGTAGTGCTGAGCAAGGGCTTTGTTGTGGTGTGTGGGCTTCTCATTGCGGTGGCTTCTCTTGCTGCACAGCACGGGCTCTAGGCGCGTGGGCTCAGTAGTTGTGGCACACGGGCTCTAGAGCACAGGCTCAGTAGTTGTGGTGCACGAGCTTAGTTGCTCCGCGGCGTGTGGGATCTTCCTGGACCAGGGCTAGAACCCGTGTCCCCTGCATTGGCAGGCGGATTCTTTTTTTTTTTTTTTTTTTGCGGTACGCGGGACTCTCACTGTTGTGGCCTCTCCCGTTGCAGAGCACAGGCTCCGGATGCACAGGCTCAGCGGCCATGGCTCACAGGCCCAGCCACTCTGCGGCATGTGGGATCTTCCTGGACCGGGGCACGAACCCGTGTCCCCTGCATCGGCAGGAGGACTCTCAACCACTGCGCCACCAGGGAAGCCCGGCAGGCGGATTCTTAACCACTGTGCCACTAGGGAAGTCCCAGAATTTATCTTTCAACAAATATTTATTCTTGGGCTCTATTTCACTTTTGCACCAGGTAACAGCTTTCTCAGTGGGTCTCTTCATCATCTATTTCTCTCACCAATTCTAATTCGCACACAGCCAGATTAACCTTTCTTAAAATATTCCTTTAATTTTTTTCCTTGCTTAAAAATTCTGTGACCCTCCACTGCATTCAGAAGAAAACCCAAAACTCCTTAACCTGGCACTTAAGGTTCTCTTAAGGTTCTGGCTCTGTCCAGCTCATTAACTTTGATTCCTATTACCCTTTATCTATTCGGTCTCATATAGTGCCATTCAGCATCAAACATCTGAGGGTTTCAATCTCCAAAGTTCTGTTCACGCCGTTTTTTAGCCTCTTCCCTTCCCACTAATCAAAACCTTAATATCCTTTAAGAACCAACAATACTTTTCCACATAACCATCTTGTCTTCCCACTTAAACTGAAGCTACTGGTTGGATATGTTTTACTTAAGCCAATGCCTTGGCTCTGTAGGGCCATCAATCCTAAAGGAAAAGCAGGAGGCATTGAAAATGCCAAAATTTTGCAGATGTACTTGGTACTCTACCTGGCAAAAGCAAATCAGTTGTGTCACCGTTCGTGTTTTCCTACCAAGGCCTGTGAGAAACAGCCTCTATCACCTCTGGCTGACATGCAGCAGCCTGTGGCTTAAATATACTGCATTAAGTTATGGGGATATAAACCTTATTGCTGTTTCATTACCACGCAGAGGTCGAATATGAGCTAAAGAATAGCATCCTATATTAATCTTCCAACGACTGGTTATGGGCAACCCAAGCGATTGTATTATAGTTTAATTAATGGAATAAGAAGGGAATAAATAGCTTCAGTGCTGCCTGACAAATGTAATTCTCTCATGGTAAGATACGCACAGTGAAAAACAATAAAGGAGTGCTGATGGAAAAAATATATATATATACTGTATTAAAAGAGAAGCTATGTTGAACTAAAGTATTTTTCATTTCCTGAATAGTAATGTTAATTCTAAGGATCCATAGAAAGGTAGACCTTTGTGAAGTCAAAAGTGTAAGCCCAAGTTACATGATGTGTTACAGGCTGTGGGTAGAGGGGTGGGTGCTGCCCCTGAAGAGGAACGACCAGTTTGGGGGTGCGACCGCAAAATTTCTCCTAATATTCTTGTTTGCCAACAGCTAAAGAACATAAATTTATCTCCAACTTGCATGGCTAGTGAAGATCTGAAGAGCACTTTTCCTCTCAGCTTTCCATGGCTGGCTCCTTCTCACCATCCAGGTCTTATAGGTCTCAGTGCAAAGGTCAAATCACTAGAGGACTTCTCTGAACACTCTAGCTAAAGGTGCCCACCCCTCAAGTCACTCTCATATTTACTGACTTCTTAGATTATCACTATCTGAAATCATTATTTTCTATGTATTTGTTTGACTGTCTCTCCTATTACAATGTATATGAAGAGAGATCTTGTTTGATTATTTACCACTATTTATCTCCACTTCTAGAAGAGCCTGGTACATAGGAGATGCTAGATGAACGTTTGTTGAGTGCATGAACAACTGTCTAATTAAAATAAAAAGTTTTATTTCTCCAAGGAAGACATACAGATGGCCAACAGGCACATGAAAAGATGCTCAACATCGCTAATTATTAGAGAAATGCAAATCAAAACTACAATGAAGTATCACCTCATACCCATCAGAATGGCCATCATTAAAAAGTCTACAGGGAGTTCCCTGGTCTCCTAGTGGTTAGGATTCCAGATTTTCACTGCCGTGGCCTGGGTTCAATTCCTGGTTGGGGAACTGAGATCTCACAAGCCGTGTGGTGAGAAAAAAGAGTCTACAAATAATAAATGCTGTGGAAAAAGGGGAACCCTCCTAACACTGTTGGTGGGAATGTAAGTTGGTGCAGCTACTATGCAGAACAGTATGGAAGTTCCTTAGAAAACTAAAAATAGAATTACCATATGATCCAGCAACCCCACTCCTGGGCATATGTCCAGAAAAGATGAAAACTCTAATTCAAATAGATACATGCATCCCAATGTTCATAGCAGTATTATACAATAGCCAAGACATGGAACCAACCTAAGTGTCCATCGACAGATGAATAAAGATGTGGCATATGTGTATATACACACACACACACACACACACACACACACACACACACACAATGCAGTATTACTCAGCCATAAAAAATAATGAAATAATGCTATTTGCAGCAACATGGATGGACCCAGAGATTATCATACTAAGTAAGTCAGACAAAGAAAGACAAATTCCATATGATATCACTTATATATGGAAACTAAAATACAACACAAATGACTTATTTACAGAACAGAAACAGACTCACAGACAGAAAACAAACTTATGGGGGACTCCCCTGGTGGTCCATTGGTAACGAATCCGCCTTACAATGCAGGGGACGCGGGTTTGATCCCTGTCAGGGAACTAAGATTCCACATGCCGCAGGGCAACTAAGCCCACGCACCACAACTACTGAGCCTGCACGCCCTGGAGCCTGTGCACCACAACTAGAGAAGAGAAAACCTGCACAATTAGAGAGAAACCCACACGCGGCAATGAAAGATCCTGCATGCCTCAACGAAGATCCTGCGTGCTGCAACTAAGACCCAACGCAGCCAAAAATAAATAAAAATAAATAAATAATAAATGTAAAAATCTTTAAAAAAGAAAAAATAAAACAAACTTATGGTTACCAAAGGGGAAAGGGGGTGGGGAGAGATAAATTAGGAGTTTGGGATTAGCAGATACAAACTAGTGTATATAAAATAGATAAACAACAAGGTCCTACTGTATAGCACAGGGAACTACATTCAATATCCTGTAATAAACCATAATGGAAAAGAATATATGTATATGTAACTGAATCACTTTGCTGTACACCAGAAACTAATACAACATTGTAAATCAACTATATTTTAATTAAAAAGTTTTTAGGGACTTCCCTGGTGGTCCAGTGGCTAAGACTCTGCAACCCCAATGAAGGGGGCCCGGGTTCGATCCCTGGTCAGGGAACTAGATCCCGCATGCCGCAACGAAGATCCACACACGGCAACAAAGATCCCGCGTGCCGCAACTAAGACCCAGTGTGGCCAAATAAATAAATATTAAAAAAAATTTTTTTTAAATAAATAAATAGAAAGTCCTAATTCAATTATAATTTTGGACAGAAGAGGAATTGCTCTTACCCTTCTGAATCTTCAAAACATTTTTGTAGAGTTCCATCACTTTCCAGTCTGTCTGCAAAATGTTTCAATTCTTCAGAAAGAGAAGATGCTAGAGAGAATAGAATAAAATTTTATGTTATAAAATAAAGAGAATACAAATTTTCACAGTGAGCTGCTGACAAAGATATAACGTACTTAATGTGGTCCCAGCTCTACGGTCCCTGTTACATTCTCACTCATTTAAAAAAGTGGTAAAAATATGCAGGAAGATTTTATCTTTTCTCTTCGGATAGGTATAGATAAAATGAAAGACAACTCCTCTTTATAACATTTATAATAGTGTTTTTTACACTTGACTGGTGAAAAAAGCAGTTAAAAAGATGTATCTGGGGCTTCCCTTGTGGCGCAGCGGTTGAGAGTCCGCCTGCCGATGCAGGGGACACGGGTTTGTGCCCCAGTCCGGGAAGATCCCACATGCCGCGGAGCGGCTGGGCCCGTGAGCCATGGCCGCTGGGCCTGCGCGTCCGGAGCCTGTGCTCCGCAACGGGAGAGGCCACAACAGTGAGAGTCCCGTGTACCGCAAAAAAAAAAAAAAAAAAGAAAGATGTATCTGCATGGACATTTCATTCTTTTCAAGCGATTTGATCTGCTGGCACTGGGTGGAAGAACATTACAGAAGTCAGGCAATGGGCAAGAGTGTAATGGGAAATGTTGGAGACAAATAAAGAATTATGGGCATAAGGTAAAAACAAGTCTCTGCTTAAATTTGGAAGAGTTCACAATTAAATTCAGGTGAGGAATGCAGAGGGGGAAAGATAGGTTAAAACAGCTATCAAAATAACCTGGGCATATCTACTTTAATTATGGTGATAGTGCAGTTCTGAGATAAATAGCTTTAACTGGCAAGTAAGTCTGAGTTCATGTATTTTCTAGGTCTTTTAAGTGGGTAACACTGAGTATTTCTGACCTGGATGATTGTGTAATGACACTGTAAGGAGAATAGCTACTTTCTGGAAAGCTGAAAACTGATTCCAGGAAAGAATATTTGTAACTTACATCACAAACAGCTAATTTCCTTAATATATAAAGAGTTCCTACAAAATCAATACAAAAGAGCCAATATCCCAATTTTTAAAAGTGAACAAAGGATATGGACAGACAATACACAGAAAATAAAGCACAAATGGCTCTCCTCTAAAAATATGAAAAAATTATTATCCTCTTCAAAAGAAAAAGAAAAGATTAAAAGTACAAAAAAATACCTTTTATCACCAATTAAATAGTAAAAAATCTAAACTTTTAGTTACAGTATAATTACACTAGTTAATTTCCAATCTAGAAATTTATCTTACTTTTACTTGAATATGTGCCAAAAGGTTTGTATAAAAAGGTATTCATTATCCATTCATTGCAACAGTAGAAGACTGAAAACAACTCTAAAAGTCCATCAGTAAAAAACTGGTTAAATCAAATATGGTACATTTATAAAATGGAGTATCATGGAGCTACTAAAATGTTAAGATGGCTCTATAAGTGTGATATAGAATTATCTGCAAGATAAATTAAGTTAAAAAAAACACAAGGTAAAGAACAGTGTAGAGTGGTTTACTCATTTGATTTCAATGGATAAATGTTTAGAAATGCGATAAATCTTTCTGCGAGGATACACAAGAAGCTGGTGACTGCAGTTGCCTCTGGGAGGAAAGAACTGTGATTGGGGTCACGGTGGAAGAGAGGCTCACTTTCTTCACTTTTGGACCTTCTGAACTTCATAAACATATACTCTTATTTTTTTAATGCAACTCCCCAAAAAAGGAGGGGAGCTGGTTTTGTGAGGCAGCAGTTCCTGTAAATGGGGATCCTGAGAATGGGGCTTCAATTGACCTTCATAGAAGGTACAGACCAAGGTCAAAGCTCACTTGTCTAGTCTTAGTAACTTACCTTTGGCTCTAAAATTTTCAAGACTGAAGCCCTCAGTGCCCCTTAGGAAAGGTTCAAGTTTCTGAACAGAGAACTAAATAAAGAAAAGCATTTTCAGTACAACCAAGATTTCCCAGGCCAGTCCCGAGTTCATGTAATTTTATGATGTTTAATAAATGTGAGTAAACATGATTTAATTCTACACCTAAGATTTTTCATATAAACAAAACAAAATGAGAAAATCAAA
This sequence comes from Stenella coeruleoalba, assembly GCF_951394435.1. Classification (NCBI taxonomy): domain Eukaryota; kingdom Metazoa; phylum Chordata; class Mammalia; order Artiodactyla; family Delphinidae; genus Stenella; species Stenella coeruleoalba. Next base: position 22,469,481 of record NC_137161.1, on the reverse strand, counting down.
AGGTAAGGGAAAAACTCTTTGTTGCCTAGACTATATGATTTGATTTTTGATTCAGGAAAAACAATGCTCATTTAATTCACACAAATGACTTGCTTATCTAAACTGATGTGATCACCAGTCAGCCATATAACACCAACTTAGAATGCAGTCAGACCTCAAATGACTGCTTAAACTTAGATTTGACCTCCACTCACTGTAAATTCCCATCATTTGCTGCCAGTGAGCAAAATATACTAGATCGGGGAAATCTGACTGTTAAGTGCTCAGCGACAGCAGCACCGATGGGACTGGTAGAGCCTAGTCCAGAGACAGATCAGCTCCTGGGATTAAAGCTGGCTTTTAAATTAATCCCACTAGAGAGAAATATCTTTTACCCTTTACCGATAAATCACACAGGATTTGATCTCTCTTTGGGGATGTCACAGTTAACAGTTTAAAAAAAAAAAAGAAAAGAAAAGAAAAAGAAAGCACTTCCCAATCGTGAGACTCTCACCTGGAAACTGGAAAGCAGGAGACAGCCCAGCCGTTTGCTTTCTGCTATGTTGACACTGATGGATCTGCAGAGCTCTAACATAAAATATCACCGCATTGAAGGAGATGGATACTTACACAGTTAGCAAAGTAAAAAAAACTGAAAAATTCCCTCCCCCTTGATGCAGTCCAACTTAAGAAAACCCAAGCAGCCTTCTCTAATTAAAGGGAGAATTCATATATAGTCACATCTAATTTGTTCAAGATCACCAAAGAATGACATTTACCCATTTGTGCATCCTAACTTTGAAAAGTTATAAGAACCTTTTATGTACTACATTAAAATCTTGTCTTGATAAACAACGTAGAACGTAAAAAAAAATTTAACTCCTTTTATGTTTTATATTCACCATTTGAAGAAAGGAGGTGGGATTATTTCAGTATTTCTATGACAGGCACTGCAGTGTGCTTTAAATACTGTCTTGGGACTTCCCTGGCAGTCCAGTGGCTAAAGACTCCGTGCTCCCAGTGAAGGGGGCGCGGGTTTGATCCCTGGTCGGGGAAGTAAGATCCCACGTGCTGTGTGGAGCAGCCATGAATGAATGAATGAATGAATGCATACATACACTGTCTTAAGAATCTTCTTATAAACTATGAGCTCCATTTTACGGATGGGGAAATTGAAGCTCAGAGGGGATATAACTTGTTTGAAGCCGAGACTGGTGGAGCCAGAATTCAACCCCAAGTCCATCACCAAAACCTGTTTTCCCACTAATACCATGCTGCCTCTCCTTAATTACCTAATGATACATTAATAGTAATTTGTTGAACACCTGCTATCTAAAAGGCATTTTATTAAATGCTATACACACCTCATTAAAACTTGAGGCAAGTATCTTATCTGGGTGAATCTTTTTTTATTTTTTTCCCCACACTGCCCGGCATGTGGGATCTTCCAAGACCAGGGATCAAACCACTGCCCCCTGCAGTGGAAGCACGGAGTCTTAACCACTGGACCGCCAGGGAAGTCCCAAGTATCTTATCAACTCCATTTGACAAAGGTTAGGTAATAGGTAACTTGCTCAAGGTCACACAGTGAGTCAGCCAGAACTGAACGGGCATTTTACATAATTATGCCACTGAATCCTCAAACAACTAGAAGACATAGATACTGTTTTTTCGATTATGTTCATTTAAAAACATCAACTATTATACAGCAAAGGAAATTTGCTTTGAGAATTGGGAGAGATACATGTCTTTTTGCCCTCCAGCTTCAGCTGGCTGTGTTTTTAAAGTTCTTTTGTGCCCTCTCTTGATTACTTCTCCTTGCTTTTAGTCATGAAAAACTGGATACCTTCTGCCTATAACCAAAGAAACTTGGCAAGTGGCTGGTAGTGACCAGGAGATAACAAATCTTATTATGCATCAGTAATTTTCTATTACACAGAACTTTAGGCCCACATGCTCTGGAACAGAGATGCAGGTTAGGGCAATCTTAGGAAACTGAAGCTTCTTGGCACGTCCATGGAGTAAAGTGCATGTGCCTAATTGTGGTGGCAATTTTCTGATATGCTACATGGCTGTTTTTACCCAGAATTCCTTCTAAACATGAGACCATCTGGAAGTGAGGTGATGTCTTTAAAATAATCACCACAGCTTAACACTTGAACTATTTCTTTACCATGTGCCAAGTACTGTGCTATATATCAACTCGTTTAATTCTCACACAACCCCGTAAAATAGGTATTATTTCATCCTGTTTACTGATGAGGACCGTAAGGCAAAGGAGGTTAAGGGACCTGCTCAAGGTCACACAGCTAGTAAGGTCTTCCTGAAATGTGTTACTTTCCATATTAAATCTTGTACTTCAATGCTTACTGAGATGCTATTATTATAAATTCATACAAAATCACATTCAAATACAGCATGTCTAAAAAACTAGGTTTTTACCCTAGATATTTTTATGTGTCCTTCCCTCTGAGATATTTTCAGTTATAAAGCCTAAAATCAGGTAGCGACCCATCCACCTTCTGTTCTGCTTAAGGATATGAGGCCGAAAGCCACAGGAAGAAATCTTTACTTCTAGCAAAGGCGAATGTTGAACATTCACTTAGCAGAGGTGAGTGTTGAACAACCATAAATCAGATTTTCTATTCATGGTATAGATTACAGTGGGTAGCTAATAACATGATATCAATAGCAATGATACTGAATACTTACTAGGTGTTTGACATCAGTACTTATAATCTTAGGATACTCCTACAGATGAGGAAACTGAAGCTCAGAGAGATTTGCTCAGTCACATAGCTAGTAAGCAGCAAAGTCAAGTCTATCTGTCTCCCATACCTCACTGCCTCTTATCTGAGCTGGAACTCCATTGTCTTATGTACATGGCACCCCACCTGTGATGCCCTGATGAAAGGGAGGCAGTGACTTCCGCCGGTTCGTTTCTTTCATACTTGCTCGCCGCCAGGATTGCCTCCTGTCTTGATGACGGGCACACTGTTCTTTGGGGGACAAATAAAGGGACCTGGATTGAAGTCCTTCCTGGTGGCTGGGATCACAACTTTCCCCCTTTTTAGGGCTAGAGCCAAGGTGAATCTGTTTCTTTGAAACGCCTTCAGTCATCTCCAGGGAGGTGGACGAATTACCACACGCTTCCGCAGGGTTGGGATCTGATTCCAATTGATGATCATGAGTCTTAGATGCCACTGGTTCCTCTTCTAGCACTTGTTATAAAAAAGTCAAAATACAGAATCAATCCCATCACAGCTAAGTATCTGTGCAAAAAAGTGGAAAAAGGAAATGTATGCCCCAGATCATGGAAACACTGAGGAAGCATCTTTGCAAATACGTGAGTAAGTGCTTTCAAGTCCACCAGGAGCCAGGAAAGTATTTAGGTAAAGCTCAGGAACCTGAACCCAAGAGGTACTGAATGTCACTACAGTACTCACCTTCTACAGTCTCTGATCTAGAAGTCATCCTGGGTGGAGAACCCTGAAAACAGGAAAAGGAGGTGATCTGTTCTCCACATTTCAGTCCCAGTCTTGCCGGGGATTTACTACCCCAGAATCGGCCTTGTGCTTTCTAATCTCTTTGAACTGCCCCTCTTTGCCCCATGAAATTCTACCTGTCTGAGAAGGCCCAGTCCAACCCCGCCTCACCCACCTCCTCCAGAGAACATCTGCACAACTCATCACCCCCTGTTCTCAATTTCTACAGAATTCATCTCTAGAAATACTCACCTTAACATGTAGCCCATCTCATTTCCCAATTATTTTGTGTTTAACAAGTGTCTAAGTGCATAATTCAGTTGATGGCATTATGATCTACATGGTCTTCAAAACATGAAAAAATCACATTATCCTTGATTAATTCTAAGATCCAAAGGCCTGTTCATTCTACTTCCAACAGTCTCTACAACTCTTCCCCGTTTCCGGTTATCGATTTAGTTCAGATCTCATAATTTCTACCACTCTCCCCCACCTCCCTCAAGAATCTAACAGTCTCTCCACTAGTTTTTCCTACATGCAGCATTGCTCCTCTCCAATCCATTCTTATTTATTTTATTTATTTTACTTTTGGCCGCGCCGTTTGTGGGATCTTAGTTCCCCCGCCAGGGACTGAACCCTGGCCCTCACAGTGACAGCACGGAGTCCTAACCATCGGACCGCTGGGGAATTCCCTCCAATCCATTCTTTAGACAGCAGCAGAGATTCCTCCAGTGTACTCAACACCTTCCAGAAGCTAGTCCTAACTAGTACCCATTCCTGCTTTCTCCTGCCACTCCCATTCCATGCACCACTTTTGACTCTTTGCACACATTGCCTGTAAAGCTTATTCATCCTTCCCAATCGAGCTCAAGTGTGAAGCTTTCACACCACTTCTCTTTGACAGAGTTGGCTGCTCCGCTCCACCCCTAGGTCTTCCTAGCACTGGCTGTAAAGTCCGTTTACATGTCTGCCTCCCCGGCCAGACTGTATTTCTAGAGCCTGTTACAGACAACTAACGGATTGGAAAAGGGCAGGGACATGACTGAGGCATCTCTACATCGTCTATGCTTCCCCCACCCCCATCCCCAATAGAAATCGGTGCGTTGCGGGGTGCTTAGTAAAGAGAAATGAATATATGCGACGGGACAACATGGCAAAGATAACAGAACAACGAGGGGTAGGTCGAGGATCTACATCGCCCCAGTAACGACTGTATCACTCAGATGAAAGCCTGGATAATAGCAGCAATCACTGTCGCCCGCTAAGCGCTTATTACATGCCAGGACCTGTGTGTGTATGCAAACAATTTACTTGCATCACTATCCCGTTTAATCCTTTCCACAGCTCTGTAAGTACCATCATCAATTCCACGTTGCAGATAGAACTGAGGTTCAGAGGGGCAAAAGCCTGGCCCAAACTTGTTGTGCGGCCAGCCTGGAGCACAGGCGAAATTCCAACCCCGGTCTGAGACCCACCCCCCAGCCTTCAACCACTGTTCTGGAGTTTAGACCGCTGGCTCGGCAAACAGGCCCCGACCGAGAGGCGCACCCCGGCCTCGGGTCTCCTCTTACCCGGAGGTGGATGCAGCGCCCCCCTAGTCCCCGCTGTCGGGGGTGACGACGGGTTGGGTCTGGGCTGGGCCGAGGTGTCCGGCCCCAAAGAGGATGGTGCGCGGGTAAGCGGGGCGGCGTACAGGGAGAGGTCTGCGACTTCCTAACCTCAGAGCGACGCCCGTCCAGCCCTAAGCCTCCGTCCCCGAAAAACAAGGCCGCAGGCCACTCTCCGCGGCCCCGGAGACCTCCGCACGCCCTGCGCCAAAGCGTCTGCTCCTTCCGGGTCTGGGCCCGTTTGGCGATCCGCCGCCCGCGCCAGCCCCGCCTCCGGTGAAACTCCCGCCAGCCGAGGGCGCATGCGCCGGCGGCGGCCTCCACGGCTCGCGCAAGCGCACACGCAGAACGCCGGCTTCACTCAAGGTGCATGCGCAAACTGGTGTTCAAGAGTCTTGTTGCCCCGGCCGCTTTGTCCAAGTTCTTTCCAGCCCAGACTTTGCCATGTTACACCTCCTCAGCTACGCCACGCCCAGGGAGTCACTAACTGGGTCCCATCACACCAGCGTATCCTTTGCGCCCAGTATGCCTAGAGCCTTTCTAAGAGGGGGAACAGAGGTCCAGGGAGGTACTTGCCAAAGGAATACAGGGCATTAGCGGGTGCGCAGTGATACCTGCTCCGTCGCTAGGCCGTGGTCACCCCTCCTTTTATCTTCTTAACGCTGAAAATGTGGACCATGACTCTCACACTTTTTCCGGTCCTTTTGTAGCACGTATTCTCCCTTTGTGGTCCCTTCTATACTTGGCAAAGTTCAAGATCTCTCCTTTGTAAACTCACTGCAGGCCAGCCCCTCCCCAAACTGCTTGCCTCTCCTCTCGTCATCCCCCATTGCTTCTACTCCTTTGCTCAAGCCATTCCCTCTGCCTGGGAAGCCCTTCAAGCCTTTTGTTCTTGCCAAAATTCTCCGATTTTAAGCCTCAGCTGAGGATTCATCTCTCTCAGAGCCTTCTCTGAGGCCCCAGGCTGAAAAGCAGATCCCCCTTCTGTGCTCCCAGAAGCCCAACCTGTGCCTGGTCCACTATCCCTTGCTGGCTTGGGGGCTCCCAGATAGCAGACTGCTGTTTCAGCACCCAGCATGATGCCATCAGAATGTCCCCTTGCATGTGCAGTCCTTTGGGATCTGAAACCTCCAAGTGCTGAATTACAAGCAGTCCACAGAAACTGAAAGAAGGGTCGGTGAGCAGCAGCTGGTACATGACTGTGGTCATCCTTCTATAGCAGCTGTGGTCCTTGGAAAAGTTTTCTGGTGGTAGGCAGAAATCTGCCTTCCTGAAATGTCCACCATGTGGTTCCAGCATGTTGGCTACCAACAGACATCTGAAAGCAGAGGTTTGCTCTTTATTCCTTGAATATCACTTTCTAGAGCCCCGTTCCTTCTCTGCTCACCCTGCTCCTTCAACTACTACTCGCTTGTCAATATCCCAAGAACAGAACACAGCCAGAACTGGCCCTCCTGGGGCACAGTGGGTCTACTGCTTCATGGAATCCAGACCCAGTACATCCTCTATGTCCCTTCTCTGCTTTCAGTTCTTATGTGGCTCCCTACTGTCCACAGGATGTGGACACCCCTTCCCTCCTAAGGCCCTCTGTGATCTGACCCAGCCTCTTTCATCACGCCAGTGACTTCTTTCCGTTCCCCAGTTCTGCTCTTCTTTCTCCTAGGCTTTCACACATGCCGTTCCCTCCACCTGGGACATGTCCTTTCCGTCTCCTGCCTACGACACACCACCATCTCCTTCATCTGGTCCTCTCAAGCTTAGGTATCAGTTCAGATGTCCCTCTGCAGCCTTTGCTGATTCCTCCCAGCTCCCTGAGCACCCTGGGCTCCCCCTGGCCATTGACATTTGCTTTCCTGTTTTTCAGGTCCATATATTGTTATCCTCAATGCCTAGCACAGGCCTGGCTATTGTTAGGCCCTCAAAAAAGAAGAGATCTGTATAATTTTCATGTGGTTGCTGGCTTCCAAGATGGCCCCTAATGTTCCCCACTTCCTGGTCTTCATACCCTTGTATAATCCTCTCCCACAAGGAATAGGGCTAATCTGTATAAGCAATAAGATACTGCAGAAATGACAGTGTATGATTTTCAAGGCTTAGTCATAAAAGACATTGTAGCTTCTACCCTCTTTTTCCATATATCACTTGCTCTGGGGGAAGCCAGCTGCCATGTTGTGAGGATGCTCAAGCAGCCACATGGAGAGGGCCACCTGGGGAGGAACTGAGGTCTCTTGCCAACACTGACTTGCCAGGCATGAGTGAGCCACCTTGTGGATCTTCCAGCCCCAATCATGCCTTCACATGATTGCAGCCTGATTGACACTTGACTGCACCCTCAGGAGACCCTGAGGGTGTCAGAACTACTCAGCTCCCGAATTCCTGACCCACAGCATCTGTGATATAATAAACGTTTGGGGATAGTTAATTCTACTGTAATAGATAATTAATCCATGTCCTTTTTTATGATAAATTTTTGAAAGTCTTTTGTAGAAAGTTTCAATTCCTTTTTTTTTTGGCCACACTGTAAGGTTTGCAGGATCCTAGTTCCCTGACCAGGGATTCAAACCCATGCCCCCTGCAGTGGATGTGCGGAGTCCTAACCAATGGAGCTCCAGGGAATTCCCTCAATTCCATTTTTGATGACTCTGCATTTATTTCTCAGTGGTCATACCACCCTTCATGGGAGACTCTGAGGTGTCAGCAGTCAGTAGCCAGGAACCCCTGGTGGCTCCTCCCAAGTGACCCCCAAACCAGCCAGCTGGCTGTGGCATTCCCAGGGCTCCTTCCTTCCCAGGCAGCTGGGTGTGGGGTAGACTCAAGTTTCAAATCTGCTGAGCACCCCACCCACCCAAAATGAGAAATCAGAGAAGAGGCCAAGTCCATGGAAACTGTTCATATGACATACTTTATTTCCAATCTACAACCATTAAAAACGCTTTGTAAGTTTACACTGTACAGTTATTCTCATGTCTGAAATAAGACACGGGGGCAAGGAGAGCTGGCGGATTGGACCATGGTTGTCCTAGCGCCCAATCCATCCTGGGAAAGAGCCTTCTGAAGACAGGAGTGGGGAGGAGAAACAGCGGACAGGAGAGGTGGACAGTTTGGCCCAAGGATGCCCTTAGTCCCTTCCCTCCCAAAGGCCTTTCCCTGGGGAACCCTTAGGGCCCACAGCTGCAGGGTCCACACCAGGAAACCAGGATGGTCAGAAAGGGGGCTTCACAGTATTGGTGGGGTTTGGGGAGGGAGGCCAGGAGGAGGAGGAGGGACAGCTTCTGGCTCTCTTCCCCAGCCGCTGGGGGTTGGAGCTGCTTTTTGGCCTTGTCTACAAGGTGTCCCTAGAGGTGAGAGGTGAGAGGAGAAGGAGCTGGCTGGGGATTTAGGAGTCTTCCTTTGAGGAGTTGTTTCTTTCCATTTGAAGAGAAGCCATAAGCCTATGGTGAGGTTTCCAAGGGATAAACGGTCTCACGGTCTTTTGTCTCCCGCCCCCCCACCCCAGGATGCCCACCTGCTGCCCAGCTGGCACAACCCTACACAATCTCTTGTAAAACCCAGACAAGTAGGAGAAGTGGGTAGGACTGGAACCAAGCCAGGGGCAGGGAAAGGAAAAACGTATGCCTTCTGCCAACCCTCCAGTTTCCAGGAAGAGGAGAACATAGTTTTGTTTTGCTTTGGGTAGGGGCAGGGAGGGTTCGCAATCTCTCAGGAGTCCAGATGAGGTTGGTGTTTCCTGTTCCTGGTCAGGGCCAGCCTCAGTCCCTCACCAGGCCACACTATTTGCTGGTCTAGGTCAGCAGGTGGCAAACTCCTGTGTATATCAGAATCACCTGGAGGGCTTGTTAAACCCCCCCCCCAGCTTGCTGGCCACCCCCGCCCCCACCCAAGGTTCTGTTCCATAGGTCTTGAGTGGGCCCAATACTTTGCATGTCTATCAAGTGCCCAGGTGTTGCTCCTGCTTCTTTGAGAACCTCCAGGCAACATCCTCAGCAACCTGGTGCCCCAAGACAGTGCCCGGGAGCTGGGCCACAGCTGGCAAGGCCCTGCCTTAGAGGCACCAAGATATCTGGGAAGCTGCTGGGCACAGACTTGTGGTGAGCCCCCTGTGCGGAGAAGTAAACTAAGGCACAGAGATCAGCGGCGGAGCTGAGAGAGGAGCCAGGATACCAGGGCCCAGTGGAGAGAGGATGGTGATGCAGGACTCCAAAACATGAGGGGTGCTCTGGGGCCCTAAGGACCATCCTCGTGCTTATCATAAAATCATACAACCAGACAAACACAGAGAAGTTAAGACATCTCCTGGGTCTCCAGACTCCTGGCTGAGGTTCCTTTTCATGGGAGCAGTTTGAGTGGTATCAGAATGGAGAGTGACAAGGTGGCCAGGCCCTGACGACTTCGGCCCTTCAAGGATGCTTAGGGGAAACCAAAGCTCCTTTCCTTAGACCCTGGGGTCCAGGGGGCTGGTGAAGGGCAGGAAGGGAGTGGAGTAGGGCTGATGGGATACACAAGGTAGGGTCCAAGAAGAGTGCAGGAGGGGCGGGGAAGAGCCCTGGGCAGGCGACTCAGGCCCAGCATCATGTCACCAGTCCCCTTCCGTTCTTGGGTCTGTGGACTTTGCAAACCGCAAACACTATTGGGAGGGGTAAGGGGTAGTGCCAGGGTGGGCTACAGGTTCTGCCAAGGGCAAGCTGTCCCAGAGGCTGTGAGGCCCAGGGGAGAGTGGAGAGTATGGGGGATGTCAAATGGACAGACAGATGGACGGATGGCCAGGGAGAGAAGAACCCAAGCTAGGCTGTACCTACTTTCCAAACAAGGCCATGTGGGACAGGGCAGGACAGAGGAGGCCAAAATGGGGGATCCAAGTTCCCCCCCAATTCCCAGTGGAGAGTGTTGGGGTCTTGCCGGGAGGCTGTGGACAGAAGAAAATGGGGCTCAAGGGTGGGATGGGGGGATGTCTTTCTGGGCTTGGGGGTGGTGGTCACTGAGGCCAAGCCCAGCCTGAGGCATTGGGGAAAGGTTCCCCCTTTGGTGTGAGGAAACACAAAATAAAACAGAACCCAGGGAATACAACCAGATCTGAAAGCAAACCTACGGAGCTGGGAGACCACAGACATGGGAGGATGGGAATGTGAGGGTGAGGGCGCAGGGAGGGAGTTGCTGAGGTTACAGGGAAATCCACGGGAGACGAGTGGAGCCGGGGAGGCCGTTCTGGGAGGGCTGAGGCATGGGTGCTACAAGGAAGCCTGAGGCTCAGAAGAGGAAAACCTGGCCATGGGTCAGGGCCACTCAGTCTGCTGGTGGGAATCGGCTGGAGAAGAGGAGGCAGGATGAGGGGAAGCTTCAGAGGAAGATATTAAAAGAGAGGATGGGTGGGCAGTGGGGAGCGAACATACAGCCCAGAGAGAGGAAGGGGTTCAACCAAGACCACGGAATGGTAGGTGGGGGGTGTCTCACCACTGGGGATGCAGAACCTGATGGGAGTCAGGAAGCCTGGGTTCTGGTCCTGATTCTGCCTTTAACCTGCTGTCTGACCTTGGGTGAGACACTCTGTCCCTTCTCTGGGCCTGATTCCTCATCCAAAAAAGTGAGGGGGTTCGACACAAAAAGACAAACACTGTATGTATGATTCCACTTATATGAGGTGCTTAGACTAGGCAAATTCATAGACACAGAAAGTAGAACAGAGGTTACAGGGGCTGGGGGAGAGGGACGGAGCGTTATTGTTTAGTGGGTATAGAGTTTCAGCTTGGGATGATAAAAAGTTCTGGAAGTGGAGAGTGGTAATGGTTGTATCAACACAACATTGTGAACGTATTTAAAGCCACTTAAAAATGGCTATGTCTTACGTATGTTTTGCCACAATTTTAAAAAAAGTGAGGGGGTAGGTCCAGTTTATTTTTCTTTCTATTCACTAAGACTAGTGAGGGGTGTATCACCCCTAGGGCCAGGGCACCAGGAGGCTGGTGTGGGGACAATGAGTGTGATCGGACCACTTCCCATGGGTGTAGAACCTTATGTTTTCCCAGGCAGATTCCCAGGCACAGTACTGTATGTGGTCCTCAGCACAGCCATGCAAGGACATTCTCCCACTTTGCAGGTGGAAGAACTGAGGTACAGACTAGCCACATGCTCCGGGGCCAAGGCCATTCAAGTTGGTGGCCGTTTATTATTATTTTAAAAATAGAAACCATCCTTGCATCTTAGGTTCACACTGCAACCGGCTTAGTGGACTTTGAAGGAAGGACACATGCTTGAAATTAGCAGCAGAAGAGTTTGTCTGCTGGGGCAACTATGGTTACATCCCATGACTGGATGATGACATGCTTCCCTTTTTACCGTGATGTGCTTCCCTTTTTGCTGTGGCTGCCAGGAAACTCAAGAGTAAAATTTAATTGCAGGATTATGGGAATCATGTCAGATAGATTTGGGGAATGATCATTCCTCTTGCTTTTTGACTTTCTTTGTACTTTTTTTTTTTGGCTGCGCCGTGAGGCATTCGGGATCTTAGTTCCCCTACCAGGGATCGAACCCGTAACCTCTTCCGTGGAAGCACAGAGTCTTAACCACTGAACCGCCAAGGAAGTTCCTGACTTTCTTTTTTTCTGTTGTCTTACTGATCCTTATGACTAAGACTGTAAATTGCCTCCAGTGCTTTTTGGAAATTCTCAGCATAATTAACCCAAATCAGAGCTGGCTTGAGGACCAGGCCCCCTAATTACCAGCTCAGTGCTCTTTTTAAGATATAACATCATGGTTATCTGGTTAAAAAAGGATGGCCTAACGGTCAGGGCTGTGAACATCAATAGTGTGGCCACTGGTACTCAGGATCTCCCTGGGAATTCGTTAGATACGCAGATTCCTGGCCCAGAGGCTGAGGCGGGTCCCAGGAAGCTGCATTTTGGACATGCCTAAGAGGATTCTGATGCAGGGGGTCCCCACACCACCCTCTGGGACACACGGGTCCAGTGATTCAGAGTGGACTGGTTTTATGTCTGGGTTGGGCAGTGGCATATTCTCGGTGTCCTATACCCACACAAAGCCTCCAGTGGGGCAGTGGGTTGACACAGCAAGCAGGACAGTGTTGGGCTGGGGGATCCAGTGGACCCAAGTTCTAGTCTAAACTTGATGACTTCCCAGTTAGGTGACTCAGGGATGAGACCTGCACTTCAGTTTTGTCATCTGTAAAATGGGAGCACTAACCCCTATCCTACCAAGGTTGCCTCCCAGAGTTGGCCCTTAGAAGTCTGAAGGAGATGTGGCATGGGGAAGCAATTTCTAAATAGCAATGTGCTCTGGGGGGGTGTACGGGGTCGGGGGAAGGTGATGCTGGTGGGGCTGGAAGGCTGGCAAAGCTGGGGTGGGGAGGACATTCTAGATGGGAGAGGAGAGGGAGGAAGGGCCTGGCAGTTGGATGGGCAAGAGGAGAACAGGCCGGGTGATGAAACCATGAAAGGTGCATGGGGGCAGGCACGAGGGAGCCATGTGGCAATTAGGGTATAAGAGGGTCAAGTCTTGGGTCCTCAACTTTGTCACCTGGGAGAGCAGCTGGTAGAGGAGCGTCCCTGGGGGGGACCAAGGGGAGGGGCCATTTTGAGCAAGACCTCTTGGAGGAGTTTTTACAATTGGTCAGCCTTTGGTGGGGAAAGAATTAGCGGGCGGAGGGGGGGGAGAGTGGGGGGAAGGGCTGCCAGGGTGACGGGGACTTGGATACTGATGCTTTGTGCATGCAGGATCTAGGGACCACTGATGTGCCAAAGTGGTTTGACATTCATTTCAAATACAGACATCATTGCCCCCAGGAGGGTTTAATTTGGCTCTGGGAAGAGGTCAGACATAAGAAACACAAGATCGTCCAGTCTGGGGTCAACCATGCCAACTGGTCTCCCATTTCCCCTCAACGAACTGGTGCCAACACAATGGATCCAAACCCAGGGGTCTGTAGGGAACTGGGACCCCAGGGTTCCTTGGGACTTTGGCTGCAGAGAATAGAGATGGGGAAAGGAAAAAGAAGGATAGAGGAGGAGGAGGAAGGGAAGGAAGAAGAAGCTGCTAGGAGTGAAAAGGTAAGGGGCAGCAGGAAGGGGAAGAAAGGGGGAAAGGGCAGTGTTCCTTCCTGGGACCCAATGCTCCAGGGGAGTCCCCACAGAGCGCCAGGCAGTTTTCTGCTTTGGGAATGTTACCAAGACTTAAAAAGGCATTTGAAGAAACAAACTTAGAAATTACATTCCAAAAGAGTAGAGAGTTTTTACAAACCAACCCCCCACCCCAAAAAAGAAAACACAACCGTTACTAATTAAAATGCTAAAAATCAAACCAAACCAATATTTACACGTAACATTTTCAACCCCATCAAGCCCCTCGTCCAGAGGCTTCTGTAGGAACAGTGATGAGTGACCTTGCACAGTGGCATGCAGGAAGCAGAAACTGGGACTTTATTGAAAACCAAGCTCTGGGGTCTCGGACACTGGCTGAGGTCTGGGTGGCCATGCTCTAAGACAATGAGAACGCAAGGACAATCTTGGATGAGAACGACGGTAAGGCTGAGCGGTCCGCAGGGTTCAGGTCTCACGAGGATTTCTCCCCAAGGCTAGAAGCACAGCCTCCCTGGCCCTCTGCAGCTCTGGGAAATGCCAGAGGCCTCTGGTGGCTTGTGGCCTTGTGTGAATCCCCTCACTTGGAGATAACCTCGGAGGGGCCCCCTGACCTCTTGGGTGGGAGCAGTGTCTTCCTAGAGGGGATTGGCCCATGGCTCCATCAGCCTGCCTGCTCTGCCCACACAGGTCGCTATGGCATGAGGAAGTGGCTGCTTGCACCAACGTAGCCCCAAGTTCTACCGATAGGGAATGGCGATGAAGGAATTTGGGTAACTGGTCCAGGTGCCCCAGAAAGGGCAAGACCGGCAGCTGGTAGGTGGGAGCGCAGAGGCATCTCCTGAGTCCTGGGGGCAAATTGGCCACGCTGCTGGCTTTTTGTCTTCCTAATGGCAAATTCACAGATAAGCCACTCTATCCTGGTGTTTCCACTCTGAGCCCCCAGCCCGTTACAGGCAGATGTGTGTAAACAAAACAGGTTCACTGGCACCAAGGGGGAGGCCATCTGAGTATCCCTCCCCCATCACCACACTGCAGTGAGCCACGGTGCAATCCATCCGATGGCTCAGGCAGCTCACATGGGACATGGGGAAGGGCGGGCAGTGGAGCTGGGGCTGGGAGGCGAGCCGGGAGAGCCCATAAGGCTAAGGAGAGAGGCTGGTGAAAAAGCTGGCAGGCTGGTGAGAACTGAGGCAGGCTGGCAGACACTCTCAGATCGATGTGCAAAGCTGCAATAAACAACATTCTTGAAGTTCAGTCCTGTTTTCCTGTGAGTTCTCACTTGGGGAACTTGGAGAGATCTCCATGCTCTTGATAAAGCCTTAGACATCCGTGTTTGACTCATCGAAACAAAAAAGGTTTCAGAGGGAGGGAGGAAGATGAGAAAAAATGGAAAATGTTTGGGAAGCGGTCCAGCCCTCCACCCTGGCTGTGAGCATGTACAGACTCACGTCTGGGGGCTGGGCAAGTACCGGGTGTTGAGTGTAAAGGGTGCTCTGAGGCCAAAGGGTCAGCAGTTTTGGGGGAGCAGGCTGCAGGGCTCCAGCTTCGCCGTGGGGCCCTCCAAAGCTGACCTGGAGACCAGAGCTCGGCTGCTGAGCTGCCTCATCCACACAGGGGACCCTGCGCCTGTCCATCGTGTTAAAGCCTTGCATTGTCCCAGTGGCGAGAGTACATGTATCAACCTCCAATAAATTACCTTAGGGGCTTTGGGGTAAGTTAAATTATTAAAATAAAGTAAAACCACCTTAAATATTTATAGTAAGAAAAATTCAGATAAACACCCGAGGCAAGAAATATGTTTCCAGGCCCCAGTCTAGTGCCACGTCCTGGGGCACTGGCCTCTCGGAATGCTCCTTGGCCTGACCTGGCCATCTGGGAGTCTCTCACTGGGAACGTCTTTGCCCTCCACCAGCTGCAGGATGTAATCACAGTGGAGATGCGGTGCCCCTCCAGGGTGCCAGGGAAAGAGACCCCAGCGATCAAGGCAGTGGGCAATTAGGCATTTATTTATCTGTGCACCAGGTCTTGAGATGGACTTTACCTATTTCTGTCCTCAAGGAGTCTCCTGGGAAGGTTGGGGCCCCCCAGGTCACCTTGGCAAGAAAGGCAGTTCCAGTGGCTCTCCAGCCCTGAGCCCCTCGTCTTCTAGTCCTTGCTGCACCCAAGCTACAGGGAGATCCAGGGCTCCAGGATTCCAAGCAGATACTTGACCCTGGTTACCGCCCTCTCATATCCCCTAGAGCCATAGCAATCCAGAGCAGCAGGGCTGGGAGGAGGAGGCGGTGGAGGGAAGAAACGGACGGCGTGATGCCCATTTCAGCTCCACCAAGAACCCGAGGTTGAGCCCTAGAGCAAAGCCTGTTCTTCTCATCGGTGTTTCCTCCCCGTGAAGAGGGATGTGGTTGGCAGGGAATGTCTCTGTGAGCCCTTTTCCCTGAGGGGCATGGCCGGAAGTGTATCCTTTCCTTGGCTCTTCTGAGAAGTGGGCGTGGCTAGAACCAGGCAAGGCTCTCCCTTATGACCCAGGGATCAGCTCCCAACGGATCAGCTCCCAAGGGATCTTTCTGGAGCTGCTTCTGAAGCCCAGCTTTGGTCTTTCTCCCACTCGCTGCCTTCCCCTGGGAAGTCAGAGATCGCCACCCAGCAGTCAGCAGGAGGCCCCGCTTTACCTGGATGGGAAAGCTCTTCTTCGGCGGTGGTGCAGCTGCTGTCCCTCCTGGGCGAGAGATGCAGGGGGCGCGGGCCCTCACCTCGTCTCCTCTCCGCGGGTTCCCTTTGGCTGTCCAGGGACTGGGCTGGTTGAGGTGGGGAGCTCGGCTGCTCTGTCACTCACTGGGAGGGGCGGCCCTCTCCTCCCCACCCCAGGCGCACTCCGAAGGGTGCAGCCTGCACTTGGAAGGAGAGTGGCGGACGGCAGAGCGGGATGGCCGGGCGAAGCAGGAGGCGAGAGACTGGGTGCTACAGTCACACACGGCATCCTGGGAGGAGGGAGGAAGAAGTCGGGAGGAGCCAGGAGGCACTGCCCACCCAGGGACTGGGTGGCCAGGCAAGGAATCTGGACTCAGCTGTGCCCAGGGACCAGTTCCCAGGGGCTGTAGCCCCTCTCCGGACCAATTTTTAAAAATTATTTTCTCCCATTAGAACAGTAATGAATGCTCATAAAGAATCTTCCAGAAGGTAATAAATTCTGGAATATACAGAGAAGAAAGTAGACATTGTCCATGAAAGATAAATTCTCAAAACATTGCACACACATGCATTTACCCAAATGATTTCAACCCCTACAGCTTATTTTGTAATTGCAAAACATGAACACTTTTTTGTCATGTATGTCCAGATCTCCTCCTTTTTAATGGCCACATACTATTCCACTGCATGGAAGTAGCTTGATTTATTTATCCAATGCATTTTTTATGTGGATATTAGGTAGTTTCTAATTTTTTTTTACTGTTAGCAACACACAGGGATAATGGTTAAAAGTGCTGTGTACATTATTTACAATTGCCAAAACCTAAGTGTCCATCAACAGATGAATGGATAAAGAAGATGTGGTATATATCTACAATAGAATACTACTCAGCTATAAAAAAAGAATGAGATTTTGCCATTTGCAGTAACATGGATAGACCTGGAGGGCAACATGCTGGGTGAAATAAGTTAGATAGAGAAAGACAAATACTGTAGGATATCATTTGTACGTGGAATCTAAAAATTACAACAAACTCGTGAATATAACAAAAAAGAAGCAGACCCACGTATATAGAGAACAAACTAGTGGTTACCAGCGGTGAGAGGGAAGGGGGGAGGGGCAATATAGAGGTAGGGGATTAAGAGGTACAAACTATCAGGTATAAAATAAGCTATTGTACAAGGACATGTTTTACAGCACAGGGAATATAGCCAATACTTTATAGTAACCATAAATGGACTATATCCTTTAAAAATTATGAATCACTATATTACACACTTGTAACTTATATAATATTGTACAGCAACTATACTTCGAAAAAAAAAAGTGTTGCTGTAAAACTCAATTGCTTGGTTCAATTCCCAGCCCAACTGTCTACCAGCTGTGTGAACTTGGATAAGTTATTTAACCTCTTTGAGCCTTGATTTTTCCTGCTCTTAGATGAGGGATGTGATACCTTTGTCAAAGTTGCTGTGAGGGTCACATAAGGTATATGTGAAGCATTTGATAGCGCCTATTAAGTATTCAATAAATCTTAGCAATTTTTATTAATAATGCAATACACTTCTTTACACACGTATCCACCTCTGTGAATATGTCCATAGGCTACGTTCCTAGGAGAACTACTGGGTCAACAGGTAATAAGCACATTTTACATACTGAAAAACATCTGGATCAACTGTGAAGCCAACATTCAAAGTACGGCCAGCTTTGTACCTCTGTTTCTTTATGTAGGTGTGGTTATGTGGGTGTGATGATTAATTTCACGTGTCAGCTTGACTGGGCCACAGGTCCAGATATTTGGTCAAATATTATCCTGGGTGCCTCTGCAAGGATGCTTTTGGAAGACAGTAACATTTAAACCAGTAGATTGAGTAAAGCAGATGGCTCTCTCTAATGCGGGTGGGCCTCATCCAATCAGTCAATGTACTGAAAGACCACAAAGGCTGACTCCCCCTGAGTAAGAAAGAATTCTTCCTTCCTGATGACCTTTAGATCGGAACTATATCAGCTACATATGCTGCACTGGAGCTATACCATTGGCTCTTCTGGTTCTCAGACTTTTGGACTTAGGAACTAAACCATTGGCTTTCCTGGGTCTTCAGCTTGCAATATAATAAATCTCTCTCTCTTCTCTCTTCTCTCTCTCTCTCTCTCTCTCTCTCTCTCCTCTCTCTCCTCTCTCTCTCTCTCTCTCTCTCTCCTCTCTCTCTCTCTCTCTCTCTCTCTCCCCCCTCTCTCTGTCTCCCCTCTCTCTCTCTCTCTACACGCGCGCGCACACACACACACACACACACACACACACACACACATAACCACAAAGCCTATTGGTTTTGTTTCTCTGGAGAACTCTAATACAATGGGTGTGTTCAGTTTGTGAGAATTCAATAAGCCATATTCTTACAATATGCTCAGTATGTATATTAACCTCAGAAAGGGTTTTCTTAAGTTAAAAAAAGAGGAATGAATATTTAAAAGGTTTTGTTTTTTTTTAAATGCAGCCAGAGAGTATAGGGAGGTAAGGCACTCACCATACACTCCTGGGGGTTCTAGAAATTAAACAAAGTCTTTGGAAAGACAATTTAGCAACATTTATCAAATACCTTTAACAATTTACAGTCTTTTATTCTGGAATCCCATTTCTGCAACTCAAACGTAAGGAAATAATCTGCAATACGGAAAAATGCTTTTGTGTCAAGATGTTCACCACAGCATTACGTGTAATAGGGAAAAACTAGAAACCAGCTAAACATACAACATGTACAAATCACATGGGTCAATCCCACCCCATGCCACCTCTCTGTGCCCCCACCTACAACCCTCCTTCACTCCGTGCACTGCAGACCATGATACCACCCCTGACCACAGCTGACTGGACCAAGGGGTTACACTGGACTCAAGTTACACAAGTCAGTTTCTTCCTGAAATGTGGAATGGGGACAGAGGGATTTGAGTCAGTCTCCCTCAGGTGCTGGAACTGGAAGATGTTACAAAAGCAGAGTAGGCAGAGCCCACCTGGACCATATTCAAATATAACAGAGACAGAGGGAGGAAGAGGACATCAGAGAAAATGAAGCTCAGGAGAGAGGAGAGGGAGACAGAGCAGCCACTGGGGCCTTTGGGTCCCTGCCCTTGGGTTCCATGAGATCCTCTGCAATTTCCCTTTCTGCAAAGCTAACTTACATGCGTCGTTTTACTAACATGCACATGATCCCTAACTAAATCTGAAATTGGTATCAGGAGTGGGGTGAGCAGCAAAACAGTCCCAGAGAAAATGGAAGCACTTAGGGATACAGTCTCGGTGAGGGCAGTGGTGTGCTGGTACATGTTTAATGACTAGTTTCCCAGGAGTAAGAGGAGAAGCCCTGATTTGCAGCATTTCCAATTTTCACAGAGTAAATCCTCCCATGCAGCATTTCTAATTTTCAAGGAGTAAATCCTCCCCTGGTGGCCGATCGCGAGGTACTAAGGTGACATCACTGAACACAGAGACGTACACGATTGGCTCTCATGAACCAAAGGAGCTGGCTCCCGCACACCACTGGGTAGCAGGAGGGCAGTGAGCGGCAATGCCTCTTCCCTGCAGGGGATGCTGGCAACGTCTGGGGTGTGGTGGCAAAGCAGGTGGGTATGTCACCATGCTCACCAGTCTCTTGTATTCAGACTGTGTGTCCATCAGGTCTGCTGTTCCAGGTCTGGGGCCTTCCAACCCCCATCCCAGAGCAGCACAAGGACCTTTTGAAATACACAAACCACATGCCTGAGTTTGAAAACCAAGAGTGGGACCTTATAAGCCAATCTCACCTCCCAAGAAAAAGGGCAGACCCCACCCACCTACCTCATTGGGAAGGACCGTGGCTCCATCTCCATCACGAGGGACCCCATCCTTCCCCATCTGGGGGAGCATGGAAAGCCTGGCCTCCTCGCTGCCGCCTGACTTGGCCGCCTTCTTGTTCAGAATCCTGGCCATGCCCTCCGGCTGGTGGTAGCTGGCGGGGGAGATGGGCTCCAGCTTCTTGGCGCCCTCCTCCCCGGGTACGGACGTGGGGCTTGGCGCCCGGCCACACACGTTGCGGAAGAACTCCTGCACGATGCCATATTTGGGAGGCTCGGGCTTGGCCCGGGCCTCGGACACGCCCAGTTTCCAGACGGACTCGGTGCTCCCCGAGTGTTCCACCACGCTGAATAGGCTGGACAGCCCATCGTTGATGTTCCTCAGCACGGGGCTGTCCCGCGTGGTGGTGGAGCGGGCCCAGGCCGAGCCGTTCTGCTTGCCCTGGTGCAGGTTCCACAGGCTGCGGTCCTTGGCCCCGTCCAGCTTGGACACGGACCGCCGCTGGAGCTTGGGCGAGCCATACTTGGGCGAGCAGCACGGCCGCTCGATGCGCGAGTGCACCTTGTCCAGGGAGGAGGAGATCTGCTTGCTGCGCACGGACACCAGCGAAGAGCTGCGGGGTGACCAGCTCTTGCCGTGCAGGCTGCTGCGGGGCGGGTCGGTCTGCAGGCCCACGCTGACCGTGCGGATTGTCTGCGTGCCCACGCTGGCCAGGCCCACCGTCTGGCTGGACGTGCTCTTCACCTTCCGCTCCAGCGAGCCCGAGCGCATGGCCTGGCGCACGCAGTTGGTGATCTCCTTCATGTCGTCGCTCATGTTGCCCGACATCTCAAAGTCATGCAGGGCCGCTGGGAAGCCGGGCCCGGCCGCCGAGGGGCCGCCCCCGGATCCCCCGTCCAGGCGCTGCCGGGAGAAGTTGCAGAGCCAGCGGCTGTAGGAGCTCTCCGCCAGCCCGTCCTCCTCGGCGGACTCTTTGGGCTTGGCTGTGGTGAAGAGGAAGCCGGGCTCGATGATGATCTTGCCCTCCCTGTCATGGACCACGGGGACGCCCAGGCGCCGGGCCACCGGGGGGCTGTAGTAGACGCGGATGCCCGTCTTGTCGGGAGCCGTGTAGCTGCGCTGCATCTGCCTCCCTGCCGGCTCCTGGCAGCCCAGGGCACCCAGGCGGTTGCAGTCACGTGGAGAGAGCCCTGGCTGTTCCGGGGCAGCCTTCTCCGGGTCCACTGGCTGGGGGCCCACAAAAGCAAAGGCAGGGCTGTTGGGCAGCTTCTTGCCCCGGGCGGCTTCCCCTGCGAGGTACGGGGAACAGTCCAGCAGACTTTCAAACTCTGACATGGAGGAAACAGATTTGGTCCTGGGAAGCGCAGAGGAGAAAGGGCAGAGTTAGTGGAAGATGCCTCATGCGGAGCAGGTACTCTGGTCTTCCTCCCTGGTCCGTGCACTTCGCGGGCAGGGGGCGGTGGGGCAGTGGGGAGACGGACCATGAGGGTCCTGCTCACCTCTTGTGGAAGACGCTGTAGGTGCCCTGCCCCTCATCCCCTCCACACTCACACCTACACACGCAGCACTGCATCTCTGAGCACCTGCCGTTCTCCACTGGAGGGCTTTTTTCTGTCTGCAGGAGCACACTTGGCCTCCACCCACAGGAAGCTAGACATTCACATAGTTTATGGCCCTAGACACAGCCCTCAACAAACAATGAGTGGGGTTCGGTGGCTTGGTACCAGCCTCCCTGTGCCCCAGGTGGGAGAACTAATGTTCAGCTCTGGCTCCCAGAGATGCTGTGAAGCTGACCCAGTTGCCCACGTGTATCCTGGTTGATAATACCTCCTTTATGGTGCCTTCCCTACCCTGTCTCACTTCCAGGCTCTTCCTGGAATCCCCTCCCAAATATACCATTTGCACTTAAATCCTTGCCTCAACGTTTACTTTTGAGGGAACCCAATCTAGGACACCATTTAATCTCCGGCCCAGACCTGGCACGTGCACTGCCTGATGACTGTCAGTGCCAGGCCTACGTGACAACATTGCACACGTCAGACCATTCAGTCCTCCGACAACTCGAGGGGGCAATTCCTGTTATCCCAGTAGGTAGAAATGGGAAGTATAGCCCAAGGGCACTGAGCTAGAAATGACAGTGCTGGAATTCAAATCCCACACTACCACTCCAGAGCCACCCTCCTATCCTGGGGCCCGGCCCCTGGGAGGTTCTGTTACCCTGAGTCTTTTCATAATGGTTTCCTAATGGTGGAGACACGGTCCTGATAGCCCTAGGGGTTTTCCTGGCTATAGCACAGGGCTGGGCCCAGAGGATGCTGCTCTCTAGTCCCAGGAATAGATGTCCAGCTGGACTCTCCCAACTCCAGAGACAGGAAGAACCCCAAGAGGAGCTAAACAGTTTCTTTCCCAGCTAGGATATTCCGGGGCCCCAGTTTTCCACGCCCAGAATCAAAAAAAGCACAGGCTACAATTTCCATCCCCCAAACTTTCCCAGCTCCTAAGTGGCTTGGGGTCCATAAAAACCAGATCCCAGGGGACTTCCCTGGTGGTCCAGGGGTTAAGACTTCGCCCTCCAATGCAGGGGGTGTGGGTTCAATCCCCGGTGGAGGAGCTAAGATCCCACATGCCTCCGGGCCAAAAAACCAAAACATAAAACAGAAGCACTATTGTAACAAATTCAATAAAGACTAAAAAAATGGTCCACATCAAAAAAAAAAAAAATCTTTAGAAACCATATCCCAGTGTTCTCCCAATTCAGCTGAGGTGCAGTGGTGGGTGCGCAGGGCAGAGGAAGAGAAGAGAGGCAAAGGGGCAGGGCAGCCTGCAGGGTGGGGCTGGGCGCAGAGCAGGGGGAGGGGCTGCAGAGTGGAGCATGGGGAGGGGCTGCTAGCACCTCTTTAAGCCGGTTCCCCCGAGCTCAGCTTCAGAAACAGCCTCCTTGTTGTGGATCTTCTCACTGTGTGTCTGCCATAGAAGAGAGACAGGAAAGGGTCAGTCTGGCCACTAGCACACAGAGGGAAGGTAACAGGGGGTCTGGGCGGGAGCTGGCCCCGAGCCCCACGCATGAGTCTCCTCTTGTAGAGCAGGAGTGATGTCAGCACTGATCTAGAATGCCCATTGGTCAGTTTCTGGCTACAGTGCACCTACCCCCTCTCCACACACACATAGGTATGTGATGCAGGCATGGCCAATCAGCGGTCCAAGAGGGAACCCAAGGAAAGAGACTCTATTTAGAACGTATTCTGAATGTAGTGGCAGCAACAAAGCACCCAGTAGTCGCTGCTCAGCTGAAGGTGAAAGCAGTGACCTGAGGTCCTGCTTGGGGTTTGCCCCACCCTGGTTCAGAGACCTACACCAGTTTTCTGACCCTGCATCACCAGCCCTTTTGAGCCCCTAATGAAATCCTCTCCTGCTTCAGTTCCCCAGAATTGGCTTTTATTGCTTCCTCAGGCTATCATGAGCAAGGGCCCATATGTTCACTCTTTGGTTACTCAGTGTGTGGCTATATGGACAGTGCACCTGAGGCTTAGAAGCAAACTTCACTGATTGATCTCCACAACCAGGGCTGGGCTAAGGCAGAGAAAGTGATTCTCATTTTACCAATGAGGCAACTGGGGCCCAGAGAGGGAGAGTGACTTGCCCAGGATCACACAGCTCTTTGGAGGCTCTGCTTTTGAGAAAGCCACAACTGAAACACAGAGAAACACCTAGCCTTTGTCCCAGGCATGGAAGGATGGAGCTAACAGGGGGCTCCTGACAGGTCTCAAGGCTGGAACCATGAAGTAGAGACCTCAGGATTGAGGAGCCCAAGGGCGTGAGGGTGTGTGACCTGTGGGACAGGATTAGCATCTTCCTTGTCACATTCCCCACAAGTGAGAGACTTTCCAGTGTAGCCAGGAGCACAGCACATGGGCCGCCTGCCACCCCACTCACCTCTTTCCAGCTGTTGTCCTGCTTCTCCAGATCCGAGTGCTTCAGGACCCAAGGGTCAGCAGCCTTCTGCAGCTGGGCAAGAGTAAAGAAGACAGTCATGTGCAGGCAAAGATGGTGAGCAGGGCCCTATTCTGCGCAGGGCCATTCCCCAGGCTCCACTCTGCAGCCCAGATGACCCAGATCATGGACTCAGAGCTACCTTCCCAGTGGGCAGCAGCTCTGAACCAACGGAGTGGGTTTGACAAATGATCATGAAACCAACCACTTACAGGCATCTTTGTAAGTGTCATTATATCGAGCACGGTAATAGTTGTTATTACCATGTTAATTCACGCCACAACGCCTGTAACAGCTACATCAGCAGCTGAATGACATCGAAGTGGTATCTCCACCTAGGTATGCTAAGCAGCAATTAAACTGAATGAGAGTGGCCTCTGCATCTGTCATGAACAGCTCTCTATGAAAGAGGCAAAGTGTAAATAATATGTATATTAGGATTCAATTAATGATTTACAAAAAATCTCTGAATGTAAATTTTTTTTTTTTTTTTTTGCGGTACACGGCCTCTCACTGTTGTGGCCTCTCCCGTTGCGGAGCACAGGCTCCGGACGCGCAGGCCCAGCGGCCATGGCTCATGGCCTGCTCCGTGGCATGTGGGATCTTCCCGGACCGGGGCACGAACCCGTGTCCCCTGCATCGGCAGGCGGACTCTCAACCACTGCGCCACCAGGGAAGCCCCCCTCCCTTTTTTTTTTTCAAGGGCTTCAAATGCTTGGCTTTTATTTTATTTATTTATTTATTTATTTATTTTTGGCTGTGTTGGGTCTTCATTTCTGTGCGAGGGCTTTCTCTAGTTGTGGCAAGTGGGGGCCACTCTTCATCGCGGTGCGCGGGCCTCTCACTATCGCGGTCTCTCTTGTTGTGGAGCACAGGCTCCAGATGCGCAGGCTCAGTAGTTGTGGCTCATGGGCCTAGTTGCTCCGTGGCATGTGGGATCTTCCCAGACCAGGGCTCGAACCCATGTCCCCTGCATTAGCAGGCAGATTCTCAACCACTGTGCCACCAGGGAAGCCCTGAATGTAAATTTAAACAGCAAGAAAGGGAGGGAGTGGGTTGGAGTATGCTTTTGTAATATTTGAGTCTTATATAAAGATGAAGTCCTGACTTATACAATTGCAATAAAACATAAACAAAGGAAAAAGTCACAGTGGAGCATAGCAGCTTGATAAGATAGGTGCATGTTAACTGTAGTGGGGTTGTAATGGTCAATGATTGTTTTTCCTATTTCCCCCTTTTGGTCAGAGGACTCTAATTTTCATGGGAAACCTGGCAGATCAGAGCCCTGTGGAAAAGGAAAACTCTCTTTCCATTGAAACTGCTAAGCTGTGAGGATATGAATACAACACTAACAGAGGCCATATTTGAGAATGGCTTGCTTCAGAATAAAACACAGAGGAAAGCAAGCCTGTGAGACTGGCAGAGAGGAAGACCTGGTCCCTACTGCAGTCTCTGAGCATACAGATCCATCTCTACCTGAAGGAGTCTTCCCCCTGGGCTGTGCCTATAGCAACTTCCCCCTTGTGGCTTAAGCCATCTTGGGCTGGGACAGACCTCACCTGGCTCAGGCGATTCTGCAGCTCCTTTACCTGCTGCTCCACCTGCTGCTTCTCACCCTGAAGCCGCTCCACCAGCTGCAGCTTCTCCTGGCCCCAGTTGTGCTCACTGATCTGCAGCTGCCGTGTCAGCTCCATGACTGCACTGTAGGACTCAGCCAGGAGGTGCTGCTGTTCCTCCCGTTCCCTCTGCAGGGCTGCCTTCCAGTCGGGCCCTATCCGATCTCCAGCCCCCTTCCCAGCCTTCAGCTCCATCTGCGGAAAGAAGAGCAACCCGGGTGGCTGGCACCAGGAGGACCCTCCTCTCTGCCCTCCCTTGTCCCTCCCCGGGCACCAGCAGGGGGCAGGGGGAGGGTGCTCTCCTCAGAGGACCCCTCACCCAGGAACCTCCATTGACCTCCTCAGTTAGAACTAAACGTTTCTCACAGTCAAGGTTTGTGTAGCACAGCTTCTACACACCAAGCTCTGTGCTAAGGGCTTTTCAGGCATTATCTATGCCCTCAAGAAAACTCAGCAAGATAACCACCACTGTCGATACTTTACAGAGGAAGAAGAGGTTCACAGAGGTTATTTGTCCCTGGTCACATAGCTACAGAATGGCAGAGGCTCCTAGTTATTGCTTCTCATGATATTTCATCAACACCTACCCATGTTTACCAGGGTTTACGGTTAGTGGGGGACATGCACAGTCACATAAAGAATGTGGGCAGGAATCACCTGAGCGTGATGGCTGTCTTGGCCCAAATCTTGGGGTGCAGGAGGGAAACGTGCAATCTATAGACGCTATGTACCCCACACCCGCAAGCTGTGGTCAGGTTCCCATGGCGGGAGGGACACCTGGAACGCCTGGGGTTGGGGGGGCAGCGGGAGCAGGGGACACTGTGGAAGGTGCAGGTGGGGCGGGAGCTGTGAGATCAGCAGGGAGGGTTGGGAGGAGAGAACGGTGGCACCAGGAAGCCAGAAGTCTGAGAACTGGGAAGAAGGTGGGATCACGGTCATGAGGAGCCAGGAGGGCAGAGGTTTGGGGAGTGAGGGTCAGGTCTGCCACTGACTAGCTGGGTGACCTTGGGAAAGAAGCTTAACTCCTCTGTGCCTGCTTTATCACTTGCCCAACAAAGATAATCAGGGTACCCACCTCTGAGGGGCCCGTGATACCTGGGAGGGCAGACTGCAGCAGGGGCAGCGGGGAGGAAGCTGGGCCCCGCAGAGTTCTGGCGTGGGGTAGGGGTTGGGGTGGTGAGAGCATTCTTTCTGAGCGGGAGGAAGCCCATCCCCTCACTTCTCGGCCAGAGTGGGGGGCAGCACCTTGCCTCCAGGCACACAGCAAAGACCAAATATCCAGGACTCCTGGTTAAGGCTCCTTTGATCATCTGAGTTGTAGGGAGGGGAGCCCCCCAGTTTGGGTGGAGGGAGCAAAACAGAGTCAGGTAGCAGGGGCTTAAGGGGATCCTTATGAGGACAGCAGGCAGCAGAAGTCTGGGTGTGAGGATGAAGGATGTCACCAGGTGCAGACAGGCATTTAAGTGTTCCAGTCTCACCTGTGAGCTCATGGTGCGGCGGAGGCGCCTGTGATGTCCCCATGGCTCCTTTGCCAGTCCCTCACCTGCCTTCCCTAGCCCAGGGACCTTCAGTTCCCACTGTTTCTGGTACCCTTGCTGTGTGACTCTAGGCAAGTGTCTTGCCCTCTCTGGGCCACAAGGTAAGTGAAGGGGTTCCTATGCTTCTAGGAGCATGGCTTGGGCATCCTCCTCCCCAGTCTGACAGCTGAGGCCTTCGCAGAGAGGGGAACAAGGAGGGGGATGTCTCTGACAGGTGGGAGACTCACCAGGGCAGTATGGCTCTTGAGCTCTGCCCGTTCTGTCTCCCAGGTGGCCTTGGCCTTGGCAAACTGTTGCTGAAGCTCAGTCAGACCACGGCGTTCATCCCGAAGCAGCCAGCATAGCTCCTTCAGCGTCACCTTCATGTCGGCCAGTGTCTTGATGTACTCATTGGGCTGCAGATGGGGGCAAGGCCTGGGTCAGGAGCTTTCGGAGCGGCAAGGAGGAGAGGCTGGGCTGGGAACTCATCCAGAGTCCAGCCTGGGACTCTACCAGGCCTCAGGCAAGTCCCACGACCTCTTCGGGTCATCTCCCCGTAAAACAGGCATACCAAGCCCAGCCCTGGCCACCTCTTAGACTGACACATGGCCCAGTCTCACAAAAACACAAAATTCTGTAGTTACAGCAATTATTCAACCCAAATCTGAGCTGGGCCCTGGCTTCTCTGAGGCTCTGCAGCATCTAGGCCTCCGTCTTTCTCCTTGCCCAAGATCTGCCTTCTCTGACCCACCGTAGGCCAGATGGGGAGTCTGAACCACGGAAGCTCCCTGACTGCACGACTTGGACCCAGTCTTCTCTCCTGGGCCCATTACCTGTTTCCCACCTGTAACCCAGCTTACTGTGGGTGCCCCTGGGAGCCTGACCCTACTGCTCTATACTACCCCGTGGCTTGATCTGATGGTTCCTGATCCTAGGCCACAAGGCCCTTCTTCATACAACTCACTCAAGCCTGATGTCCTTACCCCCACTACGCACATCCCAAGCTGCACCTACTCTATAGGGTAGCGACAGAGCTCCATGCTGCACAACACCAGAAGACCTTGCCACATCTCTGTATATACAGTTCTCTTGGTACCGAATGGCCTTTTCCCTATTCTCTATTAGGCAAGCTCCTATTCATCCTTCAAAACCCACCACCTATGACCCCTTCTCTGTAATACCATCCTCTATACTCCAAACAGAATTAACTGCTCTCTCACCTGAGACTCCACAGTCCATCATCTGACCCTCTGTCACTGCCCTGGGGTGACTTACATACCCCATAGCACTGAGCATCTGGGGCCAGTGACCAAGCAATAACCCTCTGCCGCTCCGGTGCCTGGTGTAAGACTGGGGTCAGAAAGCAGCAAGATGTGATCACTAAACAGACAAAGGAACAAATGGACAGGACAGGACTGGAAATGGGCTGAGAACGCACCGTGTTTTGGGTCCAGCTGTCCCCCGTGCAGGTCTTGTTATCAGAATGCTGGGCGTTTAATTCTTCTTCCTCCATTAGCAGGTACAGCTCCTTCATGCTATTTACCTGTTTTTTAAAAACCACATTCAATAGCGGGTAGGAGGGCATCATGCCTGGGGGGGTCTGATCCTCAGGGAGAGGGGATACAGGCTAGTGGCCCAGATAGAAAGTGGGCTGCACAGCCAGGCAGGAATAAAGAAAGGGCGTTTATGGACCAAAAGTACCCCAGCTGGGCACTGATTTCCCAGATTTTAACGTTGAGCCCTGGGCACCGTCCAGGTCAAGGAGCACAGCTGGAGAGTCAGACCCTTCTACCCCCCACACCATCTCTTCTGCCCCAAGGACCATGAGGCATCCCTGAGAGCTACTCCGAAATAGCTATGCTGTCAAGGTAGGCACTGTGGTTGGAATAAAGGGCCACAAGGCACCCTCATAATTATAGATAAGGGCAATCAGAGGCTTGGGTGGGCAGAAGGGACCCTTCCTGGGAGCGGAGGGGTCTGCTGCTGATGGATTCTGGGCAGGAGTCGAGAGCCAGCCCAGGAGACCAGGGTCTAGTTTATGACGGGAGTGAAGCAGAAGTGGGTGCTCATTCACTATTCATTTCATTCATTCATTCATTCATTTGACAAATATTTATTGAACATCTACCATGCACCAGGCCCTGTGTTCAGAGCTGGGAATACATCAGTGAGCAAGACAGACAGAAGCCCTGGTCCCCTTGAGCTTCCATTCCAGTAGCAGGAAAACAAACAAATATGTGAAATATTGATACATGAAACATCATTAAATATATGGAATGTTCCATAATAATAAGTGCTATGGAGAAAAAGAGAGCTGGGAGAGGAGCTAGGATGTGCTGCACTGGGTGGTCAAGGAAGGCCTCAGAGAAAAGGTAATATTTGGGCAAAATCCTGAAGGAGGTAAAAAAAATAAGCCACGTGAATACGTGCAGGTTGAGAATTCCAGGTTAAGGTCACGGTAAATGCAAAGGCCCTGAGATGGGAACACATCTATTTGAGGAAGAGCGAGAGAGCCAGGGAGGAAGTGAGAGGCACGGGGACCAAGGCTGGTTGAACAAGCTTTGTAGGGACTTCGGCTTCTACTCTGGGTGACGTGGGAGCCAGGGGAGGATTGTGCTGAGGAGTGACACGGCCTGGCTTTCAGTTTTACGAGATCACTCTAGCTGCTGTGTTGAGATACTCTATAGGGTAGCGACAGAGCTCCATGCTGCACAACACCAGGGGGCACCATCCACGTGGAGTACACGCGGCCTGGTACCTCCCTGCTTTGAATAGAAGATGCTCGGTGGAAGGGTGCAAGGGCAGAGGCAGGGAGACCAGCTAGGAGGCTACGGTGATAATCCAGGCAAGAAGTGGTGATGGCTCAGATGGGGGTGGTGAGGGGGTAGGCAGTGCAGCTGGGTCAGATTCTGTAGATTCTAGATAGATTCGCAATGTGCAGGAAAGGCCATGTAAGCCAAGTGCCTGGACACGCTCCCCAAGGAGGCAGGTGAAGGTCAAGGAGAGACGCGGCCTGAGGGCTGAGCCCTCGGGACTGTTGACGTTAAGGGGTCAGTTCAGGGAGAAAAGGAAGCGTCCAGCCAAGGAGACTGAGGAGGAGCAACGAGTGAGGTGGAAGGAAAACCAAGAGAGTGTGGTGAAATCAAATGAAGAGGGTTTCTGGGGTTCAGGGCAGGCACTGAGCCTGGAAATATGTGGGGTGGAGCAGGGCCTGTGTGAATAAATACCCAGTTCCCTCCCTGGTCAGAATCTAAACATACTGACTTTTGATTATCTGTATTATCTGTATACACAGGTGCACAATTCTTTCTCCGAAATTCTTTGGGCTGGGTGTGCTTGGAATTCAGAAGTAATCGGGATTTAGAAAGATAATATGGTACCTACACTGTATATTGTAAAACAGCCCCGTCTGGTGAGATACCCTATGCTCGTGGACACCAATATTTCCCCTTCAAACATGTGAGTACTAATAGGAAATGGGGTAAATAAAGGTTCTGCTGCCAAATGAATGTCAGGTCAATTTTTTCCAACTGAGTTAGACCCAACAAAACACAGTTCTCAGAGCTTCTGGATTTCAGAATTGAGGACAAGGAATCAAAGATCTTTATCTGCAGTAGAATGGGGATAATAATTGTTTCCACATCATAGTGTATGTGTAAAAGTGAAATGCAATTATCCAAATAGAGCATTTAACACAGTGCCCACGACACTATAAATACTTAATATATGAGGGTTATCATTCATATATATAGTTTTTTTTTTTTTTTTTTTGCGGTACGTGGGCCTCTTACTGCTGTGGCCCCTCCCATTGCAGAGCACAGGCTCCGGATGCGCAGGCTCAGCGGCCATGGCTCACGGGCCCAGCCGCTCCGCGGCATGTGGGATCTTCCCAGACCGGGGCGCGAACCCGCGTCCCCTGCATCGGCAGGCGGACTCTCAACCACTGCGCCACCAGGGAGGCCCTCATATATATACTTTTAATTCTACATGTGTGGACACACATATTTTTTAAAAGTATGAATGTACATCAAGTTTGTTATTTATATGGTTATCTGTATTTTTTTTTTTTTTTTTTAAAGAAGATGTTGGGGGTAGTTTATTTATTTATTTTTGGCTGTGTTGGGTCTTCGTTTCTGTGCGAGGGCTTTCTCCAGTTGTGGCAAGCGGGGGCCACTCTTCATCGCGGCGCGCGGGCCTCCTCACTATGGTGGCCTCTCTTGTTGCGGAGCACAGGCTCCAGACGCACAGGCTCAGTAGTTGTGGCTCACGGACCCAGTTGCTCCGCGGCATGTGGGATCCTCCCAGACCAGGGCTCGAACCCGTGTCCCCTGCATTAGCAGGCAGATTCTCAACCACTGCGCCACCAGGGAAGCCCTGGTTATCTGTATTTTATTATGTACTTGTTTATATGTATTTTATACACATGGGCTTTATATCATTATATCTATGTATATATGTATTTTTTACAATGTGGGTGGCTATGTTTCTTATCATGTCTATCTCAGTAAGTATGTATATTTCTATTTATTATAGGCATGTATATTATTTTATTTTCTATGGTTACACCTTATTTTTTTCCTAAAGTAAGTTTCTGTTTCTCTCTGCTATCCCAGTACATTGAAATGGCTAGAAAGATTTTCACCAAATATGGAGAGCTTGCCTGAGACAACCTGATTTAAAATCAGGCTACGTGGTCTGAAGGCAATTCATTTTTTCTGGTGGAGGGGAAACATCTTCCCTAGCAGCCAAAAGTGGGCTTCAGCTATAGAAAACAGTATAGAAGTTTCCCCCCAAATTAAAAATAGATCTCCCATACTATCTAGCAATCCCACTTGTGGGTATATACCCAAAGAAAATGAAATCTGGATCTCTCTATGTTCACTGTGGCATTATTCACAGTAGCCAAGATATGGAAACAACCTAAGTGTGTGTCTATGAATGAACAGGTAAAGAAAAAGTGACAGATACATACAAGGAAATATTATTCAGTCTCAAAAAAGAAGGAAATCCTGCCATTTGCGACAACATGGACATGGATGAACCTGGAAGACATTATGCTAAGCAAAATAAGCCAGAGACAGAAAGAGAACTACTACAAGATCTCACTTATATGTGGAATCTAATGAAGTCAAACTCATACAAGCAGAGAGCAGAATACTGGTTGCCAGGGCAGGCGGAGGGGGCAATAAGGAGTGAATGGGTAAGAGTTTCAGTTTTACAAGATGAAGAGTTCTGGAGATGGACAGTGGTGATGGTTACACAGCAATGTGAATGTACTTAATGCCAGTGAACTCTAAACTTAAAAATGGTTAAAATGGTAAATTTTATGTTATGTACAATATATTTTACTATAATATAAAAAAATAAAATTTAAAAAAGTTATTGTATAACCGATTCACTTTGTTATAAAGCAGAAGCTAACACACCATTGTAAAGCAATTATACCCCAATAAAGATGTTAAAAAAAAAAAAGTTATTAAGAAAAACAAACTGGGCTTCATCCAGAGGCTTGTGTGGGACTTCCAAACAGGAGGGACAGTCCTAAAGCAGACAGTGGCTTCAAATAGGAGTCCCCAGGTGTCACTAAGAGTGATGCTCGAGGGGCAGCCATGCTGGGCTTTCCAGGTGCTTCTCATAGGGGTGACTCCATGTCAGACACTCCTGGGAGAGGGCAGCAGGGAGTGTGTTCATCTAAAGATGGTAGCAGCTCTCTCTAGAGGCCCTTGGGGAGGAGGCGGGTGGCCTATGAGCCCCACTGGGGGTGGGGGAGGAAACGCCTGCTACAGACTCAGGTCTAACCACCATCCCCTGCTCCTGGGACATTCAGGCTACTCTGGGGGACCCCTGACAGGGGTACATGGGGACTGCCACTGGTCCCCATTGGCTCTGGAATGAGTAGCTTGAACCGGAGAAGGGCCAAGCCTAGGCTAGGGCAGAGGTACCTGTACCTAAAAGGCCAAGGCCAAGGTGAGCAGTGCCAACTCAGGTGGGTGTGACTGAGGTATGACGTCCTTACATGCCCCCTTCTCCTAGCAATGTCAACATGCTGATCGTGACAGCAGGAAAGGGATTTGAGGACAAAGGGTCCTGCACAGGCTGAGGGACAAATGGGCCACGTGAGTCCTTCCCAAGCTTCACACATACCCAAAGCTCCACTCGTCATGTTTCCTGCCACACCCATATACTACCTGTACTAACAGTAATGCTTTTAAGTCAACGTACTCTTTCTAGTTAAATAAACATATCTAAAATAGGAAGTTGATATTACTAAAAATGGAAAGCCAGTGTCCATTATCATTGTCAAAGGTAACATTAAAAATAAAATATATTCATAAGTGAAAAATAAGCAGCAATAAAGAACCAACTACTTTTTTTTTGTTTGTTTGTTTTTGTTTTTGTTTTTTTGTGGTACGCGGGCCTCTCACTGTTGTGGCCTCTGCCGTTGCGGGGCACAGGCTCTGGACGCGCAGGCTCAGCAGCCATGGCTCACAGGCCCAGCCACTCTATGGCATGTGGGATCTTCCCGGACCGGGGCACAAACCCATGTCCCCTGTATCAGCAGGTGGACTCTCAATCACTGCGCCACCAGGGAAGCCCCAGAACCAACTGCTACTTTTATAGGTAAAATGTGGATGAATCTCAAAGAATTATAATTAAGCAAAAGCCAGACACAAAAGACTACACGCACTTGTATGAAGTTCTAGAATAGGCAAGATTGATGCATGGTGTAAGAAGTCAGCAGAGTGCTGACTGCTGGGGTGGGCGTATCCCCTGGGGCACCCGGGAGCCTTCTGGAGCACTGGAAATGTGCTCACTGTGACCTGGGTGATGTTATACTATGTATCTGCAGGGTGTACACTATAAAACTTCATCAGCTGTACACTTAAGGTGTGTGCACCTTACTGTATATAAATTGTACCTTAAAAGAGTAAAGAACATTCATATGTACTATATATGCCTATAATGCAGAAACAACGAAACCAGCTCATTAAACGCATCTACATCCTATTGCCAGCTCAAGACTCAGGTCTGTTAAAAAGGGAAACCAACAAATACCAGAGAAGTGTGAAAGACCTACTGGCCCCCTGGCAAGGCCGGGACAGAGTCTGTCGTCTTCACCACGGTCTCCCCGGCATCTGCCACAGCACTCAGTAAAGAGCTGGTTCTCAGCAAACCGATGCTGAAGGAGTGAATGAATGAATGAATGCAAGGATGGACGCTGCAAGCTGATGCTTCGTATCTGAGCCCCAGGGCTAAGTCCCTCCTGTCCTCTCTCCTCTACCCCACCCCACCCCAGTCCCAGTCCCAGGGGAACCATACCTCAAGGAAGTCATCTCCCTCGCTGGGCAAAACCTTGCCCTGCCGCCAGCGCTTGAGGAACCACCTGAGCTTCATGAAGAGCAGGAGGAAGTTGTGCTTGAACTGCTGGGACTCCTGAACCAACATGTTCTTCTCCTGGCTCCAGAATTTCTGCTCCAGCCTCCGCTGCAGGCTCAGACTCTGCAGCTCAAACTCCCGCCGCAGGAGTGCCCTCTGCTGGTCCTCCTTCAGCTGCAAGGGGGACAAGAGGGTGAGCTACCCCAGCTGTCTAGGGGACCCTAACTCATCCCGTTCCAGGCCTCACACAAGGGCCGAGAGGAAATTTCAGGGGGTGCCCGGTGGTGACCCCCGACAGGGATTCCACCACTAGCAGTTCACTGTGTTGAAATAAACAGTTCCCTCAGCTCCTCCAGGGGAGAGAGACTCATAAAAACAGCAGCAATCACAGTAACAATCAGCGAAAGAGCTGGGATCTGAATCTGGCTCTGTCTGATTGTAAAAACCATGACATCATCTAATGAGCCCATACCAGGAACCAACATGAACTCTCACATTCATTGAGGCACCTGGGAGGGTGAGCAGTGATGGCAGGGAGGGGTGACCCACATGCAGAGCAAAGGGCATTCTCGGGGTGAGGAAGGCTGACAGCATTAATAGCCTAGTAAGCAACACGGGGTAATGGCTCAGAGAGAGCCAATAACCTGGATTAGAATCCCAGTCCCAAGGACTTCCCTGGTGGTCCAGTGGGTAAGACTCCACGTTCCCAATGCAGGGGGCCCCAGGTTCGATCCCTGGTCAGGGAACTAGACCCCGCATGCATGCCACAACTAAGAGTTTGCATGCCGCAACTAAAGATCCTGCATGCCGCAATGAAGATCTTGCGTGTTGCAGCTAAGACCCGGCGCAGCCAAAGAAATAAAATAAATAATAAAAAAATATTAAAAACAAAGAAAAAAAAGAATCCCAGCCCCACCTTGCCCTGCAAGTGCAACCCTGGGCAAAGCACTTCAGCACTCTGGGCATCAGTTTCCCCACCTGTAAAATGGGGACACACTTCACAGGGGAAAACATGAGGATTAAAGGACATGATGTGTGGCAAGTGCCCTGACATAGAGTAAGGGCTTAATAAATGCTGTCTACTAGCAGAGCTACCATCTTGATTACCAGCCAGGCCTACGGCCTTTCTAATACAGATTTTCAACTCTGACGGGGCAATATTTCATAGATGGGAAACTGAAGCACAGAGAGGCGACAGAATGGGCCTGAGGTCACACAGACAGTCAACGACAAGCCCAGGATTCCAGCCCAGCACAGCTAATGCATAAGCACCAGTGCAGCACGGGGCGAGAAGACACAGGTTTCCCCTGACATTCCCGCCTCTGAAGACCCATGGACCGCTAAGGTTTGGTTCAGGGAAGACAGGTTGCAGTAGGTGCAGGAGAGCACTGGGCACCACCCACCTGCACCACTTTCTGGTTGAAGTTTTCAGCCTCCTCCTTCCGCAGCTGCCGCTCCTGGGAGAGCTGCTCTTGCAGGCCCCGGAGGCTGTCATGTGCTTCGGCCAGCACGAGCTGCAGCTCCTTGATCTGGGGTCGAGATGAGGGACACAGATAAGGAGGAGGGAGAGAGCAGGAGGAGGACAGAAGCTGCAGTCAAAGGACGAGAGTCCTTTGCAGTAAGTCAGGCCCAAGCTGTCCTTCCAGTATAAACCAGGCACGGCAGCTGTCCCTGCCTCCGTGGGTTGTCATGACGATGAAATGAAACAGTGCACATCAAACCTAGCTATTGTTATAATTTTAGCTTGACAATTTCTTGCAGAAATTTGTAGAAAATAAATACTATGAAAACTCAGTTTAACTCGCAAAGATGTTCGTCTCGTTTATAATTGCAGTAAGTTACAAACAACTAAGATAAGTTGGGGATCAACCATATGTGTTTAATGGGTCTATACTTATGTTAAAATCCATACAACTGCACACTTAAGGATAGTGCCCTTGGGAATTCTCTGGTGGTCCAGTGGTTAGGACTCCACACTTTCACTGCCGAGGGTGAGGGTTCAATCCCTGGTCGGGGGAACTAAGATTCTGCAAGCTGCGTGGCATGACCAAAAATAAAATTAAATTAAAAAAAAAAAGGATAGTGCCCTTTACTGTATGTATATTATTATGTTATACTTCAGTAAAAAGTAAAAAATATATATACTCAATAGAAAAACATGAAGGACATGGACACACACAAACTAAATGTTCACAGTGGTTAATTATGTGATAATCTCGTGATCTTGACTTTCTTCTTTATATCCTTATGCAATGCTGCTTAGAGACTTTATTATAGTTATTTGTTGTTTATAATGACTATATAATAAAACCTTACAAAAAAGACAATAAAACTCTGCCTTTGGTGTGGGGAGGGGCGGGGGGGATTGGGTTTATAAGGATTTGTAGCTAAACAGGCAAAAAAACTCTATTTTGTTAGAAGTCAGTATGGTGACTAGATGGGGAGTAGAAGGGAGGCTTCCAGGGCCAGGTCATGTTCTGTTCATTGATTTGCTTACACAGTAGTGTTCAGTTTATGAAAATTATTTGAGCTGTACACTTACAATATGAGTGCTTTACTGCATGTATGCTATACTTCACTTAAGATTTCTAAAAGTATTTCTACTAATAAAGGGAAATTTTTATGCTGTCATGTTAAGCAGGAAAACAGAAAAGGGAAATGTCAGCTCCAACGCCTACATAAAAGGTTTCCAGGTATGGCAAGATGTCCCTCTGTGAAAAAACCAAACACTCGTTATCTGGCCAATAATGTAAAAGTTTGGCAATGGAAGGCACTCTGGCTTGAGGTATATCCTGCATGCCTGTTTTTGTTTTTTTGTTTTTAATATTTATTTGGCTGCATCGGGTCTTAGTTGCGGCACACAGAATCTTTTGTTGCGGTGCATGGGCTTCTCTCTAGTTGTGGTGCATGGGCTCCAGAGCACATAGCCTCAGTAGTTGCGGCACGTGGGCTCTCTAGCTGTGGCGTGAGGGCTCAGTAGTTGCAGCATGCAGGCTTAGTTGTCCCGAGGCATGTGGGATCTTAGTTCCCCGACCAGGGATCGAACCCGCGTCCCCTGCATTGGCAGGCAGATTCTCAACCACTGGACCACCAGGGAAGTCCTGTGTATGCCTGTTTTTTATTTAAAATCCTTAAAGGGCTCAATACTACCTATCTCTGGTGTTTTCCTTAAACTCAGTGCCCAACGCGGTGCCTGGCAACTTGTGACTTCTCAGTAAAGAGTGGCTGAAGGAAACAATAATTGAGGGCAGGTAGGAAATTATTTTCTCTGCAGGTGAGCTGGCCTATCTCTTTTTCTCAAAAAATAAGAACTAAGTATCTCATGATTCCTGCCCCCTCCCGTCCTCTTTTGCCATGGCTGCTAGGACACTCAGACCACTTCAAGAGTTTGATCCATCAGCTTCAAGGGAGCTTCTCCCCCTTCACAGTTGCAGACTGGCCTCCCTGGGACCAAAAGTTGCCTTCCTAGGGATGCTGAGAAGAAAAGGACGCTCAGGTTGGGGCACACATGAGACTCTCCACGGTTCAGGAGTCTCAGGGAAGCCCCATCCAGTCCATAGGAGCCTTTTCCTGTTTCAGGTTCATTATGAAGTGCTGGGGAGAGGCTCAGTAGGCTTGGGAGGGGCTCAGAACCATCCAGAATTCCTCAAGGGCCAGGGAATCCTGGAAATTCTACAGCCACCACCCACTCTAATCCTCCCATATTACAGGTGAGGATCTGCAGCCAGAGAGTGGGAACATGCCTGAGGCCACACAACCTGCAGGTCTCCTGAGGCCAGTGATGTGTCGTCGTCCTCTTCACCCAACATGGACCAGGCCTTACGCTAAGGCTTTTCATGTATTTAATCCTTTCAACAACCCTATGACACATTACCTTTATTTTAAAGGTGAGAAAACTGAGGATCAGAGAAGTAAAGTGACACTTTTACAATCTTACAGCTAGTATACATAGATCCACAATTTGTACCCAGTCAGCCTGACTGTAGAGATTGTTGCCTTCCTGCTAAACTAATTACTGTTTCCATTAAATGACATCAATTATTAACTTCCCTGTGGAATTCAGTAGTATAGGAGAACAAGATCAATTTCCTCAGATAAGTTTATAAACTTCCTTTCATCAGGCCCTGAGAATGGCCCAAACTTCCTTGTCTCCCTCTCAGCCCCTGCTGTCAGGAAGCTTGGAACCAAAGGAAATACTCAAAACCCGTATCATCACCAGCTAAGATTCTCCACAGATCACTCTGCTCTTCAGCGGCCTCAGCCATTCTCCTCCCACCCTCCCCGCTGCCTGCTCAGGCCTATGCCCACCTCAGAGGCATAGGAATCACTGTCTTCAGCTCGGTAAGGCCTGAAGCTCCGGCTGGGGTCGGGCTTGGAGTCCAGGTCGCCGCTGCGGAAGGCCTCTCGTATCCTGGGCTCCCATTCCGGCAGGTCCCTGAGGTCAGGTGGCTGCACCTAGAGGCACAGGCAGAAGAGACTAAAGGTGAGCATGGGGAGGGGACACGGGGGCGCTAGAAACTGCACCCACCCAGGCCTCTGGCTCTGAAAGAGGCCTCTGACCGCACACCTGAGGGCAGGGGCCTAGGTGGATTTACCTCCGGGGCTCAGCCCCAGCCCTGGTTGGCACACTGCGACTGCCCCACGAATGTCTGCTGAAAGGCTGAGTGGCTAGTGGTGAGTGAAAACACTGATTCTGTGAATGCCTGTCTTGTGCACAAACCTTCTGAGCCAGCTTCAACTGTCCTCCCACACATGCGGCCCCAGCTCATTCCTACCCCAAGGAGAACCAAGAGGGAGACCCAACATAGGGCAGTCTGCTTGCTTAAGAAAAGCAAGATCGAGGGCTTCCCTGGTGGCGCCGTGGTTGAGAGTCTGCCTGCCAATGCAGCCACACGGGTTCATGCCCCGGTCCGGGAGGATCCCACATGCCGTGGAACGGCTGGGCCCGTGAGCCATGGCCGCTGAGCCTGCACGTCCGGAGCCTGTGCTCCGCAACGGGAGAGGCCACAGCAGTGAGAGGCCCACGTACCACAAAAAAAAAAAAAAAAAAAGAAAGAGCTAAACCTCCCTGTACAGACATGGGAAGACGCCCCTCCCCCAGTGCTCTCAGGATGAAGATCAAACCTCCCGACACTGAGGTCCAGCCGCACTCTTTCCCTTAGTCCTTGGACACATCCTGTTCCTTCTGGCCATGATGCCTTTGCACAGGCTGTTCCCTCTGCTTAGAACACTCTTCCCCTGGTGATCCATCCTTCTGATCTCAGCTCAGATCAGAGGTCCTCCCTGACCCAGGGTCTAGGTCAAGCTTCTCATTCACAGAAGCCAGCACCTTTCCTAGCGAGCCCTCATCTCAGTTTGTGATTTCCCATTCAATGGCATGATGTTTTGATGAACATCTCTTTCCCCACTAGATGATGCAGGCTGGGGGGCAGGAATCATAACTGTTTATTTGCTTACCATGGCACCTCCAGCACTAAGAACAAAAAGCATACGAACCATAAATACAGCATCGTAAATAAATGAACAAATAGATACATTACACAAGAAAAACAAGTTGTGCGGTAGCAGGAGGTATAACATAAAGCAATTTGAGGCAAAAACAAATATATGAGAGTACGTGGAGAGAAAGAGTTAGAAGGGCATGCTGTGATGATGGAATGTTCTAGATCTGCACCACTTGACACATGCAGCTACCGAGCCCTTGAAATGTGGCTGAACTGAAGAAGTGAACTGTCAATTATATGTATCGTACCTTTTATTAATTTAATTTTAAGCAGCCCACACGTGCCTATGACAGCACTGCTCCAAAACCAGTGTTAATAGCAAAACCTTGAAGGAGTAAGAAGCAGGGGGGAGGAGGCTTCATCTTTTTACCAGAGGCACTTCTGAAGCTCTTCGCATGTTTATGGATTACTCTTGCAGTGATGCTTTTTGGGGGGACAAGTGCTTTTGCTATTTTAATTTTTCTAACTAGTAGTTTATAGATATCAAGGCTGGAAGTTCATTACCTTTAGAAAGCCAAGTTTCTGGCCTTTGCACAGGATCTGACCAAAGCTTTTTTTTTTTTAAATAATACTCGTTTTAAAATACAGCGTTGCAAAAGAAACATGAGGAGAAGAAAGGGCGACCTGGCATAAAAGATAGGGCTTTGGAATGAATTCCTTTATCAACAGCAAATAGCTAAGAGAACTGTGGTATATTCACCCCATGAGATCATATTCAGTCATGAGAACACACAAATTATTGCCACCTGAGACAACAAACATAATGATGAGTGAAAAGTCAGGCACAGGTGAGTGTGTTCTGTGTGATTCAATTTATGCAAAGTTCAAAGACAGGCAAAACTGAATCGAGAGGGGTTACCCTTGGGAGTGGGGATAGTGGCTAAAAGGGGACCTGAGGAGGGCCTTCTGGGGTGCTGGTCACATTCTAGTTCTTGTCCTGGGTGACGCTTACACAGGTGTGCTCACTTTGGGAAAATTCATTAAGCTGTGTACTTGTGCTTTGCGTGCCTCTCTGTACGTATGGTTCAGTAAAAAAAAAACCGTACATACATATATAAAAAAAGTAATAGGGCCTGTGACTGGGACATCTTACCTGGAAGTCTGAGCCAAGGTCTTTGGCCAGAAGAATCTCCTTGGAGGGTCCCTGGGAGCCCAAGGCGGGCAGCGTCGAGAAGGGCTCTGGCTGCTCCTTGTTGGGGTCCCCGAGGACCGAGTCCGCCTTCCGCGTGAAGGCGTGGAGCTCCTGCTGGAGCAAGCTCAGCCGCACCAGGAGGGCGTGGATCAGTTTGGTGTCCCTGGGGCCCTCGCTGTTGTTGCCGGGGGCCTCGTGCAGCCGAAAGTCGGCACACTCGTTGTCCAGATACGGGCGGAGGCCGGCCGTGAAGCCGTTGGCATCGGCCACCAGGACGTCGATGGCCTTGCTGACCAGGACGGCCTGCTCCCTCAGCCCCGGCAGCGCCTCGGCCTCCCGGGCCCTGCAGAGCCGGGCGGTGTGGGGTCCGTGGGCCTCGCCGAGGGCCGCGGGCACACACTGGGCCGAGTCCCCGGCCTCGGCGTCCGTCTCCAGCATCGGCCGCGTGCTCTGGCAGGAGGCGAGGTCACAGCGCTGGAGGTTGGAGAGGAGCACCCGGTTCTCGTACTGCAGCTTCTTGACCTTGCCGCTGAGCTCGCCGATCTGCAGCTTGGCGGCTGCCAGCTCCTCCTGCGAGGGCTCGCTGAGCACGGAGCAGCTGTCCTCCGACAGCGTCACGTCCAGCTCGTGCTCCGAGCGGTACTTGGCCAGCTCGCTCAGCAGCAGCTTGTTCTGGTCCTCCAGCTCGGCTGAGGAGCGCCGGAGCAGCTCAGCCTCCTCCTCCACGAACTGCAGGTGTCGCCGCAGCTCCGCCAAGCTCTCCCCGCACTCGCCGCCGCTGCCGCCCAGAGCGGAAAAAGCCAGGCGTGCCTCGGGGCCCCCGCAGCCACCGCCGTGGTCCTTCATGTCGTCCATCTCGGCCCGCAGGCCGCGGTTTTCCACCTCCAGCTCCACGATGCGGCGGCTCAGCAGGTTGGCTTCCTCCTCCACCAGCTTCAAATGAACCTTGAGCTCGGTCTCCCGCGAGTGGGGTGCGTCCGCCAGCTCCTCGGCCGACAGGGCGCCATCCAGGTCCCCGTAGAGCGAGCGGTACTTGAGCAGCTCCTCCTTCATGCTGTCATTCTCCTTGGCCAGCTTGGTGAGCTTCTTGCACATGAGGGCCGACTCCTCCTTTGCAAAGTGCAGCTGGCACTTCAGGTCGGCACTGTCCTCCTGTGGCCCGAGGGGGAACAGGGACAGGCACAAGCCAGCAAGGTTAGTGTTGGGAGGCTCGGCCACAGCATTTCAGGGAGCACTAACTACGTGCTGGGGACACAGCCCTGACCCTCAAGGAGCTGTGGGTCCAGAGGGGAAGCAGAGAGGGGGACATACATATTGCAGCACAGATGGGGCACCGCATGTAGCCTGGGGAGTCCAGGAGGGCTTCCTGGAGTAGGCAACATTCTGCCAGGGTCAGTGTTGCTGCTACTACTACTACCATTACTACTGCCGTTTTCTCATCTGTAAAATGGGGCAATAACATTCCCTCCCTCACAGACCATGAAGAAAATTAAATGAGACAATATGTAAAAAGTGCCTGACACCCTGACCATCCAGGACCACTAGAAACTAACTATATTCTATGCCTGACCTGTGCTACATATAGCACTTTCTCTAGCAGAGCATGTGAGAACCATGGGCTCAGGGTGTACTTTGGGGAAGTAAAGTACACAGCGAAGCTAAGAAAGTGAACAAGGGGAGGATGGAGTAGAAACTGGGGCAGGGTGGGCACCTCTGGGGACTCCCCGAGCCACATGGAGTTAGGCCTGGGGCCTTC
Source organism: Stenella coeruleoalba (assembly GCF_951394435.1). NCBI lineage: Eukaryota > Metazoa > Chordata > Mammalia > Artiodactyla > Delphinidae > Stenella > Stenella coeruleoalba. The sequence goes on along the minus strand of NC_137161.1, from coordinate 22,426,907 downwards.
AGACTGAAAGCTACTGCTGGGGGCTGCACAGAGGCTGTGGAGGCTGACGGGAGGTACCTGCATGGAAGGTTTCTTGTCCGTCTTCCCAAGGGAGCGGGTTCCTCTTTTCTTCAAGGAATGCTGGAGCGAGATTAAAAAAAACTGAACTGAAAGCTCACAGGGTGATGCACATCCAAAGAGCAGTCACAGTGCCTAGGGTTCCGCTGAGGGCCCCTGCCCTCCCTGGCCAGCGCAGCCCAGCCATGTCCAGCCTTGACCAGCATCAACTGCTGAGCCAGAGAAGTCTCAAGACCACCCAATGGGTTGCAAATGGGGAACAGGACAGAAGCACTTGAGACGATTCTGAACCCACCTGCCCAGGGTTCCTCCCCTCTCTCACCCTGAAATTGTGATCCAGTTGGGTTGAGCCCAAGACCCAGAAATCTGGGTTTCTGTTCTTGTTTGTCTTTCATTCATTCACCAAAGACTCCCTGAGCACCTATCACGTGCCAGGCATAGTTAGGCATGAAGAATACAGCAGGGACCACGACAGACAGGGTACTTGAGGGGGATGCTGGAGTGTTATGCCTTTAGGACTAGGGCACGCATTCCCCTGGCTAAGACCTCAAAGTTGAGTCCTTCCCCCAGCGATGGCCATTGGCTGAGGGCAACCACCTCATCCAAGGTCATGTGCCCTCCCTGGGTGGGGGTACTGGGGGGGCGGGGAACCCACATCCAGTGACTGGTCCGTGCCCCCTCCCACTTCAGCTCCAGAGCTCCCCATGGGATCAGCTGAGGCCATTGGTGTGAATGCTCTGCAGCTCAGCTTCTCCCTCTGCCTCGATCCCTGATGGTGTTATTCCAAGGGGACGTTTCCAGAAGCCTCTTGTATGCAAATCTCCATCTCAGGGGGAATCCTGAGCTCATGGAACTGACATTCTAGTGAGGACTTTAATTCAGCATGGATACTAATAAACAAAATGAATATGGTAAAACAGATCATAACTATACAAGACACTTAGAAATGACGAGGAACTGATCATTTTTTACAATTTAAATGGTAGGTTTTCATGCAGATTAAAGCAAAATAAGCCTATAATAATCATCATGATTCAAAACTACAGAAGCAATAGGGGAAGAAATAGATACATTTGATTAGATAAGCAAATTCGACATGGGAAAAAAAATACCCGAAGAAAAGCAAAAATAGAAATAATTAACTGGGAAAAAATATTTGCAATGTATTACACTGACAAAGGGTTAATATCTTAAATATGTAAAGAGATTCACAAAATAGAGGAAAAAATCCAACACACCTATAGAAAAACGGGCTAGAGATATGAAAACCGGTTCACATGCAAAAAAAGATAGATGGCTCCAACCATAGGAAGATGCTCAACCCTAATCATGGTAGAGAAATGTGAATTAAAACTATACTGAGATACAATTTCTCACCTATCAGATTGGCAAAAATCCAAACACCTGACAACACATTCTATTGATGAAACTATGGAGAAACAGGATCACTCATATTTCACTGGCAAGAATGCAAAATGGCACAAGCCCAGTGGAGGGGAATTTGAGGAATTGTTATAAAAATCATTTCTGAACTTTCTCAACGTTTAAAAAAGTCACTCAGATGCATGAGTCCACTGAACACTTCTTCCCAAGAGAGGGGTGATTCATGTTAGTGGCATATAAAATCACCCTTGGGTTACATTTGACTTTTCAAGTCAGGCAGGTAATTGTCAAGCATGCTCCCAGGTAGTCCAAATACATGGGCTCCTGGTCCCCCATGTCTCACACCCAGTCGCTGAAGGTGAGAACCACTGATCTAATCTAAGCCCCCAGTTTACTGAAGGCTAGAGAGAGGTCCCACAGCAAAACCAGAGCTGACCTGGAACCAGTTCTTTTTTTTTTTTTTATGTCTTTATTGAATTTGTTACAATATTGCTTCTGTTTTATGTTTTGTTTTTTGGCCATGAGGCATGTGGGATCTTAGCTCCCGGACCAGGGATCGAACCTGCACCTCCTGCATTGGAAGGTGAAGTCTTAACCACTGGACCGCCAGAGAAGTCCCTGGGACCAGTTCTTGACAGAGCTCTTGTTCTAGCTCCAAAGACCTGGAAGGAGAAAATGTGCCTTCTTGGACAAGGGACAGAGTGGAGCCAGCACAGTGGTTCTCAACCTGGGTGCACGTCAGAATTACCTAGGGAAACTTAAAAAGAAAAAAAAGATGCCCAAGGTCCCAACCCCAGAGAGTCTCACATCATTGGTCTGGGTAGGTCCCAGGCATCAGTATTTTTAAATAGCTTCCAAGGTGATTCTAATGTGCAGCTAAGCTTGGAACCACAGAGCCAGGGAGATGAACCCCAGACAGGCTCTTAAGTTCATCTTAGAGCCGAATCAATTCCTAAAGAGACCTTTTGAAATGCAAATGAGGCAAGAAGGCAGAGGCTGATATTTCAGACGCTGGGTGCCAAGAGCAGGGAGCCAGTATTTGAGAAGGACTGATGGAGGATCTTGCCAGGCAAGGAGGAAAGAGTAGGGAAGGCAGGGGTGAGGGCCACAAAACAAGTCCTTCCCCAAAGACCCCCTCCTACAAAAGGGGCCTGGGAAGGGGATGCTCAGAGACCCCTCCTGGAGTGGTGAGGTGGGGGCCCAGGAGTCAGGTGGTCAGGCTTGCAGATCTGGGCCCGCCCATCACAAGCTGATGGCAGGGGCTGTGACCTCAGCTGGGACCCCGTCAACACTGAGTTTATGATCCTGGGTGAACCCCTTCCTCTCTCTGAAACTCCATTTCATCATCTATCAATACACAACTGAGCCATGGATTAGGTGACCACTGTAGACTTTCTGGAGGAGGGAAGTGGGGTAACAGTAAGGGGAACCAGGGGTCTCCAGGGGCACTGAGAGGTCCCAGCCATCACATATAAAGGAGTGAGATAACACAAAGCCTAAAGCCATGAAAGAGGACAGAGGGAGGGTGAGATTCACTACATGGTAAAATCTCTGAGACAGCTTGGTGAGCGAAAGGAAACTAACTGCAAAACAAAACCCGCAACCCTAATGTCCACCGACGGATGAATGGATGAACAAAACGTGGCAGAGCCACACAAGGCAGTATCAGCCACGGAAAAGAACGAAGCCTTGCTCGATGCTACAACATGCTTGAAAACATGCTGAGTGAGAGAAGCCCGTCGCAAAAAGCCACACAGCGTATGAATCCATTTACATGAAGTGTTGAGAGGAGGCAAAGCCACAAAGGCAGAAAGTAGATGAGTGGCTGCCAGGGAGGAAGAGGAAGAGGGAATGGGGAGTGACTTGGGGTTTCTTTCTAGGGCGAGGAAAATGTCCTGGAATTAGAGAGTGGTGATGGCTGTAAACTCTGAGTATTCTAAAAACCACTGAACTGTATCCTTTAAAAAGCAAACTATATGGTATGTGAATTACATCTCAGTAAAGCTGTTATTTAAAAAAAAGCCAGAACATGTTACCATTTTTATAAAGATAAGATGGTGTGTGTGTGTGTATACACGTGTGCACATGTGCATGGTGGGGGAATATGGTCTAAAGAACAAGCACCAGGCTGATAACGATGAGAGTACAGGGAACTTGCACTTTGCACTTTTCTTCCCCCACATTTTTTCAGGAGGGAAGACATAGTCTTCCAGCGTTTTCTCTTTAAAGTTTTTAAAAATTATACAGTATTTTAAAAAATAAATTAATATATAAAGACACATTCTCACTGTAAATCTGTACTGTTCTGACGAAGCAGAAGCCCCCCTGTTTACACCCCCATCCCTTCTCCTCCTGAGGGTGACCACAGCTGAGGGTCAGCTGGAGCTCCTTCTAGATCTCTGGCTCTGTGTTTAAAATACTGAAATAGATGGTGTTCTTTTAGACTTTCCTTCCTATGTTTACTCGACTCTGTGATCTTTGACTTTTATAATAAGCACCTTAAAGCAGAAGAAAACCCCAAAACATCCAGCCTTTAAAAAGACAGTCTGTGTTCATGCTATATTATTCTGTATGTTACAGAAACTGTGCAAGTAACATAATCCCATCTCTATGAAAAAAAATACACAGAGGAATATACATCATATAAGCACAGAGAAAGGCCTGAAAAGACACAAACCAAACCAAATCACAGGTTAGGCTGAGTCAGGCGTCGTATTGAGGGAAGTGGTTAGGGGAGCCTTTCTTCTTTTATTTTATGTATCATTATTATTTCTTACATTTTGGAGGACACACTCACATACTTCAAACTTCAAAAAACCCAAAAAGGGGGCTTCCCTGGTGGCGCAGTGGTTGAGAGTCCGCCTGCCGATGCAGGGGACACGGGTTCGTGCCCCGGTCCGGGAAGATCCCACATGCCGCAGAGCGGCTGGGCCCGTGAGCCATGGCCGCTGAGCCTGCGCGTTCCGCAACGGGAGAGGCCACGGCAGTGAGAGGCCCGCGTACCGCAAAAAAAACAAAAAAAAAGAAACAAACCAAAAAGGAATACAGTGAACCCTGTGACCAGCTCTCTTGCCCGAGGCAAGCAGTGCAACCAGAGCCTGACGTGTCCACCCTTAGAGGTATGCTAGGCATGCATTTAGATGTTTTTGTAATGAAATTTTTGCTTCACTGAGCTTATATTACTTTTTTAGTAAAAAAAAATGCATATATACATTTCAATATGTGTGTGCGCATACGTAGAAAAACGTATTGGAAGTACAACATATTGGGAAGTACTCCCACCCAAATAGTAATTTGGTAATTACTCGGAGGAACTCCCTCTGAATACTGGGTGAAACTTCTTCTCCTTATGGCTTGCTTGTATTTCCTAGTCTTTCTCTACTACGCATATATTACCTGTTGGGTGGGAGGGGAAAGTTATAGTAAAATGTTTTTAAAATGTACTTCCCCAAGAAAAGTCATGAACACCATTCCAACACATTTTCAGAGGGTGAGATCTGAGTGCCCACCAGAAAGGGAGGGCAGTGGGCAGAGAAGAGGGGCTGAAGCAGCAAACCTTTTCAGGACCAAAGTGGTGCCAGCCTTTTCTGGATGGAACTGCCCCTGTCCCTGCCCCCCACCTCATCTAAGCCATTTAGGCTCCCACACTGCTCTGCGGCTCTGGAGGGAAAACAAGGCAGGCTCACAGAGCACAAAGACCTTCCTCCTCTCTGCAGGGCAGCAGCTGGCCAGGCGGCCTGGGGGACCGCGTTGCCCCTCCAGGGAGCCAAGGCCCGTCACAGCCCCTCTGTCAAGCCCCCAGGGGCAGATGCTCTGGCCCTGGGCCTCAGGTGGGCGGGCTGGGGCAGGGCAGGACAGCACCCGGGCACCAACAAGAATGCCAGTCACAAGTGCCGGACCCCGAGGGCACAGTCCTTGGCCTGGCACGCAGCAGGGGCTTCCCCACCCACCAGCAACTCACAAGGCCGCTTTTGAGCAGCCGGGGTGGTGCCTCTAAGCATCCTTGGTCTAACGGCTCCTAGTAGGAGCAGAAGCTCTGCCCTCCTTGCCCTCCTCCAGGAGATCAGAAGAGGGTACTTCCGCCCCTCCAGCCCACACAGAGAGGCTGCCTGAGCACAGCTCTGGAGAGGCCCCCTGTCTTCTAACACCTTCCATGCTTCCATGCTGCCAGGAAACAAAGACCAACCTTCAAGGAATAAAACAAGCCTTCTGCCAAAACAGTTGGGTAGATTTTCATCCAATTTAGAGGGGATGTTTGAAAAGGTCTCACTGAAAACACAGACTGTGCTGTGTGTACCAACTTTACTCCGGGGGGAGCCTGGGGTAGGGGTGCATCTCAAAGACTGAGGAATTCTTCCTCCAAAGTGGCTGAAGCAGCTAGAGAGTCGGTGTGGCTCCGGGCTGAGGGAGACCATTTGAGTGGAGGAAACAGAGCGGTTTGACACGGACCCCAAATCAAAGTACAGGGGCAGAGGCTGCCAAGTGCAGGCGTTGATTTGCTGCCTAACTGCTCCTTCCACGGGCGCCTGGCAGTCAGATATGGAGAGCTCCTTGCTAGAGGCAGCAGAAGGATATGTATTGAACTAAGGCCCACAGGTGATGACACTGATAACCAGTATTTGCCGAGCTCTTATTCTCCACTAAGCATTTTACCTGCTTGTCTTGATTAATTCTCATAAACACCTCTGAGATGTAGGGATTCACGTTCCCTTTTTTTTTTTTTTTTGCAGTACGCGGGCCTCCCACTGCTGTGGCCTCTCCCGTTGCAGAGCACAGGCTTCGGACGCACAGGCTCAGTGGCCATGGCTCACGGGCCCAGCCGCTCCGCGGCATGTGGGATCTTCCCGGACCGGGGCACGAACCCGTGTCCCCTGCATCGGCAGGCAGACTCTCAACCACTGCGCCACCAGGGAAGCCCCCCATTTAAAAAAAATTTATCATTTATTTATTTTGGCTGTGCTGGGTCTTAGTTGCGGCACGTGGGATCTTTAGTTGCAGCATGCGGACTCTGAGTTGCAGTATGCATGCGGGATCCAGTTTCCCGACCAGGGATCGAACCTGGGTCCCTTGCATTGGGAGCGTGGAGTCTTACCCACAGACCACCAGGGAAGTCCCCATATTCCCATTTTATAAAGGAACAAACTGAGCACTGGAGCGGTTACATGATTTGCCCAACACTACAGTTATTTGCAAATAAGTGGCAAAGCCAGGATTCAAACTCAGGCCCGTGTAACTCCAAGTTCGAGTTTGCCCTGCAGCACACAGGCCACGGCTAGGCTGCATCAGATGACGACGCCAGCAGAACTGAGATTTGAACCCAGGTGAACTGATACTATGGTGAGTGCCCTTCCTACCCCATGGGAGTGGGAATCGGGCCAAGAAGCCTGGGCCAGAGAAGGAAGTACTCGTTGGAGTGAGTGGCCTCTTCAGAGGTTCCAAAACACAGCTGGGTTCTAGGAAGGCCCCTGGATGGGGCAAGGAGGGCACGGGCATCACCGTAAGAGTCAGTGTGGCTTTGGGAGATGGGGAGTCCTGGGTTAGGATGCCATCCTTGTCTTTCCCCTGTCCCATCTATATCCAGCAAGTCCACGCTTTCACTGCTGAGGGCCTGGGTTCAATCCCTGGTCCCGCAAGCTGTGTGGCCCAGCCAAAAAAATAAATAAACAAAATAAAATAAAATGGGGACAAAATCACGATGTACCTTGGGAGGCTGCTGGCTACACAACGTGAAGACACACATAAAGTGCTTAGTGTAGTGCCTGGCACAGAGCAAGCACTCAGACACAGCAGCTATGTTATAATAAATCCCATCGACACTGAGATTGGCTTTCTGCCTAAAATAGAAAGACGGGGAATGATACTGGATTGGGGGTGGCGGTGGCTCGTGTTACGATTTTTGAGCTGCAGCCCAGCTGGCAACGGTGCCACTGCAGAACACAGCTGGGGCAGGCCACCCTCCCTTCTCTCTAGCGAAGAGCCATCTCCATAGCAACCACATCAGCTCAGGCCAGGGGCTCCTGTTCCCAGCCGGGTGACAGCATCGCCACAGCAACCTGTCAGGATGGCAAAGGCAGATCTCGATGATGGGACTGGAACAGCTCTGGCAGAAGAATTGCTAAGGGACCCTCGTCTCCATAGAAACCATATCAGGAAGGAGAGGGAGGAGAGAGGGCAATCAGCAAATAAACACAGGGCCACGCCTCCTTCCGCAGATCCTAAGACACCCAGGGGCACATCAGGGAGGGCTAGGCCAGCCTCACTGACGTGGCCTTCAAGAGGAAGTGAACCAGTGTTTCCTGAGCACCAACTGTGTGCCAGGCACCACAAAGGGCTCTTTACATGCTTGACTTTATTTAAAAGTTCACTAATAATAACCACGCGCCCCCCCCCAAAAACCCCTAAATACAGCAATCATAGAATAAAAAGCAAAAGCCACTGCCTACCATCTCCTACCATTTCTAATGCCTCAGTTCAGTGGGTTTTCCTCCAGACTTTCCTCCAGGCTATGCACTTGCACATATAGACACAGGCTTCGAAATCAGTTCATTCTGTATGACTTTCCAAAATAATTAGTGGGACTGCACAATACGTATGGTTCTGTAGCTTCCTCTCCCCGCTTAACAATGTATCTTAGAGATCTTTCCACATCAGTGCATATGTATCTGCCTTTTTTCTTAAATCGTGGGAAAGTACACCTAATATAAAATTTACTATTTTAACCATTTTTTTCTTTTTGATGGCAGTAAAATATACATAACATAAGATCTGCTATTTTTAGCCATTTTCAAGGGTACGATCCAGTGGCATTATCACCATTCACCTCCAGAACTTCGTCATCATCCCAAACTGAAATGCTGTCCCTATTAAACAGTATCTCCCTATACCCTCCTCCCTCCAGGCTCTGGTAACCTCTAACCTACTTTCTGTCTCTATGAATTTGACTACTCTCAGTATCTCATCTGAGTGGAATCATATAATGCTTGTCCTGTTGTGTCTGGCTCAGTTTACTGAGCACAGTGTCCTCGAGGTTCACCCACGTTGTAGCCTGTTTAATCACGTTCCTGCTTAAGATTATACATACATTGTAGGTATATACTACATTTCTGTTGGTTCATTGATGGACATGGGGGTTGCTTACACCTTCTGGCTACCGTGAATAATGCTGCTATGAACATGAGGGTACAAATATCTGTTCGTGTCCCGGCTTTCAATTTTGCTATATACCCAGAAGTGGAATTGGCTTATTTGGAAATTCTGTTTAACTTTCTCAGGAACTGCTATACTACCTTACTCTTTTTAACTTCTTCACAGTGTTTTATGGTTACCCAATCTTATGAATGATCACGAACAACTTCATAAACTGGGTACTGTTATTATCCTGATGTCACAGATGAAGAAACTGAAACTTAGGGGAGGTGGCTTCAGGGTCTCAGCCCCATCTCAGGCAAGGAAAGGCTGGGTGAGCTCAGGCAGGCTCTCCCTCTCTGGACCTCTGTTCCTTCTCCTTTACAATGGGAACAGGCTGACATCCAAGGCACCTTCTGAAACTGTCTCTCCTTTTCACTATCAAGGGTGGCGGCGATGAGATGTGTGAAGATGGTTCCCTGTTATTGGCCAGGCCATGGAGGGCAGGAGCCCTGGGCAGCCCTGAGTAGCAAACACCTCCCATCTCCACACCGAGAAGCCTTTGGCACGTCACACCAACACACCCAGTGGGGAGGGCAGCAGAAGGATTGTTATGGCCTCAGGGCTGTGGTGTCTGTCCTGGAATGCTGGCACGCCTGCCCTTGGGAAGGTGAGAACTGTGCCCCGGAACAACGTTCGATCCTAGCATGCCTCATGCGCAGCCAGACAGCTGAGGCCCAGCTGTGCCTCTGGGGGCAGAAGGCACCGGGGCCGCCTGGGACACGGACCCCTGGATTCTGGAGGATTCCAGCCCTTAGGCATCACCTGGGCTGATGGTTTCCAATCTGCACAGCCCACTGGGCCCTACGTGACCTGGAGGACATCGCTCCCTCCCTCAGGGCTGTGTTTTCATCCATAAAACTGGTACAATCACAACCTCATCAGGCCTTTCTGAAAATCATGGAAAGTGTCTAGCATGGTGTTTAACATGCTGTACACCTAACACACAGCAGAAGGAAGAATGGGATGCCAGGTGGAAGGACTCTCATGACCAAAGACAGAGAAGCTGGTGCCTGGGGTCACACTCAAGAAGCATCTGGGGCTTCCCTGGTGGCGCAGTGGTTAAGAATCCATCTGCCAATGCAGGGGACAACGGTTCAAGCCCTGGTCCGGGAAGATCCCACATGCCGCGGAGCAACTAAGCCTGTGCGCCACAACTACTGAGCCTGTGCTCTAGAGCCCGCGAGCCACAACTACTGAAGCCCATGCGCTCTAGAGCCCGTGCTCTTCAACAAGAGAAGCCACCGCAATGAAAAGCCCGCGCACTGCCATGAAGAGTAGCCCTCATTCGCCGCAACTAGAGAAAGTCCGAGTGCAGCAACGAAGACCCAACATAGCCAAAATAAATTAATTAATTAAATTTAAAAAAAGAAAAGCATCTGTGTCCTGGAAATGTGTTGAGACACCAGCCAGAGGCTGCCCAGACCCGGCAGTGACTTTATACCGAGTGGCAATGCCAGGCAGTCCCTAAAGCGTGTCCACAAAATCTATACCACTTAGTCCTTCCAATGATTTGAAGTATTACTATCCCATTTTATACATGAGGAAACTGAGGCACAGAGGGCTGGGTCCCCTGCTCAGCACTGTTGCATGTTTTCTCAGGCAATCCTCTCCCAGCTGTGGTCCTTTGATGGCTGACTGTCTCCTTCGTTAGCCTGTGGGCTCCTGGAGGACAGGAACCAGGTGTCTCTCACGCACCCCTGTGTCCTTAGTATCCAGCACACAGTGAACACAGTAGGTGCTCAGGGAGCGCGTGCTGGAGCAGTGAATGAATAGACAGCTCTGCCAGGGAGGCATAACTGTGCAGAGACAGAGGCTCAGAGACACTGGCTGGATGGGGTTGGCACATGCCTGCCCAGCCCAGGCCTGGCCCTGCCGGGGTGGACGGGGGCCTCACCTCTCTCGGCCGCTCCAGCTCTGTCTGCAGCACCTGCTTGGCCAGCTCGGTCTCAATGAGCCGCTGCCGAAGCTCCTCATTCTCCTCCTCCAGCCTCGCCCGTTTCTTCTCCACCGCCTCGAGCTCTTTATGCAGCCGCACGGAGATGTCCTTAGAGACCTGAGCAAAGGTGGGTGATGAGCAGGGCATGAGCAGGCCATCCTACCTCTACCACAGAGCAACCCCAGCGTAGGCAGGTACTCTCATCACCCCCACTTACAGAAGAGGAAACTGAGGCACAGAGAGGTCAAGTAACTCACCAAGGGTTGCACAGCCAGGAAGTGGTAGAACCAAAACCCAAACCCAGGCACCCTGTGTTTCCCATGTCCACATCATAGTTCAGCTCCCAGAAAGCCTGTTCTTAGCAATGCCTTTACTTTTATCTGAGCCTTTTGATGCTTCCAAAAGCCTCTCCTGTCCACCCTCTTGCCCAGTTCTCACCAGAGCTTAAGACAGGGCCAGAAGATCGTTTTATTTATTTTTTTAAATTTAATTTTATTTATTTATTTTCATACAGTGGGTTCTTATTAGTTATCTACTTTATACAAATTAGTGTATATATGTCAGTCCCTATCTCCCAGTTCATCCCACCACCACTACCCTCCAAGAAGATCATTTTAAAGAGAGGGGAAACCCAGAGCAAGATGGGCATCCCCAGAGACATCTGAAGCCCATCTCTGCCAGTGACCAGCATACGTTCCTGGGCAAATTATTTCCCTACTCTGGGTCTTTCCTTTAACTACAAAATGGGTGCAATAATAACAGCACCAACCTCACGGGCCGACAGGAGGACTGCATCGGCTCTTGCACAAAGGCCTGGCCGAGTGCCTGCACAGTGAGCGTTGGGTAAGTGGTAGCTGCTGTTGGGAGGCGCTGAGCCCAGAGCGGGCATGACTTGCTGGGGGTCACAGTGTGACACAGACCATGAGGCCTATTTCCAGTTGTCTGGGATACAGAACATGCCCCCAGTGACAAAGGCTGGGCAGATGTCCAAGTCATCCGTACAGAAGGAGCTAATGGAGCTGCAAACTCCAATCCCGGTTCCAGGACTCTGCTGCAAGAGCACCCCGTTTCCTTGAGGACCCTTCTGTCCTGTCCCCTGCTGGCTGGGGTGAAAGGTAGGAAAGGGGGTCTCTTCTCTGGGGATGAGGAAGGCCCTTCTGAGCTGGTAAATCACAACTAGCCCCCATCCCCAAGTGGACTAAGTACTAGCATTTGTTGAATACCTGCTATGTGCCAGATTCATTCCTCTTCACCCCAACTCTGCCCCCATTTTACTGGCAAGGAAACTGAGGCTCAGAGGGCAAATGACTTGCTCAGAGTCAAACAGAGCTAGTGTGGGCCAAGCTGGAGGGAGCTCAGGGGCTTTGGCTGAAGGGCCAGCGTGGCCCAGGCTCCACAAGGGGTGTGAGGGCTTTGCCAGCAAGAGGTATGTGTGGGGCAGACAGCCCAGTGCCTCGTGCCTGCCAGTCTCGGAAATGGCTGTGGCACCTCCTCCCTGCCGGAAGGGAAGAGGGCCCTCCCTGGCTCTGCCTTCTGCGGGCCCAGGCCCAACTCGGCACGGACCCCTTGGCAGTGTGCAAGGCAGGCCAGGAAGAACAACGGCCAGAAAGGAAATCGAGCCCTGCCTCCCCCTCCTCCCTCCGTTGCCCACTGCCTCTCTCAGCCCCCTGAAGACCTCCTAGGACAGCTGGAAGCTGGCCCACGAGGCTCCTCCCACAGTCTCTCTAGGCCACCAAACCCTCCTCATCCACAAAGTGGGGGGAGCAATCCCTCACCAGCAGAACGAGGACTTCGCAGGTGGGAAGACTAGATTCAAGCCTGATTCCAGCCCTCACTGGGTGTGTGACCCAGGACAGGTTATTTAACCATTTGAAGTCTCGGTTTCGTCATCAGTAAAAGGGTGTTGATATAGCCTAGTCACGAGGCCTGCTGTGAGGAATAAAAGACATAGCACTTGGAATCCCACTACTGGGCATATACCCAGAGAAAACCATAATTCAAAAAGACACATGCACCCCAATGTTCATTGCAGCACCACTTACAATAGCCAGGTCATGGAAGCAACCTAAACGCCCATCGACAGACGAATGGATAAAGAGGACGTGGTACATATATTACAATGGAATATTACTCAGCCATAAAAAGGAATGAAATTGGGTCATTTGTAGAGATGTGGATGGATCTAGAGACTGTCATACAGAGTGAAGTAAGTCAGAAAGAGAAAAACAAATATCGTATGTTAACGCGTATATGTGGAACCTAGAAAAATGGCACAGATGAACCGGTTTGCAGGGCAGAAATAGAGACACAGATGTAGAGAACAAATGTATGGGCACCAGGGGGTAAAGCGGCTGGGGGTGGGGTGGTGGTGGGATGAACTGGGAGATTGGGATTGACATGTATACACTGATGTGTATAAAATAGATAACTAACAAGAACCTGCTGTAAAAAAAAATAAATAAAATAAAATTCAAAAATTAAAAAAAAAAGACATAGTGCTTGGGCTGGTGGCTGGAACATAGCAGGTGCTCAAAAGTATGATTTTTAATGCATTGTCAAGATTACTGCTTCACCTCTGTGCACTGATTTCAATCCAGGTTGGCCCAACACCCCACAACCTCACTCTTGAGTTTAGTGTCTGGGTGTTCAGCCCCAGGTCCCAGGTTTTAGGCTATTAGGTCACCCAGTGAGTCCCTGTCCTGACCAATACTCCATTCATTCATTCATTTATTCATTCATTCATCTGCGTAGCCCCTGGGGGCAGGAGTGGTGGAGCACAGAGTTCCAGGCCCCAGGCCATGCCGGGGCTCCTTCATATCTCACAGGGTCTGGCACACACTAAGTGCCTAATAAATGCTTGTTGGATGAACAAACAAATCCAAGATCCCAGCAAGCAAAAAGGGAGGGGAATGAAGGAGTGAATGACTGAAACATGGGGAGCTGCACATGCCCTAGTTTGGCGGGGGGTGCTCCCCCCAACTGCCCACACCCCCAGATGTCCAGAGAGGGCTGTGTCCCTGACTGGGATGCGGGATCAGCTGCTGGGAGGAGTGGGGGCTTCTCTCCTAACTATGCTCCCACCTGGGCCAGCTCCTCTCCACCTGGGGTTCACTCCGTCCCCACCATGGCCTTGACCTGGGCAGGTGACCCACTCCCCACCAAGAAGCCATGATCCATGTGGATTCCTGGATCCTCTTGGGTTCATGAGTGACTCTATGGATTTCATCCCTTCCGTGAGTCCCCAGTTGCCTTCTGCCCCATCATGCATGGAACCCCCTTCTCCAACTGCTTTCTACCCCCAGGGGTGCTCTGTTAAGAAGGCCTAGCCCCAGGCAGCTTACAGAATTCCAGTGTGGACAAAAGAGCCCTTAATCTCAGATCCCCACAGAGCCCTGTGCCCCTGATGGAGGTCCACAGAGCAAAGAGCATGCATGCCTGGAGGGCAGGAGCCTGGTTGCCTGCGCCTCTCCCTTTCTCTCTCTGAGCCTCAGTGGTCCTGGGCCCCCTGGCTCTCCCAGGTAATCAGGCAGAATCAGCTGTCGCTCCCCATGCACCCACCACATGCCTTTCATCCCCTGGGAACGTGCTTTGAATATCATCCCCACTCTGAGGCTCAGAAAGAAAAGGTCATTTGCCCGAGGCCACACAGCCAGGAAGCTACAGAACCAAGGTCTGAAAGCAGGTGGGTCAACTCTGGAGTCTTGCTCTCAGTCTGAGCCGCTGTTGGCCTGAAGCCTGAAGACACATTATATTAATATCAATAATAAGAGTCTTAAAAATAAGTGCAACAGTGGGCTCACTGTGTCAGGGGCTCACGGGGCCCCACCTGCCTGTCGCATTTGATCCCCTCATGATCCTTCCAACTACCCCCAAGGGTGGGGGGCTGAGATACTACAGGAGGTGAAGCAGCTGCAGCTTCTGGAAACCAGGGCAAATCCCCAAAGCACAAACAAATGCTGTCAGCCATGAGGTCACTGTTACAGCGCTGGGGTCTGGCTCCTGCCGAATGCAGCCAGCAGCCTCCAGGCCACAGCCACCTCGCTCATGGGCCCCTTGGCTCCTGGGCCTAAAGCTTTAAGGGGTCTCTGTCACTCTGAATCCCCAGGGTGTGGGATAGAAACCGTCACTAAGGAGCACCCCCTGTCCAGGCAGCATCTGGGTCCTGTGTGGCGAAACCCTCCCAGGAACCCCGGGAGGGTGGGAATGTTACCTGCATTGTACAGATGAGGAAACTGAGGATCAAAGAGAGAAAGTAACCTGCTCAGGTCACCCAGGGATTAAACCCAAAGCCAGAACTTTTTCTTCAGCAACATCTATTTCTAAGAATTGTTTTACCGGTGTGTCCTCGGGCCTCCCACAAGAGTCCCTTCAGGTGGGAATTTTCATCCCTGATTCCCGGGACCTGACGCCCTCCTACAGGATCCCAAGCCCTGAGGGTGGGGCCCGGGAATCTCCATGGTGAACAAACCTCCAGGCTACACTTATCTACCCAGGGAGGTAGAGATTCTGGCCCCCTTCTCCACCGTGGTCCAGCCATTTGTCCCACTAGTGCCTTTTAAGTTCTCCTCCTGAACAGTAACGCGCCAAGCAACATCTGCTCATTTGCTGAGGGAGCATCCCGAGCCGGACTCCGTGCTCAGCACGCTCTTTACTTGAGCTATTTCATTTTAGCCTCACAAAAATCTCTACAGGTAGAGACTTGTTGCATCTCCATTTTCCACATGGGGAAACTGAGGCTCAGGGCTGTCAAGGAGCTTTCCCAAAGCCACACAGCAAGCAAGTGGTAGAGCAGGTCTCTCCCCCTCCCCACCCCTGCCCTCCTCATGCTGGACAATGTTCCTGCTGAGCGTCTGTGGGTCCTGCCGGCTGTGAGAACCAGGAGACAGTGAGAGAGCCTGGGGGTGGGGGTGAGGGAGAGGGAGGGCCGAGGCCTGAGGTTTCTTTCATGGCACCCTCACCAGTAATCTACCTGCTTGCTTAAACCACTGGGGCTGCAAAAGCCCCGGAGATTCAGCTGCTCGAAGCCCTCCTTTTAACAGAAGGGGAAACTGAGACTCTAAGAGGCGGCCTCACGCCTGTCTACTCTTGCTGGCACGGCGAGTCGGAGGGCCCCCGGGGATACCCTCCCAGGCAGCCTCCAGCTCCCTCCACACTTGGGTCTCTCAAGCCCTCCCAGGCAATGCCAGGGAAGTCAGCGTTCTGAAAGCCTCCAAAAAATGCCCCAGAACATCCCAGCACCTGGGACACAGAGAGGCGGCCAAAGCTCTCTGTGCGGATGAGCTCAGCGCTCCAGCTGCAGGCACGGGGACAGGAGGGAGGGAAGGGGCCAAGCCAGCTGCTGATTGGCTAGTTCAAATCCCAACAGAAGGGGCCGCTCCCTTCCGCCCAGACTCCAGAGGGCCTCCCCCCCTCCCCATTCTACACACACACACCAGCTGCTCTCAGCTCCTCCCACAGAGCAAGCCAGCTAGTCTGCTCCCAGCTCCAGCCTTCCTCCACCCCTTCCTCATCTAAGGCTGACTTTTCGGTGTCTTCGCCCCAAAGCCCCAAACTCAGATTCCTCTAAGCTTCCAGGGCTCTCCCTCACCCCACACCCTCTCGATCTGGTACCTGGAATTTGAATATTTGTAGAACAATTTATCTCAAGAGCTGCCTTCTTAGGTACAGGTACACTTTGGCCTTGGAGATACAACCTTTCTGAGCTGTTTCCTCACTTGTACAGCAGGCCTACAATCCCAATGTGCCCACAGCGCATGCAAGACGATGGGAGACGCAAAGGCCGGTGTGGATCTGGTGCTCACTCTTCACCTCCCCTTACAGGGGCCCTCTTCCTTCAACATTCCTTCTTCCACCTCAGGCCTCACCTCAGAGGTCACCCCTGCAGGAAGACTCCACAGTCCCCCAGGCTGTGCCAGATGCCCCTCCCCCCAGCTCCTACATCCCTGGATAACACTGGGCTGAGTTCTGAGAGCAGGGTGCTGCGCCAGGTCCCCTGGAGTTCTCAGCCCCCAGACCAGGGCTCATACAGACAGGCAGAGCAGACTTCTCTTCTGGAAGCCCCATCTGCCGGCCTCCAGGCCGTCCCTTTCCTGCTCTCTGAGGCCAAGATCAACAAGGTCAGGCAGCAAGCATGGGAGGCCGATAAGTCTGTGCTCTGCCAGCTCCATGGAGGGTCACGTGAACTTGGACAGGTACTTCCTTTCTCCGAGACTCACTTTCCTCATCCGGAAAATGAGAAGAAGAAGAAGAATTACTAGCTAACCTTTTCCAGTGCCTACAGTGACCTCTTACCTACCTGATCTCATTTGATCCTCATAGAACCCTGTGAGGCAGGGGCTGCCGTTACACGTGTTTTACAGATGAGGAAACTGAAACAGGTGACTTCTCAAAATCATAAAATTAGGGCATATTGGAGCCAAGATTTAAACCAGCCTTATTCAACTCCAGACGTTCACTACTCTCCATCAGCACAAGAAAGAAACCTCCATGGACTATGCACGGATACCTTGGAGCCCAGCACCAGGTGTGTGGCTCGCACTCACACAGCAGCTGCTGTTAGTAGGTATCATCTTATGATACCACTTTGGGACCACCGTGGTAGACGGCCTGTCAGTTCCTAGGGATCCCCATTTTACAGATGAGGATGCTGAGGCCCAAAGAGATGATGGAACTTGCCCAAGGACACATGAGGAGGGAGCTGACCTGGGCACTCAGGCTCATGGTCCGACCCCCCAGAAAGGGCACCTGTGAGGGTTGGGAGGGCCCTGGGCTTACCTTGACGTCCTGCTCCAGGCCACGGATGAGCTCGCCGTCCACCTGGCCAGTCTGGGCAGCGCGGAGGCTGCGGCGCTCAGCCTTGCGCAGCCGGTACTGCAGGATGCGACAGGTCTTGCTGGCCTGGTCCAGCTGCTGCCGCAGCTCCTGCAGCTGGTACACATCCTCCTCCATATAGACGTCCCGCATCTCCAGCATCTCTGCCCGCAGCTCCTCAATCTCGTCCTGCAGAGGGAAGGAGAGGTCAGGTCGCTGGGCCCTATGGCAGTGGCCAGGGTACTGGAGTGCAGGGCACACTCGATGCTGTCCCAGGCACACCTCAGGGGGCCTGGGTGTGGCAGACCGCGTAATGGGCCCCCAAGATGCCCATGTCCTAATTCCCAGAATCTGTGAATGTTACCTTACCTGGCAAAGGGATTTTGCAAATGTGATTAAGTCAAGGATCTTGAGATTGGGAAATTTTGCTGGATTATCTGGGTGGGCCCAGTGTAATTACAAGCATCCGTATAAGAGGGAGGCAAGGGGCTCAGAGCGGGAGAGGGCGATGTGGCAGAGGTTGGGGTGATGTATGTTGAAGACGGAGAAAGGGCCATGAACCGGGGAATGCAGGCAGCCTCTAGAAGCAGGAAAGAGAATGGATTCTCCCCAGAGCCTTTACAGGGATGGAGTCCTGACAACACCTTGGCTTTCAGACTTCTGACCTCCAGAATTATAAGATAATAACCTGGGATTGTTTTTGTTTTTGTTTTTTTTGCTGTACGCGGGCCTCTCACTGTTGTGGCCTCTCCCGGTGCAGAGCACAGGCTCCGGACGCGCAGGCTCAGCGGCCGTGGCTCACGGGCCTAGCCGCTCTGCGGCATGTGGGATCTTCCCGGACCGGAGCATGAACCCGTATCCTCTGTATCGGCGGGCGGACTCTCAACCACTGCGCCATCAGGGAAGCCCTGGGATTGTTTTAAGTCAAATTCGCGGTAACTTATTATAGCAGCAATAGGGAAGTAATACACTGGGGAAGAGAAGAGGCTCATTCAACAAGCATTTATGAACACCAACTGTGTACCAGGCTCTGTGCAGGCACAGGGGGTGGGGAAGGAGAGTGGTGACCAAGACAAACGTGGCCCTTTCTGTATTGTCTGCATGGAGCCCCAAGTCTCATTGGCAAGACACACAGTACACTGAAAGATAAAAAAACCCCTCAGATACTGTTAAGAGCTGGGAAGACAAAAACCCAAAAAACCAGAACCAAAACACCTGGGTAATATGAAAGAGTAATGGGGGAAGGTGCTATGTTAGAGGACGAGGTCGGGGAGGCCGCCTCTCAAGGGACCTTTGAGCTGAGGCAAGAAGGAACAGCCATGCAGAGAGAGAGGCAGGGAGCAGTGTGTGCAAAGGCCCAGAGGCAGGAAAGAGCTCAGTGCGTCAAGATACAGCAAGGCAGCCAGGGTAGCTACAGGGGTCAGTTGAGGCTGGGGAAACTGACAGGGGTCAGCCATCCAGGGCCTTGAAGGGTTGAGTAAAGAATCTGAGTCTGGGTTTTAAGTGGAGGGGGTTGAGGGGGATGACCTCACTTCCTCAGGGCAGCTCCTGACCACCTCTGTCATCAACTCCCAGATGTCCTTCACTTCCCCTTTGTTATCATGGGTATATCAGCAATTCTTCATTTAAGAGTTTGTCTCCCAGAGAGACCGTGAGTGCCTGGGGGGCTTCCCCACGTCTACCTCACTCCCTGCTGTATGCCCCACACCCAGCACAGGGCCCAGCATCCTGCAGGCTCCCAACAAATACTGAGTGCACGGAGGCATGTCTTGTTATGTAAACAATCACAAAAAGACATACCAACGCGAAACAATCATTAGCCACAGAGTGTAGGGGGATGAGTGGGGAGACCCAGGAGAAGAAATGGATGATTACTATGTCTAACAGCAGGTACGAAAGCTGAGTCACAAATGGAAATAATAATATCTGCCCTTAGTGTGATGGAACGGATTAAATAAAATTGTACACTAAAAAGAGAAACCGATGGGCTTCCCTGGTGGCACAGTGGTTGAGAGTCCGCAGGCCGATGCAGGGGACACGGGTTCGTGCCCCGGTCCAGGAAGATCCCACATGCCGCGGAGCGGCTGGGCCCGTGAGCCATGGCCGCTGAGCCTGCGCGTCCAGAGCCTGTGCTCCGCAACGGGAGAGGCCACAGCAGTGAGAGGCCCACGTACCGCAAAAGAAAAAAAAAAAGAGAAACCGAGTCACAGGAGATGAATGACCTGCCAAAGGCATCCCAAAGGAGTCACAGAAAGCACCTAGAAATGGTGCTGATGGGAAAGCGGGGTGGGTCCAAGAAGCAAACCAACCAACCACTGTGCAGGCTCTGGAGAGGGACCACATCTGGAGAGCTGGGTTCACCAGCCCTCTGAGCCTCCCTTTCCCCAAAGAAAATGGGTGGCTCCCTACGGAGGAATGGCCTGCGGTTCCCAGCGCCCCTGAGACTGGATGGGTTGGCTTAATTCAGGTTTAGGAAGTGGCACCTTCAGGCTGGTTTTTAGTATGAAAGTTCACGGAGGTTTTTATATCCATCTGCACCCAGTTACTCCTGGGACTATTTCTCAAATGGTTCTGAACACAGGAAAGGAAGACAGAGGGGATGACAGGGTATCTGCTTCTCTCAACCACAACAGATACTGTCCCATTCCCACCAGCAACTGAAGGGTTTGATTCCCACCTGGCACCACAGCCTCGCTCCTAGTTGGGGGGGGGGGTGTTCAGCAGCACCCCGCAAAGTGAATGATTCTGCCTACATCAAGCTGCAGCGGAATGGTCCCCTCATCAGGAACCCCACCTCTACCCCAATGTATACACAGACGCAGCCTCCCCCCCATGCCAAGCAGACAGAACTAAAAGTGGAGAAGGAGGAAGTGGGACAGTCAATGATCACACCAGTTAAAGGAATGAGGAAGTGAGGGGTCCACACGCATTTCAGCTGGCGAGATTAAGGGAGCATAAAGGAAACGGCACTAAGGAAGTGTGGGCCAGTTGGCTAAATCCAAGCTAAACCAGCCTCCAGATGGGCCTATGTCCAAATCCTCACCATACTATTTACAGAACATGTTGACAGGGAGGATTTGGGGGTCGGAGTGGACCCAAAGTGCAGGGTGAGCCAAAGGGAAGTGCAGGGGATGCACAAGCTGATGATGCTGGGCTACATTAAAAGATGTATGAGGGCTTCCCTGGTGGCGCAGTGGTTGAGAGTCCGCCTGCCGATGCAGGGGACACGGGTTCATGCCCCGGTCCGGGAAGATCCCACATGCCACGTAGCGGCTGGGTCCGTGAGCCATGGCCATTGAGCCTGCGCGTCCGGAGCCTGTGCTTCGCAACAGGGGAGGCCACAACAGTGAGAGGCCCGTGTACCGCAAAAAAAAAAAAAAAAAAAAGATGTATGACATTTAGATCATGGGAGGTGACAGCCCACAACACAGGACCACACCCAGGGCACTGGAGTCATTTTTGGCGACCGCTTATTTTTCTAACTTTTAAATAACTGATTTTTTCGGGACTTCCCTGGTAGTCCCATGGTTAAGAAGCCGCCTTCCAATGCAGGGGATGCGGGTTCGATCCCTGGTTGGGGAACTAAGATTCCACATGCCGTGGGGCAATTAAGCCCATGTGCCACAATTAGAGAGTCCGCGCACCGCAACTAAGGCCGCGCACTCTAGAGCCCAAGTGCCACAACTAGAGAGAAGCCCATGTGCCGCAACGAAGAGCCCGCATGCGCAAAAAAAGAAAAGATTCTGCATGCTGCAACGAGGATCCCGCGTGCCGTAACTAAGACCCGATGCAGCCAAATAAATATTTTTTTTTAAAACTGATTTTTCTGTTTATAAAAGTAAATGACGGGACTTCCCCGGTGGCTCAGTGGTTAAGAATCCACCTGCCAATGCAGGGGGCACAGGTTAGAGCCCTGGTCCGGGAAGATCCCACATGCCGCAGAGCAACTAAGCCCGTGCGCCACAGCTACTGAGCCTGCGCTCTAGAGCCCATGCGCCACAACTACTGAGCCCACGTGCCACTACTGCTGAAGCCCGCGCACCTGGAGCCCATGCTCCGCAACAAGAGAAGCCACCGCAATGTGAAGCCCGTGCACCGCAACGAAGAGTAGCCCCTGCTCACTGCAACTAGAGAAAGCCTGCATGCAGCAACGAAGACCCAACGCAGCCAAAACTAAATAAATAAATAAATTTTAAAAAATGTTAATCATAAAAAAAATTATTAAAAAAAGTAAATGACGGTCATAAAGACAGTTTTGAAAACAGAAAACATAAACCACTCATCATTCCTCCACCTGGTCTTGAATCACAGTGGTTCTCAAAGTGTGGTCCCTGGACCAGCAGCATTAGCAACACTGGTGGGGGACTTGCCAGAAATCCTCACGCCCTGACTGAGAACTCCTGAATCCGAAACCCTGGAAATGGGGGCCCCTGAGTGACTCTAATGCAGGGTGTTTCCTTCCAGTCTTTTTTTTTTTTTTTTAATTTATTTTTTGGCTGCATTGGGTCTTCTTTGCTGCATGCAGGCTTTCTCTAGTTGCAGCGAGAAGGGGCTACTCTTCATTGCGGTGCACGGGCTTCACATTGCGGTGGCTTCTCTTGTTTCGGAGCACGGGCTCTAGGCACACAGGCTTCGGTAGTTGTGGCTCACAGGCTCTAGAGCTCAGGCTCAGTAGTTGTGGCACACGGGCTTAGTTGTTCCACGGCGTGTGGGATCTTCCCGGACCAGGGCTCGAACCCGCGTCCCCTGCATTGGCAGGCAGGTTCTTAACCATTGTGCCACCAGGGAAGTCCCTTCCTTCCAGTCTCTTTCCTTAAATGGGCAAGAGTCACATGTCTCAGCACACAAGTCCTCAGCCCAGAGCCTGGCACAGAGCGGGGTCTCAATAAGCATCTATTGAAGAAGTGAATGAATGAATGACCTTTCTCACATGAGCAGCTGTCTCTCCAGGCCTGCCCTTCACCACAGTCCATTTCTGCAAATGCAGGATGTTGCATTCATGCCAGCTCCATCTCTCCGTGGAGGCCAAGGGGGGCCCAGACCTCTCGGGGGCTTGTCCCAGCTGCAGGCAGAATGCGGTCAGCCCCTCCTGGCACCGTCCACGTGAGAGGGTGACTCCACAAAGGCTGAATTGTAGCCCGCACGCCTGGGTCTGCTGGGATGTGTGCAGCAGAAGCTGAGCTTTTGGGGTCTGAGGTGGGGGCTGGGAAAGGGGCTGCTGGGACATGGGGAGGGGGCTGAAGGTAGGACTCTGCTTCCCTCCAGAGGTTCTTGGACCTCACTGAGCCTCCCAGTCTCCCAGGACTTCAACCAGGGACTGTCTGATCCAACCGAGGGAGCTGGTAGGGAATCGCCAGCGGGTAGTGGGTGGGGAGCTCATGCTTCCCTTCAAAGACAGCTCAGTAGGGCTTCCCTGGTGGCGCAATGGCTAAGAGTCCGCCTGCCAATGCAGGGGACGTGGGTTTGAGCCCTGGTCCGGGAAGATCCCACGTGACACGGAGCAACTAAGCCCTCGTGCCATAACTACTGAGTCTGTGCTCTAGAGCCCTCAAGCCACAACTACTGAAGCCCGCATGCCACAACTACTGAAGCCCGTACGCCTAGAGCCCGTGCTCCGCAACAAGAGAAGCCACCACAATGAGAAGCCCGTGCACGGCAACAAAGAGTAGCCCCCGCTCGCCGCAACTAGAGAAAGACCGTGTGCAGCAACAAAGACCAAACGCAGCCAAAAATTTTTTTAAAATTAATTAATTAAAAAAAAGTTTCCTCCATTAAAAAAAAAAAAAAAAAAAAAGACAGCTCAGTGTCCGCTGAGCCTCTCACCCCAGCCCCGGGGAAATGCGGAGAGAGGGGGCCAACACCACTGAACTACGCCAGCCCAGTGGCTATACAACAAGGTTGTCGGAGACCCCCCAACGTCGGTGGGGAAACCCAGACTTCATCCCCCACTGCAGACAGGAAGAGGCCACACTGCCCAGCAGTGCCCACCTCAGAGCCCAGGGGCCCCCGATTCTCAAACCGCACCCCCCCGCCACAGTCAGAAAGTCTGGACTGAAGAAGCTGAGCAAAGGTGCTCAGATCAGGTACAGCCTGCCAGGCCTCCAAACCCATCCCCTCCGGCCGCTCCTTCAAGGAAACCTCTCCTCCCCTTGAAGCTTACCCTGATTATTTAACCTGGACTGAGAACGGGGAGTGGAGTGGGGAGGACGGGGGACAGGATCGGGCACCCATGCTGCTGCCAGGGTAGTCAGCCTTTCCCTTTACAGAGAATGTTTATTTTGCTCTGATTATAGAGGTAATACCTGTTTATTGGGGAAAAAAAAAAAAGCAGATAGCTTTCTATCTCCTCCACTTTCCCACTGGTCTCTGCGTTAGGTACAAGCTTCTTACCCTGGAATCTGAGCACACCCCTCTTCCACCGCCCCCCCACCCACCCCGGGTCTCCTCCCCACTTCTGTCTTGCCTCTGCCCTCCATGTCCAGGTACACCACGACGAAGAAATAGTCACCACCTATCGGGAAGCTCACTAATTACCAGGCCCAGTCCAAGCACAGTACGTGCACAATAGTTTGACCCCTTACCAGCTCTGTGAGGTAGGTAGGGAAAATGTTCCCACTTTGCAGATGAGGAAACTGAGGCTCAGAAGTTTTCCAGAGCTGCTCAAGCAAAGGAGCGGTGGAGTTGGAATCCAAACAAGCCCTGTAACCCTGGGCCAGTTCATCTTAACTGTGTGTTCTACTCCCAGGGTTGCTTGAGCTATTCCCTCTGCTAGAGAGCCTTTGCCAGGCTAACTGCTAACTTTCTCATCCTTCCAGAGTATTCCCTCCTCCCCCAATCTGATTCAAACCCCACGCTCTGAACTCCATTCTTCTTGTGCTAACAACTTTAGGTCACATTTGCTCGTCTTCAAGTCTATCTTCCCCAGGAGCTGGCGGGGAGGGCAGGTGCTGGGTCTGACTCGTGTCTGGTCCCCAGCACAGCCCTGGACAGGACATGGGACGGAGCAGGCACCCGTCACTGTCTATGGGTGGGTAGATGAATGAATGAAAGGAGTATGGCTTCTGCCCTGCCCAGCCTCTCTCACAGCCCAGAGAGGGCAGGCCCTCCTGATCCCAGCCCCACGTCAGCTGCAAAGAGTCAGGGAGAGCCTAGGCTGCTCCAGGCCTCAGACCCCCATGCCACCTCAGGAGGATAGGCAGGGTCTCTCGAACCTCAGCTCACCCACCCACTCCCTGCCCACAAGTACACCTCTGTCCATCCTCCCTCACATCCTCTAATGACCCATGAGGTCAGCCTGCAGGAATCAGCCTCTCAGGGGCAGACCCGCTCCCTGAAGTGGATTGGTTCCCAGGAATCCTGAGGGAACTGGCCAGGAAGAGTCTTTTGGTCCACGCTGGGCCGGAGGGCCAGACATGAGCTCACACTACCGCTAATAATAGCGTGGCATTGCATGGCAGCATGGGGCTTCACAGTTTACAAAGACATTCCATGTGAGTCATCTCACGGGTCCTCACAGAAGCCCCATGGACAGGCAGGACAGGAATCACCATCTCTGTTCTAGAGGCAAAGAACTGCAGAGGAGCACAGGGGAGGTGGGCTGTGTCCAGGGTCACACAGAGACACCTCCAAGCGGGACTCGGGTTGCAGACTTCACGCTCTTTCACCTGCACCAGAATGCAGTGAGTCCATGAACTTGGATGGGAAGGGAAAAAAAAAAATCACGTCTTTACTTTCACTAATGCTAACTAAAAATTAACGTTTCCTTCTATTCTGGACAAGCCACGGCTGTATCAGCAGTACTTACAGTTTCGGCACCAAAAGAAACCACAGATATTTTCATATCCCATAACAGCTGTTGCAGAAATGTCAAAATATTGTATACACTCATCAGTACTTTGAAATTACAGTAGTTAACAGACCTGTTTCCAGATCTTATGAGTTAATAAACACACATATTACTATATCATAATTTAAAAATATACTTTGATAACTATATTTCAATATGCTTGCTTTCCTTTATATTTTGTTTTAAACATTTAAAAACATTATTCTGAGAATTACTCTCAGCACATGGCGCAAAATAAGATGGAGTCTGTGTTCCCTCTGGAGCCGCCTCATCTGTGGGGTCTGGGTCGCCACCCCAGACCCTTGCTCTCCACCATCAGGGCATAAAGCTGGCGAAGCAGAGCTCCGCTTTCGCGCCACATTTAAAAATGTTCCAGGAGGGACGTCCCTGGTGGCGCAGTGGTTAAGAATCCGCCTGCCAATGCAGGGGACACGGGTTCGAGCCCTGGTCCGGGAAGATCCCACATGCCGCGGAGCAACTAAGCCCGTGCGCCACAACCACTTAGCCTGCGCTCTAGAGCCCGCGAGCCACAACTACTGAGCCCCGGAGCCACAAATACTGAAGCCCGCACACCTGGAGCCCGTGCTCCACAACAAGAGAAGCCCCCGCGATGAGAAGCCCGCGCACTGCAATGAAGAGTAGCCCCCGCTCGCCACAGCTAGAGGAAAGCCCGCGCACGGCAATAAAGACCTAACGCAGCCAAAATAAATAAATAAAAATAAGATTTAAATAAATAAATAAAGTGTTCCAGGGAATTCCATGGCAGTCCAGTGGTTAGGACTCAGTGCTTCCACTGCCATGGACCCCGGTTCGACTCCGGGTGGGGGAACTAAGCTCCTGGAGGCCTTTCGGTGCAGCCAAAACAAAATAAAATGTTCCAGGAAAGAATGCTTTCTTCAGGAAACCTACAGGAATGTAAGATGATTAATCTCTGCACAATGAGGACAGAAGGGGGCGGGGGTGAGATGTGGGGCTACTGGAACACTCGCAGTGACTCCAGATGCCTGGGTCTGATGGAACTGGTCTGGAAAAGCAGATGGTGAGGTCTCCTGACCCATGGGGCTGGAGGTGAAAGCGACCAAACACGAAGCCCCTCTGCAGAAACACAGCAAGCAGCAATGGGTGGGCGAGCCTCAGCAACAGCTCCCAGCTGGCCCACAGGGGACAGGAGGCTCCTGAAGGCGTGAGGAGGCAGCCTCTTACCAGCCACCAAGGAAGAGACTGTTCCAGCGCAGAGGTCCCCTGGCCAACTCCCTCCCAAGAGAATCAGCCCCCACAGGGCTAGGGTGGACCCTGGGAGGGGCCTGTTCACCCAGCGTCCCCAGGGAGCTCTGATCTGGGCCCTGCACACCACATTCTAGAAACCCTGGGATACTAAGGCTAGGTCAGGAGCAGGGAGCCGGGGTCTCAGCCCACCCAGCTCCAACGGGGACTCTGCACTGCCTGGGCCTCCTTCCATTCTGCATCTGTCTCCCACCTCCTCACTGCTCCACCTCAAATGCCACCTCCACCAAGAAGCCTCCCTGGCTACCTCGGAGCACAGCCGTTTTGTATGAACAATTAGTGAGTATCTCTGGTGGGCCCGATTCATCACCAAATCACTGGATTTAGTCCCCATGATGGTCAGTCTGCTCGCCACTAATCTGTTCTTCACTTAGTACATGGAGTGATTTTTTGTAAACTGTTACTCTCCTGTTTAAAACCCTCCAACAATCGCCAAAATCTGGAAACAACCTAAATGTTCCTCAACTGGTGAATGGCTAAATGGTGGTACATCCATATAATGGAATACAACTCTGCAAGAAAAAGGAAGGAAATGCCAATACCCACAACCACGTGAACGGAGCCCAAACGCATTATACTAAGTGAAGGAAGTCAGACTCCGTTGGCTACGTACTGTATTAAGCCATTTCCATGACACTCTGGAACAGGCAAGACTACAGGGACAGAAAACAGATCAGTGGTTGCCAGGGGCTGGGGGAGGAGGGAGGAACTGACTACAAAGGGGCACGGGGGAATTTTGGAGGTCGATGGTTCTCTGTCTTGATTGTGGTGGTGGTTAACAGAGCTGTGTGCATTTGTCAAAACTCATTTCACAGTATGTATATCACCGGACTTGAAAGCAAAACAGAAGGCTGATCCTGCCTACCTGTCCATCTTCATCTCCCCCCATTCCTCCTCTTGTTGGCCACACTCTAGCCACTCGGGTCTTCTCCCCGCAGCCAGAAGACACCTTGCCTGTCCTACCTCTAAGCCTCTGCCTGGATTCCCCTCCCCTGCATCTCCCACTACCGGCTCCCCGTCCTGCTTGAAGCCTCCACTTAAATGCCACCTCCTCAGAGAAGCCTTCCAGACCCTTCTAAGCCCACTGTGTTCATCTCAACCCCGTGTTTCTTTCAAGGAGCGTATCACAGGTCCCAGCCCAACTGCGTCCCTGCCCAATTTCAAACCTTACCCAAATTTATCACCTCCTGCCCAGGTTCTAGGGACCCAACCCATCAATGGGCAACAGACCCAGGAAGAATGACAGCTGAGCTAAGGGACCCAGAACCTTCACTCTGCGGGAGCCTCTGCCTGGCCTGCCTTCTCCCACACCACCCTGCCCCCCACGGTCCCTCCCTCAGGCCAAAGCCCAGGCTGCCTGCCCATCTGCCACCCTGGCTCTGGCCCGGGCCACTCACCCTAGCCCGGAAGGGCTGACCTGCAGTTTGGGCCAGCAGTGGCCACAAGGGCGGCATGCCAGACCCCCGAGAGGCCAGGGCAGCCATCTGCTGTCCCTTCTGCCTGTCCTCCAGGGTGTGTCAAGGCTCCAGATGAGATCTTCACACTTGGACCCCAAGGAGGGCAGAAGGCTCTGCAGAGCTCCACTTTCCTCCCAGCTCAAAAGCCAAGACTGTGGGAGTAGCAGCAGGCAGAGGGGAACCCAGAGACACCATCCCTTCACAAGCAGGGACACTGAGGCCTAGAGAGGGACTGGGGACAACCCCATAGTTCCCCAGACTGAACAGAGTCAAGCAGGGAGGGACTCGGGGTTCCTGCCTCCCAGCTTAGCCTCATTGCCTGG
Source organism: Stenella coeruleoalba (assembly GCF_951394435.1). NCBI lineage: Eukaryota > Metazoa > Chordata > Mammalia > Artiodactyla > Delphinidae > Stenella > Stenella coeruleoalba. Next base: position 22,398,623 of record NC_137161.1, on the reverse strand, counting down.
AGGCTGGGCTCTAGTTTTAGGGGAGTCAGGGTCAAGGGTCCTGGAAGAGGAGGGCCAGGACCCCAGCCAGGCACGGCCATGCTACACAATGCCCCCTCCCACTGGCGTGGAGGCTGCCTGGTCCCAGTGACACACAGGGTCATGAGGGAAGACAGGGTCCTGAACTTACCTCTCTAACAGCAATAAACAGTAACAGGCACGGAGCTCGCTGAGCACTCCCCCTGTGCCACGCACGTGCCAGGTAGCACACACTACCTCACTGCATCCCCAGCCACCCCACTGACTGGTGAGGAACTGAGGTCAGAAAGGTCTACTCGAGGTCACAGTTCAATGGCACAGCCAGGATTTGAGTCCAATTTGAGCTCCAGTAAACGAGACTAGACAGTCTCTATAATGGGACAACAGTGAGAATCGTAATAGCTAACGTTTACAAGGGTTTACCATGTGCCAGACACCTGGCTGAGATCTGAGTGAATGTCCGTTATCTCAATGACAGTCCCTTTGAGGAAAGTGCTATTACTCTATGCCCATTTTACAGATAAGTAAACAGAGGCTCAGGAAGATGAAGGCTCCAAAGGCAATCAGGAGTGAGCCTCCCAGATGTGGCACAGCTCTGTGCGTGAGACCACAGACACTCTCTCTGGTGGGGAGCTGTGTGCGTGTGTGGAAGTGGTGGGCAGGGAGGAGATGCCCGGAGAACACTGCCCACCAAGGCCAGGCCTGGCTTGTCACTGCCCCATTCCAGGCCTCACCCGCCAGAGCAGGGAGACCTCTGCAGTCCCTGATGCCTCTGGGGAGGCACTCACAGCGGGGACACCCGACAGCATCCCTCCTGTCCTTTCTCTGTTGACAGGAAGGAAGGCAGCTTTTGGATCTGGATGTGTTTAAAACATCCCCCAAAGGGCCTCTGGGCCACAGCCAAATCTCTGAGCAAAGAGCATCACGAGATCCCAGTCCTTCTGCCTCTTGCCACTTGCAGGCTGTGTGACCTCTGGCAAGTCCTTTAACCTCTCTGAGCCTCAGTTTACTTACACTTGTGTGAAAGGAAGGGGTTAAGTCCCACCCTGGTAAGATCCCTGCCCTCATGCAGAGCACATAGGGGGAGGGGCTGGAGTGAAACCTGTAATTATCCAATTAATAATCTAATTACTGTAGAGGTAAATGCCCCAAAGGAGCCTATAAGAAGCCCCTTCGTGTCTAACACAGGAGCCTGGCCTGGAGCTGAACACATGAAGGTGGAGGAGGAAACCAAGGGAGGCGGGAGGGAACTACAGTAAAAAGGCCCCCGCAGTGGGAAGAATGCAGGGATAGAGGCTTGGGGTGCATGGAGCGCTCAGAACTGGGGTGGAGCAGGGGTGAGGTGAGGCTGAGAAAGGCAGGACCACACAGGCCACCCAGGCAATTGGGCAGGGCCCAGGAGGGGTGTGGAGGGGAGAGGCTGATGCAACTGACCCAGAAGATTCCATGTGGATCTGGGGCAAAACCACGGGAAAGATGTTTAACTGGTCCAGCCTAGCCACAGGAGACCCAAAACAGTTTTTCTATTGGAGCCCGAGCTTCTCTTTGCGGTGCAGGCAATGGGAGATTATTCACCCCAGTCTTAGAATGTGGGACCCCAAAGGCAGCCCTGCATCAGCAAAGGAGTATCAGCATCCCCATTTTACAGAGGAGGAGACTGAAGCTTATAAAGGCAAAGCTCATAGAGGAAAAGGCGGAACCAGGATTCAAGCCCAGGTGGGCTCGGCTCTAGACCACAGTGCTCTTCACCACCTTCGACCCCAGAGAAGGGAAAGGCTGGCCTGCTGCTCTCACCTTCTCTGACTCCCTGCCATTCCTCAGGGAGGCCAGTGCCATCCGCTGACCTGTGGGCCTCCAGTGAATGCCAGGGCCAGCCTGGCCCAGAACACCCCAGAGTCTCTAGCTCTTTCCCCACCCCAGCTCCAAGTTCCTTCTGGCACCAGAAGGAAGAGAATGTGACTGCAGATGAGGTCACGCCTATGGGGCATCCGGGGCAATGACCTTAGTAATAACCTTGGCTGCTGGTCAGGCCTCTGCTTAGAACTTAGCCGAGCCCCTCCCCTGGGGAACTCTCTCTGCCCCAGCAGCTACACAGGACATGGGGATCCCTCCCTTCTGCTGTGCCCAGGACAGTGCTGGATGTGCCATATACCTGAATACTAATCCTCCCAAGTGCTCTGCAAGAAAGGGATTAAGTTCCCATTTTACAGATAGGAAGACTGAGGCTTGATGAGGGGGCCTTGCACATGGGGTTCATGTACAGGGAGGAGGTGACAAAGCAAGGTTTGGCCCCAGACCTGATCCCAAAGGTGGAATTTGTCCACCTTCCTCCCGAGAGGCCCTGGGGCCTTGTGTCCGGTGCTACAGACACATGGAAAGGAGGCAGCTCCTAGCTCTGCTATAGGTCAACACGGCCCCCTCCCAGCAAGGCGTTCACAATGCCTCGGCTCAGTTCGGCATCCAGCGCCCTTCCCCAGCAGGCCCAACTCCCCTTCCCAGCCTCTCCCTCACCACTGCCACCCCCAACTCCCTCCAGCTCTTCTGTTTTAAGCCTGCAGCCGGCCTGCAGCCCACCTGCAGACCCTGATCACTGCCTTTCCTTCAACCATGCAACAAATATTTATTGAGTCCCTATGATGTGCCAGGCACGGTCCCAGCAGCTGGACACAGAGGCAGTCATTCAAGGCTAACTCCTCCACTCTAATGCCTCCTCCTCCAGGAAGTCTTCCAGGTCCCTCCTCTGAGTGCCCACATGTCCTCCAACCTTCTCTATCCTGGCCTCCTTTTCCCAGGCAGAATCAGGCACCCTTTAGGGATGGCAGTGGCATGGCCCTCCACAGTCCCCAGCAAAGGGGGAGGGGGAGGAGGCGGGAGATGAGGGCAAGCAGGAAATTCCGAGGAAATTAGAAGGGAGTTGCCCCTGGGCGCTGGCAGGCCTGACAATTGCTCCATTTCACTCAGTTCATTGGGCCCAGGCCCAAGTGCTGCGTGTCCGGGGCCTGAGGGCCTTTGGTGCCTCTTCTCCACCTTGGTGACCTGCCAGCCCCTTATCTGCCTACATACCACTCAGCCCCAGCCAGGCTCCTAGGACCCCCAGATCCAGAAGATTGCCAAGTCAAGCCCCTGCCACACTCCTCACTGTTCCCAGCAGCCTAGTGGAAGGAAGCCTCGTGGAGGAGCTAAAAACAGTAGTTTGTACACATGAGCTCCAGGGAGACACGGGCCAGGATTTCCTGCGTTTCTGTGCAGCTGAAGTGTCACAGCCAGTTTGTGTGTGTGTGTGCGTCTGGGGAACCTGGTCTGTGGGTCTTTGGCTCCTGTTAGCAAATGCTACAGGCCTGACATCTGAGTGCCCTGTGCTCGTGTCCTGCTTCTATGTACGTGGCTACATGTCTTGCTCATGTGTGTCTCTTGGGTGTGTGTCTGTGAGCCTGGGTGTGCAAGGACCTCTGCTGCTTGCTCTCTCTGTGGAAGAGGCAGCGGGGGTGGCTGGGTGATGAGCTGTGTCTGTGCCCGCTGGGCAGGGGCGTATCCGTGGATTTCCGCGGATGCGAGCACCTGTGTGTAATGACTCTGTGTGGGTTTGTGTGTGCCCCCGCATATGCGTGTGTGCTTCCGATATGTCTGAGGGTGTCTCCAGGGACTGTCCATCTCTGGGACATGGTCAAGTGTGTCTGGGGGTGTGTAAGGGTGTGTTTCTGAGCCAGCAGTCTCCTAGGTGGTGAGTCTCTGTTGTGTCTGTTTGATAACTGCGGGTGTGATGAGACAGGAGGTGGTGTATCTTGCATGGGTTTGTGTACTTCTCTGAGCAGGCATCCTCCCTGATAAGTCTGGAGGTGTGCTTCTGCAAACAGACAGCACAAGCATGTCCCTGGATGTGTACGTGAGACATGTGTGAGTAGTCGTGGATCTCTGAGCGCACGCTGTGAATATGTGTACCTGTGTTTGTGTGTGCAAGAAAGAGTGTGCCCAGGGACACAGGCCAAACCCCTCCGTAAGGAATGCTGGGAGCCCTGGTAGCTTCGTGGTCCCCCTAAGGCCTCAGCAGCAGCCACCTCACCTTCTGCATCTCATTCTCCATCTCGCTGGAGCTGCCCCCCGCCCCCCATGACAGGCGACCAGCTAAGGATCCTTAAAGACCCAGTTCTCAGAGCAGCTTCTTTCAGGCCACCTCTCAGCTGCCACAGGGAGGGCTGGGACTAGCCAGGAGCTTTGCTGACCATGGTGACCACTCCTCTCCCCCCCACAGTGACAGATATACTGGAGTCCTCCCCCTACAGCTCCCAGGAACTGAGAGCTTCACAACTTGTGGGTTACTGCCCCAGACACCTGGCACAGGGCCTAGAAGCAGGTATGGGAATGGTGACAACCAAGACAGGCACTAACATTTACTGTGCACTCGATCTATATCATCACTCGGAAAAGGGCCCCCATGACCCTGGGGCAGACATGCTTACCTCCCATTTTTCAGAAGGAAAAACAGACTCTGAAAGACTGAGAACCTCACCCAGAGTCACAAAGCTTATAACTGGCAACACCAGGTGAGAACCCTGCTCTGTGAAACTTGGAGGCACAAGCCGCCTCTGGGAGAGGGTGGAAGAGAGCCTGGGGAAGGGAGCTCCTTGGGGTTGTCTAGTGAGGTTCCCAAGTACACCAGCTGTGCAATCTCGGGCACATTACATAACCTCTCGATTTCCTCATCTGTCAAATGGGTCTGATATCAGAACCCTCCACACAGGATTGCTGTGAGGACTAAAGGACTTACTTAACCCAGAGCCTGGCACACTGGAAATGATCTAATTGTTGATAGCATTTGTGAGCAAGTACCACAGAAGGCGGGGGATCAGTGGTCTGGGGGTGTCCAGGCCAGCTCTAACATTCCAGCACTCTGGATTCCAACCTAACCATTATCTAACCCTTAAGTCTCGATCCAAACCCCCATCACTTCCTCCAAGACCTCAGAGCCCTGGTCCCAATCACACTTTCTACTGGTGCAGGGTCATGTACACACACGCAGGCACATGTCCCCCGCACGCCGCCTGCAGGCTCCAGGTTCTGGGCCCCAGCAGATGTCATTCTCTACTTGCTCCCAACAAGTCTTAGCCTGGAGCCCTGCACACAACAGAATTCCTCTCAACAATTTATGTCCCAAACTAGACACGCTGTTAGCAACCACAAGCTCATGCTCCAGTCGGACTGTAGAAAGAACAGGACCCAGGGTTAGACCAACCAGGTTGGAATCCCGGCTGTGTGACCAGGAGCCTCCATTTGCCCAAGTGTGCAATGGGAACTGGAGGGGAATTACATGCTTCCTCTGGGCCCTTCTGGCTGACACCTAGATTGGCTACACTTCAAACACTCACACGTAGAACCTCCAAGGAGGTGGGGAGGCCTCGCTTCATGAAGCCCACTCAGCATGGAATGTGATCACTCCTTCCTGTCCTCCTCGGAGCAGCTCCTGATTTATCAACATCCTAAAGCTAGGGGGATCCACCCTCCTGGCTTCTCCCAGCTCCCTCAAGAATGAAGGCTTTGACATCCTAACTGCTCATTGGCTAACAATAATAACAATTCCCTAAACGATGCGGGATTTCGGGCTTCCCTGGTGGCACGGTGGTTGAGAGTCCGTCTGCCGATGCAGGGGACACGGGTTCGTGCCCCAGTCCGGGAAGATACCACATGCCGCGGAGCGGCTGGGCCCATGAGCCGTGGCCGCTGAGCCTGCGCGTCTGGAGCCTGTGCTCCGCAACGGGAGAGGCCACAACAGTGAGAGGCCTGCGTACCGCAAAAAAAAAAAAAAAAAAAAGATGCGGGATTTCACTGCTTGCAAAATATCTTCTTATCTATTCACACCTCCCTGATTCCTGAAAACAATCCTATGAAGCTGCCCAGGCAGGTTCCATCATCTTCATTTTACAGATGAAAAAAAAAAAAAAAGAGCTCAGAGAGGCCAAGTGACTTGCTCATGGCCACACAGTAAACAGCAGAGTCAGGTCTCTAGACCAGGTCTCTTCCATCCACACCAGGTGGGTTCCCAGCATGTCCTCAAAAGGTGCATGGGCAACAGTTAGTGGTGATGGGGAGATGGAAGACTTCAGACCACCAGGGTTTTGAAGGTCAAACAGTCCATGTGTCTGCCCTGCAGCCAAAGCTGTCTCTTAGAATCCTGGAACCTTAAAAGTTAATAACCTTCAGACTTCCTCGGCTGAGGTCAGGCAACTCAACTACAGCCTCCACATAAATATCCTCCTCAAGTAATCACAACCACCACATTTCGTGCCGTTTACCAGCTGCTTTCCACAAACCCCATGTCTTTATCCAACATGCAAGGTTGAATAACTCTGAATAACTCAACGGACAGCAAGCTCACTCCCTTCTCTGTAGCAGCTCCTTCTGTCGTCTCACTGAGAGAGAGCTGCCCCATTTCCACTTTTTCCACTCGGGCCCCAGAGTAAGCCTCATGCCACAGGAGATCTGCCATCACCCGCAAGGTCTTCCCCAGTTGATGGTTCCCAGGGCCGCCCGCCAGCTGGGAGGTGAGCTCGAGCAGGGCCCCACTGGACTCAGTGGGACTCAGCCCAAGGCAGCACGAGGCCTGCTGGGAACACACTGGGGATCTGAAGTCCTTCTCCTGGTAACTCAGCTCCTGCATCTTAGAAGCAAAGTGGCCCAGAGGGGCAGGAAACACATCAAGAGTACAGGTACTCTTACTCCAAGCCTGGCTGCCTGGAGAACTGGCTCTGGGACCTGGAACAAGTCCCCTCCCCACTGTGGCCACAGTTTACCCATCTGTAGAATGAACAAAACAACACCTCCCGTAACAGCCTCTACATCTATGGCCCACATTCAGGGCTCTAGATTTTCATCTTGCCTCTGTGAGGCTGGCAGCTGGAGAGAAGTTCAGGGACTGACCCATGTATACACAGTGTAACTGCACAATCTGGTCCTGCTCTCCTCTCCATCCAATCTCCTTCCTCTCTCCAGCCTTGGCACTGATCCTCGAAATCCACGAGCTTTTTCCTACTTCCCTGGGCCTGGAATGGTCTTACTCCAGCTCCTTATTCAGCTGGCGCCATCTCATCCTTCAGCCCCTGGCTTCCCTTAGCACCCCCAGCCCCAGCTTCATGTGCTCTCGGCACACTGTGTCCTTCCCCACCCTTATCACGATCCGTACTGTGACGTAGTGTATGACTTGTTTAATCCCAGTCTCCCCCACTAGATGAACAGCTCCATGAAAACAGACACTTCGTCCTCGCCCATGGCCGTATCCTCAGAACTGCTCTAGTGTCTGGTACACAGTAGGCCTTAAATAAGTAGTTGGTGAATGAATGAACGAGGGGCCGGGACTGCTTCAGGTGGGGAGGAGGATCTATTCTGCCCCCATGGAGTCCACAGGAGAACATGATAAGCGCCCACGGAAATGTGTCTCATACCACTTGAGAACAGCAGTGATCGAAATTACCCTCATCTGAGGCTCGCTACATGCCAGGCGCTCTAGTGGTGTTTGCACACATAACTCATTTAACCCTTAAGGCTGGAAGACATGTGATGTCCCTTTATACAACGAGGAAACTGAGGTCCAGAGACATTAAGTAACTGGCCCAAGATCACACAGCCAGGAAGGCACAGACCCCAGATCTAACAGTGGCCTAAGACCTGCACGTGAAGCCAGAAACACTGCGTGAATGGGAGAAATTGAGGCTGCACCCTGACCCAGGCAGTGGGAGGTCCCCAGCCTGGCCCTGGCCCCTGTGAGACCTTAGGCTCAATCCCCAGGCTTCTGGAACTATTTTCCATCTTAACAGTCATGGGTGGCTCATAGGGACTCCAGAGCTCCGCCTGCTGACTTCCTGGAATGAACAGGAGCCCACAGGGGTGGGTGCGTGAGACCCTAAAGCAAGAGCTCTATGGCCCATCTTCCCTTGCCAAGGGGAGCAGTTGGGGCCAGGAGGCAGGAGTGAGGAGCTCGGGGTCCAAGTTTAGAGCAGCTCAGGCAAGGAGTACTGGAAGCAGCTCAGAGCACCAACTGGGCAGGGCCAGGCCTCCTTCTGGCTTGTCTCCCTCCTCTTACCCCCCCTCCACTTGTCTTCTCCTCACCACTGGCTTTTGAATACTATAGGAGCTGACTGAACCCCTGATTGTCAACAGCAAATGGGGTCTTTAGGAAGGCTTACCCTCTCAATTAAAAGATGAGAAAACTAAGCCCTGGCCTGAGGAAAGGTTAGAGGCTAAAGGGGTAGATTATTCTGATTCAGACAGACCCTGTCCTTCTATTCTATTTAGTGACAACAGTCACTAAACGTACGCTGGATAGCAGATGCTGGGGAAAATAGGGAAGGGGAAACACAGTTAAGTAAGATCTTACAGACTCTAATGCGAGAGAAACCCTTTTGGCCAGAAGAGCTACAATGCGAAGCTAAGTGCTGCTGGGCAGACGTAAATTAGCAGAGTGCCGTGAACTCGGCGGCTCCTGGCCAGGGGTGCTCTGGGTACTGTGCCAGGACATCAACTAATAAGAGTAGGTACATTTCAGCCTCTTCCAAACCACGCCCAGCCAGTGGTGGCAGAACCCATGAAGCTTCCCAGGCCAATATCGACACACAGGGCTGGGCTGTCCCTAAAGCTGCCTCGGTGCCAGGCAGTGGGCAGACAGAGGCTGGCCTGCACCCAGCAGGTGCTAATGTCCACTGAAAGCGTGAAGGCCAAGCCTGCTCTCCCGGGGAAACTCTCAGGTCCCCACTGCGCCCCCCCAGAGGAAAGGCCCCTTTCAGATGTCAGTTTCCCTCCTCTCACTGGCAACATGGGAAGGAGATGGGCACTGCCGTGGGGCACCAGTGCAGCTGCTGCGTGCACAGGGCCTGTCCCAAACTGGGCAGAAGACAATACCCTGGGATTTAGGAAGCTGCCTCTGAACCGGTTCTCCCACGACATCATCCTCCAGGCTGTGGGACCGTTAGGGCGGAAGTCGGACTCTAGCCAAGGGGATGTTCCCAGATGTCAATGCTTTCAAACCGGACCCGCCCTGAAAGGCAGGCAGGGACAGGCCTGAGCCAGGAAAGCCCTGGGTAGAGACTCAGGATGGTGTTCTGGCCTCTCCTTGGCAGGGGATGGCCACAGGTCTCCCTGGCAGCACCGCACAGCAGTGCCTGTCCCAGAAAGGAGAGCCGCCAGAGGCCTAGCCTCTGGCTTGGGGGTGGAGGCTCCGAGCAGCTGCATCAGAGGTCCAGCCCCTCGCTGAGTACCCACCCCCATCCCAAGTACCGCATCTAGGCATCCTCCAAAGTACTTTTCTCAAGCTCCCCTTCCCAAATCAGGGTCCTTTGGGCAGTCTCCTCTTCCAGGTTCCTTCCTCAGGAGACGGTGTCCCAGATACAACAGGAAGTGGGATGTGAGGGAGCCCCTGAGGGTTTAGGCCCCTTTCCCAGTTCGTGCGGTGGGACAGCGGGCCGGCTGGTGCCTCAGGCCGGTGGGGCTGACACCCGCGCCTCCCCGCGGCCTCCCTTTCCCGCACCAGCGCCCTCACCTTGAGATAGTCGTTTTCTGAGCGCAGCTCCTCCAGCTCTCGCACGAAGCCGCCGGGCCCGCAGTCCAGCATCTCCTCGGTGAGGTCGGAGAAGGCGAGCGAGGCACTGAGTGGCAGGCGGCTGCTCCCCACCGACGACGCGGCCACCGACGGCTCCTCGGGGGAGGCGGGGGGCCGCGGAGGCTGTTGTGCTGACGGCGCAGGCTGGGACGGCTGCCCGGTGCGGGCCCCCGCCGGGCCCCCGGCCGCCGACTCAGCGTCGCTGCTCAGCGCCAGCTCCAGGCCCAGCAGGCGCGCCTCCTCCGACGCGCAGTCCGACACCTCCGAGCTGCTGTCGGTGAGGCTGGGCGGCGGTGGCGGCGGTCGCGGCCCGGTACCCGGGCGCGGACGGCCCTTGGCGCGGACCCCAGTGCGGACACCGGCCACCCGGGTCCCTGAGCCCCGCGCCCCGGACGCCACCGCACGCCCCTTCTTGTCGGGCCGCGCCGAGGACGCGGCGCTGCAGGCGGCCGCTGAGCCCGGGCCTGGGCCGCGGCGGCCCTTGGCCAGCGACCAGCCGGCCACGTCCTTGGGCCGGGCCGGCGACGGCGCGCGGTGGCTCTTCTTCCTCTCCGGAGCGGGAGCAGGCGGGGGGCCGCAGCCCCGAGCCGGGGACTCCCCCGCCGGCACCTCCATCGCGGCCTCCCTCGGCCTTAGCGAGCGGCGCGCATGGCCCGGGCCCGCCCGGCCTCCGCGCCCCGTGGGAGGCTCCTGGCGCCCCTCCGGCCGCTGGGGCCGCGGCTCCTCTCGGCCCACCTCAGCCCCCCGGCTGCGCTCCGGCCCCGACCCCCGCCGTACTGTCTCTCCGCTGCCCTGGGCTCGGAGAGACCGGCCCGATCGCCTCCAGGCGCCCCGGCTCCGGCTCCGGCTCCGCCCGGCGCCCGCCCCTTCGGCCTCGCCGCGCCCCCGGAGCGCGCCCGGGCCCCGGCTGCCTGCACGCCGATCGCTCTCTCGGGCTCCGAGTCCGGCTGCGGCCCGGGCCCCGGCTCCGCCCGGCGCGGCCCGCCCCCCGCGCAGCCCCGCCAGCTCCCCGCCCAGCCGCCTCGGCTCGGGGGCGCGCGGCTCCGCGAACAAAAGGCGGACGCGGCGGGAGCGGCAGGGAGGGACACAGGCAGCGAGCGAGGGAGGGATCTGCGAAGCAACAGCGACCCCCTCGAGGGTCAGGCGGGCCGGGGCCGCTGTGGCCCGGACTCCCTTCCCCTCCGCTCTGCCGCCGCCCCCTCCCCTGCTGGCCTGGGGAACGCACCCGGCGGAGGCGCCCCTGCTCCCCTCGTCCGCGCAGGGGTCGCGCGAGCGGCGAGAGGGGGGACTCCTAGGTAGAGGCCGGGTGGACCTCAGATCGCGGGAGCCAGCATCCATATACACGCCGAGCACCTCGCCCCTCGAGGCTGTGCAGAGCGTGCGCGAACTCCGCCCCCCTGAACCTCGCAGAGCAAGACCGATTATCCCAATGTACAGATGGGTAAACTGAAGCCAAGGGAAGACAGGCGATCAGCCCACGGTTAGCGGCAGAGCCGGGATGGAAGCCAGACCTCGCGCCTCCAGGGCGTGCTCCGCATCTTCTGGCTTGGCTTCCCTCTCACAGTCGTGGGGAGCGTCGGGCCCTGGGTGCATGCCCGGCTCTGCACGCCGTGAGCGGCTTGTGATCCCAGGCGTACTCCCTCCTCCCCTGACCCCGGTCTCAGGTTCTGCGGGGCTAAAATGGAGGCGACCCGTTCTCAGGAGTCAGACCAGCGCATGCTTTGGGAATAGGTTTTGGCTCCGGTGGGGGCTGGTCCGAGCTGGACACGGTTGCCCTGATCCCCACACGTCCCCCACAGGAACAACTCCGGATAACCCCGGAGCCCCGGCTCTTGTGGGTGTCGTTTCTTTCCTTCCAGAACTGTGCTCCTGTGTTGTTGATTTTCCCTTGTGTCTGTCACGCCTTCCCCGCCCCCGCTCCTCGCTGCTACTTCCCATCGCCACCGAGCCGCAGCTGGGCAGAGCCACTTGAAGTCCTTTGGCTGCCCGGCAGGCAGGCGCTCACTCTCCGGGTAGCACCCCCTGGCGGGCGTGGGGGGCAAGGCTGGTGTTTACCGGTCTGCAGCCTCTTCTTCCTCCCTCTATTCCCCTTCCTTTCCTTTTCCTCCTCCTTCTCCCCCTTTCCTCCTTCCGTTTCCATTTCTCTCTTTGTTCCTCTTCCTTTTCCCCCAAACCTGTTGCTTCACCTCCTCCTGCCCTTGACACACAGCTGGCTCAGGTCCACTCTGTTTCTGTGCCACCTGCCCCGCAGCGGTGAATACACTCCTGGGGTATGCCCTCTCCCAGTGGCACGGCTTCATCCCCATCTAGGTGTGTCTAGGTGTGTAAGTGCCCCCTCTATCCTCGGATCCTTCCTCTGGGTGCCCCCCACGGAGCCAGGTAAGGAACAGGGCCACTCAGCAGGTTCTCTGCAAACACTTCTTCAGGGGCATTTCCACCCCCATCCTGGCAAGGCACCTGCTCCCCTGCCCCCACTAACTGTCCACTCACCCAGACCAGGCACCAGGCGGGACCCTGAGGGACACAGTGGTGGACTTGTCAATGGTGAGTTCCCGACCTCATGGAACACACAGTAAAGCGAGGAGATGAGCCACAATAGACTCACCACAAACAGTGTGGCATGGCATTTCACAGGGGCAAGGGCCAGGGTAAGCCCTCCTGCTTCCCGGGCCTCAGAAGACACCACTTAGTTTAGTCTGATGTAACAGATGACAGGGTCCTTCTAGCTCTGATGTCCCCGTTTCTTGTAGACTGGTTCTGGCCTGGCACAGAGAGATGCTGTGTGGCTCTCGGAAATTGTTTACCCTCTCTGAACTTCAGTTTCTCCATCTATGCAGAATGTGGGCTTGGAGATGTTGGATGGTGGGAATCCCAGCAGGGGATGTGCTACATAGAGCAGGCTGCTCAGCCACTCCTGACACACCCATGGCCACACCAGCGGTGGCCTGGATCTCCCCATGTGGGCCTGGGCCCGAGTCCTGGCTCTACCACAAACCCTGACTGGGTCCCAACACTCATGGCTGAGCAGGGGGCTGATGGCCCTTCCTGCTTTGAAGGTCTTCGGATTTGGGGAGCCACGAATCTACATTGCAGCCCCAGAAGAGCCCGGGGAGCAGCAAGGTCCTGGTGGGGAGGGACCCAGGGGTTGGGTCAGGGTGAGGCTCTGGACTCAGGTCAGACCAGGGCAACAGCGAAAGGAGTAAGACTAGCCAGGGGCCCAGGATTGGCTCCATGCAAGCGGGGAGGCCACCTGGGTTTTCCTGAGCCCTGGGCACTCATGCCAGGCTGTGTGCTCAACACTTCAGCAGGATCTCAGAAAGGGTAGGAACTTCTTGTGGCTGATTATATTTTCCAAAGATAGGCTCAGCAATATATAGCTCATCCCAATTATTCTTTTTTACAGTGTGGCATTGACACTCTTCCAGTTGAGTGACGTGGTCTATGTTCCCTCTCCTTGAACCTGAGCAGACGTTTGTGACTGCCTCAACCAATAGAGAATGGCAGAAGCGACAGTGTGAAACTAGGTCATAAAAGGCAATATGGCTCTTACAGCTCAGTTTCTCTCTGCCCTCTGTTTCTCTGTGTCTCTCAGTCTCTGTCTCTCTGGCTCTCTCTCAATCCACTCTCCCTTGGGACGCAGCCACCATGTTGGGAGCAAACCCAGGCCTCATGCAGAGGCCACGTGAAGGTGCTCCAGCCAACAACTCCAGCTCCGGTCCCCGCGAAGCCCCGGACATGTGAGAGAAGGAACTTTCATATGATTCAGCCCCTAGCCTTGGAGCTGCCCCAGCTGATGCCAAGTGGAGCAGAAATGAGCTGTCCCAAACTGCAAAATATTGTTGTTCTAAGCCACTAATTTAGGGGGTAGTTTGTTACGCAGCAATGGATAACTGGAATGCTTGTTCAAGGTCATACAGCTTGGAAGTGGCAGGGCTGGGGTTGATTGGAACCCAGGGCCATCCAGCTTCAGAGCCTGTTGTGCTGCACTGTTGGGTGGTGTCCAGCTCAGGCACACAGCGTGTGCCATGTGAAGCTCTACTCCAGAAGGCATGAAGCGTTAAATGATTGTAAGAATTATATATCAGATTGTACAAAATGAAGATGCTGATCACCCAGCGGAAAAACAGTTTATGTTCTCCCATTCAAGTGGCTAAACTGACCAACATGATGGAAACTGAATGGAGAGTAAATCCTGGAAGGCTCCAAAGAGGAGGTGATTTTTTAAAAAAATAAAGGTTATATTCCTTATACAAACCACTGGCTGAAGGAGAATTAGAAGAATTAGTAGGGAAACCTGCTTTTGTTGTTGTTGTTGTTTTTGGCCGTACCACGTAGCATGCGGGAAGGATCTTAGTTCCCTGACCAGGGTTTGAACCCATGTCCTCTGCAGTGGAAGCATGGATTCTTAACCACTGGGCCACCAGGGAAGTCCCAGAACCTGCTTTAAATAGGGTAGTCAGGGAGGCCTCTCTTAGGAGGTGACCTTTAAACTGAGTTATTCAAAGAGCCAGAATAAGAGAATTCCAGGCAGAGAGAACAGCAAGGGCGAAGGCTGAAGGAGGAATAAGCTTGATAGATGTTCAAGGAAGTAAGAAGGTCAGAATGACTGGCACTTGATGGGTGATAGAGGAAGGACAAAACAGAGCAGGACTGGACAGCGGGAGCCTCAGCAGCCCTGGGCAGGGCTTTATTGTTTGTTTGTTTTTAAAATATCTTTTATATATATATATTTTAAATTTTTGTTTATTTTTGGCTCCATTGAGGTTTCATTGCTGTGCAGCTTTCTCTAGTTGCAGTAAGCGGGGGCTACTCTTCATTGCAGCGTGCGGGCTTCTCATTGCGGTGTCTTCTCCTCTTGCGGAGCACGGGATCTAGGTGCACGGGCTTCAGTAGTTGTGGCACATGGGCTCAGTAGTTGTGGCTCATGGGCTTAGTTGCTCTGTGGCATGTGGGATCTTCCTGGACCAGGGCTCGAACCCATGTCCCCTGCATTGGCAGGCAGATTCTTAACCACTGCGCCACCAGGGAAGCCCGGGGCTTTATTGTTGATGCAGTGACAAGCCACCGGGGACTTTGGAGTAAGCAGGGGTGAGATGTAATCTAATTTGTGTTTTAAATAGATCACTCTAGCTGATGGCAAGAAGATGCTAGAAGATGGGTAAAGGGCCTATTGAACCAGCCTCTGAGAGGTAACGGTGGCTTGGATGAGGGTGGAGGCAGTAGAGAGGGAAGAAGAGGGGTAGTTTTGAGATCTGTTCTGGAGCTTTGAAGAGTTAGACACCCTTGGTTGGAGGTGAGGAATCAGAGAAATGAAGTCAAGTTCAACTCCCAGGTTACTGGCTTTCGTTACAGGATGAGTGACAGTGTCATTTAACAAGACAGGGAAAACAGCTTAAATGTGGTCGGGGGTAGAGAGACCAGGTTTAGAGGGGGAAATGGAGAGTTCTTTCTGGACCCTATCAGTTTGAGATGTCTGTGGAGACATCCAAGTCATATAGGCAAGAGACCTATGAGTGTGGAGCCCAGGGTAGCAGTTAGTCCGGAGTCATGAAGAGTCATCCGCATTTAGACAATATTTAAATCCATGAGACCAGATAGGGTCACATAGAGAAAGGGTCTACAGAGAGAAGAAAAACCAGGAAGTTAAGAATTCCTGGTTCTACATTTGTAGAGACATGGATGGACCTAGAGCCTGTCATACAGAGTGAAGTAAGTCAGAAAGAGAAAAACAAATATTGTATCTTAACACATATACGTGGGATCTAGAAAAATGGTACAGATGAACCGGTTTGCAAGGCAGAAATAGAGACACAGATGTAGAGAACAAATGTATGGACACCAAGCGGGGAAAGCAGGCAGGGGGGTGGTGGTGGGATGAATTGGGAGATTGGGATTGACATATATACACTAATATATATAAAATAGATAACTAATAAGAACCTGCTGTATAATAAAATAAAATAAAATATTGAAAATAAATAAAATAAAATAAAGAATTTCTGGTTCTATCACAGATACAGGGAACAAACTAGTGGTTACCAGTGGGGAGAGGGAAGGAGGGAGGGGCAACATAGGGGTAGGGGAGTATGGGGTACAAACTATTCTGTGTAAAATAAGCTACAAGGACATATTGTACAATAGAGGGAATATAGCCAATTTTTTTTTTTTTTTTTGCGGTACGCGGGCCTCTCACTGCTGTGGCCTCTCCCATTGCAGAGCACAGGCTCTGGACGCGCAGGCTCAGCGGCCATGGCTCACGGGCCCAGCCGCTCCGCTATAGCCAATATTTTATAATAACTATAAATGGAGTATAACCTTTAAAAATTGTGAATCACTATTCTGTACACCTGTAACTTATATAATGTTGTAATCAAGTATACTTCAATTTAAAAAATAAAATAAAATTTAAAAATTAAAAAAAAAAAGATTGATAGTTGTTACCTCTAGGAGTGGATGAGATTGGGAGAGGACAGATGAAGAGGGCCTTTAATAATTGCTCCCAAAACATCTATCATGAATTGTTTGAATCTTATTAAATAAAACTGTATCCATGTATTATTTCTTTCATAAAGTAGAAAATTGAAAAAAAAAAAGGGTTGGGGGGGGAATTCCTGGTTCTAGAAAGTGGTTAAGAGAGGAGAAGCCAGCCACAAAAGACAGAGAGGGAGTGGCCGAGGAGGGCGGAGGGAAATGAAGACAGCGTGTTGTCTGGGAGAATCGCTCTGTCAAGCGGCAGAGGAGCTGAAGGAAGATGAGAGCAGTGTCCCCTTTCTAGGGCGACACGGAAGCTGCTGGGGACCTTGCAAGAGCAGGCGTGGTAGGGACAGATGCCAAAGGCAGGGGGTTGAAGAGCGAAGAAGAGGTAGAGGTGGAGTGTAGGGAGAAGAGGATAGAGCAGTCGTGGCGGGGACGGTTGTGTCGAGAGGGGCAGGCGAGAGATGGGTGAGGCCGAGAGAAGCCGGGCAGGAGAAGCGGAGCGCGACAGAGCCAGGGAGGCCCAGGGGACTGGCTTTCGAAAGCAGCAGGGGCCCTTCCTCCGTTGTCCTGGAGGGAAGGCGGAAGAGATGGGTGAGATGCAGGTGGGTCTGTCGGGAAGGTGAGGGAGTGACTGATGGCTTCTGTTTTCTCGGTGAAGAATAAAGTTGCCGGCTGAGTCAGCAGCCGAAGGAGTGGAGCTTGTGTGAGGAGGGCAAAGACCGTCTGTCACAGCGACCAGAGAAGAAATCAGACCTCTCAGGATGTGTGAAGGGGTATGTCATGCACCCATCCGAGGATCAGAGTGAAGCCAGTCGACTCAGCAAAGCACAGAGCTGAAACTGTGCCGCCTATCCAGTTTTATATCCAGCTTTTTTCACTTTACAGAGTAGCAGAAGCATTTCCCCGTGCATTTATGAACTCTTGGCAAACATCACTTTTAATACTTAGAAATGATCCACAGAGGGGATATTCCATGGGTCGCTTAAACTTTTCCCCTTTTACTGGACATGGAAATTGTTTCCTGGCTCTGACTGTTGCAGTTCTCAGAGAGGCGGCCTGTGGTCTGGTGGAGAAAGGACAAGACAGGCTGCAAGGCAGAGCTGGGACATTCAACACGCTGGTGCCTAGAATCTCATCGTGGAAGCTTTTTAGGGACCAATTACATGGCAACTGGCTTTCCTGCCAGGTCACATTCCTAGACTTGAGGATGAAGAATGGGACAGCAAGGCACACCTCACTGGCCTCCCAAAGTGCCCAAAGGTTCGGGAATTGAGTGTGGAGGAAATAGATTTGGGAGAGGGGCCCTGAGAGAAGGGAAGGCCAGACGTGTGGCCCCCGAGCTGTTGACAGCTCAAACGCATATAGCAACAGCCATGTTTGAGGTCGCAACAGGGCTCCTCACTTGAATGTTTTCCCCATAATACAAGTCCTTTTGGTATCCCACCTTCCCGGAGCGGGCATTGCCCCAGGAGACCTGGTCATGGGGAGAGGATCTGGGGACCCGAGTCTTTTCCACCAAAGCCAGCAGGAGGGGGTCTCTTTCAGGTCTGTGAAGCTGGAGTAAGCCACCCGAGAGAGTGGGCTTACCCACCCAACACGCTGGGGGACCCTTGGTGGACATAATTTTTCAGGAGTTCCTGCCCTGGGTGGAGGCCGCTAGTTCTGGGACTGGCTGAAGCCCCTTCCAAATTTGAGGTTCTGTGTTTCAACAACAGCGTTCACTTAAGTCCCCTTATGAGCCAGGGATAGAGAAGTGCCCCACTGACAGTGTGCCTACTGTATGCCAGACGCTGGGCTTCCTGGACATGACCTCACCCCACGGCACGACAGGCCAGTGAGAAAAGAATCGGCATCCCGTGTGAGAGTGGGAAACCAGCAAGGCTGCCTCTTCTCACCCCCCAGCCCCGGGCCTCCCCTGCAGCACAGGGTGATTGGTGGGGACCCCACGGAAGGACCCTTTCCTGGACACTTGCACCCCTTAAGGAAGCGCCTTATGTGATGGGCTTCAGGCACCACGTGGCACCTAGTAGCTGTGGGTGAGAGGCTCCAGGTTAGAGACAAGGAGCTGAGTAAACCCCACCTCTTTGGGCTGGTGGTGGCAGAACTGGGGGCCTGAGGTGACAAGGTCTTGTTTGTGGGATTTGAGTTTCTGATGGACGACAATGACTGCCAGGCCTTTCCAGCTGGAACCGGAGCAGGCTCGGGGCCAAGGCCTGCCACCCTCTGGGCAGGTATAAGAGCTGGGAGGAGGGCTGGAGCCCGGCTGGGGCAGAGGTGCCAGCTGCCCGCTGGGGGACCAGGGTGCAGAGCTAAAACTGCTTTGTACAGACCACCAGGTGGACAGGGTCAGTTCTGGAAGTGGCCCCTTCTCTGTGGGATCCAGCAGAGGCACTAGGGAAGCCGTCGGGCTGGACAGGCTGGAGGAGGTCACCTGAGGCTGCGACTCGGCAGGGTGAGTACATTCTTCCACGGTTCCTGCCTTTCCCTTCTCCACTGAGCTACTCACCCCTGCAAGTGACTGAGTGACTCTCTGCCCCAGAGGTGCCCGGGTGGAGACTGAATGGCCATTTGCCCGGGACTTGAGCCCTGAATCTCACAAAGGGGCAATGTCGGGGGATAGCCATAGCACTGTCATTTGTCCAGTGCTCAGCAAACACCAGGAACTGTGAACAGGATGATGGAGGCCTGGCTCAGCATCCTAGTTCTTCAGGCATTATCTTCATTTACTCTTACAGCAGCCCCATCGGGTAGATAGGTATTAGTATTTTACAGATAGGGAGACTGAAGCACAAAGATGTTAAGTAACTTGCCCAACGTCACACAGCAAGGAAGTGGCAAAAACCAGGATTTAAACTCCCTGACTCCAGAGTCTGTGCTCCTAATGACTGTGCTATTCTATCATGTGGCTGTGGTTAGTCCCTTCTACTTTCTGAGTGGCAGTTTCCTTATCTGCAGTTTAAGGGTGTAAAACATGATGATCAGAACGATATTGTCCTGAGATTCCGGAAAGATATCTGGACATGGGTCAGCCTTAAGCACTGGGAAGCCCTGTTGGAACATTTATCAATAATGTGTGAATGGGGACTGCCCTGGTGGTCCAGTGGTTGGGACTCCGTGCTTCCAGTACAGAGGGCGCAGTTTCGATCCCTGGTCGGGGAACTAAGATCCCACATGCTGCGTGGTGTGTGGGGAAAAAAAAAAAAAAAGAATATGGGGATGCCCTTTGATCCATTATTCAACTTTTGAAATTTATCATAAAGGATATCATCAGATTTATGAATAAGGAGGTTCATTACAGTTTTGCTTATAATCACAGAAAATTAGAAGCAAACAAAATGTCAGACATTTGAGAAATGATGTACATCCTGTGACGAAATAATAAGCAGCCATTAAAAATCACGTGTTCAAAGGGTACTGCATGTAACTGGAAATTTTTCATTTGTTAAGTTTGAAAAAGCACTTTATAAAACGATACACAGTATGATGTATTTATAAATGTGTGTATATACTTGTATATGAAATAAATATAAAAGACGGGAAAAAATACCCTTGGGGTTGAGAGTTTATCTCTGAGAGGTGGAATTATGAATATTTTTGTATTTTTCTTTATTCTTTTCTAAATTCCTCAAATTTTCTACAGTAAACATGTATTGCTTTTTTAATTAGAAAAATGACTTTTTTTGTTTTCAATATCTGTTCTTTTGGTCTAGCTTGGCCCCTTTCAAGCTTTGAGAGGCAACTGAATTGCAGGCTGTCAGTCTTGTGAGGGCCTCTGAAATAATCTGGTCTCAGAGAAACCAGAGGGGAAACAGTGTAATATGTTACACGTGGGGAAACATGTAACAGTGCTACATGTTACATGTGGGGAAACCCAGTTACATGTGGGGAAACCCAGGGGTGCAAGGGACTTATGCAAGGTCATACAGGGAACCAGAGGCCCCAGACCCCCAGTCTGGGGGCTCAGGCATCTGCCCAAAGGCTACAGTCCATGGGCCAGGCTGCCAGAAGGACAAGGAGGTAGAAGGGAATCACAGCTAGCATCTACGGCTAACGTGTTAATTGCTAACTACAAGTGCGGCCTTGAATGCCCAGCGTAGCTGACCTCACAGACCCACCCAGTGACATACTGGCCCGGGAATGACAGGTGAATGACAGATGAGAGGGAGCAAAGGGTAGGCGGATGGGCGTGGAGCCAGCCGGGTGTGCCCCAGGTTTCTCCCTCTCATCTTTAGGCCTCACCAAGGGTGCTGCCTCCCTCAGGAAGGCTGAGGGCTTGCTTACTGCCCTCAGCTGGGCTCGGACAGAAGCATGAAAGGTCTCCGCTGGCGTTACACTCGGCTGGTAAGGGGCCAGCTTGGGCTGGGGGTTGGTCAGGAAAGGCGGGGAAGAGGGGGTCTGGGCCAGGATTGGATACAGGCTGGTGTCCCCCTTCCAAGCCCCTCCTCAGCTGGCCCAGGGTTCAGAGCAAGGGCTCAGGAACCTGGGGCATTAGTGCCCAGCCCCATGGTCCCAAGACCCTCAGGAAGCACAGACCACTGTCTTCATCCCTTCCTCCCCGGAGTGGGTGCCAGATGGAGCTCTATCCAGAAGCCCGCACAGCTAGGACGCCCTCCCTAGGCCTGAACCTGGGGAATAGGAAAGCAGTTTCCTGTCCTTCTCTCCTTCTCAAGGAAGTCTGTCTTTTTTTTTTTTCCTTTAATGGAGTACCCGCTGCTGTTTTTTAAAATTAATTCATTAATTAATTAATTTTTGGCTACGTTGGGTTTTTGTTGCTACGTGTGGGCTTTCTCTAGTTGCGGTGAGCAGGGGCTACTCTTCATTGCGGTGCGCAGGCTTCTCACTGCGGTGGCTTCGCGGGCTTCTCACTGCGGTGGCTTCTGTTGCGGAGCGCGGGCTCTAGGCACGCGGGCTCAGTAGTTGTGGTGCGTGGGCTTCAGTAGTTGTGGCTCGTGGGCTCTAGATCACAGGCTCAGTAGTTGCAGCACACGGGCTTAGTTGCTCCGCGGCATGTGGGATCTTCCTGGACCAGGGCTTGAACCCATGTCCCCTGCATTGGCAGGTGGATTCTTAACCACTGCGCCAGCAGGGAAGTCCTTGAGGAAGTCTCTCCTGATGAAAAGCCCCGAAGTCATTGTGTGCAGGCGTGCATACACACACACACACACACACACACACACACACACACACACACACACACACTCTGGTACTCAATGGAGTGAATGAATGAATGAAGACACCACCATACATGCCCACTGACACACACATATATTTACACAATCCCAACTCACACTCACAAACACATTGACAGGTAACACACAAAGTTGCACTCAATACCTTCTCACACTGATTTGCCTACACAACTCTATTTTAAGCCAACACATCACACACAGACAAATGTGCATTTTATATGAATCTGCTAACCTGCACACTGTCTCACCTATGACTACATGCGTTGTTTCACTGGCTGAAAGGGCCTTCTTTCTTCCTTTGTAAAATGGGCGTAGCAAGAAGCACATTCTCGGGAGTTCCCTGGCACTCCAGTGGCTGGGACTCGGCGCTGTCACTGCTGCGGCCCGGGTTCAATCCCTGGTCAGGGAACTGAGATCCCACAAGCCACAGAGTACGTGGCCAAAAGGGAAAAAAAAGCAGCACATTCTTCTTAGAATTCTTGGGAAAATTCAGAGAGACCACGCACAGCAAGCATTTCACACAGGCCTAGTCAAGTGTGTGCTGTATACGTCAGCCACTACTGTTGTTGTTATTATTATTATCGTTATTTCACGTACAAAGGCACAGCTGCGGCTCCCAGAGCTGGGCTGTCATCTGCCCTTCTCTCCTGCCCACAGGCTTAGAACGCAATCCCTGGCATCCACTCCGGATCCAGAGAAACCAGGCATACAAGCTGCAGGGCCTACGGCCACATCGGATGGGCATGGCTGGCAGGGGCCAGGGAGGGAGCTGGCTGGAGGCGGGGGCAGGGCCTGGTCTGTCGCTGACACTTGCTTCCTCTGGCTGCGCTCGTGGCTGCAGGGGCCTGGGCCGGGGTGATGAGGTGGCCGAGGACATGTGGAGGCTGGTGTCTCCTTGTCCCTCCACTCACCAGGCCTCTTTGTGTCTTCACAGCCCAGCCAGGTGGAGGACGCTCTGTCTGGGGAGGAGGGTGAGGAAAAGGAGGAGGAGACAGCCCCAGCCCCAGCTCGTGCTCCGGAAGATCCAGTGGAGCCCCAGCTGGCAGAAGCCAGCCAGGTTCTGGGAGCCTCGGAGATGAGGCAGGTTCGGGCACAGTCCATGGTACAAAGATTTCAGCCCTGAGCCTGAGGGTCCCACCCTCCTGCCCCACCCAAGCTAGGCCCAAGGACACCCAGGGTCACTCCTGCTCTGTCCTCTGCTCACTGTGTCACCTTGGGCAAATCACTTCTCCTCTCTGGGCTTTTCTTCCTTTCTTGTAAAATGATCCAGTAATCCTAGCACCGCCTTCTTCCCTGGGCCAGGAGGTTAAGGATATAGTGAACTAATCTAGTCCTTGGGAACTGACGCCAAAGCTGGGGTGGGGGTGGGAGGATGAGAGGCGGGAATTAGGAGGAAGGGTTCAGCGTCTCATCTATTCTCTGGCTGCTGGGGGCCAAGGTGACCCCTCTGACCTGGGTTCAAATCCTGGCTCTGCCACTTACTCCCCATGTGGGCTTCAGGCAGGTTGCTTCACCTCCCTGAGCCTCAGCTTCCTCATCTATATAATGGGAACACTAATCCCTCTCTCTGAGGGTTCCTGCTAATTGGCGTGAAAGTCCCCTGGAAACAGTAAAGTACCCTGTAACCTGCAAAGCACCGTGCTTGGGTGAGCGGTGGCTGTTCAACCTCAGTCCTCCTGGGACCCGAAGGATATGGGGCGAGGAGGGTGGGAGGACCGGGAACCCTCACTCACCTCCAGTCCTGTCCCTTAGATCAGCCTCCACCTCCCCCCGAGAGTCGCTGGACACTCCTGGAGTCTGGCCTTTCGCACGTCGAGGGACGGCTTCAGTCTGCGGAGCCTGTACAGGCAGATGGAGGGCCACAGCGGGCCGGTGCTGCTGGTGCTGAGGGACCAGGATGGCCAGGTGAGCCGTGCGGGGAGTGTTAGTGGAAGGGATGCATGTCGATGGGGCCCCGAGGGCCTCTCCATCCCCCAGCTCTGCCCCAGGCTCCCCAGGAGCCTCTCTAGGATGGGCCTATGTTACCAAGCCTGAAGGGTGGTGCTGCCAGTGGACCTCCAGCTCCCTTCCAGCGGCAAACTGCAAATTCTTCTTTCCAGATGTTTGGGGCCTTCTCCTCCTCGGCTATTCGACTCAGCAAAGGCTTCTACGGTACTGGCGAGACGTTCCTCTTCTCCTTCTCTCCACAGCTGAAGGTGATGTTCTTAACCTTCCAGGCGGGGAGTGGGATCTATGGCAGGACAAAGAACCCGGGGTCCCAGTGGCCCCCAGCTCCATCCCCCGTGCTGGGTGCCTGGTGTCCTTCCATCTTTCCACAGAGGGAGTACAGCAGGGCAGTGGCAGGCAGAGCATCCCCCTTCATTTAAAAAGTGCTCAGTTCCTGGCAACCACTGACTGGCTTGAGAGGAGGTGTGTCGCTCAGCAGATACAGGCTGGAAAGACAAAACTGGTCCAAGTGCAGGTAGCCCTGTGGGTGTGGGGGTAGGAAGATGAAGACAGACATGCCCAGTGGCTTATATTTTCTTAGGCAGTGGCGGGTAAGGGCATCAGCTAAGGGTGAAGATGGAGAGGAGGGTGTGAAGGTTGAGGGGAGAGGAGGTATGGCAGGAATAGAAAGGGAAGCTGCTGGAGAAAACTGGAGAAACAGAAGGGCAGCTAGGCAGGGCTGACTGGAGGTCCGAGACTGCGAATGCAAAGGCCACTTACTTCGGTGTGTGCTCTTCTCTAGCAAAATTCAGCTCCTCAGGTTCAAGCATGGAGAGCGCGATGGGAGGGTTCAACCACGACTGGGGTTTTGCCAAGCTGCTTTACTAGAGGTAGACAGGGAAAAGGGAGTTGAATGGAGTGGAAACACAAAATAGATGAAGCACTAGTTGCAGGTGCATTGGTTTGCCATTAGAAACCCCTGTCCCATGCACAGAGCAAGACACCTACAGATACATGCAACAACATAGGCATCTGGTTGCATGACAAGGAGGTCACAAGCTTGGACTGACTGCCTTGCCGAAGGCAAAACACACCATATCTGCTGTGTTGCCTCCATCGCCAGCCTGGAAATCTTATCAGAGAAGAGGAGAGGGGACAGTTGTTTACAATAAACCCATGCTGGGTATTAGTCCCCACCGCTGGCCTTCCAGGGTTCACCTACTAGAATCCTCAAGTTGTACAAGGTTCCTCCTACTGCTCCGACAGTTCGTGGCAGAATCCTTTGCTGGTTCCTCCTCATCTCCCCAACCTTTTAACATCATGGGGTCCTCAAGCTCTGGTTTTGGTTGTCATCTCTTCTCTGACTATCCTCTTTCCTTCGAGGTCTCGTCCATTCTCACAGCTTTCCATGTCATCCAGGTGCTGATGGCCTCTCCCCCGGACTCCACACTCACATACATCCAACCATTACCCAGTGTCTCCAGTTGGATCTAAATGGCATTTCAAGCCTCACATGTTCAAAGCTGAGCTCCTGACTTTCTCCCAGAAAATCAGTTCCCCCTGCCATCTTCCCTGACAAAGTTAACGGCACCTCTATCTTTTCTGCCGTCGAGACCAAAAATTTTGGAGCCCTTCTTAATGCCTCTTTCACACCCTACATCTGAGCTGTCAACGAATCCTGATGGCTCTTCCTTCTCTTTCTATCGCTATCCAGAATCCACCACTTCTCACCATGTCCTTTGCTGTCACCCTGGTTCAAGCCACCATCATTACTTGCCTGTGTTCCTGCTATAGCCTCCTAATGCTTCCACCTTCAGTCATCACAGTACCTGGAGTGAGCCTTTTAAAAGGTAAGTCAGGGCACATCACTCCTGGGCTCCAAGCTGCCGATGGCTTCCTTTCTCCCTCAGAGAAAAGTCAAAGTCTTCACAATAACCTACAAGTCCCTACGTCTCTTGGCCTCTCTCTGATGTCATTTCTTGCTACTTTCCCTCTCCTGCACTCCGCTGTAGCCACACAAACCTATCGGTTTGTTCTTTTTTTTTTTTTTTTTTTTTTTGCGGTACGCGGGCCTCTCACTGTTGTGGCCTCTCCCACTGCGGAGCACAGGCTCTGGACGCGCAGGCTCAGTGGCCATGGCTCACAGACCCAGTCGCTCCACGGCATGTGGGATCTTCCCGGACCGGGGCACAAACCTGTGTCCCCTGCATCGGCAGGCAGACTCTCAACCACTGCGCCACCAGGGAAGCCCTGTCGGTTTGTTCTTAAGCAGGCAGGCCTGTTCCTACCTCAGGGCCTTTGCACACACTGCCCTACCTAGTGTGCCCTCCACAGGATCTCCATGTGGGTCGGTTCTCACTCCCTTCAGGATGCTGCTCAGATGTCACCCTCTCGGCAAGGCCCTCCCTGGCCGCCTGCTTTAAATTTGTAACACTCCAGCCCCTAGAAATTCTTATTGCCCTTCTCTACTTCTTTCCCCTTAGCTTTTGTCGCCACCTAATATACCATTTATTTTACTGATTTACCCGCCTCCTGCCGCTAGAGTGGGAATTCCAGGAGGCAGGAGTTTTTGTCTGTTATGTTTGCTGTTCTCTCCAGTGACTAAACAGTGCCTGGTGCTAAGTGCCAAAAAAGTTCTTCAAAGGAGCTTATGATTGTTTTCAGGGGATCACTATAGTCTTCCCAGGATACTGTTATGGAATCTCATCCTTTCAAAAATTGGTTAATTTTTGCCCGTCTTTGGTCTTCTGGCACTTCTTGTGTTCTGCATGAATTCCCAGCCGTTCCTTTACTGCTCTTCCAAGAAGCACCATGAACGTGGCCTTAACTTTTTCTGTAGCAATGTTTATCTTCCTCCTTCAAGTCTGAAGGTCATGTTCCTTGAGGAAAGTGGAGGAGGAGCTGAATGGTTCTGTCTTCTCGTGGCCACTTGTTAATATTATCTCACCTGTTCTGAGCCCAGGGCTTATCTTTCATTAGTCCATTTTCTTGCTTAACACCCTTTGGTTGCTCAGAGCATTTTTGGCAGCTAATTACAGGCAATAATATGCTATACTTTTGCAGCCTTTTAAAAATCTTTTTATTAGCTAAATTGACCCTTGAATAATTTGTTTATTCAACAAACATCTATACCATGTCTCAGGAATACTGCCGGAATCAAGGCAGCCATCACAGAGCTTACCTGTTAGCTGGGCAGGCAGTGGCATATTGCCACATGAACAGGGCCTGGGAGGAAGGGCTACTTTCAGTTCCTCTGGGATGACATTTGGGCTGAAAGATGAGAAGTGGGCCATTTGAGGATCTGGGGGAAGAGCATCCTGGGCAGAGGGGTCAGCAAGCATGAAGATCCTAGAGCAGCAATAGCCTCAAGTGTCCCAGGGACAGAAGGGCCAGGGTAGATGAAGTGCAGTTGTTAAGGGGGAAAAGAGGTCGGAGAGAAATCGGGGGCACAGCAGGCTGGGCTTTCGGCTGTTGTCAGCGGTTGGATTTTATTTCCAGGGCCATTGGAGGGCTTTAGCAGAGGAGGGCTAATATCCGATTGGATTTTGAATAGGTCACTGACCGCAGTGCGGACATGGGCTCTGGGCAGGAGACAGTGGAAGCTGAGACCCATTAGGAGGCTGTGATCCAGGGAGGAGTGACTGGCGGGGACGGATGGGACAGAAATGGTGGTAGTCAGGGTGTCTCTTTGGGGTGGGGCCCACAACACTTGCTGAGGAACTGGGTGTGAGGCAGCACTGGGGAGTGTGCAGGCTTGGTGTTGCCTCCAGCGAGGGGAGGAAACAGTTAGTAAGGGTAGAATCAGGGCCCCGCCCCTGACCTGGACCTTCCGCCTCCTCTCTCCAGCTTTGGACGCAGGAAGCCTCAGAGGGTTCGGGTCTATTCCTAGAACAGAAGGGCTTTGGGGCTGTGGGAATTCAGACTGGAGGGCAAGAGGAGATGAACTCCAGGGAGACTGGAGACCAGAGTAGTTCCTGCGCCTTCGTTGGGGCCTGGAGGTTCTGTTTCCTCCACAACACTGCCGCCCAGTGGTGTAGAGTCAAAGTGCAAGGGCAGGACTCACCCAGTAACCGCAGGTTTCTCCTATCATCACAGGTCTTCAAGTGGACAGGAAACAACTCTTTCTTCGTGAAAGGAGACTTGGATTCACTGATGATGGGCTGTGGCAGGTGCGTGTCTCAGTCCTCCCCGAGTCTCGAGTGTCGGGGTGGTCTGTGCTCGGATCCCTTCTCCCGTCCGGAAATGCTGAGCTAGGCTGCCCCCAGACAAGATGGGGAGGCTGCTGGTTAACCTTCAAGCCTCTCCCTTCAGCAGCTCCTGCTCAGTCCACTAGCCAATCCCCTAAACCCTGCTCTAAGTCAATATTGAGAGGAGAGGGTGGCGTGAACTCTCCCCCGAAGTGTTACGTTGGTGACAGCTTAGGCTGTCACTTTGGAAACAGCATTCCCTATGGTTGGATGAGGCTAGATTCAAGGGATGGGCAAGCCTCAGATTTACCTGTCAGCTCCATGACTGTAGGAACATAACTCACTGGAGGAAGGCAGGCATCTGCCTGGAACCCGGCATGCGTGCGTGCGTGCGTGCGTGTGTACGCGTGCGCGCGCGCCTCTTGGGGGTGGGAGATGGAGTGCGTTAGGAAGACAAGGTTAGTCTCGCCTCTGGTATGACCTGCAAGTTCAGGCAGAATAACTCTTATCCTGAGGATACAGATGAAAGCATTGCTTGCTTAGTACCAGGCAAGTTCTTTGCTCTCCCAACTGCCTGAAAAGCCTCCACTGAGAGGCAGATTGACACAGAATGCACCAGCCATGGCTGATTTGCAGTAAGCCGCTTCCCAGCTCCAGCCTAGGTTTGCTGTCAAACGAGGGGATTAGAATGGATGCCCTCTGACGTGTTTTGGGCTCAGACTCCGCGCTTGCGCGAGTCCCTCCTTTGGTTAAGCATTGCCACCTTTAACGTTCTGAATGTTCTAAAACTGGATTGTGGTGATGGTTGCACCACTGCATATATTTATCAAAATCATTGAACTGTAAAAAAAAAACAAAAAACGCTCCAAACCCTGTGGGGAACAACATGCGAGCCCCTAACAATCAGGATAAATTGGTTTAAGGGGAGCTGAGACAAAGGTGAAGTGAGGCTGCGGTCGCGGTGTAGCCAAGCACCGCTGGTGCAGGTCCGAAAGGTGTCAGCACCCAGGAGGGAGCGATGCCAAGACTCTCCTCTCTCTTTAGTGGACACTTTGGGCTGTGGTTGGATGGAGACTTGTATCACGGGGGGAGCCACCCCTGTGCAACCTTCAACAACGAGGTGCTGGCCGGGCAGGAGCAGTTCTGCATCAAGGAGCTAGAGGCCTGGGTCCTGAGCTGATGCCCCGGTGGGCAGCTTCCTGGGGCAACAGGGGCTTGGATCTGCCCCCGGATGCTGACGAGGCCTCCGTCACCCTGGGCAGTCCATTCTGTCCGAAACACAGATGGCGAAGTGTCCCAGTGTGGACTGTGGCTCTGAGCCAGCCTCCCGTCGCCAGAGGACCAAGACAGGCATGAGCACAGCCCATGTTCTCCTGGAGAGGGGACTTTGAAGGAGTGAAAGCACTTATACCTCACCCGAGCAGCACAAAGTCCCTCAGGAAAATGATCTTTTTAGAGAGTATACAGTTAATACATGTTTATTGTAGAAAAACCAGAAGATATAAAAGAATTAAAGTTGCCTAAAATTCAACCACCCCCCAAAACACTAACATTTCATGTATATCCTTCCAGACAATTTTCCAAGGATATATATATATATATATATATATATATATATATATATATATATATATCTTACAAAATGGGATTCTACTCTATATGTGTTGGACATTATTCTAACTTAAAGAATATTGTCAAGCCACAGACACCAGGACTCAACCAGTGAAATTAATAAAGACTCCAGTAGCATCCTTCTTTTCCCAGAACATTGAGGGCTTTCTGTCTGCCACCAGTGTGCCACCGGGTGCTTGCAAATCTCTTATTTAATTCCACGAGGAAAATATGAAAGCAGCAAATGAACAATATGCATATTTGGGTAAAGAATTTGAAATTCTGTAGATGGGAACCTCAGGGAGGTTAAAAAGGAGGAAGGATATGTTTTCTGGCAAAACAGGAGCTCAGAAAAACTAAAAAAAAAGAAAGCCATATCCCTCCCCATGCTAGTGCCTGTCTCCTTCCAGAAGATTCTTTATCAGGCCATTACTTGCCATTACTGAATGAGGAAAACCAAGTAACATAGGCCCTGTTAATATTATCCCCTCTCGAAGACCCAACACAGTGCTGAGGTATAAAGAAACATCTGGGCGCATTCCTAGACCAAACACAGTTCTTTTGCACAAAAGGGTCAAAACTGGGCACACAAGTGTGAGAGAAAGTCGTCAAGGAAGACACGGTTGGTTTCAAGATAGAGATACATTCATGACGTTTTATTGCAGCTGTTTCCCTCACCCAGATGAAATAACCAGTCACTTGAACTTGCAGTTCTATTTACATTCTCAATGTGACAATGCGCAGTAACTCTAGAGGCCAAGCAGTTAAAGTCTCCGTTTTTATACGAATAGTGAAGATGTTTCTTAAGAAAAATTTAACCTTGTCAGTGGCACATGGTTCCCATAATTAAAACAGTTGCAAAGAGCATAAAGTGCAGCTGCCTGGTATGTAACAAAAGATGCAAACAAAACAGATTCAAGTTGTTTCTCAGAGAGTACAACGATACAACACTGAGACCACAAAATTGCAGAGTAAAACAATGATTTAAAGGGAGGAGGTGCAAAAATAAAACAATCTTGGCAGAGAAACATTACATTCTTGACCTTGGGTCCGGGCACATGGAGTCTGGGACGGATGCTTCTCCCTGCTGAACATTTCAGAGGCACCTTGGTTAAAACGGACATGACCCAGTACCACGGACCACTTTCCTTGTGCTTCTATGAGCCCATGTGTGACCACATCCCCACCACACAGCACCGTGGTGGGAGAGAAGGGTTCTAACTACTCTATGAATTAGGGTCAACTCTTTATCTACTGAGGGATGGGGGAGGGGTGATAGTGCACAACGGCAGACATTCCAAATACCTGTCACCCTAGTGTCTACAGCAGAGAGCCTGGTTACACAGTGGAAGGTGCAGCACTCCTAAGGCCCTGGGGATAATCCGCTGGCCTTTGGTCTGAGTTCCTCCCCACTCCCTCTTGCTCTTGCCCAGGGCCAGGGCTGGCTCCCCAGGCCCAGGCTGCCAGGGAGTGTCAGGCTTTTGTAAGGGAGCGTCAAAGCACAAGATGTTAGGGGCTCATGACTACACTCCCCACTGCCCTGCCTCTGGCAGCCACCAGCTTTGGCTCTAACTCCAGACTTTGCTCTTGGTGAATTTCTGTAGCACTGGGGATGTGCGTATGGGAGGAGAGCCCTCAGTTCAGGAGCGCTGCTCAACCACTGTGTAGAGACACAGAGTGGAACCTGGAGCTCACTGGGCAATCACTTCATCTCTGCACGGGCAGCTACCAGCAAAAATGAAGTCCCAGCTCTGAGGAGCCCTGAGGATGGACGGTTCCTGTCATGACCTCTGATCAGCACCCAAGCAAGAGGCAGAGAGCAGGTGGGAGGGAAGCTGCCTTCTCCAGGCTGGGCAATGGCAGAACCCTCAGGGCTCGGGCAGTGAGCACCCAGGAAAGAAACCAACACGGGCTAGAGCCACAGCTGACCCAGAGAACAGCTTGGTTTGGGGGATCCCTCTGCCACTGGGGCTAGGGGTTTCCTATAAGGTAGTTTTATGCCCCACTTCAGAGGAGGCCAGAGCCCTCAGATCTTTTCAGCAAATCAGTCAGGCCTGTCATCAAAACGCTGGAGCCCCTCCTGGCCCTCATCTACTGTTGATCCCACAGGGCAGCTGACAGGGGGCGAAAAGGGTGAGGGTAGGTGCCTTTCACTAATATTACAGTCACTCAAGGAGAGCTCTCTTCAAATCTGGGGTGATGGGCGCCTCCTCAGGGGCGCAGGATTTTACGTTTTGCTTTTAACTGTGGCTGTTCGTGACAATCCCAAATGCAAATTCCAGTGTGCACCTTTGTCTAATTTCCAAATTTTTTAAAAAACAATCATATGTCCTAAGAGTTCAAAGTACATAAAACAGCGGTTATTCTAAGAAAACTGGCTGCTAAAGAAGAAAGGCTTTGATTAATATTAAAAATAGGCAAGGCAGTGCTTTCCATAACTCATGTAATAAAGTTTGCCTAATACCTGTTCCTCTAAATAGAAATGACTTAGCATGTGCGTACATTCAAAATATAAAATAAAAAGCACTAGTTGTCAATACATTTGTAGAACTCTGTAATCAAATTCCCTAAGTTAATTCTGTTGGGGGGAGGACGGAGAGGCTTTTTGTAAACAACTGATTGCAGACATTCACACTGAACCATCTCGAAAAAGCTGGGCTCTGCATTTGGATGCTTCTCGGGTGTGAGCTGGACTCTGGGCTGAATCTGTGTAATTCCACTCCGATTTTCGAGGTGTTATAAGTGGAGCTACGATATCACCATCCTGTCAAAGAGAGAGAAACTAGAAATAGAGAAAAGCCAGTTTTCATGGTTTTTGCGAAGGCCTCAGGTACACGTATCTTTGTCCTCCAGACAGATTGCTTCTGAACAGACTTACTCTTGGGAAACCCCAGACTGTATATATGCTCAGTGTGTGGGCTGAATTAGAAACACCACGGTCCTAGCAAGGGAAGAGCCCTCAGAGCAAAAGCCACCAGACCTAATCTTTTCACATGGCTAGGTTTTACGGCCCTCTCCCTTCACACACTTCCATGGAACACACTCTGTCCTGGTTTTCCAGGAGAAAGAGGGTCTGCACTGGACCCCTGCTCCTCTCTTTCCTAGTCTCCCCTGTAATAAACGTCCCAGGCCTGTAAGACGGCAAAGGGGGTAAGGACAGCATGCGCCTGCAGAACTTGAGCTTTGCTCCACAATCAAGGCTATAACTTTGGCCCCATCAGCACTGAGTCCACCCAAAACAAGGGATGGTGTCAAAGTGAAGTGACTTGAAAACAAAGAGTGTGAGAAGCTAGGCCCTCTAACACCTGACTCTATCCTGAATCGTTCTTGAACTTGTGGATGGATTCTCGAGGTTATGTGAGGGTACAGATCTGTGAGAGCCTTTATTGCACTAGCAAGAGAACGCTTGTGATAGAATATCGTGGCCTTCATTTGCCTACTTGCTCTCAGATTCACACTTCGCCTCCCTCTGCTGTGCTGTGTAACAGGAGCTGCTCTTGTGAACTACGTTTCCCAGCTCCCGTGTCTACTGGCCTCCAGTCAGGTTTGGCCGATGGGAGGCACTGGTGGGAGGCTGGAAGAGAGGGGGGCAGAGAAGCCAGGGTGTCTCTCCCCTAACCCCTCTGGCTGGGTACAGTGGCTGTGATTCTGCTGTGGTTCTAGCTTCTGCAGGTGGCCCAGCACCTGGACTCCCACCTCCTACCCTAGAGGTGGCAGCAGCTCCCTCCTGTTGTCTCACTGTCCTGTTGGCCCATTTAGCTCTTCTAAAGCTTTCGGATCTCCTGCCCCGTATCACATTTCTTCTGCTGACCTACGCTGGATCCGACTTGATAGAGCTATTATTAAAAGCAGCCACACTATTGCCATGACACTCATATTCGGAAGACCCGTACCTCAAGTCAACATGATTTGTTTTCAAACTCGTCTCTATTTCTACCAAACATCCTTATCTCTACCCGTTCTAATTTCAACTCTAGTGAACTTTATGAACACCGACCTGACTATGTCCCTTTCCTGCTTACACACCCCAGGGGCTCCCACTGCTCTGGTGCTCTTGGCTTACAGCACTGTGCACAGTGCCCCGCCCCATCCCTAAATGCACCCTGTTCTCTCTCACCTTCCGGCCTCCCCCCCACCCACCTTTACCCAGCTGACTCCTCACCCATTCTTCAGGTCTCAGCTTCCAAGTCCCTCTTTAAATAAGCCTTCCCCAACCAACCAGACTTAAACCCGGCTCCTTTTTGCTCCTCTAAGACTGTCCACACTGCCCCTAACCCCAAAGCACTTACCACACCATTGTGACTGTTATTTACTCATGTGTCTGTTATCCCCAAATAGAGCGAAACCTGTGGGAACTGTCTCAGGTACTGTTCCATCCCTGGCCCCTAACATAGGGCCTGGTGAAAACACTCATTCCCTGACTGAATGTATCTGGATTTAAGTCACTATCACCACATGGCTGAACTTGAATAGCCTCTTGTCTCTCTGCTTCCAGTCTCTCCACGTTCCAATCCATCTGCTGCTAGAGTTTTCCTTCTTCATCAGGGGTTTAGTCTCCTTAGAAGCTACAGTACATAAGACAGACATACTTCCTTATTTCCACTGGTCTCACTCTAGCTGGAGACAAAACCCAGAAGTAAATATTACAGCAGCATGGTAAGTCTTGAATACTCTGCCCACCGTACATAACAGTAAATCTTTCTTAGCTGATTACCCACGCTTCTCCACAATCCAGCCGACTCTTCCGTTTCCATCACCTCAACAATAAGACTTTGAGGCCCCCAAACACACTCAACTTGTTCCAGTTGCATTTTTGTGTAGCTCCCATTTCTCTCTGCTACTCATCCAAACACAATCCAGCCTTCTGGATGTAGGAGAATCCTCCCTCCTGCCTAAGACTTTTCTTTCTTCCTTTTTTTTTTTAACATCTTTCTTGGAGTATAATTGCTTTACAATGGCGTTAGTTTCTGCTTTATAACAAAGTGAATCAGCTATACATATACATATATCCCCATATCTCCTCACTCTTGCGTCTCCCTCCCACCCCTATCCCATCCCTCTAGGCGGTCACAAAGCACCGAGCTGATCTCCCTGTGCTATGCAGCTGCTTCCCACTAGCTGTCTATTTTACATTTGGTAGTGTATATATGTCCATGCCACTCTCTCACTTCATCCCAGCTTACCCTTCCCCCTCCCCGTGTCCTCAAGTCCATTCTCTACATCTGTGTCTTCATTCCCGTCCTGCCCCTAGGTTCTTCAGAACCATTTTTTTTTTTTAAGATTCCATATATATATGTTAGCATACGGTATTTGTTTTTCTCTTTCTGACTTACTTCACTCTGTATGAAAGACTCTAGGTCCATCCACCTCACTACAAATAACTCAATTTCGTTTCTTTTTATGGCTGAGTAATATTGCATTGTATATATGTGCCACATCTTCTTCATCCATTCATCTGTCGATGGACACTTAGGTTGCTTCCATGTCCTGGCTATTGTAAATAGAGCTGCAGTGCAACATTGTGGTACATGACTCTTTTTGAATTATGGTTTTCTCAGGGTATATGCCGAGTAGTGGGATTGCTGGGTCGTATGGTAGTTCTATTTTTAGTTTTTTAGGAACCTCCATACTGTTCTCCATAGTGGCTGTATCAATTTACAGTCCCACCAACAGTGCAGGAGGGTTCCCGTTTCTCCACACCCTTTCCAGCATTTATTGTTTGTAGCTTTTTTGATGATGGCCATTCTGACTGGTGTGAGGTGATACCTCATTGTAGTTTTGATTTGCATTCCTCTAATGATTAGCGACGTTGAGCATCCTTTCATGTGTTTGTTGGCAATCTGTATATCTTTGGAGAAATGTCTGTTTAGGTCTTCTGCCCATTTTTGGATTGGGTTGTTTTGTTTTCTTTTGATATTGAGCTGCATGAGCTGCTTCCATATTTTGGAATTCAGCACCACCAAACCAGCTATACAACAAATGCTAAAGGAACTTCTCTAAGGCTTTTCTGACAGCTCTCCCAAAGCTCTGAGTCCTAACAGACTCACCTGTGTCCCTCCCTCTGGCATCTGACAAAGAGCCGATGTACTGGGCTACTCTTTCACGTCTCACCTTTGGTTTTTGTTTCCTTCAGCACCCAACACAGGGGGGCGGGGGTGGGAAGCAGCTAAGGTGTTGTGAGAGACAGCACTAGGCCAGGAAGTAGAACTCTGTTTCCCACTTGCCTGCCAATCATATTCATTCAGTCAACAAATATCAACTGGTCACATTCTCTGTGCCAGGCACCCACCATGTGCAGGTCAATAAGGGACAATTTCAACAACATTCTCTATGGGATTGGCAACTAGAGAATTTAAATAGGTTATAGGTTTGGGAATGCTGAGTTTGAAATAAGTTAGAAAACTTATTATCAGTTATATGTGGCCTTAAATAAGTTAAAGCTCAGCTTTGGTAACCTTCTCTTCAAGATGAGGACACAATATCTCACCCCCCCAGGGTCACTGGGAGGACTGGGTGAGACAACTGGTGAGAACACTGTCAAGTACTATTCACATGTTCACCATCTTAAACTTTTATTATTAGGACAATAGTGATAAACAGAGCACCCACTCACAATTGCTGTAGGAAGAAACTGCTGGTGGACACAGGTTCAGGCATTTTAAAAGGAAAGCTTAATGTGGAAAAACCTTTTTCTCCCAAACCAAAACCAAATGACATTTTTTTATTTATTTACTTTAAACTTTTAATTTCATATTGGAGTATAATTGATTAACAATGTTGTGTTAGTTTCAGGTGTACAGCAAAGTGATTCAGTTATATATACACATGTATCTATTCTTTTTCAAATTCTTTTCCCATTTAAGTTATTACCTAATATTGAGCAGAGCTCCCTGTGCCATACAAGGTCCTTGTTGGTTATCCATTTTAAATACAGCAGTGTGTACACGTCAATCCCAAACTCCCCAACTATTCCTCCCCACTACTGTCCCCCCCAGTAACCGTAAGTTCGTTCTCTAAGTCTGTGAGTCTGTTTCTGTTTTGTAAATAAGTTCATCAAATGACTATATTTAAATGAGAACTTTTCAGAGGGATGTAAGGATTGCTTGCGTTTTTTACTTAAAAATTTGTGCAACATATGTGAATAATGTCACCCACCTGTGGCTTGGTGAAGTCATTGATTAAACACCACTGAACGAAATGTTGTTGTGCAGCGTAGAGACTCCTTTTATCCGTCTTCTTACAATAAACTCGAATCAGCTGCTCAGCAAACACCTCTGGCAAAAACTGTGAAACCTTTTTAAAGAAGGAAAAATTTCACTGTCACCTTGAATTCACACACTGAAGAGAGATCAGCTGTTCCTAAGCTCCGTGCTTGATGTTATATTAAAAGCACCATGTTGTTTTGCTATTTTATCCCAGTGATAATCCAGAGAAAAGAATTCAAGGCAGCTGTCATATTGCAAAATGTCCCGCAATTTTATGTCCATTAATAGAAGATGAAAGGTTTGTATGATATAATTACATGAAGACGACTGACTCTCACACAGAAGATCTGCAAATACGCACATTTCACTTAGATGACTTCAACCATATGACACTCCCTTCCCACCAGACTTATAAGCTAGCCTCTAAACCAAAAAACAGAGCTTTCTTCTGTGTTTAGCAAACAGGATAAACTGGCTCTTAAGATGGTCTAGGCTACACAAAATCAGGTATACTTTAATTTTAAAGATATGCTTCTGCTTCTTTTTTTTTAAACAGTACACATTGACTTTAGGACTCAACCTGAAAGTAAAATGCAATTTACTGTAAAGTTCCAAATGCCACTGTCGTATATTTGTTTTACCTAAGTAGTTACCTGATTTTTAGTAATCATGATTGCCTGGCTGGGCTCACTCTTACAATAGAAGCGAACATGATCAATAGGATTCTTGTCTTCCATTCCATAATCCATGTTGATAACCTTAATACAAGCAATAAGTAAGTGATCGTGTACATAATAGCAATGAGAGTTCAATTCAGGGTTGTGGGGCATCACAGGAAATGAAGCAGAGCTCTCTGGAGGTTGAGAAGTAGGAGCCCTGGTAGGGTGGCTCATAGCGGAATAAAGGTAGCTCTGGTGCATGACCCATAGGGAATTGGTCTTTGAAATCTGGGTGGGGTGGGAGGGGTATTTGTGCTTTCAACATAAGTAGGGTATAACGTCAATACATACTATGTGATAGACACGTGGCAGGCACTGTTGTGTAGAGATACAAGGATCCTTGATAAAATCCCAGCCCCCGTAGACCACATGGCCTAGACTGAGGTAGAACAAATAATTTAAAAAGTAACTATCGGGAATTCCCTGGTGGTCCAGTGGTTAGGACTTGGTGCTCTCACTGCCGGGCCCGGATTCTATCCCTGGTCAGGGAACTAAGATCCTGCAAGCTGTACAGCCTGGCCAAAAAAAAGTAATTATCTAGCACCATTTGTTATAAGAGCTACCAAGGAAAAGCAAATGGTACTGTGAAACTTTGTAACCTGGGAACCTAGTAGTCTGGGGCTCCTAGGCAATGACTGGAAATGTTTTCCTGGGAAAGTGACATTACTAATAAGTGAGCAGGAATTAACAAGGCCTAGGTAGGAAAGAAAAGAATTCCAGGCAGAAGAAACAGCTCTGAAGCAGAGAGGACTGAAACTTGTCTGCTGGTTTTAGTAGCACTGAAGTCATTGCTGATCTTAGTGACAGTAGTTTTAATACAGGCAGACGTCAGAGATATTCCAATACATGCAAAGTGCAATAAAATGACTTGCAATAAAATGAAATATAGCTGTATAGTGATGGTGACAGAGAAAAGGTTCAGAAGTAGATGAGAAGGGACTTCCCTGGCGGGCCGGTGGTTAAGACTCTGTGCAGGGGGCACGGGTTCGACCCCTGTTCCAGGAACGAAGATCCCGAAAGCCATGTGGCGTGGCCAAAACAAACAAACAAACAAACAAAAAACAAGGCAAAACAAAAAAGAAGTAGACGAGAAATGAGAGAGAAGACAACTTTTGGAAGTTTGGCTGTTACGAGAGGCAAGAGGGGAGAATATGAAGCGGACTGTGGTACCCAGGAAAGGTAAGGGGACACAACTTTTCAATGAGTTTAACCTTGAAGAAGAGAAGATGGGTAAAGAGGAGTGCAGGGTTTGTTATTTTCTTAAGATGAAAGTCTGTTTAACTGCTGATGGGAAAGTCAAAGAGAGAGAGGAGAGAACGCATACTGTGTGGTTCTGCAGACGTTCTGAGACAAATTGCTCTCTGGCTGCACTGCCCAATGGGGTAACCACTGTCCATGTGTGGATTTTTACAATGTCAAGTCATTAACATTAAATATAAGATTAAAATTAGTTCTTCAACTGCAGCAGCCACATTTCAGTGCTCAATAGACATGTGTGGCTAGTCACTACTGAAATGGACAGCACAGATACAGACCATTTCCATCACCACAGGAAGTTCTATTGGACAGCCCTGGCCTGGAACACAATTAGAAGGGTTACCCTTAGCCTTTTGATAGGAAGAGAGACACTTCCCCACTGTACCAGAGCAAAGTCTGAACACAGCTGCATGTGGAGGCAGACGGTGTAGGTGGAGAGAGTTCCTATCTAATAACCTATATTTTATCTCTGAAATAAGAGCTAAAGTGGAGTTAGTCACTGAGAGTGAATACAGTTGGGGTTGGGAAGCAGGGCTGGAGATTTGGGAGGAGTGAAGATGGTTTGAAATAGTCACTATGGAGACTAGGAGAATTGCACTAAGCTTGCCAGTAAGTCCAGAGGGCCCACCTAGGGTTGGTGACCATGAACTGTCATTCAGCGTTTTGCGAGGGAGTTGAGGGTAATTGCAGAAAATGACTGAATTAATGGAAACACGATCTAAGTTAGATTGGGAGAGAAATAAAGATAGAAGATCACTAACCAGCTGGAAGAAAGTCAGGAGACAGTAAACTGGAGGTCCTGATGAGCTAGGAACAAGTAAGTAAGGAAGAAAGGGGTTTATGGACAGAGATGGGATGCTTCAGTTAGTGATTTTTAGAGGGAGGGCATTTTCAAATGTTGATAAGGTTCAGAGGTGGAGGGGATAAGGTCACTGAAGATGAGGATAAGGAGATCAGAGTTGGCGCCATGTGGACTATGAAGCCACTAAGGATGATGGCAGGAACCGGAGTAGAGTGGAAGGCTCTGCACCATGCCAAAACCTGCAACCAAGAGGACAGGAGATGGTTTAAGGATGTCAGTCTCAGAGGAACAGGGATCTTGCATGGGGTCTTGAAGTGGTACTAGGGAACAAGAGGACTGATGAACAGGAAGGTCTCCTGACCCTGAGGAATGTGCTTTTCCTGAAAGAGCTGCAGGGGAATCAGGCTCTCAGGGGACAGCCAGGCTGCAACAAAGGCAAAAAGATAGTCAGAGGAGAGGCTAAAGATAGAGGGGAGTTAGTTAATTACGGAGTGGAAATTCCAAAGGGCTCCAGGGACAGGTTTGGGACAGGGAAGAGATTGGAAGTGAAGTAAGGGGAAGAAATAGAGTAATGTGGTGATGACGGTACAGAAAAGAACAGATGATAAGAGGGGCTTATCCTGTGAGTGGTGACTGAAGAAAACCGGTATATGTGCTTTGCTGGCTATGCTGCCAGTGGCCTGTGAGACAAGGGTGGACATCTGAGATTCAGCCATGGTCCAGAAGTGAGACCAGGGGTCTGCAGTACACGGCCAGCCCTCCCACTCTGCATGGTCTACTGGCTTTGATAGCTGCATTCCTTTATCTGTGAGGGAAAATTGCTCAGTCCTCCCCACGGTCCCAGGGCTGGTGCTGTCACAGGTCTCTCTCCTGGGTGTTGTTTCATGAGGGCGGGACCTGCTGCAGCACTGACATTTTACCCATCGTGCTAAGGCATGAACACTAGTCAAATTTTCAACAATCTAAGTGCCACTACCTCTTCGGTATTTACTTCCTTGGCTTTAGAATAGTAATAAAAGGCAAGCCCTATTTTCTTCATAATGCATAACTGTAAATTCCTCCTTAAAGCAGATTTGATAAAACCATTATTTTCCAGAAGGGCAATGTTATACAGAGATCCCGTGCTTAACCAAGGACTCAAGAGTAAAAAAGTAGCTACAGACCAACAACAATGAATCTTTAATTCTAAATAGTACATTATGTTTTATAGCCCATTACATAATCATAAAAGTTACTACATACAGTCCCCAAAGGGGCCATGTATGGTAAGATGCACCACGTAAATATATTACACTGTCAAGCTATAACTAGATGCTAATTCATGATAAGACATTTAATTAGCAATTTTATTGCTTTCTCAGAATACAGATAGGCTTTACCCATCTTAAAATGGAAAGAGTTTCAGATTATGAAACTCTTGTACCATACTCACTGTAAAAAAAAAAAAAATCACCTGCAATTCCACCACTTGGGTAGAAACAGTGTTAACGTTTTACTATTAATATATCCAAAATTTTTTCAGTATGTTCACTGCACACACATATTTAAATGTAATGTATATACATTTAAAGAAACAAAATCATTCTGTACGTACTTTTTTTCACTTATTATAAACATCTTTTGATGTTAAAAACAACTTTTAATGTTTGCATTATTCCACTGAATTTCCTATTGAGAGACATATATAGGGACTTCCCTGGTGGTCCAGTGCTTAAGACTCCACGCTCTCAATGCAAG
The DNA here is from genome assembly GCF_951394435.1 of Stenella coeruleoalba. Taxonomy (NCBI): domain Eukaryota; kingdom Metazoa; phylum Chordata; class Mammalia; order Artiodactyla; family Delphinidae; genus Stenella; species Stenella coeruleoalba. The sequence continues at coordinate 22,357,912 of NC_137161.1, read as the reverse complement.
GGGCACGAGTTCAATCCCTGGTTGGGGAACTAAGATCCCACATGCCATGTGGCATGGCCAAAAAAAAAAAAAAAAGACATACACATTTTTCCCCTAATTTCACACTATAATAAAGCCACAATAAATATATTTGTGCTTTTTTTTGAAAAACTGATCACCTCCTTTGGACAAATCCCCAGAATGAAACTGCTGGGTCAGTTAAAATTGACCCTAGTTTGGTCTCTTGTATCAATTTACACTCCCATTTTCACATACCTTTATTATCACAAAATCTTATAAAAATTTTTTTATCTTATACGTCTGATAATCAAAAAACTCGTTGCATCAATTTGCCTATAGGTTAACAAGAAAGTTAAACTTCTTTCATGTCTATTGGCCATGTGTATGTCATCTTCTCCTATGCATGGCAGCCACCTGAAGTACCTCTGATCCTCTATCCATTGGGAGATGGGGAGGTGGGGGACCGACTAGGAGTAATGCCTGCACTGAGGGCAAAGGGCAGACACGTGGGAGCCCAGGGATAACATTCTGGAGAGTGAAGCCTTTCAGAGCCTCAGGAAGTCAGGATGTGAGATCCCTTTATTCTGGTGGAACCTCATCTAATGAAACAGGAAACTGCAGCCTGATCTGCAGATCTGAGGCACTTCATCACGCAGTCAAGTGAATAGAGAGAGGGTCCAAGGGCAGTTCACTCACTGTGTCCCTCGGCAAAGAATGGTTATGGAGAGATTGCCTTTTGCTCAAAGATGCATCAGCAAGAGAATAACAAATGAGAGGCTTATGGAAAAAATACACAGAGAACACTGTCCTGAGATTTCAGAGGAGTAGAACTCTGAAAAGAATTTCTTAGAGGAAACAAGAAAATGTGAGAAAGCCGTTTGGCATTCTCATTAGGATACAAGAAGACACTACATCCTCTATGAAAATAGGAGTCAAAAAGTCTTAACTTTTTCTTTTGTGTGTGTGTGCAATTAAAATATTATTGGTATGTATTACTTTTTTGATCAAGAAAACATTCAAAAATCACTATATACAACATTCTATTAATGACATGACCACAATTACATAAAAATATTTACAATATTGACATAAAAATGTCAAAGAAGGTTTTAAAACTGCTTAATGTTAGTTTTTTTCTGTGATATCACAGGTGATTCTCTTTCTTCCATCTTTCTGTATTTTCCAAATTTTCTATAATGAACATGTACTACTGTTATAATGAGGGGGGGTAGCAGTGCTTTATTTTAAATAAATTCTTTGCTTAGTATGTTATTGGACTAACTACTTACATCCACTATGAAATCTTCAGCCTTCAGTTCGGGTTCTAGCACCATGTCACTGGGTTTAGCACTGGCGACCCCTTTCGGAAGGCTTTCGTAGTTTTCCTAGAAAAGACGAGGCTCCTCATGTTAGAACTCCAGTTCTTCATTCTACAGTGTTTGTGTCACAAAGAGGTTCCCTCTCTAAAAACAGCACTTTACCAAAAAAAGTGGGTAGAGATTTCCCTAACAAATATATGGTTTCTGCCTATGCCATCTTTTAATCAAATCACAATAGTGCGATTTTCATAACAGCATTTCACATTGAAAAAAATGTGGCATTAACGTGTTAGTAAAACAAGAAGTAAAGTGTGACCCAAGGAAGTATCATGAGGCGGGGTGTGGTTATCAGTGTGGCTTTTGTTATGCGCTTTCTGGCAAAGAGAAAACCCTTCAACAAGCAGGAGAGATAACTGATAACTGAACTAAAGAAGGCAAGCAAGCACCATCTGCGAGAACCTGATAGTCTGCCAAAGAAGGAAGTAGTTAAAGCAGGTCCTTAGAGTGTCAAAGAAGCTCATGCAGATACCTCATTTTGAGGCCCCTTTTACTCACATTCATTTTCTTGCCTTTGGGTCTAGACAAAATTTGAGGCTCCCCTCTCACTTCTGACATGAGAGAGTAAAGGTTTTGGAGTAAATGAGACCTGGCTTTGAATCCTGGCTCGCTAACTGTGCTTCCAAAGGCAAATTATTTAATCTCTCCCAAGCCTCGGTTTCTTCATCTGCAGGGCAGGGCTCAGAAGACTGATGTGAAGATTAAGTGAGAACGTGTAAAGGGCTTAGAATACAGTCGTGGTATTGTGATGGGCTAATGGTTTCCTCCTGGGGGTCAGAGGACCTTTCAACTTACCCTTTTAATCTTTATTTGTCCTATAGGCTGAGTCTCACCCACAAACTTGTATAGATTACGGCATTCAATTTTCTTTAAAATCGCTCGTGCAGCATCCAATTTGGGATCAGCAGAGTATAAAATCTCCAGAAAAATGTTATCTGCCAATTTGATGAAATTTCAGTTACATTAAAATGAAAAAACAAAATTTTAAAAGACTCATACATTGCTGTATGACTCATACATCGTCTGAAATGATTTCAAGCAGTTTACAAACGTAGGTACACTATGATTATAACAATGTGAAAAAAAATTTTAAAGCCTGGAGTGAAAAAACCTTTGTAAAAGTGTTGCAGTCAATGTCTCATATTTGCTTCAAGGTAATCTAATAGCGGGAAAGGGGAGAGATGAGACAAGACTGCACTGGAGTTGATGACTTGAGACTGGGTTTTAGGTACAAAGGGGTGTATTAATTTATTGTTATGTTGGTTTTTAAAAATTATTTATTTATTTATTTATATTTATTTGGCTGCGTCAGGTCTTAGTTGCAGCATGCGGGATCTAGTTCCCTGACCAGGGATGGAACCCAGGCCCCCGGCATTGGGAGCTCAGAGTCTTAACCACTGAACCACCAGGGAAGTCCCTATATTATGTTTTTTTAAAGAGAATGATACTTAAGGATTACAAAATTATGTCTGAGATCTGCTTCAAAATGGCCCAGGGTCTGATGGGGTGAAGGGATGAAGTAAAATTGTCATGCGTTGATAATTGCTGCAGCTAAGTGATGAGGCTAAGTGATGTAAATTTCCTTAATAATAAGTTTTTAAGGGAATTCCCTGGCAGTCCTGTGGTTAGGACTCTGTGCTTTCACAGCCAGGGCCTAGGTTTGACCCCTGGTCGGGGAACTAAGATCCCTCAAGCCTCGCAGTATGGCCGCAAAAAAGAAATAAAAAAAGTTTTTAAAAGTTTCATTCCATGATGATAGAAGGTAGTTTATTTTCCTTCTTTCTTTTTCTTCCAACTTTTTATTTTGGAAATTTCAAAATAAAATACCTTTCACTGAAATTTATCCACTGTTAACATTTTCCCACATATGCAAACACTCTCTCCGTGTGTATGCACATAAATTTTTGAGGAAACATTTGAAAATTACAGACATCAATACCTTTCACTCCTAAATACTTCAGCATGTACCTTCCAAGAACAAGAACGTCCCCCAACATAACCACAATCATGCCAAGAAATTTAATACTGATATAAAAATATCTGACATACAATCTATATCTGAATTTGCTTAATTGTTCCAATAATGCAATTTATGAATTTTTGTTGCTGTTTAGAGAAACCAATCAAGTATTATGGATGACATTAGTTATCGTGTTTTATAGTCTCCTCCCATCTAGAACTAGGATAATTTCCCTGACTTCTTTCACGATGTTGACGTTTTAGAAAAGTTCAGGCAGTCATTATGTAAAATGTCCCAGACTTTGAACTTGTTCGACTGCTTCTTCACCATTAGATTCAAGGAGAACACTGTTGTCGAGAACACTGTATAAGTGTTACAACATCTAAGAACACTATATAAGAGCTTGGCTCAGTGCATCACATCACAAGTCACATAATGAGCTTTGTTATATTTATGGGTTATGTTAAGTTCCAACAGTTGGTTAAAGCAATAACCACCACCCCGCCCCGAATTTCTCTGTTATAAATGTATCTTTCCCTTTGTAATTAACAATCTGCAGGGTAATATTTTGAGAGAGTCTGACTATCCCAATAAGTTGTCAACCAATGGTTTAGCATTCATCGATAATCGTTCATTGAATCAATCACCGCATTTTGCAAAGTGAGTTTTATTAAAATGCCTTTTCTTGGCAAAATAAAATATTAGTAGTCTATGTCATTCACGTCACCCACAAATATATGTACCAATCCACGGTTAACACATTCCTCACCCTCTCAGTGATGCTGTCTACAAACCCCTCTCTCCATCTTTAGTTTTCATTATTCCTTTACACATTATACGCACAGTATGAAAAACAGAACAATTTTATTTTAACATAAACAAGACCAGGGGTGGGATGAACTGGGAGATTGGGATTGACATATATACACTAATACGTATAAAATATATAACTAATGAGAACCTGCAGTACAGCACAGGGAATTCCACTTAGTTGTACAGTAGAAACTAACAACATTGTAAAACAACTCTACCCCAATAAAAAACAACAGCAACAACAACAAAAAACAAGACCACGCTTTTCTTATCCATGCTTTTATCCACCCTATTCCCAGGTGAATTAAAGAAATGCTTTTCCCCATGACAGAATCTCACTTCCTGAAGGCCCGTCTAATCCCTGAGGTTCATCTCAAAAGGCACCTGATTGTGAAACCTTCCCTAATTCTTCCAAACCAGAGATGTAATTCCTCTTTGAACCCCATGGAACTCAACTGATACTCTTCTTATGCCTTTCATCTTATTCTACCAGGTACAGGTTTTGGGGTGGACTTATATTTTCATTTCTGTTGGCTAAATGGGTAAAAGAAGGATTACTGGATCACAGGATACATATATGTTTAAAAGAAAATGCTCAACTTTCCCCAAGTGGCTGTACCACCTGCATTCCCACCAGCCATGTACGAGAGTTCTATTTGTTCTACGTACATGTTTTCAGAAGAGTCATGTACAAAAGTGAACTGCTTGTCTATTAAATTTAATGACTAAAATATCACTAAAATAGTGTAAACAACATTCAACTTGGGATCAGAAGACTTGGTTTGAGTTCAGCTTTGCCATTTTTTAGGATAAGTTGCTTTCCCTCATTTGGCCTGTTTCCTCATTTGAGGGGTTTTAAGCAGATGATCTCTAAGGTTCTTTTGAATTTAACATTCTAAGACCTCAATTTAATTAAGGGATTTGGGGGTAGGGTCTTGCAGGGAAAGGGAGGGAAGGGGTACGGTCCACCTATTGCTTAGGAATATTGAGGGATAAAGACCAAGGTTTAGCATTGGTATTTGCTAAATGTATTAGCATTTAGAAAATGGTTACTTAAGACAGTGGTCATAACATTTGCAATGCTTAACATAGCTACATCCAGATAAGCTGAAACATCCATTAGAAATAGGAATTTAGGAAGCAGTGAGAACAGATAAAGAAACAGCATATTCATATGATAGACTACTACTCAGCAATGAAAAGGAATGAACTACTGGTACATGCAATCTGGATAAATCTGAAATACATAATGCTGAGTGAAAGAAGCCTTACACAGAAGAATACGTATGGTATGATTCCATTGATATAAAAGTCTAGCACAGGCAAATAGGTTGCTTCTCGGGGTGAGGTAGGGACAGGAATTGACTGGGACAGGGCATGAGGGAATTTTCTAAGGAGAAGATAAGGTTCTGTGTCCTGCATTTGTTTAGCAAATGTTACACTTACCATTTTTGCATTTATACAAATTGCATGTAACTTTTACATCAAAAGAAAAAAATCTATAAACAATTAGTGAACTTTAGTTAATCTGCATGCTGAAGGAGTTAAGGTAAAGTATACTGACGTCTGAAATTTACTTTAAAATGCATCAAACCTTAGATAGATTAATAAATGGGTAGAGGGATGGTAGGTAATAAATATGTGATAAAGCAAGTCCAGTAAATGCTAGAATTTAGGTGGTGAGTATACAGGTTTTAACTGTAAAATTCTTTCAACATTGCTATATATTTTCAACACTTACCCCCAAAATGTGAAAAAACATTCTAAAAAATTTAAAAATAAGAAGTGAAGATTTGGGACTGCCCTGGTGGCACAGTGGATAAGACTCTGAGCTCCCAGTGAAGGGGTCCCGGGTTCGATCCCTCGTCAGGGAACAAGATCCCACATGCAGGCCGCAAATAAGAAGCCTGCCTGTCACAACTAAGGAGCTGGTGCAATCAAATAGATAAATAAAAGCAAATTGATTTAAAAAAAGAAGTGGAGATTTTTAAAGTAAAGATAAGGTGAGTTGCTTTTGGAAATGCAGCAAAAGTAAGGAAGGCTCTCACATGGTCCTATTCCTTCAAGGTCATGTAGTTAAGGACAATAAGGATTATATGACTGCTCAGAATAATACGCAAGAAAACTACAATGATCCCTGTCTGAAATGATGAAAGCTGGAAAGGCTATATGCTTGTTCTCCCATACTCTGGCAGATAAAGCACAAAAATGTAACCTAATTTCTTGTCTGGGATTTTTGACATTGTTACAACATCCAAGTATGTGATCAGTGAACTCATCTTACCGAATGGGGTTAAAAACCAGTTTGGGTGTTCTAGAACTTTCATGGTGAGCAAGAGCTATGTATTGTCATGAGCACTTAAGACCTCATTAAAATGTATGATATTTTAATGGTTTGTCAGTTAACCCCAAAGTGTATAAAATGCAGAATTCATTTCTTTTCACCAAAAGATAATTTAAATGTAATATAATGTTACAGGATGAATGGCTGGGACTGGTCTCTGAGGAAAACTGAAGATGATTTTTTAAAACACAGCATCACTTGCTTCATTATGAGCAAAAGTTAAAAATAAATATCCAGGGAGGCGCCTTCAAGATGGCAGAGGAATAAGATGTGGAGATCACCTTCCTCCCCACTTATACATCAAAACTACATCTACATGTGGAACAACTCCTACAGAACACCTACTGAACGCTGGCAGAAGACCTCAGATTTCCCCAAAGGCAAGAAACTCCCCACATACCTGGCTGTTTGGCTGACACGCTCTGGTGCTCTGGCTGGGTGTCAGGCCTGAGCCTCTGAGGTGGGAGAGCCAAGTTCAGGACATTGGTCCAGCAGAGACCTCCTGGCCCCATGTAATATCAAACGGCGAAATGTCTCCCAGAGATCTCCATCTCAATGCTAAGACCCAGCTCCACCCAATGACCAGCAAGCTACAGCGATGGACACCCTATGCTAAACAACTGCAAGACAGGAACACAATCCCACCCATTAGCAGAGAGGCTGCCTAAAATCATAATAAGATCACAGACACCCTAAAACACACCATCAAATGCAGTCCTGCCCACCAGAAAGACAAGATCCAGCCTCATCCACCAGAACACCAGCACCAGTCCACTCCACCACGAAGCCTACACAACCCACTGAACCAACCTTACCCACTGGGAGCAGACACCAAAAACAAGAGAAACTACGAACCTGCAGCCTGTGAAAAGGAGACCCCAAACACAGTAAGTTAAGCAAAATGAGAAGACAGAGAAACACACAGCAGATGAAGGAGCAAGGTAAAAACCCACCAGACCAAATAAATGAAGAGGAAATAGGCAGTCTACCTGAAAAAGAATTCAGAGTAATGATAGTACAGATGATCTAAAATCTTGGAAATAGAATGGAGAAAATACAAGAAACGTTTAACAAGGACCTAAAAGAACTAAAGAGCAAACAAACAATGATGAACAACACAATAAATGAAATTAAAAATTCTCTAGAAGGAATCAATACCAGAATAACTGAGGCAGAAGAACGGAAAAGTGACCTGGAAGATAAAATAATGGAAATAACTACAACAGAGCACAATAAATAAAAAAGAATGAAAAGAATTAAGGACAGTCTCAGAGACCTCTGGGACAACATTAAATGCACCAACGTTCAAATTATAGGGGGTCCCAGAAGAAGAAGAGAAACACAAAGGGACTGAGAAAATATTTGAAGAGATTATAGTTGAAAACTTCCCTAATATGGGTAAGCAAATAGTCAGTCAAGTCCAGGAAGTGCAGAGAGTCCCATATAGGATAAATCCAAGGAGAAACATGCCAAAACACATATTAATCAAATGATCAAAAATTAAATACAAAGAAAAAATATTAAAAGCAGCAAGGGAAAAGCAACAAATAACATACAAGGGAATCCCCATAAGGTTAACAGCTGATCTTTCAGCAGAAACTCCGCAAGCCAGAAGGGAGGCAGGACATATTTAAAGTGATGAAAGGCAAAAACCTACAACCAAGATTACTGTACCCAGCAAGGTTCTCATTCAGATTCGACAGAGAAATTAAAACCTTTACAGACAAGCAAGAGCTAAGAGAATTCAGCACCACCAAACCAGCTTTACAACAAATGCTAAAGGAACTTCCCTAGGCAGGAAACACAAGAGAAGGAAAACACCTACAATAACAAACACAAGACAATTAAGAAAATGGTCATAGGAACATACATATCAATAGCTACCTTAAATGTAAATGCATTAAATGCTCCAACCAAAAGACATAGACTGGCTGAATGGATACAAAAACATGACCCGTATATATGTTGTCTACAAGAGACCCACTTCAGACCTAGGGACACATACAGACTGAAAGTGAGGGGATGGCAAAAGATATTCCATGCAAATGGAAATCTAAAGAAAGCTGGAGTAGCAATTCTCATATCAGATAAAATAAAGAATGTTACAAGAGACAAGGAAGGACACTACATAATGATCAAGGGATCAATCCAAGAAGAAGATACAACAATTGTAAATATTTATGCACCCAACACAGGAGCACCTCTATACATAAGGCAACTGCTAACAGCCATAAAAGGGGAAATCGACAGCAACACAATAATAGTAGGGGACTTTAACACCCCACTTTAACCAATGGACAGATCATCCAAAATGAAAATAAATAAGGAAACACAAGATTTAAATGATACATTAAAAAAGATGGACTTAATTGGTATTTATAGGACATCCCATTCCAAAACAACAGAATACACTTTCCTCTCAAGTGCTCATGGAACATTCTCCAGGATAGATCAAATCTTGGGTCACAAATCAAGCCTTGCTAAATTTAAGAAAATTGAAATCGTATCAAGTATCTTTTCTGACTACAATGCCATGAGACTAGATATCACTTACAGGAAAAAATCTGTAAAAAATACAAACATATGGAGGCTAAACAATATACTGCTAAATAACCAAGAGATCACTGAAGAAATCAAAGAGGTAATCAAAAAATACCTAGAAACAAATGTCAATGAAAACATGATGACCCAAAACCTATGAGATGCAGCAAAAGCAGTTCTAAGAGGAAAGTTTATAGCAATACAATCCTACCTCAAGAAACAAGAAACATCTCAAATAAACAACCTAATTTTATACCTAAAGCAAATATAGAAAGAAGAACAAAAAACCCCAAAGTTAGCAGAAGGAAAGAAATCATAAAGATCAGATCAGAAATAAATGGAAAAGAAATGAAGGAAATGATAGCAAAGATCAATAAAAGTGAAAGCTGGTTCTTTGAGAGGATAAACAAAATTGATAGCCATTAGCCAGACTTATCAAGAAAAAAAGGAAGAAGACTCAAATCAAGAGAATTAGAAATGAAAAAGGAGAAGTAACAACTGACACTGCAGAAACAAAAAGGATCATGAGAGATTATTACAAGCAACTATATGCCAATAAAACGGACAACCCGGAAGAAATGGACAAACTCTTAGAAAAGCACAACCTTCTGAGACTGAACCAGGAAGAAACAGAAAATATAAGCACACCAATCACAAACACTGAAATTGAAACTGTGATTAAAAATCTCCCAACAAACAAAAGCCCAGGACCAGATGGCTTCACAGGCAAATTCTATCAAACATTTAGAGAAGAGCTAACACCTATCCTTCTCAAACTCTTCCAAAATATAGCAGAGGGAGGAACACTCCCAAACTCATTCTACAAGTCCACTGTCACCCTGATACCAAAACCAGACAAAGATGTCACAAAAAAAGAAAACTACAGGCCAATATCACTGATGAACATAGATGCAAAAATCCTCAACAAAATACTAGCAAACAGAATCCAACAGCACATTAAAAGGATCATACACCATGATCAAGTGGGGTTTATCCCAGGAATGCAACGATTCTTCAATATACGCAAATCAATCAATGTGATAAACCATATTAACAAATTGAAGGAGAAAAACCATATGATCATCTCAATAGATGCAGAAAAAGCTTTTGACAAAATTCAACACTTATGATAAAAACCCTCCAGAAAGTAGGCATAAAGCGAACTTACCTCAACATAATAAAGGTCATGTATGACAAACCCACAGCCAACATTGTTCTCAATGCTGAAAACCTGAAACCATTTCCACTAAGACCAGGAGCAAGACAAGGTTGCCCACTCTTACCACTATTATTCAACATAGTATTGGAAGTTTTAGCCACAGCAATCAGAGAAGAAAAAGAAATAAAAGGAATCCAAATTGGAAAAGAAGAACTAAAAGTGTCACTGTTTGCAGATGACATGATACTATACATAGAGAATCCTAAAGATGCCACCAGAAAACTACTAGAGCTAATCAATGAATTTGGTAAAGCAGCAGGATACAAAATTAATGCACAGAATTCTGTTGCATCCCTATACACTAATGATGAAAAATCTGAAAGAGAAATTAAGGAAACACTCCCATTTACCACTGCAACAAAAAGAATAAAATACCTAGGAATAAACCTACCTAAGGAGACAAAAGACCTGTATGCAGCAAACTATAAGACACTGAGGAAAGAAATTAAAGATGATACCAACTGATGGAGAGATATATCATGTTCTTGGATTGGAAGAATCAATATTGTGAAAATGACTATACTACCCAAAGCAGTCTACAGATTCAATGCAATCCCTATCAAGCTACCAATGGCATTTTTCACAGAACTAGAACAAAAAATTTCACAATTCATATGGAAACACAAAAGACCACGAATAGCCAGAGCAATCTTGAGAAAGAAAAACGGAGCTGGAGGAATCAGGCTCCCTGACTTCAGACTATACTACAAAGCTACAGTAATCAAGACAGTATGGTACTGGCACAAAATCAGAAATATAGATCAATGGAACAGGATAGAAAGCCCAGAGATAAACCCACACACATATGGTCACCTTATCTTTGATAAAGGAGGCAAGAACATATAATGGAGAAAAGACAGCCTCTTCAATAAGTGGTGCTGAGAAAACTGGACAGCTACATGTAAAAGAATGAAATTAGAACACTCCCTGACACCACACACAAAACTAAACTCAAAATGGATTAAAGACCTAAATGTAAGGCCAGACACTATAAAACTTAGAGGAAAACATAGGCAGAACACTCCATGATATAAATCACAGCAAGATCCTTTCTGACCCACCTCCCAGAGTAATGGTAATAAAAACAAAAATAAACAAACAGGACCTAATGAAGCTTAAAAGCTTTTGCATAGCAAAGGAAACTATAAACAAGACGAAAAGGCAACCCTCAGAATGGGAGAAGATATTTGCAAACAAATCAATGGACAAAGGATTAATCTCCAAAATATATAAACAGCTCATGCAGCTCAATGTTAAAAAAACAAACAACCCAATCCAAAACTGGGCAGAAGACCTAAATAGACATTTCTCCAAAGAAGATATACAGATTGTCAACAAACACATGAAAGGATGCTCAACATCACTAATCATTAGAGACATGTAAATCAAAACTACAATGAGGTATCACCTCACACCAGTCAGAATGGTCATCATCAAAAAATCTACGAACAATAAATGCTGGAGAGGGTGTGGAGAAAAGGGAACCCTCTTGCACTGTTGGTGGGAACGTAAATTGATACAGCCACTATGGAGAACAGCATGCAGGTTCATAAAAAACTAAAAATAGAACTACCATATGACCTAGCAATCCCACTACTGGGCATATACCCTGAGAAAACCATAATTCAAAAAGAGTCATGTTGGCTTCCCTGGTGGCGCAGTGGTTGGGAGTCCGCCTGCCGATGCAAGGGACATGGGTCCGTGCCCTGGTCCGGGAAGATCCCACATGCCGCGGAGCGGCTGGGCCTGTGCGCCATGGCCACTGAGCCTGCGCGTCTGGAGCCTGTGCTCCACAACGGGAGAGGCCACAACAGTGAGAGGCCCGCGTACCGCAAAAAAAAAAAAAAAAAAAAAAAAAAAAAAGTCATGTACCACAATGTTCACTGCAGTTCTATTTACAATAGCCAGGACATGGAAGCAAACTAAGTGTCCATTGACAGATGAATGGATAAAGAAGATATGGCTCATATATACAATGGAATATTACTCAGCCATAAAAGAAACGAAATTGAGTTATTTGTAATGAGGTGGATGGACCTAGAATCTGTCATACAGAGTGAAGTAAGTCAGAAAGAGAAAAACAAATACCATATGCTAACACATATATATGGAATCTTAAAAAAAAAAAAAAGGTTCTGAAGAACCTAGGGGCAGGACAGGAATAAAGACGCAGACATAGAGAATGGACTTGAGGACACAGGGAGGGGGAAGGGTAAGCTGGGACAAAGTGAGAGAGTGGCATGGACATATATACACTACCACATGTAAAATAGCTAGCTAGTGGGAAGCAGCCGCATAGCACACGGAGATCAGCTCGGTGCTTTGTGACCACCTAGAGGGGTGGGATAGGGAGGGTGGGAGGGAGGGAGTTGCAAGAGGGAAGAGATATGGGGACATATGTATATGTATAACTGATTCACTTTGTTATACAGCAGAAACTAACACACCATTGTAAAGCAATTATACTCCAATACAGATGTTTAAATAAATAAATAAATAAATATCCACAGCTTGCTCACATTGTCTTATAATCTCTTCTTCCATTCCTATCCACACAACAATGGGAGACTAGTATACCTGTTATGCTGTTATTAAAACAAAACACAGAAACAATTTAGATACATTATCCCCTATAAGTAACTTTGTCATCAGTCCAACCCAGATTAATTAACAAGCAAAAAGCAAACTCACTTGTCACATTATAAACTGTAAGTACTTATGTACAGTGTTGTCAGTGTACACAGACATTTGATACAGGGAATCACCATTTCACTTCTAATCTTTGATTTAGTTATGATTGGAAAATGACTAAAAATTTACAAGTGTAATGGGGACTCTCTATATTATATGTATACAAAATAAAATCTAGCAGAGATGGAGCAGGAAGTTGATCTTGGTTGTGTCTGAGGCCACTCAGTTTCTGTTGTTCTTGCTTGGTTCAGAGCCTCCAGCCTTTCCACTGATTCTGTCATGTTGTTTTTAGTTAAGCAGAGACAGTTTTAGGATTTGCAACTAAGAACTCTGACTGGTACATGCTTTTTGGTTTACCTCTTTTGCTTTACTGATCTTTATTTCTCAGTCTACACTTTCCCACATTAAAGAATCAGCTGCAACCCCTCACCTCTCTTCCTTCACACCCTAAGCCGCAGAGTTTGTTTCTGCTGAAATGTTTCTCACATCCTGTGTTTTGCAACAAAAATCATGTTAAAAGGGCAAGTCAGCTTTTTGATACTAGTATGGTATTAGTCCAGCTGTATTATAAGTTAAATAATAATTTGAGTACTTATGTGCCAAGTACTATTCCTGGTGCTACATGCCTCATTGAAGCATCACAACAGAACTATATGCTAGGTGTCATTACTCCCATCTTAGATGAGGAAACTAAGGTTCAGAGAGGTTAAATAACTTTATTAAGGTTACCTTGTTAGTACAAAGCAGAGATAAAACTCAAATCCAATAGTATACAATCACTTTAGAAGCTAAATACATTGGAATGTTTGGAAAATAACTCATCTGCAATCCAGGGTAAGTTTATACTTTATCTGAGATGGACCACCTATGTTACCTTCTAGTTCTTACCTGTCAGCTTAGTGAAGGCTTCCATGTCATCAATTGCTGTAGAAATGTGATACTTTTTTCCTTCAGAACCTGTTATCTCTATGTAAGGGTCTGCTTCGAGGAAGGCATCTGTAATCCTAAAGATCATTTTATAAACATTTATGCTTATGAGAAATTTTGAATATTTGTTTTATGCCTTGCTTAAAGTTAAGGAAATCTTTCTACTTTAGGGAAATAAAATCTTGAGACACAATGTTCTAAAGACAACTGCTTCTCAGACTTACAGATATAGAGAACAAACTAGTGGTTACCAGTGGGGAGAGGGAAGTGGGGAGGGGTAATATAGGGGTAGTGGATTAAGAGGTATAAACTATTAGGTATAAAATAAGCTACAAGGATATATTGTACAATGAGGAATACAGCTAATATTTTATAATAGCTATAAATGGAATACAACCTTTAAAAGTTGTGAATCACTATATTGTACACCTGCAACTTATAATTTTTAAAAAAGCAAAAAAAAAAAGACAACTGCTTCTCAATCATGCTAAATAAATCCATGGTGATTTGTGAACTACTACATTTACTGTGTTCCAGGCATTATAACAGAGCTTTAAATACATCATCTTATTTAATCTTTCCAACTATAAGATAGATGTAATCAGCCTCAATTTTACAGATGTAGAAATTAAGGAATTTTCATTTAATCAAGTTAGGAAGAAGTGGTACCAGGCTTTGTACCTACATCTCTCTGATTCTCCACATTAAAAACAAACAAAACAACAAAATCTCTTACCAAAGTGACAACCATACAAATAGGAGAAAGAATTCTAACCAGTGTGCTCATGAGAAGAGATGAGGAAAAGAGTAGAAAAGAAGGTAAATTTTCTCAACACAAATGTTAAATATGAACATGAAAGGCTTAAAATAAATCAATTTAAAACTATTTTAGAGACATGGAATTAACTTGACTCACACCCAACTTTTGGTAATTCCTCATGGGGTCTTTGAGTCACACAGAGACCTGGCTGTACTTTTCTGCTTTGGTTCTGACTGGATCAGGGAGAAGAGGTGAAATTCCTGTAGGTTTTACTATTTGCTACTAATTTTGATAATTGACAGGGTAAGGAGCAACATTAATCTTAATCTTTAAAATTCATTTTTGTCATTAATTTCAGAATATCAATTATCCACGTCCCACCTCTCACCTCCATGACTAATATCTGGTACCTAAGCGACTACCTGTGCGGAGGTCTAAGCCATCCCAGCGTGGCCTCCTTCCTGCCTAGCCTAAACCCCATCTTCTGCTTGAATCTATCCTCTTTACCCACTTTCCTCCTCACCTCTAATGAAGTTCACTTTCTGCTAGTTTTTATTTGTTTAAGCGAACCATTTTAGGTTTGTTCACTTAAAATTCACTTGAATTTACCTAGAAATCTCAACTTGACCCAAGTATGATACTCTAGCAAAGCATCATGGAAAATTTTATAGGGAAATAACAATCGAATTTCTTACATTGTATCAATGATGTTGCCAACTTTGTGTTGATAAGCTCTGCGATGCAAAGAGTTGCGTGTGTGGAACATGTCATACAGGTTTCCAACCTCCTGCAGAAGAATGTGGAACAATGTAGGATCAGATTAGGGATCTTCCCGGACCGGGGCACGAACCCGTGTCCCCTGCATCGGCAGGCGGACTCTCAACCACTGCGCCACCAAGGAAGCCCTACTGAGTGTTTTAACTCAGTGACACATTCTGTTTTAGGCATCTTAAATATAGTCTTTAAATTTCCCAATACCTCTAGAAATTAGGTATTATTATTCTTATAGTCTTCATTCTCAAGAGAAAGACCTTCTATAGTATAATACTGTAATGTTCTTTAGTTACATGATTCTAACCTAGCATGGGACCTAATGATTTTAGGATTTTAACTACCATGAAACACGTAATATAGTGATTAAGGATAATACTCAAGCCAAACTTCCTGGATTGAAATTCCAATTCTGCCATTAATTGTATGTCTTCTCTGTGCTTCAATCTGCTCATCTGTTAAATGGGATAATAACAGTATCTATTCCATAGGGTGGAGGAGGATTGAGTTAATCCCTCTAAAGCACAACATTCAATAAATGTCTATCATAATTTTATTATTATTTAACAATGCAGTAAAAGTGAAAAGAGCCTTATGATACTTCCAAATGCTAAGCATGAAGTAAAGAGATTGACAATTTACCAGGTAGTGATTTTTCCAAATTAGTTAAAGGTTATTTCTAGATTTCACACTAGGAACTATACCTTCCTCGTTGTTCTCTGACATAGCTTACCTTTTCTCTAGTACAAATGTGCTTCCTATCATCTACCTCACAGACACGGGCAAACTTAATAAAGCGCTTGTAATCAAAATTATTTTGGATTCCAAGATGATGGCAGTCCCTAGAAAGATTCCAAAGCAGAGAAATTAAATATTTCAACAAAGGAAACGGTACCTTAAATATCAACACTAAATTTATACAAGAATTTTATTTTGTTTATTTAAATAAAAATTGTATATATTTAAAGTATATAAGGATTTTAAACAACTTTTCTGAAGTGTTCAGTGCATACCTGGCAAAATAATCCCATTTGTCCACATCAATGCCATTTCTTTTATTGGCCACTATCTCATAAAGGAAGCTTTTTTCTTTAGGACGCCCTTTATATAGCCACTGGAAGACAAGAAAACCCAGCCCTTTATATAGCCACTGGAAGACAAGAAAACCCACTGAAAGTTTTAGGATAGGAGCCAAATCTATTTGTAAGCAAAGCAAAGCAACTGTATTAATCTGAAAATTATAAACAGATATTTGAACGGGAAGGTTAGGTAAGTGAGAAGGTTCTACTCATTCCTTCTTCCATTTAATTCCTAAATTAGTAGAAAAGGGAAAAGAAATGCTAAAGTGTGATACCCTGTTAATACTAAACCTTGTGCCTTCGGAGGGATCCTAACTCTATTACACTTCCCATAACCAACAAGCTTTCTTTCTTTTTTTTTTTTTTTTACGCGGGCCTCTCACTGTTGTGGCCTCTCCCGTTGCGGAGCACAGGCTCCGGACGCGCAGGCTCAGCGGCCATGGCTCACGAATCTTCCCGGACCGGGGCACGAACCCGTGTCTCCTGCATCGGCAGGCGGACTCTCAACCACTGCGCCACCAGGGAAGCCCCAACAAGCTTTCTTGTTTAAAAATTTAAAAAAAATATAAGATCTAATTATGAACTAGTAAGAATGTTCCTTATATTCTAATGCTTAAATTCAGGCATGAAAATTGTATTGTCTTTCAAAGTAGCCACACATCTAGTCTAAATGATATGCACCATTCAAAGAATTTTTGGAACTCTGTAGTTTGTTTGTTTGGGTTTTTTTGGCGGTGCAGTTTGGCCCGTGGGATCCTAGTTCCCCAACTAGGGACAGAACCCGGGCCCTCAGCAGTGAAAGCATCACAGTCCTAACCAGTGGACTGCCAGGGA
The DNA here is from genome assembly GCF_951394435.1 of Stenella coeruleoalba. Classification (NCBI taxonomy): domain Eukaryota; kingdom Metazoa; phylum Chordata; class Mammalia; order Artiodactyla; family Delphinidae; genus Stenella; species Stenella coeruleoalba. The sequence goes on along the minus strand of NC_137161.1, from coordinate 22,340,597 downwards.
ATTCCCAGGAGCTCTGTTTTTTGGAAACAGGATATTTGCTATAAAATCCACCTCTTTATCTTATGCCTTACAAGTAGCTTTGTATATTTTAAGGAAAAAAACTTTAAAAACCACAAAGGGAAATTCTTTTTTCTAAGTAAAATAAAAAAGATCAAAAAGGAAACAAAACATATTTCCCTCTAAACTAATTCAACTTTTTTCTAGGTCTTCACATATCTAAATATTTCAAATATGTTAATTTTAATGAATAAACAAGACATACTTCTACATTTTCCAAACTAAGTTACTTTAGGCTTCTATATAAAATACTGCATACATATTCATTAAAAATATTTATATATGTATTTTAATTTGGGGGATAACTTCTGAAGAACTCAGTTAAGAGCTGGAAGAACTATATAAGTCTTTTATTTTTTGCATTAAACAGTAGAAATGTATCACATATTTTATCATTTAGTCTCTCTAAAATAGCCAAATGTCACCTCTTCAAATAGATCTGAAGGAATCAAGCAGAGAGACTAGATGAAAGGAACCAGTCAGTTCAAATTAAGTTGTACACAAACTTACCTTTGAAGAATCTTTGATGGGTGACTCAGGTGGTCCTGTAATTTGTTCCTTGATAAACCAAATATCTTCTTCAGGGATGAGACCATACTGTTCCATGACATCTCTGAGTCCGTTAGAATTAACTAGGTGCTCAAACATCATAACCGAGCCCTGTTCATGCTGGGAAAAGTCAGCACAGTATGGTCTGTTGTAGACTCTAGTCCATCAGAGACCCCTCATTATTTAAATTACTCTTGGCTCCAGGTAATTCAGAGGTAAGGTTCTAATGCATGTTAATTATCAAGTTTTCAACTATAATCTTACAGATATTTTTAAAAATCTGTCAAATTTGTCTATATTGGGACTCCCCTGGTAGTCCAGTGGTTAAGAATCCTCCTTCCAATGCAGGGGATGCAGGTTCTATCCATGGTCAGGGATCTAAGATCCCACATGCTGTGGGGCAACTAAGCCCGCGAGCTCTAGAGCCTGTGTGCCACAACTGGAGAGCCCGCGAGCTGCAATGAAGAGCCCATGTGCTGCAAGGAAAGATCCCACATGCTGCAACGAAGACCCAATGCAGCCAAATAAATAAATAAATATCAGATGGGACTGGAAAAAAAAACCCTCTATATTTTACCAGTCTATAAACCTTTACAAACTAGGTTCATCATTATTACATAAATGTTTAATGAGATATAATCATTTATAATACATAAGTATTGTACACTACAACTGAATATTACCAGATCATAAAGATAGAATAGGTTTTTTTTTTTTTTCTGAGATGTACCACTTGCAGAATCTTAGTTCCCGGACCAGGGATTGAACCCAGGCCCCAGCAGTGAAAGAGCTGAGTCCTAACCACTGGACCGCCAGGGAATTCCCAATAGAATACCATTTTAATGAATACCACTATAAAATTTAGTTGTATTGTTTCATCAGCTTTGGAATTTGTGAAGATGCAAGTTCTATTAGCATTTCCATCTACTGATAAAAAGGGGTAATTCCAGGGCTTCCCTGGTGGTGCAGTGGTTGAGAATCTGCCTGCCAATACAGGGGACACAGGTTCGAGCCCTGGTCTGGGGAGATCCCACATGCCGTGGAGCAACTAGGCCCGTGAGCCACAACTACTGAGCCTGCGCGTCTGGAGCCTGTGCTCCGCAACAAGAGAGGCCACGACAGTGAGAGGCCCGCGCACCGCGATGAAGAGTAGCCCCCGCTCGCTGCAACTACAGAAAGCCCTCGCACAGAAACAAAGACCCAACACACCCCAAAATAAATAAAATATAAATTTAATTTAAAAAAAAGGGGGGGGTAATTCCAAACTTGCCAGTAAAAACAAAAATGTCTCAGAGCCCTGAAGTCAAGATCTGGACTGGAATCTCAAATTAGACTCATTTTACTCATCTGTCTCTGCTTGCTCATTTATAATCGTTATAAAGATCAAATGGCCCACTGGAGGGAGACATCACAGGTCTTAGCAAAAACAAACTCAAGAAACATGAAGACAAAACCCTGAATAGTCCTATATCTATTTTTTAACTGAATCAAGATATATATCAATTACATAGAGGAAAAACAGTAAGTTTATGAAATTTGGCAGCCATGGCCTTAATCAGGTGATTGAAGTTAATATTACCAGTAATGGCTTAAAAAGACCTTATGTGCCTCTAATGGGATACACTAAGAAGGTCACACGTGGCATTCTGCCAAAAACAGATAGTCTGACAGTATGAGGAAACCGAAAACTGAAACTCAAAGTAAGGGGCAATCCACAAAATAATCTACCTGTATACTTCAAAAAATGACAAGGTCACGAGAGATAAAGACGGAAGAATTGTTGCAGATCAAAAGAAACTAAAGAGAAATGGCAACTAAGGGTAATGTATGATGGATCAGGACCAAAAATGGTTTTCTTTCCCCTTTTCTATATGGACAGTTGTTGAAATTTGATAGAAAGTCTGTAAATTAGATAATAGTACTGTATCAATAATAATTTCCTGATTTTAATAAATGTACTGAGGTTATGTACGAGAATGTTCTTATTTTTAGGAAATACCTACTGAAGCTTTAGGAATAAACGGGCATGCCTACAACATACTTTCAAATGGTTCAGAAAAAAACTTATACATACAGAAAAATTCAAGTTCCACAAAGATAGCACAGACAATAATAACTAAAATTATAAGCAACTTAGAAGTAAATATAATAAAAGATGTATAAAACCTTTATGGAGAAAATTACAACATTTATAATAGACGAGCAAAAGGCCAAAGATACCTAATAAAAGAAACAGCTGTCCTACCAGCTATCAAGACTTATTATAAAGAAGTAACAATTATGAAAAGTGTGGAATGCAACAGAATCCAGAAAGATTCATCATTACAGAATGTTAAAAAAATGTTGGGGTTGGTATCACAGAATCAGTGGGGACAGTGGTAGAGCATTTGACTGCAGATCACTGGGGAAATTCAATAAACAATTATCCATATTAAAAAAGAAATCAGATTTCTACCACACATATGCAGAGAAATAAATTCCCATGAGGTAAGGACTTACATGTTAAAGGCAAAATATTTAAAGAAAAAGACTTGGGAATGGCTGAGTAGATCCTATTTCAATCGACCCTGTTGGAGAAAAAAACTAACTCTGGACAACTTCCTGAAGGTATTGGATTATGACCAAAAGCAGGCAGATGTTAGAGGGAAATAAACACTTGGAAGAGAAAGGCAGTGGGCAATATTCCAGTTCTTTTATGGCTTTTAGCCTGAGGGAGGCCCTAAGGCTGCAGAACTGGAGAGAAACTATCCATCTTACTAGGTTGAAGAACCAGAAATACTTCATCAAAATTTAAAATTTTTGTTTCTCAAAAGCCACCTTCATTAAAGAAATGAATTGGTAAGTCAGAGACTGGGGTGGGGACAGGGACTATATTCACAATACATGTATCTGACTATATATATAATTACTCAAATTGATAACTAAAAGGCAAACATTCAAATTTTTTAAATGAGTAAATGGAAAAACTCTTCACAAAAGATGATTTATCAATGACAAAGTACAGGAAATGGTACTCAACATACCACAGAGGATGCCAAAAAAAAAAAAAAAATCCTATAAGAGACCATTTCACACTCATTAGAAAGAATAACTTAAAAAACTAAATGTTGGGGAGGCTATGGAACAACAGGCACTCTCATATTGCTGGCAGAGTGTAAAATGGGAAACATCCGGTAGTTGCTTATAAAGTTAAGTATCCATCTACTTAATGACCCAGCAATTCTACTCCTAGATGAACCTAAGACAAATGAAAACGTTTTCCATAAAAATCGTGTACAGTAACATGCATAGCATCTTTATTCATAACAGCCAAAAAACTGAAAACAACCCAAATTCTACAAAAGGAGAAAAAATAAAAAATCATAACTTATTCATACAATGGAATACTACCTCAGCAATGAGCAGGGACCGACAACTGATGCATGACACACCAACGAATCTCAAAATCATTGTGTTGAGTGAATAAGAGCAAGACACAAAAGAGTACCTATTATAGGATTCTACTCTTATCAATTCTAAGACAGGCAAAACTAGTCTGTTTATAAAAATCAGAAGGTAATAGTGGGAGGGAGATGTAGGAACTGACTGAAAAGGGTCACAAAGGAATTTTCCAGGAAGATGAAAATATTCTATATCTCAACTTGGGTAGTGGCTACATGGATGTATACATTTGTCAAAACTCACTGAACTGTACACTGAAGATCTGTACAACATATTGTATACGAATTACCTTTAAAGAGAGAGAGAAAAAATAGTGGTTGACATGTAAGAAGTGTTCAATATGTATTAATACCTTTTTCTACTCCAAATAATAGTGTGGCCCAAAATAGGAGTTGACCTAACTTTACTTCTCAAAAATTGATTCCAAAAATACAGGTCAGTCACCTGCAAATCTGTAAGTATAAAATGAACTTAGCTGGTATTAGTTACTTCATGGTCATACAAAATGAGTCAAAGCCAGAGTCAGCCTTTTATTTTTTATTTTATACTAGTGTGATAGAGTAGAAAGAGCATTAAATTAGCAGCTAGGAAACCTGGTTTTCTAGTGCTGGCTTTATCATTTAACAACTTTGTGATTTTTGGTGCATCAATACACCTCTACGAATTTCAAGTTCCTTTATACTTACGAAACTGGAGATAATGATTTCCTCCTTAGAGATTACTGTGAGGATCAAATGAAAGCATTATATATAAACACTCTGAAAAACTGTAAAAGGAAGAATACTTTAACACAGCAGTCATTGCTTAGTCTTTATTTTATTGACTATTAAATATATGAATACATACCGTCCATTTCACATCTGGGCGAGCAAGTGGAATAAATCTTCCATCGAACATATGAGAAAATGGCCCATGACCTTAAAAACAAAAGCAGCCTTAGAACAAGAAAAATGTTTGTAAATTGGTAAAATGTAAATCTTTTTAGTTAAACTTGAATATCAATAGAAATTAATAATCTATAAATACATCACAAAAAGGAACAAACCCTTCCTTCCTATTTTCTAAAACAAGAGAACAGGAAGCAGAACAAATACAGGAAAGTAAGCTCTCCACTGAGGGGTCTCTGAGTCACCATAGTTTACATAAATCTGATAAAAGGACAGTTTTGTGTAACCAAAGGAATGTTAATGACAAAAACTTTTGGCTTCTTCAGATTATATATTGGTAGTGTTAGAACAGCAGTTTTAACACAATCCACTAGGGTTAGAAAGAAAATATTAGAACTTTATTACTCTCAACCTTTAAAAACATCTATTTTTATGTAAATTTTATAATGTATGTAATTTATTTTATAATAAATATACACATATCAGGGCTTATCTTGGGTTTTTACTGATGATATGGGCAATCAAAAGTGGAGATCACTACTTTATCTTATTCATAAGTGATCTTAACATTCCACAACATCTAGTAATATGAAACTTTGCTGAGGCACAACTCTGGATTATCAGAATTTCTGAAGGAGTTACAGTTGGCCCTCTGCATCCGCAGATTCAATCAACCTCGGACAAAAAAATATTCAGAAAAAAAAATTCCAGAAAGTTCCAAAAAGCAAAACTTGAATTTGCCAGGCTTGCTGGCAACTATTTACATATAGCTTACACTGTGCTGGTATTATAAGTAATTTAGAATTGATTTAAAGTACATGGGAGGATGTGTGTGGGTTATATGCAAATTTTATATAAGGGGCTTGAGCATCCAGGATTTTGGGGTTTTGGGGGGTTTTTTTTGTATCCGCAGGGGGTCCTGATAGATGGGAAAGGGAGCCTACCTGGACCAGCCCTGGGCCTTTTTGCATGTTGCAGTCTGTACACAAAGGCTTGTTACTACAGAGCTCAGACTCCTAGAAATTGGCAAAAGTTTCCAATGATTCCCTCTCAAAATACCAAAAATCTGTTAAATTTATGATCTAGGGCTGATACTGGTCCTACTGAAATCTCCAAGGGGACATGCTGAAGAGCGTGCCCTATGCCTTTAAGTATCTGGCTACTGAAACCTCCCTTTCCCTGCACTGAGGGCACATGCAAACTCTTAGGATCCTCCAACAGGTAGGAATAAATTACAAGGCTAGGGCTTCCCTGGTGGCACAGTGGTTGAGAGTCCGCCTGCTGATGCAGGGGACACGGGTTCGTGCCCCGGTCCGGGAGGATCCCACATGCCACGGAGCGGCTGGGCCTGTGAGCTATGGCTGCTGAGTCTGCGCGTCAGGAGCCTGTGCTCCACAATGGGAGAGGCCACAACAGTGAGAGGCCCGCGTACAGCGAAAAAAAAAAAAAAAAAAAAAATTACAAGGATAGGGGAAAAATCTCCTGTGATAAAAGAGAACAGTCCTTTTTCTCTTTCTTTGACCATGGAAAAGGATGATATTCTTCTACTTGGATTTAAGTGGCCCAAGACCTCACATGGGTCAGGGAAGAAAAGAAGTTCTCTAAATCCGTTGTTAATCTGTTAGAGCAGATTATGTATTCTAGGTGTGAGAAGAATAGATTTGACAAATTATCTAAAGGAAAATGGCAATTTTATTTCAACCAAGATAAAGGAAAAATCAAATTCACATCATCCAACACACAGTAGTCAGAAAAAAATCACTATCAGAAAGTCCCTTCATATAACCTGCAACAAAGATGTTTAACATGGGAAATTCATTGAAAGCCTACAAAAAAAAATAGCAATGCTTTGGGCTTATGAATCATTCTAGGAAGAAGCAATGGCACATTTACATTAATGTTAACTGAAGAATTAAAACACAACTTTCATATTCTCCTAGTTAGTTGGATTTTTTAATTTCAAAGAGAGGTACCATGTGGTTTTTACATTAGAACTCTGGCTCTTTGAACTGCTTACCGAGATCATGACAAAGACCAGCGATCTGAACACAGAGCATATCTCGTTCACTTATCTGCAGCTCTGGTTGTTTTTCACTCAGTTCACGAACTAGACGTCCTGCTAGATACCCTACGCTGCAGAGCGGAAAAAACAAAACAAAAATGAAAAAATTACTCTTCTGTTTGAAAGATGAGCGACTGTTAAGATTTGTATTTGTCCTTGATAAATCCTTAAGGAGGCTGTGAATTAGACTTTGGGTGAAGGAGCCTTCCCAGCAGTTTGAGTATAAAAAGCCCTCTTTTCCCCTTTTTTGTTTCAGAGTCTACCTGATTGAACTAGCTATAGGCTCAGTCTCAGGTCATTTTGGGCTGTATTACATTTCTGATTTGTAGGGATTTGCAAGACAAAGACAGTTGTTTTTAATTCCTCAAAGAACTGCTCTGCTGCCTAAATGATTTTAAAAGATTGATTTGCCCAACTACATTTTCTTTAATTTGATTATTATTAGCTTCTGAATATTAGCCCATAGTTTTACATTATATTGTGTGGGTTCATGTAACCTTACTGGGTTTTTTTTTTTTGTATATTTAAATTAATATTTTCTGAGGGGCAGATTTACATACCCTGTCTCATTAATACCAGGCAGCGGAAGCATTCCCCAGTGAGACATAATGTCTACACACAATATAGTGAGGCAAAAGAGATATAAACATCTTATATTAAGCCCACTTAAATATACCTACTTTTATAAACTGTCATCTCGATTCAATCAACTCTTACACCTTTAACTTTAGCCTCCATTAGGACCCCATCAACAAGCTGTGGTCTTACAAGGAGTCCTAGAAACTTTCCTTTTTATTCTCTGGCTATTTTATCTATTTTTGTATAAAGGCTCTGGGGTCTCCAGGGAGGAGTTGAGCCCAGGGACACAGGCCTTTTTAAAAAAATTTAACTTGATTAATTGGTCTAATTGTTGCCCCAAACAATTGTTCAACTGTTGATCAGGTATCTCAGTGTAATTTTCTTCCAGCCTTTTAAATATATGTGTGTGTGTGTGTGTGTGTGTGTGTGTGTGTGTATTAAACTGGGGTAAATAGAATGATAGAATGGACTTCTTCGGGGCCCTTAATGTTGGGGACCAATAAGATGTCCCCTTGGCCCATCCAACCTTACATAGTGTTGTATAAAAACGTTTGTTTTAATCTCATTACCATCCATTTTATTTATCCAATTTCTTAATAACCATCTAAAGATTTTTATCCTGTTGAGACAAGTCCCGTTAAAATTTCCACCTTCTTGGGAAGAAGTCTCTTAACTTTCCCCTCAGCTTTTTTTCCCTATTAACCAACCCAATTAACATTACTTAACCTAATGTTTTCATTAGCATCTGTAAGGCCCATTGAGGGTAACCCTAGAGACTACAAATAAGGCTTCCCAAACTGGTTTATTTTTGTCTCTTTTAAACTAAGGGAGTTCTGAAATTGGGTCATTTGTAGGGATGTGGATGGATCTAGAGACTGTTATACAGACTGAAGTTAAGTCAGAAAGAGAAAAACAAATACCGTATGCTAACACATATATGTGGAACCTAGAAAAATGGTACAGATGAACCGGTTTGCAGGGCAGAAATTGAGACACAGATGTAGAGAACAAACTTATGGTCACCAAGTGGGGAAAGCGGCGGGGGTGTGTGTGTGTGATGAATTGGGCGATTGGGGTTGACATGTATACACTGATGTGTATAAAATTGATGACTAATAAGGACCTGCTGCATAAAAAAATAAATAAAAGTAAAAAAAAATAATTGGATAAAGTCAGTGACAAGATAAATTCAACACCTATGTTAAGTCCACAAAATCAAGAAGAGATAAAAAAACAAGAAACAAAAAACAAAATACTGAGTATAGTTCCCTGTGCTATACAGTAGGTCCTTGTTGGGTATCTATTTTATATATAGCATTGTTGAACTAGATAATATGGTCTCTATTCTTAATGGAATATGTGGTGAATTTACAACAAAAGGTAACATTTAAATCAATGGAATTAAATCCACAACTTATGACAAAGAAAACTGTATCAAATCATGTTGTACACCTTAAACATACACAACGTTATATGTCAATTATATCATGATAAATCTGGGGGAAAATAAGATATTCAAATTTTTTTAAAGTTAAGAAAAAAACTAAAAATGCTAAAAAAAAGATAAATAAATAAACTAAGGGAGTTCTTAGGTTAGCTGTTTTATATATACTACCATCTTCTAAGTTGTTTTTTTATAGGTAAAAATAAAACAGCTGTTTGTTATGAGAGCTCTCTAAAAAATTTACTAATTTACCAAGTTTCTCCAATTTTAAGGATTCACTGTCTGGTCATTGATGAATAGTATCTTTTTTTTTTTTTTGCGGTATGCGGGCCTCTCACTGTTGTGGCCTCTCCCGTTGCGGAGCGCAGGCTCCGGACGCGCAGGCTCAGCGGCCATGGCTCACGGGCCTAGCCGCTCTGCGGCATGTGGGATCTTCCCGGACCGGGGCACGAACCTGTGTCCCCTGCATAGGCAGGCGGACTCTCAACCACTGCACCACCAGGGAAGTCCGATGAATAGTATCTTAATAGTGACTCAAGCCAATAAAATGCAAGAGGCATCCCCACAAGAGAGTGCAAAGGATGCAGCCTTCATAAGATTTAGAAATTTCCTCCCCCAAACAGCCTAAGAGAGTAAAGTCCTTCGTTGTACAGGTGGTTGCAATGAAGGTTGAGATGACAAAGGCCCCTTATGGGCTGGGACCCCTTATGACAAATTTTCCTGAGAGTTGATACAGCCAGGCAAAAAGATTGCTCAGAATTCCAGTCTATTTGACTGGTTGCCAAATGTACACCATATGTGTACCTCCTGGGTAGCAGAGACCAAGCTCTCAGAACACAGGAGAAAAAAAAAAAAAGTCTAAGAAGATCAGGTAGAACATTTACATCTCTAAGACACAGGTAGAGAAATGCAAGTTCTCCCAGAAGGGCTTTTGTTTCTTTAAGTTCAGAATTTTGAAAAGATGTTTTATCAAGTTGGGTTTTTCTAGCTGCATATGAAAAAAAAATTAATTTTGGAATGTCAAAAGAACCCCAGTTTGGCCATTTTTAGGATGAGCTTTAATTCCCAATTAAGCAAGTACTTGCAAGTACAAATTCTGTACGTACATAATAAAAATTTCCCAGTGTCTGTCAATTGGGGTAACCCATCAGCGTTTTTTAACTGAGCAAAATCTTCCCAGTGTCTTTCAAGTGAGGATAACCCACTCTGTCATTCAACTGACCACAATCTTCCTAATGTCTTTCAACTGAAGATAACCCTGTTACCTCTTTTTGAAACTAAGTTCAAGGAAAACCTACTCCTCCAGTGAGAAGTTAAATACCACCAAATAAAACTTAGGACCATAAGCAAATAACAGGAGATCCAAGATCCAGGAGACACTCATCCAAATTCATCTGGACTCACTGAGGAGACAGACGGGCACAAGAGGCCTCTGCTAGTACCAAGGCTCCAGATCCTCGTAAAGTTCAGGCAAAGGAGAAAAGTTGGCTCTGGATCCCTTCGTGGTCACTGAACTGTCAACTGAAGAAAAACACTACCTAAAAGTTCCAAGTTATGTTTTATTCAGAGATCTTACTGAGGACTGTAGCCCGGGAAACAGTCTCAGACAGCACTGAGGCATTGTTCCAAAGAGGTAAGGGAGGAACCAGGGTATATAGGAGTTTCTGGTGGAAAAAAAAAAAACATTTCGTCCAACATCAAAAGACTACTGCTAATGACAAAAACCAGTCACTTCAAGTTAATAATTTTTAGCATTTTCCTATGTATGGGAAGATGTAAGAGTCTGGGGTCATTGAAATTATTCCTTAGATATTCATCTGATCTATCTAGGGCCAGCATGCTGTTTTTCTCCACCCTGAATTCCCCTCTGGGTGCAGCACTGGGGGCAGCTGCAGTGGCTTGATGGCTTGACGGCGGGCAATATTTGTTGTTTACTAGAATGACAGGTAACATTTTTTTGGTCTACATTTGTGATTAGCAGTAATCTTTTTACACTTGACCACATGTTTTCCCCAGCAAAAAAGTTCACATATATACTGGCTCCTCCCTTACCTCTCTGGAGCAGTTCCTCAGAGCTATCTGAGAACTCCTGGGCTATAGTACTCAGTAAGGTCCCCAAATAAAACTTAACTCATAACTTTCACATCGTGCATTTTTCTTTCAGTTAACACTCAAGAATTTCAATATGTTTTTCAAATGTTCTAATATACCTCGAGGGCAACTTAACAGAATAGTCTGTTTCAGAACTAGGCAGAAACACACAGATTCCCAAAAGCAGGACCTCTTGACTCACAATCACTTATCATTAGGGAAATGCAAAATCAAATCACAGTGAGACATCACCTCATACCCATTAGGAAGGGTTTTTGGGGTTTTTTTTTGGCTGTTCCACGTAGCATGCAGATCTTAGTTCCCCAAACAGGGATTGAACCCGTCCCCGCTGCACTGGAAGCACAGAGTCTTAACCACTGGACCACCAGGGAAGTCCCTAGGATGTCTATTATAAAACAAAACAAAAACTAACAAATTTTGGCCAGGATGTGGAGAAATTGGAACCCTTGTACACTGTTGGTGGGAATGTAAAATGGTGCAGCCACTATAGAAAACAGTAGAGCAGTTTCTCAAAATATTAAAAATAGAATTACCATATGATCCAGTAATTCCACTTCTGGGTATATACCCAAAAGAAGTGAAAGCAGGGTCTTGAAGAGATATTTGCACATCCACGTTCATAGCGGTCACAATTGCCAAAGAGGTGGAAGCAACCCAAGAGTCCACAGATGAATGAAGGGATAAATGAAATGTAACATATACATACAATGGAATATTATTCAGCCTTAAAAAGTAAGGATATTCTGACACATGCTCCAATATGAGTGACTCTTGGGGAAATTATGCTAAATGAAATAAGCCAATCACAAAAAGACAAATACTCTATGAAATCACTTATATGAGATACCTAGAACAGTCAAATTCATTAGAACAGAAAGTAGAATGGTGGTTATCAGGGACTGGGGAGAAGAGGAATGGGGAATTCAATGGGTACAGAGTTTCAGTTTTGCGAGATGAAAAAGTTCCGGAACTTGGTTGCACAATAATGTGGATATATTTAACACTATTGAACTATAAACTTAAAAATGGTTAGGATGGTAAATTTTATATTCTGTGTATTTTACCACAATTTTTTTTAAAAGCAGAGCTTCTGGTATTGTAATGTTTACAACATAGATTGTAGAAAAGGTGCTCAACAAATGTTAAATACACTTTTAGCATTTCTACCTGAAAGTACTTCCTGAATGAATACAATATCTTTCTTGCCCCCTAAACTCTGAGCTTCACAAGGATAGAAACACTTGATATCTTGTTGGTTTGGTAGGCACTAATAAGTTTTCAATAAATATTTGTTGATGAATAAACATTTGAGTAGATGCATGTGTTCTGGCTAATTAAACATGCTTCTAAACAAACAAACAAAACCAAAGTAACGCAGCAGTTTCCCCTTATTATTGGTTTCACTTTCCTCATTTCAGTTACCAGCAGTTAATCATGGTCTGAAAATATTAAATGGAAACTTCCAGAAATACACAATTCATAAGTTTTAAATTATACTTCATTCTGAGTAGCATGATGAAATATCACACTGTTCTGCTCCATCACGACTGTGTCGTGAATCATTCTTTTGTCCAGCGTGTCCCACACATTAAATCACTTAGTAGCCAACACAATCATCAGATTGACGGCCAAGGTTTCCACAGTGCTTGTGTTCAAGTGACCCTTATTTTACTTCATAATGGCCCCAAAGTGCAAGAGTAGTAAAGCTGGCAATTCAGATGTGCCAAAGACAAGTCGAGAAGTGCTTCCGGTAAGTGAGTGAAACGGTCAAAATTCTCAACTCAATAAAGATAGAACAAAATTGTACGCTGAGGTTGCTAAGATCTATCATAAGAACAAATCTTCTACCTGTGAAATAGTGAAGAAGGAAAAAGAAATTTGTGCTAGTTTTGCTGTTGCATCTCAAACTGTCAGAGTTACAGCCACGGTGTGTGATAAGTGCTTAATTAAGATGGCAAAGGCATTAAATTTGTACAATAAGATATTCTGAAAGAGAGAAACCACATGCACATAACTTTTATTGCACTGTATTGTTATAATTGTTCCATTTTATTATTAGTTGTTGTTAATCTCTTACTGTGCTTAATTTATAAATTAAACTTTATCATAGGTATGTATTTTTAAGGAAAAAACATAGTATAAATAAGGTTTGGTAGTATCTGTGGTTTCAGGCATCCACTGGGAGTCTAGGAGCATATACCCCGTGGATAAGGGGTGGACCACTTACACTGTGAGTACTTCATGAAAATCTAGATAACTGTCTGATTCTTCTGCGCCTATGTCCACCTGGCTCTACATTTTTATAATGAAAAAGAAGACCAGGGACTTCTCTGGCGGTGCAGTGGTTACCGCCTGCCAATGCAAGGGACATGGGTTCGAGCCCTGGTCCGGGAAGATCCCACATGCACGGAGCAACTAAGGCAGTGCGCCACAACTACTGAGCCTGCGCTCTAGAGCCCACGAGCCACAACTACTGAGCCCATGTGTCACAACTGCCGAAGCCCGCACGCCTAGAGCCCATGTTCCGCAACAAGAGAAGGCACCGCAATGAGAAGCCCGTGCACTGCAATGAAGAGTAGCCCACACTCGCGGCAACTAGAGAAAGCCTGTGCGCATCAAAGAAGTCCAAACGCAGGCAAAAAAAAAAAAAAAAAAAGCAGAGCAAGCAAAGTCTCAACTATGTTGTATGTAACAGAGGTGCCACCTTCTCTAAGCTTGTGAATGCTTTTCTGATTTACACGTTTCCTGATAGGTAAGAAAACAATGTGGTTTTTTTGTTTTTCGTTTTTTTAAATTTATTTTTGGCTGCATTAGGTCTTTGATGCTGCATGTGGGCTTCCTCTAGTTGCAGAGAGCAGGGGCTAATCTTCGTTGTGGTGCACAGGCTTCTCATTGCGGTGGCTTCTCTTGTCGAGAAGCACAGGCTCTAGGTGCACAGGCTTCAGTAGTTGTGGCACACGGGCTCAGTAGTTGTGGCACACAGGCTTAGTTGCTCTGCGGCATGTGGGATCTTCCCAGGCCAGGGCTCGAACCCGTGTCCCCTGCATTGGCAGGCAGATTCTTAACCACTGCGCCACCAGGGAAGCCCAACGATGTGGTTTTAAAGGGCAATTATGTATAAGACTAAATAGGAAATGTAGGAAAGTTAAATAATCAAACTTACAAAGTTAATTGTATCAGTAACCAACCCTATTAACTTTTAAATAATATTTAAACACAAATATTTCATCTAAAAGTCCTTCCAGGCACTTTCATTTTCTTTCCAGGAAGGATTTGAGGTGGCTTCTAAGAATACATAAAATAAGTAAAGTAGAGCAAAGTAAATCAAACCTTCAACTTTCTCATCAATAAAATAAGGATATTATTGGGAATTCCCTGGCAGTCCAATGGTTAGGACTCCACGCTTCCACTGCACGGGGCACGGGTTCGATCCCTGGCTGGGGAACTAAGATCCTGCATGCCACATGGCTCGGCCAAAGGAAAAAAAAGTCAAATATTGATTGTCTCAGTCAAACAAGGCTCTTAAAAAAAATAAGGCTATTATTACCATTTTATAAAACTATTTGTTTTCTAAAAGATACGATGTGACCGAGAAGGGACTTAATAACTATAAGTTCCCCACCCCAATACCCTTCTTACCCTAGACTATGCTCAAATCGATTGTGTGAAGCTCCTGGAAAAACATAGTAACCGCCTCCCAACTGCTTAATATATCGCAGGCGCTGAAATTGAGGTGTGTCGATGATTCGGATGAGAAGAGGGTGAAATTCAATGTGACCATGGATAGGATCATTAATCACCTAGAAAATTATAAATTAATGTGAATAACAATACATAACACCATCTAAAATTTTTGTCCAGTCATTCCTATCTACAGTGCAAAGTCAAAACTATTCATTTTTAAGTAAGAATAATACTAAGGGAAATGACAAGTTATGAATATCTTTACCTTATTTAGGTATCACTACCAGACAAAGCAAGTATATTGGACCTAATGGATTAATGGATTCTAATAACAGAAGGGTAAAGATTTCAATCTTTCTTTTATGTGTATGATTTCATTAGCCTTTAGTAAGTTAGTCTGGTATTCAAGTTAAACATACTCATTTAACACACTCATTCAGATCACATACACTATTTTACCACAGGCACTGTGTCTAATTTTTTGTAAATGTATCTACCCATCACTATAATCCTTCATAAAAAAAAAAAAAACCTCCTACCATGTAGTAAACAATCATAGGCAGGAAGTACTATAAAATTCTACAGCACTTAATGTCTCTAAGAAGTACTTACTTATACTTAGTAAACATACATTTCATAATTATTCATTACTCTAAGCTTAAGCAGGGGCTTTAAATATGGGTGAAGATCTTTTTTTTTTTTTTTTTTTGCGGTACGCGGGCCTCTCACTGTTGTGGCCTCTCCCGTTGCGGAGCACAGGCTCCAGACGCGCAGGCTCAGCAGCCATGGCTCACGGGCCCAGCCGCTCTGCGACATGTGGGATCTTCCTGGACCGGGGCACGAACCCGTGTCCCCTGCATCGGCAGGCGGACTCTCAACCACTGCGTCACCAGGGAAGCCCTATGGGTGAAGATTTAATGCTCCTCTATGTTTCTTTAAATAAAGATAACATCTTTCTTAATTGTCCATAACTGTCTTTTAAAAAGAATGTTTCAGAATAAAAAAAGAAACATGATAAATGATCTAATCCATGATTTTCAAACTGCTTCAAATGGTTCCATGAAGTTCCTAAAAAATGTATGGAATTCTGGGAGGTGAAGGGCCTTGTCTGCCTCATTTACTGCCATATTCTCAGAACCCATCAAACAGCACAGTTCCTGGCACAGAGTAGGAACTCAGACACATTTTAAATGACTACTGTTGAAACATTATTGCAAAGTAATACAGTGTACCAAGTATATCTTTAATAATACACCAAGAATGATGTCAAAGTATCTCAGCAATAGAAGGATGTTGTAATTCAACCCTGTGAATGTCCTTATCAGAGAAGAAAAAGTTGCACAATTTTTAAATATATGAAAATCATATACTGGTCTATTATTTCTCCCTTATACAAGATCAATGTAACCACGAAACAAATGAGAATCTATCTTTTAAATTAATAAATTAATTTATTTATTTTTGGCTGTGTTGGGTTTTAGTTGCTACACGTGGGCTTTCTCTAGTTGTGCCAAGTGTGGGCTACTCTTCGTTGCAGTACACGGGCTTCTCATTGCGGTGGCTTCTCTTGCTGTGAAGCATGGGCTCTAGGCACATGGGCTTCAGTAGTTGTGGCACGCAGGCTCAGTAGTTGTGGCTCGTGGGCTCTGGAGCGCAGTCTCAGTAGTTGTGGCGCACAGGCTTAGTTGCTCCGCAGCATGTGGGATCTTCCCAGACCAGGGCTTGAACCCGTGTTCCCTGTATTGGCAGGCAGATTCTTAACCACTGCGCCACCAGGAAAGTCCCAAGAATCTATTTTATTTTGAAAAATTATGAAAGAAAAGTCCCATAATCTACTTTTAATCCATTTAAAGATCTAAAAGACTTCACTGTCAATTTTTCAATGGTTAATAACTGTTTTTAAAAGAACTCAATGAAAATTATTTTTAACTTAGTATCATAACACACACTCTCCTTTCAGGTCAAAATGCATCATGAACAGTTTCTCATGTTTTTACAAATCTTAATAATTATCACTGTAATGGCTCTATTTCATTGATGAACCAACATTTTTAAACCACTCCCCTAACACTGGGCTTTGCGAAACTAGAAATTCTATTTAGTCAATTTCATATTCCCTTTGCAACCCTTAGTGTGTATATGTGATATTAAAGTGTTTTGATCACTTTTTTAAATTAATTTTTATTGGGGAATAGTTGATTTACATCGTTGTGTTCGTTTCTGCTGTAAAGCAAAGTGAATCAGTTATACATATACATATATCCACTCTTTTTTAGATTCTATTCCCACATAGGTCATTACAGAGTACTGAGTAGAGCTCTGATCATTGTATATAATCTGTTATTTTTGTTCCTGCAGTATTTTTTTGAGGTATAGTTGACTTAAATATTATATTAGTTTCAGGTTACAACATAGTGATTCAAAATTTTTATAGAATATACTCCACTTACAGTTTTATAATATACTGGCTATATTCCCTGTGCCATACAGTATATCCTTGTAGCTTATTTTATACATAGCAGTTTGTACCTCTCAATCCCCTACTTCTATTTTGCCCCTCCCTCTTCCCTCTCCTAATTGCTAACCCCTCATTTGTTCTCTATTATTCTTGAGTTTTTTTCTGTTTTGCTATATTCATTTGTTTCATTTTTTAGATTCCAACGTAAGTGATAACATACAGTATTTGTCTTTCTCTGACTTATTTCACTAGGAGTAATACCCTCCAAGTCCATCCATGTTGTTGCAAATAGCAAAATTTCACTCTTTATGGCTGAGTACTATTCCATTGCGTATATATATCTTCTTTATCCATTCATCTGTTGATGGACACTTAGATTGCTTCCATATCTTGGCAATTGTAAATAATGCTGCTATGAATATTGCGATACATGTATCTTTTCAAATTAGCATTTGTGTTTTCTTCAGATATATGCCTAGGAGTGGAACTGCTAGATCATATGGTAGTTCTATTTCCAGTTTTTTGAGGAATCTCCATACTGTTTTACACAGTGGGTGTACCAATTTCCATTCCTAGCAAGGGTGTACAAGGGTTCCCTTTTCTCCACACCCTTGCCAACATTTGTTATTTGTGGGCTTTTTGATGATAGCCATTATGACAGGTGTGAGATGATATCTCACTGTGGTTTTGATTTGCATTTTTCTGATAATTAGTGACGTTTAGCATCTTTTCATCTGCCTGTTGGCCATTATGTATGTCTTCTTTGGAAAAACGTCTATTCAGGTCTTCTGTCCATTTTCCTTCTACTAATTTTGGGTTCTGTTTGTTCTTCTTTATCTAGTTCCTTTAGATGTAAGGTTAGCTTATTTGAGATTTTTCTTTTTCCTGAGGTAGGTTTTTATTGCTATAAAGGTCCCTCTTAGAACTGCTTTTGCTGCATCCCTTAGATTTTGGATTGCTGTGTTTTCATTTTCACTTGTCTCCAAGTTTTTTTGATATTTTCCTTGATTTTTTTCAGTGATCCATTCGTTATTTAGTAGCATGTCTAGCCTCCACAGGTTTGTGTTTTTTGCAGTTTTTTTCTTGTAAGTTGATTTCTAGTCTCATAGCATTGTGGTCGGAAAAGACGCTTGACATGATTTCAATTTTCTTAAGTTTACTGAGACTTGTTTTGTGGCCTAGAACGTGATCTATCCTGGAGAGTGTTTCATGTGCACTTGAAAAGAATGTGTATTCTGGGACCTCCCTGGAGGCCCAGTGGTTAAGACTCTGAGCTTCTACTGCAGGGGGTGCGGGTTCAATCCCTGGCCAGGGAAATAAGATCCCACATGCCACACGGCATGGCCAAAAAAAAAAAATGTGTATTCTGCTGCTTTTGGATGGAATATTCTCTATATATCTGTTACATTCATTTGGAATAATATGTCATTTAACTCCTGTGTTTCCTAATTGATCTTCTGTCTGGATGATCTGTCCATTGGTGTAAGTGGGGTGTTAAAGTTCCTTACTATTATTGTGTTACTGTCAATTTCTCCCTTTATGTCTGTCAATATTTCCTTTATGTATTTAGGTGCTCCTATGTTGGGTACATATATATTTACAGTTGTTATATAACTTCTTTTTGGAGTGATCCCTTGGTCATTATGTAGTGTCCTTCTTTGTCTCTTGTAACAGTCTTTGTTTTAACGTTTATTTTGTCTAAGTTTTTGTTACCCCAGCTTTCTTTTGCTTTTGCTTTTTTAATATTTATTTGGCTGCACTGGGTCTTAGTTGCGGCACACGGGATCTTCGTCATGGCACGCAGGATCTTTAGTTGCGGCATGCAGGATCTTTTAGTTGTTACATGCGTACCCCGGCTTTCTTTCGATTTCTATTTGCATGGAATATCTTTTTCCATTCTCTCACTTTGTCTGTTTCTTTAGGTCTGAAGTGAGTCTCTTGTAGGCAGTCTATATAAGGGTCTTGTTTTTGTACCCATTCATCCACTCCATGTCTTTTGATTGGAGCATTTGGCCCATTTACATTTAAAGTAATTATTGATAGGTATGTACTTATTGCCATTTTGTTAACTGTTCGGGGGTTGTTTTTGTATTCTTTTTTGTTCCTTTCTTCTTCCTTTGTTCTCCTCCCTTGTGATTTGATAACTGTCTTTAGCGTTATGTTTGCATTCCTTTCTCTTTTTTGTGTATGTATCAGTTATAGGTTTTTAGTTTGTGCTTACCAGGTTTATATATAGCAATCTATATATATAAATGATTATTTTAAGTTGCTGATCTCTTAATTTCAAATGCCTTTTAACAACCTTACATTTTTACTCCCCTCCTGCCGTGAGTACTGTTTTTAGTGTCATATTTTACATCTTTTTGTTTTGTGTATCCCTTAACTACTTACTGCAGATATAGATGATTTTACTTTTGCCTTTTAACCTTCCTCCTAGTTTTGTACGTGGTTGATTGAATACCTTCACTGTATATTTGCCTTTACTAATGAGCTTTTTACTTTCATAATTTTCATGTTTCTAGTTGTGGCCTTTTCTTTTTTGCTTAGAGAAGTGCCTTTAGCATTTCTTGTAAAGCTGGCTGTGGTGATGAACTTATTTAGGTTTTGCTTATCTATAAAACTTGATTTCTCTATCAAATCTTACTGAGAACCTTGCCAGGTAGGTTCTTGGTTCTTGATATTCTACCACTCTCTTCTGGCCTGCAGAGTTTCTGCTAATAAGTCAGCTAATAGTCGACGGGAGTTCCTGCATACATAACTTGTTGCTTGTGCCTTGCTGCTTTTAATATTCTCTCTTAGTCTACTGCTGATTCCTTCTAGTGTATTTTTCATTTCAGTTATGGTATTCCTCATCCCTGCTTGGTTCTTCTCCATATTTTCTAACTCTTTGTTAAAAATTTCTAACATCTCACTCTGTGAATCCATTCTTCTCCTGAGTTCTTTGATCTTATTTACTATCATTACCTTCAACTCTTTATCAGCTAGATTGTCTATCTCCACTTCACTTAGTTCTTTTGAGGTTTTATTTTGTTCAAATAAAATAAACATATTTTATTTAGTTTGGAACATATTCCTCTATTGTCTTGTTTAGTTTGGAACATATTCCTCTACTGTCTCATTTTGCCTAAATTGCTGTTTTTATTTCTACGTATCTGATATGTTGGTTATGTTTCCTGACCTTGGAGAAGTGGCCTTTTGTGGGAGACGTCCTATGTGTCCCAGCAGCGCACTCCCCTCTGGTCACTAGGGTTATATGTTCTAGGGATGCCCCCAGTGTGAGCTGCATGGGTCCTTCTGTTGTGGTGGGCTGACTACTGTGGGTGGTCTGATAGGCATGGCTGGCACCCCAATTTGCTTGGTTGCCGGGCCCTACCTTGTGTGGAGGCTGCTAGCCACTGGTTGGCAGGGCCGGGTCACAAGGTGGCTGGCTGCAGAACCCCAGGGGATCCTGGGGCTACTGCTGGCTCACTGGTGGGCAGAGCCAGGTTCTGAGATGAGTGGTTGTGAGGCTGAGGTTCCTGAATCTGGTGTTGGCCTGCTGGTGGGTGGGGCCAGTTCTTAACACTGCTGGTTGTGAGTTCCAGGGTGTCCCAAAGCTGGTGCTAGCCTGCTGGTGAGTGGGGATGAATTCCAGGGTGGCTGGCTGAGGAGTCCAAAGTACCTCAGAGCTGGTGTTGGCTTGCTGATGGGTGGGTCCAGGGGCTGGGGCGTCACAGGGCTGTTGTCAGCCTGCTGGTGGGCAGGCGCAGGGCCCAGGGTGGGTCCTAGGCTACTGCCAGCTCACTGGTGGGTGGAGCTGGTCCCGAGGTCTCTGGATGCAGGGCCCTGGGGGTCCCGAAGCTGACAGTCTGCTGATGGGTGGGCCTGGATCCCAGGGCTGCTGACGGAGGCACCCAAGGTGCCCCAGAGCTGGAGCTGGCCTACTGGTGGGCAGGGTTCAGAGGTAGGGCCCCTGGACTGCTGATGTGTTGGCTGGGTCCTGACAGGGCAGGCTGTGGGGCTGCAGTGGTCCTGGGGCCCGTGTCTGCCCTCTGGTGGGCAGGATCAGGGTCTAGGAGCTCCTGGGACTGGTGCGCACCTACTGGTGGGTAAAACTGGGTCCTGGGGCTAGTGCTGGCCCAATGGCGGGGGCACAGCTGGATTCTGGGGTCCCTGGCTGCAGGACCCAGGGGTCCCAGAGCTGGGGGTGTGGGGCTGGTTCCTGACACAGCTGGCTGTAGGGTCAGGGTTGTCCTGAAGCTTGTGTCAGCCCACTGGTGAGCGGGGCCAGATCCTTGGGTGCCTGGCTGAGGTGCCCAGGGTGTCTCAGAGCTGGTGTCTCCCAGTGTTATTTAATATAATCTACTCCTTCTATAGTCACATGGTCCACTTACTTATCACTTTTAAAGGTATATGATATTCTGTTGTGTTACTAGCCAAGCAGGATGAAACAATTCTATTGCCTTCTGTATATGCCAAGCACTGAGGATGAGGGATGAATAATTACCATTCCTGCCCCCAGGAAAAATAATAGAATCTATTTGTAGAGTAGTGGGGAAAGAGAATGGGGAAAAAGAAACAAAAGAAGGAGTGGTCAGTTCTACCCTGAAGAAAGGGGAACAGGAACCCTCAGAAAAAGATTCAGAGGTGGTGATTCTATAATTTCACACATATTAGGTAGACATTTCACTGTTTTAAAATTCTGTTTTAAAAAGACCAGGGACTTTCCTGGTCGTCCAGTGGTTAGGACTCTGCGCTTCCACTGTGGGGAGGGCACAGGTTAGATCCCTGATCAGGGAACTAGGATCCCCAAAGCCACACAGCATGGCCAAAAAAAAAAAAAAAATCACCAATACATTTGACAAATTAGTGCCTACTATGTCAAACACTGCACTTCATCCTCACTATTATGCAATTCCTGGTTTCAGAGGCCAATTGAACTAAATTTAGCATGAAGAAAACTAAGCCAAGAATAAGAGGTTATAGTCTTCGGTTAGGCAATGGTTTCTTAGATATGACACCAAATGCATAAGAGACAAAAGCAAAAATAGATACACTGGACTATATCAAAATTTAAAACTTTTGTGCTCCAAAGAACACCATCAAGAAACTAAAAAGAGGGGACTTCCCTGGTGGGATGGTGGTTGAGAATCCGCCTGCCAATGCAGGGGACACGGGTTTGATCCCTGGTCTGGGAGGGTCCCACATTCTGTGGAGCAACTAAGCTCGTGCGCCACAACTACTGAGCCTGTGCTCTAAAGCCTGTGCTCTGCAATGAAAAGCCCATGCACTACAATGAGGAGAGGCCCCTGCTCACCGAAACTAGAGAAAGCCTGCGCACAGCAACGAAGACCCAATGCAGCCAAAAATAAATAAATAAACACATTTACAAAGAAGCAATACTGATTAAAAAAACAAAACTAAACTAAACTAAAAATATAGGGAATTCCCTGGTGGTCCAGGGGTTAGGACTCTACGCTTCCACTGTTGGGAGCCCAGGTTCAATCCCTGGTCAGGGAACTAAGAGCCCGCAAGCCTCATGATGTGGTCTAAATAAATAAATAAAAAGACAGTAAAAAGATAATCCAGAGGATGGGAGAAAATATTTGCATATTATATATTTAATAAGGGAATTGTATCCTGAATATATAAAGAACTGTTACAATTTAAATTAGATTGTGGTGATGACTGAACAACCTTGTGAACTTTCTAAAAAACACTGACTTGTATATTTAAAATGAGTGAATAAAAGAAAATATCTGTGTGTCACTGAGTCACTTTGCTGTACAGCAGAGATTGGCACAACATTGTAAATCAACTACACTTCAATAACAAATAAAATAAAATAAAATAAAATGAATGAATTGCAAGGTATGTGAATTATATCTCACTAAAACTGTTTTTATTTAAAAAAAAAAGGGTTAAAAAAGGTAACTAACACCCCATTGTAAAGCAATTATACTCCAATAAAGATGTTAAAAAAAAAGGTAGATGCCAAATTAGGGTAGGAATTAATTCTTTGTTCAACTGTACTGCTGATGAAGCTAAGGTCAAAAAAGGTATCAATTTCATTACTAGACAGTGACTCACCGACTCAAGTACTTAGTAGCTTTAAGATCTATTTTCAATGACTATAGTTTACATATGAGGTTAAACAATTTTGTTTTTAATGAAAAATAGAAAAAATAAATAAAAGGGGGCAAATGAAACTACTGACTGCCTTGAAAATTACTTCAAAAAGATTTTTTGTTGCAAACTGTGAAAATGTGACCTCAGAGATTATCTGAGATGATCTCAACTAATGAAGAAAACTCATCTTATCTCTGCCCTGCCTGATGAGAACACCCATGCTGCTGCTATTGAGAAAGGACAAAAAAGAATGCAGGACAGCAACTGTCTCCCAATTGCAGAACAAAATATTTAGATATCATCTTTGGTAAGTGATTCTTCTATTTACTTCTTCATAAAAATGAAGTATTTTAATATTAGGTAACATTTTCAAAAAGGGCTACGATTTGATCATTCCTCAAATAACAGATTTGCTCTAAGAACAACTACTTTGTCTGTAAAAGAAGATTCTTGTAGAATTGAACCAAACACACTTATTAAATATCTTCAAACACGATTTTCAATGAAAAATAAGCAGACTGACTTGTAACAGTAAAATTGAAATTCATGTGCTCATAGGATCTGAGATAACTCAATACATAAAACACCTCTGATGAAAAGTGCAAAAGATGACTGTGTAAAAGGAGAATGAGACCCCTTCCCCTCTTCCAGGTCTGAAACTAAGTTTTCTTACCCTATAGATGTCAAAAGCATAAACAGTGTGGTACATTTCCTGTAACCAACCAATCAAGAAACATTTCTTTAATTACGGTATTAGAACCATCCTGAAGAGCTTGTGAAAAATGCACATTCCTGGGTCTCTACTGTAAGTTCCCAGAATCAGAATTTCTGAGATGGGAGCTAGGCAGTTGACTGCTTGTTAAAATGATTCTTGGGACACTGAGTGTGAAAAACAGGGCTTTTGAAATGTCTGGAAGGGGATGGGGGATAAGAAATAAACAGTTATTGATAGATCAAATTTTAGGCATATATCTGTTCTTTCGTCTACTGTTTGACAAAAAAGTTCACCAAAACTGATAAGTAATTTTAATTTAAAAGTTATTCTATGACTAAGGGGTAACTAGGGCTATATGTGTCGATATGGATAGTTCTCAAAAATACAACATTATATGAAAGCTTAGAAGGTTACTTCTAATAAAATGAAATTCCATTTATAAATGTTTAAAAAATATGTAAAACAATACTATACACTGTTTATGGCTATACATACACATGTAGTAAAAATCTAAAAAAACATTCAAGAAAATGATTAAACACTTGGGGAAAAAAGGATGGAAACAGAATTCAAGAGGGGTACAAACGAGGCCTTCTACTGTTTCTAATATTTTGTTCTAAATATAATAGATCTGAAGCAAATTAGGCAAAATGTTAAGATTTGACAAGCTGGGCAGTAGTCTATGCTTTTCTGTGTGCTTAAAATATTTTAGTTTTTCTCGTGGTTATTTTAGAAAATGCAGAAAGTTTAGGAAAGTAAAAACCCATTACTCACAATCCCGTTACTGAAAAGAGATTTCTTTCCATTCTTTTCAAAATGAATTCTACATAATTGAGTTATATCACTTTATATTAAAAAAATAATAAACTCAGATTCCTCTTACCTTCATTGTATAAACATGAGTTTGATCCAGTTGTTGGATATTATTAAGCAGCTTTATTCTCTTCCCATAGGAACTAAAATTATAACAGGATAAGCAAATCTATCATTATTTGCTAAATAATAATCCCTGGAGTATATAATAGTATATAATCAACTGTAGGTTGTTAGAATAGAAGTCAGATTAAAAGGAACAGTTAATAATTCAAACATACTCCTATTAGAAACCCTCTCCCTTCCTTTGCTTCTAAGACATGAAACTCTTCTGCCCTCAATCCTCTTCTCTCTTGGTAAATTCAGACTTCAACACCTCTCATACCTATATCACTGAATGCTCAATTTACACTTCAAACTTATTTTAACCTAATTGAGGCCAACATCTACCCTCATGATCCTAAATTTGCATGGCTCACGTAAGCGAAATCTCAAGATAGGTAAATCCCTTTGAAGTAGAGCACAGTGATAATGAAAAAGGTTTTTGGAATCAGGCAGAACTGACTCACATCTGCACGTGGAATCTATATGATCTTGGAAAAGTTACTTAACCTTTTTTGGTACACTGACGTTCTCATCTATAGCACAGAGATAATACTATCTCCCTCACAGGGCTGGAGAGGGATTAAACAGTGTGTCCGGCACTGAGGATACAAAAGACTCAGTTCCTGCCCTCAAGAACTATAGGAGAATTTTAACTATGATTACAGATGTTATAGAAATTATTATTGATGTTAAATTCAATATTTATCCCATCAGCAGTGTTTTAAGGACAAGAATCTAGGAGTTTATTAGTATAACCAAGCGGGGAGTATGTGAACAAAGTTATCTAACTAAACTGGGCAAAGATGTTACATATAGGAAGACTACATTTGTTTGACAAACTGAGCCTTTGTCATATCAAAATAACTTTCAAAGTGAAATAATCATTGCTTACATCAACTAAGAAACAGTCACATCAAATGCAAATGTCTAGAATACAATGAAAGGAAACGCAGGACAATGTAAGACTTCTTGGCAGGGGTGGCTGTCAGTCACGTGATCAGTCCATGAATAGATTTTTAAAACTCTTTATAGTGATGAGTTGCAAAGTTCCAAGTTTGACTTATGAGCATCAGGTATGAATTATGCATGAATCAAGTATATATGGTTTTAGCTTCATTTATACCTATTGTCCTCTATTAGTAATTACTCATAATGCTCCAGTCTTGAGAAAGAATTTAATAGGAATTAAACAACTCAAAATCCTATAATTCACTTTCTTGCTCCATTTACACTTACTAATTGGTCTAGGCATGTTAGCCTGGTACCTGGCTGAAGCAGGAGGCAAGGGGTTAGCCTTTATCAATCCTTTAGCTAATTAGACTGAAATGTAAATCTTTTGCTAAAAGTCCTAGATAGACTTGGAGCCAGAAGTACTACAATTGACCTCTATGTTGTCCCCCAAGACCCACAGTAACTACAGAATCTAAGAATGATTTTTTTGGAATGTACAGAAGCATCATTACAGCTGATAAACCATTAAAGCAGCATAGCTTGTGTTTTACTATTCCCCTACCCTCATCAGTTTGAAATAACAAGCATAGGGAAAGGCCAGGCTCCAAGAAGTACTTTAAGGCAGAGCTGTAACTGACACAGGTTAAGTATAGTTGCACAGTGGAGCATAACCAAGAATCACAGCATAAAATAATACCAAACCTAAACCAACCTCACAGCCCAGTCTTTTCCTCAACTGATACTCAGTATTCATCACTTAATTAGAACTCCAAAAGAAACTACTGTATTCATAAAGAAATCACATGGGGGGGGGGTGGGCAAAATGGGTGAAGGGGCTTCAAGAGGTACAAACTTCCAGTTATAAAATAAATAAGTCATGGGAATGTAATGTACTCCATGATGACTATAGTCAATAATGTTGTAGTGCATGTTTAAAGTTGCCAAGTGATGGTATACAATTTATGTTTTAAGCAGGGCAAGAAAATTTAAGCATAACATGTTCGCTGCTTGTACTGGGCCCTCCCTAATGTGCAATGTGCATTATACATTAACCAGACCTCCTCAAAGTTGGGAATGCCTGCTCAACTGTAAAAAACAATGCTTTTTTCCTTCTTCTGATGCCAACAATGTAACTCCTTAGAAGATTAATTTTTCCTTTCCTAATCCTGTAAGGGATCTTGGTGACATACTGTGCCTATGTGCAGATCTGGACTATGTATCTTTGGTGAACTTTACATAAAATGTCAGTGTGTCACTTTGATGTACAATCTGTTTTCTCGAAAATGTATATGACTGTTCCTTTGACTTCTAACAGGCAGAAGAGTCCTCAGAGTTTTCTAAAAGACTGTCTCTTGGGTTATAATCCTCAGGTTGGCTTGAATAAAACTCTCTATTTCTCATTTAGATCGAATATTGATTAATTTTTTGTTGACCCAAGAGAGTAAATCTGTTTTTTGTTGTTTTTTGTTTTGTTTTGTTTTTTTGCACAGCTTGCAGGATCTTAGTTTCCTGATCAGGGATCGAACCCTCACCCTTGGCAGTGAAAGCACAGACTCCTAACCACTGGACTGCCAGGGAATTCCGAAGAGAGTAAATCTTAAAAGTCCTCATCACAAGAAAAAAAATGTCTTTGTAATTTTGTATGGTGACAGAGGGTACTAGACTTATTGTGGTAATCACTTCGCAATATATACGAACATTGAATCATTACATTGTACACCTGAAACTAATATGTCAATTATACCTCAATAAAAATATTTAATTTTTTAAAAAAAATCACTGATTAAAGTATATTTAAAAAGCCACCCAAAACCTGGAGGTGTTTTTGTTTTGGCAAAGGCTATGGCAAAATAAATACTTTAAACAAAGATCTGGGCCAGAATAGTTGGACTACAATAAGATTTTATTTCCATATTTCATCATTTCTGAAATCTACTGTTTCTTACAACTGATGTGTACATTTAATGTGACAATATTTCTTATTTTTTTAGAAAAATCTTTTACCGTCATCAGTTAATCATAAAACTGAGGAAATACAGGAGTACTTGTCTAAACTGGATTCCCCCTAGAAAGCAGAGTGTAGGACAAGAGCATGCATACAGTTAATTTATTTTGGATGTGAATCCTGGGATATGGAGTGGAGGGCTAGAAAAGGTGAAACAGGAAACGAGGGGAAAATAATGCAAGGGTACATTAATAAGTTGGTTGCACTGGACGACTGTGAACAACTTCAACGGATCCCACTGAAATCCTCAAAGGCAGCTCTGTCCAGGAGAACTTTGTCATGATGGAAATATTCTATATCTGCCCTGTTCAGCATGGTAGCCACCAGCCATAAGTGGCTACTGAGCACCTGAATTATGGATAGTATAACTGAGAAATTAAAATTTTCACTTCATTTAATTTTAATTAATTTTAACACATAGGTAGTGGCTGCTGCATAGGAAAACACAGCTCTAAGGGATACTGCAGAATCCACCTCAGAGTTAAGACGTGGGCACAAAAAGACATGACATATAGTGTTCCTTTTGGAATTTTTACTATTTTGTTAACTCATGTGTCCCAAGTTCCTGGAAGAATGCCTAACGCATAATGAGCCCTCCATAAATATTTGTTGAATAAATCAACAGCATTTGGGTCCACAAAGTATATGGTTCCCTTTAAAAGCAAAACTCTATTAGAAAAAATTCCATTCAGTTCAAACAATAAGCTACTATTATACATAAGAAATAGGTAGTAAGCGGGACTTTGGGGGGACAGAAGGGGCTGATACATAATTATGAAAGAGGCAAGATTAGGTTCCCAAGGATTCTGACCCAAAGGAGGCTTATTAAAAGTCAGTAAAATGTTCTAAAGTAATCTTTCCCTCAATCTACTTGCATTATCAATTACTAAACAACAATGCATGAGGTAATTCAGTATAATCTTTTGTTCTGATTCTTTGGTTACTGTTTCCACAAACAACACTTAGCTAAGTGGAATTCCAGAAGAAAAGACCACATTTTACCACTGTTGCCAATTCCCTAATAGAAACAAAGTCTCTACTTTAAGGAAGGTTTAAATATTGATTGGATCTTCAACTGAGATATTTAAAGTGGACTTACACAAATCTAGACCCTAGAATCTCCAGTCACATATAGGGATCTCAACCTACATATATAATTTATGAAGGGCTTAACATGTGCTAATCACTCTACATACAATGTCTCATTATTATTAGCCATTTCACAGGTGCAGAAACTGAAGGGTTAAATAAATTGTCCCAAATCATACATCTGAAAAGTGCCAAACTACTTTGGATAGTGTCTTTAAATCTAATACCAGGGAAGCATTCCAGCCTTAAGTAGCTCTAGAAAGACCTAGAAATATACTCAAGATAGGGTTGTAGCCTTGATTTTTCTTGCCAACATTTTTTTCCTATCAATTCTTCTACATTTTCTGGAGTGTATAATTCAATTATTCTGAACTTGAGAGTAAAAAGTTGGTCACTACAAACTTCATGAAGGCTTATTAGCAAAATTTTTAAAAACAGGAATCATTAGTAATATTTAACATAGGATTTGCACAGCAAAAACAAATAAAAACAACTCTTAGACAGCAGGTGTGGTATTCTGTTTTAAAACCTGTGCAGATTTAAAATGAGGACACTTAATATCAGCAATCTTGGGCTTTGTCTCTTCAGTGTGAATAAAAAGGTCTTAAGTATGCTTGGCTACAATGTGAATTTTATCATTCTTACCTTATTCCAAGGTCTTCAAGAAGAGACTCATCAAGAAAGGGCAGTATTGAACCTGTGATTTTCTTCTCTGTGGAAGAAAAGGGAGGGAAAAAAATGAATGATTTCAATATTCACAGCACATGCTTTTGATTTCTTTCAATTTGGATCCACCAGAATTTACTCAGATCAACATTTTTTTGAGCACCCAGTACTGGCAACAAACTGTGCCAAGTACCACATTTTTGATTGCTACTTGGAAAGTCTTAATTTTATTTATTTTTAATTTCTTTTTTTAAATAAATTTATTTATTTTTGGCTGCATTGGGTCTTCGTTGCTGCGCACGGGCTTCCTCTAGTTGCGGTGAGTGCTGGCTACTCTTCGTTGTGGTGCAAGGGCTTCTCACTGGGGTGGCTTCTCTTGTTGCAGAGCACGGGCTCTAGGTGCGTGGGCTTCAGTAGTTGTGGCGCGCGGGCTTCAGTAGTTGTGGCACGCGGGCTCAGTAGTTGTGGCTTGCAGGCTCTAGAGCACAGGCTCAGTAGTTGTGGCATATGGACTTAGTTGCTCCGCGGCATGTGGTATCTTCCCGGACCAGGGCTCAAAGCTGTGTCCCCTGCATTGGCAGGAGGATTCTTAACTACTGCGCCCCAGGGAAGCCCGGAAAGTCTTAATTTTAATTTGATAACTATACCAAGAGGACTTTTTTGATAAACCAGGTAAAATTTTTTAAATTATTTGAGTAAATTATTTGTAAGGAAGTCCAGCTGCAAAACTGGCAGCTTCTTCCTGAAACAGGTGAGGTTTGGGGTGGGGCGGGGAAAGAAATGTCAGTCTATTGTTAGAATAGTCAGGTCAAAACCATAGCCTGAGGGATGCTCCACAAGTTGACTTAGTTCTAAAACCTCCAAAGAAAGCACACAATCTGTTTAGTAAGGTTTATATACATTAAAAATATTTATTTATTTATTTTGGCTGCATTGGGTCTTCTTTGCTGCACATGGGCTTTCTCTAGTTGTGTCGAGCGGGGGCTACTCTTCGTAGTGGTGTGCGGGCTTCTCATTGCAGTGTCTTCCCTTGTTGCAGGGCACGGGCTGTAGGCACATGGGCTCAGTAGTTGTGGCTCACAGGCTCTAGAGCGCAGGCTCAGTAGCTGTGGTTCACGGGCTTAGTTGCTCCAGGGATGTGGGGTCCTCCCAGACCAGGGCTCAAATCCGCTTCCCCTGCATTGGCAGGCGGATTCTTAACCACTGTGCCACCAGGGAAGTCTCACATGGTTTATTTTTCTTTATCTTTCTATATAGTTAATTCCAGATCTTCCTGACCTCAGATTCCAGAACACTGGACTATTTTCAAACAAACAAAAGTCTTTCTAAAGGTAACAAGAGAAAATGAGGATGTAATTTTCCAGAAAGAAAAAAACATTTAAATGAAAATGGCATTTTGGGGGGTGTTTTTCAAGCATAAAAAATATTCAATATAAAAAATCCAAACAATATAAAGTATAAAATATCAACTTACTCATATTCTCCTAATAATCATTAATATTTTAGATAACAAAATTCAAGACATTTACTTATGCAATTATGTAATTTTACACAAATGAAATTATGTTGTTTATAATCTATTTTTCCCAACTAATAGGTCATAAAGATCTTTCTTGTCAATTATTAACAATTATTAATGATGTAGTTTCATCATTTTTAATGGTTGTCTTTTATTCCACAATACAGATGTACCATAACACATTTAACCAATTTCTTCTGAACCTTATGCTCCTCACCACTAAAATGAGTATAACTGAACCTATGTCACAGAGTTATTGTAAAGATTTTATAAGATGAAACATGAAGTGCAGAGAATAGTACTTCACGCAAAGTAAATGCTCCAT
Organism: Stenella coeruleoalba; assembly: GCF_951394435.1. NCBI lineage: Eukaryota > Metazoa > Chordata > Mammalia > Artiodactyla > Delphinidae > Stenella > Stenella coeruleoalba. Next base: position 22,309,028 of record NC_137161.1, on the reverse strand, counting down.
AAATTGTTAATCATCAATATTACTTACTATTATTATCAATGGATATTTAGACCATTTCTACTTTTTTGCTATTTATAACTAGTGGTTAGAAGACTAATCTTGAATATATTTCTTTGGACAGTGTACAAATGTTTCTGTAAACTCCTACAAGTAAAATTTTCTATAAGTAAAAAGGTATTCCCAAACTGTCCAGGGTTAAGCAAATTGATACTTCCATCAACTTTATTGGATTACCAATCTTTAAATATTTTTCCATTTAAATTTTAAAATCAGTGTTTTTAAAATTACTGTTAAGACTGAATGTTTTTTTTCTGTTTTTATTGGCTGCTTGTCAATTGTTCTTGTGTTTTGCTCATTTTCCTACTGGGGTGTTTTTTTCCTTGTTCTTAGTTGACTTTATAACTTTGGTTATGTTCTCCATTTTTTTTCTTTTCTCACTGGTTTGTTTATTCCCTTATTGCTGAGGGAAATCCAATGCATTTTGATGAGAACACTTGTTAAGGTATAAGTGGCATGAATTCTGGAGTCCAAAGACCTAACTTTAAAATCCAGCTCTGAAAAAAAAAAAAAAAAAAAAAAATCCAGCTCTGCTTTTTTCTAGTTGTGTGGCCTTTGAATCTCAAACACATCATCTACTAAAAAATACACATTACAGTCTCTAAATTCCTGTGAAATTGTATTCCAAAATGAGGAAAGGGACCCAGCACCTGTGCTTAGTTTTGTCAAATAAAAACAAATTTGGACTTGCAAGCTGCTGTGTATAAAACAGATAAAAAACAAGGTCGTACTGTATAGCACAGGGAACTACATTCAACACCTTGTAATAATCTATAACAGAAAAGAATCTGAAAAAGACTACATACACACACACACACACACACACACACACACACATATCACTTTTCTGTATACCAGAAACTAATACAACATTGTAAATTAACTATACTTCAATTAAAAAAATCTGGACTTAGATAGGGACAGACTCTAATTAGGGAGAAAATTATTGCAATAGGGAGAACGTTCTGACCTCAGAAATCTGCAAGTGGCTCAAAATCAAAAGGTTTTTTTTGGTTGGTTTGTTTGTTTTTTAATAGGATAAAGTAGGAGCAAGCAGAGATAAGCAGAATCTTTGGAGAGGAAGTGACCCCAGTCTGACAGGACATTGGCTGTGGTCAGCCAGTTCTTAGGAGAAGTTGATCAGGGAGCAGTAAGAAATTAGCAACTGTGAACACTTGGTCAGTTTTTACCAATTTAAAGCATGTAATGTCTTCTAGTATTAGACTGTGGTTCAAGAGAACAGATCATTCTGAAGACTGATGAATTAATCTACAGGACACCACTGAAATAGGCAGCCAACAATATAGCCAATCACATTTTGAAGACATAAAACTACTTCATCCCCACCTACTGCTACTCAAAAGAAAAATTCCACCCCAGAAGGGGAGGAAAACCAAGGCGGGGTGTGTGTGTGGGGGTGTGTGGGGTGTGAGGCGGGGCGGTGGTGCTAGGGAAAAAGAGAAGTGCAATTTCCTTCACCCATCAAGCTATCTTTACGTCTTGAACACTTCTTTAGTTCCTCCCACCCAGCCTAAGCAAACAGGGTTCTACCCCCCCAACTGCAAAAGTTTACTGCATTTGCAAATCACACCACTTTTCTATTGAACACTTCAGAGGGTAAAGCAGAGGTCAAACTTCATCCCCCTTACGGGAAGTTGAGTAGATTTCAAGTGGATGGATGCTTGAACTTAAGCCAGTAAAGTCGCTTAAAACTCACAACCTACAGGCCAAGTTGTGGGCACCTGGGAGTTCAGTGGTCAACCGAACCACCCCAGGGTTCAGATTTAGCGAGGGAAACTTTCGGAGAACAAAACATGATCTTTACTAAGCTCTGCAAGTACAGTCATCACGCATGTATTGAGTCCTACCCGGACGCTACGGTAAGGCGATGCGGATTCAGAGATTAACAGAAAAGTTCTTTCCCGGTTAGACAAACCCCGAGTTGGGAGGGGAGTGGAGGAAACAAACTTTAAAGCACCCAAATATACTCTCACGTGGCAAGTGTTCAGGGAGCTGCATCAGCAGAGGGGGGTTTCCCGAGCCTGGTGAGCTTGAATGACAGCAACCCTCCCACCAAGGGTCTTCTAACAAAAAAGGAACCTGAGTCCCGCCTGTCCGGCGCTGGGGTGCCAAGTTCCTGAAGAAGCCCACCAGAGTTAGACCAGCTGCCCCCTCCCCGCCCCAGGTTCACAACCCCCGAAGTCCGCTCCCTTCCTACGGGTCCGCAACGCCAGACGCCCCATTTCTCCTCCCTCCATCTCAGGGTATCCCTCCTGGGCGCCGCCCCTCAGGTCCACCCCTGCGGGTGCCTCCCGCGTCAAGTTTCTCTCCCCCGCCTCAGGCAACCTTCTCCGAGGGCTCGCAGCCTCAGGTTTCCGTTCTCCGCCTCAGGTCATCCCTCCTGGGCGCCCCCGCCTCAGGTCCACCCCTTCGGATGCCTCCCGCGTCCGGTCTCCCTCGGCCGCTCTGGCTCCTCTCTGAGGCCCCCACGCTCACGGCCTCAGGGAGCCCTCTCTCAGGCCCGGCTGTCGCGACCTCGGGTCGCCGGCCCCCGGCCCCTCACCCCTACAGCCCTGCTACCTCGGCAGCGTTCCAGCAGTCCAGAATCGCTGAAGCCACAGTCCCTTAGGAAGGAGCACACCTGCTCCGGGCCCCAGGTCCGGTGGTCGGGGTGAAGGTCGGGGCTCGGGGACCTCTCTGTGTCTGCGGGAGGGGTGTTTGGCGGGGTTCTCGGGCTGCCATCGCGCCGGGGCCGCTTGGGGGGCTTCTGCGAGTCGGCACTCTGCATGGCTACACCCAGCGCCCCGCGCGGCACAGTCAAGAACCCCGGCGCCCGACCCGCGCGCAGGCGCACTCACAGCTCAGTGGCGGCGGCGGCGGCGAGGCAGCTTAGTACTGCCAGCCTACTGGCCGGCCGCGCAGGCGCACTGACAGCTCAGACCTTGGGGCCAGGCAGGCCACCCGCTTCAGGCCCCCAACCCCCAGTCCCGGCGCAGGCGCAGTGACCGCCCAATGACCCTTAACCCCACCCAGGCGTTTACGCTAAAGCGAGTGAGTAGAAGCAGAACTAAGAGTGGTGCTGATAAGCGCGGGGGTCGGGAAAGAGTGTGCCCAGGACATCCCACTACAGTCCGGAGCAGGGGCTCTTCTGGTGAACTGAACTTCACATGAGTACCCGAGGCTTACCCTTGGCCGTGTTGGTAAAAGGACTACTACTACTACCACTACTAAAGCCAGTACACCTTCCCATCAACACAGCCATAGACCCGTCCAGGAGATACAGGGTGAGTGAGGCAGATTATCATCAAGCAGCGTGAACTAGTTAGTGGTCTAGGGTTGAGCGAAATATTTTCAGCAAACACTTAGAGCTTTACTGTGTGCCAGGCGCTCTTCTAAGGACTTACAAATATTAATTAATTTAAGTATCCCAATAACCTTAAGATGTACGGAACTGAGGTACAGAGAACTGAGTGTTTTGCCCAGGGTCACCCAGCTAGGGAGTGATGAAGCCTGAATTCAATCCAGCAATCCAGCCTGGCTCTAAAGCCCATGCTCCTACTCACTTGCCAACAATTGCTCACTAACGGGAGTTTTGATATAAAATTATTTTATATTAGTTAATCCAAATTTTCCAATTGCTCCCTTATCCCATAGACCCGTGGGGGAAAGTATGGAGAGGTGACCTTGCCCTCCTCTGCACAGAAGGGCCAGGCCCAGAAAAACAAACCTTTAAACCACAGAATATTTTGAGAAAAAACAGACAGTTTTCAAGACTTGTGAAACCAAAACAAGGGGAGAGGGGTCAAAGAGACAACAAAGAGCATTTAAATGTGAAAGACGTATTTATACTTGGAAATGCCTATTTGAAAATTTGTGTTTATAAGACTTGTGGGAAAATCTGCCCTGACAGCAAGGTTTCTTGGGCAGTAGAAGGTGATATAAGCAGGGTTTTAAGTTTAATCAGTTGGGTTTGTTCAAAGCAATTGCTTTTGAGAATTTAATTTTTTTTGTTTTTCCTTGTTAAAGAGTATAATTTAATGCCATATTTATTATGTTTCCCCTAATCTCCTACTTTGTAGGGGCCCTAGATCTTGCACAAGGTGGTTTCTTGAGCAGGGTCACATGGCTAAGTGACAGATCAACATTCAAAGCTGACTCCAAAACTTGGGTGGTTCCTAGTTTGCCACTTCACTTCCACTTGGTCCTGGTGATCCTATTCCATCCAGTCATTCCACAACGTGGAAACAAATGCCTACTAGACACAGGCCCTCTGCTCTGGTTGTACTGAGAGAAATGACTATTCAAGCTCTCCTCTGATGTCAGTCTCACCATAGTTAGGACTAGAAAAGATTCTAAGTTCAATTAATTTAAGGCCCATTGCTTAATGACCTTGACTACCCCCAGCAGTTCTTCCTTGCCCTTCCTTGCTTCTACCCACCCAGCTGAGTTGGGCAATTTTACCTCTGGCAGTATTAACCTTGTGGTTTTACATCTCTGCACAACTTCCTCTTAAACAAGTGCCACTAGTTCTCAGTGCCACCTACCACCAATCCCTGGTTCTTTCCTTGAATCTGACCTCCTCAAGACATTCTTTTTTCCATCTGTCAAAATCCCAAAGCAAGCCAAAATTCTTTTTTAAAAAAGTGTTGGTTTTCTTGTCTGATAAAAATAATGCTCAAGAAAGAAAACTTGTAAAACAAAAGGTGTATACACACACATACAGATCCAAAGATCACCTCCTGGTGTGTGCCCCATAAGTCTTTTTCTTTTTTCTTCATAAGTCTTTTTCTGTTCGTAGATGTAGAAACTTGTCTCCAGATCTGTCAAGGAATTCTTTGAAAACAAACAAAAAAGAGACCTGGCAAAATGATAATAGCTACCATATTTGAGTACCTACTATTGATCTTGGATGGCCACAGCCTGCAGCGGCTTGAAGCAGGGTTTCGATTCCTGGTCAGAGATTGAGGTTGGGCAGCGGCAGTGAGAATGCTGAATCCTAGCCACTAGACCAGTGGCCAGGGACAAGGACCTGGCCCTTCGGCTTTGCAGAAATAAATTCCCACCATACATGGAAAGTAGTGAAACAAAGTGTTTAGTAGGAGGAAAAAGAGTACATGTGGATGGACACATGGGCAGACTCAGAGAGAGAGTCGCACTCCCGTGGTAGTTTGAATCACTCTTATGGGGCATTTCTTCCGGGTTTCCTTTGGCCAATCATCTTGCTTTTCCTGGTTCTGTGCCTGTATTTGGTATATCTCAGGGTTTTCCCATGTGTGCACACGCATCTCTTAGCCAAGATGGAGCAGGAGCATGCAGGAGCATGCCTGGTGTTGAGAAATAGCAGAGAGGCCCGTTTGGATGGGCAAAATGAGTAAAGGGGAAGAGTTAAGCGATAAAGTCAAGGAGGGTGCAAACCATGTGGGAACATGAGGGCTACCGCTGCAAGCAGCTTTGAGGTCCCATCTTTACGGCTTCACATCTAGAGATGAAAGAAAGCCTCTGCTCCTCCAGTTCCAACATAAGTGAATGACTTCAACAAGTCTGATTGCATTAATTCCTGGACCAATTGCTGTGTTATAAAATGATTGACCCAAACAGGTCACATGTTACCCATTGGGTTAGAGGGTAAGGTCTAGTATCAGGAAGAAGAGAATTGGTTTTGGATAAACACCCCAGGTGTTATTTAAAAGATTTGGAAATGAAGCCCAGGGAGGTGAAATGATTTGCCAAAGGTCACACACATGTGTTAAGTGCTTTGGGATTTTAACCTAGGTCAGCCTTGAAAACCATTGTTCTTTTCTGTAACTAGAGCTGGGTACAAGTTCTATTGCTTTTAGGCAGTCACAGAGAGAGGCCATCCCATCCTATAGAGTTTTGCTTGTGGTGACTTCCTGGGCGTGCCTCAATGTTTGGGGTGGGGTGACCATGTATTTGGGGGTTGGGATGCTCAAACACATGAGGGAGTGGCCAGACTTCAGTGGGGCACTTCTGAGTAAACATAGTTGATGAATCCTTTTAAACTCATTGCTAAGAGCCAATCTCAACACATATTTCAACTCATATTTTAGGAGCATTGGCTCCTAAATTCAAATGGTAGTTGCATCAGCCAGGCTGATTCCAACATAGATTTGCTTGGGAGCCCCTAAGATATGACAAAAGGTGGATTTGCCATTGCTATGGTTAGCTCTCCTGAAATCATTAGGAGGAAAGCTTCTGATAGAAGCCAAAACTGTGGAACAGACTTTGGGTTTTGATGAGACTATTCAGCCATTTGATCAACCAACCCAAAAGTGTACCCTATCTCTGCACTTTGTGAAAGGAAAATCAAAATGCAGTCAGTATCACTAGGAGAGCTCTCTAAAATGGAGCTGAGAGGCCACTGAGGAAGTGGGATTTTTGCATGTCTCAGCCTGGATGAAATCTGAACTTCGGCCACTTATTGTCTTAAAACAGTGATCCAGAACATCTGCACAATGTTCTAGAAACTCAAGATACTTATGAGACCCTTACCCTAAATAACCTGTCACAGTCTATGATACTTACCAGACCATTACCCTAAGTAATTCATGAAAGCTGTCCCTTAAGGATGAATATTTCCTTTTTGCTTGAGAGCCAAACATAATTCTTACAACTTTAAAAACCTTGTAGCTTTTGCCCTGATTCTGTCTGTTCCCTGGAACACTCTTTTGGTTTTACCTGAATCTTAGGCATCGCAATTTTTACCAAATTGCGATGCCTAAGACCCCAAATAACACTCTTTGTGCTGTACGGCCTTGAAACTGATTATTGTTGGACATTACATGGTGTCAGAAGTGGGAGCCAAAGTGACTCACTTCTACCCATGGAGCTGCTGCAGGCACAAGTAAGGCACCTACAGGAGTCCTTTGTACTCAGTCATCTCTCAGTGGTCTTGGGTCTTAGGGGTAAGTCTTCTTGGTTCTGAACCTCCCAATATGGTTGAGGTTCTGAGCCTTTACTTGGGTGTCCTCTGTTGCTGGCTTTATCTGGGAAGGGAATTGTTCATCTTGGTGAGTACTCAGTTATGGGGAGTTGGGTTTCTACAGGCACTGCCACCATCCAGAACTCCAGATCAATTTATGTTTAAAACTTATGGGCCTTCCTCTTCTAAATTTCTTTCGCATCGGACTAAAATCACCCACAAAACTTGAAACTCTGTTGGTCCACTTGTGGCTCATTCAAAATTTCTAAATTAGTTTGTGTGCTCAATTGGAGAAAAGCTATAGAACAAGACAAAGAGAATGGGAAGCATATTTCAATCGGTATTTTGAGGCCTCCAATTGTAATAATGAATCCACTATTGCTTCCCCCAGAGAAACTAACTCTCAAAAAATTTCCAAACTAGAAAAATCCTCTGAGGCTTCTGAGAACTCTCTCTCTCCAAATCTGCTTTTTTCTGTCCCTCTGAATGTCCGCCATAAGGCTCTCCTTTCTATCCATCTCTCTCTGAACTTCCTTTTTTATAGCACTGAGGTTGATCCCCTGAAGAAGACCATCCATACTGCCCATCCTGTAATGGCAGCCCCTTTTAAAGCCAGGTCCAATGAGGACGGCACCAACACCATCACATATACCCCCTGGACTAAGGCATGTAAATCCGCCCTTCAAGCAGTATTGATTGGACGTGCTAAAGGGAACCAACAACATTGCCTGGGCAAAACATAAACATTTTTTGACTTACATCTCAGTTAGAAATCTCCCTAATATAAAGAAGCAAATTGAGGATAAAGTAGTTGGATGGGTGGATCAGCCTGTGATGTCATTTGAATTATACCTTATGAATCTTTGTGAAACTGGAAATGCAGTTCTAGAGACAGTTCACAGTTCACCCATTTCTTTTCATCATTCCCCACACCTCCCTTATTTATCTCAAAAGGCTTGTAACCTCTCTGGGAACTCTTATCTAGACCATCTCCAATTCCTAAAGTCGGAAGAAAAAAAAAAAAGAGAGAGAGCGAGCGTGAAAAGGACTTTTAAAAACACAAGGTGCTATAGAAGCACCTTTGCCCAGAAATCTAGTTCAAGGAAAATTTTAAAACAAAAACTGTAAGGCCTCTGTTTGCATCTGTCTGTATGTTCATGTGTGTCTATATATAAATATGTTGTGGCTATGTGGTATGTTTTCTTTGGATGGTATCGCTAAAATTAATTTGTAAAAGAGTTATATGTAATTGGCTTAAAACAAACAAGCAGTATATAAATTAAGTATACTTGCAAAAATATAATAGAAACTAACTGAAATGTTTCTCAAGTTCACATGATCTGGGATGAATCTTTAGTAAATAAAAGCTAGTTTAAGTTTGTTGGTTAAATTAATACAGACATATCTTTAGCATTAGCAACATTAAGTATAACACTTTTTTTTAAAAACATTATTTATTTATTTATTTATTTATTTGCGGTACGCGGGCCTCTCATTGTTGTGGCCTCTCCCATTGCAGAGCACAGGCTCAGCGGCCATGGCTCACGGGCCCAGCCGCTCCGCGGCATGTGGGATCTTCCTGGACCGGGGCACGAACCCGTGTCCCCTGCATCGGCAGGCGGACTCTCAACCACTGCGCCACCAGGGAAGCCCCCTATGAAGTCTTTAAGTGTTCCTTTGGTTAAATGGATAACTAAGCATTGTTTCCCAGTGACCTATGATCCTATTTGACTAAGTGTTTTAACACCTTTTAGATATTTTTGACAAACTTCCCCAAATTGAATTCTAAATTAATTCTTTTTTTTTTTTTTTGCGTGGGCCTCTCACTGCTGTGGCCTCTCCCGTTGTGGAGCACAGGCTCCGGACGCACAGGTCCAGCGGCCACGGCTCACGGGCCCAGCCGCTCCGCGGCATGTGATACCCTCCCGGACCGGGCACGAACCCGCATCCCCTGCATCGGCAGGCGGACTCTCAACCACTGCGCCACCAGGGAAGCCCTAAATGAATTCTTTTTGACTTAGAACTAACTTAGAGATATATTTCACAGGGTCTCTGAAATATCTCAAAGGTTTGTTCTTTCTCCTTGTAAAGAAAGAGATATTAAACTAATTAGGTATATTTGATATTTTTAAATTATAGGGGAAGCATTGTCAAATAAGAAGTAATGTTAAGACTTCTTTGTGTTGTGTCTGTATAGGTATTTGTTATAAGTGTTCCAGAAATTGTGTGAAATTCCTGTAAGTCTGATATGTCCTGATGTAAAATGTTGTCTGTCATCAAACTGAGGCTAACACTAAAAGAATAGAGTACAAGGGAAATGCCCTGGCTGACTTTCATGCAAAGTCAGCAGCAACAGAATCTGTGAATATTGTGACACATGTAGATGAAGTCCATTCTGCTTCTACAGAAGAATTGACCCCTTAGTGCCAGACTTTCGCCATCCTGATAACTTGTAACATGGCAACAGCCTGCTTCTGAATCAGATAAATTAAGATGGGTAAACAATGGCTGTAAATTAAATTGACAGTGGGGGCTATGGGAAACCCAAGACAGCTGCGGCTCCCTGGCAAACTCATTTTTTTAGTCTTTGCACTCCTTCACCTACCATAGCGCATTTACGATGACTAATCATTTAAGCTGCTGTGGCCCAAAGTACTGCCTTTGGTTTTGCTTAATCTCAGGTCCACTCCCTCAGGAAAAAATAGACTGGTGACTATGTCTATTGGAAACTACACCTTCACAAAGATGTCCTCCAATCTTGTTGGAGGGGACCTTTCCAGGTATTGTTAACTAAACTTGTGCTGCTAAACTTAAGGGCATTGACTCATGGATTCATGTTTCTCATTTAAAGGAGGCACCATGTCCTGCTTGGACTTCACAACAGTCTAGAGACCTGAAACTGAAATTAACTAGACAAAGGCCAGGATAATGAAGCAGATGACATCCGTTGTAGACAGCTTTCCCAAGATTCAGGACCAGATGAATCATCTAATGTCATCCACTTAATGAGCCATATGAAAAAGCAGATAACTGCTATGAATGATCTAATACCAAGTCTTGGAGAAATACTAAAAGGAAAAATGATAGCTAGACATCTGGAGATGATTGACCACTCCTGTAAGATTCTAACTATTGAAGATTTATGAACTTCTCTTACTTTGAATGCCACTGAGGACTTGCTTCCTATATGACTCATTGTTGCTCAAATATGGCCATAAACTTTCTAAAAGCATACCTTTCACACAGCCACCTCTTTCCCTCCTCTGTGGGACATGACTCTCTGGGAATGAGCCTCCCCAGCACAGAGGAAGTCGAAGCCAATGACATATAACCAAATGGTCGATCATTGATGCCTCCCAAAGAAAGATCTTGATCAAAAGGGGGAACATGAAAGAAAAATAAATATGGAGTAGGTATTGCTAAGAGAGGTCTCTAAAATGGACCTGGGAAGCCACTGAGGAAATAGGACTTATGCATGTCTCAGCCTGGATGGAATCTGAACTTTTGACCACTTATTGTCTTAACACAGGCATCCAGAACATTTGTCAGAAACTCAAGATACTTATTGACCTCACCCTAAACAAACTAGTGACAGTCTATTCCTTAAGAACAAATGTTTCCTTATTTGTGTCAGAGTCAATCACAATTCTCACCAGACAACTCTAACAACCTTGTGGCTTTTGTCTTTATAAGCCCTGACTCATTCCTTCTTCTGAGCACTCTTTTGGTCTTTACCCAAATCTGTGTCCCCTGAATTGCAATTATTTTTTTAAAATTTTTATTTATTTATTTTTTGCTGCGTTGGGTCTTCGTTGCTGCGCGTGGGCTTTTTCTAGTTGCAGTGAGCGGGGGCTACTCTTCGTTGTGGTGCGCAGGTTTCTCACTGCAGTGGCTTCTCTTGTTGCGGAGCACAGGCTCTAGGCGCGCAGGGTTCAGTAGTTGTGGCTCATGTGCTCTAGAGTGCAGGCTCAGCTTTGGCGCATGGGCTTAGTTGCTCCATGGCACATGGGATCTTCCCAGACCGGGACTCGAACCCATGTCTCCTGCATCGGGAGGCGGATTCTTAACCACTGTGGCACCAGAAAAATCCCTGAATTGCAGTTCTTTTTTTTTTTTTTTTTTTTTTTTTTTTGAATTGAATTGCAGTTCTTAACACCCCAAATAAAGATCTTTATTCTTTGCAGCCATGATACTGATTGTGGTTTGACAACTTCCAACTACGTGAGCCAAGAAACTTTCTTAGTTCCTAAGCCAGGTTGAGTTGGATTTTCTCTTTTGTGTGTGTGTTTTGTTTTTTTTCTATTTATTTTTTTCATAAATTTATTTATTTATTTATTTATTCATCTTTGGCTGTGTTGGGTCTTCGTTGCTGCGCGTGAGCTTTCTCTAGTTGTGGCGAGTGGGGGCTACTCTTCATTGCGGTGTGCCAGCTTCTCATCGCAGTGGCTTCTCTTATTGTGGAGCACGGGCTTCAGTAGATGCAGCACGCAAGCTCAATAGTTGTGGCTCATGGGCTCTAGAGTGCAGGCTCAGTAGTTGTGGCACACGGGCTTAGTCGCTCCGCGGCATGTGGGATCTTCCCAGACCAGGGTTCGAACCCGTGTCCCCTGCATCGGCAGGCAGATTCTTAACCACTACACCACCAGGGAAGTCCCATGTGTGTGTGTTTTGAATTTTTGGATTTTTCTCTCATTTATAGCCAAAAGCATCCTTGATACACAACTTCAGCATCCAACAGGACTCTGTTTCAGATATTCAGTGTTATCTGGCTGATTTTTAGCTTGTAGTGACACTTGTATCCAGTCCAGTCTAGTCAAGTCCTCAACACTCATCCCCTACAGTCCCTAGTGAATACCACTGCCTGTCAGCCAAGTTCACAAAGATCATTTTCTCTGAGAACGTCACTGTGCCACGCAGTGAGTGGATCCATGGTATTACGGACTGAATTGTGTCCCCCCCCCAAATCACATGTTGAAGTCCTAGCCCCCAATGTGACTGTATTTGGAGACAGGGCCTTTAAGGAGGTAATTAAGATTAAATAAGGTCATACAAGTGGGGCCCTAATCCAATAGATAGGACTGGTGTCCTTTTTTTTTTTTTTTTTTCTTTGCGGTACACGGGCCTCTCACTGTTGTGGCCTCTCCCGTTGCGGAGCACAGGCTCTGGACGCGCAGGCTCAGCGGCCATGGCTCACGGGCCCAGCCGCCCCGCGGCATGTGGGATCTTCCCGGACCGGGGCATGAACCCGTGTCCCCTGCATCGGCAGGCGGACCCTCAACCACTGCGCCACCAGGGAAGCCCCAGGACCGGTGTCCTTATAAGAAAGGATGAGATAGCAGAGATCTCTTTCCCTTTGTGCACACAGAGGAAAGGCCATGTGAGGACACAGCAAAAAGACAGCTGTCTGGAAGCAAGGAAGAGAGATCTTATCAGAAACTAATAAACCATGCCCTGTGGAGTTAACAGAAGCTGATAACTAATAGAAATTGTTGAACTTTTTACAGAACAACACATAAGGGAACAGCTTGTTAAAACTGCCTTCATTGATTAATTTCACTTTCATTTTCTTTCTTTCTTTTTTCCTCTCTTTAATTGCACACCTTCCAAGCTTCACAAAGCCCAGTTGTTTTACAGGAAGTTGGAGTCAGCTCCTGCCCAGTATGAGCCAGCTGGGCATTGGTTGGGACCACCAGCCCTAAAACTGGGCCTGCACAGCTGTCCAGTGAAGGGCCTTTTGATGTTAGAGGGCTGGAAACCTCCACCCTCAGATCATGCTAAGCACCTCCATTTTGAATATGCAGAAGCATGTCACCCAGAAGCACCTGTGCAGAACACTGATTACCTCACCTTTTTCCCTACCTCAAGTCACCTTTCCCCATACCTAAGACTGTTACCAAAATGAATTTCGGTCCACTCACTTGCCGTACAGCAAAACCAATTTACTGACACCCGGTTGTCATGAAGGAAAGTACAGCTTTTATTGCAGGTGCCAAACAAGGAGCATGGGAGGCTCATGCTCAAAAGGCCCAAACTCTCCACTGACGGGTTTCAGAGAAGAGTTTTTAAAGGCAACTTTTGGGCCGAGGGCTGCAGGATGCATAGCTTTCTTCTGATGGGTGGATGGTGAGGTAATGGGTGGCGTTCCAGGAATCTTGTGCTCTGCATGAAGTCACCATCCTCCACTTGGGTGGGGGCCTTAGTTCCTATAAAACAATTCAAGATATGTATCAGATTGTTATGAATATCTCTTGAGGAGGAACTAGGACTCTGTTTTATTGCTGCCTGTTGTCATTACTTTTCTTACTTAACTGCTTTTCCTTTGTTTTTGCATTCCCTCATTTCTCTAATTAGTATCTGCTTGAATCTGCCCTTTGGATCTCAGGGAAGGTCTAGGAGGCTGAAGCCTTTTTCCTACATATGAAAAGTGGGGGACATGGAAGGGCTTTTGTACCCAGGAGGGCACTGCAGTGTCCTGCTCAAGGTGGTTTCAAGACCACCTTGCTTATCCAATAAATACTTCAATCCTCTTGCCTTCAGGGAGGTGGATCTGAGACTTGTTCTCCCATCTCCTTGCTTGGCTGCCTTGTGAATAAACTCCTTCTTGGCTGTAAACCTTGGCATCTCAGTGTTTGGCTTGCTGCACATTGGGCAAATGGACCTGGTTCAGTAATGCTAACTGTGCTAGCACCTTGATCTTGGGCTCCTAGCCTCCAGAACTATGAGAAAATAAATTTCTGTTGTTTAAGCCACCCAGCCCGTGGTGTATTGTTATGGAAGCCCTAGCAGACTGATACACACAGCCAACATGTTTGTACTATGTGACAACTACTCCTGAGTTGATGGACTAAGGTTGGGCGTTTTGTTTGTTTGTTTTTGTGGTACAAGGGCCTCTCACTGTTGTGGCCTCTCCCGTTGCAGAGCACAGGCTCCGGACGTGCAGGCTCAGCGGCTATGGCTCACGGCCCCAGCTGCTCCGCAGCATGTGGGATCTTCCCGGACCGGGGCACGAACCCGTGTCCCCTGAATCAGCAGGCGGACTCTCAACCACTGCGCCACCAGGGAAGCCCAGGTTGGGCATTTTGACTTAGTGGTTCCCAGTCTTTGGGCCCCAGGCTTCTGCTTCTGATGACTATGGAGCTGGTTACAACCAGGAACCCCTGTGCTATTGGATATCATGCAAAATAAAGTCTCATATATACTTGTCTATTCTTCCACTCTAAGTGTGCTATCATTAACAAAGTAGATATTAATTCAAATGTTAAGGAAGGCTTTGATGTTTTATTATTTTTTTTAATATTTTGGCCGTACCACACAGCATGTGCGATCTTATTTTCCTGACCAGGGATCTAACCTGTGCCCCCTGCAGTGGAAGTGTGGAGTCTTAACCACTGGACTGCCAGGTAAGTCCCTTGATCTTTTAAAAAATATTCTTTTTACATAGTAATCCTTCTCATCTAAAAACGTGACCCTTATCTCAAGGAGAAGGTCTGAAGGCATTCTAGTGTTTGGGACTTGTTAATCACTGTGATTAACAAGGAAAATAGTTTCAGAATTTTTATAAAGGTGGGGTTTAAAGCCAGTAACCTGGGTGGGACTGGAGGGTTGTCTTTGGGCATAACAAGTATATTGTATTTCCCTATATTGTGAGTTAGAGTACACCAATACACATAGTAGTATTTAACGTGCTCTTATTTACATTGTTTATAAGACTGAGAAAACCTCAATTATTCCTACTAGTGAGAAGTATAATTTACATGGCTTCAAGGTGGCTTCAGGGAATTGAACTTTCCCCTATCTACTGTGCTCTGAGTATCTGGGAATAAGCTCGCAGTAGGTTCTGAGAAGGAGAGCAGTGTTCCTTGGAGAAAAAGACCCTTTTCAGTGCCACCTTGACTCAATCTTCAGGACATTGGTGAAAGCTGGTGCTAAGGCTTCTAAGGTGGAAAGTTTAGGGAAGATGTATTAAAGGCAAGTAATCTAGGGCTCCCAGGAGGCAACTGGGAGAGAGGGTTTGGAAGAGAAGGATTAAGTGAAGGGAGAAGATTGTTATTGGACCATATTAATAACCCCTCCGCCCCCCCCCCAAAATATTTGTTGTAAGCAACTTTTTGAAAGGAAATCTTTCAACAAGCTGAGTTTCCTCTGTGTGTGATGCATGTGAGAAGATCTGCTCCAAAACAGAAACAAGAAATGAGAATGTTTCACATGGCAAAGGAAGAGAGAAGCTTAAGGAAGACAGCCCAGGACTTCCCAGAATACGGAGGATATAAATCTGTCAACTCAAGATTAATATCAAAAGACACAGTATAGCTTACAGATTAAGATTGAGCTGTAGTCCATCTAAGGGTGAATGGATAAACAAAATGTGGTCCTATACACACAATAGAATATTACCCTTAAAAAGAAGGAAATTCTGACACATGCTACAACATGCATGAACCTTGAGGATATTATGCTAAGCGAAATAAGCCAGGCACAAAAGCAAAAATACTGTATGATTTCACTTACATGAAGTATCTAAAGTAGTCAAAATAATAGAAACAGAACGTAGAATGGTGGTTGCCAGGGGCAGGAAGGGAGGGGAAAAAGGAAGTTGTTGTTTACTGGGTATAGAGTTTCAGTTTTGCAAGATTTTTGAAAAAGTTCTGGAGATTGGTTGCACAACAATGTGAATGTTAATGCCGCTGAACTATATACTTAAAATGATTAAATGGTAAGTTTTATGTTATACATATTTTGCCACACAAAACCCCCCTAATTTCATTGAATTAAAAAAAAAATTGGGGAGCCAGAGTGCTTGGGTTTGACTCTTGAGACCTTGGGCAAGTTACTTAAAATCTATGAGCTCTAATTTCCTCCTCTGTAAAGTTTTGTTACAGGGCTTTATGAGAATTGAGTCTGGCACATAGAAAATGCTTAATACATGTGAGATATAATTATTATAAAAAGCAACCCTGGGGGCTTCCCTGGTGGCGCAGTGGTTGAGAGTCCGCCTGCCGATGCAGTGGACACGGGTTCGTGCCCCGGTCCGGGAAGATCCCACATGCCGCGGAGCGGCTGGGCCCGTGAGCCATGGCCGCTGAGCCTGCGCGTCCGGAGCCTGTGCTCCGCAACGGGAGAGGCCACAGCAGTGATAGGCCTGCGTACCGCAAAAAAAAAAAAAAAAAAAAAAGCAACCCTGGGACTTCCCTGGTGGTCCAGTGGTTAGGACTCTGCGCTTCCACTGCAGGGGGCACGGGTTTGACCCTTGGTGGTGGAATTAAGATCCCGCATGCCGCGCAGTGCGGCAAAAAAAACCCCTCCAAAACCAAGACAAACCACCCCCCAAAATAAAAACAAAAAGTGTCCCTAAGCCTCTTTCTTCAATTCACGAATTTGACAAATGTCAAGCCCATACTTCCTTCAATGCATCATTCTGCACTTTGGGAAAACTACAGAAAAAATGTTCCACCTACATGGAGCTTAATTACTAGTGGTGGATTCAGATAATACATGAGTAGATTATAAATTCTGGGAAGAAAAATAAAACATGTTAAGAGTATAAGAAAGGCTGGGAAGTGCTGTGACCTGACACTTGAGCAGAACGCAAATGAAGTAAGGAGCCTGTGGGGTACTCCACTGTGTAATGAATATCTAGTATTTTAACAACCTTGCATCATAATGTTATAGATTAAATAATGCCTAATTCTTAACTTTGCGAACATTAGACTCACTAAACAAAATTAATTCCAAATGCCAGTATCTGAAACAAATTCAGCAAAGAAATAACAAAATTCCAAAACCTTTTAATCTTTCCTGTATTTTTTTTCTTGAAAATACTAGATTTAAAAGAAAATGTCACATTGTAAACAAGTCCAGTGATCCATTAGCTTAAAACAGAATGACAGCACAATCACATTATAAAACCTAAAAATGAAACACTGGTACCAAACACAGCAGTTAAAGAGAGGCCTGAGCCAGGCTCTGAAAGATCTTTCCCGGAAATAGAGGCAGCAGCAGCTTCAAAGAGGCACAAAAATTGGAAGAAGGAGGAGGCAGCATTCAAACCATCAAGGCATAAGAGTACCAAAAAAAAAAAAAAAAACAGAGCAATAGACTCATCTTGTGAACAAGAGGTGAAGGATAAAAGGGCAAAAGCATACTTCCTGATGTTCTGGGAACATCAGACCACGCCACATGAACCCAGGAGTGTTAGAAGGGCAGTTTTTTAAGTGGGGAAAGGATATTAGTCAACTTTAGAAGCACTTGGGTCTGCTTCTTGGCACTCAACTCTCAGGGACACAGGAAACACGTCACTCTAGTGTTGTTTCTAAACTCATAATTGAGCTGCTTGCCCTGACCCCATCACCTTGGCTGAACATAACATCGAATCTTGGCTGTGTCTGTTGCTCCCATGGATGTCCTACTTATGAATGAATATGTATAAGAGAGGTGCCACGGTGAGACCTTGGAACAAAACACAGGGCTCTCTTGGGAAAAGGGTTTCTGTCTTCCTCCTGGTGCTGGAGGGTCCCTGAGGGATAGGAGTTTGATGTGGCTTGAGGCTCCGAGTTCATCAGCAAAACTTTCTCTTTCTCTTTAGCCCCACCCACCCAAATCCTTCCCCAAGGAGGCCTCTGAGTTCATGGAAAGGCCAACTGAGAGAGCAGAAAAAAACAGCTGGGGAAAGAACGTAAGGGATAGTTTTCTTCCTGTGGCACTTGTTACTGACCAGAGTGACTACTTCCTTATAGTGACTTTAGACATTGAGAGAGTTTGTTCCTTAATCTGGAACACTGATTCTCAGATAAGGGGCAGGCCTTCCCAAGAGGGGCTCTTAAGACTCTCCGAAGCGGTTTTGTCCAACATAAGCCCCAAACTCTCTCTCAACTGAGATCAGTATATGTAATGACAGAAATTCCTGATGGGAGTATATTGTACATCTGAACAGTGTTAGAGGCACAACAAAAAGCTAAAAACCCCTAATCTGTGGGACAGACGTCAAAATTATATAGTGATTTTTTTTCTCATTAAGTTACAAATAAGTAGCTAAATTCCATGACTAGACTCCACGCTGAACAGCCAAGAACGACAAGTTCACCCATTCAACTAGTAACCACACTAGATTAAAGCAATACAATTCTGTCCTCCTAAAGACAATTTCCAGAAAGACCCGCCTGTCCCAGTGAGGTAGTTGACACTAGGATTAGCACAGGCTAATCACTGTACGGTTTCTTAGAAGACTGGCTTTTCTCTGTTCCTTTCTCTTTCATAGTGCACAAGGGGTCCACCAACTTGTTATGAACAAGCATTAAGCCTCTGAAATACTTGACAGTCTTCACTTTCAACTCTAGGGTGGCATCCTCGTCGCACATAAACACCGTGTGGGGATGCTACTGGAAGGCAGACATATGGTTCACTCCCTCCTCCGTGGCCTTATACAGAGCAAACGCCTTGTGAGCACCTGAGATGAAGATTATCATCTCTCTAGCATCCATCACAGTGCCCATGCCCACCATCAGGGCCATGGTGGGCACCTTGGTGAGATTTCCATCAAAGAACCTAGCAAGGGCTTCCTTGGTGTCTCAGTGGTTAAGAGTCCACCTGCCAATGCAGGGGACACGGGTTTGAGCCCTGGTCCGGGAAGATCCCACATGCTGCAGAGCAACTAAGCCCGTGCGCCACAACTACTGACCCTGTGCTGTACAGCCCACAAGCCACAGCTACTGAGCCCACGTGCCACAACTACTGAAGCCCGTGTGCCTAGAGCCTGTGCTCTGCAACAAAAGAAGCCACTGCAATGAGAAGCCCGTGCACCGCCATGAAGAGTAGCCCCTGCTCGCTGCAACTGGAGAAAGCCCATGCACAGCAACAAAGACCCAACGCAGCCAAAAATAAACACATAAATTTATTAAAAAAAATATATATATATAAAAAGAACCTAGCATTGGCCAGGATGGTGTCCATGGCCAGTGTCTTCACATGGTCCTAGACAATAGACTGGAGCCCAACTCGTAAAAGGCAATGTGTCCACCAAGGCCGATGCCTCCCAACAAACAGCTCAATCCCTCCCGCAGCCTTGATCTTCTCTTCAAAGGCATCACACTCAGCCTGTAGGCCAGGTGCATTCCCATCCAGAATGTGGGTGTTTTCTGGGTGGATATCAGTGTGTTTGAAGAGTTGTTCCACATGAAGGCGTGGTAGCTCTCTGGGTGGTCTCAAAGAAGGCCCACATACTCATCCATGTTGAAAGTCTTCACATATCTGAAGGACAGGTCTCCATTCTTATAGTACTCAATCAGCTTCTTGTAGCAGACAAGTGGGGTGCTCCTAGTGGGGAGCCCCAGGGTGAAGTACTTGTCTGGCCCTTGGCTAAACTGGATGATGCAGTTCCTGATGTATTTGGCCACCCACTCACTGGCCTGAGAAGAGGGGTCCAGGATGGTGAGCTTCATCTTGTTGAGGACACCTCCTGTGGTGGCTGTAGAGACTGTGCTAATCTTTCCTTGTTTAATGATAACATAAATAATTTATTGGAACACAAGCATTAAAATTGTCAGAAAGGTAACATTTAGACATTGCAAAGATGATATATTAAGTGACATATATGATCCATTTTTACCTTAAAAATACAACGATTTTTTCAATATGCATTGAAAAAGTCTAGGAAGATTCATATCAAGAGGTGGCTACAGTGCAGCCATTATGGAAACCAGTATGGAAGTTCCTTAAAAAACTAAAAATAGAGTTACCATATGATCCAGCAATCCCACTCCTGGGCATATATCCAGAAAAGATGAAAACTCTAATTCGAAAAGATACATGCACCCCAATGTTCATAGCAGCACTATTTACAATAGCCAAGACATGGAAGCAACCTAAGTGTCCATCAACAGATGAATGGATAAAGAAGATGTGGTATATATATACAATGAAATATTCCTCAGCCACAAAAAAGAATGAAATATTGCCTTTTGCAGCAACATGGATGGACCTAGAGATTACCATACTAAATGAAGTAAGTCAGACAGAGAAAGACAAATGTCATATCATTGATATGTGGAATCTAAAATAATGGTACAAATGAACATATTTACAAAACAGGAACAGAGTCACAGATGTAGAAAACAAACTTATTGTTACCAAAGGGGAAAAGGGTGGGGCAGAGGGATAAATTGGGAGATTGGGATTGACATATACACACTACTATATATAAAATAAACAACAAGGATTTACTGTACAGCACAGGGAACTATATTCAGTATCTTGTAATAAACTATAATTGATAAGAATCTGAAAAAAATATATGACTGATCACTTTACTGTACACCTGGAACTAACACAGTATTCTAAGTTAACTATAATTAAAAAAAAGGGGGGGGGCTGTAATGTGGAGCAAATGGACCTCTTACACACTGCTGGTGGGAATGCAAAATGATCCACTTTGAAAAAAGACGTGTATATCTTACGAAGTTAAACACGTACTTACCATTTGGCCCAGCAGTGCAACTCATAAAGGAATAAAAGAGAAATAAAATTATATGTTCAAAGACTTGCATACATATGTTCATAACTATTAATAGCCTCAAACTGGAAACAACCCAAATGTCCATCAACTGGTAATGAGATAAAACAAATTGAGTATAACCAAGGTATGGAAAATTGCTCAGCAATAAAAAGAAATATTTATACATACCACATGAATGAATTTCGGAAACATTATACTAAGTGACAGAACTCAAATACAAAAGATTACATGCTGTGCATACATATATTTATATGAAATTCTAGAAAAGGCAAACCTATGGTGACAAAAAGCAGACCAACAATTGCCTGGGTAAGTGGTAGGGAGGATATGCAGAGGGTGGGGAATATTAGAGGGAAAAGAAAACTTTTTAAAGTGATAGAAATGTTCTATATACGCATACCTCAGAGATATTGCAGGTTCAGTTGTAGACCACTGTAATGAAGTGAGCCACACAAATTTTTTTGGCTTCCCAGTACATACAAAAGTCAGTTGTTTTTACACTATGCAGTAGTCTATTAAGTGTGCAATAGCATTGTCTAAAACAACAGTGTACATACTTTAATTAAAAAATACTTTCTTGCCAAAAAATGCTAGCCATCATCTAAGCCTTCAGTGAGCTGTAATCTTTTGCTGGTGGAGGGTCCTACCTTGATGTTCATGGCTGTGGACTGAGCAGGGTGGTGGTTGCTGAAGGTTGGGGTGGCTGTGGCGAGGTCTTTAAGACAACAGTAAAGTTTCCCACATCGATTGACTCCTCCTTTCACTTGAACACTTAGAGGCCATTTAGACTTATTACTTGGCCTATTTCAATATTGTTGTGTCTCAGGGAATAGGGAGGACTAACGAGAGGGAGAGAGACTGGGGAATGGCAGGTCAGTGGAGCAGTGAGAACACACACAACATTGCCATCTTATATGGGTGTGGCTCATGGCACCCCAAAACAATGATAATATCATACGTCAAAATCACTGATCACAGATTACCATAAATATAATAATGAAAAATTTGCAATATTGTGAGAATTACCAAAATGTGACAGAGACATGAAGTGAGCAAATACTGTTGGAAAAATGGCGCCAATAGACTTGCTTGATGCAGAGTTGCCACAAACCTTCAATTTGGTAAAAAAAACGCAGTATCTGTGAATCACAATAAGGCAAAGCACAATAAAATGAGGATTGTAGTGGTAGTTATACAATCATATATAATTATGATTATACAAACTATACACTTAGACTGGGTACATTTTATTCTATGTAAATTATACCTCAGTGAAGCTGGAAAAAATTCATTGTAATATAAAACCTAAGATTTACACAATTTTCTTCATGTGAAAAAATAATAAAAATTAAAAAAAATTTGAACAGGTGACCTCTGGTTGGTGGGAATATAGTTTTTATTTTTTGCTTACATATATTGAATGTTATACAATGAATGCTATTTTCCATAATTAATCAATTATTTCTTGAAGTGATGATGACCTAACTGAAGTAAGTAAATAAGCCCAACTTGGTTTGGTGAGACAGCGTCAGGGTGGATGTTTGAACCTGGATCTCTATACTCTTGGCCATTATACAGGTACATTCCAAGCTTCCCAGATAAGAATAATAGCCTGGGATGCTTAACAAAACTGTTTGTATACTACACTTTTAAATCTGCATAGTTAATAAGTCCTCAAAGGTGATTCTTACCACGGGGAAATTTGATGGAACCATTGCCTACATGCAGAATCTGAAACCTCAGGAACATTTTCTTTTATATTAAGGGTCTGTCATTGATGCCAAATAATCCCACATGTGTATTAGTTACCCCACCTGGAATCTATTAGCATTAATCTTTCCTGGAAAGTCATCTTCCTTATGAAGCTATCCCTAACTGGGACCCCATGCCTGCCCAGAGTTGGGTGACCCTTGGTGGTTCCTTTTCTATCCCCGTTACCCGTACAGTAAAGCATATAGCTCTTCTTGCCCAGGTCTTTACTTAATTGGCACAACTGACACTGGGGCTGGATAAATTCTTTGCTGTGGGGGCTGTCCAGTGTACTGTAGGATGTTTAGCAGCATCTCTGGCTTCTACCCTTACACACCAGTAGCACCAACCTCCCATGCCCAGTTGTGACAACCAAAAATGCAAAAATGTCTCCAGTCATTGACACATGTCCCTGAAGGTGGCAAAATTAACCAAGTTAAGAACCATTAACTTGTCTCCCGTGTCAGTCTAAATAAACATCTTCTAATCAATCCTCTGCATAGATTCCAGATTTCTAAAACTTGCAGTTCAAAGCATAGTCCTTAGCCCAGCAGCACTGGTGTTAGGTATAAGAGCTTGTTAGAAAAGCAATATCTCAGGCCCAACCCCAGGCTCTGCATTTTTAACAAGATTAACAATCCCTGGTGATTCCTATGCTCTTAAAGTTTGAGAAGAACTGCCAGAAAGTCTCTAACTTGCCTGAGGGTTAATATCACTTGGAACAGAGGTTAACAAAATTCCTAAGTCCTTCTCCTGGAGATTTCATTCCATTGGTCAAGGGTGGGGCCTAGGAGCCTGCATTGTTAAAATGTGTCTCAGGTATCCTTATCTTTGGGCAAGTTAAGGAACTGCCAAAATAAACATTAGGGAATTCCCCGGTGGTCCAGTGGTTAGGACTCGGTGCTTTCTCTGCTGGGCCTGGGTTCAGTCCCTGGTTGGGGAACTAAGATTCGGCACGCCGTGCAGCTTGGCCACAAAAATAAATAAATAAATAAATAAATTCAGATTTTGTCATTATCCACATAAAATTAAAACCTCTGGGCTTCCCTGGTGGTGCAGTGGTTGAGAGTCTGCCTGCCGATGCAGGGGACGCGGGTTCGTGCCCCGGTCCGGGAAGATCCCACATGCCGCGGAGCGGCTGGGCCCGTGAGCCATGGCCGCTGGGCCTGTGCGTCCGGAGCCTGTGCTCCACAGCGTGAGAGGCCACGGTGGTGAGAGGCCCGCGTACCGCAAAAAACAAACAAACAGAAAACAAAACCTCCTCTGTGGCTCCCCATGACCTGGAGCAGTGGTTCTCAACCTTAGGTACTCACCTAGGGAGTACTTAAAAATCCTAATACTAGGTTGTTCCTCAAACCAATTAAATCAGAAATCTCTGGGGTAGAAACCCATTCACTGATGTGTGTTTTAAAACTCCCCAGTTGCAGCCAATGTTGAGAACCACTGGAAATGACCAAGCCTGAGCTCCTTAGCCTGGCTTAAAGCCCAACTAGAAAGGTCCCTTTCTAGCTCTGCTTTGCACTGCACTTTTATATATGTACACTTTACTCCCGCCTCACTAAACTATCTGAAATTCCTACACCTATAGTACTTTCAAGTCTCTGGGACTTTCTACTGGTTATGCTGTCTTCTACTGCCCTGGCAAAGAGTTATT
Organism: Stenella coeruleoalba; assembly: GCF_951394435.1. Taxonomy (NCBI): domain Eukaryota; kingdom Metazoa; phylum Chordata; class Mammalia; order Artiodactyla; family Delphinidae; genus Stenella; species Stenella coeruleoalba. Next base: position 22,285,121 of record NC_137161.1, on the reverse strand, counting down.
CATCCCTAACGACTAAATTACCACTTAGCCCCCACTTTAGAGTTAATCAATTAGTTAATTAATTAATTAAGGCTGTGCCGCACAGCACACGGGATCTTAGTTCCCCGACCAGGGATCGAACCTGTGCCCCCTGCGGTGGAAGTGTGGAGTCGGAACCACTGGACCACCAGGGAATTCCCTAGAGTGATTTTAGATTTCCCTGACAAACTCATTCAGGCAGAGTGAATCATTCCCTTCTCTGTGCTAACACCATCCGTCTTTGTGTAGACTTGTATTACTATATTTACCCCAGTATATTAATAGGCTACAAATATTATATCTTGAGGACAGGAACTATGCCTGGTTCACCTTTATATACCTAGCACCTAGCAAAGGGCCAGGCATACAGTAAACAGCCAATAATATCTGTTGACTTAGTGAAAGTACTGTAAGCAACAAAATAAAAACAAGCAGGATATTACCTTCTTTAAAAAAATTTTTTTTTGATTTAACATAATCTAACTACATAAAAATCTTAATTAGAAAAGAACTTTTGTTGGGAGGGAGACGCAAGAGGGAGGAGATATGGGGATATATGTATACGTATAGCTGATTCACTTTGTTATACAGCAGAAACTAACACACCATTGTAAAGCAATTATACTCCAATAAAGATGTTAAAAAAAACCAAAAAACTTTTAAGCTGTGATCCTCAAATGAAGAAATACACCTGAAAGCACTCCTAAGAGAGAAGCCTTTTCCTTGATTCAGAATCATAATTTGGTCCATTCCAAGGCTTTGAAATAATTGTTTTTTTTTTTTTTTTTTTGATATGCAGGCCTCTCACTGTTGTGGCCTCTCCCGTTGCAGAGCACAGGCTCCGGATGCGCAGGCTCAGCGGCCATGGCTCACAGGCCCAGCCGCTCCGCGGCATGTGGGATCTTCCTGGACCGGGGCACGAACCCGCGTCCCCTGCATCAGCAGGTGGACTCTCAACCACTGAGCCACCAGGGAAGCCCTAATTCTGTTTTTTTATATGTGTCTATGGCACTTTTTCAATTTAGGTGAAATTTACCTAACATAAAATTAACTATTTTAAAGTGTAAAATTTAGTGTCATTTAATAAATTTACAATGTTATACAATCACCACCTATATCAAGTTCCAAAATTATTTTCATCACCTCAAAAGAAAACCCTATACTCATCAAGCAGTCATTCACTCCCCATTCTCTTCCTAGCTCCTAGAAAGCACCAGGAACATTAACTTTTAAGTTACACTAAGATATTTAAAAGATATAAAGCAGATAGTTAAAGAGATACAGATTCTAGATGGTTGCACAATTGCATCTCATCACACAGAAGAGCTCAAGTGTAGTTTTTTCAATAATCTCAAAAAACTCCAGTATTTTATTAACCATTTTATGTACATTGATATTCAGTCTTGAAAACTGATAAAAACATGTCCAGAGTTTCTTATAAAGACAACGTACAAATGCTCATTTACATTCTGCACATTAATAACGATGATGAAAATGACACAGTATTCATAGCTACATAAAAATATATACAAGGATTCAAACAGACGATGTTATTTGGCTTATAACATGTGTAGATACTACACAAAAAAATGAGGATGTAATTTTCAGAAAAGTAAAATGTGACCAAAATCACTTTTCGTCTTAAAATTTAAAAATAAAATTCCTAACAATCATAATTACTAGTTCATACTCAAATCTCAGACTAATTCAAATTAGCCACGGTTAGACATAGGTTAAGTTAAATATATATATATATATATATTTTTTGCGGTACGCGGGCCTCTCACTGTTGTGGCCTCTCCCGTTGCGGAGCACAGGCTCCAGACACGCAGGCTCAGCGGCCATGGCTCATGGGCCTAGCCGCTCCGCAGCATGTGGGATCTTCCTGGACCGGGGCATGAACCCGTGTCCCCTGCATCGGCAGGCGGACTCTCAACCACTGCGCCACCAGGGAAGCCCCGGTTAAGTTAAATACTTGTTAAATATTTTGCATTTAAAAAAATAAGGTCTGTGGTTTAAAAAACATACATTTGATAAGATTTTCTCAAAATTAATTAAGAATGGCTTATCCATGTCCTTCCAGATTCTGGAAACTCACTAGAAAAAGTGAATACCGAACAGCTGACTCTTTGGAAAGTTGCACCCCAAGCCCCGGAAAACACCCTTAAGGGGCCCAGTGATCAAACCCTAATGGGAAACTCATAATGCACCGATGATACTGAGAACAAAGAGGGGGAAGTAATATGGCATGAGGTGACATTAATGTGGTTTTGAAAAAGGTTTCAACTATTCTTAGGGAATCAATTATACATTGAGAATGACCAATCTCATGATAACCTCAAAAACAGTATCTCACATATTATCATGGTGCTACCTCACTAGTAGGAATATGGTTTCTAACAACTCTTTTCTGTATTTTACTCTACTGGCTTGAGAAGCAGCTTCCTATTTTGAGAATTATATGACATGATATAATCATACATAACTAAGTTAATGGTTTGGAAAACAAAATGATAGTAGTTTTAAAAAGGAGCAAGTATCTCTTTTATCAGGTTGTGACACCAGGCTAAGAGGGCTTAGGGCTGCAAAGCAAGGAGTGGGGGTAGTGCAGGGGTTCAGGTACAAATCTGCTTCTGCTCAAGGAGAGGAAGGGCACGAGAAGTGTCTGGACAACCCACAATGGTCTTGGCACCTGGATGTGGAGCTACCACACTGGGTCAGAGACAGGCTGGGCATCATCCTCTGGCCCAGATGCCATGGAACCCAACCCCTACTTAATACTAAATTAGGAACACAAACCCCTCAAACGACACTTACCAAAAACAGATTATTCACCCTCATATTACAAAGCCCAGAAGAATAAGACATTTAATTATTTTAAAAAGTGAGCCAAAAAATTATGAGGTTTCTCCTTACTTCACCTGAATAACCCAGGAACAAATATTTTAACAATTCTATGACTATTAATATGTTTAAAAGGCACTTAAAACATTCCTTTACAATCCAACTCAAAATACATCTGTCAACTACATTTTGGATAAATGTAAAAAAAACCCAACTTTGGTGTAACTTTTTTTTGTAACTCAGTGATATTTACTACCTACAGGGCTGAATGTTTTGAAAGATAGAGCCCCAACTTTCTGCAAAACAACTTGAAAGTGCTTTTATCATAGAAATGGGAAGGGCACTAATGATTTGCTCTTTCACTGACAACATCCTGTAGTCGTTTAAGTAAAACGTCATCATTTTCTTGACAGAGGCGTTTGGCAGGTGATTCTGCATCACCATCGATGGCTATTGCTCGCTTCTTGGTTCTCTGCTCACCTTGCCTTATCATGTTGTTGATATCTTTCAAACTCTGTGCAAAAATAGAGGACATGTGTGAGTAAAAGGGGAAAAGGGAGAAACAGCAGCCAAGAACTAAGCTAACTGCTTTTTCCTGCCCTTTATCCTCTATCCAAAGCTGAACACTGGGGTAGAGATTATTTTTTGAATCTAGGCCAACCTAATAAGGGTGATTAGAACTAATCTTTTCAGGTGATTTTAAAAATTGGATTTACCTTATAGCAGTAGTTTTCAAAATGTGGACATGAGACCAGAAGCAGCAGAAGCATTTGGAAACTTATCAGGAATGCAATTTCTCAAGCCTCGCCCTACACCTACTGAATCAGACATTCTGGGGGTTGGGCCCAGCAATCTATAGTTTATCAAGCCTTCCAGGTGATTCTGATACTCCCTAAAGTTTGAGATCCTCCTCCTGAAGCAGTGCTTTTCAAACTTTAATGTGCTTACTAATCGTCTGGGGAATATTGTTACTATGCAGATTCAAATTCAGTTGGGCTGGTGTAAGCCTGAGAGTCTGCGTTTCTAACAGGCTCCCAGGTGATGCTGATGTTGCTCGTCTGTAAGGCAGCCTTAGAGAAGTTGCTCCTGAAAGCTGTGCATCACAACAGTCTAGGAGACCTGCCTGCCAGAGCTCTGTGATACAGGAAGTCTATGGGACAGGTATCTGTGTTCAACAAGCTCCCCAGATTCTGACCTATGACTGTGAAATCACTGCCTTACAATTCAATTGGTCCCATTTCTGATTTTATGCAAGAATTTCTTCTAAAAGTCCTCATATAAAATCAACTTCTATAAAGAAGAAATGCAAGCCTGTGCAGTATATCTCAGTCAACTTTGTTTGCTAAGCATAGCAGGAACTTAATAGATGTCTGTGGAACTAAATGAGAAACTAATGAGTTAAGGAGCTGCCATGTATTTGGACTGAGTTACAATCTGTCCCACTACAGTTTCTTCCAGTTAGTAGTGATTCTGGCTTCTGGAGACATACTGAGTGTATCTACTTGATAGCCCTTGAATTATCTGAAAACAGCAATCATGTCCCTATCACATCTTCATCATTGTATGGGAATAAAGATGGAGATAACCATAGAGCTGTCTGTGTAAGTAAGAAGAGGCCTCTGTTTTCAGACCTTTCACTATCCTGGTTGCCATCCACCAAATGAACTTTCACTTCTAAGGCCTTCCTTTACACAGTGTTTCCCATGTCTGACCACTTGCAGGTGTTGCCTTACTGGTCCTTCTCAAGATCGTGCTTGAGCAGGGACACACTGGGCTCTTGGACTGAACTCCCCCGATACCACATCAATCGTAAAGGATTAAACTACCTCAACTGAATACACTGCTCTTGATCACAGGAAACTTGCCATAGTAATAGTTCATATTTATTAGCAGTAACTTTGCAAAAAAAGGGGTAAGATTAAAGATTACTAATTGGAAATCTGAAATCCAGTATTTAACACATGTACACCATTGTTTTGGAGTAAAGTTTGTGTGCAACTTACCTTAGAAGGGCTGCCATTGAACTTATAGAGCAGAGCACTCCTTGGTGTAAGGCCTGACCCATTCTTGTGTGGGGACACATAAATGGAGTGCTGCTGGGAAATGCGGCGCGGAGAGCCTGGCTGTTGCTTAATATGTGGAAAAGGAGAGAGTGGTGGAGCTTCCATCTGAAATAATACAAAAGTAAAGTTTTTATAAGATAAAAGGTTTTCTTTCTTTTTTTGAATCCCACCATTTTTATTCTGCACTATCCACCCTGTCCCACCCCAGCCCCAAGCCAGGTGAAGGGTCAACATGGAACTTTTTTTTCTTTGCCATGTTTTTATTTTAAAAAAATATATATATATATTTATTTATTTTTGGCTGCATTGGGTCTTCGTTGCTGCACATGGGCTTTTCTCTAGCTGTGGTGAGAGGGGGCTACTCTTCATTGTGGTGCATGGGCTTCTCACTGCGGTGGCTTCTCTTGTTGCGGAGCATGGGCTCTAGGCACATGGGCTTCAGTAGTTGTGGCTTGTGGGCTCTAGAGCGCAGGCTCAGTAGTTGTGGCACGCGGGCTTAGTTGCTCCGCGGCATGTGGGATCTTCCTGGACCAGGGCTCGAACTTGTGTTTCCTACATTGGCAGGCGGATTCTTAACCACTGCACTGAAGTGAAAGTTCATTTGGTGGAAGCCCTGGTTTTATTCTTTTTTTATTTTTTATTTTTTTTTGCAGTACGCGGGCCTCTCACTGTTGTGGCCTCTCCCATTGCGGAGCACAGGCTCCGGATGCGCAGGCTCAGCGGCCATGGCTCACAGGCCCAGCCGCTCTGCGACATGTGGGATCTTCCCGGACCGGGGCACGAACCCACGTCCCCTGCATTGGCGGGCGGACTCTCAACCACTGTGCCACCAGGGAAGCCCATGTTTTTATTCTTATTGCTATCTCCTAGTTAGGAGTCAGTTATACTGTAAGAGGTTATTTATGGCTGAAGAAAATCAAAAAATGGTTCATTAACCCTTGTTTTTCAACAATTACTAATAGATAAACTAAAATTTATTTTCCTGGATCTTTCAGGAAATTCTGAAGAATTCTGAGCAAGACACCAGAAGCAGTAAGCCAGGAGCATAGGAACCTTATGTCAATGCTCAGAAAGTGGAGCAAAGAGTAATCTATGTCCTAACACTTGCAATAAGAATCTCTCTCCACACGCACATACCCACAACCAAATTAGTAGCACAGAAAATAAAAGAGAGGCAGAGCATTCTGTGGGCCAGCAGGATGAGCCCAATATGGAACAAATCTCTTAATGAAATGGTTAAGACTTTATACTGAAATGCAAAAGATTTAAAGTGAGAAGGGACTCACTTTTAATAATCTATACAATGTTTCTATTCCAAGAATGGAGATGACTCCTTAATTAATATTTCATTCAGCATCTTCACTTGAAGCTAGGAAAACTAGTTTTGTTTTTGTTTTTTTTTTGCAGTACGCGGGCCTCTCACTGCTGTGGCCTCTCTCGTTGCGGAGCACAGCCTCCGGACGCGCAGGCTCAGCGGCCATGGCTCACGGGCCCAGCCGCTCCGTGGCACGTGGGATCTTCCCGGACCAGGGCACGAACCCGTGTCCCCTGCATCGGCAGGCGGACTCTCAACCACTGCGCCACCAGGGAAGCCCTAGTTTTGTTTTTTAATTGGCTGATAATAGATATATTCACAGTATAGCACATGGTGCGGGTGGTGGAACTGAGGGAACAGACTGAGTAGTCATGGCTTCTGAGGATAATCATAGACCATATTCCTTGAAAGGGACAAAGACAGAAATATAGAGAGATACATAGACACATATATGGCTACTGCCTGGATGCAGCTTCTACTAGATTCCTCTTTCTTATAACTGAAGTCTGGTCTCCTGTGAACCAACTTCAGCTTATACACTGATAATACTTTGAAAGGCCTGCTGGTACTGTCAAATCTAGAGTCTGAATAAAAATTTCTTAGTGTTGCTTCTATTATTGATTCAAGCCTATTTATTTCCTTTTCTTTTTATCTTGAGAAAAACACTTATCTCAGAGATATAACAATAGGAATCAAAAACAAAGGAAAAAACCACCAGAACTGTTTTCATTTTTCCATGTTCCCATCTAGTCCTTGCCCATATGCATTCATAATTTCTAACAACATAATCACAGTGTGGATAAAATTTCCATGATTTCCTCTGGTCTCTGTTGTATCACAGCCTTAATCACTCTAATTACTACTATGTTTTCTCCTATAAAATGTATCAGTAAGGTTTTAGCTTTGAAACACTTACTAGCAAAATAAACTCATAGTAATCCAATTATGAGTACAGATGTTAATAAAGTAGTAAAATATAAAACATACCACATGGTCCTGATTTGACAAGTCGTATTTCAATGCAAATGACTTCACTCTTTCTACATATATTGTATTGTAAAATTTGATAAGATCACCTCTTTCCTCTTTCACTGGTCCACTGGAACAGTCAGGTGTTTTTGTAGCATCTTCCAAATCTGTTAAAAGAATTCAGTGTTGTACAATGTAATATTACTCAGCCATAAAAAGGAATGAAACCAAGTCATTTGTAGTGAAGTGGATGGACCTAGAGTCTGTCATACAGAATGAAGTAAGTCAGAAAGAGAAAAATAAATACTGTATATTAACGTATATATATGGAATCTAGAAAAATGGTACTGATGAACCTCGTGGCAGGGCAGGAATAAAGATGCAGATGTAGAGAACAGACTTGAGGACACAGTGGGGGAAGGGGAGGCTGGGACGAAGTGAGGGTAGCATTGACATATATACACTACTAAGTGTAAATTAGATAGCTGCATATAGCACAGGGAGATCAGCTCGGTGCTTTGTGATGACCTAGAAAGGTGGGGTGGGGAGGGTGGAGGGAGGCTCATGAGGGAGGGGATATGTGTATACATACAGCTGATTCACTTTGTTATACAGTAGAAACTAACACAACATTGTAAAGCAATTATAGTCCAACAAAGATGTAAAAAAAAAAAAAAAAAGAATTCAGTGTTGTGATAGGTGTACCTTAATCTATAAGTTGGCGATTTGAATCACAACTCTCTCTACAATATAAAAGGAAAAAAAACCAAATAAACCCACATCTTTATGTAAGACAATTAATATTTTTAGAAAAGGTTCAGAAATCCATCTATATTATGGATAAATTAGATTGGAATCATAGAAATGCAAACACGTAAACTTAAGCTGGTACTCTATTCTCTAGATATCACTTCAGCAAGAATGTTTTCACAACCCTACCTTTTGAGCTCACTGTCACCGGTGGCTCTTAGAGGGGCACCAGCCCTGGGTTGAAGTTTACCTAAACTGAGCTTCCGAGTATGGGTAGCAGTGGCAAACCCTCAGTTTCAGATAACAAAAGCCTGCAGATATTCATACTGACTCTTTGAAAAAGGTGGAAAGACTCTAAAAGGTAAAGTGTATCCTCATAGTTTAAGGAAGAAGCAAGGTGAATTGCTTATGTTTATTTTTCTGCAAATACATGGCAGGTGACAGGTGTTCAAAAAGTCTTATTTTCCCACGCACAACAGGAACCTTAGTGCTGTCTATAACTGGCGTCCTCAGTTGTAAAATGATAGCTTGCCCCAAGGTGCTTTCCTGTTTATTACTGTAATTCTGGTGCTTTCCTGTTTATTACTGTAATTCTGGTGCTTTCCTGTTTATTACTGTAATTCTGGTGCTTTCCTGTTTATTACTGTAATTCTGGAGTAGCTTGTGACACCAGGCAGAACTTTATCCTCTTCTTTTTTGGGAAAGAGTATTACAAACCATCTTCTCCTTGTACCTACAAGAATCATCTATGCACAGGAGCTAAGAAAACTACCAGCAATTAAAAAGAATTCAACATGTGAAAAAACTTTCTCATTTTCAATTCTGAAAACATGGGTAGAAACATGCTTCCACCTTTGGAAAACCAGAAAAACTCAAACATGGTCTAAGGGCCAGGCAGCCACAGGGAACCTCCATAGGGATCTCCATTTGGATGTCTTTTTTACTCTTGCTATTTTTGCAGCATCTTAATAGGGCAGAAAAAAGCTATGTGATCAAATAAGTTGAAAAAATGTTGCATAGTAGTATATCCTCCTCTTAGGAATTCAGAATACATGTTAGTATATTAAAGGTTCTGAGAACTTTTGCAATTAGAAAAAAACACATGTTCACTTTAATTCCATACTTCTCAAATTTTCTACGTACAGTCGCTCTTCCCCACAACAGTTACTACCATCCTGGGGGACACTGTCCCAAGGCAGTAAACAATGGCTTAATAACAGCTGTTGTAGGTTATTCTTGTTATACAGATGAATTAAAATTATTATATGTCCTCCTTGGATTAGAAATTTCTGGAGGCAGTTACTTCTTCATGTTTCTGTGTTATTCCATTTCCAGTTGTTAATAGTTACATAAGGTAAGGAGCTATACTTAATTTGAAGGAACCAAACATTTAAAACTCTCTGGGACCTTGGATTCTAACTAAACATGATTTTATTTAACTATTTTTCATTTAGCTGTTTAGTATTTTTTCATTTCAAAACAGAAAACAAGATGTCAGTTGTCCTTTAAGCAGGAAAAAGATCTCTACCTTCCCACCTCTTTAAGGACTTTAGCACTCAGAAATCAAAGCCTCAGTAGGCCGGTGACCATCTTATCACATATACATTAGGAGATGGAACTTATGAAAGACTGGGAAAGAGAATGAGATCTCCCTGCCTGGTGCTATAATTGTTTCAAATCTGTTTCCCCTCAGAGGGCAGGAGGGACCTCTGCCTAACATAATTTGAGGCACATGGTATACATTTGATATACTTCATGAAACGAACCAATGAACTATTATGGTTTCATAATTTTCCCTACTGTTCCCATGAATAAGAGGAATGTCTTTTTTGGATTATCATACAACACTGTCAAGCAATTAAAATGTGGTTTTATATAAAGTACCAGTGAATGAGACTAGCCCTTAGAAAAAAGGAGATATTATCTGCAGAGCTCCAGAGAGACATGCTGAAATTTTTAGCCTGGATCTCTGGCTTCAGAATTTTCCAAGGATCTGAAGTGAAAGTGGGAAGGGAGAAGGCAAATTACCCCAGGGCTGCAGGTGGCCAACAACTGCAACCATAATACATGCTTAATTTTATATCCCAGGACAATATAAATGCATTCAGGGGAAAAGACATTGAGGGCACCGTAGATACCCATTTCTCAGGGGAACTGGTTTCAGAGGATGGGCACGCCCAAATTGTTTGGGATGCACAAATTAATGAAACCCCCATCCATCACCCCCAGAGGAGCTGCTCAAGTGACTGATGCTGGTTTCTTTGTATACTGTCATTAGGCTTCAGTCTGAGAAGAGGCATAAATAGTGATTCTTACCACTTAAAAATGGAGAAAGTAAAGAAGAAAAATTATTTTAAGATGAAAGTAAGAAAGAAGATCACAATTTATTTATAAATTCAAGGGTCAGGTTGAGATATGATGGGCTTGATCAGCACAGCAGCACTCCCCTGGAGTAAGCATTTAGTATTTATTTTATATTTCTCCTACCACGTCCTTCCTTACCGTTTTTGCTCCTCACCGTTAACAGTGTGCAGTAATATTTCAGACTGGCTTTTGGATTGAGAGGGCAGTGCCATTTAGCTCCAGTTATGCAAGAGCCACTGACCACACACCAATTCAAAACTACTACAGTGGTTTTAGACCATTTTGGCAGTTTCTCATGAGCTCTAAAGGGCATCATTATAATCTAAAACCAAGTAAATCTTGTTTAGATTAAACAGTCTAGAAAGAAAATGTGCTCCATCCGTATCTTGGTTGTCTATCTGGTGACTATAAAATAGTTTTAATGTGAATAAAGTCACTTAATTATCAATTTGCAGGTATCAGTGTTATATATCTCACATGGAAACAGAATTTTTGTCCCTTGAGAGGATTTGCTTTAACTGTTTTTGTGTGTGTGACCTAGTTTTCAACATTTAAAGGATTTTATGTAAGGAATATAGCCTTAGAAAAATTAGCTTAAAAAAAAAGACATTTAAAGAGCCATATACTCATGAATAAAATACAATAAATTTTATATTGCTTATAAACAAAATAATAAATAATAACTACTACTTACTGAGGCCTTACTATGAGCAGGCCTTGTATTAAACACCACACACATGCATCATTTTTTTTTTAATTCTGAAAACAAGCCTCTGAGGAAGTACTGTAAAGTTTTCAATTTACTATCATACACTTGGGCATTATGTTTGTGTTACTTAATTAAGCTATAATCTGGGTCTCTCAAATGTTCTAATCAAGAATGCCAGTCTGGGGACTTCCCTGGTGGTCCAGGGGTTAAGACTCCGTGCTCCTGATGCAGGGGGCCTGGGTTTGATCCCTGGTCAGGGAACTAGATGCCCCATGCCACAACTAAAAAAGATTCCACATGCTGCAATGAAGATCCTGCGTGCCGAAACTAAGACCCAGCGTGGCCAAGTAAATAAATAAATATTAAAAAAAAAAAAAAGAATGCCAGTCTGGGGTGCTCTGCTAATACGATAATGAATGCACAGTCCATGAGTATCCAGCTAGTGTTTTAATCAGGTAGCTCATTCTCCACAGGTGGCTACTATAGGGCTTCTGTTAGGCATATCTCCATCAATGACCAATGCTCAACATCACTAATTATTAGAGAAATGCAAATCAAAACTACAAACTTACATGGGTCAGAATGGCCATCATCAAAATATCTACAAACAGGGTTTCCCTGGTGGCACAGTGGTTAAGAATCTGCCTGCCAATGCAGGGAACAAGGGTTCGAGCCCTAGTCCAGGAAAATCCCACATGCCGCGGAGCAACTAAGCCCGTGTGCCACACCTACTGAGCCTGCGCTCTGGAGCCTGTGAGCCACAACTACTGAGTCCATGCACCTAGAGGCCATGCTATGCAACAACAGAAGCCACCGCAATGAGAAGCCCACGCACCGCAACGAAGAGTAGCCTCCGCTCACCTCAACTAGGGAAAGCCCATGCACAGCAACAAAGACCCAATGCAGCCAAAAATAAAATAAAAGAAACAAAAAACAAAAAAAACCCCACAATTCACTTAAAAAAATCTACAAACAATAAATGCTGGAGAGGGTGTGGAGAAAAGGGAACTCTCTTGCACTGTTGGTGGGAATGTAAATTGGTACAGCCACTATGGAGAACAGTATGGAGGTTCCTTAAAAAACTAAAAATAGAACTACCATATGACCCAACAACCCCACTACTGGGCATATACCCAGAGAAAACCATAATTCAAAAAGACACATGCACCCCAATGTTCACTGCAGCACTATTTACAATAGCCAGGACATGGAAGTAACCTAAATGTCCATCAACAGAGGAATGGATAAAGAAGATGTGGTACATATATCCAATAGTATATTACTCAGCCATAAAAAGGAATGAAAGTGGGTCTTATGTAGAGACGTGGATGGACCTAGAGACTGTCATACAGAGTGAAGTAAGTCAGAAAGAGAAAAACAAATATCGTATATTAATGTATGTATGTGGGATCTAGAAAAATGGTATAGATAATCTTATTTGCAAAGCAGCAAGAGACACAGATGTACATAACAAGTGTATGGATACCAAAGGGGAAAGGGGGGTGGGTAGGATGAATTGGGAGATTGGGATTGACATATATAAACTACTGATACTATGTATAAAATAGATAACTAATGAGAATCTACTGTATAGCTCAGGGAACTCTACTCAATGCTCTACTGTGACCTAAATGGGAAGGAAATCCAAAAAAGAGGAGATATATGTATACACATAGCTGATTCACTTTGCTGTACAGTAGAAACTAACAAAACACTGTTAAGCAACTATACTCCAATAAAAATTAATTAAAAAAAATAAAATTGCATTAAAAAAAAACTTAGGAATAAACCTCACCAAGGAGGTGAAAGACTTACATGCTGAGAACTACAAAACATTCATAAAGGAAACTGAAGATGATTCAAAGAAATGAAAAGATATCCCATGCTCTTGTTTTTTTTTTTTTTTTCATGCTCTTGGATTGGAAGATTTAATATGGTTAAAATGACATGGTACCCAAAGCAAATATTACATCTATAGATGTAATATGATCCCTATCAAATAACCCATGAATTTTCCACAGAACTAGAACAAATAATCCTAAAATTTATATGGAACCATAAAAGACCCAGAATTGTCACAGCAATCCTGAGGAAAAAGAACAAAGCAGGAGGCATAACCCTCCCAGACTTCAGACAATACTACAAAGCTACAGTAATCAAAACAGCATGGTACTGGCACAAAAACAGACATATGGATCAATGGAACAGAACAGAGAGCCCAGAAGTAAACCCACACACCTATGATCAACTAATCTTCAACAAAGGAGGTAAGAATATACAATGGGGAAAAGACAGTCTCTTCAGCCAGTGGTATTGGGAAAGCTGGACAGCCGCATGCAAACCAATGAAGTTAGAACACACCCTCACAGCATACACAGAAAAACCCCTCAAAATGGCTTAAACACTTAAATTTAGGACATGACACCATAAAGCTCCTAGAGGAGAACATAAGCAAAACATTCTCTGACATAAATCATACCAATGTTTTTTAAGGTCAGTCTCCCAAGGCAACAGAAATAAAAGCAAAAATAAACAAAGGGGACTTAATTAAACTTATAAGCTTTTGCACAGCAAGGGAAACATAAACAAAAAGACAATGTATGGGGAATTCCCTGGCAGTCCAGTGGTTAGGACTCTGCGCTTCCACTGCAGGGGGCACGGGTTCGATCCCTGGTTGGGGAACTAAGACCCTGCAAGCCACGCAGCGCAGCCAAAAAAAAAAAAAAAAGTCTACAAATAAAAATGCTGGAGGGGGTATGAAGAAAAGGGAACCCTCCTACACTGCTTGTGGGACTGTAAACTGCTGCAGCCACTATGGAAAACAGTATGGCAGTTCCACAAAAAACTAAAAATAGAGTTGCCATATGATCCAGCAATCCCACCCCTGGGCACATATCCAGACAAAACTATAATTTGAAAAGATACATGCACTCATATGTTCATTTACAATAGCCAAGACATGGAAACAACCTAAATATCCATCGACAGATGAATGGATAAAGAAGATGTGGTATATAGACACAATGGATTATTACTCAGCCACAAAAAAGAATGAAATAATGCCATTTGCAGCAACATGGATGGACCTACAGATTATCATACTAGCAAAGTAAGTCAGAAAGAGAAAGACAAATACCATATGATATCACTTATATGTGGAATCTAAAATATGACAGAAATGAACATATCTACAAAACAGAAACAGACTCACAGATGTATAGAACAGATTTGTGGTTGCCAAGTGGGGGTGGGGGAGGGAAGGATCGGGAGTAGAATTAGCAGATGCCAAACTATTATATGTAGGATGGATAAATAACAAAGTCAGATGCAAACTACTGTATGTAGGATGGATAAATAACAAAGTCCTACTGTGTAGCACAGGGAAATATATTCAATATCCTATGATAAACCATAATGGAAAAAAATATGAAAAAGAATATACATATGTATTAAAAATAAAAAAGATTGATTAACATATTTGAGACACTACCCGCAACAGCATGATAGTCATGAGAGATCCAGTGAGGTCTGTGGGGCTTTACTATTACGAATGATGCCCAGGCCTGAACTCTGACGCATGTTGTTTGCTTGATCTTGGCTTTAAGTTTAACAGAATCCTGCTCTGGAATCTTGGCATCTACTTTGAGTGAACCTTTTATGTGAGGAGGTGGTTGGTCAGGTGGCATAGGATGCATAAACTGTGTGTTTTTTTAAATAGTAATTATTTTATTCCTAATTATGAATTTGTTTATAGAACCAGAACTCTTCTTCCCAAGGTGGTGTTCTTTGGTGTGTCCAAGTCTAGGTCATAGCATCTAGCCACAGCTCCAGGCACTGGAACTTGTCTTATCTGAACACAGACTTGCGAGACTGTATCCTCCTCAATAACTTTGTCCCTTTTTTGGTGCCGGAATTCCTCAGTCTATTATCACTGGATACTCTCCCTGCTCTGTGCCATCACCACTGGACAGGATCTTAAGAATGGTTTTTTGTTTGCCTGCTAATAAATATCTAGTTAATAAATGTATATAAAACAGAACTGGACCTGAAACCTTTATGTTGTAGAGAGAGTAGCTAACCTTCAGTTACCTCAAGCTTTATCATCAAACTTAACAAATTCTGTCTTGAACTTCACTGCTCCTTGTATCCCAAACACTCGCTAGCAGTTACTTTGTTTCTCATAGAACACACAGTTTCCCAGCTAACCTGATGCCTGGTTTTGCAAGGACAGAAAAACCACCCAGGACAGGTGAGCAACATGTATAACAAAAATAGGTAGGTTTTTTTTTTGTATTTTGTCAGGTTTACTTCCTAATGTACTTCTTCTCATTGCCTTGAAAAGGCTCAGGGATAATTTATCTATGTAAAAAGAACTGAGTTTGGCCTGTGTAACCTTAGATGGGATCAGATTCTAGGACATTATTATTCAAGAATTTTTTGTTAAGATCTTAAAAGTTCAGATCCCAGTAGACACCATAATTATCATGGATATTTGGGTAATTAAAAAAAAATGTCTTTGACCCAGTCAATTTTCTCTAAGAATTTACCCTAAGGATGTGGACCAAAGATCAACCTACAATGATGTTCCTTGCAAAGCTGTGTATAATTGGAAACAAGCTAAAAGTCCCACACTGTGAAATTAAATAAATTACAGTACTTATATACACATGTACACATATATATACATTAAGTGATAGAAAGTGAGACAAGGAAAAGGAGACAGATGAGACAAGGAAAAGAGATGGGCTGAAAAGGCATTTTTACAACTTATCAACATATGAATACTGAACATTTGATTCTTCTTTCTTTCAAAAAAATTATTAGTGCCTGAAGTCTTAGCATGATGGTAGTAACAAGGTGGCGACCTTGCTTTTGCTGATGGTGGCAGAATACCTATACACTTATTAATGAACAGGACATTTCCTTAATGTTCTCCACAGGCAAATCACTGACAGCTATCTTACTTTCCCTGTCATTCAGATTTAGTTTTGAATTTTATTGTCTTTTATGAGTTTTTATTAATGTGTATAAGTATACTAGAAAACTTCTAAAACACAGTTAACATGCGATAAATTAATGGTTTCAATACACAACTTCTGTGGAGGGAGGTACCTGACCCATATTTATCTCAAAGTCATTTGCTTCTTTCCAACACATATGCATTATCCACCCCACCTACACAATTAACTCCAGGACATCCACTGTATTATATACAATGTAACCAACAGTGTACTACATATAGAATCTTAAATTGGGCAACTTACCACAATCTGTCATTTCAAAATCACCATTTAGGTTTTTATTGTATGTCACAACTTCTCTTGGAATACTTTTCAACAGTACACTTCTGTAAACCTATATAGATCAGAGGGGACAAAAAGGACTGCTGAGTCACAAAGAGGCACAGGTTAAGCAAAACCAAAATAAGAACAAGATATCAAGCCAATTAAAAAGTATTTGTCTGTACGGGTGATAATCAAGGGCAAGATGTTAGTAGCCCTTGGTAAATGCAGATTACGGCAAACATCTTAGAAGAGGGGATACTGAAGCAGAGCTTACCACCTGAAATATAACCACTGCAGAAGGTTACAAAATAGAAGAATTAAGTAAGGAGTAACTAAACACTGATGAGAAGATTTTGCCAAATAAAAGCAACTTAAAAGATATGAACCTATTCCTTCTTCTTTTTAATTTCTTACATGAGACTCATTTGATCTCACTGGGGCTTGTTTTCCTGCTTCCATCCCACACCCATCTCCTTTCACATGGCCACATGAAAATCTGTTCCCCTCCCTGCCCCTAAACTGTTTTTAACCTCCAAGGTAGCTGAAAGGAATGATCCATTCCCCCTCATCCTATGGATATCGGTATTGAGAGAATATTTAGGAAGCTGTGGCTTAAACCATTTTTGACCCACATTAACTTAATGATCTTAAGGGATACTCTGAACCTCTCTAAGCTCTGTTCCTAAGGGATTTTTCTGAAGAGGCCTGGAAACCAGGCCTCTTCCACCCTGTCACAGGGTGTAAGAAATGCCTATACTTGGCTCTTCTAATATCTCTATATTGCTAGCAGTGTATCTGGGGCTTAAGTAAAGAAGTGAAACTATCTGTGGGGCTCTGATAGAAGGGGGTATGGCTACTGGTACTGGGGCCAGGGATATCTGAGCTACCACATCTCTCTTTTTGTCTAAGGTGGCAGATCACTGGGCCAGAGAAGAGGCCATTATGCTCCTTTAGAGCAGAGCAATCAGGTTCTTGAATGACCAAGGCCTTAAGGTAACCTAATCCTGTGATCTTCAGCTACAATAATAACAATAATATAGAGCTAACAGTTATTAAATGCTTACTATGTGCCAGGTCACGCCAACATTTTATATTTCCATGACTGAAAGACTGTACAGAATTCTCACCAGGGCTATTATATCAGAAATGCCTGATATCTATTCAAAGATGCAAACATTAAGATTCTTATCAGATGGAAAAAGAAGCTAGACTTAATTTAATATATCCTCAAATTTCACTGGATTTAAACATCATCAGAGAATCAAGTCTTATATGATTAAAGAATATTATTATTATAAATATTTTTCATTAGTGAAAAATGTCCCTACTCAAATAAATGAACAAATGGAATAAGAGAACGTGTGAGAAGTATATGCATATATAATATATAGGGACTTCCTTGGCGGTGCAGTGGTTAAGAATCCGCCTGCCAATGCAGGGGAAACGGGTTCAATCCTTGGTCCGGGAAGATCCCACATGCGGTGGAGCACCTAAGCCCGTGCGCCACAACTACTAAGCCTGCGCGCTAGAGCCTGTGAGCCAACTATTGAGCCTGTGTGCCACAACTACTGAAGCCCGTGTGCCTAGAGCCTGTGCTCCGCAACAAGAGAAGCCACTGCAACGAGAAGCCTGCACACCGCAACAAAGAGTAGCCGCCACTTGCCGCAACTAGACAAAGCCCATGTGTAGCAATGATGACCTAATGCAGCCATAAATAAATAATAAATAAATAAATAATATAGATTAGTCAGAAACAGCAAGATTTTTGGCTTCCACTGAAACTGTTTTTTAATTAAAACTGTCTCGAGTTTAATGGTGTCCATTAAACCAAAAAATCTATAGTAAAACTAGAAAAGAAGTTTACCTTTTACATGACTTGTCAGCAGAGAAATAGTACAAATCTATTTTGGGACAGGAGGAAAAATAATGTAACTCACATGACTATTAGCTTGAGGCTGATTCCTATAACTTTTCATTATTTCTTGAAAAGTTCTTTCTTCTTTTGTTACCTAAGGAAAATAAGAACTGCATTTATCAACTGCTTTTAAAAGAAAAATGGCTCTGAACAAAAACTTCAATTACAGGTTAGCATTGAGAGGAGTCTTGCAGAAAGCCATTAACCCCAGGCCACTCAATAACTAAAATCCACTACCATTCATGACTTTTACTACCTTAAAAGTTCAGGTTTGGGGACATCCCTGGTGGCGCAGTGGTTAAGAATCCACCCGCCAATGCAGGGGACATGGGTTCGAGCCCTGGTCCGGGAAGATCCCACATGCCGCGGAGCAACTAAGCCCATGCACCACAACTACTGAGCCTGCACTCTAAAGCCCGTGAGCCACAACTACTGAGCCCATGTGCCACAACTACTGAAGCCCATGTGCCTAGAGCCCATGCTCCGCAACAAGAGAAGCCACTGCAGTGAGAAGCCCGAGCACCGCAACGAATAGTAGCCCCCACTCACCGCAACTACAGAAAGCCCACATGCAGCAACGAAGACCCACTGCAGCACAAATAAATGAAAAGTAAAAAAAAAAAAAAAAAAAAAAAGAAGTTCAGGCTTTGTGGCCTGTGGAGACTCAGCTAATAGTTTCATTAATCAAAAGCACTAAGATTGCTATGATATAACTACCAAAAATGCATTTCTTTATAAAAAAGAATGATATAAGAAAACTCAGATCTGCTGAATCCCTTGCAGTCTCCAGTTGTATTAGTTTTTAAGTACTTATTTAAAATTAACCACATACTAAAGGATAGAAAATGTCTTGTGATTCACAATAAGACAGAGGGTATTACAGGATTAGGCTTTTAATAGTTCAGAACAGACTATAGGGTTTTAACACTTAGAAAAGTCACAGTGGTGGCCAAAAGAAAGAAAATAAATTAGTGATCCATAAAGGAATCCCTTCTAGTCTATTTATTATCACAGAGTTCACTTAAATTACTCTTTTCTTCTCCTTCACTGTCCATTAGCACTAAACCTGTTCTCCATAATGATGTTCTCCACAGAAATGGCAAAGCCTGAGCTATGGTAGTTTTCAAAAAAACACAAATGATTATTTAAGACGGTAGACAGCAGAAGCGAGAAGAACTACAATCCTGCAGCCTGCAGAATGGAAACCGCAATCACAAGAAGTCAGACAAAGTGAAACGGCAGAGGAATATGTCCCAGATAAAGGAACAAGATAAAACCCCAGAAGAACAGCTATAAGTGAAGTGGAGACAGGCAACCTTCTGGAAAAAGAACTCAGAAAAATGATAGTGAAGATGATCCACGATCTCAGAAAAAGAACAGAGGCAAGGATAGAGAAGATGCAAGAAATGTTTAACAAAGACCTAGAAGAATTAAAGAACAAAGAAACAGAGATGAACAATACAATATCTGAAATGAAAAATACACTAGAAGGAATCAATAGCAGAATAACTGAGGTGGAAGATTGGATAGGTGACCTGGAAGACAGAATGGTATAAATCACTGCCGTGGAACAGAATAAAGAAAAAAGAATGAAAAGAAATGAAGACAGTCAAAGAGACCTCTGGGAAAACATTAAATGCATCAACATTCACATTATAGGGGTCCCAGAAGGAGAAGAGAGAGACAGAAAGGACCTGAGAAAATCTTTGAAGAGATAACAGCTGAAAACCTCCCTAACATGGGAAAGGAAACAGTCACCCAAGTCCAGGAAGGGCAGAGAGTCCTAGGCAGGATAAACACAAGGAAGAACACACCGAGACACAGAGTAATCAAACTGCCAAAAATTAAAGAAAAAATACTAAAAGCAACAAGAGAAAAATGATACAAGGGAACTTGCATAAGGTTATCATACAAGGGAACTTGCATAAGGTTATCATACAAGGGAACTTGCATAAGGTTATCAGCCGACTTCTCAGCAGAAACTCTGCAGGCCAGAAGGGAGTGGCATGATGTATTTAAAGTGATGAAATGGAAGAAACTACAACCAAGAATACTCTAACCAGCAAGGCTCTTATTCAGATTTGATGGAGAAATCAAAAGGTTTACAGATAAGCAAAAGCTAAGAGAATTCAGCACCACCAGACCAGCTTTGCAACAAATGCTGAAGGAACTTCTCTAAGCAGAAAAGAAAAGGCTACAACTAGAAACAAGAAACTTACGAATGGAAAAGCTCACCAGTAAAGGCAAACATACAGTAAAGGTAGGAAATCATCCACATGCTAATATGATATCAAAACCAGCAATTACAAGAAGGGGAGAACACAAATGCAGGATATTGGAAATGCATTTGAAATTAAGAGGCCAGCAATTTAAAACAATCTTGTTTATATATAGATTGCTATATCAAATCCTCATGGTAACCGCAAATTGAAAATCTACGATACACATACAAAAAAGAAAAAGGAATTGAAACACAACACTAAAGTTAGTCATCAAATCACAAGAGAAGAGAATAAAAGAGGTAGGGAACAAGAAAAAATGTTTCGTAACTCTATGTCTCTTGATTTTTTGTATTTTCCATCTCTATGTGATATGCTGTTTTTTCGTTTCCTCAGCTCTACATTCTAATCCATTGAGTCTTTTGGCTTGGAATTTGTTTCCATTACAAGTTTCATTCAGTTCTTTTTGACATCTTTCAGGTCCTTTTTAAAGTGACTTGGCCTTTGTTCATAAAAAGAATTTTCCTTTATACATTGAATCATTTAAAACATATAATTGCATAATTTGAGATCAATAATTCCATTACCTGAAATTTTTGAATATCTAACCTGCTCTAAATTTTATCTGTTGACATACTCACATTGGCTTATTTCCTTGATTGTTTTATAATTTTGGATTTTTTAGTTCTGTTTTAATAAGGATTTAATTTGTGTGAATACTGAATGGCTTCAGGGTTGAGTGTTTCATACCTCAAAGTAGTTTGCTTCTGCTGGGAACCCCAGTGATATTATTAGCTCTGGGACAACTTTTGGTTTTGTTGTTGCTGTTATTGTTACTGTTTTGACTTTGCAGATTCTTTTTCTTTGGCCATGCCATGTGTCTTGTGGGATCTTGGTTCCCTGACCAGGGATTGAACCTGCGCCCTCGGCAGTGAAAGCACAGAGTCCTAATAACCCTAGAGATTCTTGGAATGGTAAAATAAATGAGGTATGCAAATTGGTGTGGTTTTAAAAGAGGAAAGAGTGATACCAATATAAAGGATTATTAGTATGGATGCCAATGTAGAATGTGACTATAAAAGGGGAGTAACTATGTGGTCTTTTTCGTGCTGTATGTTATCTAGTTGTTGTGGAATAAATGTATAAAAACTGTAACCACAGAAGGAAATATTTGTAACTCTCTGTAAGTTATAAACCCAATGCTGCTTTTTAGGGTTCTGGTATCCTTAAGAGAAATAATAAAAATAGTAACAGCTTAAAAAAAGATTAGTTAATAACATTTATTAATACCTATTTTGTATAGAGATTTTAAAGATGTAATGTGAGAAGGAAGTCACAAAGGAGTTTGAGAACATGTCCTCTGCCTCAAAAAGCTGAAAAATTAGGTTGTAACATCTACATCTGCTAGGACTGGTAGTGTGGCCAATATGATCAAGACCAAAGGTACAGATGATTGTTTCAGACCTATTAGAATTTTTAAAGACAAGTAAGATATGCCATTTTATGACTTAAAACATATTGTAGCAACTAGAAAGTAAAATGCTCTTCTGAGGCAACAGAATAAATCACTGGAAAGCAATAAAGTATAGAAGCTATTTTATACCAGATTCTGAATCAGGAGAACATAGGTTGTCACTTACTGTGTAACTTTGGCCAAGTTACTTTCACCTCTGGGCCTCAGTTACTCGCCTAAAATGTAACGATCATTTTACTTTAAAGTACAAGATTAGAGGTGTCACGGGGTGATGGTGGAAATGGTTCTCCATTAATAGTGTGGAGCACCATTTTACCAAAAATGGTCTCTAAGATCTTTTCCAATTTTTTTTTACAACCAGTGTATTCCTATGAAGCAAGAAGGCTGATTACTATGAAAGTAAATGAAAGACTTCCCTGGTGGCACAGTGGTTAAGAATCTGCCTCTCCCAATGCAGGGAACACGGGTTTGATCCCTGGTCCGGGAAGATCCCACATACCATGGAGCAATTAAGCCCGTGAGCCACAACTACTGAGCCCGCGTGCTGCAACTACTGAAGCCTGCAGG
The DNA here is from genome assembly GCF_951394435.1 of Stenella coeruleoalba. Classification (NCBI taxonomy): domain Eukaryota; kingdom Metazoa; phylum Chordata; class Mammalia; order Artiodactyla; family Delphinidae; genus Stenella; species Stenella coeruleoalba. Next base: position 22,262,629 of record NC_137161.1, on the reverse strand, counting down.
CCTAGAGCCTGTGCTCTGCAACAAGAGAAGCCACTGCAATGAGAAGCCCACGCACCACAAGGAAGAGTAGCTCCCGCTCTCTGCAACTAGAGAAAGCCCGCACACAGCAACGAAGACCCAACACAGCCAAAAATAAGAAATAAATAAAATAAATAAATTTATAAAATAAAAAAAAGAAAGTAATGAAGAGTCCATAGAAATAGATACAGTAGCTGGAATTTACCACTGTTGGCTTGTAGCACTTAAGGCAAACTAACAATCAAGTGCAACAGATTTTCACCTCAGGCCTCAAATACAGGTAACTACGGCAAAGAGCTTCCCCCAACTTATACGTTACCTTTGCCATGATGTAGAAGGCACAAAGGAGGAGCTGATCCAAATGTCTGTCTTTCATCAGATCAGGGCAGTGAACTAAAGTGAATTCAAAACATGTCCATATCTTCCTTCTTAACTCATTTGAAACATCCAGTTTTAAACATAAATCACGTAAGCGTACACTTGCCAAATGATAGACCTAAGATGAAAGATAGCACATTGATGCAAAAAATCAAGTAAATAATTTCTCAAATTTATGTCTTACCATGAACATGGGCTTTTAGGCCAACATTAATAAACACCTAAGGCTGCTGATGCATTAAATTACATAAAATTTTTATTTTATAGTACTAGTTCACTGCTATGGCAAAAGAAAATATATTAAAACAAAATTTTCTTTGGAAAACTACCTTAAACATTTTTTTGGTAAAGATGTTATATGCTATTATTCTATGCTGTCAACTATGTAAAGTGAGAAATACTAAAATTAAATGCTTTGATTTACCAGCATCATGATCATTATGAATACATAATTTTTCAAGTATTCAGAAGTCTCTCTCTTTTTTTGGTTCAGGTAAAATGACTAGAAAGCCTAAAATGTCACATAATACACTCAAATGTTTGACTCCAAAATAAGTCAGAAAGCAAAATCATTTAAAAATTTCCCCAATAGTCTACATTGTTTTTATGAGCACATGAAAGGAATGTTAAGCAAACGAGATACCAGATTTTGTTGTTGTTTATTGAGGTATAACTGACATACAACATTAGTTTCAGGTGTACAACATGATTCAACATTTGTATATGTTGTGAAAAGATCACCACAATACGTCTAGTTAATATCCACACAGTTAACACAATTTTTTTTTCTTGTGATGAGAACTTTTAAGATCTAGTCTCTTAGCAACTGTAATATGGAATAAGCATTACTAACTATAGTCACCACGCTATACATTATATCCCCATGATTTATTTATTTTATAACTTGAAGTCTGTACCTTTTGACTCCCTTCATCCATTTCACCCACCCCCTCGCCCCCGGCAACCACTAACCTGTTCTCTGTATTTATGAGCTTGTTTTTGATTTTTAGATTCCACAAATAAATATCATATAGTATTGTCCTTCTCAGTCAAGTTGTTGTTTTTAAGTATGTCAGAGTAAATTCAGTTCAATACCTTCAACCTTTCATATATAGAGTCTTTATATGAACTGATACTAATGCAAATGCCCCAAAGGTCCTAAAAGATTCTAAAATGATTTCTGATCATCCAAAAAGCATTGTTTTATTATCTTAAGAACTGGTAATGCTACTGTGATATTCCTAAACTAGACTATTCTGTTTGAACTAAGTCTTTAAATCTAAATGTTCAGGGTAAAAAAAATGAAAAAGAGTAAGGCATTCTTTATAGCAAAGTATCTTTTGAGAGGGAAAAAAAATCCACAAATTAAAGCTGAAAAATGAACTTTAGCCGTCCAATACACTAATCTGATAGAAAGAGAGATAAGGGTTGACTCCAAAGCCACCAGTGATTCATTTTATAACAAACTCATTTTCTGCATCCAACCCTTTGTTTCTGGTCTTGCTGGCTAAGAGATAAACGGGAACCACTGGGGTCAGAGCAGTGGGAAAGATGCTGGAACTTTACATTTGTGATAGAAGATAACAGATACAGTCCTAGGTAGAAGGATTAAGAATGTCATTAAGTAATATTTGTGGGGCTTCCCTGGTGGCGCAGTGGTTGGGAGTCTGCCTGCCAATGCAGGGGACACGGGTTTGGGCCCTGGTCCGGTAGGATCCCGCGTGCTGCGGAGCAGCAAAGCCTATGTGCCCAACTGCTGAGCCTGCACTCTGGAGCCCACGAGCCACAACTGTTGAGCTCATGTTCTACAGCAGGACAGGCCACTGCAATGAGAGGCCCACGCATTGTGGCGAGGAGTGGCCCCCACTCGCTGCAACTGGAGAAAAGCCCGTGTGCAACAATGAGGGCCCAATGCAGCCAAAAATAAATAAATAAATTTTTTTTAAAAGTAATACTTGTTAAGTATCTTTTACAAAGCTAATCCAATGCCTTAAAGGTACACATACTCTGGAAGGCTTCTAACAAAAAATTCACAGTAAATTCTACTCAGGCATAGGATATCAGCATCACACTGAGTTCAGCATGGATAACATCTGCAATTTACTCAAGAAATGGTTATTTTGAACTCATTATAGATATGGACGCTTCAATTTCCTTTTAGGGTAAAATTTTTCTAGCTTCTAAGTAGGCTATAATTAAAAGGAAAAGGACAAGCTAGATTCTGAAATAAATTCAGAACTAAAAATTCATAAATAAAGCCTTATTTTTGTCAATCTTAGATTCATTATCAAAGGCAGCAATTTGTCATTTTGAAAATTAAAAATAGGGAATGAATGGGGAAAATACTACAGTTGGAGCTCTGTTTTTAAAACAGGCCTTAGGCACAAGATGTAGGCAGGAGTGGAGACGGTGGGACAGAGTAGAGAAAGCAGTGGGAGGTGGAAAAAAGGGCAAGTGTCTCAAGAATTATTCTAAGAAAGACTAGATAGAGGAAATAAACTTAAATTTGCATGAAGAGATAATTTGAAAAAACAAACATGAATTTCTTAAAAATTTTAAGCCTTAAACCCTAATCATAATGCTAAAAAGAAACAAAAAACAGTGCCTTTTTTTTCATTTACAATTTTTCAGAATGGGCTAAATAGCCACTAGTTACAGGGTGGACTGGAGAGGTATCTTCCAATTCTGGAATTTATTTTAGAGAAGCGGCATGTTTGGTCACAAATATCTGACTAACATGTCTATGTTATCAGAAGCTTTATGGTGCTTATAAAAGCTAGGCAGGATAAGCTGAAATTATTTCTATGTTAAATCTTTGCATTAATACTAAAATAATCTAGGCATTATAATGAGAACTGGTCAATTCGTAAAAGGTAAAAAACTAGATTTATGATAAAAATTATGTAGACTCCCAGCAGTATCTCACCAATCTTAATAATGAATCCTCAGTAATGTAAACTTATCCATAAGATCCAATGTACCTGTCCCACAATAAACTCCAATCTAAAGCAATATAACACAATGGAGTTCCTGTAAATTCCACAGGATGGCCAATTGCTTAATCAAAGTTATGTAAAACAAGCCGGCAGGAAATGGAATTAAAACTCTATGAGTCTGAGTCCAAACATTAGCTCATCAAGATCATAATGTTCTTTTAGAATGTCAAATATGTTTTTAAAAAAGGCTAAAGGTACATCACCTGATACTAAAGCTAAACAAAGACACTCTAAGAAAACTACAGACCAATATCTATGATATTGATGTGAAAATCCTCCACAAAACCCTAGCAACTGAATGGAACATCATACACTAAAAGGGTTATACACCATGACCAAGTAGGAGTTATTCATGGAATGAAAGTATAGTTTAACATATGAAAATCTATCAGTGTAATACACTACATTAGCAGAATGAAGAGAAAAATGATATAATCATCTCAAAATTTGATGCAGAAAAAAAGCAATCGACAAAATTCAATACCCTTTTGTTACAAACTAGGAATAGATGGAAACTACTTCAACATAATAAATACCATATATGAAAAATCCATAGCTAAGATCATACTCAAAGTAAAACAATGAAAGCTTTTCCTCTAAGATCAGGAACAAGACAAAGATGCCCAATTTCAGTACTTCTATTCAACACCATACTAGAAGTTCTAGCCAGAGCAATTAGGCAAGAAAAAGAAATAAAAGGCATTCAAATTAGAAAAGAAGTAAAACCATCTCTGTTTGCAGATGACATGACTTTATGTGTAGGAAACCCAAGCACCCTGGAGTCCATAAAAAATGTTAGAACTAATAAATGAATACAGCAAAGTTGCAGGATACAAAATCAACACACAAAAATCACTTTTATTCCTAAACCATAAACAATGCACAATCCAAAAATGAAATTAAGAAAATGATTCCACTTACAATAGCATGAAAAAGAATAAAATACTTGGGAATAAACTTAACCAAGGAGGCAAAAATTTGTACACTGAAAACTGCAAAGCATTGCTCAAAGAAATTAAAGAAAACATGAATAAATGGAAAGACATACTATGTTCATGGACTGGAAGACTTAATATTGTTAAGATGTCAACACTACTGAAAGCAATCTACAGATTCAGTATAATCCATATTAAAACCCTAAAGATTTTTTTTTTTTTGCAGAAATAGAAAAAAATCCATCCTAAAACTCATATGGAATGTCAAGGGACTCTGAATAGTCAAAATAATCTTGAAAAAGAAGAACAAAGTTGGAGGTCTCACATTTTCTGACTTCAAACCTTACTACAAAAGTTACACTAATTAAAACTGTGGTACTGGCAAGAAGAGACCAATGAATAGAATACAGAGCCCAGAAATAAACCCTCACATATACAGTGATGAGTAACTTGACAAGGGTGTCAAGACCATTCAATGGAGAAAGGCAGTCTTGTCAACAAGACTTACTGAGAAAACTGGATATCCACATGCAAAAGAATGAAACTGGGTCCTTACCTTATACCATATATAAAAATTAACTCAAAATGGATCAAAGACCTAAATGTAATTTCTAAAACTATAAAAATCCTACAAGAAAACATAGGGGAAAAGCTTCATGACACTGGCATGTGCAATGATTTCTCGGATATGACACCAAAAAGAACAAGACAACAAAACAAAACATAGATAAATTAGACTTCATCAAATTAAAAACTTCTGTGCGTCAAAAGACACTAATATATAACATAGTGAAAAGGCAACCCATGGAATGGGAGAAGATATTTGCAAATCATGTATCTGATAAGGAATTAACATCTCGACAATATAAAGGACTTTTACAACTCACCAATAAAAAACTCAAAAAATGGGCGAAGGACTTGAATAGACATTTCGCTGAGGAAGGTAAAAGGATTGCCAATAAGCCCATGAAAAGATGCTCAATATCACTAATCATCAGGGAAACGCAAATCAAAACTGCAGTAAGGAGATAGCTTCAAAATGGTGGAGGAGTAAGACGTGGAGATCACCTTCCTCCCCACAAATACATCAAAAATACATCTACATGAGGAACAGCTCCTATGGAACACCTACTGAACACTGGCAGAAGACTTCAGACTTCCCAAAAGGCAAGAAACTCCCCACGTACCTGGGTAGGGCAAAATAAAAAAGAAAAAACAGAGACAAAAGAATAGGGATGGGACCTGCACCTCCGGGAGGGAGCTGTGAAGGAGGAAAAGTTTCCACACGCTAGGAAGCCCCTTCACTGGTGGAGATGGCGGGTGGGAAGCTTTGGAGCCACAGAGGACAGCGCAACAACAGGGGTGCAGAGAGCAAAGCGGAGAGATTCCCACATAGAGGATCGGTGCCGACCAGCACTCACCAGCCTGAGAGGCTTGTCTGCTCACCCGCCGGGGCGGGTGGGGGCTGGGAGCTGAGGCTCGGGCTTCGGAGGTCAGATCCCAGGGAGAGGACTGGAGCTAGCTGCGTGAACACAGACTGAAGGCAGCTAGTCAGCCACAGCTACCTGGGAGGGAGTCCGGGAAAAAGTCTGGAACTGCCTAAGAGGCAACAGACCATTGTTTCAGGGTGCGCGAGGAGAGGGGATTCAGAGCACCACCTAAACAAGCTCCAGAGACGAGTGCGAGCCGTGGCTATCCGCGTGGACCCCAGAGACGGGCATGAAATGCTAAGGCTGCTGCTGCAGCCACCAAGAAGCCTGTGTGCAAGCACAGGTCACTACTCACACCTCGCCTCCCGGGAGCCTGTGCAGCCCGCCACTACCAGGGTCCCGAGATCCAGGGACAACTTCCCCGGGAGAACACACGTCATGCCCAGGCTGTTGCAACATTATGTTGGCCTCTGCCGCCGCAGGCTTGCCCCGCATTCTGTACTCCTCCCTCCCCCTGGCCTGAGGGAGCCAGAGCCCCCTAATCAGCTGCTACTTTTTAACCCCGTCCTGCCTGGGAGGGAAACAGACGTCCTCAGGCGACCTAAACGCAGAAGTGGGGCCAAATCCAAAGCTGAACTCCAGGAGCTGTGCGAACAAGGAAGAGAAAGGGAAATCTCTCCCAGCAGCCTCAGGAGCAGCGGATTAAATCTCCACAATCAAACTGATGTACCCTGCATCTGTGGAATACCTGAATAGACAACGAATCATCCCAAAATTGAGGCAGTGGACTTTGGGAGCAACTATAGACTTGGGGTTTGCTTTCAGCATCAAATTTGTTTCTGGCTTTATGTTTATCTTAGTTTAGAATTTAGAGCTTATTATCACTGGTAGATAGGTTTATTGATTTGGTTGTTGCTCTCTTCCTTTTTTTAATATACATACATTTTTCCTTTTTCTCCTTTTGCCAGTGTGTATGTGTATCCTTCTTTGTGTGATTTTGTCTGTATAGCTTTGCTTTTGCCATTTGTCCTAGGGTTCTGTCTTTTTTTTTTTTTTCAGTATAATTTTTAGCACTTATTACCATTGGTGGATTTGTTTTTTGGTTTGGTTTCTCACTTCTTTTTTTTTTTACTTTCTAATTTTTTATTTTTAATAACATATTTTTAATTTTTATAACTTCATTTTATTTCTCTTTCTTTCTTTTTTTCTCCCTTTTCTTCTGAGCCATGTGGCTGACAGGGCCTTGGTGCTCCGGCCAGGTGTCCGGTCTGAGCCTCTGAGGTGGGAGAGCTGAGTTCAGGACAGTGGTCCACCAGAGACCTCCCAGCCCCACATAATATCAAATGGTGAAAGCTCTCTTAGTGATCTCCATCTCAACGTGAAGACCCAGCTCCACTCAATGACCAGCAAGCTACAGTGATGGACACCCTATGCCAAACAACTAGCAAGACAGGAACACAACCCCACCCATTAGCAGAGAGGCTGCCTAAAATCATAATAAGGTCACAGACACCCCAAAACACACCACTGCATGCAGTCCAGCTCACCAGAAAGACAAGATCCAGCCTCATCCACCAGAACACAGGCACCAGTCCCCTCCACTAGAAAGCCTACACAACCCACTGAACCAACTTTACGCACTGGGGGCAGACACCAAAAACGAGAACTATGAACCTGTAGCCTGCGAAAAGGAGACCCCAAACACAGTAAGTTAAGCAAAATGAGAAGACAGAGAAATACACAGCAGATGAAGGAGCAAGGTAAAAACCCACCAGACCAAACAAATGAAGAGGAAACAGGCAGTCTACCTCAAAAAGAATTCTGAGTAATGATAGTACAGATGATCCCAAATCTTGGAAATACAATGGAGAAAATACAAGAAACGTTTAACAAGGACCTAAAAGAACTAAAGAGCAAACAAACAATGATGAACAACACAATAAATGAAATAAAAAATTCTCTAGAAGGAATCAATAGCAGAATAACTGAGGCAAAAGAACAGATAAGTGACCTGGAAGATAAAACAGTGGAAATAACTACCACAGAGCAGAATAAAGAAAAAAGAATGAAAAAAATCAAGGAGAATCTCAGAAACCTCTGGGACAACACTAAACGCACCAACATTCAAATTATAGGGGTCCCAGAAGAAGAGGAGAAAAAAAAGGGACTGAGAAAATATTTGAAGAGATTATAGTCGAAAACTTCCCTAATATGGGTAAGCAAATAGTCAGTCAAGTCCAGGAAGCACAGAGAGTCCCATTCAGGATAAATCCAAGGAGAAGCACGCCAAGACACATATTAATCAAATGATCAAAAATTAAATACAAAGAAAAAATATTAAAAGCAGCAAGGGAAAAGCAACAAATAACATACAAGGGAATCCCTGTAATGTTAACAGCTGATTTCTCAGCAGAAACTCTGCAAGCCAGAAGGGAGTGGTAGGACATATTTAAAGTGATGAAAGAGAAAAACCTACAACCAAGATTACTCTACCCATCGAGGATCTCATTCAGATTTGATGGAGCAACTGAAACCTTTACAGACAAGCAAAAGCTAAGAGAATTCAGCACCACCACACCAGCTTTACAACAAATGCTAAAGGAACTTCCCTAAGCAGGAAACACAAGAGAGGAAAACACCTACAATAACAAATGCAAAACAATAAAGAAAATGGTAACCGGAACACATATATTGATATATACCTTAAATGTAAATGGATTAAATGCTCCAACCAAAAGACATAGACTGGCTGAATGGATACAAAAACATAACCCGTATATATGCTGTCTACAAGAGACCCGCTTCAGACCTAGGGACACATACAGACTGAAAGTGAGGGGATGGAAAAAGATATTCCATGCAAATGTAAATCAAAAGAAAGCTGGAGGAGCAATTCTCATATCAGATAAAGTAGACTTTAAAATAAAGAATGTTACAAGAGACAAGGAAGGACACTAAATAATGATCAAGGGATCAATCCAAGAAGATATAACATTTGTAAATATTTATGCACTCAACACAGGAGCACCTCAGTACATAAGGCAAATGCTAACAGCCATAAAAGGGGAAATCGACAGCAACACAATAATAGTAGGAGACTTTAACACCCCACTTTCGCCAATGGAGAGATCACCCAAAATGAAAATAAATAAGGAAACACAAGCTTTAAATGATACATTAAACAAGATGGACTTAATTGATATTTATAGGACATCCCATCCCAAAACAACAGAATACACTTTCTTCTCAAGTGCTCATAGAACATTTTCCAGGACAGATCATATCTTGGGTCACAACTCAAGCCCTGCTAAATTTAAGAAAATTGAAATCATATCAAGTATGTTTTCCGACCACAATGCTATGAGACTAGATACCAATAACAGGAAAAAAGGTGTGAAAAATACACACACATGAAGGCTAAACAACACACTACTAAATAACCAAGAGATCACTGAAGAAATCAAAGAGGTAATCACAAAATACCTAGAAACAAATGACAATGAAAACACGACAACCCAAAACCTATGGGATGCAGCAAAAACAGTTCTTAAGAGGGACATTTATAGCAATACAATCTTACCTCAAGAAACAAGAAACATCTCAAATAAACAACCTAACCTTACACCTAAAGCAATTAGAGACAGAAGAACAAAAAAACCTCAAAGTTAGCAGAAGGAAAGAAATAATAAAGATGAGATCAGAAATAATGAAAAAGAAATGAAGGAAAAAATAGCTAAGATCAATAAAACTAAAAGATGGTTCTTTGAGAAGAAAAACAAAAATGATAAATCACTAGCCAGACTCATCAGGAAAAAAAGGGAGAAGACTCACATCAATAGAATTAGAAATGAAAAAGGAGAAATAATAACTCACACTGCAGAAATACAAAGGATCATGAGAGATTACTAAAAGCAACTATATGTCAAAAAAAGGACAACCTGGAAGAAATGGACAAATTCTTAGAAAGGTATAACCTTCCAAGACTGAACCAGGAAGAAATAGAAAACATGAATAGACCAATCACAAGCACTGAAATTGAAACTGTGATTAAAAATCTTCCAACAAACAAAAGCGAAGGACCAAATGGACTCACAGGAGAATTCTAGCAAACATTTAGAGAAGAGCTAACACATATCCTTCTCAAACTCTTCCAAAATATAGCAGAGGGAGGAACACTCCCAGACTCATTCTACGAGGCCACCATCACCCTGATACCAAAACCAGACAAAGATGTCACAAAAAAAGAAAACTATAGGCCAATATCACTGATGAACATAGATGCAAAAATCCTCAACAAAATACTAGCAAACAGAATCCAACAGCACATTAAAAGGAACATACACCATGATCAAGTGGGGTTTATCCCAGGAATGCAAGGATTCTTCAACATACAGAATCAATCAATGTGATAAACCATATTAACAAATTGAAGAATAAAAACCATATGATCATCTCAATAGATGCAGAAAAAGCTTTTGACAAAATTCAACAGCTATTTATGATAAAAACTCTCCAGAAAGTAGGCATAGAGGGAACTTAACTCAACATAATAAAGCCATATATGACAAACCCACAGCCAACATTGTTCTCAATGGTGAAAAACTGAAACCATTTCCACTAAGATCAGGAACAAGACAAGGTTGCCCACTCTCACCACTATTATTCAACATAGTTTTGGAAGTTTTAGCCACAGCAATCAGAGAAGAAAAAGAAATAAAAGGAATCCAACTTGTGAAAAAGAAGTAAAACTGTCACTGTTCGCAGATGACATGATACTATACATAGTGAATCCTAAAGATGCTACCAAAAAACTACTAGAGCTAATCAATGCATTTGGTAAAGTAGCAGGATATAAAATTAATGCACAGAAATCTCTTGCATTCCTATAAACTAATGATGAAAAATCTGAAAGAGAAATTAAGGAAACACTCCCATTTACCACTTCAACAAAAGAATAAAATACCTAGGAATAAACCTACCTAAGGATGACAAAAGACCTGTATGCAGAAAACTATAAGACACTGATGAAAGAAATCAAAGAGGATACAAACAGATGGAGAGGCACACCATGTTCTTGGACTGGAAGAATCAACATTGTGAAAATGACTATACTACCCAAAGCAATCTACAGATTCAATGCAATCCCTATCAAGCTACCAATGGCATTTTTCACAGAACTAGAACAAATATTTCACAATTTGCATGGAAACACAAAAGACCCCGAATAGCCAAAGCAATCTTGAGAAAGAAAAACAGAGCTGGAGGAATCAGGCTCCTTGACTTTGGACTATACTACGAAGCTACAGTAATCAAGACAATATGGTACTGGCACAAAAACAGAAGTATAGATCAATGGAACAGGATAGAAAGCCCAGAGATAAACCCACGCACCTATGGTCACCTTATCTTTAAAAAAGGAGGCACGAATATACAATGGAGAAAAGACAGCCTCTTCAATAAGTGGTGCTGGGAAAACTGGACAGCTACATGTAAAAGAATGAAATTAGAACAGTCCTTAACACCACACACAAAACTAAACTCAAAATGGATTAAAGACCTAAATGTAAGGCCAGACACAATAAAATTCTTAGAGGAAAACATAGGCAGAACACTCCATGACATACAACACAGCAAGATTCTGTTTCACCCACCTCATAGAGTAATAGAAATAAAAACAAAAATAAACAAATGGGACCTAATGAAACCTAAATGCTTTTGCACAGCAAAGGAAACCATAAACAAGATGAAAAGACAACCCTCAGAATGGGAGAAAATATTTGCAAATGAAGCAAATGACAAAGGATTTATCTCCAAAATATACAAGCAGCTCATTCAGCTCGATATTAAAAAACCAAACAACACAATCCAAAAATGGGCAGAAGATCTAAACAGACATTTCTCCAAAGAAGATATACAGATTGTCAACAAACACATGAAAGCATGCTCAAAATCACTAATCATTAGAGACATGCAAATCAAAACTACAATGAGGTTATCATCTCACACCGGTCAGAACGGCCATCATCAAAAAATCTACACACGATAAATGCTGGAGAGGGTGTGGAGAAAAGGGAACCCTCTTGCACTGCTGGTGGGAATGTAAATTGATACAACCACTATGAAGAACAGTATGGAGGTTCCTTAAAAAAGTAAAAATAGAACTACCATATGACCCTGCGATCCCACTATTGGGCATATACCCTGAGAAAACCATAATTCAAAGAGTCATGTACCACAGTGTTCATTGCAGTTCTACTAACAACAGCCAGGACATGGAAGCAACCTAAGTGTCCATCGACAGATGAACGGATAAAGAAGATGTGGCACATATACACAATGGAATGTTACGTAGCCATAAAAAGAAACAAAATTGAGTTATTTGTAGTGAGGTGGATGGATCTAGAGACTGTCATAAAGAGTGAAGTAAGTCAGAAAGAGAAAAACACTTGTATTTCACAATATTGTGGAAAACCTTGTATGTTGCTAGCAGGAATATAAATGGTGCAGCCACTGTGGGAAACTGCATAGCATTTTCTCAAAAATTAAATTTAGAATTACTATTCCACTTCTGTATGTACCCAAAAGAATTGAAAACAGACTTGGATACCTGTACACTAATGTTCATAGCAACACTATTCACTCACAATAACCAAAAGGTAGAAACAACGCAAATGTCCATCTATAGATGAATGGATAAACAAAATATGGTATATACATACCATGAAATATTAGTTTTAAAAAGGAAGGAAATTCTGACCATGCTACAATATGGAAGAGCCTTGAAAACATTATGCTAAGTGAAATAAGCCTGTCAAAAAAGGACAAACATTATATAATTCCACTTATATGAGGTACCTAGAGTAGTCAAATTCATAGAGACAGAAAGTAGAATAATGGCTACCAGGGGCTGGGGGTGGGAGGAAGAAATGAGGAGTTACTATTTAATGGGTACAGAGTTTCAGTTTAGGAAGATGAAAAAGTCTGGAGGTGGATGATGGTGGAAGCTGCACAACAATGCGAATGTACTAATGACATTTAGCTGTACACTTAAAAATGGTTAAAATAGTAAATTTCATGTATATTTTACCACACACAAAAAAAGAAGGCTAAAGCTGCCCTCTGTTACTCAATCTTTCTTGCATTGATTAAAGGAGACCTTTTTAGATGCTATAAAAACACGTACCTTTCTATAAAACAGTGCTAAGGACCCAGTTCTCTTTGGTTTGCTTATTCCAACTGAATGTACCTCTTGTGCTTTAGTCAAATGGGTCTGTTTTGGAGAAGCACCAATTAATGACTGAGCCGTAAGTGATACAGGACTCTCGACTTTGGACTCCTGAGTTGTATTCATGGAAATTGGTATCAGTGTGATCTCTCCAGCATCATTTGCAATACCTGAATGTACAAGCAAGAGTTCTTAGTTTTAGAAGTGTGTCCCAGAAAAGTTGTCAATTCTTCCTTCCTTGCTTCCTTCCTCCCTCTCTCCCTCCCTTCCTTCCTTTACTATCTATCTATCTACCTACCTATCTATCTATCTATCTATTTATGCATAGGAATATGTTAGAAGAAAGCCACAAAAATAGTAATTCTAGGTTATGATACTCTTATTTTCTATTTCTGCTCTGAAACAATAAAATTGTTCTTTTGAGCTCTAAAGGAGATGTTTTTAATCAATAAACAAAATTCTTCCTCAATGCACTTATTTGTAAAACTCAGATAAGAAAATAAAATAAGTCCTAACAAAGAGGGTTGTAAATTTATAAAATGTGAAAATTCAAAAAACAGTGCAGGCATACCTCAGAGATATTGCGAGTTTGGTTCCAGACCACTACAATAAATTGAGTATCATAATAAAGTGAGTCACATGAATTTTTTGGATTCCTAGTGCACATAAAAATTATGTTTATGCTATATTGCAGTTTATTAAGTGTGCAACAGCATTATGACTAAAAAACAATGTACATAACTCAATTAAAAAATACTTTGTTGCTAAAAAATGCTAATCATCATATGACAACAGAGGGTTGCCAGAAACCTTCAATTTGTAAAAAAAAAAAAAAAAAAAGTATCTGTAAAGTGCAACAAAGCAAAGTGCAATAATACTAGGAATGCCTCTATAGGTTCAAAACAAAACAAAAGGGTGGAGCACAGAGGATCTTTAGGGCAGTGAAACTATTCTGTATAACAGTATAATGGTAGATATGTGTCATTAGACATTTGTCAAAATTCATAGACTGTACAACACCAAAGAGTGAACCCCAATGCAAACTACGGACTTGGGGTGATAATGATGTGTCCATGAAAGTTCATCAGTTGTAACACATGTGTCTCTCTGGTGCAGGATGTTGATGACAAGGAAGGCTCAATTTTGCCATGAACCTAAAACTGCTCTTAGAGAAAAAAAAGTATGGGTTCAGGGACTTCCCTGGTGGCGAAGTGGTTAAGAATCTGCCTGCCAATGCAGGAGACACAGGTTCGATCCCTGGTCTGGGAAGATCCCACATGCCATGGAGCAACTAAGCCCGTGCGCCACAACTACTGAGCCTGCACTCTAGAGCCCACAAGCCACAAATACTAAGCCCATGTGCCACAACTACTGAAGCCCACGTGCGCTCGGGCCGCAACTACTGAGCCCTCGCGCCGCAACTACTGAAGCCCGTGTGCTGCAACTACTGAAGCCCGTGTGCTGCAACTACTGAAGCCCGCACGCCTAGAGCCCGTGTTCCGCAACAGGAGAAGCCACCGCAATGAGAAGCCCGCGCACTGCAATGAAGAGTATCCCCTGCTCCCCATAACTGGAGAAAGCCCATGCACAGCAACGAAGACCAAACGCAGCCAAAGAGAAAAAAAAGTATATAGGTTCAAGAAAACATACTGGAATAATAAGACCATGTGATCAGTCCAATAAGACATTTCTTAAATTTTCACCCAACTCAGAAAAAATATAAAATAAATGCATCAAAATGTTACCATGCAATGGGATTGTAACTTTATGTCCTGTTGTCCCTGTTACTATGGCTGTGGCCATTGTTAGAAGACTTTGCCCAGGTGAAATTGATATATTTTCAGCAGTAATGCTTGAAGAAGGAGCAATTTTCAATTTTGTTCCTTCTGTTATGATCCTGTCCATAAGCATTTCCTTTGGGGGGTCTTCCCCAAAAAGTCTTCTCTTAGCACTCCCAGCAGTAGGAGAACTGTAGCGTTCATGGACAGAAATTGGAGACAATGGTTGCGTATCTAATAAAGAGAAAAATTTATAACAGTTTGACATGTATTCCAAAATAATAAGTCAGGTTTACTCACTCATTCAACAAACAGAGATTGAGTTACTATGCTAATAACATGGCCTCTGTCCTCATGGAATAATCGAGTCTAGTGGGAGAGAGAAGAATGAAGTAAATATTAAAATAAAATTATGGGGCTTCCCTGGTGGCGCAGTGGTTGGGAGTCCGCCTGCCGATGCAGGGGACGCGGGTTCATGCCCCAGTCCGGGAGGATCCCACATGCCGCGGAGCGGCTGTGCCCGTGAGCCATGGCCGCTGAGCCTGTGCGTCCGGAGCCTGCGCTCTGCAGCGGGAGAGGCCGCAGCAGTGAGAGGCCCGCGTAACGCAAAAAAAAAAAAAAAAAAAAAAAAGGAAAATAAAATAAAATAAAATAATAAAATAATGAGAGCTCACCTTCCTGGTTTCTTGAACCTCTGCCTATATTAAAGAAGCAAAATATTAAGGGTAAAGTAGAAGGTGAGAAGTAGAATGTGGTGACTGCTAAATTTCAGAAGTAGTCCAACTAGCTTCTGTCTCCCAATCTTATCTAGTAAATAACTCCTGATTAGAAGGAAAAATCAGTGATTTGGTTCACAATTTTGCCTTCACCACATGCCCACACTTCAAATAGTTTAAGGCAGTAGCTGTGGCTTTCTGATATAGTAGAGGCAGAATCATCTTTTATAAGTCCACTAGAAGATAAAGATGAGTAGAAGTGTTATGACTCTGCTTAACTTGCCTTAATCTGAGGCATTAGTGTGTTGATCAAAAAGAAAGTAAAGTATGGATTAAACCTCTTTTCCAGTGCTATCCTTCTGCAGAAACTGCTCTCCTTTCCATCTCCACTAGGTGCAAAGCCTCTCCTAGCCAATCCTACATCTTTTCCCACCATTTCCCCCCTACTTCCCTCAACCCACTGTTTCTTTACAGGTATATAACATGTTTTTAAAGTAAAAACATTTCACTAATTATTTTTACAATTACTAGATAATTAGACAGCCATGTCATCTATTTTCAAAACATGTTTAAATGGTATAAAAATTACCTCTGGCAATAATTTGACAGCTCTCTGTATTACTGAGGTAAGTGAGGAATAGTCATGGTTTAATAAAAATCTCTCCATAATTCTGGAGGTTATAAAAGCAACTCTGACTCCCAGTCTTAGTAAAAAAGTGGAAAGTTCTATTGTAGCTCCCATTACCCCTTAACAGAAGTCTACCTGGATACCTTATATCTAAGAAAATCAATGCAGCCCTTGAATCTGACTTGGAATGTTCAGAGCTGAAATTTCAAGGGAAAACTCATGTTATAGCCATGAAGTTAGCTGCAAGCCCCTTGAAATGATGCTCTGCCTAGCACAGTACTGGAAAAGCTGCAGTAGACAATAAAAATTTAACAAATATATAAGTTAATAAATTGTCTTTTTTCTCCCAGAGTCAAGGCTCAATATTATTGTTTTCTAAGGATTTTCCATTATTTGATTCTCTTGCCTGAACCCCTATAAGAAAATACCGTTTTCTTCTAATTATAAAAATAATATATCACCTGAATGTTCACAGCAGCGTTATTCATAAAAGCCAACAAGTGGAAATAATCCAAATGTCCATTAACAAACGAATGAACGAACAATATACAGTATATCCATACAATGAAGAATTATTCAGCGTAATGAAGTGTTGACACATGCGACAACATATATATCTTGAAAACATGATAAGTAAAAGAAGCCAATCACAAAGGTCACATATTATATAATTCCATTTATATGAAATGTCCAGTACAGGAAGATCCATAGAGACAAAGAATAGATTAGTAGTTCCAGGGTCTTGGTAGAGGAGGAAATAGAGAGTGATTACTGTTGGATACAGGTTTTTTTTTTGGGGGGGGTGGGGTGATAAAAATGTTCTGGAATTAGATAATGGTGATAGTTGTATAGTCTTGTAAATATACTGAATTGTATATTTTAAAAGGGTGAATTTTATGCGATGTGAATTATATCTCAATTTTTAAAAGCTCACTGAAAAAACTCAAACGATACCAAAAAACTGTAATGAAAAAGGTAACACTCAAAATTCCACCACCAGGACAGAATTACATTTTAGTGACCATTTCTTCATGATCTTAGTTCTGATATCTCTAGCTAGGCTGCAAACACACACACACACACACACACACACACACACACACACATATATAACATATATTATATATATAATATATATTATACATACATACACATTATAGTCAGATACACACACATGCATACGCACAGAGTTCATGCTTTGTACAGTTAAAGTATGCATGAGTTTCAGTTATCATAGCATAAATTAACGACAGCCTTAACAAAAAGGTTCAGATTTCAGTTGCCATGGTATATTAACTGTGAGTAACTGCATAAACTACAAACTTTTCCCATGAGGATTTACATAAATCACTGTGTGAAAAATAGATGTGCATCATGATCAGTGACCAATCCTGTTACTTCTTTCAAAGTCTGTTGGTGATTGTTCAGGGCAAATCTGCTGGTTCAATTCATGCAGGCAGCAAAGCATATGGTTATGTTGTCTCCTTATTTCCCAGTGATAAACCCGCATTTTACAAAATAGACGAATGAAAATAGACAAATGAAAGAAGGAATGGCCCCCCCAAAAAAGTGAAAGTTCAACAAAGAATTGAAAAGTGATAATGCTGAAAGTGAAATTAAAATTGTTAATGAAGTTATAGAAGAAATAGCTGACCCTAGGAATGTTGACACTGCTGCTATTCAAGAGATTAGATATACAGCCAGAAGAGCTGTGTGAAGATGAGACTTATTGATATAAATGCGAAAAGTTGTTAAGATAAATAGGATGAAGACATCCAACAGGAAGTTATGATGGCAAAAAACTTCACTTTAAAGGAACTTTCAGAAATATTTCACAACACTGAAAGCACAAAGGATAAAATGTTAAGAGCTGGTCCAAACTTAGAAAGGAACACGACAGTTCACCAAGGCACAGGAAAGAAGCTCACTCAGTATTGTAAGTTATATGAGAAGAAAGTGGCAAGCACCATTTAAACTATTCTTTATGACTTTAAAAAACAAAACACTTTCATTCTCAATGTTTCCAATTGTAGTGTACTAAGTAAATATTTTTACTATTTTTAAATTTGTTTAAATATTAATAATTGACAGTAAGAGAGTTTTTAGCTTTGACAAGATTTTTAAAGGTCATAAAACAATCCTAATTATTCCCCTTGCTTAATGAAGACTGTTTTGCATGCACAGTGTGCACATTTTCATGACCTTATACTACGTGTAAAGCAAGACACACACAATTATAGTCCAAAAGTGGGTCTTGAGCTACCTTACTATATAACCTGAATACTTGTACATCTGAGGTTTATTTAGGGATATTGTCATCAGAAGATTTTAAGTGATTTTTAAAAATCCAAGAGTTAAATAATCCAGAAGATGCACACATCAGTTTGCTACACCACAAGAGAAAATAAAGAATAATGCACTAAAATCTTCCTATTAGTAAGGCTCAAATGAACTATTTTGAGAGAGCATAGATAAGTAATTTATTAGATGAATTTAATATCCCAAAGAGTTCTTTGTTCTGCTTTAAACATTTATTTTTCTATAAAGACTTAGAGATAAAGAATATAACTTTTATCACATTTGGAAAAGTAGGTATTTAGCTTAAATAGTTTTCCATTAGCATTGAGGAAAAGTTGTGTATATTTATGAAAAAGCCAAAATACTATTTCCACAATAATAGACATTGCAATTTAAAAAATAGATTAGATTCAAAATCAGAGTGGAAATCTTATTACTTTAATATAAAAAAGTATACAATGAGCCACACGGGGTATTGGCATAAACATTAATCCCCTTTCAAATCTTGATAAAAAAATTGTATTTCTTAATAATACGTTAGGCAAGACCTGAAATTTTCTCTAAAAAAAGATGTTTGTTATTTTTTCATTGTTTTACCAATGTTGAACCTACCCTTTCGAAGACTCCCACTGTCAGTCCGAACTTCTTTGACCCTTGGATGCATCAGAGGAGACATTGGCATCATGGGAAGATGTCCCTGTACATTTCCCCCATTTCCTGTTTCAAAATTATTTGGGAATATAACCTGTAGAAAACAAAAACCCTCTGCTTTACACACAGATAAACCCACTGATCAAAACATAACAGAAAAAATGAGAAAGAAAGTCTTCTTAACTTTTTACTGTTTTATTTCCCTGTCCTTCACAAAATATACCAGCTTGCATAAAGTGCTCAATAGTTAACATTGTTAAAGATATGTAAAGAGTTCAACTCACTTAATCTTATAATATATCTAGTAAAGTTTACTGACCACTAGAAGTAAACCTATGAGGTAGGCACTGCTATTCTTCACTTATGGATGAGAAAATTGAGGCTCAAAAATGTGAAATCTGCCCAAGGACACAGTACTACTAAATATTACAGCAAGGGCTTCAACCCAAATCCTTCTCTTTTAAGTTCATAGCTTTTTTTTCCACTTCCCAATGGATTCCATAATGGAAATATTGATGAATACTGAAGATTGCCCAATTAATCATAGTCTGCTGCAAAAGACCAAAGAAGCATGGAAGAGAGGCTTTAAGAAATCATCTTTTCAGTTCTTCCTAAATAGTTCTTTCAGTTGTTTGAGATTAGAGAAAAACTCAAGAAGATTAATGAAGTATAAGGAGACACAGAAAAGCAAAGTAGGATGTATAGACAGGAGTTAAAAAAGAATAACACAGAGGTGAAGGGAAAAAACTCAATTTCTCATGATACTAAACTGTTAAATGTGCAATTTGTGTGCATTAGGTAGAAGCTTTTAATCTTTTTATTGTAAATACTACTAATTAAAAGTGTTTAATTCTTTATATGGATATTTAAAAAATTAAAAATGATGGGATTAATGGTTTCTTAGATCTGATACTGAAAGCACAAGCAACAGAAGAATAAACTGGATTCATCAAAATTTAAAACTTTTGTGTTTCAAAGGTCATCATCAGGAAAGTAAAAAGACAACCCACAGAATGGGAGAAAAGTTTTACCAATCATATATCGGATAAAGGAGTGTATCTAAAATATATAAAGAACCTATAACTCAATAATAAAAAGACAACCCAAATAAAAAATGGGCAAAGGATCTGAATAGATATTTCTCCAAAGATGATAAAGAAATGGCCAATAAGCACATGAAATGATGTTGAACATCATTAGCCATCAGGGAAATGCAAAAAAAAAAACCACAGTGAGATAATACTTCATGCCTACTAGGATGGTTAGAATCAAGAAGACAGATAATAGGCACTGGAGAGGATGTGGAGATATTAGAAACTTTATACACTGATGGTGGGAACGTTAAATGGTGCAGCCACTTTGGAAAACAGTCTGACGGTTCCTCAAAAGCTTAAAAAGAGTTACTATATGGCCCAGCAATTCCACTGCTAGCCATATACTCAAGAAAAATGAAGGGCTTCCCTGGTGGCGCAGTGGTTGAGAGTCCGCCTGCCGATGCAGGGGACACGGGTTCGTGCCCCGGTCCGGGAAGATCCCACATGCCGCGGAGCGGCTAGGCCCGTGAGCCATGGCCACTGAGCCTGGGCGTCCGGAGCCTGTGCTCCGCAACAGGAGAGGCCACAACAGTGAGAGGCCGCGTACCACAAAAAAAAAAGAAAGAAAAAGAAAAATGAAAACGTATGTCCACACAAAAACTTGTTCATGAATGTTCATAGCAGCATTATTCATAATAGTCAAAGGGTGGAAACAACACAAGTTTATAAATAAACAAACTGCTATATCCATACAATGGGATATTAGTAAGCTGTAAAAAGGAACAAAGTGCTGATACATACAACAACATGGATGAACCTAAAATCATTATGCTAATAAAAGAAGTCAGTTATACTCAGCCATAAAAAGAAACGAAATTGAGTTATTTGTAGTGAGGTGGATGGACCTAGAGTCTGTCATACAGAGTGAAGTAAGTCAGAAAGAGAAAAACAAAATACAATATGCTAACACATATATATGGAATCAAAAAAAAAAAAAGGTTCTGAAGAACCTTGGGGCAGGACAGGAATAAAGACACAGATGTAGAGAATGGACTTGAGGACATGGGGAGGGGGAAGGGTAAGCTGGGACAAAGTGAGAGAGTGGCATGGACATATATACACTACCAAATGTAAACTAGATAGCTAGTGGGAAGCAGCCGCATAGCACACGGAGATCAGCTCAGTGCTTTGTGACCACCTAGAAGGGTGGGATAAGGAGGGTGGGAGGAAGATGCAAGAGGGAGGAGATATGGGGATATATGTATAGCTGATTCACTTTGTTTTAAAGCAGAAACTAACACACCATTGTAAAGCAATTATACTCCAATAAAGATGTTTTTAAAAAAAAAAAAGAAGTCAGTTTAAAAGGACCACATATTGTATGATTCCATTTACATGAAATGTCCAGAACAGGGAAATCAATAGAGATGGAAAGTAGATTACTTGGTTGCTTAGGGGCTAGGTCAAGAAGACAGAGGTTAGGGAAGTGATACGTAAAGTTTCTTGTTGAGGTGGTGTGTTCCAAAAGTGACTGTGGTGATGACTGCACATACCTATGAATATACTAAAAACCACTGAATTGTATACTTATGGGTGAATTGTATGGTATGGGAATCACGTCTCAATAAAGCTGCTTTCATAAAATGATGGGATTATTAGCCTTGCCCTAACTCACTTCTTCACAGGTAGGAACTCTGTTTGCAGAAGCCTGGAGAGCCTCCCACAGAGCAGAGTCATGACTCCATGCTAAACTCTCCAAAATCTGTTCTTCAATGCTGTTCAGGTGTTTCACCATGTCCCTGGAGAGTCCTTCCTCTGAGCGGATCACCACCTCAATAACCTGGAGAAGAGAAAACTGAGAAAGTAATGTGGTCTCAAGTAGTCAGTTCTAGACTAGGCTGACATGTATGGCTAGCTCTGCTGTTATTAATGACACAGAACCAAGACTATCTTTGAACCATAATTCTATGGCTTATTAATATATTTTTAATTTATAAAGAAGTTTTTAAGATTTTCAAAATACTTGCACGTACATTTCTGGTTTTCATGTTTTATTTTACACATGGAAAACAGAGGCAATGATAGGTGAAAGTGGTCAACAGCCCAACAGTGGTAGAAGTCAGGTCTTGGGTTCCCAGTCCAATGCTATTTTGAATTCACTGCCCCTTCTCAGACTATTCCTCCCAACAGCTCAAAAGAAAGAATGAATAACATATTTAAAAGGAACTTTGCTTATATACACTATAGTTCCATTTTAATAAGAGTAAATATCTAGAGCAAAGTCTGTAAGCATATATATAAAAATATTAATAGTGATTATTATTTGTAATTAGGATTATAATATATGACTTTAATATCTACATTTGTGTGTATTTTCTGTTTTTCTTCAAGGAGTATATATTATTTATGTGGTTAAAAAACAACGGCATTGGGTTTCCCTGGTGGCGCAGTGGCTGAGAATCCGCCTGCCAATGCAGAGGACACAGGTTCGAGCCCTGGTCCGGGAAGATCCCACATGCTGTGGAGCAACTAAGCCCGTGCGCCACAACTACTGAGCCTGTGCTCTAGAGCCCGCCAGCCACAAGTACTTAAGCCTGCGTGCCTAGAGCCCATGCACAGCAACAAGAAAAGCCACCACAATGAGAAGCCCGCGCACCACAACAAAGAGTAGCCCCTGCTGGCAGCAACTAGAGAAAGCCCGTGACCCAACGCAGGCAAAAACAAATAAATAAATAAATTTATTAAAAAACAACAACAACAACAGCATTTAACTTCTTGAATGAAAAAAGGATGTTACAAAAAACAATGAATTGTTATTAGGTGAGGGCAAAAACTAAACTTTTTCCTCAGATAAAATTACATATATTTCCTAATGGAAAATCTGAAACACATACATAAACATTAAAGTAAATATAGAGAAGCAATTTTCCTTACAAAACTAAAAAGAATTTAAATTCCACTCAATCAACAATTAAAATGGATAGGGTTTTCAGTGATCTGCATTTCTGTAACTTTAGGTATAAAAATTTAACTCATCAAACTAACTTTTCTATAATCAATAATTTTCAAGTAACACAGATGACAAAATATTAACTAAATTATGCCAACCAGTATAATAATAGCATCAGTCTTAAATTCAGACATCAGGTAACATTAGTTACTGCAGCTGTGACCTCTGTGTTCTGTAAGAAAAAGGTTCTAGCAGGTAAAAAAGGGTAAGTAAGTTAAGATTCATCCACAGTGAATTAGCTCAAATTTGGGGAAGGAGCACCATCTGTTATTACAGCCTCAGTAGCTAGACCATGACCACAATTAATTTTAGACCTTTTCTTTCTCCTGAGAGAAAGAGTTTTTGTTCTTCATCACACATCTATTTAACAGGATTATGATTTTCATTCATAATATGGAAATTCAAACTTAACGACCTAGTTCCTGGCCACATTTGCAAGTCAGTGATGGAAAAACTGAAGCTATGAGATTGGCTTAATTTACTGATCCCCTCTCTTCCTCTCCCTTTTGTCCTTGATTCCACCCTAAAAGGAATGCTTTCACAATACCTCTGGAAATATTTTCCAGACATCACTACAGCTCACTTCTTCAGCATTAAGACAAACAGAATGTTTACCTGAGGCACACCATAACAGAACTTTGCTCTCATCTCACCTTATAAAAATAAAATGGTCGCAGATTAAGAACTTGAATAATCCAGGGAAAAGTACGAGGTGAGCTATAGGCAAAGAGCACAATTTCCAAACAACAGGCCATCAAGGAATGATGAAATATATCCTGCTCTAAAAGAACCTTGGGGAAGAGAAAGACCACAGTTTAATAAATTTCTCAATTTTAGCCTCTGCCATTATGTAAAGAAGACTATAGAAACAAGAAAAAATAACATATCTTATGTAAGTTATAAACCATAACTTATATAAGTGTACATTATATTATACTAGATTACCAGAGATAAAAATCTGAGTTCTTAAACTGATAGTTTTCTTATGAGATACAGTCTCGCTCAGTGACAGATGTTGAATTCAAATGAGGCATAAGCAACAATCTACTTTGAAACTGGAGTAAATAATAAAATAATTAATATTCCTGCCAAGAGAAAAGCATAAGAATTGGGCTCCTTTATTTAAATGACAGTTTTATGTCAACTGTTTTGTCAACATGAGGGCAGTGTTTATTAATCAAAACACTAAAATCAAAGGTGTAGTATATCACAGCTAAGATTTTTAAAAGTTCAGAGAAAGAAATATTTTACTAAGATAAAGTCTTGGGACTTCCCTGGCAGTCCAGTGGTTAAGACTCCATGCTTCCACTGCAGGGGGCATGGATTCGATCCCTGGTCAGGGAACTAAGCTCCCGATGCCACGTGGCGTGGCCAAAAAAACAAACAAACAAACAAAAGATAAAGTCCTATTTCACCACTGAGTTTAAAATTTAACATAAGTTTTCAGTTCTATAAATGGTGTTTGTTGCCATCCTTCTTTCAAATACCATTCCAAATCAACAAAGAGAATAAGCAATAGAAAATATCTTGGATAGAACAAGGAGTTAATTGTAACCGCAAACCATATATGAAAACTGAAACTGGATGAAAGGATGACAAATTACTCAGCAGAAAGTAGGATGGTCAAACATAAGGGCCTGAAGAGAGACACTTAAAACAAATGAATCTGCTGCACTCTACTCGGGAAAAACACAGCAACTGAAGGCACAGGCAGAATGAAAAGTACAGGTTAGGCAGGGGCTGACATGGATGGGTGATTTTTAAGTTTATGGTAGTCAGAAGTCCTCAGGTCCCCACCCAACATCCACTCTAAGGAGTCAGATGATAGGTCTCTAGTCTATCCCAACAAGGATCTAGAGAATTATTCTCTACAGAAACTGAACTAGAGAGAATCAGAGCTTGAGAACACCAGGTATAGAAGAGACCGTGGTTTTAGGTGAAAGTCTGCAGACTGAATTGTGAGACCAAGTTTCCCTTCCTTGCTCTGCTCTATAACACGAACAGCCAGGCAGATACTTTTCTAAAGAAACTGAAATATTCCAGAGAAGTCTTAAAGACACCAACAGTTGAGGGTCCCTATACTACACGATCACTTGAGGCTACTGGACTTTTATTCTCACTCTTGCACACAGAGCTTTGAGCCAAACTGTTTTGTCAACATCAGGGTTTATTAATGTCTCATTTTTAGTGACTCATTCAGAAAGTAGACATTTGAGGAAAGCCTCCAACTGAAAGACAAAGGTGTAATCCAACATTTGAGGAATAATCCAACATTTGAGGAAAGCCTCCAACTGAAAAACAAAGATCAAAACAAATGGAAAAGAAACTCAGAGGAAACAGAGACAATGCAGGCATCAGAAGAAAACCTCAAAGAAATCTAAATTAACCTCAAAGAATAAGTCTTAGAAATGAAAATACAGCTAAAATAAAAAATTCTTCAGAATTGGATGGTGAAAAATTGAGTAAATATCCTTAGAAGTAGCACAAAAAGACAAAGAAATCGAAAATAAGAGGATTAATCCAGAAGGTCCTTTATCTGAATCATAAAAGCTCCAGAAAGATAAAATTGTGGGCAATACATTATCTAAGAAATAATGCAATAAAATGACCTAGAACTGCAGGACGTAAATTTCTGGACTAAAAGAGGAACTCTGTAGGAATGCCCAACACATGAATGAAAAGACCCACGATTAAGGCACTCTATTATAAATTTCAGAACATTAGTGATAAAAGAATGATAACTAAGATTCCAGAAAGTAAAAACAGGTCACATACCAATACAAAGAATTAGAATGCCACTGGATTTCTAACTAGCAATACTGGAATCTAGAAGATAATGGAGCAATGCCTTTAAAATCATAAAATTATACAAAGACAACTATTAATCAAGTGTGAATCTAAAATAAAGACATTCTGGACTTCCCTGGCGGTCCAGTGGTTAAGACTCCACGCTTCCAATGCAGGAGGTGTGGGTTTGATCCCTGGTCAGGGAACTAAGATCCCACATGTCGCGTGGTGTGGCCAAAAAATAAAAAAATACAATAAAATAAAGACATTCATGCAGTTTTAAAAAAGACACTTAAGGCAAGGTAAGGTTTCCATGCTTTACTTGAGCTGATAAAATGTCTATACCACTGGATTGTGAAATTATGTATGTATAATGTAATACCTACAGCAACCAGTAAAGAAACAATCTATACAAAGATACACAGTCTAAAAATGTTCAAATTGACCCACAGGAAGGTAGGAAAAAGAAAACAGAAAACAAAATATAAAATGGCAGACTTATGCCCTAACAAATTAATAATTAAATTTAATGGGTAAATTAAATTTACCTATTAAAACAAAAAGCCTGACACAGTAGATTACAAAAAACATGACAACTATATGCTGCCTACAAGAAACTAATTTCAAAGGATGTTACAGGTAGATTGAAAGTAAAAGAATGGAAAAAGAGGGCTTCCCTGGTGGTGCGGTGGTTGAGAATCTGCCTGCTAATGCGGGGGACACGGGTTCAAGCCCTGGTCTGGGAAGATCCCACATGCCGCGGAGCAACTAGGCCCGTGCGCCACAACTACTGAGCCTGCACGTCTGGAGCCTGTGCTCCGCAACAAGAGAGGCCGCGATAGTGAGAGGCCCGCGCACCACGATGAAGAGTGGCCCCCGCTTGCCACAACTAGAGAAAGCCCTTGCACAGAAATGAAGACCCA
Source organism: Stenella coeruleoalba (assembly GCF_951394435.1). Taxonomy (NCBI): domain Eukaryota; kingdom Metazoa; phylum Chordata; class Mammalia; order Artiodactyla; family Delphinidae; genus Stenella; species Stenella coeruleoalba. The sequence continues at coordinate 22,235,822 of NC_137161.1, read as the reverse complement.
ACACAGCCAAAAATAAATAAATTAATTAGTTTTAGAAAAAAAGAATGGAAAAAGATATACAGGCATACCAGGTTCCAGACCACTGCAATAAAGTGAATATGCAATAAAGCAAATATCGCAATAAAGTAAGTCACACAAATGTTTTTGGTTTCCCAATGCACGTAAAAGTTATGCTTACACTATATTATAATCTATGAAGTGTGCAATAGCATTATGTCTAAAAAAATAACTTAATTAAAAATTACTTTATTACTAAAAAATGTTGACCATCACCTGAGGCTTCAGTGGGTCGTAATCTTTTTGCAATAGTAAAGATCACTAATCACAGATCACTATAACAAATACAATAGTAGTGAAAAAGTTTGCAATATTGCTACAATTAGCAAAATGTGACACAGAGAAATGAAGTGAGAAAATGCTGTTAGAAATATGGCACCAATAGACTTGATGCAGGGTTGCTGCAAACCTTTAATTTATTAAAAAGTCACTATTTGTGAAGCACAAAAAAGTGAAGCACAATAAAACTAGGTATGCCTGTATAAACATCAGCCAGATGACTTCAGAACAAAGACAATTACCAGACTCAGAGAGGGATGTTCTGTCATGATAAAATGATTAATTCACCAAGAAGACATAGTAATCCTCAATGTCTATGCATCAAACAGCAGAGCTTCAAACTATATGAATTAAAAAAAAATCTGATAGAACTGAAAGGAGAAAGAGACAAATCCACAATTTTATTTGGAGACATCAATACCTTTCTCTCCTCTCAATAACTGATAGAACTAAACCAAAAATTAGCAAGGATACAGAAGAATTCAACACCATTAACCAACAAGATAGAACTGACATTTACAGAACACTCCACCCAAACAACAGCACACAATCTTTTCAAGTGCACAAAACATTTACCAAGAAAAACCACATCCTGGGTCATAAAATAAACCTCAAAAAATATAAACAAAAAGAACTCATAAGAGTGTATTATAAAAGTTTAGATATGGAAAATAAATTAGTGGCTAAAGAGACTGAGTGTCACTTAAAAAGGGGTAGTATGAGGGAGATCTTTGTGGCGAAAGAACAGTTCTGTATCTTGATTTTGGTGGTGGTTACCTAATCTACACATGTGATATAAGGGTAAAGAGCAAGACACATACATTGTTCTAATGTCAATTTCCTGGTTTTGATATACTATGTAAAATGTAACCACTGGGGGCAAATGGATACATGGGATCCCTCTGTACTACTTTTGCAACTTTCTGTGAATCTATAATTATTTCAAAATAAAAAGTTGAAAATTTACTTCTTTCTCCAGAAGCTATGGGAGCATATGCTCTATCAAGTATTAGTAAATCATGAAAAAGAAAGACGTGGAATCCAGGAAAAATGGGGAACCAACATAGAGGAAAACTTCCAGGGTGCAAACACAGAGAAATTTTATTACACTAGTTAAGCAGCACCTCCAAACATCAACTTGTTCTTACTGGAATTGAAGGTCAGAAGGCTTCAAGAGTGACAAGAGAGAGGAGGAGGAAACAAAGATCATATGATAAGTTTGACTTCTTAGAAAAATTCCTTTACATAGCTATTGGAGAGAGTGATCAGACTTGATCAAATGTCCAAAGAAAATGAAGCAAAAAAAAAAAAAAAAGCCATCAACATTTTATTCCTCAAAACTCCCTGAGTGGTATGGCTAGATATTTTAATTATCAGTTGGTTTAATAGTTGGGGGATTTCATTATTAGCTAGCTAGGAACGAAGGACAAAAAAACTGACCAAAGGGAAAGGATAATGACGGTGCATCAAAGAAAAACTTTACATATTTCACATTTCTGCCTAGAGGTGGCTAGCACTGGGTGTGCCAAAGACAACTAAGGCCAATTAAGATGTCATCATGGGTAAGTTTGCCATTAACTGCTGAGCCCCACAATGAACTACAGAGGCTCTCAACACATTGCTTCCAAGCTTACGTTCTGTAGACCTCGCCAGTCGCTGGGAGAGTGAATTTACTTACTGACATGTCCATTCCATGAAGTCTTCGTGTCTCCTGAACCATTACAGTCTCTAATATTTTATAATACAAAATTTCTGCAAGCTTTAGTCTGTTTACAGCAAAATCTACGGGGGGAAACAAAGGGAAAACACGTGCTAAATAAACGTAGCTGTTAAGAACTAAAGAACAAAACTTATATAAGCTTCAATCAGATATATTAAAAATTGCAGGGAAAGAAAAAACTTGAGTTTCTATTTTTCTTGGAACAATCTATCTACTTTCAATGCTTTATCAATTTCAGTTTTGTCTTCTTACCTATGTGAGATCCTGGCTGTTCATCTGTTGATTGGGTATAGTGTTGGCAGAAAGTCTCTCCTATTAGTTTCACTGTTTTCATAATGTTTTCCATAGGATTACGCATACAAGACCTAAAAAATACAAAAGGAACCTAATTAACAGAAAAAAAATTCCAGAGTACCAACATTTCTTCATTCAAGAATTAGTCTAGTTTTTAGTGACCAAAGTCCTATTCTCAGGTGTAAACCTAGATATGTAAACACAGCATATTTCAAACCAGTCTACAGCCTTTACATATAATCATTTGGCATATTGTTTTGGAATTTCAACATTACGGGAGTCAATGTTCTCTCTATTATGCTTCTATTTATATGAAATTCTAAAAAGGCAAAATTCTAAGGACAGAAAACATATCAGTGGTTTCCAGAGGCTGGGAATGGCATAGGGATTGACTACAAAGGGGCATAAATTTGGGGGGACTGTTCTATGTCTTGATCATGGTGGTGATGGTTATACAACTGTATACATTTGTCAAATCTCATACAACTGTACAGTAAAAAGGATGACTCTTGTATATAAATTATACTTCAATAAACCTGATTTAAGAAAGATTTCTTCATCTGATTTAAGAAAATGATAGGCAGCATTTATGTATATATTGTGCTGGAACAATAAACTGCATTTAGTTCTTATCAAAGCCAAAAGAATAACAAATTAAAAAAATGTAGCATTAAAAAGGAAGATGGACTTCCCTGGTGGCACAGTGTTTAAGAATCTGCCTGCCAATGCAAGGGACACGGGTTCGATCCCTGGTCTGGGAAGATCCCACATGCTGCAGAGCAACTAAGTCTGTGTACCACAACTACTGAGCCTGTGCTCTAGAGCCCGCAAGCCACAAGTACTGAAGCCCGAGCGCCCGAGAGACTGTGCACTGCAACTACTGAGCCCACGCACCGCAACTACTGAAGCACTAGCGCTCTAGGGTGCACGTGCCGCAACTACTGAGCCCAAGTGCTGCAACTACTGAAGACTGCGCGCCTAGAGCCCATACTCTGCAACAAGAGAAGCCACCGCAATGAGAAGCCAGCATACCATGACGAAGAGTAGCCCCTGCTTGCAGCAATGAAGACCGAACGCAGCCAAAAATTAAATTAAAAAAAAAAAAAAAGACATTTGGCAAGAAGCAATTAATCCTGTTACTTTTATATTATTAACTCTGTTACCTTTCTATCAATAAAACACAGAATACAGGTCTTAATTCAGAAATGACAAACAAATCCAAGACTGTGAGAAACAATGTGATTTGCCCAAAGCCAAATAACTAGTGCAGGGTTCAGAATTCCCGGTCCCATGTTCAAAAAGACCAGCATCATGTGCAGCATCATGTGCCATGTAGCATATATGGCAAAAACATTTTATATTCTTATCAAGTTCTTCTAATGCAAAGCTGTGCCTCTTGAGTTATATTTTCTTCCAAATAGGTTGTCTTTTTAAAATTTTATTATGTGGTAAAAACACATAACAAATTTACCCTCTTAATTTTTAAGTGTACATTACTGTCAACTATGTGCATGTTATTGTATAGTGATCTCTAGAACTTTCTCATCTTGCATAAATGAAACTCTATACCCATCGAACAACAACTCCCTGTTTCCCCCCTCCCCCAGCCCCTGGCAACCACCATGCTACTTTCTGTTTCTATCAGTCTTATTACTTTAGATACCTCATATAAGTGGAATCATGCAGTATTTGTCTTTTTGTGATTGGCTTATTTCACTCTGTATAATGTCTTCAAGATTCATCCATATTGTAGCATATGACAAAATTTCTTTCTTTTTAAGGCTGAGTAATATTCTGTTGTACATACCACATTTTCTTTATTCATTCATTCAACAGTGGACATTCAGGTTGGTTCTATATCTTGGCTCTTATGGGTAATGCTGCAATAAACTTGGGTGTGCAGCTATCTCTTTGAGATCCTGTTTTCAACTCTTTGGGATATATACCCAGAAGTGGGATTGCTAGGTCATAAAAATTCTATTTTTGAGAAATCTCCATACTGTTTCCCATATCAGCTACACCATTTATAATCCCACCAATGGAGTGCCAATTCTGATACTCACCAACACATTTATTATTTTGTTTTTTTGATAGTGGCCATTCTAACGGGTGATATCTCATTGTGGTTTTAATTTGCATTTACCTGATGATTAGTAATGTTGAGAATTTTTTCACATGCTTGTTGGTTATTTTTATGTCTTCTTTGGAGAAATGTCCATTTAAGTCTTTTGCCCCTTTTTCAAATCAGGTGTTTGTTGTTTTTTTGTTTTGTTTTTTGTTGTTTGAGTTGTAGGAGTTCTTTATATACTCTGGCTATTAACCCCTTATCTGATATATGGTTTGCAATTGCATTCTTCTATTCTAGTAGGTTGCTTTTTCATCCTACTGATTATTTTCAATGCTGTACAGAAGTATTTAAGTGGGATATAGTCCCATTTTTCTATTTTTGCTTTTGTTACCTATACTTTTGATGTCACATCCAAGAAATCACTGCCCATTTCAGTGTCATAAAGCTTTTCACCTATGTTTTCTTCTAGTTGTACAGTTTCAGGTCTCATGTTTAGGTTTTTAACAAATTTTGAGTTAACTTTTGTACATGGTGTAAGATAAAAGTCCATCTTCATTCTTTTGCATGTGCATATCTCAAAGAGATATTTGCATACTCAAGTTCACTGCAGCATTACTCACAGCAGCCAAGATGTGGAAGCAACCTATATGTCCACTGACGAATGAATGGATAAAGGAAGTGTGGTATGTATATATATACAATGGAATATTATTCAGGCTTAAAAAGAAGGAAATCCTGCCATATGCTACAGCATGGATGAACCTTGAAGATATGATACTAAGTGAATCTGACTTTCCCCATAGTGTAGTCTTGGCACCCTTGTCAAAGATCATTTAATGATATATGTGAAGGTTTATTTTGGGACTCTAGTCATTCCATGTCTAGTCTACATGTCTGTCTTTATGCCAATACCATACTGTTTTGCTTACTGTAGCTTTGGAATGTGTTTTGAAATCAGAAATGTGAGGCCTCCAGCTTTTTACTTCTTTCTCAAGATTATTTTGGCTAATAAAAGTCCTTCAAGGGCTTCCCTGGTGGCGCAGTGGTAGATAGTCCACCTGCCGATGCAGGGGACACGGGTTCGTGCCCCGGTCTGGGAAATCCCACATGTCGCGGAGTGGCTGGGCCTGTGAGCCATGGCCGATAAGCCTGTGTGTCCGGAGCCTGTGCTCCGCAACAGGAGAGGCCACAACAGTGAGAGGCCCGTGTACCGCAAAAAAAAAAAAAAAAAAGTCCTTCAAAATTCCTTATGAATTTTAGATTTTTTTTTTCTATTTCTGTAAAAATGCCATTGGGATTTTGATAGGGACTGTACTGAATCTGTAGATTGCTTTGGGTAATATGGACATTTTAACAATATTAAATCTTCCAATTCATAAACATGGAATGTCTTTCCATTTATTTGTTTCTAGGTTCTTTGTCTTTTGCATTCTATGTTTTCTTCCTTCCTTCCTTCTCTTGTGCTTTAAAATGTCTGCAAGATGCTTTGCCATTTCTTTTTAACTTGTTCATGCTAAATGGATAGTTCAGTTCAGATCTATTTATTCAAATGCTATGAGGGTAGATCTTTATGAATCTTCCTACTTTACATGCAATCTGCTTACCTTCTGAGCTGTGGTTGAGGCTGGGGCTTCTTCTGTCCACTTTTCTATAGACTGAGGTTTGGGGACTAGTGGGAGGGCACAGATGTGCTATGTTCAGCTTTTGTTAGAGGATCAGGGCTTTGCTTTCTCTTCTGAGATTTAGTTAAATGTCCCCATTCCAGGGTTCACTATACCTTGGTCAGAGATATCTTCTAGTTCTATGAAGATCTCTCCCCAAATAAGCTAGGAATCTTGGAAAATGGTAGGTCCTGAGAATTTTTCATATTTCTGCTATCTTGGTGGTATACAGGGACTTTCACTTGGGGAGGTTTCTATGACTTTTTACTCATATGCCTACTCATGCCATTTGTTTCTCTCCACATCTGGGTTATTAATGAGTATTTTCAAGATCCTATCAATAGGACTTCCCTGGTGGCACAGTGGTTAAGAATCTGCCTGCCAATGCAGGGGATGTGGGTTCGAGGCCTGGTCCGGGAAGATCCCACATGCCGCGGAGCAACTAAGCCCGTGCATCACAACTACTGAGCCCGCGTGCCACAACTACTGAAGCCCGCGCACCTAGAGCCACACTCTGCAACAAAAGAAGCCACCGCAATGAGAAGTCCGTGCACCGCAATGAAGAGTAGCTCCCGCTTGCCACAATTAGAGAAAGCCCACGCGCAGCAACAAAGACCCAACGCAGCCAAAAATAATAAATAAGTAAAATAAATAAATAAATAAATAAAAAGATCCCATCAACACACCCTTTCCCCCCAGTAACGCTTCTTGGGGATAGGCATACCAGAAGCAACCATTTCCTTTCCTGACCACCACTTTGGAAAATTATAGCATGAAATCATATCCCTCTCCTCATTTGGTTTCTGCTGATAGATAGTCTGCTGATTTTTACTATTCTGTTATTAGGTATTAGGAAATAAGGTTCTCTAATCTGGCCTCACTTTATCATCTTTACTATGAAATATGCTTCTTTTTCTTAGACAATTGCATAAAATTCCATGTTACAGCTGTACCATCAATATGTAACCAGTCTCCCATTTGATGGACATTTATATTGAACCCATTTAAAAACAATGTAAAAAGAAAAACAGTAATGCATAAATTAGGGGTGTTACCAGAATGGAATGTTGGAGCTAAATAACCTTTAAGATACATTTAACCTTGAAAGTCTATAATAATACGAAATAAAATTTATATATAATTTTTAATAGGTACTTCTATCTGATTTTAGGTCAACATACTTTGTGATTGAAATGGTACAGTAAAACTTGCCAGATGTATATCCAGTATCTCCAGAATTCAGAAATACTGAAAACAGAATGGAATACAGAATCTAATTTAAAAGAGACATTTGGGAAAATACTAGTATTGTACTCACTCAAAAATGTTTATAAGTTGTTCACTTGGTGCATTTTTCAGTCCGGCCACAATACTCTGTAACCGGCTCACACTTTGGGTGGCTGAAGCAACAGGAGTAATGACTGCTTCTTTTTCTCTTAAATATCGTCGTCCTGTCAGTGGTGTAGAAGGTGCAAATGATGTTTTCTGTCAGAAAATAAAATTATGTGAGATTAAAAAGCTACCTTCTTCCTCATTATGTGTTTAATTCAGTACATATGCCATCTTCTCTATTCACGTTTAATAGGTTACTTTCTCCCCCTCTTCTGGTTACCCACCAAAATTTTAGCAATATTATGCTAATAACATCCTACCTTTGAATAACACTTTCCCAAAGTGCTTTCTATCTATAATCTCATTTTATCTTCATAACATTCATTTGAAATATAACAGGCACATTTTCATTTTACATATGGGGCAATAGGCACAGAGAAGTTATAAAACTTGTTTAAGCTGACAAAGGTAATGGCAGAGCTGGGACTAAAACTTAGGTTTCCATCTTCTGGACCAGTGAATTTTCCATTAGACCTCATCCTCCAACCTACCTAAGACATAAATACAGAATTAAGCCTTGGCTATTAACAATCAAATCAGAGTTATATGGCTGAAGTTTGGGAAGAGCACATAGTTCGTCATGGGTAGGAAAGCAAACTAAATTTTAAATCAAGAGAAGAGTGGCTAAAGTGATGCAAAGAAAAAATAGGAGGAAAGCATAAATCCTTCTTCATATCCAAAGACACATACTCTACTGAAAAGCCAGGCATTCTGGGAAAATATCCAAATATGGAAAATTGCAAGAAATGAGGTAAAAATACTAAATGCCACAGTTTTGAAAGCTACCTTTAAGGCTTTCATGGGAAATATGAGTTAATAGAAGAAACTCAAGATTTAACTTGAAAGATGCTGCTGCTGTTAGTAGAATCACACACACAGAGAAAAAGATCACTCAAGACTGAGGCCAGGCTAGGTTAATTACTTTTTCAAAGTGTTGTTGAAGGTTACACTCCACATTAGCCTGTGCTGTCAGTTTCCCTAATGGGGCATCACCAGTGAACTTTCGAGGAGTTCCAATTTCCTCTTCTGCATCTGCTCCCAAAAAGATCCTCTCATCAAAGTCACCAACAGTTAAAACATATTCTTCATACTCCTTGTTCACTGCTTTGCTGAAAAGAGAATTATTTTAAGCTGCTAGAACAAAACTAAGTTACACAATGGATTTATCTTGACTTGAAGATAGATTTTGACTCCACAGACTAGAAAAGCTCATGACTTTCTAGTTTTTATTAACTTTGCCCATCTAACAATATCAGAGGTTTCTATCCGATCACAGACATTCTTCACATTCACATACATGGCAATAAATTACTTTGAAAGGTGAGTGAAAAGAATATACACTTAATCTGGAAACTAGTTGAACCTAATTAAGACCTGATCATTGAGGAAACAATTGTGTGTGGCCTTGAAATATAAGCACATTCTGAACTTGCCAATATTTGATTAATTTGCCAATATTAGTTTACAAAGAATGTAAACTCAAATACAGAAGTCATTGGGTCTGTTTATGAGTTTCTTAGGAGAGCAGCTGTTTTAAGAGCAAATGGGATCTTAAAATAAATGTACTTAAAGACAGCAAGGCTTAGTGATAACACCCACTCAGCCACGGAAGCAGAAGGAACTTGAATTTGGAGCAGTTACCTTCATACAACATTTCACTTAACAAACTGCAACAAATCATATTGATAACTTATGATATGCCAGATACCATCAGTGCTAGACACTTACCTATTATCAGTAAAACTAGAAAGGTCCAGAAGGCATTCTCCCTTTAAAATCTGGGGAAAAAAACCCACTTTGTGACTTCATGTAAGTAAGCATATTAACATACACACAAAAATACTACATTTATCTAAATTTTCACATTGGTAGTTATAAATAACACACACACACACAAAACAGAATTACTAAATATTTCTTTCAGACCTGTAAATCCTATTTAGTATGCAAATAAAATATTAAAAAACATTTAAAGTCAAGTTTTGAAAATACTTTGTAGTCTATAGCAGTGGTTTCCAAATTTTAGTGACATAACAATCATGTAGGGGAACTTGTTAAAAATGCAGACTGACAGACCTCAAGGTCTGAACTAAGGCAGCAGTTTGTTTGTTTTTTGTTTTTGCGGTAGAGGGCCTCTCCCGTTGTGGAGCACAGGCTCCGGATGCACAGGCTCAGCGGCCATGGCTCACGGGCCCAGCCGCTCTGCGGCATGTGGGATCCTCCCGGACCGGGGCGCGAACCCGTGTCCCCTGCATCGGCAGGCGGACTCTCAACCACTGCGCCACCAGGGAAGCCCAAGGCAGAAGTTTTAACAAATTCTTAAGTAATTCTCATGAAAGCTGTCCAATTTTAAACATTGGTCTATGGAAAATGGAAACTAACAGTTACTGAATGATAATATATGTCAGGCAAGCAAAAGATTTGAAAGGAATATAGGTACTGTTACTGGTGACAGAGGAAAACTACACTGTTATCAATATTTTCTGTGTATCCACACTATACTTAGATTACTACATAACAAGGGTTGCAAACTCAAATGATTTCAGGGGTCAGGGATCAACGTACATAAATGAAGATGGCAGAAAGCATGCTTCCCATCCTAAAAGAGGTGGCCAAAAGACGTGGCCATCATTTAGCTTGACAACAGTTACCATGTAGAAATTGCAAACTGGTATTGCCATAGCTTCTGATTTTTAAAAAATTTTCATATAAAAGATCTTTATGTGTAAGTTAAAAATTGAACAAAAGAAAAATGAAATAAAAAATTAAAACACCCTAAACAGGCCAAATAAAGCGTCTGGCCCATGGTCAGGAGAACCACTGTCCAAACCAGGATACTTTTGGAGTGAAAGAAGACACTATAATAATTATGCCAAGACAACAGCCAAAACCCAGATAATTCAGGCAAACCAAGATGAATGGTCATCATAGGCAGGGGCCACTAGTGCCTTGCACAATAGACATAATCCTTGAGTTCCTTTAAAAGTTTATTTTGCTGGAGATTAAAGTTTTACAAAAAGATATTTTACATAGATATACACACAAAAATATATACTGTGTATATATACACATAAATAAATACTTGTTTTTTTGCTGAAAGATAAGACTAAATACAAAATGATGTCCAAGAGGGACTTCCCTGGCAGTCCAGTGGTTAAGAATCCCCCTTCCAATGCAGGGGATTCAATCCCTAGTCGGGGAACTAAGATCCCACATGCCGTGGAGCAACTAAGCCTGTGTGCCACAACTACTGAGCACACAGGCCACAACTACAGAGCCCATGCACTCTGGAGCCCGTGCACCACAACTGGAGAGAAGCCCTCGTGCCGCAGTGGAGGATCCCTCATGCCGCAACTGAAACCCAATGCTGGAGATTGGTTCAAGATGGCAGAGTAGAAGGACGTGCTCCTACTCCCTCCTGTGAGAGCAGCGGAATCACAACTAACTGTTGAACAATCATCAACAGGAAGACACTGGAACTCACCAAAAAAGATACCCCACATCCAAAGACAAAGGAGAAGCCACAGTGAGATGGTAGGAGGGGCACAATCACAATAAAATCAAATCCCATAACTGTTGGGTGGGTGACTCACAAACTGGAGAACACTTATACCACAGAAGTCCACCCACTGGAGTGAAGGTTCAGAGCCCCACGTCAGGCTTCCCAACCTAGGGGTCCGGCAATAGGAGGAGGAATTCCTAGAGAATCAGACTTTGAAGTCTGATTTGACTGCAGGACTTTGATAGGACTGGGGGAAACAGAGACTCCACTCTTGGAGGGCACACACAAAGTAGTGTGCACATCGGGACCCAGGGGAAGGAGCAGTGACCCCACAGGAGACTGAACCAGACCTACCTGCTAGTGTTAGAGGGTCTCCTGGAGAGGTGGGGGGTGGCTGTGTCTCACTATGAGGACAAGGACACTGGCAGAAGTTCTGGGAAGTACTCCTTGGCATGAGCCCTCCCAGAGTCTGCCATTAGCCACACCAAAGAGGCCAGGAAGGCTCCAGTGTTGGGTCACCTCAGGCCAAACAACCAACAGGGAGGGAACCCAGCCCCACCCATCAGCAGACAAGCGGATTAAAGTTTTACTGAGCTCTGCCCACCACCAGTCCCTCCCATCAGGAAACTTGCACAAGCCTTGTAGATAGCCTCATCCACCAGAGGACAGACAGCAGAAGCAAGAACTACCATCCTGCAGCCTGTGGAACAAAAACCACATTCACAGAAGGATAGACAAGATGAAAAGGCAGAGGGCTATGTACCAGATGAAGGAACAAGATAAAACCCCAGAAAAACAACTAAATGAAGTGGAGATAGGCAATCTTCCAGCAAAAGAATTCAGAATAATAATAGTGAAGATGATCCAGGACCTCGGAAAAAGAATGGAGGTAAAGATCGAGAAGATGCAAGAAATGTTTAACAAAGATCTAGAAGAATTAAAGAACAAACAAACAGAGATGAACAATACAATAACTGAAATGAAAAATACACTAGAAGGAATCAATAGCAGCATAACTGAGGCAGAAGAACGGATAAGTGAGCTGGAAGACAGAATGGTGGAATTCACTGCTGCGGAACAGAATAAAGAAAAAAGAATGAAAAGAAATGAAGACAGCCTTAGAGACCTCTGGGACAACATTAAATGCAACAACATTTGCATTATAGGGGTCCTAGAAGGAGGAGAGAGAGAGAAAGGACCCGAGAAAATATTTGAAGAGATTATAGTCGAAAACTTCCCTAACATGGGAAAGGAAATAGCCACCCAAGTCCAGGAAGCGCAGAGTCCCTTACAGGACAAACCCAAGGAGAAACATGCCGAGACACATAGGAATCAAATTGGCAAAAATTAGAAACAAAGAAAAATTATTGAAAGCAGCAAGGGAAAAACAACAAATAACATACAAGGGAACTCCCACAAGTTTAACAGCTGATTTCTCACCAGAAACTCTACAAGCCAGAAGTGAGTGGCATGACATACTTAAAGTGATGAAAGGGAAGGACCTACAACCAAGATTACTCTACCCGGCAAGGATCTCATTCAGATTTGATGGAGAAATCCAAAGCTTTACAGACAAGCAAAAGCTAAGAGAATTCAGCACCACCAAACCAGCTCTACAACAAATGCTAAAGGAACTTCCCTAAGTGGGAAACACAAGAGAAGAAAAGGACCTACAAAAACAAACCCAAAACAATTAAGAAAATCATAATTCTATCAAACATTTAGAGAAGAGCTAGCACCCATCCTTCTCAAACTCTTCTAAAAAATTGCAGAGGAGGGGCTTCCCTGGTGGTGCAGTCGTTGAGAGTCCGCCTGCCGATGCAGGGGACACAGGTTCGTGCCCCGGTCCGGGAAGATCCCACATGCTGCGGAGCAGCTGGGCCAGTGAGCCATGGCCACTGAGCCTGCACGTCCGGAGCCTGTGCTCCGCAATGGGAGAGGCCATAATAGTGAGAGGCCCGCGTACAGCAAAAAAAAAAAAAAAAAAAATCTACAAACAACAAATGCTGGAGAGGGTGTGGAGAAAAGGGAACCCTCTTGCACTCTTGGTGAGAATGTAAATTGATACAGCCACTATGGAGAACAGTATGGCGGTTCCTTAAAAAACTGAAAATAGAATTACCATATGACCCAGCAATCCCACTACTGGGCATATACCCAGAGAAAAACATAATTCAAAAAGACACATGCACCCCAATGTTCATTGCAGCACTGTTTACAATAGCCAGGTCATGGAAGCAACCTAAATGCCCCTCGACAGATGAATGGATAAAGAAGATGTGGTACATATATACACAATGGAATATTACTCAGCCATAAAAAAGGAACGAAATTGGGTTATTTGTAGAGACGTGGATCAATCTAGAGAGTGTCATACAAAGTGAAGTAAGTCAGAAAGAGAAAAAACAAATACTGTATATTAACACATACATGTGGAACCTAGAAAAATGGTACAGATGAACAGGTTTGCAGGGCAGAAATTGAGACACAGTTGTAGAGAACAAACGTATGGACACCAAGGGGGGAAAGCGGTGGGGGGCGGGGGGTGTGGTGGTGTGATGAATTGGGAGATTGGGATTGACATATATACACTAATATGTGTAAAATGGATAATAAGAACCTGCTGCATAAAAAATAAAATTAAAAAAAAAGACCCAAATCTACCAAAAAATAAAATTAAATAAATAAATTTTTTAAAAATATATTTTAAATAAATATTTTTTAAAAAGTATGTGTAAGAGAAGAAACCAGTTAGGGAAGACTTTATGCTCAGAGGAAAATCTCATAATAGTATTTGCAAAGAGGGGAACTATAATAATGACCTAATCCATATTCCTATTTTTTTTTTCCAACCAAAGAGAAAACTCAAGTCGTAGCTGGATTAAATGGCTCAGCGTTGGGGAAATAAATTGAGACCCAAAGGAAAAAGCCAGGGCTTCCCTGGTGGCGCAGTGGTTGAGAGTCTGCCTGCCGATGCAGGGGACGCGGGTTCGTGCCCCGGTTCGGGAGGATCCCTCGTGCCGCGGAGCGGCTGGGCCTGTGAGCCATGGCCGCTGAGCCTGTGCGTCTGGAGCCTGTGCTCTGCAGCGGGAGAGGCCACAGCAGTGAGAGACCCGCGTACCGCAAAAAAAAAAAAAAAAGGAAAAAGCCAACTCAAACATATAGAAAGAGCGAGGTAAATTATTGAGAAAAAAATCCAGAATGCATGTAGGTAGCCCACAACTGTAAGGGATTTTCTGTTCTACTCATATTGAATTAAAGTTACAGTTGTTATATTGATACATCATCCTACTTTTAATAAACAGTCAGCGAGTTATTCAAATTGTGGCAATAAACTAACTTACTCTGACCTCCTGCTTTTCATAATTCTTTATCAGGCTTACTCTGATGTTCTGTTCTTTATAATTCTCTATCAGAACCTCCTATAGTTGCCTCTGACAGTGCATTTACTTGACAGTACATACAGATGGTCATTCTTCAACAGCTCAGTTTTGCACATCACAGAAAATCACAGGACAACTCCACATCACATCAGAGACTGAAACCTGGGAATCTTGACCCTGAGTCCTATAATGTTAAGAACTTGCTTAAAATATTGCTTTTCCCCTTGAGGCTGCTGCTGCTGACCCCCCAAAATCTGAGTCATTTAATTGTAAGTATAGTACCTTCCTGTCAAAGAGCTTTGAAATATATGGCTTAAAGTAGTGCTCCTTTATTCCTTTGGCTTCTACCAGAAGTCCGTCATGTAGTTCACACAGTACAGGAATGATGCAGGGAGGTTCTTCAGAAGCCCTAAAGTCAGCAGTATGGAAATCAGATGGTAACCCTAGTTTGACAGGGTATAAAGAGCAATGGAGGGAAAAGAGAATATGGTCAATTTTTGAAACTCTTTTTCTAAAAATTGATAATCAGTTTTCAAAAATACATAAGGTCTTACCTTTAAATGACGGATTTAGCAAGTCTCGTCTATTTGGGCACATAATGGCATTGGCAAAAATCAGATCCAAGCAGCACAGAAGTAAATGATAAGAGTTTACTAAATCATCTCCAATCATACGAAAATTACCTTTAGAAGAAAAGAGACATAAAACCCAGAAACCTTTCAGGTCAAATAGCACCAAGTTCCCACAGTAGAAATGTAAAACACCTGAAAGTGTCACCTTACCCTTAGTATAAACAAAGAGTGTCCAACAGAAATTAAAGAGCTCCTTAACACTGCAAGGAATCCTCCTAAAAGGGGGGAAAAAATGTACTTTTTATCTGACTTACTAAATATCATTCCACATTTGTCACTTAAATTGAAACAGCAAATATAACAAATAGTAAAGTCAAATTACATATAAAATCTCATTCACAAAGGACAGACAACTATGTTTTATTAAATGGAATTAAAAAGTAGACTTTTAAAAATGCAAATTCCCTTAATAAGTTTGTATCATAATTTTTATGTCAATTATATGAGGATTAAGTGTCTCACCTCTGCTTCCTGCTTCGTGGTAACTTTGGTGGCTCTTCATATGGATTTTGAAATATATCTAAAAAAATTGGCTCAAATTTTTTGAAAATTACAGTAGACACCTCAAAATTTCTTTCTAGCCTTTCTATACGTTCACGAAATTCTTGTGGCAAGTTTGACATGTCCATCCACTTCTTCATTTTACTAAAAAACTGTATTAAACTAAAAAAACAGAAAAAAAGCAAATTTAAAATGAGTCCATATAATGGAAGGAAAAGAAGACACTCTACTTATGCCTAAAAATCTTTATAAAATGCCTGATTTTATTTTAAAAAAAAAAGAGAGAGAGAGAAAACTAAAACCTCACTCCAAGTGCTATGAAATTACTTTGGTTCCCAGAATCACTGTGGAAATGTAGATTTTGAATTAGTAGTCAATACATAAAATACCTTCTACTATGCAGGGAGTACCTATCTACTTCTTTTATTCCCTGCAGCACCTAGACAATACTCTGCATATAAATTACAAAGTAAATGTTAGGCAACAGACTGATGAGTTCACAAAACTAGTTTGAGGAAAGACAGAATCTCCCAATACTGGATTCTGGAATTTGATCACAAAGCACCAGACTGTTACAGGGCAGGAATAAAATTCAAATGTTTGTGTTCCAACGTGTGGTTCTACCTCCAAATATAAACTAAGAAGGTAGTACATAACCAGAAAATCACTTAATGGATAATGGCTCTACCTTTCTGGCTTATTTAATTATGAGTGCATTTTTTTTATGTCCTCATGTTAGTATGGTCTTAGACTGAAATTTTGTAGTGTTAAAGCTCACTTAAGTGTCTAGGGCTATATACAGAATGATACTTGTAATTTTTTTCTTAAAAAAGGTGGTGGAAGAAGTCATTAGCTAGTTGTCCATAGGTGTTCAAACTCCAGACATGCTGATTGAAATCTAAAAATCTGAGTTTTTTTTAAAAGATCTTTATCAGGGCTTCCCTGGTGGCACAGTGGATAAGAATTTGCCTGCCAATTCAGGGGACACGGGTTTGATCCCTGGTCCGGGAAGATCCCACATGTCGCAGAGCAACTAAGCCCGTGCACCACAACTACGGAGCCTGCGCTGTGGAGCCTGTGAGCCACAACTACTGAAGCCCGCATGCCTAGAGCCCGTGCACAGCATCAAGAGAAGCCACCACAATGAGAAGCCCGCGCACGACAACGAAGAGTAGCTCACGCTCGCTGCAACTAGAGAAAGCCTGTGCACAGCAATGAAGACCCAACACAGCCAAAAAAAAAAAAAAAAAAAAATGTATATCATGATACCCTGTGTGTGAGAATTCTCCTTTTTGGTTTTCTTTTTTTAACGGGTAATATGCATAATTACAAAATTTAAAAGGTACTAAAGGATATATGATGTCTGCTACCACCGCCCTCCCAGTTTTTTTCCACTAAAGCAATCAACTTTGCCTTAGTGACTAATTACATTGTTACTAGTTATTTGTCCTTGCAGAGCTTTTTAAGGCATTTATAAACATATACCTACTTAAACGTTTTTCCCACTCATACGATACCATACTACCTACAATATTCTGCACTTCATTTTTTCCCTGTAATTTATTTTGGAGATCTTTTTTTTTTTTTTTTTTTTTTTGCGGTACACGGGCCTCTCACTGTTGTGGCCTCCCCCATTGCGGAGCACAGGCTCTGGATGCACAGGCTCAGCGGCCATGGCTCACGGGCCCAGCCGCTCCGCGGCATGTGGGATCTTCCTGGACCGGGGCACGAACCCATGTCCCCTGCATCGGCAGGCGGACTCTCAACCACTGTGCCAGAGAAGCCCTGGAGATCTTTTTATATCAGTTCATGTAATACTCCTTCCATAATTTTAAGAGCTGCGTTTTATTACACTATATGAATGTACCATAAATGTATTTAAACATTCCCTTTTATCCCTTAATCTTTTTATTTTGAAATAGCATCAAACTTACAAAAAAGTTGCAAGAATAGTATACAAGAACTCCTTTATTCACCAATAATTAACATTTTGTGTATTTGCTTTGTCATCCATCTCTCTCTCTCTCTGTGTATGTATGTGTATACAAGTGTTCCTTGATTTATCATGGGGTTACATCCCGATAAACCCACTGTAAGCTGAAAATATTATAAGCTGAAAATGCATTTCATATACCTAACCTACCGAACATCATAGCTTAGCCTAGTCCACCTTAAACATGCTCAGAACACTTCCATTAGCCTACAGTTGGGTAAAATCATCTAACACAAAGCCTATTTGATAAAAAAAAGTGTTGACTATCTCAGGTAGTTTAATGAATACTCTATTAAAAGTAAAAAACAGAATGGTTGTGTGGGTACAGAATGGTTGTAAGTGTATTGGTTGTTTACCATCCTGACTGCATGGCTGACAGGGAGCTATGGCTCACTGCTGCTGCCCAGCATCATGAGACAGTATCACACCATCAAGTCACAAATCTTAAGTCGAATCATCATCTGTATATGTATCCACATGTGATGGTTAATTTTAGGTGTCAATTGGACTGAGCCACGGTGCCTAGATAGTTGGTCAAACATTATTCTGGATGTTTCTGTGAAGATGTTTTTTGGATGAGATTAAAATTTTTTAGAAAAGTTATATACGGGCTCATGGATTTCCACTGCCTATCTGGACCAAAGCCAACCTGCCTACAGTCACTGCTGAGTGCCCAATCAGCCAGCAGCAGAGCAAGGTTCTTTAGGAGGCTGTATATGCTCTGAATCAGCAAACAGTATAGTGCTGTTTCTTCCATAGCCAGGATTCACAGGTCCAGGAATCAAGAGGTGGGGGGAGAGTGGCACCACTCACTATTACCCCTACTGACCCACTAGCAAAATTTTTGCTTCCTGTCTCTGTCACATTATACTCTGTTGGCCTAGAGGTCTTAGTTCCAAAGAGAGTAATGCTTCCACCAAGAGATACAACAATATCCATTGAACTAGAAGTTAAGACTGCATCCAACCACTTTGGGCTCCTCATGCCTCTAAAGCAACAGGCAAAGAAGGGAGTTACTATGCTGGCTGGAGTCACTGATCCTGATGACCAAGGAGAAATTGGATTGCTACTCCAGAATGGAGGTAAAGAAGAATAGAATACAGGAATCCCTTAGGGTAGCTCTTACTATTACCATCCCCTGTGATTAAAGTCAATGGAAAACTACAACAACCCAACAGGCAGGACTACTAATGGCCCAGACTCTTCAGGAACGAAGATTTCGGGTCACCTCACCAGGTAAAAAAAACCACAACCAGCTGAGGTGCTTGCTGAAGGCAAAGGAAATATGGACTGGGCAGTGGAAGAAGGTTATTAATACCAACTACAACCACATGACCAGTGAAACGAGGACTCTAATTGTAACGAGTATTTCTTATTTTGCTACAAATATGTTTGTGTGCGTGTATTAAATCTTTGTATTCCTTCCTCTCTTACCCACTTGTTACATAACATAGCACGTACTGACTTTATACCACAGTATTGTTAACTTTACTTCCGAGCATTTAAGTTATAGGATATCAAGAAGAGTAAACATCACCCAAGGATTTTGCATCCTCTTTTGGGGAAAGGGTTAGGGTATTTTGGGTTGTACAAAGTATACTTATCTCATGTTAGGCTAATGTATGATCTTGTTATGGCTTTTATTTGCAGATTAAGTATGGCATAAGGAGATGTGTATGGGCGCCCAGATATTCAGTCAAACATTATGCCAATGTTTCCATTAAGGTATTTTTTGGAATGAAATAAACATTTGGATTGGTGGATTCTGAGTAAAGCAGATTACTCTCCATAATGTAGGGGGGCCTCATCTAATCAGTCTGAAGGTCTTAACAGAAAAAGACTGACCTCCTCCCAAGTAAGAAGGAATTCTGCCAGCAGACTGCCTTTGGATTCAAACTGCAACTCTTTCCTGGGTTGCCAGCCTGCTGGGCTACCCCATATTTTAGACTCTCCAAGTCTCCACAACCATGTGAGCCAATTCCTTAAAATCCCTCTCCCTCTCCTCTTCCCAACCTGTGCATGTGTGTGTACATGCTATTTTGCATGTGTGCTCGCTCGCTCTCTCTCCATATATGTGTGTGTGTGTGTGTGTACACACACACACACACACATTAACACATTCTATTGGTTTTGTTCCTCTGGTGAACCCCAATATAACATACATATAATTTTTTTCTGAAGCATTTGAGAGTAAGGTGTAGATACCATGCCCCTTTACTCATAAATACTCTTCTATTTTCATAAAGAGAAAATGTATTTACTCAAAAATATAGTTTCTATTTCCTGAGAAAGAGGTCTTACATGATTAAGTGCAATTATCAAAATCAGAAAATTTTATATTGATAAAATACTATTAGTTCATATTTAAATTTATAATTCACCAATTGTCTCAAGAATGTTCTTGATAGCAATCTTAAATTTCCCAGTCTAGGTTGTAATCTAGTAGCATGAACTGCATTTATGTGTTATTTCCTTTTAGTTTCCTTCGGTCTACATCAGTTCTTTAGACTGTCTCTTGTGACACCAACATTTTGGAAGAGGACAGGTCAGTTATTTTGTAGTATGTCCCTACATGCTTCCCTCATTATTAGATTTAGGCTATGTATTTTTGACAGAGTACTACATAAGTGATGTTATATCCTTCTCAGTGGGTCATAACCATTTGTCCCATCATTGATAATAACTCTGCACTTGATTTAGGTGGTATCTGCCAGGTTTTCCACTTCAAAGTTACTATTTTTCCCTTTGTAATTGATAAGTGACTTATAGGGAGATACTCTACAATTATGCAAATATTTAGTTGGCATTCTAATATAAGGAAGATATTTCCCTTCTCCCCTATTTATCATCAGTATAGATTTTATTCAGTGAGCTATAATCCATTACTGTCCCTATTCATTCTGATGCTCAAGTTATCCCAGGTATGATTACAAATGGGAGCCTTTTCAAACTAGCTCCTATGCCCCCTGGACATGTCCCCAACATTTTTTGAGCACTTCCTTACTTTCTGGCATAAGTTGTTCTAGGTTCGTTAGAAAAATAGGTCTGCCCCAGCTTCTGAATCAGCCATTTCTTTGAAGACATTATGCTAAGTATTCATTTGTTGTGTCCTTCCTTGGAGATATTATGCTGTTATTTGAAGACATTAGGCTAAGTGAAATAAGCCAGTTACAAAAAGACAAATACTGTACGATTCCACTTATGTGAGGTACCTAGAACAGTCAAATTCGGAGAGACAGAAAGTAGAATGGTGGTTGTTGAGTGCTAGGAGGAGGAAGAGGGAAGCTATTGTTTAAGTGGTATGGAGTTTAAGTTTGGGAAGATGAAAAGCTCTGGAGATGGATGGTGGTGAGGGTTTAACAACAATGTTAATGTATTTAATGACAATGAACTGTACAATTAAAATTGGTTAAAATGGTAAATTTTATGTAATGCATATCTTATCACATACACATACAATTCCCCCCAACCCTGCTGCCAAAAGCAAAGTATAGAGTAGGGATGGTAATATGGAACATACATTCCAATAGTGGCACACTACCTAATTTTAATGGCACTCAAAAGATAAAAAAGAAAATTACTCTGTAAAAATTAGTATCATCAATGTTCCAATTAAAATTATGAAAAATCATTTTTCATTCAGGTTCTATTATACTATGAAAATAATGAATGAATGAAAGTTGTCTTGATTTAAGTTACTGAAAAACTTGTAAAAAATTAGTTCTCAATACTTAAAACAATAAGATATAGACAACTGTTTTATTAAAATGAATTGAAAATTCAAATTATAAAATAGATACAATTTTTTAATACCCTTAATAGCAGAATAAATTTTTACATGAAACTTTCTTTTTAAGTTGGAAGTTGCTTTGGTTAAATTTTTTTTGTTTTGTAGACTGAAGCTGAATATAGATACAGTTCAAAAGGAGACATACTAAGGTATACTTGTATATAGATACATATGTAATACAGCATGACTTGGGAGGCTCGCCACTTTCTTAGGTATATAACCTCTGGGAAGTAATTTAATCTCTTGGTGACTTGGTTTCCTCATCTTTAAAATGAGATTTATTTAATACAATTACTGTGAGGATTAAATTAATAAAGATATGCAAACTATTAGCACATATTGTCTGTCACACAGGTAAATATTCAATAAAAATTTGCTAGTTTTACATGTTTATGTATAAATCTATACTTAATCAGTATTTTGCAGTATAATTTATTAACAATATTTGATGGATATTTTCCCATATCTATAAAGATCTACATAGTCATTTAAAATTACATTTAAAGTTGAAATTTTGAAAATAGCCCAAATTATTATAAATCAATGTAAATAATAATCATCACTTGAAATTCTTTTTTATTTGCCTGAATGAACATACTGATGTTGGTCAACAGCTCTTTTAGCAATTAGGAATGTGACACTTAAAAAAATTTTTTAAAACCAATCCACATTTTAAAAAGTATCTTTTGGGCTTCCCTGGTGGTGCAGTGGTTGAGAGTCCGCCTGCCAATGCAGGGGACACGGGTTCGTGCCCCGGTCCGGGAAGATCCCACATGCGGCGGAGCAGCTGGGCCCATGAGCCATGGCCACTGGGCCTGCGCGTCCGGAGTCTGTGCTCCACAACGGGAGAGACCATAGCAGTGAGAGGCCCATGTACCGCAAAAAAAAAAAAAAAAAAAAAAAGTATCTTTTGACTCATCACTACACTTTTAGGAATTTATCTGAAATACACACTTACAATAATGTTCACTTGTCTGTAATCACAAGGGACTGGATATAATCTAAATGCTCATCAATAAGGGGGCTGGCTAAGTATATAAAACATCCTTATAACTTAAAATATCCCACAGTCACTAAAAAAAAATTAATGAGGTAGAGCTATACATAGTGATATAGAAGGATTTCCAGAATATAAAGTAAGAAAAGCAACAGAAAAATACATTTAGCAATGATCTCATTTATGCTTAAAAATAAAATGCAAAAAACTAAAAAACAGATTTTTTCCTGCTTAAAAATTTAATAACAGTAAATTGCTAATAGTGGTAAATTCTGGGGGATGGAAAAAGAGACATCTTTCTATTCTTCTATTCTTCTATAGACATTTTCTATTCTTCTTCTGTATTATTTGAAAAATTTTAAACCTTTTTTCTTTTATTGTGGTAAAAGTATATACAATGTAAAATTTACCATTTTCACCATTTTTAAGTGTACAGGTCAGTGGCATTAACCATTACCACTATATACCTCCAGAACTGTTTTCATTATTTGAAATTTTTATCATGAGCTTGTACTGTTCAGTTTCCGCAACAACTTATTATTACAAAGATTTAAAAATTTAGTATGGTCAGTGATGAGAACCATCAATAGAAAAAGATCATATGACAATGGACAAGGTTTTGCTCAATTAAAAAAAATTACCTTAACTCCTTTTATCTTAGTTATATTTTCATTTTGTTTTTATCATGAATGACAAAAATTATATTTACTAAAGTTTTAAAAATTGTCTTGACTTAATTCTTTTTCCATTTATAGAAACCAAAATTGTTCTGAAGATTTTTTTTTTTTTAATTTAGCATGAACTGAAACTTAACCCTTGCTGGATAGGGCTTTACACTTTCTCCTCTGTCCTGGAAACCCAGGATAGCAAATAGACAATGACCTCAAATAGTCATTATGAACATTAGCAACTATCCAAATCTGAATCACTCCATTTCTGTTGTTTGGTATTCAGGCAAATAGTTCCATACAGTTGATACCAGAGCAAGTAAAAGCTATAGCTAAGACCCACCAATTGCTTAGTATTTGCAAGGGAAAAAATATCAACCATACAGTAGAGCAACAAGAGAACATCGTTAGCAGATGATCAAAATTAACATCACCAGTGAGAGGCAGAAGGATATCATGTGCCTCTAGATGTGATATACTGAGGACACAAAATCATTTATGTAGTTTTCCACCTAGGAATGTAAAACCTGCACCTAATCATAAGGAAACATGAAACAAAACGAGGAACAATCTATTAAAAAGGGGGGCAGGGTGATTGTGAACTATACTCTTCAAAAATGTCAATGTCGGGGCTTCCCTGGTGGCGCAGTGGTTGGGAGTCTGCCTGCTGATGCAGGGGACACGGGGTTCGTGCCCTGGTCCGGGAGGATCCCACATGACGCGGAGCGGCTGAGCCTGCGCGTCCGCGTCCGGAGCCTGTGCTCCGCAACGGGAGAGGCCACAGCAGGGAGAGGCCCGCGTACAGCAAAAAAAAAAAAAAAAAAAAAAAGTCAATGTCATAAAAGACAAAGGCTGTGGAAATGTTCTTGTTTAAAGAAGACTAAAAAGACATGGCAAGTGAATGCAATACCTGATCCTAGATTGGATTATTTTTTTTTTAAGATTGGATCTTGAAGGAAGAAAATGCTATCAAGAATGTTACTGGATCAACCAATAAAACTACAATAGAGATGCTAGATTATACAAAATTACTGTATCAATGTTAACTTTGTTGACGTTGATAACTGTACTGTAGTTATTTAAGGAAATACACACTGAAGTATTTAGGGGTAAAGGGCTACAATGGACACCACTTAAATTGAAATAGCTGAGGAAAAAAATACTATTTAACAGAAAAAGATCAAATGATAAAGCAAATGGAGTAAAATATCAATAAAAGGTGAGTCTAGGTCAAGGGTACATGGATGTTCTTTGTCGTTTTCTTATTTCTGCAACTTTTCTGAAAGCTTGAAATTATTCTCAAATTTAAAACATTAATGAAAAAGTTACAGAGAAAAAAGATTTAGAACCTCTAAATCTAAAAAGATTTAGAGGCCTCTGGTTTAAGTAAGTTAGAATTTAAGGAAGAAAGGCAGAGAAAGAATGTGAGAATTGGGAAAAGATACCTATATGGATAACAAACTTCGAATGGGATGAAGCTAAATGATTTAAAATAAAGAGAAATTAAATCCCAAAATTACATTTAGGACTTATAAAATAATGTTTGAAAAATCAAAGTGCTTTACCTTAATTTAGCTGAACGTAGTATTCTGGTAAGTGAAACACAATTTCCTTCCATGATACCCTTTCCAACTGTGGGAATAATGCTTTTGCGGCAAGCGACATATAATGAACATGCCAACCAGTGGATAACTTCTCCCTGGCAGACAAAAGATAAAACAGCAAAATGGATACACTATGTTAAAACGCCTGAATTCTAGAATCAAAAGAGATCTTAGAATTACCTGATCTAATATTCATCCTGTATTAACAGGCCAGAGAAATGAAGATATTTGCCCAAGGTCACAAAATTTAGTTGGTTGCAGTAATGGGTATAAAACTCCTTACTCTTAGTCCTGTGTAACATGCTAAATCCGTATTAATCTAAAGATAGATCTCTCACCTATACCCCAAATCTAATATTATTGAAGAGTTTTCAATTTCTCAGCATTAGCTTTCTCAATATTATAACACCAGTCATGGCCTTGATGATGCTGAAGTTCCTACCATTTTAGTTTTAGGTTTCTTTTTTAACCAGTTTGGCAGAGAAAGGAAAGAACTGAGTAGAAGATGGCAAGAGAATTACACATATAAAAATTAACACCCATCACAACACAAAGGAGACTGTCAGTTTTGTGAGGTAAAAATTTGGGGAATTATTTACCCTAATCTTTAAAATAGTAAGTATGGCTCTCTATCTTAGCAGACACTTCAATTTACAATGCTACAAAAAAGGTGTCATTTGGGAATTCAACACTTAATTCTCTGCTTTAGGCTTGAGATATCCAAGCTAGATTCACTTTATGACTTCACTGATGAGTTTTACATAAAATTAAGAACTAGACTCAAATCTCATAGCACAACACAATACTGTTGTGCAGATCCTCTTTAAGATCAGACTCTAAAAGAATAAAATGATTGATAAAGATTTCTTGTAATAATCCAAAAGGGGTGGGTAGAGATGGGTAGCCACCAATAAAGCTAAGACCTAGTGTTCCTACCCTAAAGTACTATAGTGAAAAGTCTCATTTGCTCAAGGCATTAAAGGAGGCAGGTAAGCTTAAGGTTGAATACTTTTAGAAGCCTTGATTAACGAATTGTTTGGGTATAGCATCCAAGTACTCTACAGCTTTTGGATACAGGCTATTAGATGAAAACACTATTAAGACAGAGAAAATTTAAGAACCAAAATTACTGCTTTGATTTTTTTCCTTAAAAAAAAAGCACCTATAGTATTTAATTTAGTTCCTTTACGCTAGGCCTTAGAAATACAAAAACAGTTTCTAACATCAGGGTACTCCAAGTGTAGAGCTAAGAGGAACAGATATTATACTATTATCTATAATTGGTGAGATATATGTTTTAAAAAGAATTTAAGAGAAAGTGTTTTGGGAGAATATAGTGTAGTTACTGATTTTGACTGGGGGTCTGGGAAGGGTTCACAGAGGGAGACAAAAGTGCTAAGTGGTGAAAAATCACCAGAATGTACGGGGGGGAAGTGGGGTGGGTAAGCAGGAGCTAGTCAGGTAGACTAGAGGGGATAGGGGCTGGGCAGAGGGGTTCTTAGGAAGCAGCAGATATATGAAAATGCCCTCCACCAAAAACAAAGCATAAAAGAAAAGGAAAATAAAACACTCTAGATAGAATAAACACTCACAAAATCTCGATTCACACAGCTGTGATTTTGGTCAAACATTTAAGATATCCTGATGAACTCGGCCTAACTGGAGATTCAGCTCTTCAACTTTCTCTGCAGTTGGGAGTGAGGGAAAAGTTTCCAGGCAGAGGGAGCGGCATGGAGAAAGCACGCAAGTAGGAACAAGCTTGGCATATTCAAGAATCTGAACGATGTGCCCAGGTTAACACCTTGACCTCCATCTGCACTCAGCAGTGCTTTTTCAGTGACAGACCAAATGAGGACTCGATGTCAGAAATGCTTTCTCAGACTTTAAAAGTTTGTTTCCAATCTAGAGACCATAATTTATAATCTCCCTTAGCTTCTTATTCTTTCCTCAGCTTTCCAGTCGTGTCACCCAGAGATGCACATCACTGTCCTTCATCCAGTCTATCCAGTCCTACCCTGGAGACATACAAGAGTCTCTCTTCTCCTCTCTCTCTCTCTCTCACACACTCACACACACACACACACACACACACACACACACACACACATTCAACTCCAAATTTCCAACTCTATGCCTTAGAGCCCACCGATTATTTCACCAGGTGATGAGTCAGCAGAGCACTCTGGGTGAGACCAGCTCTCTTGGATCACGAAAACCTTTGACCATAAGGCTACTGGAGTAATTGCAAATACATTCCATCACAATTCTACCTCTATACTGGGCTTATGCTTGTCTGGGTTCCTATGACAATTAGCAGAACGACCCTGGGCAAGACAATCCTCTGGGCCTTGATAATATTGCCTGGAAAGCAGGTTTAATACTCGCTGCCCTGCCACGTTCACAGGGCTGTTGTGAGGACTTAATGCAAGAACGGTTGGGGAAAATCTAATGATAGCCTACATTTATTTTGGTTAGAGACAGACACTGTGATTAGCATCTGGATAATCTAATTATCCCCATCTGAGAGGAGGAAACTGTGGCCGAGAGATAAGCATTGTGTGCACACTGGCTCTGATCAAACTTTTGTACAGTGGCAATACTGCCGGAAGAGCAACCCACACCTCGAGGCGGAAGGGTGAAGAGATTATGGCTCAGACTCCTAACTCCGGCTCCACCTCTAACGGTGCGACCTTGCGCTTAACCTCTTCGGGGCTCAGCTTTCCCATCTGTGTAACGGGGATCACAACATGTTCGAAGAGGTGTGGCGGCGAGAACCAAGTAAGATGACATATTTAAAGCTCTGGGCACACAATTCACGTAAGCTTCTGCCATTAGAGTAACTGTTTAAGCAGATTTAAGGGCAGTCCCATGACGTTTGTGGCACTGGTCTGAAGACTAGGGGACCCCTGAGTGGCATGTGACCTTGGACAAGCCACTCCTTTTCCGGACTTCGGTTTCCCGCCTCAAAATAAATGGAGAGATTGATCTACACTCGCCCTTCCAGCTTCGCACTCCTCGGCGCGGGGCTGGGCAGAGACCCTTCCCGGTGAGGAAACTCCCACCGCCCCATAGGGTGGGGTAGGGGCGGGGCGGGGGTGGGGCCTGGCGAGCTCGGTCTCGCCGCCCCACCTGCCGCCGCTCACCTCTAGGCTGTAGTTGCCCCGGATGGCGGTGAAGTCGTCCAGGGCTTCGGCCGCGCTCCCCTCATCCAGGTTCAGCTCCTGGCACAGGGCCTGCAGCGCCTCCCCGGCCGCGGCGACCACCGCCGCCCCCTCAGAGTGGGGATCGTCCTCGTCCATACCCTCAGGCCCGGCGGGCGGCGCGGTCACAAACCCCCCAGCTCCCTTCTCCCTCCTGGGCGCGCTACCCACAACCACCCGCGCCAAAAGCGCGCGAAAATCGGGAGCCGCAGAACGACGTCTCTTCGATGGTCTGCATCCGCGTTTCTCCTCAAAAAGGTCCGTTTCTCCTCCAGGGCTCCTAGCCTCCCTCTCCGGAAATGTGATAAGAAGACGGACTCCGGGGCCTAGAAAACCTGGACTTGGCCCTTGGCGGACAGCGGTGCACACAGCCGGCAGGGCAAATTTGGAGCGGAGGGATCGGCGGTCCGCGCGCAGGGTCTGCTGGGAGTTGTAGTCCATATCCTGCCTTGGGGCCGGCTGCGTCTCCCTTTCTTGGTGGCTCTTTGGTTTGGGCTCCGCTGGGCTGCCAGTTGCGAGGCGGCCCCGTTCATCTTAGGGGGAAACCTCTTCTCTTCTGCCCGGCCGACCCACGGGCCTGGGTTTGTCACTGCCCCGGGACGCCATAGTCTGATCGAGAATTGCCCCTTGAGTTAGAAGATGGAGGAGGGACCTGAAAAAAGTGGTCTCTCGACAGCGAGGGCGGGGGAGGGCCTCGTCGCCCTCTCCTCAGTGTCTCCAGCGCCTAGTGAGTGGTCTTTTGAATGACTGAAGGGTTGGTGAGGCAAGGTTTATTGGGGGACACCTGTCCATCTCTTCTTGATCGCTAGACGAGGCTTGACCTGGGCTGAAAGAAATGCAGTAAGGAGGCACTTTCTCAGCTTCCTGGGAACTGGGACCCTGGAACCCAGTAAAGACTGTTATTCCAGACTTAGGAATGGCCTGAGCATAAGCCTGAAGGCGTGGAGCTGGTCTCGAGGCTTACCCTTCCGCTTCACCAAAAACACCTTCTCCAAGAGCCAGAGTGATCATTTGAAAAGGTAAATCAGAGCACGTCAGTACTTCACACAAGACCCTTCAGTAGATTCCTTTTGCCCTTAAAATAATGTCCAGACTTCTTGACCTGGCCTATAAGGCCCCATGTGATCTGGCCTCACCAGGGCATTGTCCCCCTCCTCAGGTATATAATAAGATCCAACCTCACTGCTTTGTTTTGGAACCTTGGAAATGCCAAGCTGCCAAACTAGTTCTTGCCTCAGAGCCTTTTTCCCGTGCTGCTCAAACGGCCCCCCATACTCTATGCCAGATCTTTGCTTGTCTGGCTCCTCCTCATCCTTCAAGTTCAGCTAAAAGTCATCTTGTCAGGCCACCCCTAAGCAGTGTATTTAAAATAGCTGACCCTGGTGGCGCAGTGGTTGAGAGTCCGCCCGCCGATGCAGGGGACGTGGGTTCGTGCCCCGGTCCGGGAAGATCCCACATGCCGCGGAACTGCTGGGCCCGTGAGCCATGGCCGCTGAGCCTGCGCATCCGGAGCCTGTGCTCCGCAATGGGAGAGGCCGCGGCAGTGAGAGGCCCGTGTCCCGCAAAAAAAAAATAATAATGAATAAAATAAAATAGCTGACCCGCATCTCCCCCCATCCACCCCATTTCATTGTCTTCATAGCATCTTATCATTATCTGAAATTATCCTATTTGTTTATTCGCTGGCTCTTCCTACTAAAATGTGAGTTGCATGAGAGCAGGGGCCTTCCTTTCATGTTCACTGTATTCCAAAGTTTATAGATGAGTGACCAACTCGTAGTTGGCACTCAGTACTTAGCATGGTGTGTTTGAAAAATTACAAAGAAAACCTTTGTTGCTTGGATGAGGGAAGGAGTCACCAGAGATGAAAATGGAAGACAGGTCAAGTTAGGTTGCAAAGGATCTTATAAAGGTAAAAACGTGCACATTATCAGGGATTTTAATAAAAGGAGGTGAATGATCAGTATGTGTTTTGGACAGGTTCCTCTGGCTGCAGTGTCACACGTGGAGTGCATGGGGTAGAGAGTAGAGGTATGAAGATGGTGGGAGGTTGGTCCAGCGTAGAAAGGAGCCAGTCTGGAGAGACAACTTTGTCCTAGAACTGAAGGGGGCACTACTGAAGGGGAGGCGTCTCCAATACCAGGTTTCCATCTGGGCCAAGAGGGTGAAAGGTGATACTGTCAACTAGAATGGGAGTACAACCAGAGGGATAAGATCAGTTCTGGAACTGTTGTGTATGGGATGCTTGCAGGCAGTTTAAAAGGAGGCTGTTGGATCCTGGAACGTAACCCCTCTCTCCTGGGCAATTTCCCAGTCTTCTACATTCTCCACACGTGGGGAGGGGTGGGACTTGGCAACCAGTGGCAAGCTGGGTCTCAAATGAGTAAAAACTCAAACTCCCCCTAAAAATTCAGACGCAAACTGAACCGCCCATGTGGAACTTCCAACTCTGCTTTCTTCTAGCTGACTTCAGGGCCATCTCATTATTATTTTCTGAAAGGGATGTTGGCACATAGTGTCCGTACAGAGACTTACCTCCCATGAGATTTTACTTAGAGGTTATGGGCCGTTAAGGGGAGGCCTATCTCCAGTGCCAAGGGTTCTGTAACAGGGCTTATCATCCCTCCTTCTAACTTCCTTTCCTGTCAGCAAAGAAATGTCAGGATTAGTGGAGGTGAAATGGATGAAGGTCTTCCTGTACTGGCTCATTTGTTTTCTAATTAACCTACTGTGCTTCTTTAAGAGAGAGCTCCAGGAGTGGAGACAGCCTAGACATGAAGATTTGGGAATTTTCAGGCAGTACCTGAAGCTAAGGGAGCAGGTTCATATCACTCAGGGAATGTGTTGGCATGAGAAGAGACTCAGGGGTAGAACCTCTAGGAACACCAACATTTCAGGGATGGGCAAAACTTTAGGAGTGAATGAAAAAAAAAAACTGTCCAGAGAGGTATAAAAACAAGGCGAAGTAATTCAGAGGCCAGGAAAGACTTACTCCATAGAGTACTACCAACACGACAGAGAACTCAGATAGGATGAGGAATTCAAAGAAGATACCTCATGTATTATCTTTCATATGTTTTCAGTGACCTTTGCCAGAGACAGCTGCCTTTAGCACAGTGGGAGTGGAAGCCAGATTACTGTGATTGAGGGGCTAATGGGAGGAAGGTCAGAAAGTTGAAGTAGGAAGTAAAAACTTCTCTTTAAGTAGTCCGGTGGAGGAGAGCCAAATGGAAGGGTATTTTCTAGGACTGGGAAACGCAAGCATGCGAGTAATCAGAGACAGGCAGCAGGCAGAGATTGAAAATAAAAAAAGATCATCAATATAGTCAGGCTCCGGAGAAAGTGGCCAAGCCGGGGATCCAGAGCCTGCCCTTCCTCTTCACAGCTCTTGTCTGGAAGTGGGTCACCTCACATCTAGATTAAGCAGAATGGCTAGGTGCTCTGGTGAGAGCAAAATAGCAACATACAGTCGGGTGTTGAGAGTGGGGAAGGTTTGGAACAACTTGAGAAATATCACTGGCTCTGTCAAATGCAGACATCATGGTTGGAATTTTTTGAGGAAAAATGCAGTAAAAGTACGTCTACCCCATGAGATCCTGGGTTTCGTAGCTAGTCCTGGACAAGGTCACAAGAGCTGAGAAGCCTCAAGTCTTTTGCCTTTGCCATAACTAATCAATCTCTTTTTTATCCAGATCTGAACTTCAGAGGGTCATTCTGGCCTTGAAAAGAAACCAAGATAAAAGGAAACAGCTCTCAGGAATTATAAATCAAATAGAACCTGAGACTCATTGCCCCGTTTTTCATCCCTTTAGTAAGTAGTTGGGCTTTCAGTGAGTTACAGTATACGTACTATAGCCCATTTCTTCTTTGCAGCTGGATTTGATTCTCCTGATTCTTGTCCCACTTCATGCATACTAAGTCCTGAAAACCCTTCATTTCTTCATTCCAAAAATGTTTACTGAATGCCTGCCATGTGCAAGATACTGATTCTTCCTTTGTTGTGACTTTCAGGTCATCCAGACTTGGACTGAGGGGCATTGCTGGCTTGAAAATGATCCAAGAACAAAAGAAACACCTCTCAAAGGTCATCCACCAAACAAACAAAAACTGAGAAACACTCTCTGTTGTTTTCTCCTCAGGAGTGAATCTGGGCTCTAACTTTGGATTTTCAGTAAGTCATATCCTATCTATGTAAAGCCTTCCATTTTCCCCTCCTATGTTTTGATTCATCTGATCCGTAACCCTTTACATCCAATTAACCACTCATGTCTATGACTTTTCCGTTTGCCATGTTGTAATTCTCAGACTGTCGTGAATTGAATTATTAGGAAGTGCAGGCCTTGGAAATGAGGCCACGATAAAAGGAAAATACTCTTGAGTTCCCTTATTTCCCTTATGAAATAAAGCAAATTTAAGCAGTACTCTTTTTTTTTTTCCTCTTTTGGATTGTAACTAAACTATATCATTGTTTTGTTTTGTTTTTTTACATCTTCATTGTAGCATAATTGCTTTACAATGTTTTGTTAGCTTCTGCTGTGTAACAAAATAAATCAGCTATATGTATACATATATCTGTAAATCCCCTCCCTCTGGGGCCTCCCTCCCACCTCCCTATCCCACCCCTCTAGGTGGACACAAAGCACTGAGCTGATCTCCCTGTGCTATGCAGCCTCTTCTCACTAGCTATCTATTTTACATTTGGTAGTGTATATAAGTCATTGCCACTCCCTCACTTCGTCCCAGCTTACCCTTCCACCTCCCCATGTCCTCAAGTCCATTCTCTATGTCTGCATCTTTATTCCTGTGCTGCCCCTAGGTTCATCAGAACCATTTTTTTTTTTAGATTCCATATATGTGTGTGTGTGTGTGTGTGTGTGTGTGTGTGTGTGTGTATTTGTTTTTCTCTTTCTGACTTACTTCACTCTGTATGACAGACTCTAGGTCCGTCCACCTCACTACAAATAACGCAATTTCATTTCTTTTTATGGCTGAGTAATATTCCATTGTATATATGTGCCACATCTT
This sequence comes from Stenella coeruleoalba, assembly GCF_951394435.1. NCBI lineage: Eukaryota > Metazoa > Chordata > Mammalia > Artiodactyla > Delphinidae > Stenella > Stenella coeruleoalba. The sequence goes on along the minus strand of NC_137161.1, from coordinate 22,203,056 downwards.
CTTTATCCATTCATCTGTCGATGGACACTTAGGTTGCTTCCAAGTCCTGGCTACTGTAAATAGTGCTGCAGTGAACATTGTGATACATGTCTCTTTTTGAATTATGGTTTTCTCAGGGTATATGCCCAGTAGTGGGATTGCTGGGTCATACGGTAGTTCTATTGTTAGTTTTTTAAGAAGCCTCCATACTGTTCTCCATAGTGGCTGTATCAATTTACATTCCCACCAACAGTGCAAGAGGGTTCCCTTTTCTCCATACCCTCTCCAGCATTTGTTGTTTGTAGATTTTTTGATGATGGCCATTCTGACTAGTGTGAGGTGATACCTCATTGTGGTTTTGATTTGCATTTCTCTAATGATTAGTGATGTTGAGCATCCTTTCATGTGTTTGTTGGCAATCTGTATATCTTCTTTGGAGAAATGTCTGTTTAGGTCTTCTGGCCATTTTTGGATTCGGTTGTTTGTTTTTTTGATATTGAGCTGCATGAGCTGCTTGTATATTTTGGAGATTAATCCTTTGTCAGTTGCTTCGTTTGCAAATATTTTCTCCCATGCTGAGGGTTGTCTTTTTGTCTTGTTTATGGTTTCCTTTGCTGTGCAAAAGCTTTTAAGTTTCATTAGGTCCCATTTGTTTATTTTTGTTTTTATTTCTATTTCTCTAGGAGGTGGGTCAAAAAGGATCTTGCTGTGATGTATGTCATAGAGTACTCTGCCTATGTTTCCCTCTAAGAGTTTTATAGTGCCTGGCCTTACATTTAGGTGTTTAATACATTTTGAGTTTATTTTTGTGTATGGTGTTAGGAAGTGTTCTAATACCATTCTTTTACATGTAGCTGTCCAGTTTTCTCAGCACCACTTATTGAAGAGGCTGTCTTTTCTCCATTGTATATTCTTGCCTCCTTTGTCAAAGGTAAGGTGACCATATGTGCATGGGTTTATCTCTGGACTTTCTACCCTGTTCCATTCATCTGTATGTCTCTTTTTGTGCCAGTACCATACCATCTTTTTTTTTTTTTTTTTTTTGCGGTACGTGGACCTCTCACTGTTGTGGCGTCTCCTGTTGCAGAGCACAGGCTCCGGACGCGGAGGCTCAGCGGCCATGGCTCATGGGCCCAGCTGCTCCGCGGCATGTGGGATCTTCCCGGACCAGGGCACAAACCCGTGTCTCCTGCATTGGCAGGCGGACTCTCAACCACTGCGCCACCAGGGAAGCCCAATACCCTGGGCTTGATTACTGTAGCTTTGTAGCATAGTCTGAAGTCAGGGAGCCTGATTCCTCCAGCTCCATTTATCTTTCTCTAGATTGCTTTGGCTATTCGGAGTCTTTTGTGTTTCCATATGAATTGTAAAACTTTTTGTTCTAGTTCTGTGAAAAATGCCATTGGTAGTTTGATAGGGATTGCACTGAATCTGTAGATTGCTTTGGGTAGTAGAGTCATTTTCACAATATTGATTCTTCCAATCCAAGAACATGGTATATCTCTCCATCTGTTTCTATCGTCTTTGATTTCTTTCATCAGTGTCTTATAGTTTTCTGCATACAGGTCTTTTTTCTCCTTAGGTAGGTTTATTCCTAGGTATTTTATTCTTTTTGTTGCATTGGTAAATGGGAGTGTTTCCCTGATTTCTCTTTCAGATTTTTCGTTGTTAGTGTATAGGAATGCAAGAGATTTCTGTGCATTAATTTTGTATACTGCTACTTTACCAAATTCATTGATTAGGTCTGGTAGTTTAGTTTTAGTTTTAGTTTTCTGGTAGCATCTTTAGGATTCTCTATGTATAGTATCATGTCATCTGCAGTGACAGTTTTACTCCTTTTCCGATTTGTATTCCTTTTATTTCTTTTTCTTCTCTGATTGCCATGACTAAAACTTACAAAACTATGTTGAATAATAGTGGTGAGAGTGGGCACCTTTGTCCTGTTCCTGATCTTAGGGGAAACGGTTTCAGTTTTTCACCATTGAGAATGATGTTGGTTGTGGGTTCGTCACATATGGCCTTTATTATGTTGAGGTAGCTTCCCTCTGTGCCCACTTTCTGGAGAGTTTTTATCATAAATGGGTGTTGAATTTTGTCAAAAGCTTTTTCTGCATCTATTGAGGTGATCATATGGTTTTTATCCTTCAATTTGTTAATGTTTTGTATCACATTGATTGATTTGCGTATATTGAAGAATCCTTGCATTCCTGGGGTAAACCCCACTTGATCATGGTGTATGATCCTTTTAATGTGCTGTTGGATTCTGTTTGCTAGTATTTTGTTGAGGATTTTTGCATCTATGTTCATCAGTGATATTGGCCTATAGTTTTCTTTTTTTGTGACATCTTTGGTTTTGGTATCAGGGTGATGGTGGCCTCGTAGAGTGAGTTTGGGAGTGTTCCTCCCTCTGCTATTGTATCATTGGTTTTTAGTAAACAGTACTGCCAAAATCACCAAAAAGAAAACCCATCCCATGCTGTCCTCTTTGTTATCACTGACTCCCCTGCTCCTTCATCCTCTATACCTAATTACTAAGTCTTGTGGATTCCTCCTCCACCAGATTTCTAGCTGTCTTTCAACATGTTATATTTTCTCTTACAATCCATCTTATGTTTACTTACTAGTCTAGTCTTTCTCAAGGAGCATTTGTAACATGTCTCTTTCTCAGGACTCTTCAGGGCTCCCCTATTACCAGTTGAATCAATTTAGGCAGCTAAGCATTAAGCACATCTGTCAGGTCCAGCCTCACCTGCATGCTTTTTTTTTTTCTTTTGTCGATATGCTCTCCCTACTTTTTCTCAGGGTACATGTTGGGTTTTATTTTTCATTATTATCCAATGGCCTGCCGTGTTAACACTCAACTGAGTGTTATTCTATTTTTTGAATAGAAAATGAAGTATGGGTGGTTAGATAGATTTACTCTGCCCTTCATTTCTGATCCAGATACATCATGAAGGTTGTTTCTGTTTTGATCCCACTGTCCCTCTATGATTAGCCTCCCAGTTGTGGTTTAGTATTTCATAGTTCCCCAGAGCATGTGTCGAGAGCCTGATGAAGACCTTTAGAGGCTCCAAGACTAAAAAGATGATAGTATACAGCCTTCCAAATGTAATTCAAAATATAAACAATTCCAAACCCCAAAGTAAGGGTAAGAAAGTACAACAAAGTTCTGATTATTTTTCCCAGCATGAATATTTCATTTTGAAATTCTTTATAAAAAAAAAAAAATTTTTTTTTTTCCCCATCTTTGTTCTGCCCTAAGCAGCTACTTAGTCTGCACATGCCCCTCTTAGGAAAAACTACTCACCAGCTAACCTTCTAACTGTCAAAAAAAAGCAGTTAATAGTTGTTGGGGAGGGGCAAGACCAGCCCTCATCGTTCTTCTGGTTCTTGTTCCTCAAAGGAAAAACTAACGTGGTGGTCCTTAAGCTGAGTCCCTACAGAGAAAGTAGTGCCAGCCCTACTCGAAAGGATAGTTAACGATTTTTCTACCTCGCTTAGACTTTAGATAAAGAAATTAAAAACCAAAAAGCCCAATTTAACCTAATGTTAATTCTAAGGCATTTATCCATCAAAATCTATGTCCAGGGCACTCAATTTAGTCACAAGAAGATATTTCAGAATAGCGTTTTCTTTGAAGTTTTCCTCTAAGAGACTGTCCTGACACTTCATTCTACCTAGAACCAAAACTTAGGATCACTTTTGTTTCCTGAATGTATAATGTTAATCCCGCTCTGCTGTATTCCCAGAGAAGTTGGAAAAATGAACACTGGTTTAACCTACCCCCTACCGCCCCCCAGAGAATAGCCTTTTAATCAGAAGGTCTTGGTGGAAAAGTCATTCATATGAGAGGGATATATGTAACACCCAAAGATAGCAAGAGCAGGAACAGTCTTGGCGAGATTATCCCTGTTGCTTTTTTCCTCATTTCGATTTCCTCATTCAGTTTAGAGAAATTGGTATTTTCCTTTTCTTCTTTGAAACAGCTAAAGCTATTACCTAGGGAGCTACTGAAGAAGGTACAGACAATTGGAATCAAGAAATTTGAGTCGGGCTTCCCTGGTGGTGCAGTGGTTGAGAGTCCGCCTGCCGATGCAGGGGACGCGGGTTCGTGCCCCGGTCCGGGAAGATCCCACATGCCGCGGAGCGGCTGGGCCCGTGAGCCATGGCCGCTGAGCCTGCACGTCCGGAGCCTGTGCTCCGCAAAAAACTATACACTTACATTAGGTGGATTTCATTGTATATAAATTTTAATATATAAATTATAACTCAATAAAGTCAATTTAAGAAAAACTATGGACCTTCCTCGGACTGCACCACACAAAATTCTGCATACAACTTTCTAGATGTTCACAGACCCCAATGGCACCTAAGTTAAGCACCCTTACATTAGCAATTCTCCCCAGGAAGAAAATGTTAAGGAAGATCTGCAGGGCCTAGAGAGAGATTATGTATAGGAAGGAGTCTTTTGAAACTCTTGTCTTTAATCTGCAGCCAAAATTAGAGGTTGAGGAAGAAGGAGGCATTGTTGTTAACAATAGAGTAGTCAGTGAGGACAGAATAAGGTAGTCAGTGATAGCCACAAGTCACTTGCTATCACTGACTAAACAGAGAAAAAGGGAAGTAGCATAGTTTGAGGGACTGAGCTTCAATAGGAGGTGGAAAGTTTGGATATGCTTTCAATGGGAGAAATAAGAAAGTTAGTGGAATGCTGTCCTTTTAAACATGACTGTTAGAATATTTATATCAAGGGCAAATTCTCTAAGGAATTCTGGCATAAAGACCTAGTATTCCTACCCCCCAACTTCTCTTCCAGTTCCTGGGCCTTATTATGCAGATTGGAGAAATGATGGATAGAGAACAGAAGAGGCTCCAGTGCCTAGAAGATCTACTGGGGAAAGAAGAAAGAGATTTGCGGATGAAAAAAGGAACAGATTAGGAGGGAGGATCCTAGTTTTGGGGAATTCTTTTTGGGAGTTATGGGAGAAGATTCAGAACAAGTGAGAAGTGAGAGTGAAAGAGGGAAATGAGGGGATTTAAAGAGAGGTACAATAGAACCATTTTCTTTGAGGTGCTGGGAGATATTTATTTATTTATTTTAACATCTTTATTGGAGTATAGTTGCTTTACAATGGTGTGTTAGTTTCTGCTTTATAACAAAGTGAATCAGCTATACGTATACATATATCTGCATATCTCCTCCCTCTTGCATCTCCCTCCCATCCTCCCTATCCCACCCCTCCAGGTGGTCACAAAGCACTGAGCTGATCTGATGCTGGGAGATATTTAAATTGATTCATACACTTATATTTGCCTGCTGGACTTTACTACTTCAAATATAACAATGCACAGAGGGCTTCCCTGGTGGCACAGTGGTTAAGAATCCACCTGCCAATGCAGGGGGCACGGGTTCAAGCCCTGGTCCGGGAAGATCCCACGTGCCGGGGAGCAACTAAGCCCGCGAGCTGCAACTACTGAGCCCGCGTGCCACAACTACTGAAGCCCACATGCCTAGAGCCCATGCTCTGCAACAAGAGAAGCCACCGCAGTGAGAAGCCTGTACACCTCAACGAAGAGTAGCCCCTGCTCGCCGCAACTAGAGAAAGCCCGTGTACAGCAACGAGGACCCCACACAGCCAAAAATAAATAAATAAAATAGATACATAAAAAAAAAAAGCAATGTACAGAGACTAGGCCACTGAAGGCGCTCAGATATTTTCAGGTTACATTTATTTACGCATTCATATGAAAACGTATACTCTGTTGTTATGTACCAGCTCTTGTGCATCCCCATGAGGATGCAAGATTAATACACAGTAGCTGGCCTCAAGCTGTTCAGTTATGGGAGAGGAGCAGATATGTGAATAATGCTAAGGGCTATTATGTAAGCACCAAGAAGTCACCAGTTTGGGGAGTCATAAACAGGAGGGGAAATAGGCAGTAAAAGGATGGCTCTGGATCCTTCATCCTCAACTAAAGGGCTGCTTACCTTCAGGCTGAGATTTCTGGATAAATACTTCAGAACTTGAGCCATGCTGGCTGTGGCCTGTTCCCGCTCATGGTCTTTGACTGACTGTAACCAGGGGTCCATGTGCTGCGAAAAATAAAGGGGGCCTGAATGGTTTATCAGAATGATCTGGGATAACACCTATATTCTTTTGGAAGAAAGTGTGGAGGGAGAAGTCCCACATGTCACTACTATGTCTGAAAATATCTTCCTAAATGATAAACCAGTTTTGTTTGCAAATGAAAGTAGTGGGATGACAAACAAGGCACAAAGATCTAGGGCATCAGGTGGTCAGGCTTCTACAGGGGCTTATTGTCTAGGCTTATTTTCCCTTCATCCACCTTTCTTCAATTATTTATTCTATTCTTCTGTATGTTTTTAGCCTTCTGAAATCTACTTTGGAAAGAAATAAAATTAATGATGTGCTATAAAGGAACTCTGAGGATGGGAAATTGCATCTGCCTGAAACAGGGAAGGATTCATGGAGGAAATAATATTCATGAGCGGGAGCTTCATAAAGAGGGTGGCATTTCAGGTAGAAGAAACGGCTTGTATTAAGCTGCCGAGACAGGAAAGTACAAGACACAAGCAGATAAAGGAGAGAAACCCAATCTGGCTGGAGTGTTGATATATAAATAGAAGAGGAATGAGAAATAACGTTAAGGTTGGTGTGGCAAAGACAAATGTCCACCTGTATAAAGGCACAAATTATTAATAATAGTTTAAAGGGTTATCCCTTTCTGGAGTATTTGCATCTTAAAAAGGGCAAAGTGAGCAAGATGCTTGAACTGCAGTGAATGCACTCCAATGAATAAATCTCTATTGGTGGAATGGCAGCTACTGGAACGGGTACAGGTGAGGGCAGGTAGTTATTAACAACCTTTGAATCTCGCAGGGTAGGCAGCTGCCTATTTACTCACTCACGAGGCTGACTGTTCTCCTGGTCACTGATTGAAACCCTTCTATAATAATAAGCAATAATAATTTAAGGAATAATTATAGCAACCACTTAAATCATTTATTGAAGGCCATTTATTCAACACTCATAGTAACTGTTATCTCCATTTAAAGGTGAAAAGACTGAGAGATTAAATTCCTTGCGAATGTATAGCCGATGAATGGCAGGGAGTCAGAATTTGAGCCCAAGTCTGACTCAAAATGGACAGCTGATACTCCACTATTATGCTGTCTCCTAAAACTTAATCCTTCCATATTTTCTTCTTCCACTTTCACCAGTTAGTAGCAATAGTTTCCTGTTCTCTCCTGATATCCTGTTTACCTTAAAAATGATGTCAAGATTTTTCAAATGTGGGTCTTTTATCACCAAACTCTGGAGCCATCTCAGAGAACGCCTGAAACGTCTGCCTGTAGAGACACTGCAAAGGCACAGGGTTAGTGAGGACCGCCCCCCACCCTGTGAAGTTCCCCAACACTGTACACTTGTAAGGCTCTCCTTGTTATCTTCGACTTTACTCAGAGGTGAAGGACTTTTGAGTACAGTACTAGCAGGCAGTGTGTGACCTGAGATGAAACAATAAATCTTCATTTCAAATGGATACCTCGAAGGGGCATCCCTGGTGGCGCAGTGGTTGAGAGTCTGCCTGCCGATGCAGGGGACATTGGTTCGTGCCCCGGGGCACGTGAGCCACGGCCACTGAGCCTGCGCGTCCGGAGCCTGTGCTCCACAACAGGAGAGGCCACAGCAGTGAGAGGCCCGCGTACCAAAAAAAAAAAAAAAAAAAAATAAGGATACCTCAGCCTTACTGGGAACACAGTTAACTGACTCTCACTACATTTGAGAAATTACTTATGGGTCAAGAAAACACTTTCAAAGTTTGACTTGTGAGTCTTTCTGACACCTTGAAACCTAGGGGAACAAAGTCTCCTTGGGCAGTTGCTTCACCTTCCAGTTTACCAGCTGCAGAAGGAAATCCAGGCCTTTGCACTTCTTTCCTCTTCTCTCTGCCTAAAATCTCTTCCAGAGATATTCACGCCCTCTCTCTGCAGCTGTCATCTCATCAGGAAGGCTTTCTCTGGCCACCTTATGTAAAAAAAAAAAGCCCCTGGGCTTCCCTGGTAGCGCAGTGGTTGACAGTCCGCCTGACGATGCAGGGGACAAGGGTTCGTGCCCCGGTCCGGGAAGATCCCACATGCCGCGGAGCGGCTGGGTCCGTGAGCCATGGCCACTGAGCCTGCGCGTCCGGAGCCTGTGCTCTGCAACAGGAGAGGCCACAACACCGAGAGGCCTGAGTACCGCAAAAAAAAAAAAAAAAAAGCCCCTGTGCCTCCCAAACACAGTACTATGTATCCTCCTCTTTCCCTGTTTTATTTTTTCATAGTATTTCTTACCACCTAATATTATATTTATTTATTAGTAGTTTGTATCTCTGCACTAGAAGGTAAGCTCCCTGATGAGACAGCGTACTGCTGTATTTCTGCTGCCTGTCATGATGCTTGGTATCAGTACATGATAACCCTATATATCTGCTAAGCATATGAACACTCCCACCTTATTTTAAATATTTATTTTTTTGGCTGCTCCAGGTCTTAGTTGCGGCATGAGGGATCTTTTAGTTGCGGCATGCAGGATCTTTAGTTGCGGCATGCGAACTCTTAGTTGTGGCATGTGGGATCTAGTTCCCTGACCAGGGATCGAACCTGGTCCCCCTGCGTTGGGAGCGCGGAGTCTTAGCCACTGAACCACTTTATTATAAGTCCTTCCTACCTTATTTTAAAGCCAAAAGCAGGGAAAGAAGGAATGAAGGGAAGAAGAAAGAAGAATAAAATAAAGTGGAATAAAAAAGCTATTTAATTTAACCACTTATTTTATTCACCAGACTTGGCTTAAATGGTTTTTTGGCTAGTTCCAAAAAATCAAATGCACTTTCAAAAGGTCAGCATCAGCTGACCTTGTGGATGGCAAGTTACTAAAGCAAGGTGTGAGCTACCTCAGAGTTGTAGGATCCACCTGGCATGATTTCCTGCAGCTGGGTAAGAGTCTTTACAGAGGGCAATTACACTTTTGATGACAAGACTGAACAGGTCAGCTCGCTCTTCAGAGCCAAACAGCAAATAGACATCTTGGTAACTAAGAAAAGACAGATTGGGAATAGCAAGCTGGAGGAGTTTGGTTTGAAGTTGATAAGCAGGAATCCAAGTAACCCAAAAGGGAAGGAGAGACTGAATGGTGTATCATCCTGATGGAGGAGATAAACGGCATGTTTGTCATTCTGTATAAACCAATCTTGCAAAAGGTTAGAGGAAGAGTTTCAGGCTCAGAGCCTCTACCCTTGTCCCCTTTCCCTCTCCATCCACAAGATGTCACCAGAGTGACATCTTTCAGGCTTTCCTCCAATTCAAGCACAGAGGGAAGCTGCTACAATCTGGTATAGTCAACCATGATCTTCCAAAGTGTGTTCTGCTGAATGCTTGTTAGTTTGGGTGGGCTGACCCAAGTCTCAAAACCTTTTAACTATAGGACTTCTTGGGACCTTTAGTCAGTTAATGTGCAGTACTAATCTCTAAGAGAGGTAAACAGCAGGCAGCCCTTCCAAATTTCTCAGGCCATGGGCCTCTACTGTTAGGATGCGTATATGCGAATAACTTTCCACTGAATATACTCTGGACAAAACTGAACTCCACAGAGGTTCCAGTGGGTCTTTGAGATATAGATGGTAGAACAAATGAAATCCAAGTTCTTACATAAAAACATGGATTTGGCTTCCCCTACCTTATCTAAATAGTTTTCAGAAGTTAAAAATATGAAACACATCTGTTGGCTCTGGTATTGACCCTGAACGAGAAACCAGGATGCACGTGTAGGGGGCATATGGGCATCACCTGAAGTTAGTGATAGTGACAAAGATCTCCTAGCGCACAGGGCTGAAGAGAGAATGCAGGGGCTCCTTCTCCACCAGCGTCTGCAATGAGAGGGAAAGAACTTTAGAGAGTTGGAAATGGGCCAAGCCATTAGGCCAGATGACAGGAGACAGGGATGGCCTGCAAGAACAATGGCAGGTCCTTCGGCAGGCCCTGCTCCTGGGCTTCACAGGACTGGCAGCAGGACCGTGGCCAGGCTAGTTTAGTTCCTGGGGCCTGGCTCTGCCTCTTACTAGCTGTTTGAGCTGATACAAGTTATGTAACCTCCTTGTACCTCAGTTTCCTTACCTGTAAAACGAGATAACAGTACTACTTACCTTCATGGGTTGGTTGTGAGAATTAAATGAACTAATTCATAATACCCAGTGGCCCACAGTAACTGTGATAGTGTCTGTTAGTCATTATTTTCATTACTAGTGATTATTTCCAGTTTAGGAATCCTAACTCCTCTTTCTACTACACCAGCCATTTCTCCTCTAGTGCCTAATATTATTCTAAGTTAGTTGTCCCAGAAAGGGAACAACGTTCCAAATTCCAAACTGGCAGAGAAAAAGTAGCTTTGCACGGCTGAATAAACCTGCAGAGTGATAGGAAAAACAGAGGCTTTGGAGCTGGACACACTTGGGTTTGAGCACTGGCTCTGCCTCTCACTCTGTGTGACCCTGTGTGTAGTATTTAACTTCTCTGTGCCTGAGTTCCTTATCTGTATGGAGGAGATGAGCTACATCTCAGGAGTTGATGTGAAGAGCAAATGTAAATGGTTGTAGTGGCCGCCTTACTGGATTGTCTACCCAGCCTCTCTGGAAACTGCCCTTGGCCATCAGGAATGGGCATCTCACAGCCACATTTCTGCTAAGTCATTGTGTCCCACTAACCACAACTCATCTGTCTAGGAGTACACACCAAGGTCCACTAGATTCTGTCTCTCAGGAATCTGGAACTGAGACAAGGAGCCTTAATCTCAGTTTGGCTGGTCTATTAAAAGGAGACAACTTAAAATTTGGGAACACTGCCCTATGGACAGGGGAACTGAGAGAACAAATTTTGGCAACAGAGAGAGAGAGAGAGAGAGGAAAGGAGAGAGGGAAAGGGGAGAAAGAGAGGAAAGGGGAGAAGGAGGGAGAAGGAGGGGAAGGGAGGGAGGGAGAGGGAGGGAGTTGGAAATGCATGCAAAGGAGCAAAGATAAGAGATGGAAAGTTCTCAATGAGCATTCGGAAATTTTTTTTTCTGGTTTCATTCCCTTCCTGGAGCAGGCTGCTCTTCCTATCACAGGATCCTAGGGAATACTCAGTTAACCTAAGAACAAATCTCCCCTTTTGTGTTTCAGCTGCCTCTAGTAGATTTCTCTTACCTGCCACCAAAAAGACCTCCTTTGGAACTTAGCATGGTGCCCAGGAGGCAGTGCTCAGCAAACATTACTGGGTTTTCTTTTGAGCCCCTTTCTGAGTTTTCTCTTTCTCTCCTCACTTTCCAACTCTGGTCAGACCTTGCAGGTGGCCTGCTTGCTTTTCTTCCTTATTTCCTCATGGAGCTTACTTATTTTTATGGTTTTATAGTCTGGAAGGGATAAAGCATAAGACTCTGCCTTCAGCCTGACAGGCCTCTACTCACCCAAATTTAGTCATCTCAAGGGCATCGCCACTAAGATCACAGCTACAACCTGGCATTTTGCTGTTAAAAGGTGAGCTCATTATTGTCCCAGTCCAAAGGACATACATTCTCTGCCTTCAATTGCTGTTGATGGTGCCCTTTCCCAGGGCTCATAAGATAGATGATTTATGACTCCTTTATTTATTCCCCACATCCAATCAATCACAGTGATAGTTCCTCCCTGCTCTGCACAGATTCTGATTCTCCATTCCTGTAGCCATACTCCTCACATGTGGATGAAGGCGGTACATCTTAGCTAAACCACCAGGCCTGCAATTCTTTCTGACTTCAATCTACTTGACCACTTCCGTCAGAATAATCTTTCGTTTTTTTTTTTTAATTTTTATTGGAGTGTAGTTGATTTACAATGTTGTGTTAGTTTCAGGTATACAGCAAAATGAATCAGTTATACATGTACATATATCTCCTCTTTTTTAGATTCTTTTCCCATATAGGTCATTACAGAGTATTGAGTAGAGTTCCCTGTGCTATACAGTAGGTCCTTATTAGTTACCTATTTTATATATAGTAGTGTGTATATGTCCATCCCAATCTCCCAGTTTATCCCTGCCCCCCACCCCCTGGTAACCATAAGTTTGTTTTTTATATCTGTGATTCTACTTCTGTTTTGTAAATAAGTTCATTTGTACCCTTTTTTTAGATTCCATATATAAGCGATATCATATATTTGTCTTTCTCTGACTTACTTTACTCAGTATGCCTTTTGTTTTCTTTTTTTAATCAGTTAGGTATGAATGGCTTATTAGATATTCACAATTATGCTAACTACTGTGGGGAATCAGAAGTTGAGAGGCTATTTTTTGATTGTAAGGTATTTGTGTAGCAGGGACCTCCTGGGAGGTGACTTTCCAGACCATAGCAATCAATCACCCCTTCTCTGGGAACTGCCTCTAATACACAGGGAGGGATGCCCAGAAGTCATGTCATCACTATACAGTGCTGCCCTCAGACGCACTTGATTGACGCAGGAGTGGAGAAGAGACCCAGTCTGGGCCAATCAGACTCTCTCTGTCCCAGAATTTGGAATTACAGAGTGACAGACACAGACTGGGAGCTGCCAGAGGTTAGGGTCATAGTGATGGCAGATCAGCCCCTGCCTTTGAAATTCCTGGAGGTGTCCTGGAACAGACTCCTTTAGAGGCTTGATTGTTAAACATCTTCCTTAGACTCTAAGGGAGATATCCCAGCATCCTTTTGTTTCTAACTCAAGTGAGCCAGAGTTGATTTTTGTTGCTTGCCTCAAGAAGAATCTTTACCAATCAACAAAATGAGACATTTGTCTCAAAGTTCTTAATGAAAGCCATACAGATATTACTATCTCCATTTTCCGGGTGGAGCTAGAGGTTCAGAGAAGCAAAGTGATTTGTCTAAGATCACACAGGTTGTGCTTGACAGAACTAGAACTAGAAATTGCGTCTTTTGATTCCTATAGCTCCCTTTCTTCTCCATCCTTCTGCTTCAGGGAGCTCAAACTCCTTCTGCTTTAGGCCAACTGGACACATTATTTTCATATCAGTTCAGTCCACTGTAAACTGTCTGTCCTCTGAACTCCTTCAGCATTTATTGTTCGTATCACTGAAGAGTCTTCCTGAAACATCATTCTCATCCATTTCCTGCCTCAGTGCTCGAGTAACACAGTGACTCTTCAATGCTGAGTGCACCATTTAACTATTTACCAAACAACAACATAGTGGTAGGGTTTGGTGGAGGACCTCAATGCAGAATTAGGGTGGAGCCCCAAGCTGGCAGAGGAGAATTAAGAGGCACTAAGGACAAGTCTGGCTACATTAAAATTCTGTAACAGTAGTACCGGTGCCTGTGTCTGCTGTTAGCTAACAACAGCACCTAAAAACCACACCCCCGGCCATTCTGCCGTATTTCAGGATGTACAACCCTGGCCTTGCATAACCAGGTATTAATTTACCAATCAAAGCCCCTACTCATTGATTCCTTCTCTCAACCCTATTCATCACATCCTTTGAGGCTTAGATCAGAAGATCTATCTGGATTAATTTCACTCAAATCTTGTCATTACTTTATATCCCAGTTGTCATTGTAGTTCTTCTCTCTTCTGTTAAAGTTCTCAAAATACTGTTTGCATCTTTTCTGATTTTGAGGTAACAGACATACAATAAACTGTACATATTTAAAGTGTATACTTTGATGATTTTGGACATAAGTATGCACACATGAAATCATCACCACAATCAAGATATGGATCACTCCCCAAAGTTCTCTTGTGTTACCTTGTAAATTCTCCCTCCTGCCTGAACCACTCTACTCCTACCTTCAGGAAACCACTGATGTGATGTCACTATAAGTCTAAATTTTCTAGACTTTTATATAAATGGAATCACAAAGTATATCCTCTTTTATCTGGCTTCTTTCACTCAGTATAATTATTTTGAGATTCATCCAAGTTGTACAATGTATTGATAGTTCATTCCCTTTCATTGCTGAGTAGTATTCCATTATATGGATATACCAAAATTTGTTTATCCTCTCATCTGTTCATGGACCTTTGGGCTGTTTCCAGTGTTTAGTTATTCCAAATAGAATGGCTATGAAACACTGGTGTACAGGTCTTTGCATGGACATATGCTTCATTTTACCTAGGAATGGAATTGCTGGGTCATATGGTAAGTATATATTTAACTTTGTAAGAAACTGCCCAACTATTTTCCAAAATGGTTGTGCCATTTAAATTCCTATCAGCAGTGTATGGGAGTTTTAGTTGTGCCATATCCTCCTCACCAACATTTACCTTTCTTTTTATTTTAGCCATTCTAGTGGGTGTATAGTTGAATCTCATTGTGGTTTTAATTTGCTTTTCCCTAATCATGATGATGGAGCATGTTTTCATGTGCTTATTTATATATTTATTTAGGCTGCTCCAGGTCTTAGTTGAAGCACGTGGGATCTCTGTTGAGGCATGAGGGATCTTTAGTTGTGGCATGCGAACTCTTAGTTGCGGCATGCATGCGGGATCTAGTTCCCCGACCAGGGATTGAACCCGGGCCCCCTGCGTTGGGAGCGTGGAGTCTTTCCCACTGGACCGCCAGGGAAGTTCCTTCATGCGCGTATTTATAAATCTCCTTTGGCGAAGTGCTGTAACAGATTTTTCTCCCTTCCTTTCCACATTCTGTTCTCAGCTCTTTTAATGTGGATATTGAAGAGCCATGCACTGGGATGGGTCATGAGAAGACTGGCAAATGCCTTAAAATTCTTCTCTCTTTATGATGGCCCTGGCTGTCTCCTCAGCAGAACTGCCTCTCCTCTTGGTTCTTGGGAGCAGCACTCATTTAGCCCCTGCACACGGTCTTGCAGGGACGCTACAGACTTGAACAATCATGCAATGATCCATGCAATTTTCTCATGGACACCAACTATCTTTAATTCTTCTAGGCTGAACCCCTTGCCAGACCAAACTTTGGTTGATACCTGACGGTGGGTATTTTACCCGCTGGAGAGGTCCAGGTGCAGAGCATGGGGAAATTCAGTGTGCTTTCGTTGTCTGAGACTTCCTTGTGGATCTTCTGAGCTGGTTGGTTGAACCATGTGGCAACCCACTGCTGCCAATTCTTGTGGAAGTGGGACTTTGGAGTCATGCCATTTTGGCTGAGTTGTATGACTGCGTAGAATCCTCTTTCCATGGAGTAGAGCCAAGCAGAAATCTGCACTCATTCTCTAATCTGCATTATATCGTTCTGTTCTCCTTGATGTATTCTTGGAATCATTCTCAACCTATTTATCTGGTGTAGTCACTTCCAAACTAATTGTAAACCCTTGGAGGGCAAGGAATTACACTTCCAGGAAATTTGTATCCTTTTCAAAGCACCACAGTGTTCTGTGTACGGAAGGTCTTTGATACAGTCTATTGCTTAACAAACCTGTTAGCTGGTTAAACTTCAATTCTGAAAACTAATCATCAGCGTAATCAGCCTTACAGATCTGTGGGTTGAAAGTGAGCTGCTCATTTTTCTGAAGTGTATAAGAAATCTCAGATTCAGAATTTTACAGCTCTAGAGAAACTGAAGGGAACATTACACAGAAAAGAAAACCAAAGCATCAAAAAGTTAAGTGCAGGACTTCCCCGGTGGTCCAGTGGTAAAGAATCCGCCTTCCAATGCAGGGGACGCAGGTCCAATCCCTGTTCGGGGAACTAAGATCCCACATGCTGCGGGGCAACTAAGCCAGTGCGCCACAACTACTGAGCCTGTGTGCCTTAACTACAGAGCCCATGCACTCTGGAGCCCGTGCGCCACAACTAGAGAGAGAAAACTCACACTCCACAATTAGAGAAGCCCGTGTGCCTCAGCGAAAGATCCCACATGCCTCAATGAAGATCCCGCGTGCTGCAACTAAGACCTGACACAGCTAATAAATAAACAAACAAATAAATAATTTTAAAAAACGATTAAAAAAAAAAAGTTAAGTGCTTGCCGAAGTGCATCACCTCATTTCTAAAGGCCTTCTGGATCCTTTGACATGGAAGTAACCACTCACATACCTATTCCTCTGTGCCCTTACTATACCTATTTAAACTTTTGTTACAGTCCCTGTGACAATTGATTGGCTGCAGGAACAGGGATTATGTCTTTGTCGCCCCAATTCCCAGGACACTGCCTGGAACTGTCAAGTGCTTAATAAGGCAATGAATGAATGAGTTAGTGGCAGAGTGTGGCTGGAGTTGAGTGCAAATAGGACAAAATACAATAATAAAAAAGATACAATCATGTTACTCAAATGCAAAATATGTGTTAGGTACCGTGTTATGTGGCTTACATTTATTTATATAATGCTCTCAACAGCACTGTGAAGTAGATACAGCTATTCTCATTTTATAGGTGAGGAAACTGAGACACTGAGGAGTTAAGTAATTTCCCAAATTCACACAGCTAGAAAGAGGCAGAACCGCACTTGAACCTAGGCATTTGATTAGAGTCTGCCTCAAAAGTACTGCTTGATTATGCAGCATTGTCCTTACTGAGAAATTTTTTTTTTTTTTTTTTTGCGGTACGCGGGCCTCTCACTGTTGTGGCCTCTCCCGTTGCGGAGCACAGGCTCTGGACGCGCAGGTTCAGCAGCCATGGCTCATGGGCCTAGCCGCTCCGCGGCATGTGGGATCTTCCCGGACTGGGGCATGAACCCGTGTCCCCTGCATCGGCAGGCGAACTCTCAACGACTGCGCCACCAGGGAAGCCCCTTACTGAGAAATTTAAATGCTGTTGCTCGCCTTTCTGCTCCTCTTTCAATTGGTTTTCAAGGGTGACTATATTTGTGGAGTACCCTGAGTATTTCTCCTCTATGCAGAGATACTGATATGAGAAGAGGTTGAGGGAATTGATAATATAGGTAAAGCCACTAAAATTTGTTAGCCAAGTCACTGAATTTGCATGGTCCCGATAATTTGTGATAAGGTCACAATACTTACAATTAGCATATGCACAATGTCTATTATGTGGCTGAGAATGAATGACTCTGTGGTTTCATCATAAGGTAAAGTTCGGCTGAGAGAAGACAAAGATCTTAGGAATGTCAGCTTCTCAGGTTCACTCTGAGTTTGTAGAAAAATGATAAAAACACAATTATGCATTATAATCTCATTTTATAGTTGTAAAGGCTTTTGAAAAGTTTCTTGGAATGTTTTAAACAACTGACATCTCATTCAATCCAAGATTAGTTTTTTATTATAAGGAACGAATAAGTTACAGAGGATAAAATTCCTTGTCCACTGGTCGTGCCTGGGTTTGGGCCCTCATTTTCCCTCTCAGCTAGATTTTACCAAGCACTCCATGATGGCTCTCCCCATCTTTAGTCTTTGCTTCCCCACCTACCCACCCTGTGTACTGCTGTCTGATTAAGGTCCTAAAGGTGACCTCTGATGCTATTACTTCCAGCTCTCCTGATGTCATTAAAGTCATTATTTTGAGTCTTTGTTTCCTATTAAAATGCAAGTCCTGATTTGAACAATAAAATCTTTTGTATTATTCTCTTTTTCTGATTATAAACACAGTATCTGTCGTAGAAACTTTGAAAAAATAAAGTATAAAGAAGAAAATAAAAGACACCAATAATTCTACATATCTTGAGAAAATTTCTTCCAGTCTTTTCTCCCCTGCATGTAGATGGTATAAACTGATAAGCTCTCTGGACAGTAAGCAGCAAATATAGCAAGAAGCTGACTTTAATGGCCTGACTCTCACCTGGATTAGTATAGCAAGCCAACATTGGGTTACACTGCTCCAGTTCTGCCCCCTTCCAATCTATTTGTCCAGCTATCACCAGTTTCATATTTATAAAATGCAAATTTGATCAGGTAACTCCCTACTGAAACTCTTTTCAACAGCACTCATGGAGGTCAAGGCCCTTCTCAATGTGATGGCAGCCAACCTCTTCAAATTCATCTTTTGCCTTGCCTGGTAGCATTCTGAGCTTTAGCCCAGTTAAGTTTCATGCTTCCCTTTCTTGCTTCTGGGCCTTTTCACCTTCTGAATTCTCTACACTTTTTGTTTACTGACTGAAATCTATATATGCTTCAAGACTTGGATCATGCATTTTCTCCTGAAGCTGGGTCAGGTATCCTTCTAAGTGTATCCATAAACCACATGTGCATATTGCTGACATGGTATTTGTGATACTCTGATAAAATTACCTTCTTATTCATCTATTTCCCTGGCTGGCTGTGGATTTAGTCAAGGCACAGAATGGACTTTTTTTTTAAATTCACTGCAGCAATCCATCCCCTTTATTAATTACAAAGAAATCCTTTATAAAGCCCTGCTGACATGAAGTATAAAGAATAGTCCAAGTCAAAAATGAAGACCAACATTCTGGCTTTAAGTCTTTTTAAAAAAATTTTATTGGCATTACACATAGAGAAGATGTAAAGCTTGTTGAATTTTCACAAACCAAAAACATCTGTGTATATACACTCAAGGGAAATGAAATCTGGATAGAGAGGTATCTGCACTCCCATGTTCACTGCAGCATTATTCACAGTAAATATGGAAACAACCTAAGTATCTGTTGACAAATGACAGACACCGTTGACACTGTGATTAAGATGTACCAGGCTTCTCTGAGCTCATCAGACATGCTCTGCTCCTTTCTGCCACAAGGTTGTTAAACATTTCATTTCCTATTTCTGGAACACTCCCTCCAATTCTAACTTCCCCTAGTTTCTCCTATTCATTCCTTAGATTTGAGCTCCTCAAGGGTTACTTCCTCAGAAATGCATTCCCTTATCCCTAGGTCAAGATAAATTCTTCTGTTATGTGCTCCCATAGAATGAACGAGTGTTTTACCTAAACAAGGAATACTGTATTAAGTAGGATAATACAGATCTATAGTTACTGACCTAGAAAAATTTTTTCCTCCCACCATCTCTGACGTGTGTTTTTCTATAATTACATGCATTCGTATGCACAGAAGAAAGTCTGAAAATATATATACCAAAATGTTAACAGGAGTTATCTTAGGAGAGGGGGATTAGGGAAGATTAACCTGTAACTTTTATTACAGTTTTCTTTGTTTTTATAGGAAATTTATAATTTTTATAAACATAAGTATAAACATAAATATAATTTATAAGAATATGTAAATATATTTATTATAAATATAAAAATAAATATAAAAGTACTATGGACAAAGAATGTCACCTGCCATTTCAGTAAACCAAGGATGCTGAAGCCATCAGCTGTCCCACATCTTCCCCTATGTAGAAAAGCACTAAAATCATAAACTTGAGATGTCTGTTTTTGAGATTAGCAGTCATCTTTTGATGTTTCACTACATGTTTGTTTGTTTTTTCCAGCAAAAACTCCTTCTTATCCTGGCTCCTCCCTTACTTTTTTGGAAGAGTCCCTCAGAGCTGTCAGAGACACTGTCATCCCAGGCTCTAGTCCTCAGTAAGGCCTCCGAAAAAACGTAACTCTTAACTTGTAGGCTGTGCATTTCTTTTTCAGTTGACAGTATAAATATAAATAAATTTTACAAATTTTTTTATAAATAACTTCTACACTATAAATTATTTATATAATAAATGTTTAAAATATGTGTTGGAACAGAAGAATAATTTGGATGACTCAGAGAATTGCTGTGCATACCTTTAGTTCACCATTAAAAAACTCCAGGATGGATTGAATCAGCCTCTCAACAATTACCTCATCGAGGGGGCCCTGGTGGATCAGGTGTCTGAAGGTGTCTGTGAGGGATTCCCAAGGGAGTCCAGGGATATCCGAGATGTCCGAGTCTGTAACACCGGAAGAAAGACATTGGATGACGCTTCTGTACTGTGTGAAGTCGTACGGTTTAGTGGGGAGAACCACTGTACATCAGGATAGACAGGTCCTGTTCTCACCTTTACTATTTCCTCTGCAACCTTGGACAAGTCCCTTCCCCTCTTGAGTCTCAGTTTTCTCAATTACAAATTCAATGTACTCTGAGGGCCTCCTAAGCTACAAAAACCTTTAAGACTGAGCAGTAGGGCTTCCCTGGTGGCGCAGTGGTTGAGAGTCTGCCTGCCGATGCAGGGGACACGGGTTCGTGCCCTGGTCCGGGAAGATCCCTCATGTCGCGGAGTGGCTGGGCCCGTGAGCCATGGCTGCTGAGCCTGCGCGTCCGGAGCCTGTGCTCCGCAACGGGAGAGGCCACAACAGTGAGAGGCCTGCATACCGCAAAAAAAAAAAAAAAAAAAAAAAAAAAGACTGAGCAGTAGCAGGCTGGTTAAGAGCATGGACTTCTCTCAGTTTGAGACTAGTTTGAATCCTGGCTCTACCACTTACTAGTTATGTGACATTTATTACATTAGTTTGCCTCTTGAAACCTTAGATTCCTCACCAATAAAACAGGGTTATTGGAAGGATTAAGTGAGATAATTAAGTGAGATAATACATACCAATAAAACAGGGTTATTGGAAGGATTAAGTGAGATAATTAAGTGAGATAATACATACCAATAAAACAGGGTTATTGGAAGGATTAAGTGAGATAAGTGGGAAAAGACTTATCCCAATCTGTGGTCCATAGTAAGCACTTAAATTGTAGATATTATTATTCAAATTCAAGTCTTTGACCCTGTGGTGACTAGAGCTTAAACTATAGCAGCCCTTGGTGCTGATCTCTTCCCACCGGAGCAGTCTGCAGAGTAAGTGTTTGAGGTACCTCCTTCCCAACCTGGAATATACTTTGGGCACAGGCTCCAGAGTCTGCCTCGGCTCGGATCCGTGTTCTGCCTCTTTCTAGCATTCTGACCTTGTGCGACCTTACTTTCTCTGGGCCTATTTCTACATTTCCAAAATGGGGATGATAACAAAACTTTCTTCATTTGGCTGATACAGAGCCGGCTCCAGCGAAGTGCTGGCAGATATTATTCTTTTGCTCACTGAGTGACAGTGATTATGGTGGCTCTTCATGTAGCTTTACATCCTTGCCTCCTCCATTTTCTAATACCAAATTCCTTATTCCTATTGTGCCAACAGTCTTCCTAGTTTCTCCCTAACACACCTATCGTCTGAGGGTTTCTACCACTCTACTTTTGTACTCTTCTTGGTTTCCTGAATAGCCTCTTCTGCAAATTCCTCCTACTCTCTGCCACATGCCTCTCGTCCACTAGAAGCCATGTTCTCGTTCACCTCTGATCTTTGCACAGGAATTCCTTCTGCATGCATGTTTCTTCTTCCTGTCTCCCACCTTCCCTTACTTCTCTTTGCCTAGCTAACCCCTACTTATCCATCAGAGCTCAGCTCCAGGATGCCTTTCCTGAATCCCCTCTTTGCCCATATTAGCTAAGTATCCTTCTAGCTGCTAATAAACCTTTCTCTGTCTGCTCCCTATTCCCTCCCCAACCCTTAATCATGCACATTATATTGAGTTCCAATCATTTGTTTGTAAGTACACTGTGTCTATTCTGCAGCTAGATCAGTGTTAAGATCACAGTAGGGCTTCAATAAATATTTGTTGAATGAATGTACAAGTGAATGAATGTAGTTCCTTAGACACACTGTAGTCTTTGTTGTCTCATGCACATGCTGTTCTACCCACGTGAAATGCTCTTCCCTCTACTTCTCACCTGGGTTGGTCTTTCATGGCCTTGAGGCCTCCTTTAGCTTTAAACGGCACCATCTCAGACAGGTGTTCTCTGACAACCATGGTTTAAAGTAGGTTCCCATCGCCCTTATTTTTGGTCTCACCCCTTGTTCAATTTTTTCATAGTATTTACTGTAAACTTGTAATTACTTTATTTATTGTCTGTTTACTTTTTTTGGTCCTTTTCAGCACTATAATGTAAATTCTATGAGGGCGGAGACCATGTCCGTCTTGTTCACTGTCGTATGCCCAGCAACTGGTTCTCAGTAAATGTTTGTAGAAAAAATGAAAGTTATTCTGTAGTCTCATCCAGCTTCCATCCACACCTACCCTTCCCTTTTCAGAATCCTCCTAGCACTTAGACTCTGTCCAAGTCTTCAGTATCACCTGTCTTAGGACCAAGTTTAGATTACTATATGTCTAGAATAATGCATCTTATCTCATTTTGCCAATCATATTCCAAGGTCTTAAAGTCAGGGACCAAATTCATTGTCAAAGTATAGTCAAAAAAAAAATCAAAAAAAAAAAAAGTATAGTCAAGAGCTAGACTTGAAAAGATTCCCTTTGCCCTGCCCCCTCCCCCTTTCTAATATTTCCCCTTTTCACCTGTAAGTTCAAGGCTACTTGGGCCTTTTTTAATATCCTCTAAGTTGCTCAGCTGCAAATCCACACTTCCTGAACCATTGTCAGAAGCACAAGGGACCACTACTTCTTCCCGACTACAGGTCCTACGGATGAAGAGGGGATTAGAAAAATTAGTTTTTCAGGACTGCTTCTGTCTCATCACTCAAGTGCAAGCTTAAATGTCTCCTTCTCAGAGAGGCATTTATTGATCACCAATTTAGATTAAGTAAGCTTCTTCCCACCCCAGCCCCACATATATTTTTTTCATAGTATTTAACCATTACCAACAATCACCAAGTTCATTTGTGTTTGTTTACTGTAAAAATTTATTTCATTTTCTTGTTTGTATGTTTGGCTGTTTTGTTCATGAATGTATTCTAAGAGACTAGAATAGTGCCTGGCACATGGCAATGCTCAATAAATATTGATTCAGTGAATGACTGGATAGATCTATATTTGCTGAATGTCTAGCCTATATTAGTGAATGAAAAAGCAAGTTGCCAATCTGTTTTCCAAAATGCCTGTTGCATTTTACATTTCATTTTTTAAAAATTTATTTATTTCATTTGTTTATTTTTGGTTGCGTTGGGTCTTCATTGCTGCATGTGGGCTTTCTCTAGTTGCCGCGAGTGGGGGCTACTCTTCATTGCGGTGCACGGGCTTCTCACTGCGGTGGCTTCTCTTGTTGCAGAGCACGGGCTCTAGGCGTGTGGGCTTCAGTAGTTATGGCTCTCGGGCTCTAGAG
The DNA here is from genome assembly GCF_951394435.1 of Stenella coeruleoalba. Taxonomy (NCBI): domain Eukaryota; kingdom Metazoa; phylum Chordata; class Mammalia; order Artiodactyla; family Delphinidae; genus Stenella; species Stenella coeruleoalba. The sequence continues at coordinate 22,180,061 of NC_137161.1, read as the reverse complement.
CACAGACTCAGTAGTTGTGGCGCACGGGCTTCGTTGCTCCATAGCATGTGGGATCTTCCCGGACCAGGCCTCAAACCCGTGTCCCCTATATTGGCAGGCAGATTCTTAACCACTGCGCCACCAGGGAAGCCCATGCTTTACATTTCTATCAGCAGTATATGAGAGTTTCAGTTGCTCCACATAATTGCCAATATTTGGTATTGTTGGTCGTTTTATTATCAACCGTTCCAGTGGATGTGTAGCAATATTTCACTGTGGTTTAATATGCAGTGCTGTTGGTCATCTTTTCACGTGCTTATTTGCTATTTGTATATCTTTGATGAAATGTCTACTCAAATCTTTTGCCCATTTTTTTTTTTTTTTTTTTTTGCGGTACACAGTCCTCTCACTGTTGTGGCCTCTCCCGTTGCGGAGCACAGGCTCCGGACGCGCAAGCCCATTGGCCATGGCTCATGGGCCTAGCCACTCCACGGCATGTGGGATCTTCCCGGACCGGGGCACGAACCTGTGTTCCCTGCATCGGCAGGCGGACTCTCAACCACTGCGCCACCAGGGAAGCCCCCATGTTTTTTATTGGATTGCTTGCAAAAGTATGTTGGTAAATGTTTAAAAAAGACTCTCGCAGTGTAGTTCTGAAGTTTGATATTTTCATTTATATTAACGAGTAAGATGTAACTGAAACTTCAGAAGTGACTTCTTTTCTGAATGGGATAATAGTTTTCAAACAGGAGAAGAATATTTCCTCAAGTTTTTGTGCTATTGACAATGTGAAATTGATTGATGCAATATACTTTTAAGTTTAATCTCTATTAACATTTTCTCCAACATTAAGTTTACACAGTAAAAAAGCAATAAGTCAAGCTCTGGTCTGTAGCATGTGCTGACTGTATGGGGTAAATATTCTTATTGTAGCCAAAATTCAGCTATTAATGTTACTGGGAAGAGATTTGTAGTAGCACACCATGATATAAGATTTTTACTATTCAGATATTATAGATATAAGCTACCACAAAAACACAGATGATGGTAAAATACAGCAAAATAATTAGGAAATGATGACTTTGGTTTTCAATATACTTTATTTCATTGTAAGTGCGTATAGTTTAATTTTTCTAAATAGCTGTATTTAACAACCAATTTGCAAAATTCCTTTTATTTATATATATGTTTATTGAAGTATAGTTAATTTACAATGTTGTGTTAGTTTCTGGTGTACAGCGAACTGATTCAGTTATACATATATACTCTTTTTCATATTCCTTTCCATTTTGTTTTATTACAGGATATTGAATACTGTTCCTTGTGCTATACAATAGGACCTTGTTGTTTATCAAAATTCCTGATAAATTTAACAGTAGACTCTCCAAGCGAGTATGAGGCTTCAGCACACCATTGGTTGTCTTATTACTGAGTTGGAAAGAGTTCTTTATATATTCTAGATCAGTGCTGTCTAATAGAATTTTCTGTGGTAATGGAAATGTTCTATAGTTCTTCACGGTCCAACATGATCTCCACCAGCCACATGTGGCTACTGAGTGCTTGAGATGTGGTAAGTACAACTGACAAACTGAATTTTTAATTTTAATTAATTTAAATTCAAATTAAAATATCCACATATTTAATGGCTAGTATACCATACCCGACAGCACAGTACCAGACATAGAAAGAACTGACTCTCCCTTATTTAGGATAATAATTTCCGGGACACTAATTATAGTAAGAGTTATCGCATAGTGAATACTTCATATGTTCATAATAGTTAAAAGCACAGATTATGGAGTCAGACTGTCCGGGTTCAAATATTTCAGTTTCCTTCTCTATAAAATGGGAATACAAATAGTGCATATTTCACAGAATGGTGATGAGGAGTAAATGAAATAGTGTACATGGAGTGCTCAGTACACTGTCGGGCTATCCCATAAACTCCCAATAATCGGAGTTAGCTATTATTGAGTTCTTAGATAAGTCACTTCCTTTTTTGAGCCTGTTACTTCGTCTGTAAAATTGGGCTAATATTCTCCTGATACAAATGCTGTGCAAATCAGTTAAAAAATCACTCGTAGGTCAGTTATTAAGAACCGAAACAATCTTTGGAGAAAGTTGCCATAATTTTTAATTTTCTAACAAAACCCGAAACCCCTCGAACATTGCTGGCCCTTCCCCACCTCACCCTTCCTATTCCTTTAAAATCGGCCGGGCTGCAGAGAGACGACTGAGTGACAGCGCAATAGGCCAATCACAGGAGGACGCGTATAAGGCCCACCCCCCCCAAGGCCTCGTCCAACCGCGTGCCGGCAGCGCCCGGAATGGGATGGTTGCGAGGCGGTCGGTTCCAAGTGGGCCAGGGTGCGGGGGGGAAGCGGGCCTGTACTCGAGGACTGCAGCGCACTCTGCGCGCGAGGACTGGAATTCCGGCCGCAGCTGCTGGGAGTGACCCGGCCCAGCGGGACGGCGGGGGACTGACCTGTGCCTAGAGCCCATCCTAGCACGCGGGGTCTGCCGCGAATCCCTGGCGTCCCCTCCGGCGCAGTCTTGGAGCCACTTTCCCGAGCGGAAGTCCGCCTGTGTCTCGGGCCCTGGTGGGACCTGCTAGGAGGAATGGCTCCGCCGGGTGAGGCGTTGCGCATGGCTCGACAATGGGGTCCCGCGGCCCGCAGGCCTTGGCGAGTGGGCCCTCGCCCGCAGGATACTAGTGCTCGCCACGCAGGAGCTGGCTAGGCGGGATCCCCTTACCCTGCGGGGCAGGGGCATGGGCCTGGGCATGGGTTCGGGCTCGGGCTTTTGGGCTCGAGGGTCTGACGAAGAGCTGGCCAGCGGGTGGGATTGCCGCGGAGGAGGGGTTGGGTACGGGTGCGGCGCGGAGCTGCGGGTCCCCCCGAGGCCCAGCCAGGGACCGCGGCCGCGGATAAGGCTCGGGCTGACTTAACTCATTCATTTGACTTGCGCGGGCTTCCGGGCCAGGAGGCGTAAGAGTGAGCTTTTGGCCAAATCATCCTGTTTTTTAAAAAATATTTATTTACTTATTTATTTGGTTGCACAAGGTCTTGGTTGCGTTAGGTAGGGTCCTGAGTTATGGCATGCGAACTCTTAGTTGCGGCATGCATGTGGGATCTAGTTCTCTGACCAGGGAGCGAACCCGGGCCCCCTGTTTGGGAGCACAGAGTCTTAACCACTGCGCCACCAGGGAAGTCCCTCGTCCCGTTTTTGGACCATGGTTTCCTTTTTAATGAAAGGGGCAAGACAGTCAGTCATCTCTCTTTGGGAGCTTAGAGCATGAGTCCTGAAGTTAGAGTCTCCGGTACAGACTTGGAGTCTGCCACGTATTCGTTAATGTGACCCTGTGCAAGTTACTTAATTTCTCTGCCCCTCAGTTTCTCATCTGTAAAATAGGTTAGTAAAGTTATCTATCTCATGAATTACAGTGAGTGTTAAATCAGATAATCTCCTTGCGTAGCGTGGAACAGTGCGGCACTAAGTAAGCGCTCAGTAAGCTTAACTATATTGCTAGGTATTGAGTGGGCACTGTGCAGGATGGAACCTCATGTAGTCTCACAACAACTTGGGAAATGTGTACTGTTATTATTTCCATTTGACAGACGGAATCTCAGAGAAGGGAAGTAACTTGCCCCAGGTAAAAGTGAATAAGTCAGTGAGCTCACTGCTCCATTATTTGAGAGGTTGAGGATAATAGAGCTCCTGCAGTTTGGTTCTCACCTAGTTACGTGTCTTAGGGCAGGTAACTATTTCTGAGACTCAATTTCATGGTCTGTAAACCGCACTCACTTGGATGTTGAGAGGATTTAATGACTAAATGGATGCAAACTACTTAGCATAGTGTGGGCATACCGTACACATGTTAAGTGCTCAAATTTTAGACCCCGCAGTTGTTATGATTAATATGAGGTGGGAATATCAGGATTCTGGCACAGATGCTGTGTTAGGGGAACTTACAGTCGACCTGGCAAAAGCTAGTCATAGTTACTCACTAGATCTTAAGGTATTGAGTGCGTGCATACGGGCCTCTCACTGTTGTGGCTTCTCCCGTTGCGGAGCACAGGCTCTGGACGCGCAGGCCCAGCGGCCATGGCTCACGGGCCTAGCCGCTCCGCGGCATGTGGGATCTTCCCGGACCGGGGCACGAACCACGTCCCTTGCGTTGGCAGGCAGACTCTCAACCACTGCGCCACCAGGGAAGCCCAGCATAAGTATCTTGATTCCTCTTTTACATCTTTCAATCCATTATCAATTCTGGCTTTAACTTTGAATTCTAGCCAGACTTCAACCACTTCTCAGTACCTCCATTGCTGTCACCCTGGGTTAGACCACCAGCATCTTTTTTCCTGGGTTATGGCAGTAGTCTTCTATCCTTACTTCTCTGTAATCTCAACACAGTATTGTTTATTCTCAACACAAAGTTCCTGTTAAAATGTATGTCGAGTCACTCCTCTGCTCAAGATTTTCCCGCGGCTCCCATCTCACTTTATAAAAGCCAAAGTCCCTATAATGCCCTGTGGATTTGGCCTCTGCTACGTCTGTTACCTTGTCCTTACTTCTCAACCCTTGCTTAATCCTCTCCAGCCATATTGTTCTCTTTGCTAAGGCGAAAAACACCATCTGCACTCCTGATTCAGGGTATTTGCCCTTGCTTTTCTTGGGATAGTTTCCCTCCAAATTTCTTTATGACTTGCTCCTTTTCCTTCAGGTTTACACACAATATCTTTATTTCTTAGGGCTTCACAGGCTACCATATGTAAAATTACAGCTCTTCCTGATATTCCTTCTGTGCTTTATTTTTCTTCATAGCACTTTTCACCTTCTAAGATGATGAATAACGTTTCATAATTATTTTGTGTAATGTCTTTCTTTTCCAACTAGAATGTAAGCTCCATGAGGTTAGGGGTTTTTGTTCTGTTTCCTGTTGTATTTTTAATACCAAAAATAGTGCTTGGTACATAGTAGGTACTTAATAAATATTTGATGAATGATGATCCACATTATAGATCTCTTTCTAGTTTTTTTCAAGAGCTTTTGCATTCTTTAGGTTATTTAACACACACGAGGACTTAAATAACACTAACACTCATGCCCCTAGTGTAGGCATCCCTTCTACAACATTCTCTAAAAAATAGTGGAGTGCGAACTCCATAGATAGACCTGGGTTTGAGTCCAAGATTGGCTATCTCCAAGCTGTTCTGGTCCTCGGTTTTCTTATTTGTAAAATACCTTTTTTAAGGTATTTAAGGTATTTCTAGTTCAAACTAAATTTGACGCTATAGGCAAAGGAGCAGTAATCATTAATGTTAACCTTGTGATTACTGTTACTTGGAAGGCAGACTGTTCATGAAGCTGCCCATCTGAATGCGTTTTTTTCCAAATGAAAAGTAGAAATGTTCCACTTCTGTGATTTCTCTCTGTCCCCTGGGGCATAATGGATGAGGATTGATTTTTCTTTCCATTTATTCAGCAAATATTAATTCAGTACTGCTATGTGCCAAGCAGTGTGCAAGATCTGGAATTACTGGGATGAATAAAAGCAACGGTCTCTGTCCTCATGAAGCTTACAGTCTAGCAGAGGAATAAGACATTACACTACTAATTTTAGTTGTGAAAAATTCTGCATAGAAGTGCAGGTTGCTGTGAGCAGATATAGGAACAACAACAACAATAATGTAATAGAAGGAGTAGCTAACATTTATATAGCACTTACCTATATATGTGCCAGTCACTAGCATTTTCTGTATTAACGCATGTAATCCTAACAACCCTGAGGTAGATACTGTTATTATCCCACTTTACACTTGAGAAAACTGAGACACAGCTGGTCACATTGTAACTGCCATGGCCACCTTGCTAAGAAGTGACAGAGCTAGGATTTAAACCTGGCCCCAGAAACCTCGTTGTTTGCTACTTTATAGTACTGGGACCTCATCCAAAGGAGGGCTGTTGGGAGGCTTCTTAAGGAAGAGATACTCGAAATCTGAAAGTCGAAATTAAGCAGGAGAAGGCATGCAAAAGAGCTGGGTGGGAAAGAACACGACTACTTAGAGGAGCAGAGAGCAACAGATGAAAGAGTGGGGGAGGAGATCTGGTTGGGACGGGCAAGGCCACGGGGAAGGATTCAGGATCGGGTTTGTCCTACGAGGCATACGAGTTACAAATGTACTTGAGATGGGAATGGCATGATGAGTCCCTTGCTTTAGAGGCACAGAAGCTGCTGGGAGGACTGTCGTTCAGAGAGTTGAAGACCATGCCCACCACTTCCCCAAGGCGTGTCTCCAGGTTGAACCTCCCAGTTCCCTCACCTTCCTCACATAATTTGGTTCCCAGACCTTGGTGTGCCTCATCATTGGAACTTTGTGTAGAACTTTGGAATAGTGTGGAGTGTATTTATTTAATAGTCGTTTCCCCCCAAGGTTCAAGCACTGTCTTCCTGTTGGCCCTGACAATCATAGCCAGCGCCCATGCTCTGACGCCCACTCACTACCTCACTAGGCATGATGTGGAGAGACTGAAAGCCTCGCTGGATCGCCCTTTCACAAGTTTGGAATCTGCTTTCTACTCCATCGTGGGACTCAGCAGCCTTGGTGCCCAGGTGCCAGATGTAAAGGTAAAGACCATTTTTGTCTTGGTGGCCTCATGCCTTCACTGGGTTCCTTTTGTGTACTTCAAAACTAACCCTTGCTCATTTGAGGATAACCAAGGCAGACCCAATATAATAAATATTTATATCAGTCTGACAGATCCTTTTTTTTTGTTGTTTTTTTGAATGCCCAATATATGTTAGGACCATGCCAGATGTTTTAGTAGAATATAAAGGAGAGCAAGTCATAGATTCTTTAGAAACTTTTTTTTTTTTTTTTTTTTTTTTTTTGCGGTACGCGGGCCTCTCACTGTTGTGGCCTCTCCCGCTGCGGAGCACAGGCTCCAGGCGCGCAGGCTCAGTAATTGTGGCTCATGGGCCCAGTCGCTCCGCAGCATGTGGGATCCTCCCAGACCAGGGCTCGAACCCGCGTCCCCTGCATTGGCAGGCGGACTCTCAACCACTGCGCCACCAGGCAAGCCCCTCATGCTGTTTTTGAACATATTTCCTTATCTCTTTAATTCCTATAAACTGATAGTTAGCTCTTGAGGCTTAATTATAATCAGGGTCAGTTTTCTTGGCAGAAATAGTTCATAGGCAGTGCTGTGTGCTTCCTATCAGTGGATGCATAATATCTGATTGTTTCATTTTTAGTTATGATAAAGTTGAATCAGTGGATTCAGGTGTTGTCATACTAATCTATCTCCTGTACACAGTATATAGTAGGGACTTGTTTTTTATCCATTCTGGCAATCTCTGTCTTTTAATTGGAGATTTAGTTCATTTATATATTTTTGTAACTATACTGTTGGGTTTAAGTTTACCATCTTGTTTTCTATTTATCCATTTTTTTCCTCGTCCTTTCCTGTCTTAGATTGAATCTTTTTTTTTTAATATTCCAGTTTATCTCTTATATTGGCTTTTTAGCTTACTTATTTTTTTAGAGGTTGCTCTAGAGATTGTAATATGCATCTTAACTTATCACAGTATACTTTGAATTATTATTTTGCCACATCACGAATAAGGAAGGAACCTTATAACAATATATTTCTCTTTAAACTCCCATCATTTGTACTATTGTCATACTGCTTACATTCTTTCAAGGGTCATGGCCTTGTCCTGTCTGTTGTCCAGCATCTCAGCTTCATCTATTTTGTTCAGTTTTACAGTTATTTATGACAGGCTGGTAAATTCAGTACGTTTATTTCTGTCCTGGTCAGAACTGGTAGTCTCTGTTGATGTCTTGCAATCCATTGCAATTGTTATTGTTTTTGATGCTCAAAATGTCCCGTTTTTGCTAGTGGGCCAGAATGTCTCTCTGTGTGTGTTTTGTTTGTTTCTATGTAATCCAGTAGTCTTTGAGAGTTTCTGATGTCCTTGGCTTAAATATTTTCTGGCCGAGACTAGAATCAGTAATTGTTATTATCTATTTATTTATTTATTTTATTTTATTGCGGTATGTGGGCCTTTCACTGCCACAGCCCCTCCCGTTGCGGAGCACAGGCTCCAGACGCGCAGGCCCAGCAATCATGGCCCACAGGCCTAGCCGCTCCGCGGCATGTAGGATCCTCCCGGACCGGGGCACGAACCCGTGTCCCCTGCATCGGCAGGTGGACTCTCAACCACTGTGCCACCAGGGAAGCCCCTGTTATTATTTATTGAATGTCTCATGTGCCAGGTACCCTGGATATGTTATCTTGAGTTGTCTTCATTCTATATGGTCAGAAATATTATCCTGTAATAGAGGAGGAAACGCAAGCTCAGAAAGGTTAAGAAAATTGTCCAGTGTCTGCCAACCATCATCTGCATAATGGCCCCCAGGTTCAAATCCAGCTTGAAGCCTGTTTTTGTAAATAAAAGTTTACTGGAACACAGCCACGCCCCTCACTCACATATTGCTGTGGCTGCTTTTGCACTTTAACAGTAGAGTTCAGTAATTACGGAAGAGACTTATCTGGCCCCCAAAGCCTAATATTTACTCTCTGGCCCTTTACAGAAAGTTTGCTAATCCCTGCTGTGTGAGAGCTGTGCTTATTCAGATTTCTTCCTGACAGCTATCTCTTGTTGCTGCCCAATATTTCCTTCCTGTGTGTGACTGTTAATGAAACAGACTTCCCTCATGTTGTTTTAAACCCTCCAGGTCAATATACCTCCTAATAAAATTAGTTTTGTTCAAGAGAAAAGAGTACAGGCAGCAGAGTCGCTAGTCCAAGTTTTTAATTCTGGCTCCATCTCTCTGTAAAATGGGAGTTGTGATGCCTTCCTCATGGGATCATTGTAAAGATAAAGTGAAATCATATTATGCCTAGTAAGTGACTGGCCCACGAAAGGCCCTTTGAATGGTAGCTATTATTATAATTATATAATATTATATTATAATTATTTAATAATTGTTATATTATAATTTTAAAAGTTTTGCTTCTATTTATAATTTATTCAGGTGAGTTCAGACAATGCTGGCGCAGATACTGTATGGAAGGCCCACAGTGTCTGTAAAGGGCTTGGGAAAGAGAGAGAACAGACAATTGGGAGACATAGGGTGGAGCAGTCTTGACCAGTAGAGGTTTTGTATCATAAGGTGTAGGAGAGAAAATTGGAATATTAGGCTAATGTTAAATTTTGGCGGATCTGAATGCAGGATGAGAGTTTTCTGCTGGTCTGTTTGAAAATTCTGTGGGACCATAGGATTCCGTCTAGGGGCCTCCTGGAGGAGTGAGGAGTGAGGCACTCTCACTCTAACTGAAATGATACTTTTTAAAATTAATTTATCAATCAATTAATTAATTAATTTTTGGCTGCGCTGGGTCTTCGTTGCTGCATACGGGCTTTCTCTAGTTGCGGCGAGCGGGGGCTACTCTCTGTTGCGGTGCATGGGCTTCTCATTGCAGTGGCTTCTTTTGTTGCAGAGCATGGGCTCTAGGCGCATGGGCTTCAGTAGTTGTGGTACTCGGGCTCAGTAGTTGTGGCTCGCTGGCTCTAGAGCACAGGCTCAGTAGTTGTGGCGCACGGGCTTAGTTGCTTCGCAGTGTGTGGGATCTTCCCGGACCAGGGCTTAAACCCGTGTCCCCTGCATTGGCAGGCTGATTCTTAATCACTGTGCCACCAGGGAAGCCTCAAATGATGCATTTTTATCTGTCTCATGATTTAGAGCTGCACGTGGATTTAGGTTGAACTCATGCCCCTATAGGTTTTCTCTGCTGATGTAATGGGTTTGAGGGCACGTTGGTCAGGGCTGAAGACATAGGCTGAAGCCATCCAGACAGCTGCAGTGCAGTGTGATTTGGGGGTAATTGCGTGATTAGCTGTGGGCTTTTTATTCATAATACAGACTCTAAAGTCACATTGGTTGGCTTCAAGATCTTGACTTCACAACTACACCACTGAGTAACCTGTGCAGCTTACCGAACCTTTCAGAATCTTTATTTTCTCATCTGCAAGATGGAGATAGTTATAGTACTCAGCTCACAAGTGATGGATGTAGGTTGGTTGGCATGGTGATGGCATGTAGTAATGGGTGTAATCAGTATTAGCTCTTAGTAGTACTATTACATGGTAGTAGCAGTAAATGTATGTTGATTGACATTTTATTTTTTCTCCTACTGTCATCCCCATTGCTTAATGCCTAATGAAGAGGGTGTTCCACAAATATTTGTTGAATTGTAAACTTTAGCTTAATAGAAATGAAAGTTCTCTGAATGTGCCTCTTAATTGGAAAATAAATGGGTTAATCACGTACTTCATTTTAATCACTTATGAAATGTGCTGTGGTGATGGTGTGATGTGTACATTGTAAGCAGTGGAAGGAAGGGAGTTGTATGGATATTTTGGAGTTGGTGAATTTCCTTATTAGAGGTGTACACTAAAGAAATCCATTGAGAGAGAGTCTCTGTTACTGTCACTTCCATGTAGTGGGATGTGTCCTGCTCAGCTGTTGTTGCTTTCAGCTGAGTAGAGAGAACTCCCTCAGTTCTGCTAGATGCACTGAGTTGGTTGTTCTCACAGATAGATCATTAGGGGAGATTTTGGTTATTTTGTCGAAAGAGATTCAGCAGCAGAACTGAGAGGAATGGGGTTTAATAAGAATATGAGAGTAGAGCGCAGCTCTGGGAACAGTGGAGTGTGGAATGAGAGTTGATTTTAGGTGTTATGAAGACTGAACATCTTTCATTTTGGTATCAAGTACTGTGTATGTATATTTTAAAAACATAAGCACATGAGAACGGCGATTTTATAGATTTTTTTAAAAAAATAAATTTATTTTATTTATTTATCATTTGGCTGTGTTGGGTCTTTGCTGCTGCATGCGGGCCCTCTCTAGCTGCCGTGAGTGGGGGCCACTCTTCGTTGCGGTGTGCTGGCCTCTCATTGCGGCGGCCTCCGCTGTTGTGGAGCATGGGCTCCAGGCACACGGCTTCAGCAGCTGTGGCACATAGGCCCAGCAGTTGTGGCTCTCGGGCTCTAGAGTGCAGGCTCAGTAGGTGTGGTGCACGGGCTTAGTTGCTCCGTGGCATGTGGGATCTTCCCAGACCAGGGATCAAACCTATGTTACCTTGTGGGGTTAAGAATCCCCACACGCCGGGCTTCCCTGGTGGCGCAGTGGTTGAGAGTCCTCCTGCCGATGCAGGGGACGCGGGTTCGTGCCCCGGTCTGGGAGGATCCCACATGCCGCGGAGCGGCTGCGCCTGTGGGCCATGGCCACTGAGCCTACGCGTCCGGAGCCTGAGGCCGGGAGAGGCCACAGCGTACTGCAAAAAAGAACAAACAAACAAACAAAAAAGAATCCCCACAGGTGGATCCTTAACCACTGTGCCACCAGGGAAGTCCCTATAGATATTATTGCTTAGCTTTTTATAAGACTTAGGAACATTGAGGGTTATTTTGTATTCGTTTTAATGAAAATATTAAGTAAATGGGAGACATACTATGCAAAAATTGTGATGGTAGATTAGATTCTAATGACTGAAATCAGGACACATTAGACAGTGTTCACAGGTTGTCAATCAGGCACTTTCCTGATCTGTGAAAGGGGATAAGAATATCTACCTTATAGAGTTGTTGTGAGAATTAAATGTGATAATAAGTGTAAAGTGCTTAGCTCAGTATCTGGCACATGGTGAGTGTAAGGTAAGTATATCTGTATCCATTCAACAAGTGCTGAGTGCTTTTTGAGGGCCAGGCACTCAGCCAGTTACTGGGAATAGCAGAGAAGCAGGCACTCCTTCAGGCAGTAATCATTTTATGGAGCATCTGCTATGTGCAAGGTATTATGCTAAGTGCAGAGGAGCTCATTAACTAGTGAGAGACAGGAACCATAAGAGAGAGAGCAGGTGTGAGTACAGAGACACATGTAACATGTAGTGCGTGGAAAGTGCCAGGGGAGTCCAGAAGAGGGAGCTGCTCACTCACCCGGTCTTCTGAGAACACTTACTCTTAGTTCCAACCTTGTACAGGGGGAGTTACCATCTGCGCTGGCTGCTACACGATTCCTTTAGTCATTCATCAGATGTCTAGTGAGTTTCTGCTGTGTGCTGAGCATGATGCTGGGCACCGGGGATTCAGTATTGAACAACAAAGAGAGCGTCTGCCTTTTGGAATGTATACTCTAATAGTGGAGACAAGCATTAGTCGTGTAATAAATATATACATGAATATTTATAACAATGGTAAGTTTTATGAAGGTGAGATGTATGGTGTTATAGGTGTGAAATAGGGGACTTTGACCTGGTCAGGGAAGGCACTTCTAAAGAAATCTCTGAACTTAAATCTCACTCTGTATACCCCTAAATTACAACTCCTTGAGGGCAGGAACTTTGTTGATTTTATTTGTTGTGTATTTCCAGTATCTAGAGAGCACCTGGCAGGTGGTAGTACTCAATAGCTGTTTATTAAATGAAGGAAGGTATGATGGGTCTGAATTCTAAAAGGAACGTAGGATTTAACCAGGAGATGGGGAGGGAAGAGACTTTAGCCAGAGGAAGTAGCACGTGCAAAGGACCTGTGCAGTTAGGGAGCAGATTACATTTGAGAGACTGCAAGGAGGCTGTGTAAGGACAGAGAATGCGAGAGAGCTAGAGAGGAAGGCCGGGGCTAAGCCTCCGTGCCTTGGTAGTCAGAGGGAAGATTTTGCTTTTTCTCTAAAGAGAAGTTGATTTTAAGCAGCAAGTATCAGGATCTAGTTTTCATTTTGGAAAAGTTTCTGTCCTGCCTTGTGGAGGACAGACTTTCGCAGGGGAATATGGCACAAGATTGAATGCTGGTGGGGTACAAAAGATAACACCTGGACTTCTGACTTTTGCCACATGAATGGATGGTTGGGATTCCTTAGGATAGGAATACAGGAAGAGAATTAGGTTTGTGCAGGAAAGATCATAAATTCGGTCTTAAAGATGTTGAGCTTAAAATGCCTTTGAATCATGTAAGTGGCCTTTGAGAGAAGTCTGGGCTGGGGGTACAAATCTGAGAAATATCTGCATAGCGGTTCTGGATGAAGCCATGGGCATGATTGAGATCACCTAGGAAGAGAGGGGATGGATGAGAAGTGGGCCTAGGAGTTGAAAAACTCCAGTGTTAAATGGTCAGGCAGAAGAGGATGAAACTTGAGGAGCAGCTGAGAAGGAGGAAGAGAGCCAGGGGAGGGCAGAGGAATCCCGGAAGCGAAGGGAAGGGAATGTTTTAGAACAAGGAAGGTTCTATCTAGGGTTAAGGGCATGAGCATTGGAAAATGTCCTTTGGCTTCCATAATTTGGAGGTCATTGGTGGGAAGAGAGAGAAGGTAGCAGCTGGAGGGGAGAGAAGGATCAAGGTAAGTTTTACTTTCAAATCAGTCTTAAGTTTTGTTGATACATTAGGAGTTACCAGTGGAGAGGGAGAAGCTGAACTGACGAGATGGATGGGCTTCCTGATGGAGAGAACAGCCCGTACTAAGCCTAGAGGCTTAGAAGTGCTTGTTGTGTTGTGGGGGCCGTGAGTTGGCTGGAGCAGAGGGGTGGTCAGAGAGCATGTGGAAAAAGCCGGCCCAGCTACCAAGACCTGGTGTGGATGGAGGCTGTCGCCAGCGTGTGCCGCAGTAGCCTGCACAGAGCCTGGCAAGATTACAAAGCCTAGACTGAGAGGAGACGGGAGTTGGGGGCTGCTGCTGGAGAGGAAAGGGCAGATGAGAGAGAGAGATTTACTGTCTTCCTGGTTGCTGATTCAGGCTGGGGAGTTGTAGGGAAGAATGGACTGAGAAAAGCACTCATGTCCTTCACTCAGGAGGATATTTAGGTAGCTGGGCACAGAAAGTTGGAGGGGAACAGATAGGGGATGGACATTTAGGAGGCCATTTTCAGCCTTCACTTGTGAGGGTGAGTGTGGAACTAGGGCAGCAGGAGTTGGAGTTACAGATCCCTGCAAGCGGCCAGCTGAAGCCTCAGATCTGGGTGGGCTTACTGAGGGTCCAGAGTATGTTTTGTGAGGTCCCTCATTTTTGCCACTATTAAAACTAAGCTGTCAACATTTTGAGCTTTGAAGCCACAGACCCTTGGTACTGTTTACCTAGATCTGTCTGTGCAAACGAGTAGGCATGATGCTGGTTTTATTCAGGAGCAGGTCGTTTTTAATAGTCCCTTGAGAGAGAGAGACAGGTTGTATAGCTCAGACTCTGGAGCCAGGCTGCCTGGGTCTGAATTCCAGCTCCTCCATTAAGAGCTGAGTGACCTTGGGCAAGTCAGTTTCCTCTCTAATGCCCCAGTTTTCTTGTCTGTAAATTTAAGGTAATAGGAGGACGTAATGCATAGATCCCCCTATTAAATGAGAAATGCATATACAGCACTTGTCAACAGTGCTTGACACATTTTAAGTGCTCAAAAATTGGTAACAATGACCATAATCATTGTCTGGGGCCTTGGGTGTTGTTCCATTGCTAAAGCACCAGATGGCGACAAAGCACACATCTTAAGCTTGCCCACATTCTGCTGAAAGGATTCCTTGAGTAGGTTGTTTTCTTCAGATCCCTAATTTGTGCAGTATGAAGTATTTTGTTTCTTTTCTTTTTCTTTTTGGATTCTTTCAGACTTCTGGTTGAAACTCATTTGTTTGAGACTCTTATTTAAGTATTATTCATAAAATTTAAAACAAAAGTTTTTTGGTTGAAGTAGCGCATGCATACGGTAAAATACCAGATAATACAGAACAGCTATTAGTGAAAAGCAACCATCCATCCTGTGGCCCACCTTGTCCTACTCCTGGGAAGCATCCACTTTTAACTGTTTTTATTACCATTTAATTTTGAATAACTGAATTTTATATTACCTCAACCAAAATATTTAGTGCTATAACTAGCTATTAAATGTTATTTCTTAATATAGTAGGAATAGCATGGGTTTTCTTATGTGCCTACTCTGTGCCAGGCACTGTGGTGGGAATTTTTCAAAGTCTCTGCTCTCAAGTAACTAGTCCCTGGGGGGGGAGGTAGTTAGTACAGTGTGGTAAGTGCTTTGGGGGAGTGCTCGGGAGGGAAGGCACCTGGCCTGTCCTGGATGAATGTCAGGGAAGGTTCTCTGGAAAAGGTGACATCTGAGCAGAGGTGAAGATGGGACTTGGTTTGGCAGGCAAGAAGGACAAGGGAAAGGTGCTCCTGGCACGGGGTGGGGGGTAGCAGGGTCAGGAACATAAATGGTGAGAGCATGTTATGTCTGGGAAGCTGCAGTGGGGTGGAGGGTAAGATTTTGGAGTTGGAGGTGGGGCTGTGGTGAGGAAGCTGGCACAGAGAGTGAGGGTCAGTCATGAGGGCATTTTAAAAAATATATTTATTTATTTATTTATTTATTTATTTTTGGCTGTGTTGGGTCTTCGCTGCTGCATGCGGGCTTTTCTCTAGTTGCGGCGAGCAGGGGCTGCTCTTCATTGTGGTGCACGGGCTTCTCATTGCAGTGGCTTCTCTTGTTGCAGAGCATGGGCTCTAGGCACGCGGACTTCAGCAGTTGTGGTGTGCAGGCTCAGTAGTTGTGGTGCCTGGGCTTAGTTGCTCTGTGTCACGTGGGATCTTCCTGAACCAGGGCTCGAACCTGTGTCCCCTGCATTGGCCAGCGGATTCTCAACCACTGTGCCACCAGGAAAGTCCCAGTCATGAGGGCATTTTATGCCAGATCAGAAACTTTGAGTCTTGTTCTGAGAAGGATAAGGAGCCACCCAAGGGTTTTAATAGCAGAGTAAGGTGGATACACTTGTCACCAAGACAAAGCTTGTGGTGCTGGCCGCATGACAGGCCAATAATCGAGAGATGAGGTATTGGGGCAAGGAATAAAGACTTTGTTCAGAAAGCCAGCAGACCGAGAAGATGGGCTCATGCCCCAAAGATCCATCTTGCCTGAGTTAGAATTCAGGCTCCTTTTATAGTAAAAGGGGTGGGAATAAAGTCAAACACTTCCCGGTTCCCATCAGCCTCCAGAGGGGTTGTGTTAATTTCTTCCTCCCTGCAGTCATTCACAGGTGGGCCTGGTCGGGATGTTTCCTGTGAGCTAAACAAAGATATTTTAGCTTAATGCTCATAACCTGGGAGGTCATTCCCAGAGTTGCGTCATCATGTATAATTTAAGCTTATAGTCAGCATCCCTTTAGTGATTAACTTGTAATAGGATACAAAAGGTTCTTCCCTATTACACTTTTGCACCTCGTAAAGATCACTCTTGAAGCAGTATGCAGAATGGATTGCATGACTTGAGACCAGTTAGGAGATGAGTGTAACAGTCTCCATGAGAAATGGCAGGGGCGTGACATAAGGCAAGAAGGGAAGCCAGAGAGTGGGGATCGGGTTTGAGAGACTCGATAGGCTTGGAGGGTGAGGGAAAAGTCGAGAATGAGTCCTAGGTTTCTGATTTAGGTAGTAGGTGCATGGTGATGCCCGTACATGAGCCGGAACGTCCAGATGAAGAAATAGAAGGTTTCTAGCTTATGTTAGATGTGTTGAACCTGACTTAGCTTTGGAGACATCGAAGTGGAGACACTGCCATTTATTAGCTTTGTCACCTTCATTACATTACTTACCAACTCCAAGCATCAGTTTCTTATTCTGTTAAATGGGGATGATAGTATCTGCCACAGGGTCCTTATGTTCATTAAAAGGAAGAGCATCATAAACACCCCACACAGGTTATGGCCAGAGCAGGTGATCAGTGGAAGTGGTTCCTTTCTAGGTTCAGAAGGACGAGAGTGCCTTCAGGTTTGCTCTTTCTATGAAGTTAGCATTTTGGGATAATACAGTGTTCTGTGGAAAATATCTGCTTGAAAAATGAAATCTTGTGTAGCTCTCATACTTTAAGCCATCATGGATTGCTGAGAATTATAAAAACACATACAGTTTTCCTAATCACTGTGTATTTCACCACTTATCATTGACTTTCCCCCCGTTTAGCAAGCATGCACCTTCATTAAATCAAACCTTGATCCAAGCAACGTGGATTCCCTTTTCTATGCTGCCCAGTCCAGCCAGGCCCTCTCAGGGTGTGAGGTGAGTCCAGCTTCTGACATTTACATTTACTTTAAACTGTAAAGTGTATTTTTAAAAAGGGAAAGTCATGTCAGAATATTTTTTTTTTTTAGCAGTGAGACCCCATTAAGTGTGGGTGGGAATTCCATTCTTGTGATTTTTTTTCTTCTTAAAGAAATAGACTTTTTATTTTTCCCAAGTTTTCACTTTTCATGAATTTTAAATAACTTTTTCCTATAGTTGCCTCTCTTCTGGGAAGTCTTATTTTTTTCTTTTAGTCTCCCTTTAACATTTAAAAATGTTTAAAGCAAAAGAAGAATGCCCCCACGCCAGATTTCTAGAAATCCATTTTTTTGAACACAGGAGAAGAGCCATATCAGTAGACAAGTGACTTGCCAGAATCTTTTTAAAAGTGTTATGCTGAGGTTTTACAGATATTTAATTCTCCCATCTGAGATGTCGAAGAGGGGTGATCACAGCCCAGGCGGGTGGTGTGACCTCGGCAGTTGCTCTGCCTGCCATCTTTGGCGTGCCTTCCACAGGCTGGCAGCACCTGTTCTAAACTCTGTGTCTACCCATCCTTTCTTAGATCTCTATTTCAAATGAGACCAAAGATCTGCTTCTGGCAGCTGTCAGTGAAGACTCCTCTGTGGCCCAGATCTACCACGCAGTTGCAGCCCTAAGTGGCTTTGGCCTTCCTCTGGCTTCCCAAGAAGTGCTCGGTGCCCTTACCTCTCGCCTCAGCAAGGAGGAGACCGTGCTCGCGTAAGTCACCATCTTGAGCGCTTCTCAGGCTACTATCCTGAGAGGCTTCATCCACTGGTTTCACAAGTATTGTCTGGGCACCTGCTATGTGCCAGGTGCTCTGCTGGCACTGCAGATGTCATATTGTGCTAAGGCAGGTAAGGTCCGTGTCCTTGTGCAGCTCGCCAAGACACGGTCTCCCTCAAGCTGCTCCAGCAGAAGCAGATACTGAGTCCGAGCATAAACACACTGCCACAGAGACACGACTGCCTTTGAGGTTAGGGGCTGAAGCAAGGGTAGGGGTGACCGAGGGAGAGTGGGGCCAGAGAGCCATGTGCATCTCTTACTGCAGCTTGGCCAGGCCATGGTGAGATGTTGGCATTGGAGGCTCCGCCCTGGAGGAGGGCTCACGGGTTCCCTTGGAGAGGTGGGGGAAGTAGGGCCTCAGAGGGGGGAGTATTCTAGGGATCAGACCCTGCTCCTCTGCAAAAGACTCAGGCGAAGGAGAAGCACCTTATAGGAAGGAACTATACGTTTAAATGTTGCAACTGACTCAAGGATGTTTACTAAAGTTAAAAGTAATAGTATATGTAGTTTTTTTTTTTCCCCTTTGACACTGAAACTCCTCATTTAACACAGTATATGTATTTTTCGTTTTCTGTGTGTCCCCCATTTAATTGCAACCCTGAGACAGATTGGAGCACCTGGACTCCTATTCATTGTTCAACAAGATGTTAGTGACACCAGTTCCCTACTGCAGAATAGTCCAGTTGTTTCCCAGGGTTTTTTCTTTTTTTTTTTTTTTTTTTTGCTGAGAACCAAAATGTTTCTAAACTTGAAGCTTTGTTAAGGGCAGGGCTCACAGTCAGTTGACGTTCTCCCTGTCACTCTCACGCCCTATTCATATTCACATGGTCAGTAATCAGTGACTTTGGGGCTGGTACGTTTCTCAGGAATGACATTTTCCGCACCCTTTGCCCAATGCTTGGCCCTGTGGTCCTCCTGTTTCAGATTACATTACTTTGATCTCGTCCCATAATCCCTTGTGGAATGCCTCTGCAATCACCACCATATCTCCTGTCATGAGATAACGGTCAGTGCCTTACTCTGATGCCACCTTCTACAGAAAAATCTTTCCCTTTCCCTCTGAGCAAAAAGGAAAATCTCCCTCCTCTAAACCCCAGAACAGAAAGAAGTACAAAGAAAGTACATCCATTTTGGAGTGAGTTAGACTTGGGTTTGAACACCAGCTTTGTTTCTTTCTTGCTGTGTGACTTTGGGCAAGTTAGTAACCTCTCTGAGCCTCATCTGTAAAATATTACCAACAATCCTTACATCATAGAACAAATGTCAAGATTAAGTAAGATAATACATGTGATGAGCCTAGTGCAGTGCCTGGTCTTAACGGGCATGGGACAAATGGAGTTTGTGCTCTCTAGAGCATTTCCTTCTTAGGTCCCTTTTTTAGGGAGCTGGTTACTTCCTTGGTTGTATTGTTTTTTCTGCATTAGATTTTAAGCTTCTTTACTTATAGTGCTCAGAGAGCCTGGCACATGGCAGATGCCCAAGAAAGAGTTAATGAAGGCTGAAACTATACTTTTGTGTTTCTATTCTATCCTCTTGCAAAAAGCTTCAGGTAGAAAGACCACACACTTGGGGTGAGAGAGAACTGTGTCCAGACTCTTCTACTTAATACCTCTGTGGCCATGAGCAGGGTGTTTAACCTCCCTAAACCTCAGTGTTTCCATATGTAAAACAGGGAGAATGATATCTGTCTCATAGGGTTATTGTGAAGATCAAACTGGCAGCATGCCTTATATAATATTACTACTAATTTACCCTATTTAAGCAAATCTGATATAGATTAGGACTCTTCTAAATGGGCCTTCTACATTTAACTGGACTTATTCTAGGAAACGAATGTTCATAAACTTGTCTAGAATGGTAAAAAACATTAGTAGCTTTGAATGAACAATTTGAAAAGATTCTATTGTGGTCTCTCATAACCCAATTTCTTTGAATCATCTGCTGTTTATTAGCAAGACAGGATCTGCTTTCTTAGCGTTTGAATATAGTGCTCCAGAAGGAGAGAAACTGCTGGAGTATAAGTAATTAAAGCCAATGACAAAACTTTTCAAAAGCTAAGTGGATTAATTTCATTCTAAAAACTTCTGAGGTTGTTACCAGCATGACGCTTATTTGTTCCAAAGAAGAGAAAAATGATATCTTAATTGAAAAGTTCTTTCTAGGCTCTCCTAGCAGCCTTTTCTGGGCTCAGCATTTATCACGGGCAGATGTGGGATTTTTATCTTGTTTGGAAATTCAGGTTTCATTTTCTCAAGTCTGTTCTAACAACAAGCATCCCAGAGGGGTCATTGAACACTCTGGGGCTTCCCTCTCTGTGAATTGTGACTCCTCTGTTTTCCAGCTTACCATCTTAATGGAATTCGTTTTCCATGGAGGGAATCTAAATTGTTACGATTGTGATGAAAGCGGACAGATTCTCGCTCTACATTCCCCAACACACCAACTTGATAAATGGTGGTTTTACACAAAGGCCCGGTCATCCCTTGGGAATTTGGGAACCTTTCTGGGGTGGACCAGCAGTTGGCTTAACCACCAGGGGTCCTCAGCTTTCTCTTTTCCACCCCGAGAAGCACCATTTGTATTTTTCAAGTTATCCACATTAAGAGAATAGAACGTAATAAAAAATCTTATGTGGACATACTTACTACATTCCGCCTTAAAAAGTTTATCTTGCAGAAATACACCCATAAGTGGATAAAAAT
This sequence comes from Stenella coeruleoalba, assembly GCF_951394435.1. NCBI lineage: Eukaryota > Metazoa > Chordata > Mammalia > Artiodactyla > Delphinidae > Stenella > Stenella coeruleoalba. The sequence continues at coordinate 22,159,483 of NC_137161.1, read as the reverse complement.
ATATGAATAAACCATAAAAAAGAATGAGGTACTGATACATGTTACAGAATGGCGAGCCTTGAAAATGTTACGCGAAGTGAAAGAAGCTAGACACAAAGGGTCACATTTGTATGATTCCATTTATATGAAATATCCAGAATAGGTAAATCCATAGAGACAGAACACAGGTTGCCAGGGGCTGGCGGGGAGGGGACAGGGCAGGGGATGGGAAATGGAGTGAAGCTGTTTAATGGGTATGGGGTTTTATTTTGGACTGATGGAAATGCTTTAGGACTAGATAGAGGTGGTGATGGCACAGCGTTGTGAAATACACTAAACGCCACTGAATTGTTCACTTTCAAATGGCTAACTTTATGTGAATTCACTTCAATAAATTAAAAGGTGTATATACACATACAGCCATGAATAAGGGTTCACAGTTACAGCATTGAACAGTTACAGTTCATCTAAGCAATGCAGTGCTATGTCGTTGTTAATAAGGATGAAATATATTTATATGTCCTCACGGAAAGATCTATACAATCTAAATAAATTGCAGGACAGTTATCTTTTAGGGGTAGGCATTACAGGAATTTTAACTTTCTCCTTTAGTAATGTATTTGAAGTTTTGACAAATAGGTACTTTTATAATCAGGAGTAAATAGTAGGAAAAGAAAAAAAGAATAGATGCTGGTTTGAGAACCAGATCTTCTATTTCTTTCATCTTATTTAATGCCTAAAGGACGGGTGGCTTCCAGGTCTCCGAGCAGGATGGTGACAGCACAAGCGTTAGCTGAGTGTCTACCGAATGCTTCCTGTTTATATTGCATTAATCTGGTTTCAGAAAAGTTGCTCCAAATTCTACCCAACAACCTACGTATGTAGATTCCACAGTACTTCTTTGGTTTTGGAGTAGGAAAAGTAGAAAAGAGGCAGCCAACCTCTGCCCAGCACAGTTCCTCTTACAACATGGGGATGCCAAATATACCTTCATTCGATGAATTGGCTCCTCTTCTCCCTCTAAGTATATCTCTTCTAAATCTGATTAAGTCTTAGTCTGGTGTTCTATATGTGATGCCATTAGGAACCAAACAGATTTTCAGAGGGGGGTGACCTGGTGCACCCTCTCTTCTCTCTGCCCTCAGTACTTATGTGGATCCTGCTGCCCAGATTGCCTTCTCTCTAGCTGTAGTGAACTTTGTAATGTAATGGTCTTTTTTTTGGTGGGGAGTGGGGTGGGCGCTGCATCACGTGGCTTATAAAATGTTAGCTGCCCGACCAGGGATCGAACCTGGGGCCCTGGCAATGAGAGTGCAGAGTCCTAACCACTGGACCACCAGGGAATTCCCTGTAATGTAATGATCTTTGTTACATCTTTCCCTAGACTGTAAACAAGCTCCTTTGGGACCGAGGCTGTCTTATAGTTCTAAAGAACAAGAGCGGGATATATGTGTAGGTATACCAATACAGGAAGGGGAAATGGAGACTTGCCATTCATTGGGGTTCTATTCTCTACCTTTCAGAACAGTCCAGGCTCTACAGACGGCATCCTACCTGTCCCAGCAGGCTGACCTGAGAAGCATCGTGGAGGAGATTGAGGTACAAATTTATTTTGGCAAGTGAATTTCCCAGCTTCTGTCTTTGAAACTCTTTAGAAGAGTCTTGCAGATAGACATGAATGATTTGTTGCGGCCAGTTACCTTTCTTTTCATATCCGTGGCACACTTTTGTTCTTTGTATCAGAGCAATATTTCCTAGGGAATATTTGTTAGGCTCGTATAGTTACACCATCAGTTAGCAACAAACTACTTCAGTGTTTTGTAGGTACAGTCTCATAGTCTACAGATTTTAGAGCCTAACAAACCTGAACTTCAAATTTTTTTCTACTTCTTATTACTTTGTAATCTCAGGCAAATTATTAATGTCTGAGCCTCACTTTCCTTACGTGGTGGTGGTTAGGAACAAGCGAAGTTCTAAAGTGCCTAGTACAGAATTGGTGCTCAGCAAGTGGTCACTGTGGTTTTTGTTATTCCACTACCCTTTCCACTGCCCACGACCTCCTGCTGCTCAGAGACTGCTTCCATGGACCGCAGAGCCGGGGATGACGGGCACTCTGACAGTGTCATCGCTGGATGCCCCACAGGCACATTAGCTGCCTCGTCACGTTGCCCAGGAGAGCAGTATGTCTCTCTTCATCCTTTAGAGCATTGAATAAGAAAGAGAAATGCTCTGCTCTGGAGGTTGTTTCCAAATGGATGGCCATCGAATCCATCTGTGTCACGATGCTTCCAGGGTGAACTGTGGCTGGGCCCACTGGCCTTCTGCCCAGAGCAGTTGGTGCCTTCAGTGCCATGGCTCCTGGGCTTGGGCTTGAGTCGAAGGGGTCAGGGAAGGAGCACTCCGAGAGCTGCAGAAGATACTGTTCTCTTCAGATGCCCATATGATATACGTTACTCTCTGCCTAAGCACCTGTTTTGAGAAAGCACTAAGTGACTGAGGTGGGCTGCAGACTTAGAGTGAGATTTCTCAAAACCGTCTGCACTGGGGTAACAGTGGTTTGTACGTCTCATCTCTGTTATCACTTGACTTCCATTCTGCCTCTGTTTTGTTGTGCCAGGACCTTGTTGCTCGCCTGGATGAACTGGGAGGTGTGTATCTTCAGTTTGAAGAGGGACTGGAAACAACGGCATTGTTTTTGGCTGCCACCTACAAGCTCATGGACCACGTGGGCACCGAGCCATCCATTAAGGAGGTGCCTGTCTATATAACAGTTCTTGGGCGTGAAAACCAAAGGCGTTGTTGGCTTTATCTGCTAAGGGAAGCTTTTTTCAGAGAGGACAATTCAGTTAGCTTTGGGGTGTCTTGGGTTAGGCATTGAGAATGAGAAACAGAAAAATGTAAAGCCTGTTCCTGAGAAACTGGTTGTCAGTGGGATAGACGTGTAAAGAAATTGTTATACTTGCTTTAAATGGCGTACGGACACATCATGAGGTAGAGACAAGAAGGCCAAGTGTATTACTCTCGATCCACCTCCCATTCCTTCCTGATGCTCCTTACCGCTTGTCTCATGAATGCTTTCCATGCTGGTGGCCTGTGCAAATCCTCTTTCTCTTGAGAAGTGCCCTGTACTTCAGAATTGCCTGTTCTGCTCTCTCCCCACTGACCCTCAGCAGTGCCTAAGTCTGAGCTAATCTGTGCTGATTGACATAGTTCACTGAGAGGCATGTGTGTCTACCAGACATCCACCAAGAGTTAATTCTTTTCTTTCTTTCAAGAGGAGCTTGTTAACCTGAAAGAACCTTTAGTTGGAATGTGTGTGGGAAGTCTTGTGAGTAGGACCCTCTTTGTACCACTTGTTTGTAAGGTTACCAACCCTTGATCTAAAGGACTTAAAATACAAGCTGCTGCTGTTTTAATTTTAGGAGGAAAGATTTGGGTTCCAAGTCAGAACTTGCACTTCTTTTGTGAATTATGAATGCATTGTGAGTTCTGTGCTGAGTTTCAAGTAAACAGTAAATAATTACCTGTCTTGAGTAATTTGAATTAATTTTGTATTTTCTCTGGAGGATATGATCTAATAATTTACTCATGTATTGGCCTTTTTATGTTGTCTTTTCCTTCATCCTAAGTTTAGGAGACCTAGAGATACCACACTCTATTTAAATTTCTGTTACGGGTGAAAGTGCAAGAATGTGGGTCTTATAGTACAAATCATTTCGGGATTCTCCTATACACAGTACAGTACATGAATTGGCGATATTCTACATAAAACAACTTAAACTTTTTCTTGCTTTATTCCCAAGCTGCTACTAACCAGGTATTTGGCTGGGATAATTTTGCTGTCACTGCTTTTGACATAACGATTCTGGTGAACACTCCCCCATTTTAACATGTCAACAGCTTACTGATGGAAAATGTAATTGGTACAATTAAAGAAAATTATTTCATGTCGACTGTGAATAACACTTTCGGGAACAGGGAACTCTTTTGTTAGACGGTAGATTTTAAAAAACGAAACTGATTGAAGTGGAAAATGTTTCCTCTTAAGCAAACAACCTCTAGAATTTTAATAATGCCTTTTAGGTTCTACTTTTTTAAAAAATTGCTTTCCGTTTTCCCCTCTAAGCAGCCCATTAGTTCTTAATGGAGAGTTATTTTAGTTTCTTTCTAATGTACACTTTGGCTGTGAAGTTTGGTCTTGTAAACACCAACTTAGCCCCAGCATACTGCTTAGAGGTGGGTTGGCAAGGAAGGGAGCTTGGGTGGGAGGGTGAGGGAAATCAAGAAAGGACATATTTTATTGTGGAAGGACTTTGGAGACAAACAGACCTACATGTGAATTTGGGTCCTGCTTTTTTTCTTTCCATCGTAACTTGTAGGAGTAACTTAACTTCCTTTAGCCTCAGTTTCCTTATTTGGAAAGGATTGATATCAGTCTTTTCAGGATTTTTGTCAAGATTTGAGTTAATGCTTGTAAAGCACCTGTCACAGTGCCTGGCACATACAGGTATGGAACAAATGGGTACTGCTATAGGTGTTTTATAATATAGTTTCATATCTCAGTAGTTATCTAGAAGTACCTTGCATTTGTATAGTAAGCATCCATAAATGGTTGACAGATAAATGCATTAATTTCAGTTTGTACTAGAAGATGGAAAAAAACAACCAAATTCAAGTTTTACACTTAAATGCAGAATATGTGCTTCCCCCACCCCTACCAATTTGGGTTACTGGCTAAAAGACCTTCCAAGTGAACGCCTAGAAAAAGATAAGGAATGACTTGAGCCAGGTGGGGAGGGAGGGGTGGCTGGCCACCTGTCTGACTGCTGCATTTCCCTTTTCTTTCAGGATCAGGTCATCCAGCTAATGAATGCCATCTTCAGCAAGAAGAACTTTGAGTCACTCTCAGAAGCCTTCAGTGTGGCCTCTGCTGCCGCTGCACTCTCCCAGAATCGCTTCCATGTACCTGTTGTGGTTGTGCCTGAGGGCTCTCCTTCCTACACTCAGGAACAGGCTGTCCTACGGGTATGACTTCCATGCCCCACATGCGCTGCTCTGATTGCTGTTTCCAGTGTAAGCCTTCCAGAAATCCAAAGACTGGTACACAGCTGATTGTAACCCCCGTGAGGACAGACCCCTTAAATGAAGAGCAAATGGGGATGGCCACTGGGTGAACTAGTCACAGAATCCTTCAAGCAAAAGTGTGGAGTCCTTACCTCTGGACGGCCAGGGAATTACCGTCAGAGTATTTTAAATAGTATAGCTTTCACTAAACTAAACTAAGTGCTAGAAAATTGCATTTCTGGATTTGTAAGTACAGATGTATAGAGAAGTCTTACTTCTAAAATGTATTTTCCAGTACCCAGACTTTGTAAATATATTATTTTAAGACAGCGTTTTAAATTCCCAGGTAATTCTGGTACTTATAGTTGTTAAAATCAATATCAGGTCTCTTCTTCCTTGGAGCCGACAGTGTATCTTTCTGCCTCTTCAGAACATAGCCATCCCTCTCACTCAGCAATAAGCACGGAATGTTTTGATGTGTTAACTCTCTGAATAGAGCAAAATGCACACGTTTAGAGTTTTCCATTCGTCATAATGAGGCATTTGTTGCTATTGTTTGGAAACCAGGAATAAGCTAAAATCTTTATAAAAAGTTAGCATTTTATTTATGTCTAAACACACGGGTTCCACATAGGACAGTTCCATAAGTTCTTCTGCTTCAGAGGACCCTACAGATACTCTCCTGAAGAAGTGCCCCGTATTCCAAAGTTGCCTCTTCTCTCCCTACCTACAAGTCACATCCCCTCAGCAAAGACTGGGGTGAGAACTAACCTGATTAGCATAGTTCACCATGAGTTAGGGGGAGCTAAGAGAGCAAAGTAGAAAAAAATACTGGCTTTTGAAGCTAGGTAGGCTGGGGTTTGAGTCCTTAGCCATGTGGCCTTTGGCAGTCTTGTAACCTCTTTGTGGCCTCAGTTTCTTCATCTGTAAAATAAAGATAGATTCTGCTATGTCTCAGACGATCGGTGGGAGGATATATATAAGAGCCTAGCCTGGTATCTGGCAAATAGTCGACTTTAAACAAATGAGTGTTATTACTGTGTTATCCATATTACTTCAGTTTTCCCATTGCCCATACCTTCCTATTTTTCTTGCTAATAATTTTGTTTTTTAAAGATACTGTAGTAGTGAAGTAGAGTGGGTAGATCAGGGGATCATTAACTGTGTGATCTGGAGCCAGTCCTTACGTTTCCCTGGGCTCTGGTTTCCTCATCTGAAAAATGAGATCATTGGGTAAGATCATCTTTAAGATCTTCCCCACCTCTAACATTCTGTAATCTGTCCCATTCCCAAACTAATTGTGTTTTCCTGTATTTGATTTCCCATAGATAGTAGACCAAAGGTCAGTGATGGTTTTCTAAAACAAGATGGTTCTTTCCTGGCAGAGCTTGCTCCCTGTGGATGAAGCACCCACCCTAGAAGCAAAATCTGTACTCCCTCAGCTTTTGTTGCTACAGACAATTTTAAAATTTATTTCCAGTTGCAGGTCACCAATGTTCTGTCCCAGCCTCTGACTCAGGCCACTGTTAAACTAGAACACGCTAAATCCGTTGCCTCCAGAGCCACAGTCCTCCAGAAGACATCGTTCACCCCTGTGGGGTAAGAACTGAGCACATCTCTGTAGGGTGCCAATATACTTGTTTTGGAAAGTTAGCCTGCAGCCAGTATAACCCAGATTTATGTGGTTATTACCAAGATCATAAAACCAAATTTACCTAAATTTAGGATTATGCTTTATTTATAATAATATGTCATGAACATTTCCCCCATAGGATTAATATTCTTCTATAGTCTTATCTTCAGTGGCTGTGTTATTGTTATGTAAATTTTTTAAAAAATTAAGGGTCAATTTTTTTTTTTTTGGCGATACGTGGGCCTGTCACTGCTGCGGCCTCTCCCGTTGCGGAGCACAGTCTCCGGACGCGCAGGCTTAGCGGCCATGGCCCACGGGCCCAGCTGCTCCGCGGCACGTGGGATCCTCCCAGACCGGGGCACGAACCCGCGTCCCCTGCATCAGCAGGCGGACCCCCAACCACTGCGCCACCAGGGAAGCCCAGGGTCAGTTTTTATATGAAACTTCGTTAAGTATTAAATTAGTAAGTTAATGAGATTGGGAACTGAGTTTTAGAGAGAAAATGCATTTCTTACACAGTTGTAAAGATACATAGGCAATATGTGAAATTAAAAAGCAAAATCATTTTTTTTTAACACCTTTATTGGGGTATAATTGGTTTACAATGGTGTGTTAGTTTCTGCTTTATAACAAAGTGAATCAGTTATACATATACATTTGTTCCCATATCTCTTTCCTCTTGCGTCTCCCTCCCTCCCACCCTCCCTATCCCACCCCTCCAGGCAGTCACAAAGCACTGAGCTGATATCCCTGTGCTATGTGGCTGAAAAGCAAAATCATTTTTACGAATGATCAGTAGAATGGTAAATGACATTGAGGGTTTTGCCATGTAGTTAGAGTTAAGAATTCTCTACCTTTTTTTCCCCTTTAAAATAAAAATTAATATTTTAAAATTAAATTAAAAATAAGATGTATCCTTTTTAGGAAATTCACAAAGCACAGGAAAGTAGAAATAATGCAGAAAGTTACCTACAATTATACTACCCTACACCAACCTCTTTGAACATTTCTACTTTTTTTTGTTTTTTTTAACGTAATTGGTATCCTACTGTAGACTTAGCTGTTTTGCATTTAGTTGTGGAAGACTTACCCGAAGGAGGTGGGATTTTTAGGAGCTGAGGGGGGGGAAAATGAAAAGAAGACTTTCGAGACTTGAAAAAGGAGGTCATTTTAGATCGTTTTGAAGTTTGCCCCTCATTATAATCTGTAACTGAGCAGGAGGTGGCCCAGGCGGGTGGGAAGTTGAAAAGTGAAGAAGTGGTGCAGCCCTGGACCATCTCAAGGAATGCCTCACTTTGTAGGCCGTTTGTTATATTTGTGACTTTCCTATGTGAGTTCTTGCTAACCCCACTGTCATTCTTAACAGGGATGTTTTTGAGCTAAACTTTGTGAATGTCAAATTTTCCAGTGGCTATTATGACTTCTCTGTCAAAGTTGAAGGTGACAACCGTTATATTGCAAATACTGTAGAGGTAAGTGCTTTTCTTGTTGTCCCCATCTCCATGTTAATATACACAAGGAAATGACCAAACAGGCACATAGCATTAACCATCTGGTATATTGACTTCACTTATGACCAAGTTAACGTGAATATGTTGAGAGGGATAGGTTTGAACTGTGCTGTTTGACAGACTTAGCCAAGAACTTGATCATAGCAAGTTTTCTTTTATTTGTAAATTGTTCATTTTCCATTATAATTTAGCATTACTATCTTACATAAAATTTAGGAAGTAGAAAAAATTAAAATCACCCATAATTCCACTGAGGTATAAATATTCTTGAGATGTTTTCTGTGGTTGGCCTTGATAGATTTATTTATGTATTTTTAATTAAAAATTTTTTTTTGTTTTATTCCCCATGATAGATTTAGAAAAGTGCTTGATGCTAATTAGGGGATCAAAAGCATCAAGTGACCTGTAGCACCATAGTGGGTCTGTCTGGGTAAAGTACAAAAGAAAATTGGTAATCCTTCATAACGAACTATGTTTCAGATGTTTAGCTGACTCTAGTTTTGTTGAAGATCCACGTGGTTTTTTAAAATTTATTTATTTATTTTTGGCTGTGTTGGGTCTTCGCTGCTGCGCGTGGGCTTTTTCTAGTTGCGGTGAGTGAGGGCTACTCTTCGTTGCAGTGTGCGGGCTTCTCATTGCAGTGGCTTCTCTCGTTGCAGAGCACGGGCTCTAGGCGCGTGGCCTTCAGTAGTTGCGGCACGTGGGCTCAGTAGTTTTGACTCACGGGATGTAGAGCACAGGCTCAGTAGTTGTGGCGCACGGGCTTAGTTGCTCCACGGCATGTGGGATCTTCCCGGACCAGGGCTCGAACCCGTGTCCCCTGCATTGGCAGGCAGATTCTCAACCACTGCGCCACCAGGGAAGCCCCAATCCACATGGCTTTAAGGATGGAAAGCTATGCCTCACTTATCTTATGCTTTGTGGGAATGTGGTATTTCACATTAGTGGTTTTCCTAGCTAATTGAAGTTTGCCCCTTCAGGCACTGTAGCTTTCATTTTAACCTTTTTGGGTAGAAGTTTATTTAAGATGAATTACGTATTTTCCTACTTTTTAAACTATGGGATATGGTTTAACCTCTTCTTATTCTGGCTTAGGATCATAAGTATGAACCCTTCATTGAAAGCCTGTGACATGAACAGTACAGTTCTATGTGCTTTTGCTTATTTTATTCTTACAACAATCCTAGCAGATGCGTGGAGTCCTCTTCATTTCACAGACGAGACCCAGAGGGGTAGAGTAACTTGTCCAAAACCTCCAGCTTGTCTGTGCTTGGGTGGATCCCCTGCACAATACTGGTTTAGTCACTGTGCCCTAGTGAATATTGAGCTAGCTTAGAGGCTGCAGAGCTGTGTGCAGCTCCAGCTCCTGGCCTATTTATAATATTACTTTGTCCTTACTGCTGTCATTTCTTAATGTTTCTGCCACTGTGTCTTTGTTGCACCTACTTGACCACATTGTCATGCATTCTGTTGGGTCAGGGGAACTTGAAGTAGTACAGTGCCTTTCCCGAATAGTTAAATATATGCTGTTTGTGACAGCTATTTTCTTCACTATTCAAATGTCATTTTCCACTCACTTTTCTTTTTTAATGAAACGTTTTCATTTTGAAACAATTTCAATCTTAAGTTGTAAAAATAATATGAAGAATTCCTGTATACCCTTTACCCAGCTTCCCCAAATGTTAACATCTTATGTAACTGTAATATTATTGTCAATACAAGGAAATTAATAATGATACAATACTATTAATCTATATAGTCTTCATTCAAATTCCACTAGGTATCTTACTGATGTCCCTTTTCTGGTCCCAGATTCAACCTGGGATCACATATTCCTTTAGTTGTCATGCCCTTTTACTCTCCTCCAATTTAGGATAGTTTGTCTTTTGTGACTTTGACACTTTTGAAGAGTACTGGCCAGTTACTTTGTAGAATGTCCCTCACTTTGGGTTTGTCTGATGTTTCCTCTTAATTAAATTCAGGTCATGCATTTTTGGCGAGAATACACCAAAAGTGATGCTCCTTCTCAGTGTATCCTGTGAGGCAGTATATGCTGTTGATATGTCTCATTGCTGGTGATGGTAACCTTGATCACTTGGTTAAGGTGGTGTCTGCTAGGTTTCTCCATTGTAAAGTTGCTGTTTTTCTGCTTTATAATTAAGTGTCTGGTGGAGTGATATTTTGAGACTCTGCAAATATCCTGATGATCTTGCCTGTAAGAGTTATTAATGTGGTGTTTGCCAAGAGGTGATTTTCTCTTTCATTCTTTCTACATTATTAATTGGAATTCTACTGTAAGAAAAAGCTGTCCCCCTTCCCTTGCATTTAGTTATTCAGTTACGTATAATACTTTGGATTCATGGATACTTATTTTACTCTGTAGGTTATAATCCATTACTGTCATCTTTTATTTTTTTTGCTCATATTATCCCAAATTTGGCCTTTGGAGAGCTCCTCAGGTTGGCCCCTATGTCACTTTCTTTTACTGAAAGGACAAGGCAGCTAGAAAATTTGACCTTTTCAAAAGTGGGGCATTACTTAACATAGTTAGATTAAACATTTATATTAAAAGTTTGGCAGAAAGGATATTTTCTGGAACTCTAGTCTCTCTGCCTTTTCTCTACCTCATGTCTGACCTTTTTGGGCAGGAGACATCTGATCCTACTCCATTCACTAACACAAGATTTGGATAGAAATGATTGTAGTGTGTACCTTGAACCTTGAAAATCCAGATTCTTTCAATTTTAGTTTCCTGCATTAAGGGGCCTTATTTGCAACTGAGCACATTGAAAGGCAAACTTTTTTTTTTTTTTTTTTTGGCCTGAAACCTCCTTCCTTCTACCTATACAATCTTGATAACAACATATCCAATATAAGTGCCATACCCATACATCACAGCCATTCTTAACCCTTCCTTTCTTTCCACTTCTGGTCAGTCGCCATGTCGATTCCACCTTTAAGTGGAATGATTCCTTTAAGTTGCATGATTCCTTTGTTCTTCAGCCCCAGTTTTCCTACTTGGGTAGATCCCAAGTAGGTAGATATGTAGTTTCCAGCCAGTTTCACTGTCTTCAGTCTCTGCCCCTTCCATTTAATAAGCACCGTAAACACCACTAGAATTATAAAATCACAGTGTTCCCCTAGTTAAACATTTCTTTGGTTCTCTATTGCCTGTGAATAAGGTCTAGACTCCTCATTGTGGCTTTAGAAGGTCCTCCACAGAGCACATGCGCATCCTTCATTGTGGCTGCATCCCCATCCCCTCAGCTCTAGCTGCTCTTGACCACATACTCATCCTCATATACATTTTATGTGCCCAGTACACGTAAAGCCTTTGGACTTATCTTGTTTCTTCCATGGGGAATGTTCTTCCCCTCCCTTGCTGAACTACTCATTCTGTAAGGTCTAGTTCAAATATTGCTCCTTCATCTGTGCTCCCATAGGATTTTAATTTTATTTTATTTTTTATTTTGGACTATTTAAAAGATACAGAAAAGAACAAAGAATAATATAATGATTGTCATATACCTACTGGCCACTCATCTCCCTCAAGCCCTAACATTTTGCTATGTTTTTCTCCTTTGTTTTATTTTGGTAAGAAATAAAGCCCTGTAGATTGAATTTAAGCTCTCTGTGTATTCCTCACTTTTTCTTCCTCTTTCCCCAGATTTGAGGTGTATGTTCCAATGCCAGTTTTTATATTTCTGCTACATATGTATTTTTAAGCAATTTATTGCATTGATTTCCATCTTACCAAAATTTATATGCTTCATTATACTATATGTATCCTCTCGCAATTTGCTTGTTTTCACTCAATATTAAAGACAACTAGCCATATTTACGCACGTAGAACTAGAGCTGTATGGATAAATATGAAAAATTTTCATAAAATTGTCTTCCTTTTATGAATGCATCAGATTTATTAATTCATTTTCTGTTGGACATTTAGACTTTCACTGTTACAGACAATGCTGCTGTGAATATCCTAGTACGTTTGCTTATGCACATTTTGTTTATCTAGAATGAAGTTGTGGGATCGTAGGGTATGTTCATCTTCCAGCTTTATTAGATTTTGCCAAATTGCTCTTTTCTTCATATTTGTACCAGTATTTGCTATTATGAGTTTGGATAATCTGATGGATAGGAAATGGTTATCTTGTTGTTTCAATGTTTTTCTTTGGTTTCTAGTGAGATAGAGCATCTTTTCTTGTGTCTATGGACCATTTAGGTTTCTTCTTCTGTGAATTGTCGTGTATCTTTTGTCTTTTTCTTTTGGTTTGTTAGTCTTTTAATTATTGATTTTTAGGAGCTACATATATTCTGGAGCTATATATATTAGTAAATCCCTAGTTATAAGCATCAGACATTGTCCCTCAATGTTGCTTTATGGCATCTTTCGATGCACTGAAGTTCATTTCAATGAAGCCTAATTTAAAAGTCTTTTTTTCCCTAGATTTTACTTTTTGTGTCTTTAAAAAATTCTACGCTGCTCCAAGATAAAAAAGATAGTCTCTAATATTGTCTTCTAACAGTTTTAAAGTTTTTTTCCCCGTATATTTAGGGCTTGTCTACTTGGTTTATTTTTGTTGCTATAGTATTTTACACCCCGTCCATAATTGTTCTTGCTGCATTGTATTACTATTGTTTGCTTATAAGTGTTGCTCTTTCACTGGGCTGGGTGCTCCCTATGGGCAGAGACCAAATCTTATTTTTTCAGTGCTTAGCTTCCATCTCAGACCACTTAAAAGAAGAAAAGGATGGAGTGGTCTAAACATTAAAGATGTTTCCCCACATTCCAAGGCCCTTAGAACTATGGTAATTCATCTTCTAGGGGTGAGCCTTTTACCCTACACAGAGTAGCTTCCTTTTTTCTTTCAAATAACAGCTTTACTGAGGATATATGTAATTCACATACCATAAAATTACCCAGTAAAAGTATATAATTCAACATATTTAGTATATTTAGATGAGAGTTGTGCAACCACTACCACCATCTAATTCCAGAGCATTTTTACCACCGCCAAAAAGCAACCCTGTGTCTATTTGTAGACACTCCTTATGCTATAGGAATATATCCTCCTCCCAGTCCTGGCAACTACTAACCTACTTTTTGTCTCTATGGTTTGCCTATTTGGGACATTTCATGTAACTGGAATAATAAAATATGTAGCCTTTTGTGTTTTTAACTTAGCATAATATTTTTAAGGTTCATTCATGCTGTAGCATGTATCAGTACTTTATTCCTTTTTATGGCTAAATAATTTAGTATTCCATTGTGTGGATATACCTCATTTTGTTTATTCATTCATCACTTGATGGACATTTGGGATATTTCCATGTTTTGGGTATTATAAATAATGCTGTTATTTACATTCATGTACAGGTTTTTGTTTGAACACCTGTTTTCAGTTCCTTCAGGTTTATGCCTAGGAATGGAATTGCTGAGTCATATGATAACTCTATGTTTAACTTTTTGAGGAACTGGCAAACTCTTTCTCAAAGAAGCTGCACCATTTTACATCCCCACCAGCAATGTGTGAGGGTTCCAATTTCTCTATATCCTTACCAACTCTTGTTATTTATTATCTGTCTGTTTCATTTTGGCCATCCTAGATGGGTGTGAAATGGAATCTCATTGTGATTTGATTTGCATTTCTCTGATGGCTAATGATATTGAGCATCTTTTTATGTGCTATTTGGTCATTTATATGTCTTTTTTGGAGAAATATCTATTTAGGTCTTTTCCCCATTAAAAATATTTTATTTTGTCTCTTTATTTCTTCCTTCCTAATCTATATACTTCTTTTTTCCTTTTCTTATTACATTGTTTGTCTTTTTATGTTCTTGAGTTATAAGAGTTCTGTATATATTCTTTTTTTTTTGGTATATATTCTTAATACAAGTTCTTTATCAGATATATGATTCACAGATATTTTCTGACAGTCTGTAGCTTGTCTTTTCCCTTTCTTGATGTTGTCTTCTGAAGCACAAAAGGTTTTAATTTTGATGAAGTCCAATATCTTTATTTTTCTTTCATTAATTGTGATTTAAGTGCCGTATCTAATAAACCGTTGCCTAATCTGAGAGCATGAAGATTTACTCTTAAGTTTTCTTATAAGAATTTTGTAATTTTAGCTCTTACATTTAGGTTTCTGATCAATTTTAAGTTAATTTTTGTATGTGGTGTGAGGTAGGGGTTCATCTTCCTCCTTTTACATGTGGATGTGCAGTTATCCCAGCACCATTTGTCAAAAAGACTGTTCTTTCCCTGTTGACTTGTTTTGGCACCCCAGGTACTGTCTGACAGCTCCCCATTTGCTCTATTTCCTGAAGAGAATAGGGCAGAGTCCCCACATTCCAGCCCTTTCCCCCCCGATCCCTTTCCCTTTCCGGGGCTCCCCCAATAAACTATTTTCGTGCCAGCTACAAAAAAAAAAAAAAAAAAATCAGTGTGACCATAAATGGTTGCAGTTATATTCCATTAATCTATATTTTTATCCTTATACCAGTACTATGTTGTCTTGATTATTGTTACAGCTTGGCTTTTTGTTACATCAAATCTGGTGTTTGCACAAGCGTTTCTATGGTCGTTGGAAAAATTAAATAAGTACAAAGTAACAGAAATGGCTAATAGCTGTTACTCATGCAATGATAGTAAGCTCCCATAGAGGCCATTGCTGTCCTTTTCCTTCCCAGTGATGGAGTAAGCGTTAAAGATCTCTCTTCATTATGTTAAGCTTTATGTGTGTGTGCGCATGTGTTTGTGTGTGTGTGCCTGCCTGTGTGCACGTGCATGCTCTGACCTCTGTCACATATGCAACTTTACTTTGTAATTTCAGTAATAGTCATGCTTAGAGCCTCAGAGCGGGTCAGCAGGTCCTGTTTACTCTCCTGGGAGATGCTTGACATTGGTCAGAGTGCATTAATGGTGGTTTGGTGTGGAGGGCCTGTAATAGCACTCATTGACATTGGACTTGCTGTCAGGGGAAGCATGGGTTTTAGAAGCTGTCATTAGCATTAATTGCCCCTAATGCACCATCATTTTTGACAGTAATGAGCTAAACAGGGAGGTTATTACTCTCAGCAGAAAGACTGCATTTCTTGGCGTTAAAACATTTTTTGGGGTGTATGTGGCGTGCAGTACAGGCAAAAGAAGGACTAGTTGATGCACTGTAAAGCAGGTTTAGCTGCATTTAAAGTGGCTAAACAAGTCCCTTTCTTATTATAAAAACTAATCCTGCAGTGTTAGTTTGAAGGAAGAAGCAGCTAACCAACAGGGATCCTACTCTGAACTCTTTACAACAGGGTTTTGAAAAAACCTCAATTTGCTTTAAGAGAGTAGCATAAAAATGCTTTTCTTTTCAGTGTTTCCAGAGACCCATTTGTAATAAGATTTTAGGAGTGGAAGGACTTGTTTTAAATGGTTCCTTATTTAAGAACAGCCCTACGGTGTTTCTGTGCAACACAGAAAGCTGTAACTTAGGAGGCCTTTTTTTTTTTTTTTTTTTTTTTTTTTTTTTTTTTTTTGCGGTACGCAGGCCTCTCACTGTTGTGGCCTCTCCCATTGCGGAGCACAGGCTCCGGACGCGCAGGCCCAGCGGCCATGGCTCACGGGCCCAGCCACTCCGCGGCACGTGGGATCTTCCCAGACCGGGGCACGAACCCGTGTCCCCTGCATCGGCAGGCGGACTCGCAACCACCGCACCACCAGGGAAGCCCCCTTAGGAGGCCTTTTAAAATTAGGGCTGAGAGCAAACCCAAAATGACTTGAGTTCACTGCAGTTTGCCCTTTCATTATTCCATGTGTCTGTACCGTGAATGCTTACAATGTCTTCAGAACAAACACAGTTGAATCTTGATTAGCAGGCTTTAGTGACCGTGTTATTATTGTAAGTTTATAGTCAGGATTCTAAGTAAAAACCCACAAGTTGATGGCTTCCTTATCACTATAATTAGGATACACTGAGGAGCCTTACACAAGTCTTTAAACATGTTTGTGTTTATTCATCTGTTGAAAGGGAGAGTGATTGTCTTTTAAATCATATTTATTGGGTGGTACTTTTTTTTTTGGCCGTACTGCATGGCATGTGGGATCTTAGTTCCCTCACCGGGGATCGAACCTGTGTCCCCAGCATTGGAAGCCTAGAGTCTCAACCGCTGGACCACAAGGGAAGTCCCTGAGTGGTACTTTTTAATACAGAATCATTTATAAAGAAGAAAGTATTTGTCACACAATGCCAATGCTCAGATAATCCCTATTTTATTTTTATTTATTTATTTATTATTATTTTTTGGCTGTGTTGGGTCTTCACTGCTGTGCGCGGGCTTTCTCTAGTTGCGGCAAGCAGGGGCTACTCTTTGTTGCAGTGTGTGGGCTTCTCATTGCAGTGGCTTCTCTTGTGGAGCATGGGCTCTAGGCGCTCAGGCTTCAGTAGTTTTGACTCACGGGCTCTAGAGTACAGGCTCAGTAGTTGTGGCACACTGGCTTAGTTGCTCCGTGGCATGTGGGATCTTCCCGGACCAGGGCTTGAACCTGTGTCCCCTGCATTGGCAGGCAGATTCTTAACCACTGTGCCACCTGGGAAGTCCCAATCCCTATTTAAAAAAAAATAGGAGTAAAATATGCATGTAGTTAAAAAAATTCAAACTGCAAAAAGGTATATAATGAAACATTAGAGCCTTCTCTCATCCCTTCAGTCCAGTCCCTCTCCTTTGAGCAGGGGTCCCCAGCCGCCAGTACCACTCCGCGGCCTGTTAGGAGCCAGGCCGCACAGCAGGAGGTGAGCGGCTGACCAGCAAGCAAACCAGGCTTCATCTGCCGCTCCCCATAGTTCGCATTACTGCCTGAGCCACGCCATCCACCCGCCCACTCCCCCACCCCCACCCCCACCCGTGGAAAAATTGTCTTCCATGAAACTGGTCCCTGGTGCCAAATGGTTGGGGACCCGCTGCCTTAGAGGAATCCATTAGTAACAGTTAACTGTATATACTTTGAAAAAGAAGGATGCCCATATCATTGAATGTATGCATATCCTTTCTTATTTACACAAAAGTAATCCTTCTATGAAGAGTTGTGTTCTTTGCTTTTGTTACAAAGTAGAGGTTTCCAGCTTTCCCCTTGGGGTCTATTCAACTTGATGGCCTCCCCCCACCCCTCACCCCCCCACTCCCCTGCCATAATTCACCCAGTTGCCTGGACTCAGTGACAGGCGATGTTAAATATAATTCTGCCAATAGATGGCTGTGTATTCAAAAGTAGGAGGTGGTCTCCATATCAGTCCACAGACACCTACATTGTTCTTTTTAATTGCTCCATAGTAGTTCAAAGTGTATGTGTGTGTCATTATTTCTCTAACTAGTCTCCTCTTTATGGACATTTAGGTGGGATGATGATTTTAAAATCACACTTACAAATTAAATGATTGAGTCCTTAAGAGAATGAGTCGCAGAAGTGAAGAGGGAATTACCTAGTTAATGGTGATGAAGATTGCAGAGTAATTACCCGTGAAAACAGATTATTTTTATAGCATGGAGTATTGCTAAACTCATGCTTCTCCTGAAACCAGAGGACTGCCTAAGCCCTCCTGCTACACATTTCCCACTCCCCAAACAAGGGCTGCCTGAGGCCGACTTGGGTCACAGTTCCTTCTGCTGTGCTTCCATAGCACTTTGTCCATCCCTGCATTAAAGCAGCAGCCTGGTCTGTTATAATTTAGCTTTGCCTTTATGCTTCCCTTTGGGACAGGAAGTGCATCTTGCCATCTCTGTCTGTCCCTGCACCTAGGTGTTCCAGATGCTCTAGGGGGATATAGGGAAGTGGTCTCAGTGGGGTGTCTTGCTAAAAATCAAAGCTCTTTGGCTACTTCTATGCTTGAGCCGTCCATTCCAGTTTTTCTTCAAATGGAAGTGCTGTTAGTGCCTCTCTGGGTTGAGCTTTATAACAGCAAAGTTGGCTCTGGTTCCAAGCCCTGTATGAGTTGTGAAGCTGTTGGCTCAGCAGAGCGCCCAAGAGCCAAAGTGGAGGATACCAGCCCTGTCCTTGGTGGTTTATTCAACTTGAAGGCCATTGGTTCCCCCTCCCTCCCCAACCCCCCACCGTAGTTCACCCAGTTGCCTAGATTCAGTGACAAGCTATGATGCTAAATATAATTCTGCCAATAGGCAGCTGTGTATTCAAAAGTAGGAGGTAATAATATGCTTATAGCCTTTGGTAGTCTTTTACATTTAGGGTTTTTGTTTTTTTTTTTTAAGCAAAACAGAACACCCCTATTCAACCTGATAATTGAGGTTGTTGTCACAAAATAGTTATTATGGAGGCTGTTAAAAGGAATTACTTGATCGCTATCTTTATCTCTTTTAAATTTTTCTTCTTTGCCCTTGATTTGAGGTTCTCACACCTTGATAGTGCACTTCAGAAAAATGCTGAAGCTCTCCTTCAATTATTTGCCCAGCCTTCTATCTCTATTCCTTGATCCTAACTTAGACTGTAAACCAGTGTATGTGGCAAGGATCTCTTTAAGCATTACATTCAAGCTTATCAAATATTTGGAAGTCTCACAGATATGTTTACACATTAAAAGTGCCTTGGGATTGCATAATTTGCACATTCAAACTTAGATTTTAAATAAAAAATTTAAATAAAAAAATAAAAAATTTCCCTTGAGGTAGACTTTTAGCATGTTTTCTGTCTCTTTTGGAATTTTATGTTTATTTTAATCTAATTTTTAAAATTTTCTTGTTTACTAGCATTGGCTGGCCCCTCTTTGTGAAAATGTTTATAGGGAACGTATAGAATTAAAGCAACCTAAGAGTTAAGATGGACTGGTTTGTGCTTGTAACAAACTCCAAATCTCAGGGGCTTAAAACAAGTTTCTTTTTTGCCCATGCAAGGTATCTTTAATGTGTCAGCTGGAGACTCTGCTTCACGTTGCCCTTACTCCAGGACCCAGGCTGAAGTAGCAAGCTCCTTTGTAGGTCGTCTATGTCCATGTCAGAGGAGAAGAGAATCACAAACCGACTCTTAAGCTTCCACTTGGAAGTGGCACGCTTCTGGGCAGAGCCAGTCACATGGCCATACCTGACTCCAGGAGGGCAGGGAAGTACATTTCTGCCACATGCTCAGAAGGAGAAGCAGAAGTACTTGGTGGATGGCAGAGATGACTGCCATAGCTTCTTAAATCTTCCTGGGCAGACCTGTAGTCTGCTTGGCACAAACTTAAGTGTTGGCTGGGAAGTTGGACAGGAAGGTGCCTAAGAACGTGGACTCTAAGTCAGGATGCCTGAGCCTGAACCCTGGCTCTGCCTTACTAGCTATCTGAACTTGAGTGAATGGCTTCATTGCTCTAATCTTTAATTTCCTCATCTGAAATAGCACTACCTTAGAGTTGTGGTGAGGATTAAATGAGATAATCTTTAGAAGGCCAGTGTCTTTCACATAGTAAACACTCAATAAACATTAGCTGTCATTAGAATTGAGTACTTGTTGATTTAAATTATTTGAAGGTTACTACTTAAGGAGTTTCTCCCTTATTTATTTTAAAGTACACATGAAGATACCTACTTTTTTTCTTTTTGTTTCTTTTTTAATATATACCATTCATTCAAGGCCAAAGAAAGGAAGAAGGGATAAGAATCAAGGAGTTACTTTTAGGCCTCAAGATGGAAGAGGTAGAAATACTACTGGGATGGGTCAGTTTTACTAAAATCATTGAAGACTCCTGTCCTAGGATTATTTTCATGCCTTTACTCACAAGTAAGAGAAAAATTTGGATATGTATATTAATTCCTGGTATACTCACCAGCTGACTTGGCGATTTTCTTCTGTGTTTCACCCTAGCTCAGAGTCAAGATTTCCACTGAAGTTGGCATCACAAATGTCGATCTCTCCACTGTGGATAAGGATCAGAGCATTGCACCCAAAACCACGCGGTAGGTGGGATGCCTCCTGGGTACAGGGAGATTCCAGGCTTGAGCTGGGAGGAGCATGCCTAGGCACTGAGCCCCTTCAGATGTCATTTCTGTGTCAGCAGTGACCCAGCTTGTACTCCAGATGAAAGAGGCTGTCATTCCTCTGGCACTGCATCAGGGTGCTGCTTGGCATCCAGACAAATTTGGGGGTTGTCTATATCAGTGATCAGTCCCTGAGCAACTGTTTATTAACAGTCCACAGCGAGGTAAGGAGCTTACCTCAGAATGTAAGTCTGCGTCAGTCAGCTGTGTTACCAAGCACATTATTTAGTTCAGATGTCGATTCTTTTTAAAACAAGACTTTCTTTGGGGGTTTTTTTTTTTTTTTGGCCGCATTGCATGGCTTGTGGGATCTTAGGTCCCCAACCAGGGATCTATAACCCTTACCTTTGATAATGAAAGTGCAGAGTCTTAACCACTGGATCACCGGGGAATTCCCTAAAACAAGACTTTCTTAATGGAGGAAGCAGTGTATTAACTTATTTTCTGATGTCATCTCTTTATCTTCACAGTCTTGAACTTGCTTTTAGGGGCCTCATGTCAACTCTCTTTGGCCCACAGTGAGCCTGAAATCAGTTGTACATCTCACAGGTCCTTAGAAGTGAGATGACAGATACCCAGCGCTAGGGCTGTGAGTCCCTTTCTCAAGTCCATGGAGGGCATCACTGATCAGTCACAGCATTTGTTCCTGCTGAACTCAGAATCTTTTTTTTTTTTTTTTTTTGGCCGCGCCATGTGGCATGTGGGATCTTAGTTCCCCGACCAGGGAGCGAACCCGTGCCTCTTGCATTGGGAGCACAGAGTCTTAACCCCTGGACTTCCAGGGAAGTATTTCAGAATGTTTTTTAACACAGACTTCTAGGTAACCATTAGTAATTGATCAGAGTTGGGCCAGAACATTGTATGAAGCCATTTCTCAGCTCTCTCCCAGATCCTCATTGGGTGCGGGGGGGAGGGGGCATCTAGACATCTGGGTGTAGTTCAGATCCCAAATTTACTCAACTGGGGTGGCTATAGATGCCAAAGAAAGTAGGGGAACCTTCGAGGCTGTTTTGAAGATGGGATATTAGCCAGAGACTAGAAGCTAAGCATTCATTCATTCCTTTTAAGTCACGTGGAAGGGCTAGGCTTTCTGCCTCTGGCTTGGATATTTTTATAGTGACATTGGAAATGAGAGCACTGTTGAGAATCCACTGAAATAATGTCTGTAAGAGTGCTTTGCAAAGTTTAATACTCTACATAGATAAAGAGTTGGCATTACTCATAAGTAAATATAAAGCCTAAACATGAAACGTGGCCCTTGTGAGCTCTGTAATCACTTGGCTTGTTTTTTATCCCCTGGCCATTTTAATCTAAAGTCCCAGGAGATAGCTGTGAAAAGAAGAGTTTTCTCATCAAGCCTGCCTTTTGAGAGAATGACTTTTTAAAGCTCAATTTCAGGCAGAAAAATAAATTGAAACGGTGTCCAGGAAAAAAAATGCAGCATTAAAAAAAAGAAAAAACTGTACATACCCTTCTGTCCTTTGCGTCTCCTACCTCCTAGTCTCCCGACCCTGCTCACATATGCTGCTAACGTCGATCCTGTGATTTTTTTTTTCTCCTTGTGGTTTTGCCAGAGCCCTCCAGTCCGCCTGTGAGCTTGCATGGGGACATGTGAGCCCCATTGGTGCCTGACTTGGTTGAGTTGATATCCTTAGGTCCTTGAAGTGAAAGCCTGGAGCATCTGCGCATAGCATTTTCCCCAGACCCTGATGAAAGTTTATTCTGTGCTTTTCTCAGTCCTGGCTTTATCAATCCAATTTGCCCTCAGGCCACAGACAATTCTCCACTCTGTCCACAACAGAAAAGTGTTACAATTGGGAGAGGGAGGATTAGGCAGTGAAGTGAAGTTTGTATTCTTCTCTCTTGTCTCAGAGATCTGCAGATCCTCCTCTCTGAAAACTTACCTTATAAATGTCTCTTTCAGGGTGACCTACCCAGCCAAAGCCAAGGGCACATTCATCGCAGACAGCCACCAGAACTTTGCTTTATTCTTCCAGCTGGTAGATGTGAACACTGGTGCTGAACTCACCCCTCACCAGGTCAGGAAAGAGCGCAGACGGTTCTCTTGGCCTGAAACATTGATGTACACGATAGTTGTTGCCGTGGTATATAACACTGAGTCGAGAAAATTCCGAATTCCTGCTTTCAGATCTTCACTCTGAACGCTGACAATCCATCGGGTTCTCCCACATGACACTCTGCCCCTCTTATACTGGTTGTAACCCTGAACCTGGAATGCACTCTTCTTTTAAAGAGATTAGCTGGCATAGAAAAGATATATTTAAGGAAGATTAGCACTTAATTGAGGCTTTTTTCTTTCTGACTAAAAAACATATATTAAAATAATTTTGAAAAAAGGAAAACCTAGGAAGTGAGCCCAAAGTATGCTTTTGTTCTGGCCAAAGCAGATTTTGTAGGAATCTGAAAACTAGCACTTTTTAACTCGTGCCTCCCTCGTGTTATGAAACCAATAGGCTTCATTTCTGTTTTCCATATATAACATAATGATAATTATTATTTAAAAGATTTTCAAACTGTATCTTTTCCCCAGAGAGTCTGATATGGCCCTTGTCCTCTCAGACACCTCCTTTCCTGCCTCTGTCATCCCACTTGATTGAGAATAACTGCTCTGAGCCCTGCCCCATCCACGGTTGTATTGTAAAGGGAAGTTCAGAGAAGTACTTTGAATGTGGAAAGATAGGAAAGAACGTGGGACCTAGTGGCCTTGGTTTAGGTGCTTTGTAGCAGTACCTCAGCAAGAGCTAGCGGACTTGTGTCCATGCTGAGGGGCAGCTTCAAAACAGACCATGGAGGGGAGTGGACTCAACTTGGAAACCTTTTTGCTTTCTGTTTCTTGTAGCTGCAGCTACTGTGCTTGTGCCCAGGCCCAGAGTGGCTGCCGCCAGCACCGCCGTCCCGGCCCTTCTCTGCTTCTCCTCCCTCCACACCCAAGCTCCAGAGAGCTCGGTCAGGCCACTTAGCCACGACTAACTTTTCAGCCCCTTAGCACTTCCCACCTCCTTCTCAGAATGACATCTGCCAGTGAAACAGCACAAGGGAAGAGAGAATATGAAGAGAAGTAATTACAAGACAAAATTGGTGGGATTAGGGTTAGGGCAGGAAGAGTTAGTGAGGAAGTATAACTTTAACTGAATACTCCTCATCTCATCCAAGATTCTGTTTTGGAAACCCTGGCTTACAGACCTCCTAGGTAGAGATGACATTTTGTAGATGAGCCTGGCTGCTGCCTGTGCTTGGCTGTGACAGGAGGAATATCAGGCATCCAGGCTTCTAAATCCCATTCTTGGCCAAGACTGCTGGAGTCAGGAGGCTTCACAGCTCTGGGCCTCTTTCCCTAAATACTTTGATGGTGGTTCTTTGTTGCCCAGGTGTAAAGTAACAAATGAGATTTGTGTTTTTTCTGTGGATCCAGCACTAGCTCTGTGACCATGGCAGCTCATTTAAACTCCGTGCCTCATGATCTGTGAAATGGAACCGATCTACCTGCTTTGTTGAATTCTTTATTTTGAAACACTTGAAAGAAAAGCTGAGTGGATATTAAGTTTTGCTGCAGTTCTAATTTGCAGAAACCTTAGTTTCTTAGGCCATTGGGGGGATAAGGTGATTAGACTCATACCATCATTGATAAATGTTTGTTGACTAGCTAGTATATAGTGGGTCCTACGCTAAATGCTTTGCCTACATTATTGTGACTCTTGACATAGATATACCACATGTAGAAGTTAATCTTTCTATCTTAAAGATGCAGAAATCAAGGCTCAAGGAGGTTAAGTAACCTGCTCAGCCAATTAGTAGTGTAACCAAATCTGTTTGTCTTCAAGCTAGGCTCTCTCTGACACCGGGCTGCTTTGCTCGATTAGAACTCTGCCTTGCTATCAATCCCCAAGCCTTCTCTCCTAAATCTTTAGCTGGAGGCACTAGGAAATTGAAAATGAGCTTCTTAAAGTTCCACCTCATTTCCCTTCTTTTCACCCTCTGGTGAATAAGTTAATTGGGCAGCAAAGTGGCCAAAAGGCTGGCAGAAAGAAGAAATTACAGCAACAGCAAAGGGCTTAAATCATCCACAAACTGGGCATTCGGCCTACAAGTCGTTGAGAATTGGCTGGACCCCTAAGTTAAATTTCTTATACTAGCAAAAAGTGATCTCTGATCTCTGAGCTAGTAAGCAGGGTGGGACGGCCACTCCTCCTGCTTTCTCGGGCAGGCCTGGCAGATCCCAGAGCTCCCACTGCGATGAAAGAACTGACAGCCTGCTGCCTTGTTGATTTGATGTTGGGCCCGGAGGGAGTTTTGAAATTATCAGATGAAGGGTTGCGTTATTGTTCTATCCAGACATTTGTCCGACTCCATAACCAGAAGACTGGCCAGGAGGTGGTATTTGTTGCGGAGCCGGACAGCAAGAACGTGTACAAGTTTGAACTGGATACCTCTGAGAGAAAGCTCGAATTTGACTCTGCGTCCGGCACCTACACTCTCTACTTGATCATCGGAGATGCTACTTTGAAGAACCCAATCCTGTGGAATGTGGTATGTGCCTCCATGTATCTTGACCCAGGCAAGAGTGGCTGTGCTGCAGTCAGACACAGACAGCTCCTCTCCAGGGCATGGGCTCCCTGCCCTGGCCTCGCCCTGGCACCCAGGGCGCACGCATTGTGAGGTGAGGGGCTGTGTGCTGTCCCCATTAGTAGTCTTAGGGGCATGCACATGGCCTGGCATGTCTTAGGGGTTTAATAAATAGTGATTGAGGGAATGATTGATGCATAGATTTGCCCTCATGGGTTCTAGCAAATTTCTATAAAAGTTGTAGTAGAAGAAGGTTTTCATAATACAGCAAAGCACTATGGGGGGGGTACATAGATATGAGATAAAGGCTTTGAGATATGGCTTGGCCTCACAGTGTGGGCCAGGGAGGGGCCTAAGATTTGAAATCCAATTCCAATTCAGGATGGTGTGGGACAGTGAATTGTGGGATATGCAAAATGCTAATTAACTAATAACCAACAACTACAAGGTGTATTAATAGTTTACATAGTGTGTTTCACTTACATAACTCACTTTTGACTGGTGTGTTAAGAGAAAGCTTGAAAGACATGGCATTTGAACTAGGGAAGAATTGCAGGGGTTTATCAGAATAGTATCTGGGGGACTATAGATTGATTGCTGGGGGAACAGCCTCCAGAAAAGCTTGAGGTGCTTTCAGTGAGATATGAGTTGGGTCCATTTTGCTGGAGCACCTGAATCTGGTCCAGAGCAGTAGGTGGTGAGGTTGGAAAGGTAGCAGAGGCCAAACTGCAGGCCTTGAGTGGTTGGCTCCCTTTGCAAGACAAAGGGGCAGCTGCATTTTCTTATGTTGTATTCAAAGCTCCTTTTCTTCTCTTGGACTTTGGGCTGCTTTTTGTATGAGAGCACATTTTCATTTCTTTTTTTGGGGGGGGGGGGGGCGTCTGAGACTAAATTACACTTCCTAGGGACATGGAGCAGTTTCTGATTGCAACTGTAACAGCCTGAGTACCAGCTGGGATTTTTGTATTAGGCAGCTCTGTGGGGCTCACCAGACCAGTAGAAAATTGGAACTCTTGGTCTAAAAAGGATTTTCAACAAATACTTATTTTGTTCTTGAAATTTTTACTGCCTCAGTTTGTCGGCTAATGGATCAGAAGTGATTGGACTGCTTGGAGCTTTTTTCAGTTATGGTCCTGGACGTGAGTTAGGAGATACTGTCCTGCTGATGAGTTTCGCCTCCTTCTCTGCCCCTGTGCCTTTAATGGCTGCATTTATTTTTTTAGGCTGATGTGGTCATCAGGTTCCCTGAAGAAGATGCTCCGTCGACTGTCCTGTCCAAGAACCTTTTCACCCCCAAACAGGAAATTCAGGTAGATCCCAAAAGAGTTCTTCACTAAACATTGAAGAGAAATGTGAAGTGGACACAGTGAGAGAGGGCAGCAGACCCCTGGACACTGGCTCTGGTCCCTTCTTTAACCTGTTTATATGATGTTTTATAGTTTGGTCTTTGCCATCCTGTGGATCAGTCAGGGCAAATATCAGCCCCATCCTAGTGCTTAAAAAACAGGCTCAAGCTGCCCACTGACCAGCTCCCAGAAAACAGATAGTTGGAGACAAAATCAGAACCTGAATCTGTTTTCCTAAACATGCAGGAGGTTTAGCCCTCAGATCACTGCTTGATACTACAGCACACATGGATTTGGCTTTGTTCCTCTCTGCTCCTGCATAGACCAGGGGCCCACAGGTGGACAACTCAACTGGAGAACAGGGCTTTTCTCCCCTAGGCAAGCCCTTCCTCTCTCCTGGAACTCACTTTCTTTGCATACAAATATTAGCAATCCCTGCCCAGCCCAGCCCATAGGACTGTTGTGAGGATCAAAATAGTTCACAGATAAGAAAAGAAAAGCTTTGAAAAGTTTCTGAAGCAGTTCACAAAATAAACAATAATTATTAAACAGTTTGAGCACTGGTTAAAGAAACTGAGGTAGAGCCACTTGGTGGACTGTTTGCAATCGTGAGAAATGATCATACTGCAGTAACAGGGAAATCCCCATTTGAATTAATGTTGAAGTGTTCCAAGCAGACCACTTACTCTTATTTCACTGTTAGAAAAAGGCCAAGGGCCCAAAAGCTAGAGTAGTAAGATTTCTTTTTTAAAATCCTCCTAATGTTGCTATAGCATCGTTTAAGAATGTCAAATGCAGTTAAATAGTGGAAGGTATAAGCATGATGACAGAGGGTGCTGACTGATTTATAGGGTTGGAGTAGGCAGCAGTGACTGCCACAGGCAATGTTAGAAGTCCCTTCATGACAGTGGCAGCAAAGAGGAGCTGAGGTTAAAAAGTTGGGAACAGGAGTCTCAGGTGGAGGAGCTGCCTTGTTACGGAGCTGGGTTGGCTGGACACTGGCAAGCAAGAAAATTTTAAATTATTATACGCCAGTTAGCTAATTTAAGTTGGTTAGCAAAATATGATAGTGCTATCCTAGGAACCCAGAAGCATTATGAAATCCAGAGTCCTGCCTTGCGTGTGTCACCCCAGCCATCTAGATACCCGGGCACCATCTTCGATACTAGGCAAATGCTGCTTGATAGGTTGCATTCTCCAACCTCTAAATGGCAATATGTCTTGGAGGGAAAAAGAGGGTTGGTCAGGAGTAGTGAACTGGTGTAGTGTCTTTGGAAGCAGGCCTCTGGAAGCAGAAGCCCCTGTTGAGAAGAGGCGAAAGGCTAAGTGGCCACTCACGGCCAGGAAGTTTCAGCCTCTGGGAGGCATTTCCTCTTCTTGACTGTCATTGGCGTTTGGTTCCTAGTACATATACATGGCAGCCCCCGCTGGGAAGAGCACGTTTTAAAATATTCCTGGCTTGTCTTCTTTTGGCAGCACCTGTTCCGCGAGCCGGAGAAGAGGCCCCCCACGGTGGTGTCCAATACATTCACTGCCCTGATCCTCTCGCCCTTGCTCCTGCTCTTTGCTCTGGTGAGTAGCTGTAATTAGCATGGGCAGCGTGTGTCTGGCGCCAGACTCAGCAGATGTAGCTGTTCCAAAGGAGGCTTTGTGCTCTGGCCTCAGCACAGCTCCAGAGGGGTCCAGCAGCTGTGACCCAAACCGATGGTCAAAAAATTTTAGAATAACTAAAATTCCCCATTATGGGGGAGCAGCCAGAAAAACTGATCCATTATCAAGGGGCATGAGAAAGTACCCAGTAACCGTTAAAAATGGTAAAAGTGTATAGACGGGGATGCTCTGTAGGAACGTTCAGATGAGGTCAAGTGTGAAAAAAGCAAGACCGGATGCTAATAGCTATAGAAAAAGTGAGTACAGAGGCTGTGCATTTCAGCACTGTTTGGAGCATAAAACTATAAACAACCTAAAGTCCTCATAAAAGCAAGTGTTAAATAAATTATGTACATTCATACAATGGAATAATATGCAGCTCATTAAAAGAATGGATAGGGCTTCCCTGGTGGCGCAGTGGTTGAGAGTCCACCTGCCGATGCACGGGACACGGGTTCGTGCTCCGGTCCGGGAATATCCCACATGCCGCGGAACGGCTAGGCCCGTGAGCCATGGCCACTGGGCCTGCGCGTCCGGAGCCTGTGCTCCGCAACGGGAGAGGCCACGACAGTGAGAGGCCCGCGTACCGCAAAAAAAAAAAAAAAGAATGGATAGATTTATGTACTTGTCAACTGATATGACGAGGTTGCCAAGATGTTCTATTGAGTGAAGAAGGCAAGGGGTAGGATAGTATGTTTAGTACAGTGCTCTTTGTTTAAAAACCTTAAAAAGGCATCATCTATTAGTGTTGGTCGCCTCTAAGGAGGGGGCCTTTTAGGGAGTATAGAAGAAGGACATTTTTACCTCTTATACTTTAATGTACAGTTTGAATTTTTTTTTTTTTTTTTTTGCGGTACGCGGGCCTCT
The DNA here is from genome assembly GCF_951394435.1 of Stenella coeruleoalba. Lineage (NCBI taxonomy): Eukaryota > Metazoa > Chordata > Mammalia > Artiodactyla > Delphinidae > Stenella > Stenella coeruleoalba. The sequence continues at coordinate 22,130,840 of NC_137161.1, read as the reverse complement.
CACTGTTGTGGCCTCTCCCATTGCGGAGCACAGGCTCCGGACGCACAGGTTCGGTGGCCATGGCTCACGGGCCCAGCCGCTCCGCGGCACGTGGGATCTTCCCGGACCGGGGCACGAACCCACGTCCCCTGCATCGGCAGGCGGACTCTCAACCACTGCGCCACCAGGGAAGCCCTCGTCTCTTTTTAAAAAATTATAAACATAGATGTAAATCCTCAAAGTTCAGAGAATTTTGAGAACTGTATGGAAAACTCATTAGATCTTACTTTTGGAAAGTTGCTTGTGTTCCTAATTCATTCATTGATTTTAATAAAAGAATTATTGGTCAATCTAAATCTGGAAGGCATGCCACAAGCTTTCAGAAACCAGACCTAGGATATGGGCACCTGTTCTTTTGAGTGATCAGAATTTCAAAAAGCATGGAACCCACAGCAAGAGCGTGTGCATCCTCCCGACTGCTGGTGGGTTTATCTCACCAATACTTAGAGAAATTAGCAGGGGTGCCAGTTACTTCATCACAAATACAGGTTCTGACCTTTCAGCCTCATGGTTTCACCTGTTTTAAAATAGAAAAGTTTGCTGTCATTAAAAATGATGTTCAGGTTTGAGTTACCCAAGCGCATTTGAGAGCAGGTGTTGGAATGCCTTTCTAAAGAAAAAAGAGAACAGTTTTTTCTGAGGACTTATAATAGGGTGGTCGTCACTTGGAAAATTCCCTGTTCTTCAGGTGTGCATGAACTTTTAAGCCCTTAGGGCTGTTTATTGGATTAGCATTGGCATGGCATGTGTTGCCTCCCTTTCAAGTTCTAATGTCTTTTTAATTTATTTCTCCCCATCGTTCAGTGGATCCGGATTGGTGCCAATGTCTCCAACTTCACTTTTGCTCCTAGCACGATTATCTTTCACCTGGGACATGCTGGTAAGCGCCCCAGGCTGCTAATTCCATTTAACCTCCTTTGACATTTTGCCTGCCCACGCAAAAGCCCTGTTAAGTAGACCCACAGCCTATTAACTATAATGACTTAATAGCATAACATTTCCCTCTTCCTCGTGGCCTTTTACGACAGTTAATATGATGATAAACCTGTTTGGCCCATCAACTTAGAACAGCTGTCATTATATTGGGTTTCATTGTACTAGGCTGCCGTTGGCAGGCCGTTTTACCTTCATTTAATAGCTCTGTTCATTTCCAGAGATTACTCACTTATTGTATCTTTACATTGAGCCGTCTTCCTGAGTGAACAGCATTAATGCAGTTTCCAACGGTTATCTTCCCCCAACGTATTGATCTTCACATTTGCTAGCGGCTGTGTCTGGACTGTAGTCGAAAACAGTCCCTTCCACAGTCAGACATGCTGTCCTGCATTGTTCTCTTGAAAACTTAGGACCTAACTGTTACAAGACAGTAAATTCACAAATCAGTTAGGCGTTTCAGAAACTTTTGATACTATTGAATTGGTGACCCTTGCATTTCACTGAGACATTAATATTCTTTTCTGATTTCTTTGACTCTTTCAGGAGTCACCCTCTTTGTGTCCATAGTGTGCTGATTCTGTAGGGGTCCACAGACGAATCCCTTGAAACTCTAGGCAAATGTGTATCTCTGTTTTCCTGGGGAAAGAGAGAGTCTGTAACTTTGATCAAAAGTCTGACAGTGGTCCATGACCTCAGAAAGGGCTAAGAACCCCTACTGTAGTTCATCTGTCATCCTTCTGGGCAGAATTGACAGGAAGACCTTTCTCTCCAGCCCAGTTAACTGAATTTGAGTGATGGCCCTCCCAGGTCAGGCTGAGAACAAAACCTGAATATAAATTTGTTTAGAGCCATGACTTTTTTTGCCAGAGTGCTTTTTGCGTACATTCCCTCATTTGATTCTCATCACAACCCTGATGGGGGTGACCAGGGTAGGAATTATGCTCCTTGTTTGATGGGTGAGAGAATTTAGGCTCAGAGAAATTAAGTGGCTGCGAAGGGCAGAGCCTGGGCCAGAACGCAGGGTCCTCAGTGCCCAGACCTGAGCCCTATTGACTAAACCTTCCTCCTCTGTCCTCCTTGCTTCCTTCCTAGTCACAGTGGCAAATTAGCCCTAAAAATTTTTTTAATGAAAAGAAAAATGATTCATTCCTGTAATCCTATGGGCTTTCATTCAGAATTTTAAAAAATCAACTGAATCCCAAATATAACATGACATAACTTAAAAAACAAACAACAACAAAACCTGCGTTAAAGAACAAAGATGCGAGCTGGAATATGGAACCAAGTTGCTGAGATCTGGTTTTTACCTGTGGATTTCTTGGTAGCCAGGGCTGAGAAGCAAGTATATTGAGCTGTTTATTTTCTGGCATCAGATAAAGGGAATAAAACATGCTGGTCTATAAATACAGACCTCTTAGGATCTGCAGTTCCTGGCTTCTAACTGTCCTCTGCCCAGGGCAATGTCACTGTTTGACTTAATTGGCTATCATGACGCCTGTTCTCGTAGCTATGCTGGGGCTCATGTATGTCTACTGGACGCAACTCAACATGTTCCAGACCCTGAAGTACCTGGCCATCTTGGGCAGTGTGACGTTTCTGGCTGGCAATCGCATGCTGGCCCAGCAGGCAATCAAGAGGTAAGGTTGGGGGCGGGCCAGGGACCCAGAGTGGGATTAGAAATACTGTTGTCAGCTCTGTCCACCCAGCTCTTTGAACAGCGGTATGTGGCAAAATGACTCATGTCCTTAGGGGCCAGTGTGACACCTTAATTCAGCCCGATACAGAAGCCTTTTAAATCAGAAAAGAGCCTTGGTGATAAGTTTTAAATACGTTAAAACCACAACAGTTTATGCCCCGGCACATTGAAACAAGAGAAGAAAATAATTGCTTTATGAAGATTAAAATGGGGTAGGACAGGTGGCAGAAGAAGGTTGTTGTTAGCGTGCTGGCTGTATAACAGTTTTCTCCTCTGCTGCCGCAGAAAACCCTTCTCTGCCCTCCTCCCGCACCCCCGAGGAGGACTCTTCTGTAACCACCACAGCCTCCCGGAGCTCTTCCTCCTAAGTATGAGGTCCATGATCTTCCCCCCAGAAACCGTGTCGGGCTTTACAGAGGCCCCCAGCAGGGAGCACTGCTCAGTGGCCCGCATCACGTCCAGACAAGAACCAGACAAACTTAGGTTCACACAAATGGTCAGGTCCCTCCGCAATGGCAGCTTGCTGGCAGCTTGACTTTAGAACCTGGCTTAGAAGCAAATTTAAGTGTCACGTAGGTATTTCTCATTGATTTAACTTTATTAGAACTTGGGTGATTTCAGCCACATAAAGGTCAATAAGAAAAGGTCAGAATTGCTTTCACCTTTGGAAGTTCACAATTTCAGACGTGCCCTACTTTCTCCTCTCCAGAACTTTTGGTGGAAGAATGTAACACAATAGTGTTAGCCCCCACCGTGCGGCTGCCAGTTAAGTTGATCAGATCAGAGAGAGACTTGCTCAGAGACTGTTATGGGCGGGAGAGTCCCACGTCTCCTCCCTGCCTGAGACTCCATAGAGCTCTCTGAGTGCCTCACCGTGGATACCGGCCCCAGCGTGCTCCCTGCCCCGCCTGTGGCCGTCCAGATTCCGCTAGAGCTTCCCTTAGCACCAGCAGTGACCACTGGCTCACTTCTCTGCCCCTCCAGCAGCCTGAACTTGGTGGCTCTGCACTGCATCTGAGAAAGAGCCAGGACTCAGCTGTTTTCTCTGAGCAGAGCCCTGTTCCCTCAGAGCAGCCCGTCCAGGCCCCAGGGAGCCAAAAGGCTGTCCTCTGCTGAGTTCACTCTTTTCTGGAAGTTGCCCACACAAGATGAACAAGATTAAGGAGAGATGGGAGTGGAAACCGTTTGATTTAGGTCCTGCTCAGCGGGAGTTCCTAGTCTGGAAGGCTAACATTGTGTACACTTTCTGGGGAGGAAGACCATGGTTCTCATCCCACCCTCCATTCTATATAGAAAGTCACAGCCCACTCTGTTGCCGTCTTCCTGAGTCCTAGAGCAAGCTCTGCCCCTGGGGAAAACGATGACTCTAACAGAAGCTCTGGTCGGGTGTTTGCCATTTCTTTCCTCAGCTTATTTCTCTTCTTACTGTCCTTTCTTGACTCTCAAACCCTCTTTCCTTTGGCAGGATCGCTGCAGAGCAGAGCAGTAGATTGGCAAAATATAGGACACTACGGTAAAGATGAAGGGCGACTCATCCCAGGAGCAGGGCCCCTTTCCATCTTGCCCACCTCATGCATGTCAGTTATTTATCTGATTTTCAGCACACTTGTTCCTCCCCATCCCTCCCTAAGCCGAAACTGAATTCTGAGGCCATTTCCCCACTTCCTGGACCAAGCTGTAACTGGACCAGGGCAAAAGCCAAAGCCCCCTGAGTTAGCCCAGCTGATGGTAACTGCAGCAGAGCAGCTCTGACCTGGCTTTGACTGTAAGGCTCCATCCTCCCGTGTGTCCCACGGGGTACTTTATAGACACAGCCCCTCTCTGTGTTCAGAGGAGAACAGAGTTGAGGATAGACAGATTCAACCTTGGACTTCTTAAAAGGGGACACCCCCCCCCATTCAGGACATCTAAATTCATTAAATGATGGTCCCATGGCAAATCCTGGCACACCTTGTCACTGTTCTAGGCCTTTTTGTAATATTAACCTCTGATTGGGCCAAACAGTGTGGTTTGGTGAGACACTAAATTTTGAAGACTGATGGCCACAGATCAAAGCCAGCATCATCAAAACCCAGGTTCCTAGAGCTCAGGATATATGGTTCAGGGCAGCTCCCTGTGTGACTAAAATGTCAAGTGAAATATCACCCGTTCTCCATTGTGTCAGTCCTAGGATGAGGATGGGAGTGGAGGAAGGTGAAGGGAGGCAAGGAGAAGAGAGTGTCTGATGCTTCACTGATCAGCTCCTTTAGACCAAGGATTGGCAGAAGTTTTCTAGAAAGAGCCAGATAGTACTTAGGCTTTGCAGGCCATACGGTCTCTGTTACAACTACTCAACTCTGCCACTATAATGTGCGAGCAGCCATAGACCACGTAAACAAACCCGCATGGCCATGTTCCAATGAAACTTTGTTTACAGAAGCAGGTGGTGGGCTGCATCTGGCCCGTGGGGCACAGTTTGTTGACCCCTGTACTAGACCAACAAAGAGGAGGGAGGTATTTGAGTTTTCAAGTCATGTTCCCTCTCGTCCTTTGCCATGGAAATGGCTTTCCCTGCCAAAGCAACAAAGCCGTCTAATTTTCACTCCTCTGAAAATAGGAGAAATCAACAAAAGCGTAGAATGTAGAGCCTTTCCACTGACGTGTGAACATAAGCTGGAACATCCAGTTCTCAGCACAGGCTTGCTCAGAGACGACTTGCTCAGAAAACGACTACATTTGTTTTGGTTTTGTTTTTTCAGGATTAATTCATATACAGTAAAATTCACCCTTGTTAGTGTACAATTCTGTGAATCTTGAAAGATGTAGTAGACAGTCTTGTAAACACTACCTCAGCCAAGGTACAAACTTATTTCCACACTCCAGTGAGCTCCTGTGTCTCTTTGTGGTCTGTCCCTTCTCCCCACCCGCCATTCCTTAGCCTTATCCATTTGGTTTTGTCCTGAATTACAGTTGCTCTCGCTGAGATTTGTTTTCAGAACTAGTCCTTTCTGCTAAGTATTGAGCTCTTTAATTCTTTAAAACTAACTGGATTCGTTTTGTTTTTCTTGATTTTTAGATAGTCTGCCCCCCCCCCCAGCTACCCCCAAACCATACTGCTTGAGAAAGAGGAAAGTCACTTGATCATTTGGACATTTGGGACTTCCTGAGGTTGGGACCTTGTCTTTTAGAGGAAAGTCCCTAGTAGCCAAGTGTTTTTGATCTGAGAACAGGTATTGATTTGATCAGGCGTAACAGAGGGCTAATTTCTTAGCTAAGATGGAGGCTTGTGGGTCACCACCCTTTCTGCTGTTCTTATTTCATAATTAACGGTGTCCTCTCTGCATGAACGTTTCGAAACACACGTACTTTTTTTTCCTTTTTTGGCCGCCCCACGTGGCTTGTGGGATCTTAGTTCCCCGACCAGGGATCGAACCTGTGCCCCCTGCAGTGGAAGCTCGGAGTCCTAACTACTGGACTGCCAGGGAATTCCTGGAACACACACCTGGGAACCTCTGAATGCTGGCAGAGAATTAGGGGCACTCACTTTGGCCCTCAGGATGAGTTCCATGCCTGTGCATGCGTGCCCCTTGGAACTGTTGATTAATTGGTTTGGAGCCTGCCATTCTGCAAGACCGCCTTGTCATCACATCAGCCCTCACCACTGGGGACAGCTGCCTGCTGAGGACGGCATGTGTGTGAGCACCTTGCTTCTGCTCACCAGAACCATCTGAATCACTTACTTGGTGCTGTCATCCTCTGGCTGCACAGTGTCTGTCCAGATAGTCATTTCCCTTCTTGTGTTTCCCCGTCACTTCCTGGAGTCTAGGGGGGGCAGCTGTGGAGAAAGAAGGAATAAAGAGAGTTAGTGTTTATCCCCTCAAACTTTTTCTGTGAGCTGAGTCCAGTTTCTGAGAATCATTCTTTCTTAAGTTTAGACATCGAGTCTGATCACTGACAAGAACATGACCACACGATAGGAATATGGTGCAGATTTCTGTACCGAAAGGTCAGAATGTCATCTTCCAAGCTACGTGAGGGCATGTGTTGTTTGGCAGACCTGGAGTCCGGGAAATTGAAGACGAGCATTCTTCTATTCATCTAGTTGAAATGTACAGTGTCTTTTTGGCCTTGTACTGTGAGAGGTGTGCCTGGAATTACCTCATCTTGTGTTTTCACATACCACACTTACTTAGGTATCATCAGGTGTGTTTCATTGATTATTTAAGATGTTGTCAGCTTCAGTTCGAGCTATCTGTCTTATATTCTTTTGTGAAATGAGATGGGGCATAAATAAATAGAATTAATAGATGAATGAAAAAAATAGATGAATGATTGTTCCCTTATAAATGGGATCTCCTAGTACCTTGGTCTCTCTGTTGTCACCAGTTAGGAGCTGCAACCCTGAATTGAAATATTCAATAATTTTGTGTTTGTCTCCATTTTCTTTCAGAACAGCACATTAGTTCCAGGAAAAAGAAGGAGATTCTGAAAGCTTAAGTGAATATCAAGAGAAGGAGTCAAGAATAATTCATAGTTTGAGAAGAGGAATGAAAAAAACCCTTTATTTAAAAAGAAAAAAGTCAAAATCGTTTTGCTTGTTTTTCTATTTCCCCAACACAGAGCAGGTACCTGTGAGCCCAGATACTCTGTTTCTTTGGCATGGGGCCCTAGCAAGATGCTGTGAATATTCTAACTTACCCACATGTTGCATTGAAAAGTTGAAATCTGTAATTAATCTGTTACGCAATAAAGAGAATAATAGGAATGAAGACCTGAGAGTTTCTTCCGGTACTTTGGGGCTGATTGGATTCCCAGGGCACATAACATGAGGCCTTCGTTGGGAAGTATGCTTGACACAGTGGCCGGGGTGTTTCTCCAGGACGTTTTACGTTGGTCCTTCTCACCTCTTTCTTTCTTTCTTTTTTTTTTTTTTTTGCCGCATAGCATAGCATGTGGGAGCTTAGTTCCCCGACCAGGGATCGGACTCGTGCCCCCTGTCACCTCTTTCTTAGCAGAGCTGAGGATTACCTGGAAAAGCCAGCATCCTTTCTTCATCTCCAGCACTGGGTACCAACTATGTCCTGTCGATATCTGAAGACCCCCCTGCTTTTGCCTGGAAAGTTTGGTCTTGGTGTGCAGTGGGGAAGGGAAGGGATTATCTTAAAAGAAGGCTGAGCCCATGAGCTATCTTAGGTTCTTAGAGGGACACATGCCCCTTTGGAAGTTGTGCCCGGGATGACCATTACGTGGAGGTTATACGATATCACTTAGAGAAGTAATATTGAGCAGTGTGTTTATGTGTGCAGACTTCAGTGTTGGGCAAGCCTACTGTTACCACTTACACGCTGAAGGACTTTGGGCAAGTGGCTTAATGTCTCTAAGCCTCCTTTTTTTTCTTCCGTAGAAGATAATACAGTACCTCCTCATATGGCTGAAAGAGTTTCATGAATCTGAAGTGCTTGGCTCAGTGCTTGGCATCTGTCCTAATTGGCCCATAGTTATGTACTTTGGCTCATTGCCTCTACTTCTATTAATTGAAACATAATAGTAGATAACTTTTGAAATGCAGGTAATTCTAGGAGTATTTATTGAGTTTGGGGGGTAGAAATTATTTTAATCAGATTGCTTTCCAGCGTAGCTGGACTTGCCCCTTCAAAATGGGGATTTTAACTGGGGAAAGAGGAAAGGAGATTCTGGAACTTTGGCTGGTTCTGAATGGGACTCTGCAGGGGAGCGGTTGATACGGGCAATAACAGGGGTGCCTCTAAGATAGGAAGGAGACCTCACCTTTCCCAGAGGTTGCAAACCGGTGGCCCATGTTTTATTTGATCCATAGTGTTCTTTGGTTTTTTTTAATTGAGTTAGTTGCTAACATTTACAAATTGAAAAAATTCATATAAAAATCCAATTTGGGGAGTTCCCTGGTGGCACAGTGGTTAAGAATCCGCCTGCCAGTGCAGGGGACATGGGTTTGAGCCCTGGTCCGGGAGGATCCCACATGCCACGGAGCAGCTAAGCCTGCGAGCCACAACTACTGAGCCCGCAGGCCACAACCACTGAAGCCTGCACACCTAGAGCCCGTGCTCCTCAACAAGAGAAGCCACCGCAATGAGTAGCCCACGCACTGCAGCAAAGATTAGCCCCCGCTCGTCGCAACTAGAGAAAGCCTGTGTGCAGCCACGAAGACCCAGCGCAGCCAAAGATAAATAAATTTATAAAAATAAGTAAAATAAATAAATTTATTTAAAAAAAATCCAATTGGGGGTTTGGGATTCTCTGGAAAAAGAAAATCAGAGCCGGCAACATTGGGCCTGATTCCTGTATGACAACAATCAGCTGAAGCTGAATAGCATCTGCTGCCTTTGGGTTGGGCCTGCACTCTCCAGTCTGCCACAGTCCTGCCCCCACGGGTTCCGCCTACTCTGGCATCGGTCCTCCCACCAACTTCTCGCGATTGGTACCTGCCTGGCTCCTGTAGACGTATGACTGAAAGCCTTGCTTTTAAATTTTAGCTTCTTATCCCGCCCTGATGGGAAAAGGTGATGTTGGTCTCCAACTGCTGTTGGGTGGCTCCTAGTGTCCCTGCTTATGGGTGCTGGGACCTCAGCAGCTCAGAGTAGTGGGGAAGGGAGGAGAACAGGAGACCCACCCACCTGGTACTGTCGCACCTGTAACCAGACCTGTATAGTTCTGGAAAACAGACTGGTTGAGGCCTGCTGGACAGAGGTGTAGAGAAGGGACAGTAGGGCCTGAGCATAGAAGTGCAGTGGCTGGAGGGCAGGAGATCAGGAAACAGCTTCCTAGAGAAGGGACTGGCAGGGCTCGGGGCGCCATGGCCGGTTCAGGGCTGGCCTGCAGACCTAGAGGAGCTGGAGAATAAAGCACAGCAGACGTTTGCTACATGCCAGGCTCTGTGCTTGGTCCAGCTGTGGCAGTGAGCAAGACAGATTGTTCCCTGCCCTTGGTTCACTTATATCCCAGAGGGGACAAGGGAAAGGGAGCAGAGTAATCACAAATCTGAAAAGGAATATTTATCCAGAGGGGTTGGGAAGGCTAAGCTGACAATCGAAAGAAAAGAGGCAGTCTTTGCAGAGCTGGGGAAGAACATTCTAGGCAGAGCAGCAACATACGCAAAGGTTCTTGAGGCAAGAGCTTGGCGTATCTGAACTGAAAGCAGGCCAGAGTAACTAGGGCGGAGCTAGCAAGGAAGAGAGTATCCTTGGAAGCCATAACAAATATGGATTTTAAGGGCCATGGTAAAGGGGATAGATTTTATTTTCAGACTGACAGCAAATTAAGGGAACTTGAATTTTATGCTGAGATACAGCAGAGGCAGAAACAGCTCGTATGCTGTCTTTCTGGCCCTTCCCACTGGGAGAAGCCTCTTGAAGGCTGCGGGAGAGAGTCCGCCTGCTTGTAGCCTCGTGGTAGGTCTGGGGAGGCTGCAGTTGAGAACAGGCCTAATGAAATCCACTGGATTTGTTGCTCAAATTATTTGCTACTAGCAAAGATGCTTTGCTTGACCAAACTTTAGTCAGGATCCTGAAATTTCTCCTACGCCCATCTGTACTCTTTCTTTTAAAATCTAGTTTTAGCAAGAACCCTTCTAAGCAGTTTAACCAGACCCTCCCACCTCCATGTCTGATCACCCTGATATGTGGTCAGATTCCTCACCCTCCACCATCTCCCAGGTGATGTCTGATCTTCCTGGCCTATCTTCAGCCAGAATCCTGTTAGGTCAGCTTAACTAGAATCCCCTTACCCCTGATGTATCTTCTTGGTAAGTTTCCATCCACTGTTCCCCACCCTGCTCCTTGGCTGTCAGTTCCCACTAGACCATGCTGTATTCAGAATTGAGCTCACATCTATATGAGGTCTCTTTCCCCCTATTGCAGAAGTCCTGAATAAAATCTGTTTTTACCTCTTTAACTGCTGTGCAGCTCTGGTTTTCATTTGACACCACAGTAGTGCCTGGGCCTTGCTTTCTCTATAAAGAGTACTCAGCACAGCAGGTCAGAGTCCAACTGACCTTTCTTCAACCCCCTGAGCCTTAGTTTCTTATCGGTAAAAACGGGATAATACCTCTGAGGGCTTTATAAGGATTAAATGAGGTCACATCCAAAACACAGACTACAGTGCCTGGCACTGACATTGACTCAGAGTTTTCTTGGATTAGTATAGATATTACCATTGTTATTTCCTGTGTGTCGTTGGCAGGAGCCCAGTAAGCAGTTTGTACCAGGTCCACGTTTCTTTGTTGGTTGGTCGAATTCACTTGCTTCCCCAGCTGTCATTTCCTGGAGGGCCTGGAGGCTTGAAACAATACAGGAGCACTGTCCTGGAATCAGGAGTCTGTTACGAGCTTTGCCCCCTCCGGGCTGTAGGACCTCTTACCTCTGCTCTGCCCTCCCCCAAGGGCTGTGGTAGGGAGCACATGAAGCAATGGATGGGAAACCCCTTTGTGAATTTTAATATAAACATAAAGGATTATCATAGCAACAAGTCCCCCATTGATTAGAGCATTTCTTTAGGGGAAAAAAATAATAGCACTCCATCTTAAGTGGGACCCCCCAAAGGAATGGGAAGCTCCCAGTCCCTCTGTGGGGAGGGTTTAAGTCCTGTAAGCTGCCATTAGTGTCATAGTTAATGGAGATAAAGCATCGGAATTGTTGCCATCACGGTCTTTTCCTTTATAACGGCATTCACCTCGAAAACCACAAGTAGCAGCGGGGCCCAGTGCTCGTTATTTCATTTGAAAAACTCATTGGAAGTTGAGAGAGCCCTCAGTCTTTGCTTTTGTTGGGACAGGCGGAGGAAAGAGATGAGCAGGTGGGTCTGGGGGAAGGAAGGGGGGGCTCGGGCTGGCCTGGCGAAACCACCATTCAGCAGCCTCCTCCTTTGTTCTCCTTCCTTGGCAGGTTCTCGGCCAGCCCGCTCAGCTTCGTTGAAGTGGACCGCGGCCCTCAAAGGCCAGCCTTCTCTTCTGAAGGGGGCTTTTGTTGCCCATTGTTGGTATTGTCTCCTCCACGGAGCCATGGTGGCCCCCCGCAGAGCATTTCCCACGCTTCACATTCTTTCTTGGAGGGCAAACTGGGGGCTCCCAGAGAGAGCAGGTGGTCTGAACCGGGTGAAGCCCTGAGCTGGCTTTACAGCCCTGGTGTGGGAGACGGGCCCACGGGATGCGGGTCCAGCACTGTGTGTGCCAGGTCGGAAAAGGCCGGAGATGGGACTGCTCACCTCTGAGTCCCCATCAACTCTGAGATGCTACAGATCTTCTTGTACTTTTAATCCAAACACACATCCCATCATCCAGACGTTTCACTTTTTTTTCTTTTTTTAGATTTAATCTACTTATAGTAAGATGCCCAAATCTTAAGTGTATAGCTCAATGAAATTTTACATCTAACTACGCTAGTGTAACCATTACCCAAGTCAAAATATGGAATGTTTTGATCCCCTCTCGGAAAGTTCAGAGTCTAAGAAGAGGCTATGTGTGGGGTGCTGTGTGGTGGTGTAGGTGATGTGTGTGGGTATCTGGCCCAGGTAAAACTGTTCATGAATAGAAAAAGTTGGGTAATCACTGACATAGGTACATCTGGTCAGTGGCTTCAGCTCTCTGCTTCCCTTTATAGCAAAACTTCTTCAAAGAATTGTCTCTACCAGTGCTGTCCAATAGAAATGTAATGCAAGCCCCATAGGTGATTTAAAATTTTCTAGTAACCATAACAAATAAGTAAGAAACAGGTGAAATTCAATTTTAATATATTTTATTTAACCCAATCTATTCAAAATATTATTTTAACATGTAATCAATACAAAAAACCTTACTGAGATATTTTGTATTCTTTTTTCATACTGTCTTTGAAATCCACTTAAAGTACATCTCAGTTGATATTAGCCACCTTTCAGGTGTTCAGCAGCCATATGTGTTCAGTGGCCACCATATTGGGCAGCCAGGTCTATACTCATCAGCTCTGACTCCTCTCCTGCCATTTTCTCTCTTTTTTTTTTTTTTTTAAGATTTTTTGGATGTGAACCATTTTTTCAAAGTCTTTATTGAATTTGTTACAATATTGCTTCTGTTTTATGTTTTGGCTTTTTGGCCATGAGGCACATGTGGGATCTTAGCTCTCCGACCAGGGATCAAACCTGCACCCCCTGCATTGGAAGGCGAAGTCTTAACCACCGGACCGCCAGGGAATTCCCCTACCATTTGCTCTTGAACCCACTCGAGTCAGACTTTTGCCTCCACCATCGACCCAATTTGTTCTTGCCAAGGTCATCAGTGGTTTCCATGGTCACTTTCATGTTCAGTTCTCAACTGACTTGACCCATCAGCGGCATTTGGTACCGTAGATCATTCCCTTCTCAAAACGCTTTCTCCGGTTGGCTTCTGGAATTTCTCTCTTGTAGTTTTCCTGTCATCTCACTGCCTGTTCCTTCTCAGTCTCCTTTGCTGGTTCCTCATCTTTCCTCCCAGCTTTCAATGTGGGGTGCCCCTGGGTAGTCCTTGGACATCTGCTCTTTCTGTTCCTCTTCCTTAGTGATCTAACCTACTCTCCTCACTTTAATGACCATCTAAAGGGTGACGGCTACCAAACCAAACCGGCTGACCAGACCTCTCTCCTGGCTCCAGACTTGTACACCCAGGTGCCTACTCAACATCCTCACTGGAGCCTTTAAGGGGCGTCTCAGACTCAGTATGTCTAAACCCAAACTCCCAATACCCGCGCCCCCCACCGCCAAAGCTCGTAAATGGCAACTCCATCCTTCCAGTTGCTCAGGCCAAAAACTTTGGAGTCATTCTTGACTCCTCTCCAATCCCCACACCGTATCCATCAGCAAATGAGTTCTACCCTAAGAATGTATCCAGCATCTGACCCTTTCTCAGAGTGACATTAAATACAAGTCAAGGGCTTCCCTGGTGGCACAGTGGTTGAGAGTCCGCCTGCCGATGCAGGGGACGCGGGTTCGTGCCCCAGTCCAGGAAGATCCCACATGCCGCGGAGCGGCTGGGCCTGTGAGCCATGGCTGCTGAGCCTGTGCGTCCGGAGCCTGTGCTCCGCAACGGGAGAGGCCACAACAGTGAGGGGCCCGTGTACCGCAAAAAAAAAAAAAAAAAAAAAAAAAAAGAGTTACCATTAAATACAAGTCAGATCACGTCGTTCTGCTTAAACTCTGCGATGGCTCCCATCTCACCAAGGGTGAGATTTTTAAGTCCTTACCATGGCCTCCAAGGGTCAGATGAGCTGGCTTCCCGCTCCCTCTTGGCCTCCTTTCCTTCACCCACAGCCTCGCTGTGCTCTAGCCGCACTGACCTTCTGCTCCTCCTCCCTTCACACTCTTGCCTCAGGGCCTTTGTGTTGGGTTTTCGCTCTGCTTGGAATGTTCTTCACCTACATATTGTCAAGGCCAACTCTTGAGGGACTTTACTCAAATGTCCCTCATCAGAGAGGCCTTCCCTAACCACCACACCGCATATTCACTAGAGATAAAATAATCCCCTCCCACACTCCCATCCCATTAATTTTTTCCCTTTGCAATCGCCACCATCTTACATATTCTATACATACGAACCTTCAAGTCGTGAGCTTTCAAATATGTGAACATGCGTTTGTATGTCCAGTCATGTAAGCTAGTTCAAGTGTCTGGCGTACATTGTCACGTGTGTGCATCCTCTATAAGTGGTTGCTTTTTTTTTTTTTTTTTTTTTTTTTTTGCGGTACACGGGCCTCTCATTGTTGTGGCCTCTCCTGTTGCGGAGCACAGGCTCCGGACGCGCAGGCTCAGCGGCCATGGCTCACGGGCCCAGCCGCTCCGCGGCATGTGGGATCTTCCCGGACCGGGGCACGAACCCGTGTCCCCTGCATCGGCAGGCGGACTCTCAACCACTGCGCCACCAGGGAAGTCCGGTTGTGCTTTTGTGTACTTTGCTGTGCAGTACTGTATAGAGTACAGTAGTTCAGTATCTTTATTTCAAACGCAGGATGTCCGGAAGCAAGCGTAAAAGCAGCGGTGATGTAGCGGGTACGGCTAAGAAGCACCAGCTGTGGTACTGTACTACTGTACTTTTCAAGGTATTGTACTGTAAAATTTAAAATGTTTTCTTTATTTTTTTGTGCTTGTTTGTTCTTTACGTATTATTTGTGTGAGAAGTATTATAAACCTATTACAGTGCAGTACTCTATAGCTCTATAGGCTAACTTTGTTGGACATGAACAAATTGGGCTTACGAATGCGCTCTCAGAACAGAACTCTTTCGTATGCAGGGAACTTACTGTATTTACTTGTTTTTATTATACTTTCCCGGTTTTTTTTTTAACATCTTTATTGGAGTATAATTGCTTTACAATATTGTGTTAGTTTCTGCTTTATAACAGAGTGAATCAGCTATACATACACATATATCCCCATATCCCCTCCCTCTTGCATCTCTTTCCCACCCTCCCTATCCCAACCCTCTAGGTGGTCACAAAACACCAAGCTGATCTCCCTGTGCTATGCGGCTGCTTCCCACTAGCTGTCTATTTTACGTTTGGTAGTGTATATATGTCCGTGCTACTCTCTCACTTCGTCCCAGCTTACCCTTCCCCCTCCCTGTGTTCTAGAATATAAGCTCTATGAGGTCAGGGACTTTGTTTGCTCACAACTGTATTCCCAGTGCCTAGAACAGCACTTGGCACATAGTGGGAGCTCTAGAAATATTTGTTGAATGAATCAATGGTATTGCTCATAGGTGAACAAAGTCACCAGTGGATGAAGGATGACTTTCGCCCAGAGTAGACAAATATGGCTAAGAGCCCGGTTCTGGGCTGGACCCCCTGGGTTTGAATCCCAGCTCTCTCCTTGCCAGCGGTGACCATGGCAATTCAGTTCACCCTTCTGTGCCTCAGTTCCTCGTCTGTGAGATGCAAAGGATGCCAATACCTCCCATTAGGCTGTGTGAGGAGCGCATGGGATTCTACACGTGAAGCTGCCCGGCTGACACTGAGTGTTTGGTAAGTGTTAGCTTTTTTTTTTTAATATCTTGTAATACCACTTTGGGAAATGTAACTATGTAAAACATGAAAAATTAGGTTGAAGATAAAAGAAAAATGGAAATGCAGACCAGTATGGGGGAATTTTATTGTATTTATAAAGGAAAAGGTAGGTCAGAAATGAAATAGGATTAATCGGATGCTGTTGTGTCTCAGCTGCAGGGAGCAGGAAACATATGCAGAACCTTCATCCTTGGGAATTCCTGTCGCAGAAAGGAAGATAAATCTCAGTCTGGGGGCACTGGAGTAAAGGCAAGACGGGACAGGACAGCCGGAATAAGGGTGATGGAGACTCCGGTGTTAAGACTGACTATCTGGGTCCCAAAAGGACCTCAGTCTTAGCCCCAGTTCTCCCAACCTACTCCCAGTGAGATCCTGGGCAGTCACTTGCCTGTGTAGAAGCTGCTTCTAATCCCCAGACAGGGTTAGATTAGGTTATTCTTTCCAGCATACACATTCACCACACCCTTTACATCTCTTACCATTTATCACACATTAAATAATCCACCGTACAAGTAATTAATTTCTGTCTGCCTCAGTGTGTTATAAATTCCATGTGAGCAGAGACCATGGCTGTCTCATCCACTGCTGTCCCCCCAGCCCAGAGGCTGGCCATCTTTGGATGATTTTTAAGGGATGGGAAGGTGGATAAATCTGAACTTGTTTCCTTATAGGACTGTTACGTGGACACAAAGTGTGGTTAGTGCAAAAGGATGCCATCTGCCAAATCATTCTACTCTGCACTCGTAGGGTGTAAGAACTCATTCTGCTGTTATGTTTTCTCAGGCCCACTGTGATGTCCTGGTATTTGCAGCAGTTGAGCTGGAGGGGGAACAATGGCTGGAGCAGCCCCCAGGCCCCTTCCTGCTGCTCTATGACTTCGAGCTCTGTGAAGCCTCTGGCTTTTAACCTGCAGGAACAAAGCCTGCATTCTTAGGACTCGGCCCTCCTTAGGGCCATTCTGCCCCACCGGGGCCTGGTGGGAGTCATAAAGCAGGTGAATGATGACCTAATCCCAGCGTGAGAGGCACAGGGGAGGCATTATTCTTAGGGGCATTTTTTAAAAGAATTCTAGCCTTCGGGACCTTGGCGGTGATTGGAGCGAACCCACTCCCTTCACAGAGGAGGGAACTGGGAAGCTGACTTGCTCTGTGCGGAGAGTTGGCAGCAGAACCAGACCTGGGCCTCAGGTGTCCATCCTGCCTCCCAGGCTGGTTCCTGCCCCTCCTGCACTCTTCCTGTCACCCTGCTGCTGCTTGCATCTCCCCAGGACTGTACTTGGTGAGATCTCTGAGCTCTTGGTGTTTAATTAGGCTGGGAAGAAGGTGAGGGGGCACACGGAGAGCTCTGCTGGGAACTGAATTTGCTTAATAGTTTGGTCCAGAAGTGCCTGGCAGAGTCGTGCTGGGACACGTTTGTGCTCACAGTTCAAAGTCAGGCTCTAAAATATAGCAGTTTCTCCAAACAGTAGTGTCATTTGGGGAAACTGTCTGCGAAGTGGAGTTCATGTGAAGCGCTCCAGGGAAGAAAGGCAGGTCTTGGGCCTGCCTGGTCCCTGACTTGGGGCCAGATGCTGCCCCTTCTTTGCCTCAGTTTTCCTCCTCTGTAAAATGGGAAAACTCATTCCTGATCTCCCCTGACTCCTACTGGGATTGTGGGGGTCAGGGAGAGGGGAACTGACTGTCACTCCCGTCTCTCCCTCTCACGAGCGCTGCTCACACTTGTCCACCCGAGGGTGTTGGGAGGGGCTGGTCTTCCTTTGGCTTTACAGTTTTATGAACTTGGTAAGGGATCCAGGGCACGCCTCCTACTACATCAGCATCAGAGTCCCCTGGGACCCTTGTTAAGATGATTTAGATTCCTGGATCCTATCCCAGAACTGTTGAGTAACGTTTCTGGACACAGACACCGAGCCTGGCCTCTGGCTACACACTGGAGATGCAGCAATGGACAAGACCAGTCTCTGTCGCACATTTTCTCCCCTTCTTCCGGTTCTTGATGTGTGGAAGGAGGGACCCCATTCCCAGTTTGCTTGGTAGAGCCCCACACCTTTGGAGATGAGGAGTTTCTTTCCTTTTCCAGCCCACGCTCTGGGAAAGAAACCTCTGAGGTCCCTAAACACACACACACACACACACACACATGCACACATGCACATGCACGCACACACACACACATACACACGTATTCCCACCTGTGCTCCTGCAGCAGGGTCACCAGGATGTTCTCCAATGCCATCTGCTTTTGGTCTGCCCACATGCTGTCCACCTGACGGCCAAGCCGTACCTTTGCTCCTTGCTCCTGGTTTCTCTCTCTATTCGATTAGAAAAAGAGAAAAAACTGAGGGTGCTACTTGAATAGGACGCAGAGAGGCCTGCGAAAGGCCAGGGCAAAGTTAACAGAGCAGGGTGCGTCCCTCTGCCTATTCCAATATCTGGCATAGACTCTTGCACCCAACTGAATTAGACTCAGTGACATTTAAGAAGACAGTATCTATAGGAGTGAAGACAATAGACTATGAAACACATATCTTCCTACAGACGACTTATTAATTACAAAGGAGAAAATGTCAACTTTACAGAGGAGAAACCTGGCAAACATCATGCTAACCAAGTGATCAAAGTTGCCATCACCAATGGGACAAATTGACATCACGTGCCTCCTGATAGGATGCACTGAGAAGGACGTAACATCACTTCTTTTGCATAACATGAATGTAATCATGAGAAAGCACCAGGCAAGTCCAATATGAGGGACATTCTATAAAGAACTGGCCTTTACTAATCAAAAATGGCAATGTCACAAAAGACTGAAGAACTGGTCCAGATTGAAAGAAACTAAAGAGACATGACAACTATGATGCCACCTGTGATGCTGGATTGGGTCCTGGATGAGGAACATCTAGTTGGGGACAACTGGTGAAATTTGAATATGGACTCTAAGTGATAATTATACTGTGATTATGTAAGAGAGTGTCCTTTAATTAGATACTAGGAGACACACAGAAGTAGTTAAGGATAAAGGGTCATGATGACTGCAATCCACTCTCAAATGGCTCAGCAAAATAATAATAATATGTATTATTATTTGGGTTTGTGTGTGTATGTCTAGATACAAAGTAAGCAAATATAATAAAAATATTAGGAACTGTTAACTACAGGGAAGGGAATGTGAAAGCCCTTTGTACTATTGCTGCAACTTCTCTGTAAGTTTGGAATTTTTTCAAAATAAAAACTAAAAAGTGGGGCTTCCCTGGTGGCACAGTGGTTAAGAATCCACCTGCCAATGCAGGGAACATGGGTTTGAGTCCTGGTCCGAGAAGATCCCACATGCCGCGGAGCAACTAAGCTCATGCGCCACAGCTACTGAGCCTGCGCTACAGAGCCCGCGAGCCACAACTACTGAAGCCCGCGCACCTAGAGCCCATGCTCTGCAACAAGAGAAGCCACCGCAATGAGAAGCCCATGCACCGCAACGAAGAGTAGCCCCCACTCGTCACAACTAGAGGAAGCCCATGCGCAGCAATGAAGACCCAACACAGCCAAAAATAAATAAATTAATAAAATTTTAAAAAACAAACAAAAAACTAAAAAGTGTTCAGGCTGTAGAGTCAGGCTGTTTGAATGCTAACTCTGCCACTCTTTGGTGTGTGTCCTTTAGAAGCTATTAATGTAGCTTCTGTACGATGGGGGTAAGAGAACCTGCTTTGTAGAGTTGTTGGAAAGAGCACATAAGAAGCTAAGAATAGGGACTTCCCTGGTGGTCCAGTGGTTAAGACTTCACGCTCCTAATGCAGGGGGCCCTGAGTTCGATCCCTGGTCAGGGAACTAGATCCCGCATGCTGCAACTATAAGATCCCACATGCTGCAACTAAAAGATTCCCACATACCGCAACTAAGGGTTTTCTTGCCACAGCTAAAGATCTCGTGTGCTGCAACTGAGACCCGGCACAGCCAAATAAATAAATAAATACTAAAAGAAAAATCAAAAGAAACTAAGAATAATGGCTAACACTACCAAGGGCTTACTCTGTGCCCAGCACTGTGCTGGGTGTGTGCAAATGTCCCAGGGTAAAGTCTTTGTTTCTGGCAGAGCCACAGTCAAGTGGTGACTACCACTGGTGTTGTCACTGTTGGAGCCCATCACAGGGACAAGCACATAGTGGGTGCTCAGTGATCATTTATTAGTTAAGCGTAAGCTGAGGTTTGACATTGGAGCCCTTCTGCTATGGCGAGTCCAGAAATGACAGATGCTGTGCAAGGGGAGAGACCAAACTTGGTCCCTCCAAACCGCGATGCACTTGGGGTATGGGAAGAAGTCACGAGAACGTCAGCTCACCCCTGCTGCCTGCTCATGATGTCCTGGAGAAGCTTGCGGGCAGACAGCTGGGCCAGCACCTTCCGGTAGCTGTTGGTGAAGATGGCGTCTGCGTACCTCGGCATCCTAGTGGAAGGAGTCAGAGGTCAAAAGGCAGGGTGGGAGGCCCAGGAGGGCTGTGCTCACGGGGTCTCTATAAGGTCCTTCTGTGGCCTGTCCCCAGAGAGAGCTGGAACCTGGGCTGAGTGACCTCTCTGGGGCTCAGAGTCTGCCTCCCTCCCAGAGATGAGTAGTGGAGGCTGCCCGAGGAGATAGCTGGGGACCAGCTGGTGGCTTGATTCTGCACCCCCTAAGTAGCAACCCTGGCAGGGCTGGCTTTGGGGTGGCAGGAATACAGCAGGCCCTGTTGTCAGGACTGCTTACCTGAGGGGCTGGGAGGGTGGGGAGCCGTGGGAGCCGCTGCTGAGGGTGAGGGTCACGAGGAAGAACACCCAGAGCAGCATCCTTCACCCCTGTGCTGGCACCTGGGGAGTGACAGGAAGAAAAGGTCAAGTGAAGCCATAGCCACTGGGATGTCTTTTGCTGGGTGGGCCCAGCCCTGGCCTTGGCTCCATGCAAGTTTGGCCCTTGTCTTTTGGAAGCTGTTGGGTAGGAAAAGGAACCCAGACACACCTGGGTTCAAGTTCTGCCTCTGATAGTCACAAGCTCTGACCTCATTTTTTCCATCTGTAAAATGGGCATGATAAGGCTACTCTGCTGACCTCACAGGGTTGAACATAAAATGAATGATAATGGTGAAACTGCCCCTCCTTGTAAGGCCTTATACATGGGATTCAGGCCTCAGCAAGGAACAGGGGAGGAGCAAGCACCTTCCCCTAGTCACCTAAGTCACCCACCAGCCCAGTGTGGCACTGACGGTATTGAACAGGGCTAACAGCTCAGGCTCTGAGTCAGACAAATCTGAGTTCACATCTGGGCTCTGCCGTCAGTAGCTGTGCATCCAGGACTAGTGGCTTCTCCTTTCTGGACCTCAGTTTCTCTATCCATAAAATGGAGTCAATAACTACACCTACTGCATAGGGTCCTTGTGAGTATGAGGTGAGATGAGGCACCTGAAGTGAGCGCTTGGCACGTGGGCAATTCTCCACACACCTCTGCTCCGACGACCTAATGCTCAGGGAGCAGGCTGTCCTGATTTTGTGAGGAGTCGGAGGAAAGGGAGGAAGGCTATACATCTTGCTCCAGATGCTTAGATTTTGCCCTGGAAGAGGCCAGGGAGCCTGGGGAGCCCGTGAGGCAGAATCATCTCATAGATCATGTAATTGTTCTTCATTGGGGCCTGCTGACACCGTGCTCGGCAATTAGGGGAAGAACAGTCTACAGGGAGAGAGCTGCCTCGGCTGGGGCGGTGCCCCTACTGTCAGACCACGGTGTGGAAATGGCTGGCCTCGGAGTGACTCAGCCATCTCAGATCTGGGTCTTCTCATCTCCCAGGGGCACCCCCTCTCAGCAGGATGTGCCCTCCATGGGGATACAGACCCCTCCGGAGGCTCAGCCAGCCCCTGGGAGGGCAGGACCCCTCATGTTCCACCATCTCCCCGCATCACTCCATGTCCAGCTGGTCCTGCTGAGGAGGGGTTTCCGGCAGGCAGGGCTAGCCCTGAGGGAATCCACTTCCTTTCCCGGGCTCACTTGCCCTCTCAGGGCATCACCCCTCTTCTCCCAGACACTGGGGTCTCGACTAACCCAGGGATGCCCTGAGACTCCAGGAAGCACCTTGGGGACTGCTCAATGCTGCCCGAGACCCCTGCACCTCCAGAGCTGGAGGGAGCAGCCAGCCAGGCCTCAATCATCAGCCCCTCTTTGACGTGCACCCCTTCATCCTCCCCGTCCAAAGACAATCCTCCAGTTTCAGCTCAAACACTTGCTGCTGCTGAGTGACAGGGAGCTCACTACTCTAAGCCAGTCTGTCTTATTTCCAGGCAGCTCTTGCTTTTAGGAAGTTTTTCTCGTTGCACCAAGTCCAAGTCCCCTTATCCTGCAAATACTTGGTAAGCGTTTACTATTCTGCTAAGGATTGGGGCTAGAGAAAAGATGAGACCGTGGTGTCGGCCCCACGGGCTGCCCCTTTGACATCCACCTGCCGTGCCTCCCAGACCTTCTGCGCCTTCATCAACACGACAAGCCCTTTAGGTGCGTTTTGCATCTGACTTAGAACTTGACCCCCCAGACCAAGGATCTTCAGTCTTCTGTCCTCATCACACACTATCACACCTGGCCCCCCTTTCCCGACCTGGTCCACTGCTGGAGTTTCCTAAGTAAGGAGATCTTTGGAGGCAAAGGGGTCTCCTTGACATGACCACTGTTCTTCTGTCTCCCAGCTGCATCCTGGGATTTCTCGCGTTCTTTCCTGCTGATCTTGTAATGACCTGAGCACATCCAGGCCCCCAGTCACCTCACTCACCCCTCCGAAGCCCGTGACACCTCACCCCCTCCAGAGCGAAGCCCTAACCCCTGTTTTTGGCCTAAGCTCCACGTCAGCCTCCCCACCCGCTGCCCCTTCTCCCGGGGCTGGCACAAGTGATTCCCAGCCCCTGTGCCCAGCCGGCCCGCACAGCCCACCCTCACACTCGCCCTCGGGAGCAGGTATCACGACCTCCAATTTTACAGCCAAGGAAATGAGCCCAGAGAGGAGAAGGGCCTTTCTCCATGGTCCTCCATCAAATTAGTTTCGGACTGGGCACTTCAGAACGGGCCTCCTGATCCGCACGGCGGCCTCTCAGAAACAAGCCCTTATTCACAAGACTCCCTATTCACGGGGTGCTTCAGAATTCATCACCTGCACATGGGAAACGGTTCTGAGAAGACTGAAAGCTTTTGCTCTTTGTTACTGGTCTCTGGGGAAGAAACAAGGGGGACAAACAGGAACACCTGCTTGGTTGGCGTGTCCCTGTGCACATCCGATGGTTTTAGGGAGTTGAAAATAACCCGATAGTGGCAGACTTTGGGGGGCAAGTCATAGTAAATCCAGTAACCCGTGGTCATGCAGAAGGAGACTGGGCAACCGCATAATCTGGTCAACCAAGAGGCACAAGATTTGCCATAAACGGCTTGCCCCAGGGATGGGTCAAGCCACCACTGTAACCTCTGGGGTATGAGAACCTAATCCATGGAGTGGCAAAATCCCATTAGACAAAGAGGGAAAGCAGCAAGAATTATCCAGTTTCTGGTGTGATGAGAATAGAGGTTGTGTCACTAGGACTAAAATAGCTGTTGGCAGGCATCTTCCACCTGGCCAGTCTAAGGAGCTAGAATTCACTGAATTAAATCGAGCATGAGTCTGAGAGCACCACTGACACCCCCTTGATGGCTCCAAAGGCATTTTAGGGTTTATCATCTATCATGATGAGTATCAGTTAGCTCTGCGCAGTGCTTACAAACTAATTCTGTGATGAGATATATTTGAGGTCGTCTGGACTCAGGATAAATGGGCATTTGATTTACATCAGTTGACACTTCTTGCCAGACTTCATGCCAGGATTGCTAAAGGAATTCTGCAGATGAACCTTCAGCTAACAGCAGAGGTCAGGTCTCAAGTGCCAAATTAGCAAGGCCATGTTTGAGCTCCTGGAAAAAAATCTTTTACCTTTCTTAAATATTCTGCTGTGTAATTTAAGAACCCCAAAGCATTGGCGTCCTGATTCAGTTTATAAACTGTTTCACCGATAGGGTTCCGAGTCGAAGGAGATCTAAGTTTTTCATGAGGAAGCATCTTGAATGGTCATTCAAAAGAGTGACACCCCATCTCCTTCCAGAAAGGGTTTGAGATGGTTTATGGTAAAAGTTACAAGTACTTCAGGACCATTAAAGCCCGGGTCGAGAGACGAGCGTGGGGGTAATGGAGTGCTCCAAGGGTAGATAATTGTGTCTAAAACCTAGAGTAAGGAGCGCGGCTGCAATTGAGCAAGAAAGCAAAACGTTATCAATTTCCAGGCAATTATGCTGAATCGGTTCTGAGCGATCGGTACGCGGTATTGATTTGCACAGCCACTTGGTTCCTTTCTGGTCCATGGCAGAATCCCGTGCTTGACAGGAGAATCTAGCCAGGTGATGTCTTGCCCCAGAAGCCCACCTGTACACCCTCGAAGGAGCACTGCACTGAGACCTCATCTGCCCCAGACAGACACCTGGCACGTGTCTGCTGCCACCTCTCCAGGGACTGAGGTCCACGCATTCGAGATAACCTCAAAATGACACCCACCGTCAAAAGCATATTCCAGAGCCCCTAGCGAGGGGCCTAAAATGTACTCACCAGTCCACGGGCAAAGAGGATGGCAGTGGCCTCTTGGATGTGGTGTCTCTGAGTTGCTCTCAACTTTCGCACCCCCATCCAGCCCAGCCCCCGGGGCCACCCCCCTCTCACCTCCGAGGTGGTGGGTCTCCCTCTGCTCTGAGACGTTGCTCCGGCTCCACGGGCCCCCGCGCTCGGCGTTTGCTCCAGCGGCTGCGTGGCGCTCCCATCATTTATACCTTCATTTTCCCCAGCGTTGTCAGCGTCAGAGAATCAATTACTCACAAGTCCACCAAAGGATCATTTTTAGCATCACACTGACGAACCCTAATAGGGGAAAGAGGTTTTGCCCCTTGCAAATTAAGGCTTGTAATGAACTTTCCCTTTATCTTTGATAGAACAGACAGAGCGGAAAGTTATATTATTCCAAGAGGAATAGAGAGTCTAATACTGCTCCTCTAATAATTGGAGTACTCCTTACAGTGAAACACCAAGGGTTCATTTACTCTCTGAGATAAATGAGCCTTTTTAAAAGTTCATATAATCTTGTTTTGTCCGTGTGCAACTTTATTTCACTTCAGGGCAGTCAACTTAACAGACTAAGTGTTTTGTGTTTTTCTCCCCTTAGTGAGGAGAGTTGTTTGCGGTTTCCCTTATCCAATTATCAGGATTTTCCTCTATTTGACTTAACCCACTGTGGTCACAGACTGGTGTAGGCAGCTAGCCCGGGGGGCACCCATAGTCGCGTGTCGGAGCAGCCAGACGTAGATAGTTGCCTCAGAGGTGTGTGAAGTGAGAGGGAAGAGACGGAAATCTTGGGACAGCGGTGTTTCCAGATTTCTCTAGCCTATAGCTAAAGAATCTTCAAGAACGGCATGAAAGTGCGCGAGGCAGAAGCTCTGGTTTCCCATATGGCTGTTGTCGAGGAGTGGAAATAGCCCTAAGGTAAGAGTCCAGACACCTGCTGTCCCTCCTATGCCTGTCCATCACGACCTCGGTGACCCTCAGCAAGCTACTTCTACCCTCCAAGCCTCAGCTTCTATACCATCAATTCCCACTTGCACCCCCAGCGAAACAGCAGAGAACAGTAGCTTTCAAACTTTTAAAAGAGTTTGAACATGGATTTTCTTCGGAAATCTTCTATGAAAGTGCAGTATATAAAACAGATTTTTTTAAACGGGGCTGCTCTGGTCGAAGAATGGAGACTGGAGACTGTCTTTGCCTGCCCCTGGGCAACTCTACGGTTCACATTTAGAACCAGTAATGTCTGAAGGAACCTCCTAGCAGTGACATTTGTGATCCAGTTTCTTAGCTTGCACTGAGCCATGTTCTTGGTAAACATAGGTTGTTCCCCAGAGAAGCAGGGACTGAGTGTCATGTCGCCCTGAAGGCCCGGACACAAAGTGGTCAGGTCAGGCCAGATCTCCAGGGACTAAGAATAGGCTGACAGGTCACAGCAGCAGGTGGTAGATGGAGGAGTTGGGAGCCCCCAGGGCAATGGGTCAGAAGGTGTGGGGTTATCTCAGCCAGCACAAGGTGGGGACCACAGAGAGCTGGGCGCCCAGAATGGACACAAGGCCAGGGGACAGATATAGGACACACAGAATTGGCTGAAGAAACCATGGGACTCAGAATTCAACCCCAGCTGAAGCTCTGCGCCAGAGATTGAGCTAAAGACTTCATGCTTGATCTCAGTTTCCTAATCTGTAAAGTGGGAGTGAAGCTCATGAGGCTGTTGGGTGAGGATTAAATGTGACAGTGGATAAGGTACAGGCCTGGAATAGAGTAAGTCTCATAAATTAGCTCTTACCGCTGCTGTCGTTGTTGTTGTTATAAATGAGGAAACAGGCACAAAGAGGCTGCCCACTTTCCCACAGTCACACAGCTGGGCAGCGGTAGAGCCAGGACTCAAAGATTTCTGACTTGCAAATTCAGTGCTCCACAACAAGCTAATGTTTCATGGTCCACCAATTCTTATTTTCCTACTTTTTTTTTTTTAAAGAACTTTAATGGTTTTATTGAAGTACAATTCACACATCATAAAAGTCATCTGTTTGAAGTCTACGGTTCAATGAGTTTTCATAAGTTTATCCAGTTGTGCCACCATCTCCTCAGGCAGGTAGACCTAGAGAGGGACACACTAAGTGTTTAATTGCTCTGAGCCTCAGTTACCACATCTGTACAATGGGCACCATAATACCTGCCTCCCCAGGTTGTTGTGAGGATCAGAAATATGCTTGTAAAGTGTCTGGTACACTTGGCCAGTGTCAGCTGTTACTGTAGTTCTTATGATCAGAGCTGAGCTCTGAAAGCCAGAAAGGGAGAGCTGGGAGCCATCCTGGGTGATGAGCTTAACTTGCTGTAAATTCTTAAACCCATCAAGGAAGAGGCTGAAGGGAGGAAGCCAGGACGAGCCTTGAGACTGAGAGCCCAGCCCCCTCCACCAGTTCCGTCCTCATCCTCCGAGAGGGGTGGGAACAGCTCGCTCACCACCCGGCTCTCTTCCCAGGACGGGTTTTCATCCAGCATTAATTAGCGAGATCGGGCCTGTGTGTAAGGGTTGGGGGCTTGAGCTGTGGAAAGAAAGCGCCCCAGAGAAAGGCTGGCTTTAAAAGGCTCCAAAAGGCTGGGGCAGTGAGGCTCCACTGAGAGACAAGCCGTGCATTTGTGTTGCAAATTTGCAGTGTGCTGGAGCCAGCCATTCAAAGAGGGTGATGCTGAAGGCGAGGGGCTTGGGGGTGGGGAGGACAGAGGAAGTCGACAAAGGGGGCCTGTCCGAGGGCCTCAGACCCTGCTTTGTAAAAGCTGCTTTCATTGCCCTCCCTGGATGATGGCAGCGTTCCCAGCCCGAGGCCACCGTGCAGGGACGGAAGGCCTGGACCCCAGACTCCCAGATTCCCTTGACGCCCCCTGCCCCCCACTCCGCGCCTTCTGGGACTGTTTTTATGGAGTCAGCGGCAGCAGATGGCACAGGAGTGCTCATGATGCTGTGTCAGAGTGAGGGGCTAGTGGTTGGCCTTGCTGGGTGGCCTGAGGCAACGTGACGCGACTTCCCTGAGCCTCAGTTTCCCCTTCTGTGAAACAGGGCCAGTGGGGTCCTTTCTCCTACTTCACGTCCTACCCAAGCAGAAGGGCCTGTGATTGGAGGGTGATCCAATCACCATTAGAAGTTCATCTCTTTCTGGAAAAGTCTGCATTTGGGAAGGTCATTGGAAGAGTTCTTTTTAAGAGGTAAAGTCGATTATACTTAGCAAATCAGTTAAGTGACTCTGGGTTGCTCAGAAATGTTACTCGCATGAGTATTTTAAACAGTCACCTTGCTTGGAATCTTGGGGCCTGCCCCAAATCAGTTATTATGGCTGTGAGTCAGGTTGGTTTTCTGGGTTGGTAGACACAGTGCAGGTGCCAGGCATGAGGCACAGGAAGGCTGTTCCCAGCTGATCCTTCAGGCAAGCTCTCCTTGGTGAAGATCTATGTGACCACCCTTCAAAGCACCCTTTGGATCCCGCCTCTGCAAGAAGCATTCCCTACTGGTCTTGCCTTGTGATTCACAGATTTTTTATGTGGTAAAGCAACTCCTTCTCTGAGACCCTTGGGATGTCTGGGACCAGATCTGATTCGTAACTGAACCCCCCAAAGCTTTTAATTTCTTCCAGCTTTATTGAGATATAGTTGACATATATAAAACTTTCTAATCAAAGTGCCGTCCCTAGACCAGGGGTATCAGCAGCTTGTTAGAAATGCAGAATCTTAGGCTCCACCCTAGACGACTGAATCAGAGGCCAAATTCCCTTTTGTTCCAGGATTCTAAAGGCATCGGGCACCTAAGATGGTCTCGGAACGCCCTGGGGTTCTCCAACCAGGGAGGAGGGCCATGGCCGCAGGCAACCAGGAGATGTCGCTCTTCCCTAGTCATTGGCCGTGTCGGGCTTTGCGAAGAAAGCCGGAGGCCCCAAAGCCAGGGCTTTGTCCGTTTTGAAAGCCTAGGAGCACCGAGGGGTCCAGGTCAATTACATCCACCAGGCCATCCTCTCCTCAGCCACCCAGGCTCCCCATCTTTCTCTGCCCAGTTCCTGCCCTGGGTTCTCACCTGTGTTTCCAGTTAGGAGAGGCTGTGTGATCCCCAAGCCCAGCCCCTGCCCCAGGATCCCCAGGAGAAAGCCCAAAGGAGAAAACGCAGCCCTTGGAGCCTCCCTAAGGCCTGGCTCATCAGGCAAGAACGTGGCCGGGTGAGGACGAAGACATCTTTTGGGAGGCCCCTTCTCACTTGGAGTCTGAGTTGTTGCATCTCAGTGACAACAGGACTTGCAGACACAGAGAGAGAAAGTCGAGTGTCTATAGGAAAAACCCAAGGCCCGCCTGGCACTCTAGTGTCCAGTTTCCCATCTGAAATCGGTGCCCAGTGCCAGGGGCGGGGTTATGGCTTCACTTCCCCTCTGTGGTTACAGTGCAGTTAAGGGAGCTCCATTAGCCATGGATGCAGCAAACCTGGCCAAAGAGCCCTTACTCCAGACTGGAAGCAGAATTGCTGGGGTTTCCCTCTGGGGCCAAAGCTCCCCATCTGGCCATATCCTCCTGGCCTTCCCTCATCCTGCATCATTTTTTCTCTGAACATCC
Source organism: Stenella coeruleoalba (assembly GCF_951394435.1). NCBI lineage: Eukaryota > Metazoa > Chordata > Mammalia > Artiodactyla > Delphinidae > Stenella > Stenella coeruleoalba. The sequence continues at coordinate 22,101,928 of NC_137161.1, read as the reverse complement.
AGGCTACAGAGCAGAAGGAAGATCTGTATCCACACTCAGCATCACCCTTGGAGCTGGAATTCTCCTCTAACCTGGGAATCCATCCCTAACGGATGGCGGAGACTTGGCTTCCTAAGTCCTGTCATTCCAGCCTCTGGGTCAGCCCCACTCAGCGCCACCCAATCGTTTACAGGAATCTAGTTGTCCTGGGTCACAGCAGCATAGGAGTATCATCTCTTGATGCTTACCATGTGCTAGTCATGTAACATACATGATCTTCAATAACCTTAAGGGTTAGGAGCATAAAGTGATCTCATTTTATGGTGGAAGAAGCCATTGGGCTTGGAGCCATTGGGTAAATTGTCCAACCTCACACAGACAGTAAATGGGGAAGCCAGGGCTAGAAGCGGCACCCGTCTCCCTCCAGACAAGCCTTACTGCCCTCGCTCCAGCAGTGCTACCGGCTACCCCAGCCTCAGCATTTTTTGGGACCATGCTGTGTGGCTTGTGGGAATCTTAGTTCCCCGACCAGGGATCGAACCCGGGTCCTCGGCAGTGAAAGTGCAGAGTCCTAACCACTGGACCTCCAGGGAATTTTCCAGACTCAGCATCTGAAGGCTGATTTCTGCCAGCTCCTCGTGACAGATATCAGATTTCCTTTGAGCAGTATCAGTAGGCTCTCTGTGGACCCTGTGAGGTGGAATGATAAGTGTGATAAGTGAGGATTTCCTATGGCTGATGCCAGGGAAGTTGTGATGGGAGATGGCCCTGTACTTTTCACATGGCACTCATCATGGTGACAGTGACATTTCTGATTAGTATCAGAACTTTGGTGATTTCAGCAGTGAACCTGGAACCAAAAGTCCTGGGCTCACATCGGACCCGATTCACACGTCCTTTAGGTTAGAGATGGTCTCAGGCACACACAGGCTTTCCAGAATACTAATCAACGATGAAAATTCATCATTAGTTTATTTACATATTTCATCATTCATTTCAGGCTCTCATCTTTCCTTTGATAATTCATCCATCAGACATCATTGTAGTAAAACCTTGCCGGGAGCTAAGCATTATGTTTGAGATCCAGGAGCCAAGAAATGGTAAGATACAATTTAAATTAATTAATATTTATCAAGTGCCTGCTGGGTGCCATTCACTGTGTCGGGGGCTCCAGGCATTCTGGGGACTTGCTTTGGTGGAGATTTCATTCTAGCTGGGAAGGCAGGCAGGCAGCAAACACATAATTACATACAGTGTGATACACACGGTCTACAATAGAGGTGTGTGCCTGGTGCTATAGGAGCAGAGTGGGTGGGGAATTCACTCTGCTGGGGAGGAGGAGAGGCTTTGCAGAGGAGCTGACATTTAGGCTAGGCCTCGGAGAGACGGGAAGCGTTGATACAGCATGAACAGAGGCCTGGAGGCACGATCCAGGCAAGCAGCTTGCTGTGGCTAGAGTGAGGATGCTCAGCTTTTGTGTGCTTTGGGCCTAGACCCCCCGATGCAGTTGTCTGGGGTAGGGCCCAGGGTTCTGCATTTTCCACCAAGGCCCCAGATGATTATGGTGCAGAGGTGAGAGATGGCAGTCTGAGAAACCCAGGCCTAGTGCTTCCTCTGCAGGGAATGCAGAGGACGATTCTGGAACCATAAGTGGAGGCCAAGCTGTGCAGGGTGTCAAATACCTTGCTAAGGAATTTGGGCCTTTTCTCTTCTCAGCGGAGAGAGCCCATGGGAGGCCTTCAAGCCCAAGAGTGGTGGTTTTGGAAGGAGCATCTTGCCAGCAGCCTGGATGGGGGACTGAAAGCAGAGAGGCCCGGGGGAAGGAGCCCGGGTAGGAAGCTTTTAGAGCTGGCCAGGTCTGCGGGCCTGAGGGCCTGAGCCAAGGCCCACCGAGGAGGTGGGTGGGGCACCTGAGGTAGATTTGAGAGGGCTCTCTGGAAGATGGGACCACGGGCCTGAGGTAGACGGGATGAGGGAAGGGGAGGGGGGGAGGGGCTGGGGGACTTGAGGGCTGATCGGATGCTTTGGGGGGCAGATTGGGAGGAAGAGCAATGAGTTCCAATTTACAAATGTTGAGTTTTTCCGGACGCAAGGCGCCTCCAGGAGGAAGTGGGTAACAGGCTCTTGGATCCAGTCTGGAGCTCCATCTGGGCTGGGGGTGCGGGGAGCCAGCACAGAGGAGGCAGTAGGGGTGGTGGGAGGAACCGCTAAGCACCAAGGGGGGTTCCTGGAGAGAAGACACATTTTCAGGGCAGGTGGAGGCAGAATTGGAAAAAGTGGAGGAAAAGAACAAATTAGAAAAGTAGGCTCTTTGTTGTCAATGTATTATCTCCACTTTGCAGATGGAAAAACTAGAACTAAGACAGACACTTAAATGCCTTGTCCTTGGTCCCTGTGCTCATCAGGGTGGGGCTGGGATTTGAATCTAAGCCTCTTTGGCTCCAGCACCTATATATTCTCTTCTCTGCTGCGACCCCCAGGAGGCAAATCCCATCCCCAGATATGAGATAAACAGATTCATAGATTGGGGGAGGGGCAGATGCAGCAAAAAACCAACTCGCGAGAGAAAGGCAGTGGAGAACAGTGTATTAAGGGAGTGTGTTTTTCTTGACCTCTCCCCACAAGAGTATTTTGAAGCAAATCCCAGACCTCATATCACGTAATCCATAAATATTTCAGTCTGTATCTCAACAAGATAAGGGCTCTTTCTTTAACAGCGTCACAATACCATTATCACACTTAAAGAAAAATCTAACGGTAATTCCTATTAAGTGAACCTACCGAGGGCAATTTGACAAGACCTCAGAATGTGCTTATCCTGAGCCAGTATTGTCACAAAGCCACGATAAGGAATTTAAATTTTCCCAAGATAATTACAGTGAGGGCTGAACAGGGGATTGGAAATGCAGGAGATTTGAGAAGCTTTGGGGGCCCTGGAAAGGAAATGTTATAAAGGAAAAAAAAAAAAAAAGTCTGGAAAGGTTTGCAGAATACAAACGAAAAGAATCTTCTTCCTGACTTCCTTTTCCTCACCCAAAGGCCTGTAGTCTTAAATGTGAAATAGGAACCGGGTCTAAAGTTAAACCAAACGGATAAAAATAACACAACAAGTAGCTGTTAAACGTAAGGAGACAGATTCATTGGGCCGGTTTCCCACCTAGCCTCTCCAGACCGCTCACTTCTTAGATAAGGACTGTCTTGCTGCTGCTGTAAGAATGTTAGCTTCCTGGGAGGTCATGTATATTGTTTATTACCTGGTGCATTAACTGGACTCTGCCTTTCCACTGAGCTTCAGGAAACCTGGTTTATAGGCCCAGCTCCTCTACAAACTTGCTCTGTAACCTTGGCCAAGTTACTTCACCTCTCTGAGCTGATGTGCATCATGAGAGCGTTAGACCCCAGGATCTCAAAATTGCCTTTTAAGTTCTTAATTCTGTGATTCAATGAACAACTAATAAATGGCGCTCATCCCCTGGAGTTTAGAAAGTGTTACCAGGGTTTGGTTCCATGTTACCTCACGTCTGCAAAATGCTTGGCTAACCTAGATGAAGGATGCCATGGAGACACCACGCTTTTATCATACAGGTTCGTGCTCCAGAATCACCTGGGGCTGCACTTGGCTGCAAGGAGGAAATCCAAAAGGCAGCTCCATATGAGCTCTCAGGAAACCAGCGGTGGATGGAGACCAGACAGAAACTGCACAGAGCCATCCACAGATGGAGCTGGTTGCCTGAGACCCAGGAAGCAAATTGTAGAAATAAGTTTAAATGACAGCCCAGTGGGTTTTTTTATGGCAGGTAAAGGGGTTGATGGATGGCAACCAGGGATTTGGGGCTGAGATGGAGCTAAAGGGAAGGGGCCAGTGAGAAGCTGTCAGCTCACATTGCCATATGTTGCTGGGATTCTGGACCTTGGCCTGGGGAGCTGCATTCAAGCAGAATCTTAAGACCTGGGGTCAGAGGGGAGCCAAAGGAAGATACATGAGAACGTGAGCCGGAAAGGGTAGGGGAGAAACAAAACAGACCTCATCCTGGGCCCGAATAGCAGCCCTTTCCAGAAACCCTGCCCCCGACCCAGCTCCTTGCCATTCTGCTGGGAAGGAGAGGATGTGTAGCGCTCAGCTCCAGCTGCCCTGATTTCTTTCCTTTGGTTCCTCCAGTGTGCTCTGCTCTTTCCCATGAAGACCTTCCGCCAGAGCTGTGTCCTCTGCCTGGAAGGCAACTCTCCTCCTCTGGTCAACTTTCACTTAGACCTCAGTTCAAACCTGCCGCCTCCAGGAAGCCCTCCTTGACCTCCCTATCTAAGACAAACCACTCTGTCTTTAGGTCCTTACACCACTACATACTTAAAAAAAAAAAAGCACTCTTCACTGGTTATAATTTGTCATGTATTTATGTGAGCCTTTAAAAATTTTTTTGTTTATTCACTTATTTATAATGAAATTATGGTCTAAATATTTACAACATATAGGAAAACAGAGGATACGTTTATACAAAGCCAGCCTGCAAAGTATTCAAAGGTGCAAAAATGACAGTTCAGTAACTCAAACTACTCCTGGTTCAGCAGACCAGCTCCTTCACTTCCACACATCAATATTCCACACAAAAAAGTTCTTTTGGAAAAATCTGTAATGCTAAGAGAAAGGACAAGTTGCAATTTCAGAATGTGATCCTTTTTTAAATTTCTAATTTTGAAATAATTTCAAGCTTTCAGAAAAATAAAAATGATACAAAGAACTCCCTCCCGTATACTTTTTGGCCCAGATTCAACAATTAACATTTTGTCACATTTGCTGTATCATTTTCTGTGTGTGTGTGTGTGTGTGTGTGTGTGTGTTAAATATAATCATACATGTATGGATAATATATTGATTATTTTTTTCTGAGCTTCTTGAGAATAAGTTGCAGACATCTTGCCCCTTTACCCTTATATACTTAAGCATTATTTCCTAAGTACAAAATCATTCACTTATGTAACCACAGCACAATTAAACCATCTGATTCTCTGAACCGTCTGTTTCCTTTTACTTAAATGTAGGCTCCATGAGGGCAGGGGCCACTCTTGCCCACCGCCCATGTGTGCAGCGCCCAGCAGAGTGTCTGGCACAACACTGGTGCTCTAAAAATATTTGTTGAATGTACAAGAAATCCTGAATTTGAAGGGACTTGTCACAAGTATTGCATCCTGCCCCAGCCGTGAACTTTCTCACTTGGGATGCCGTGTGCGTTGGATGGGGTTGGGTGTTTGGATTTGTCTACTTGCCTCCATTTCTGTGGGGAATCAGAATCCCACTGCGGTAAATTATAGTGCCCGAAGATTTGGCTTCTGTCATTTTCAAATCCTCTCCCACCAGCTCTGGCCCTTGCTCAGCCACAGTCTTGACTGACAGACGCCTTTCCTCTGGCTCAGTGGCACCTGTTGGCCATCACACCCAGTTAACTGGCCCCATGAGAGAGTTCTGGCAAAGACAGCCGGAGTGCTGGCCCATCTTCCCAAGCAATTGCTCGTATGCGTGCTGGCTTCGGCTTTGGAAACTGCCCTCTAAGCCCTTGGCCCACCAGGTGCTTTGGGCTACCTTACAACCCATGTGGGTCCTCTGTCAGGACGTTGTCACTCCTTAGTTAACAGAGGAGCTGATAGAGGGGCTGGATGTGCTTTACCCCTAAATACTTAAGCAGTATCCATTTCAGGGCGAGCGGGAGCTGGAGCCCACAGCTCATGGAATCTCGAGTTGGAGAGGCCTTTAGAGATCATTAGGGTGGTGGTCCCCAAACGCCGGTTTCCATACCTCCTGGGAACTTGTTCGAAATGCCCCAGCCCAGACCTATTGAATCTGAATCTCCGGGGATGGGTGGAGCATTTTAACCGGCCTTCCAGATGATTTGGCTACACGCTCAGGTTTGCAACCCACTGCTCTAGGCTGACCCCACCAGTTTTCAAGGGGGGACCTCAAGCTCCAGGAAGGTCACCTTGACGCCTCCTCTCATGCAGGTACCTTCTCTGCTCACTGCTGCATATCTGCAGCTTGCTGGTGGGTTTTTTTTTTTTAATGTTTTCAGAATCATAAATAAGCTTACCACTGGCTATTACATTACCATGGCAACCTGGCAGCTGGCTAGAAAGAAGCAGGTAGCACAGCTGCCTTGGGGTCTCGGCGGCACTAAAGTAATTGTGGATTTTTTTCTCTGTTGGCCTCTGCCTGGCCTCTTCGTTTTTCTCCTCATTTCCTCCTCCTTTCTTCTCCGTTTGGCCCTTATTCCTCCCTCATCTCATTAGGAGCAACATGTGCTCTAATTGTTTTAGATTTTCCAAGGGCTGCCAAATCTAACCTCTCCTTTGAAACTAACAATAATACCACCAATGGGCCCATGTGAGCCTGGCTATTTGACTGCTTTTTTATCCCCATCAAAATGTTGTATTAAAATGTCCTTGAATTTGTTTTGATAAGGTACATGCACAGAGTGCAAAATTCTAAAGGTACAAAATGGCACACATTAAGAGTAAGTTGGACTTCCCTGGTGGTCCAGTGGTTAAGACTCCATGCTTCCAATGCAGGGGCCACAGGTTCGATCCCTGGTCAGGGAACTAAGAACCCACATGTGGCGCGACCAAAAAAAAAAAAAGACAAAAAAAAGTAAGTCACCCGACTCCGTGGGGTCTAGGTCTTAGCGATCCTTCTCCAGCATTTAGAGTTGCCTCATGCCTTTTAATAGCTGCATATTCCAGGGTGTAGATGTACCACCACTTCTTTAAGTGGTCCCCTGCTGATGGATATTTGGGTTACTTCCAGTCTTCTGCTATTTTCATCCCCATTTTACAGCTGGGAAAGCTGTGATTCAGAGAGGGAAGTGGTTTCTGGAAACTCCCAATGCAATTGTGGGCCTCTGTAGGCATTGCTTAGCTACAGAATCTAAGAAAAAAGGAAGAGTTGACTGACTCCTGAATTGCAGACAGGAAAGAGCCATCCAGAGACCTGATTTCTTTTCTTGCCCTGCTGAGGTCTTAGCTAGTTCAGTTAAATTCTGCTAACATTGACTGATGCCTGGTGTGTAATTAAATGATTGTGGAAGTGTTTCACATCTGTCTTCGCTGCTAGATGATAATCTTTGTTAGGGCAAGGATCATGTTTCCTTCCCTACTGCATCCCTAGCAAGTACTATACTCCTGGCAAGCACTGGGTGTACCATAGGTGCTCAATTAATACTTGTTGAATGAATGAATGAATGTGCCAGGATTGTGTGTGGTTAAGACAATGGGCTTAGAGGCCTGGGTTTGAATCCTGACTAATTAGTTGTGTAATCCAAGACCCATTACTCAGCTTCTCTGTGCCTGAGTTTCCTCAGCTGTGAAATGGGAACACACCCTCAGTGTTGTTAGATCAAGTGACTGAATGCTGTCAACTCTCTGTCACAGAGCTCTGTACACAGTGAGCGCTCAGCCATTTCTCTCAGCTTCTTCCAGGGTCATGTATGGCAGGGAAATTCTGACGGGGGAACCAAAAGATCTTTTAAGATGAGGTAATTTGAGCTGGGCTCCGAGGGAGGAGTAAGATTCCAGTTTATGCGGCTGGGGCCAGATCTCTTTACTGAGTCCATGCAACTATAAAATGGAGATGACGACACCCAGTTTCTGGCTCCCTCTGGGAAGATGGTCCCACCTAAAGTCCCCCAGGAGGAAGACAGCACGCAATTAAAAGGCAGCATCATTATTCAGCTGGAAAACCACCTTCACAGGACAAGTGAACTGAACCCCACCAAATATGATTCGCTTGTGCTGTGTGTAACTGAATATTTAGCGTGGATTTAACCCAGGGAGCCAACTATCCTGTTGGTTTGAGTCAAGTTTAATGAGGCACTTCATAAACGTGGAGGTAATTAGTACCATCCAGATGCTGGTTGCATGTGAAGCTTTTGCTGCTTCCATGGCTGAAGCAGGGAGATGAAGTTCTGGACTGTGGACTCCTCAGGGGGATTTGGAAGTATGAGCTCCGGCCCGGACCTTTGCTTCAGCTGTAATCTCCTCCTATAGATTGAATGTCACCTACTCTGGGAAGCCTTCCTTGATTGACAAAGGCAGAGTCTGATGCTTCTCCCGGGTTCTTATGTCATTCTGCACACACTTCCTTTGTAGAACTCAAAATATCCTACTGTGTTAGTGTCTATGTCTGTCTCTCCCACCAGAGCCCAAGATCTTGTCTCCAGTGTTTCCCTGACATACAGTTGGCACTTAATGGATGTCTGCTGGATAAAGCTTTTCAGATTTCAAAACTGTGGGAAACCTTGGGTCTCAAGAACAAGTTATAGCATTTGGATTTTCCTGGGAAGGGCAAACCCTCTGTGGTGTTGACGTGTAATCTACCTTCTGATGGAAATTCTGTTTGATGACCTCTTTAATGAGCCCAGCATTGAAATGTGAACCGCACCTCCTTTGTAGCAGACCTGCTCCTGGAAGATCCTACAGCACAGGAATAGGACCTGGGTACCATGGGTTTATAGACACCCAAGTGTGGAATCCAGCCCTTGGTTCACACCTTGTAGAAAGCAAGAGGACAGGCCTTGAGCTATCAAAGTCGGTTATCTGCTGGAAGGCTCCTGGAGGCCCAGAAAAAGAGTCCAGAATGCGGTGAGCCTCCACTGTTGTTTGGGCTCTGCTGGTTCTGAAATGAATGTATTGCTGGCCTTTCTGGCATGTAGAAGATGTCCTCACCATTTGGAGGAAAGCGGCCCCTCGTTTTGGTCCTGCATTCTGGATTCATCAGGATGTACCATGCTCAGCATTCCTGGTTTCTCCCTGGAGCTGAACCTAAGGGCAGAGAAGGAGTTGATGGAACACTGCAGAACTGGGCTCAGGCAAGAACCCCACCCAAGGCCAGGTGTGGCCAAGATCCCTGCTCTGAACAAGGTCCTGGACTCGGAACTCACCACAGTCTCTGGCTGACCCTTGCAGCTGGCGTTGCTGCCTGGGGTGGGGGCTTCTGATGGGTCGTGGTTAAGTTCAGCATCTTTGCTCCAGCAGGGACTGAGGAGAGGGTGTGTGCATCCCACCCATCTGCCTCTTCCTACCTCTTGGGATTCCCACAAATGGGGGTTCAGATTTCGGGCAGCCAAAGTGACAAATACTAGCTTTTCCCCTATTCTGTGAATTCCATGTTGTCTTCTAGTACTCTTCAGAAAGGCTCCATCTCCTGGTCCCAGTTAGTCACTCAACAAACATTCATTTGAGCCTACATGTACCAGGCAGTGTGCTAGGTGCCGAGAGGCAGGAGTGAACAAAGGAAATAGAGTTTACATTCTAGAGGGGGAGAAACTGATGATAAATAGGCAAATAAGACAATTACAGATTGTGATAATGTTATAAAAGAAACAGGCAGGAAGCTGTGATAAAAAGTAAGGAAGGTCTACTTAGAAAGAGAATTTCTGTAATCTATACCCCAAAACTTAGTGGCTTAAAATACCCATTTATTTAGATCATGATTTTGTGGGTCAGGTATTTGGGAAAGACTGGGCTGGGAGGTTCATCTCTGTTCCATGTGGTATCAGCTGAGGTGTCTGGGGCTGCGGAGTCCACTTCCAAGATGGTTTCTTTTTTGCCCACAACTTTGTAGTGAAAAATTTCAAACATACAAAAAAAGTTGAAAGAATTATACAGCACATGCTATACCTACCACCTAGATTCTACACTTAACATTCTACCACCTTTGCTTTATCACACACCTGTCCATCTTTCCACCTCTCCAAGATGGCTTCTTCACTCCCGGGTCTGGTATCTGATGCTCCTCTGATTCCCTTCCTCCCCACGTGGCTTGGGCTCCTCCCAGCTCAGTGGTCTCAGGCTGGTCGCACTTCTTACATGGTAACTGACTTCCAGGCCAGTTAAGTGCCATGCCTGAAATGGACACAACATCTCTTCCACTGTACGCTATGGGTCCAAGCAGTCATGGGGCAGAAGAGCCCCTGTGGGATGGGCAATACTGCTGGAGCCATTTCTAGAAAAAACAATTAGCTAGAAAGGACGATCACAGAAGCCCTTTCTGAAAAGTAGTATTTGGGCAGAGCCCTGAGGTATGAGAATGAGCCTGTCTTGTAAAGAGCTGGGAGAAGACAGCATTCCAGACAAAGACACCAACAAAGGCAAAGGCTAGGAGGTGAAAAAGCAAGTCTTGTGCCTCTACTTTCCTTTGCCCATATCCAAATCCAGCCCATCATCCGGGACCCACATCGAGCCACCTCCCTCATGAAGCCTTCCCAGATACCTCATTCTCTGCTAACGCTTCCCTTCATCCTAGAGCACTCATGCCTGGAGTGCTCATCTGGCTTGAACAGCTTAGCTGGGTAGTACAGTGGTTATGCATGCAGTCTCTGTGGGGACTTGGGGAAGTTGCTTAACTTCTCCGGCCCTAGGTTTCTTCATCTGTAGATGGGAATAATACCTGCCTTACAGGTTTGCTGGGGGGAGGATATTGATATATGTAAAGTGCTGTGCACCTGATGAATACTCAATAGATGGCAGCTATAATTAATCATTTCAAACTGGTTCACCCTGTCGTGTTAATCTAGTTTAGAAAATTTTCTCAGAGAGACACCATGCCTTTTTCAACGTTTTCTCTTTCATCGTGCAAGCAGTGTGCCTCGCACAGATATTATGGATAGGAACAAGCACGCCACAGAGCGCTCCACCATGCTGTGGTGCTAATGGAGTCATGCAGGGCACAGAGATGAGTAAGACTCAGCTGGATCCCTCCAGAAGCTTCCAGAGAGTAAGAAAGTAGTTGTGCTTGCAGCAGCCATGCTGGGGATTTTTCACATTTGGATACAGATAGTAACAGGTTTCAAAGCACCTGCACATCTGTATTAGTTTGCTATGGCTGCCATAACGCAGTACCACAAACTGGGTGGCTTAAATTACAGATAATTATTTTCCCACAGTTCTGGAGGCTAGGAATCAGAAATCAAGGCTGAGGACTGTGGGGAGGAATCTGTTCCATGTCTCTCCCGTAGCTTCCAGCGGTTTGCTGCAATTTTTGGCTTCCCTGGCTTGTAAAAGCCTCACCCTGAGCTCTGCTTTCATTTTTACACGGCATTCTCCCTTACGTGTGCATCGTGTCCAAATTTCCCTGTTTAATGAAGACACCAGTCATATTGGATTAGGGCCCATCCTAATAACCTCATTTTAATTTGACTACCTCTGCAAAGACCCTGTCTCCATACATGATCACATTCTGAGGTACTGGGGTTAGTTCTCCAACAAATCTTTTTGGGGGGACACAATTCAACATATAAGACATCTCTGTCTCCTATGATCCTCCTCATTCACACCCCACAGTGAGCCCCTCCAGGACAAGTACCAAGTCTTGTCCTAAATATCTGTATCTTTCCTTCCTTCTTTCTTTCTCTCTCTCTCCCTCCCACCCTTTCTTCCTTCCTTGCTTCCTTTTTTCTTTCTCTCTCTCTTCCTTTCTTTTTTTCTTTCTTCCCTTTTCTTTCTTCCTTTCTTTCGTTCTTCCTTTCTTTCTCTCTCCCTGCCTCCCTTCTTTCCTTGCTTCCTTTCTTTCTTTCTCTGTCTCTCTCTCTTTATTTTTCTTCCTTCCCTTCCTTCCTTCCTTCCTTCCTTTCCTTCCTTCCTCCCTCCCTCCCTCCCTTGCTTCCTTCCTCTCTCTCTCTCTTTCCTCCCTCCTTCCTTTCTTTTTTTTGACTGTGGCGAGCGCAGCTTGTGGGATCTCAGTTCCCCAACCAGGGATAGAACCTGGGCCCGGGCCTACAGCAGTGAAAGCACCGAGTCCTAACCACTGGACTGACAGGGAAGTTGCCTAAATATCTGTACCTCTCAGGCCTCAGCTTCTCCCCACTGTCTTATGCGCCAAGCCTTTCCAACAGCCTTTCCACCTCCCACCATGCTTATTCCTTTTGTGCCTGGCAAATTCCTATTCATTCTTTGTTTCTAAGTTTAAATGTTACCTCCACAGAGAGGCCTTCCCCGATCACCTTTTCTTGATTGTATCTCCCATGCTATTTATTCTCTCATGGTTTCCTCTTATTTCCTCCCTACACACCTCATGGTTCATAAATATACATTTCTTTGTGATTGATTAATGAGGGTGTCAGATAACCCCTGGTCTGTAAACACAGTGAGGGTAGGGACCCAATTACTCACTATTGCCTTCCTGATTCCATAGTGTATGATCCAGAACAGAAACTCCATAAATATTCGTTGAATGAATGAATAAATAATACATCTTTGGATCCTCCATATCATCTCACATAGTATAGGATTAGTGGATGTTGAGTGAATTATAATTATTTCTGTCTGTGTCCTCCAGGAGAGAGTGAGCTCCTTGAGGATAAGATTAGGTCTCATTCTTCTTTTTTTTGTTTTTTTTTTTGCGGTACGCGGGCCTCTCACTGTTGTGGCCTCTCCTGTTGCGGAGCACAGGCTCTGGATGCGCAGGCTCAGCGGCCATGGCTCACGGGCCCAGCCGCTCCGCGGCATGTGGGATCTTCGCGGACCGGGGCACGAACCCATGTCCCCTGCATCAGCAGGCAGTCTCTCAACCACTGCGCCACCAGGGAAGCCCTAGGTCTCATTCTTTTTTGAATCTTTAGCATCCAACCCCTCCTCCTTGATCTTCTCTGTACTAGTTATCTATGCTGAAAAAAAATTACCTTGAAACTTAGGAGCTTAAAATAGTAATATTTGTTATTTCACAACTTCTATGGGTCAGGAATTCAAGAGTGATTTTGTTGACTGTTTCTGGCTCAAGGTCTCTCATGAGATTATATTCAAGATTTTGGCCAGGGCTGCAGTTACCTGAAGGTTTGACTGAGGCTGGAGGATCCACTCCCAAGATGGCTCACACACATGGCTGGCAAGTTGGAGGTGGTTGTTGGCAAGAGGCTTGGTTATTATTCATGCAAGCCTCTCCCCAGGGCTGCTTGAGTGTCCTCACAGCATGGATCCCTGATGAATGATCAAGAGAGAGCAATTAGAAGAACAATGTTTTTTATGCCTTCATCTTGGAACTCATACTCCATGATTTCCACAATATCCTATTGACTATATCTGTCAGCCCTATTCAATGTGGGAAGGGGCTATACAAAGGCATGGATACCAGGAGTCAAGAATCACTCAGGTTCATAGTGAAGGCTGATTACCAAGTCCTATTAGATCTCCTTTCTCCCCATTACTTGCCCCACCAATACCCAGTCAGGAACTCTGTACTGCCATCCAAACACTTATCACATTATATGATAATATGTTCAAACTTAAGCTCCACAAAGGCAGAGACTCCATCTGTCTGGTTCAACAACCAGCACAAGCCATAGAGTAGGTACTCGGTGAATGTTTTGAATGAATTTTAATAATTTGCTTCTGTCTGAATTACAAAACTGTGCTTGTTTGTCTCCTCTCTGCATTTCATTGTAGGCTCTTAGCTCAGGGCCTGGTATAGAATTAAGTCTTCTATACAACGTAAATCAAAACTACAATGAGGCATCACCTCACACTGGCCAGAATGGCTATCATCAAAAAGTGTACAAATAATAAATGCTGGAGAGGGTGTGGAGAAAAGGGAACCCTCCTGCGCTGTTGGTGGGAATGTAAATTGATACAGCCACTATGGAGAACAGTATGGAGGTTCCTTAAAAAAACCACAGTTACCATATGATCCAACAATCTCACTCCTGGGCATATGTCCAGAAAAGATGAAAACTCTACTTCAAAAAGACACATGCACTCCAATGTTCACAACAGCACTGTTTACAATACCAAGACATGAAAGCAGCCTAAATGTCCACTGACAGATGAATGGATAAAGAAGATGTGGTACATATATACCATCTACTCTGCCATAAAAAAGAACAAAATAATGCCATTTGCAGCAACATGGATGGACCTACAGATTATACTAAGTGAAGTAAGTCAGAGAAAGACAAATATCATATGATATCACCTCTTTGTTGAATTTAAAAAAGTGATACAAATGAACTTACTTACAAAACAGAAATAGACTCACAGATATAGAAAACAAATTTATGGTTACCAAAGGGGAAGAGGGGAAGGGATAAGTTAGGAATTGGGGATTAACTGATACACACTACTATATATAAAATAAATAAACAACAGGACCTACTGTATAGCATAGGAAACTATATTCAATATCTTATAACAACCTATAATGGAAAAGAATCTGAAAAAGAATATATATATATACATATATATGTATATATGTATATGTATATAACAGAATCTCTGCCGTACACCTGAAACTTACACAACATTGTAGATCTACTTCAAAAAAAAAAAAAGGCTTCTATAAATGTGTATAAACATTTGCTGAAATGGGCTGTGATAAAGGGGCTTGAAGAATCGACGGTGTCTGGATCTCACTTCCGTAGTCCTCTCCGTCCAGCTCAAACCCACTGGGTTGGGACAAAGGTCTGACAAAACCCAGCGGCCCGGATCCACCAACCGTAGCAACGAGGGCGGTCGGAGCTGAGCCCGCTGGTTGCTCAGGAGCGTCACTTCCGGGACCGAGGTTGCAAGGAACCACTTCCGGGGGCGCGGTGCGGCGGTGCTGGAGGTGAGTACGGTGACGCCGTGGCCGGTCCCGGGCTTCAGGGCGGGGTAGAGTCGCAGATGCTGAGGTACGGAGAGGGGCTTAAGCTCGGGCGCCGCAGGCGGCGCTGTTCTGCCGGCCTGGGGGCCACTCCGTGCGCGGCGAAAATAACTTCCTGGGTCGCTCTTTCGGAAGTTACTTGGGAGGGGAGTTTGAGTCCCAGGGGGGCGGAGAGCCTGTCTTGCTGTCCCTCAGTGCTTTAGTTCTGAGCAGGGCCAGAACCCGGTGCTCCTCACAGTTGTGACTTGGCCTTTCTTCCCACTGACGGAGCTTTAGGAGGAGCCAGAATCTTGGAGTCAGTCTGGCTGGGGTTTGACCCCTGAGTGTACCCCTATTGCTATGTAACCGTGGGCGAGCTCTGGTTGCCTGTCTGGTACTCAGTTTCCTCCTCTGTAAAATGGGCGCATATGGTTAATCTGAGGATTAAATGAGTTGGTGAATGCAAGGCGCTTAGTAAATGCACAGTGCGTGTTCGCTGATTTATTGCTTTTTAAGGGAAGTGGGAAATGAGTATGTGAAACCTCACTTTTTAAGTGGTGGCAACAAATTCGGATTTAATAATTACATTTTGTAGGACATCTGCCCACCAGCTTCAGCCTACTGGCTGCCAGTTTTGACTGCTCTAGGAGATGGCTTGTCTTTTCATAGGACAAAATTCTAACCCAGTTTTGAGCAGTTTTGGGGAATTTGTTGTAATGGGGCGGGTCTGGGTATACAGCCCATGGCTGTAAGGCAGTAATTCCTGACACTGATTTTCTGTACCCCAGTCTGTTTCCTTTGAATTCTCAGGACAGAATTTTCTTTTTTTTTTTGTGGTACGCGGGCCTCTTACTATTGTGGCCTCTCCTGTTGCGGAGCACAGGCTCCGGACGCACAGGCTCAGCGGCCATGGCTCACGGGCCCAGCCGCTCCACGGCATGTGGGATCTTCCTGGACCGGGGCACGAACCCGTGTCCCCTGCATCGGCAGGCGGACTCTCAACCACTGCGCCACCAGGGAAGCCCCAGGACAGAATTTTTGAATCACTTCATTAGAAGCCAGTGATCCCCTACCAACATCCTTGGAATCTGTTTCTTTAAATCTAAGAGAAGACTTAGTTTCTATTTGCTAAGTCTGGACAGCTATACATGTCTCAGGGGTTATTTATTTATTTTGAAATAGTGACTGTTTTTTCTAATAAACTTTTTATTTGAGAACTATTTTATTTATTTATTATTTATTTATTTTTAATTTTTGGGGGGGCTGTGTTGAGGGTACGTGTGGGCTTTCTCTAGTTGCAGCGAGTGGGGGCTACTCTTCTTTGTGGTGCGCGGGCATCTCATTGCGGTGGCTTCTCTTGTTGTGGAGCTCGGGCTCTAGGCCCGCGGGCTTAGTTGCTCCGCGGCATGTGGGATCTTCCCGGACCAGGGCTCGAACCTATGTTCCCTGCGTTGGCAGGCGGATTCTTAACCTCTGTGCCACCAGGGAAGTCCCGAGAACAATTTTAGATTTACAAAATTATTGTGAAGATGCTGCAGTGAGTTCCCATATATCTCCCACACAGTTTTCCCTATTATTAACATTTTACATTAGTATAATACTTTTGTCACAATTAATGAACTGATATCAGTAAATTATTATTAACTAAAGTCAATGGGCTCTTCAGATTTGCTCAGTTTTCTCCTAATGTCCTTTGTCTGTTCCAGGATCCCACATTACATTTAGTCGTGTCTCCTTGGGCTTCTAGGACTGTGATAGTTCCTCAGACTTATCTCGTTTAGATAAACTTGACAGTTTTGAGTATTACTGGTCAGATACCTTGTAAAATGACCCTCAGCTGGGATTTGTTTGGTGTTTTTCTTATGATGAGATTGGAGTTACAGGTTTGGGGGAGGAAGACCACAGAGGTAAAGTGCCATTCTCATCATATCACATCAAGGGTATATACTTTCAATATAAGTTACCACAGTTGATGTTAACCCAGATCACTAGCTTGAGGTAGTCAAGTTCTTCCACTGTAAAGTTACTCCCCTTCCCCCACTTTTCCATATTGTACTCTTGGAAGGAAGTCATTATGCACAGCCCATGCTTAAGGAGTGTGGAATTATACGTCATACTTTAAGACAGATTATCTACATAAATTGTTTGAAATTCTCCATGGGAAATTTGTGTATTTATTAAATCATTTATATCAGTATAGTCTTGGATATTTCTTTTCATACTTTGGGTTATAATCCAGCACTACTTAATTTATTTTGTTGTCCAAATTGTTCTGGCTTTGGCGATTGGGAGCTCTTTGAAGTGGCTTCTATATCCCTTTGACATACCCCGATCAATGTGTTTTGGGTTTTTTTGAACACTTTCTTACTTTCTGTTACAGGTTTATCTTGTGTATTTCCTGCTTCAGTCCTAGAGTTAACCATTTCTCCCAGGAGCCCTGGTTCCTTTTATTGGAGAATGGTATCAGACACCAAGATCTGGGTGCTAGGTGTGCTCATTGCTACTGGTATGCCCTGTTTCTGGGCTCTGTCAGCAAAAGAGCAAGAGATGTATGTGTGTAGACTAATCTCCCTCTTCTTCTCCTCTCCCTCTCTACATACATATATATATATATATATACACACACACACACACACACACACACACACACACACACACTTATATATATAAATATGTAGCCTTCTGTATCTATATTAATCTAAATATGAGTTTATACTGATGTCTGCAACACTCTTCCATTTCACATGGATCATTCTAGCCTCCTTTGTCTTAACTGTAACCTTCTACTCCAACTGTAACAAACCTAGCTCCCACCATCTACCATCCATTTACTTAATTGTTCAATTCCAGTGTACATGTATAGTTGTTTTAGAATTGGTAACCTATATCCCATGTGGGAAACAACTTTATTAACTAGAGTACAGTGACGTATACAGTTCCTTTTGCCTTTAGTCTTACAAACTCCATCCATTTCCAAAGTTACTGAGGTCAGCACCTGATTCCCCCTACCCCTTCAGTGAAATCGCTTCATCCATTTCTAATACATTTAGATTCAGAATGTCACATTCTGCATTCCATCCTGGATACCTAAATGATTTTTTTTTTAATTCATGTACATTAAAGTTTACTCTTTGTGCTGTAAAGTTTGCTGGGTCTTAGTTGCAGCACACAGGCTGTTCGTTGTGGTGTACAGGCTTCTCTAGTTGAGGGCGCAGGCTTCTCTAGTTGTGGCGCGCAGGCTTAGTTGCCCTGCGACATGTGGGATCTTAGTTCCCCGACCAGGGATCGAACCCGCGTCCCCTGCATTGGAAGGCAGATTCTTAACCACTGGACCCCAGGGAAGTCCAGTTCTATGGGTTTTGACAAATGCTTAATGTCTTGTATTCACCATTACAGTAGCATACAGAATAGTTTCACCTTCAGGTCTTATTTTTAATTTCTCTCTTTCAGATTTCATCTCAGAAATCTTGTTGGCCCTCTCTTCAAAATATATCTACAACCTGAGAATTTACCGCCTCTACTGCTACCTGGTGCAAGTGTGTCTTTTTGACTATTATATAGTAGCCTCTTAACTGGTTTCCCTATTTCCACTCTTGCCCCTCTACATTCTGTTCTCAACACAGCAGCCGCAGGGACCATTTAAAAATGAGTCAGATCGTGTCATTTCTTTGCCAGGAACCTTCCAGTGGCTCCCCTTTGACCCAGTGTTCTACTGATCCTACACAGCTGCTCACTCTACTCTCTTCTCCTTGGTCATAAAGTTCATTCCTGCCTCAGGACCTTATCCTTTGCTGTTTCTTCACCTTGGGGTACCTAACAGGAATTGAATTGACTTGTTCTTTCACTTTTTTCTTGCCTCTGCTGAAATGACACCTTCTCAGAGAGGCCTTTCCCTGACT
Organism: Stenella coeruleoalba; assembly: GCF_951394435.1. Lineage (NCBI taxonomy): Eukaryota > Metazoa > Chordata > Mammalia > Artiodactyla > Delphinidae > Stenella > Stenella coeruleoalba. The sequence goes on along the minus strand of NC_137161.1, from coordinate 22,083,460 downwards.
GCCTCATATAAAATAGCACCCCTTATCTCCCTATTTATATTTCTGATAATACTGCTGCCATTACATATCTATATGTGTGTGTTTGAGTGCCTCCGATTGGATGAAAACTCCATGGCAGGACCTAGAATGATGCTCAGTAAATATGTGTCCAGTGAATGAATGCTTCAGACCACTGGTATCTGGCATTCACAGATGAGCCTCAAGGGGTCTGATAACCTTATGAAATTATTTGCCATGTTTGAGAATAAATGGCTCTGTACTTTTTATGAAATTCTGGTGAGGGTATGAGTTTCCCCCCATGTGTAAAAACCTTTGCTCTTAAGCAAGTCTGGAGCATCACAGGGTTAGAGACCTAGCGGGATGTTCAGCGTTGCCCTGACTCACTGGTAGAGCCTAAGCAAGCAGCGTGCCTCTCTGCTCCCCCTCCTCCTTGTTAAATGAGGCTGTTGGTTGGGGCATCTGCTCTTACTTTAAAGGTGGGAAACAACCATAGGTTTCATCAGTTACCAAATATCTGAGTCAGGCCCTGGAAGAAACTCAAGATGGACCCTGGGTCCCTGCTGTCCAGGAGCTTATAGTGGAGCAAGTAAAAACATTAGACTGTGTCGTATTTCTCAAACAATAAGAAATACATTTTGAATTTTGACCCAGAACATCCTTGCTTGGATGTAGATGGATATAACTAGTTAAAAAAAAAAAAGCTTCAGGACACAATACTCACCCTTACTGATATGATATTTTCTATTGTCATTTACTTAATTAATTAAAGTACTGGTTAATAAAATTAAAGAGGAAAAAATGTCAGCTGCAGCCCCCTTAATGGTTTCCATGGCTCACAAATTGGCCACAGCCTGCAGTTTGAAAACCATTGACCACCAGCTAAGTTTCAGTCGTACCCACCAGCCAGTTTGAATCCTAACTTTGCCACTTCTCAGCCAAGTAATCCCAGGGTAGGCCATGTAACCTCTCCCAAGCCTCGGTTTCCTCATCCTCATTAGTAATACCCACCTCCCAGAGTGGTTGTGAAATGAATGAGATGCTGACTGTAAAGTGCCGTGCACATCTGGCAAATGATTTGCTTACCGCTACTGCTGTGACAGTGTCGGGGGTGGGGTGGGAGGAGCAAAGCCTGTCAAGGAGTCTGAGGGATAAGAGCCTCCTTGTTGGGAGCTGAAGGATGAGTAGGACTCTTGTGACTTCAGTATTCAGGAAAGGAAAACCCAGAAATCCTGGCAGGCAGACTGGGAAGTAAAGCATAGGGGTACAGAGAAAATTAGACAGGAGTTCTAAAGCAGACACAAGATGTATAGAGCATTTTATGTTTTCCAGAACTTTATTACAACCACCCTCTGGTTGTACCTGTGCTGTCCAATGTGGGAGTCTTCTAGCCACATGCAACTATTTATAAATAAAGTAAAATGAAAATGAAAAATTCAGTTCCTTAAGCCTCATTTAAGTGCTTAATAGCCACATGGGGCTGGTGGCTACCATATTGGAGAACATTTCCATCATTGCGGAAAGTTCTTTGGGCAGCATTTCATTAGACCCTATAAAAGCCTTGTGAGAGGAGTAGATAGGCATGGATTTTTCTTTTAGATTGTATTCAGTTTTTTCAATGATATTCCCCCCACAATTAAAACTTATGAGCCCTTCACTTTAACAGCAGCTATTTACATTTTCTTATGGCCTCTTCTGATCTTTAGCCAGTGAGATCATAGTTTATACATGGCTGCAAGTCAGTGTTTATGTAATTATTTTCTTTTTTCATTTAATATAATTTTGCAAAGATTTTTCTGCTGACCTGATACACCACATATGTACTTGCCATTTTAGCCAACAGGGAATATCCCGTGATGTATCATAATTGGGTTAACTGCTTCTTTATTGTTGGACACTTTAGTTCCTTCCTGCTTTTCAGTATTATGAATAGCACTGCCATGAACTTTTTTTGTACCTGAAGCCTTTTTCTTCTTTTGAATTGTTTCCTTACTGTAGATTCTAGGAAGTGAGTTATTCAGTCAAAGGATATAATCACTTTTATGGCTCTTGTTATATTGCCTAATTGCCATTAAAAAAAAAAAGCCTAAATGCATTATAGCTTTGAATAGATATTATTGTTGTTGTTTGGCTCCTGAGAACATCAAGTCTGTAGGAGGTCAAGAGATTGGCCCAAAGTGTAGCTAATTGCTGATAGAAGCAGGGTTTGTGCCCCCCCCCCCCACTGTTGGTCCCATGTTTTTATTGTACTACAAATATTCTTAACAATGTTGCTGTGAGTAACACTAATAAATCTAAGTATTGATAAGCCCACTCGGCTTGTTACAGCCTTAAATGTAAAGTTTAGGGCCAAGGGCATTTTAAAAAAGTATGTATTTATGAGGTGCAACTGTGAAGAAATGAGAGAACTCTTTTATACCTTGCTATTCACATGGTGTAAGGATATAGTGTCCTGTCTGGGCTGTACGTTTCCTCCAGTAAAGCTGTTCTTGCAACAGCCTTGGAATTCACTTCAGGGCCAGTTTCTGAGCCACCGCAAACAATCTGCCTAGGGTCTGAGCGTCATAACCTTGTATTTGACCAAAAATGGTATTCCTGGGCTTGAGGCTCCACCTGATTCACCACACTTGGATCCAGATGCTGTTGGGTTCCTTCCAGAAATCACATCCTTCCTGGGAGGATGAAGATCTGCCAGCTCTGAGGATTTTGGGGGGGGGGGGGGGAAAGTGAGCCTCAGGCTTTGAAAGCCATTCACAAAGGAGACAGAAGTGGTGGGAAACAGTGGCCACCTTGTCAGCTCGGGCACATCACCTTCCTAAGTGACTAGGTTGAAAGGTAGACAAATGCGCATTTGCACAAACCCCAGTCTGTTCACTTGGAAGGTTGTTTCTGTCATCCTTTAGTCACTCCTCTGTCATGTTGGGAAAATGTTGCAAAGCAGTGAAGCCGCAGAGCCAAAGTGAAGGAAGGTTTTAGGATAGTCTCTTAACCCAGAGCCATCCATAGGAATATAACGCAGGCCGTGTGTGTAATTTAAAACTTTCTAGTAGCCACATTTAGAAAGTAAAAAGAAACAGGTACAATTTGTGTGTGTGCGTGGTAAAATATCCATAACATAAAATTTACCATTTTAACCATTTTTAAGTGTACAGTGTGTGTAACCATCACCACTGTTTCCAGAACTTTTTCATTATTCCAGACTGAAACTCTGTACTCATTAAACAATGACTCCCTATTGCCCCTCCTCCATCCCCTGTAACCTATATTCTAGTTTCTGTCTCTACGAATTTACCAATTCTAGGTACCTAATGAGTGGGATCATACAATACTTGTCCTTTTCTGTCAGGCTTATTTCATTTAGCATGTTTTCAAGGTTCATCCATATAGCATGTATCAGAATTTCATTCATTTTAGTAGCTGAATGTCCTTTGTCCTTTGTCTATACCACATTTTGTTTATCCATTCATCTGTTGATAGACTCTTGGTTGTTTCCATCTTCTGGCTATTGTGAATAGTGTAGCTGTGAACATTGGTGTACAAGTATATGAGTCCATGCTTTCAGTTCTGTTGGGTATATACCTAGGGGTGGAATTGCTGGATCATATGGTAATTCTACGTTTAACTTTTTTAGAAATTGCCAAACTGTTTTCCAGTATGTCTTTTCACTCTCTTGATAGTGCCCTTTGATGCACAAAAGTTTTTAATTCTGACGAAGTCCAATTTATTTTTTCTTTTGTTGCCTGTGGTTTGGTGTCACATCTAAGAAGTCATTGCCAAATTCAATGTCGTGAAGACTTCTCCTATATTTTCTTCTATAAGTTTAATAGTTTTAGCTCTTTAGTTCTTTGATCCATTTTGAGTTAATTTTTGTATACGGTGTAAGATAAGGGTTCAGTTCATTCTTTTGCATGTGGATATCCAATTTTCCCAGCACTATTTCTTGACAAGACTATCCTTCCCCATTGGATGGTCTTGGCACCCTTGTTCAGAAATCAGTTGACTATATATGTGGGGATTTACTTCTGGGCTCTTCATTCCGTTCCATTGGCCTAGATCCTTATGCCAGTATCACACTGTTTTGATTATTGTAGCTTTATACTAAGTTTTGAAATCAGAAAATGAATCCTCCAGCTTAGTTCTTTTTCAGCATCAGATGAAATTAATAATTTATTTAACCCAGTATATTATTTCAACATGCAGTTAGTATAAAACACTGTTAATGAGATATTTTATTGATATGTTCTTTTTTAAAAAATTAATTTATTTTTATTTTTATTTATTTTTGGCTGCATTGGGTCTTTGTTGCCATGCACGGGCTTTCTGTATTTGCGGCGAGCAGGGGCTACTCTTCATTGCACTGCACAGGCTTCTCATTGCGATGGCTTCTCTTTTTGCAGAGCATGGGCTCTAGGCGTGTGGGCTTCAGTAGTTGTGGCATGCGGCTCTAGAGTGCAGGCTCAGTAGTTGTGGCACACGGGCTTAGTTGCTCCATGGCATGTGGGATCTTCCCGGTCCAGGGCTCGAATCCGTTCCCTTGCATTGTCAGGCGGCTTCTTAACCACTGTGCCACCAGGGAAGCCCTATTGATACATTCTTATGTTTATACTACCTTCTAAATTGAGTGTGGACCTAACTGAGCAGCCATCTCAGTTTGGACTAGCTGTGTTTCAACTCTCCATAGCCACATGGGGCTCAGGGCCACCATACTGGACAGCTCAGATTTAGTGGAAAGTTGCCTTGTGGCACAGATCTCTGAAAACACAAAGGGCTTTGGAGTCAGGTGGGCCTGGTGCCCAAGTAAGTTTTCCCCTTTCTCATTGGGCTGGGCCAAAGGAAGCCACTCGTGGGTGCTGTGGTAGAGGGGGAGCAGTTCAGTCCTACCAGGGTAGGAGGAGGGCAGTAAGAAAGACATGCTGGGGAGCGGGGGCACGAGCTCAGCCTTGGAGGTAGAGTAGGGGCTTCGCCAAGCAGTCGTAATGGGAAAGGGCATTCTTGGCAGAGTGTGCCACTTGGGTAGAGGCCCAGGATTTGAAAGAGCTCAGTGCTCTTGGAGAATTACAGGCAGGCCTTTCAGCTCGACCAGGGTATTAGGAGTGGGAGACTGTGGTGAAGTGAGAGACTAGACAGGTGGGTTGAGACCGGACCTGCTACCACTGCCCCTGTCGTCCATGTCCCGAGCATCTCTTATTTGGGTTACTGGTAGTAGCTCCCTCACTGGTCTCCCTATGTCCACTCTGTACCCCCCCACCCCGTTTAAAATGTAAATCAGGGAATTCCCTGGTGGTCCAGTGGTTAGGACTCTGCTTCCACTGCCAGGGGCCTGGGTTCAGTCCCTGGTCGGGGAACTAAGATCCCACAAGCCATGTGGTGTGGCCAAAAAAAAAAGTGTAAATCAGATTATGTCACTTTTTTGCCCAAAACCCTTCTGTGGCTTTACATTTTGCTCAATCAAATCAGGAGTGTTAGGGTCCTACAAGGTCAGTCGCCCCTCCTTCTGATTTCACCTTCTTCTCTCCCTCCTGTACGCCCCTCTGACCATTTTGGACTCATATCCCTGCCCTGAGGCCTCTACACTTGCTTTTCTCTCTGCCTGGAATATGCTTCCCTGAGATTCTCCACTGGCTCAGTCTCATACTTCCTATCTCTGTCACTTCATTCCTGTCTCTTCTTCAGAGAGGCCCTTCCTGTCACCCTATACAAAGTAAAATGATGCCCTTCTGAAGCTTTTTTCAAAACAGTTATCACTAGATGGCATGTCCTATCTGGATGTGTTCTTTGTCCGCCTCTGCCCCGAGAGAGCAGGGATTTGTCTGTTTTACTCTTCAGTGCTTGGTGTTCAATAAGTATTTGTTGAATGAATGACTGGATGTATAAATGAACAAATAAATAAAACCTGAAACAGAGCAGGCCTTCAGCAAATGTATGTTGATTTGAGATTTTTGTTGAAATGTTTGCATTTATTTATTTATCTCCTGTAACTTCATTTTTGGAAAAATTTCAAACATACAAAAAAGTTGAAAGAATGGTCCAATGACTCTCCATGTTAACATTTCATCGCAGTTGCTTTATATATTCTTGCATGTATGTGGGTGTGTTGGTGGAAGTGAAACCATTTAAACGTCAGTTGTAGAAACATGACATTAACTCTTTGCATTTAGAAGTTGGCTCTGGAGAGCGGTGAATCGGAGGGGACCTCAGGCAGCAGGCAGCTGGGGCCATGGCCTCCGACCTGGACTTCTCCCCTCCCGAGGTGCCTGAACCCACATTCCTGGAGAACCTGCTGCGATATGGACTCTTCCTGGGGGCCATCTTCCAGCTCATCTGTGTACTGGCCATCATTGTACCCATTCCCAAGTCCCACGAGGCGGTGAGTCCTTCCCTGTGAGCCTCCTCTCCTCAGACTGGGTTCTAGGTACTGAAAATAGATATCACAGCAATGAAGGCTAGCAGGGATTATGCGGGGTTTTATTGATTTAGAGTGTCCCTAAATTCCCACCTGGTAGCATTGGGCCATATGGTTCATACCTTATTTGTTCACATGTGCGTTAAGCAGATTTTTATTTAGCACATACTTACTGTGTGTCAGACTCTGCTGAAAGATGTGGTGTGTGCCCTCAAGGAACTTCTAGTCTTTGGGAGAAGGGCAGATATGAAACAAATACACATGTTTCCCTGAGAAGTACAGAGTACTGTGAGGGTGTATAACAAGGGGGGAGGACCTAATCTTACACTGGGGCAGGGGCTGGGTTGTCCGCCCTCCCCCAAGGAGAGGGAACTGCATGTGTAAGGACCCGAGGAGTGAAGGAATGGTCTAGGAACTGAATGCAGGTGACTGTGGCCAGAGCACAGAAAGGACACGATGAGAACAGCCAGAGGAGTGGCGGGTCCCCAGGGGTTTTAAGGAAGAGGGTGACACGATCAGATTGGCTTTCTTCTTGTTTTGACTCTTGTTCTATAGGTCTCTGTATTCTGTAGCTCTGTACCCTCCTTCCACCACCCCACTCCCAATTTTCTCATGACCTTGGTTTGCTGGAGAAAGCAGGTCATTGTCGTGTGCCACATCCACATCCAGGATTTGGCTGATTGCTTCTCTGTGGTGTCATTTGACATGTTCCCTTGTTCCGCATATCTCCTGTCAACAAGAAATTCAGTTTAGAGGCTTGATTCGATTCAGATCAAGTTATTTAGTGAGAGCACCTCATAGCTAGTGCTGTGTACTTCTTATTCCATGTCATCAATCAGCACTTGGTGTCTGGTTGTCACACAGAGATTCTAAGATACCTGGGTTCAGGTGATAATAGCTGATCCCTCTGTTATAAAATCTTCATTTTATAACTCTTTCACCTAAATGGTTTTAGCATCCACTGATCGTTGCTTAGATCCATTATTTCCTTTGGCCTTTATTAGCTGGAATTCTTCAGTGAAGAAGACCTTTTCCTCATCCCTATATGGTTACTCTGAAATGCTGTTCGTAGTAAAAGGCAGGATAAATGCTTGGTTCTTTCCCTTTATTAGTGTTCAGAATAGTGAGTTTGGGCTCTAGCAACCTCCAATCTTGACCAATAAAGCTTTGATTTTCAGTGGGAACCCCATCAAGTTGTATGAAATATTGTCTACCAAGGAAACCCATTAGAGACTCATTGCCTAGGGTTTTATTGGGGACAGGTCACATAAGCACCCTCTGCCTAGCACAAACCAAAACTCAAGACTTCCAGCAAGAAAGCAGGATTTAGCATAAACCATATTGTTTCCACAAACAGGTTAGGCATAGTGAGCCATTCTTTTTTTTTAGATTTTTTTTTTTTGATGTGGACCATTTTTAAAGTCTTTATTGAATTTGTTACAGTTTTGCTTCTGTTTTATGTTTTGGTTTTTTGGCCACAAGGCATGTGGGATCTTAGCTCCCTGACCAGGGATCGAACCCACACCCCCTGCATTGGAAGGGGAAGTCTTAACCACTGGACTGCCGGGGAAGTCCCATAGTGAACCATTCTTATCAGTTCTGGGAATTGTGGGAACCACCCAAAATCCAGTTTCCCAGATGCCAGCCAAAGACCACCCTTGCAAGCTGGCTTTTCTACGGATAGCCGTTTTCTTTTCTTTCTTTCTTTTTTTTTTAATGTAAACTCTATTCTGCACATCTACAGCATACTTATTATAGTTTTCAAATAATTATGTGTTTTTTTCTCTACTAACAATAAGACTCAGAGTGAAATTTATGATTTCTTTGTGGTTCTTTTTGGGCCCCAAAATATGTCCCATAATTCAGGGTACTATGTTTAGTAAAGTCTTTTCTTCACATAAGTATACTCCCACCATCACATACATTAATTTGCCTCAATTTGTTTTTAATTTTTAGAGGTTTTTCTTTTTGATTTAATTTAAAAATTATATAAAACTTTTATATACAACATTTCCCAAAGTTAAAACTACATAACAGGATAGAGTCACAGAGGTTTCCTTTAATCTCAATATCTTCCACCCTTTTCCCTTTCTCCCTTGATAAGCAACCATTTTTATTTTGATTTATCCCTCCTTTGTTTCTTTTTTATTTATTTATTTATTTATTTATTTATTTATTTATTTATGGCTGTGTTGGGTCTTCGTTTCTGTGTGAGGGCTTTCTCTAGTTGAGGCAAGTGGGGGCCACTCCTTATAATGGTGGGCGGGCCTCTCACTATTGCGGCCTCTCTTGTTGAGGAGCACAGGCTCCAGACGCGCAGGCTCAGTAATTGTGGCTCATGGGGCCAGTTGCTCCGCGGCATGTGGGATCCTCCCAGACCAGGGCTCGAACCCGTGTCCCCTGCATTGGCAGGCAGACTCCCAACCACTGCGCCACCAGGGAAGCCCCCTCCTTTGTTTCTTTTTGAAGAAGTATGCAAATGGATATGTGTGCCTGATATTTATTTATTCATTTATTTTCTCCCTTTGATGCACAAAAGATAGCATCCTACTAAACACAGTTTTACATGTTTCTTTTTTTACTTAACAATATACAGTATATTCTAAAGATACCTATCTTGGAGATGACTATGGCCCAGAGATCCTGCTGGTGTAACTGGGAGGAACCCTGGCAAAGGGGCAAGCTTGGGGTGGGGATGGGGAAGGAGCATGCTGGGTTCAGTTTTAAACAGGTGCCTTTAAGATGTCCAGGTGATTCTGTCAAGTAGGTAGTTGCATCTGCCGGTCTGTATCAGGAGGAGGGTCTGTGCTGAGTGTTGATCAACATTTGAGAGTCAATAAGCTGTAATTAAAGCCATGAGAGAGGATGAGGTCTCTTAAAAGGGAATGTGGAATAAGATGGGGAGAGCCTTGAGGAGCTCCAGCATTCAGGGAACCAGCAGGGAGGAACAGCCAGCAAAGGTGGGGAAAACCTTGGTGAACATAGATAGGCACGTGGGCTCTGGATTGTTCTGTTCATCTGCATTTCTTATTTTGGGGTTTTGAGAAGGAGGTCGTGATTGGAGTTTTTCTGCCCACAATTGTATCACACTCTAAAGACGTAATCCTTGTGCCCTGTGGCTCTGTCCTCACAGATGCAGCGTGCTGCTGGGCATTATAAATAACAAACATTTTTATCGTCATTGGCCACTGATGAAGCCTGCCAAGAGTCCCGAGGGAGGGAGGTGGTGAATGTTCTTGTTTTACAGGCAGAGATGTAGTCAGAGGTGTGTGGCCTTACGGAGAGCCACAGCTCACCTCCTGTTGTATTCTTAACCCTTTGAGGCTAGCCATAGAGGCCCAGGTCCACTTATCAAACTTTCAGAAAAAGGGGTGCCCTTTACTGATCTCTGAGGATTTTAGTGACATCTTAGGTCAAGGTCTTTCAAGGCAGGGGGTTGACAAAGGGCTCCACAGTATGCTTCCCCCCCTCCCCCCCCCCCAGCCAACCCTGCCGTTTAGACATTTAGAGGTTAATTTTGGACAACAACCTCATCTTTTATAATTTTTTTATTATTACTTTTTTATTGAAGTATAGTTGATGTACAATATTATATAAGTTACAAGGGTACAACATAGTGATTCACAGTGTTTAGAGGTTATACTCCATTTATAGTTATTATAAAATATTGGCTATATTCCCTGTGTTGTACAATATATCCTTGTAGCTTATTTATTTTATACATAATAGTTTGTACTTCTTAATCCGCTACCCCTAACTTGCCCCTCCCTTCTTCCCTCTTCCTACTGGTAACTGCTAGTTTGTTCTCTATATCTGTGGGTCTGCTTCTTTTCTGTTATATTCACTAGTTTGTTTTATTTTTTAGATTCCATATATAAGTGATATCATATAGTATTTGCCTTTCTCTGTCTGACGTATTTCATTTAGCGAAATACCCTCCAGGTCTGTGCATGTTGTTGTGAATGGCAAAATTTCATTCTTTCTCATGGCTGAGTAGTATTCCATCATATATATTTTATATACCACATCGTTATCCATTCATCTATTGATGGACAGTTAGGTTGCTTCCATATGTTGGCAATTGTAAATAATACTGCTTTGAATACTGGAGTGCATGTATCTTTTCAAATTAATGTTTTTTTGGTTGGTTTTTTTTTGGATATATACCCAGGAGTGGCATTGCTGGGTTGTACGGTAGTACTGTTTTCATTTTCTTGAGAAAACCTCCATACTGTTTTCCACAGTGGCCAATTTACATTTCCATAAAGAGTGTACAAGTGTTCCCATTTTTCCATATCCTTGCCAACATTTGTCATTTGTGTCCTTTTTTTTTCTTCTTTGTGTGTGTGTTCTTTTTGATGATAGCCATTCTGACAGGTGTGAGGTGATATCTCATTGCAGTTTTTTTTTTTTTTTTTGCGGTACGCGGGCCTCTCACTGTTTTTGGCCTCTCCCGTTGCGGAGCACAGGCTCTGGACACGCAGGCTCAGCGGCCATGGCTCATGGGCCCAGCCGCTCCGCGGCATGTGTGATCTTCCCGGACCAGGGCACAAACCCGTATCCCCTGCATCGGCAGGCGGACTCTCAACCACTGCGCCACCAGGAAAGCCCCTCATTGCGGTTTTGATTTGCATTTCTGTGATTAGTGATGTTGAACATCTTTTAATGTGTCTGTTAGCCATCTGCATGTCCTCTTTGGAAAAACGTGCCCATTTTTTAATCGGGTTCTTTATTTTGTTGATGTTGAGTTGTATGAGCTGTTTATATATTTTGGATATTAACCCCTTATTGGTTATATCATTTGCAAATATTTTCTCCCATTCAGTAGGTTGTCTTTTCATTTTGTTGATGGTTTCCTTTGCTGTGCAAAAGCTTTTAAGTTTAATTAGGTCTCATTTGTTTATTTTTGCTTTTATTTCCTTTGCTTTAGGAGACAGATGTAAAAAAATATTGCTATAATTTATGTCAAAGAATGTTCTGTCTGTGTTTTCCTCTAGAAGTTTTACGGTTTCCAATGTTACATTTAGGTCTTTCAGCCATTTTTAGTTTATTTTTGTATATGGAGTTAGAGAATGCTCTAATTTCATTCTTTTACATGTAGCTGCCCAGTTTTCCCAGCAGCATTTATTGAAGAAATTGTCTTGTCTCCTGTATATATTCTTGCCTCCTTTGTCGTAAATTAATTGACCATAAGAGTGTGGGTATATTTCTAGGCTGTCTGTTCTGTTCCATTGATCTATGTGGCTCTTTTTGTGCCATTACCATACTGTGTTTTGTTGGGGTTTTTTTTGCGGTATGTGGGCCTCTCACTGTTGTGGCCTCTCCCATTGTGGAGCACAGGCTCTGGACGCGCAGGCTCAGCGGCCATGGCTCACGGGCCTAGCCGCTCCGCGGCATGTGGGATCTTCCCGGACCAGGGCATGAACCCATGTCCCCTGCATTGGCAGGCAGACTCTCAACCACTGCGCCACCAGGGAAGCCCCCATACTGTTTTGATTACTGCAATTTTGTAGTATAGTCTGAAGTCAGGGAGTGTGATTCCTCCAGCTCTGTTCTTTTTTCTCAAGATTGTTTTGGCTATTTGGGGTCTTTTGTGTTGCCATGCAAGTTTTAAAATTATTTGTTCTAGTTCTGTGAAAAATGCCCTTGGTAGTTTGATTTCATTGATTCTGTAGATTGCCTTGGGTAATATGATCATTTTAACAATATTAATTCTTCCAATCCAAGAGCATGGGATATCTTTCCATCAGTTTCAGTCATCTTCCATCTCTTTTATCAGTGTCTTATAGTTTTCCAAGTACAGGTCTTTTACCTCCTTAGGTAGGTTTATTCTTAGATACTTTATTCTTTTTGATGTGATGGGAAATGGGATAACAATCCTTAATTTCTCTTTCTGATAGTTCATTGTTAGTGTATAGAAATACAACAGATTTCTGTGTATTAATTTTGTATCTGCAACTTTATCAGATTCATTGATGAGCTCTAGCAGTTTTCTGGTGGTGTCTTTAGGATTTTTCTATCTGTAGTATCATGTCATCTGCAAACAGTGACAGTTTTACTTCTTCTTTTCCAATGTGGATTCCTTTGATTTCTTTTTCTAGTCTGATTGCTGTGGCTAGGACTTCCAATACTGTGTTGGATAAAAGTGGCGAGAGTGGGCATCCTTGTCTTGTTCCTGATCTTAGAGGAAATGCTTTCAGCTTTTCACTGTTGAGTATGACATTAGCTGTGGGTTTGTCATATATGGCCTTTATGAGGTTGAGTTATGTTCCCTCTGTGCCTACTTTCTGGAGAGTTTTTTGTCATATATGGATGTTGAATTTTGTCAAAAGCTTTCTCTGCATCTATTGAGATGATCATATGGTTTTTCTCCTTCAATTTGTTAATATGGGTTATCACATTGATTGATTTGCAGATACTGAAAAATCCTTGCATCCCTGGGATAAATCCCACTTGATTGTGGTGTATGATGCTTTTAATGTATTGTTGGATTCGGTTTGCTAATATTTTGTTGAGGATATTTGCATCTATATTCATCAGTGATATAGGCCTGTAATTTTCTTTATTTGTGATATCTTTGTCTGGTTTTGGTATCAACAACCTCATCTTTTAAAATATAAGTGTGGTACAGACTATCTCATTTTCATTTATCTTGAAGTTCAGAGGAGTAAGGCTCACACAAGTGAATTGTCTTTGTAACTGAAGGTTACTGTATTACATTTTTTTGTTTTTGTTTCTGTTTTTGTTTGTTAGTTTTTCAATGGATCAGTAACAAAAAATATAGTACCATTAATTTAACTTTTTATTGATGCACGATGCCAGCAAATGGTTCTCAATTATTCAGAGATTCTACTGCCAGCTTTCCTCTGCATGCCCCCTTTTCTTACTCCCCGAACTATTAAATAAATGGAAAGGAAAAACAGTATTCTGTGTGTATAAACAGTCTTACAAAGAGAGAGTGAGTGCTAAGACTGTGCTTAGAGGTTGTGCTTAGCAGCAAGCTGGGATTTGGAATTTGGATGGGGAGGGAAAAAGAAAGGGATTTTAACTTGGGGCTGGGGAGCTCTTCTGGCAGAGGGGGACAGCTGTGGGGACTCTAGGCAGCCTTAGGGCAGGAGGGAGGTCCCTGAAAGTGGAAGGTGGCAAGGAGGTGGGAGGAGGTGGACCCAGAGAACAATCTTGCTCTCTGTCACTTCACTTAGGGCAAAATCACCCCTCTTGCTTAGCCTATAGAAGCAAGGTTTATTAGTGGCTTTTTGGGTCAGAAGATAATATTTTTGGCTCCAGATGATGGGAAAGGCTTTGAAAAGCAAAAGAATGTCTTTCCTGTTGTTCTAGTGAGCTGATTTTTTGCAACTAGTTTATGACTTCAGTATTTCAATACTTAGCAGATTATTTGAAAGCTCTTTTGGGGGTAATCAGGGAGGAAAAAAAGGAACACATAGAAATGCTTCCCACCCCACCCCCTTTCTTTTCCATAGTAGGAGCAAGAACTAATTCATAAAATTAAAACCAAAGTCCCTAGAATCCTAAGCCAAATGAGAACGTTTTCTCATTGACGCCTCATTAAACTAAAACCCGAGAAGAACATTTGTTTGAGCCTGATTGAGACCTGGGCCACACTTAATCCAAGCATTTTCCTGTAGGCTAGGTTCTAAAATATAAGAAGGTAGATCCTTGTACTGTTTCTGTCTATTCCAGGATGCAGCTGTGTTTCATCTCTCATGCCCAGTCTGATTGTTTGTATGGTGGCCATGGTGGAAAGGATTCTGGGGCTGCTTCTAGGCTCCAGAGTAAAGAAATTATTCATTGATGTCTGCCTTGAGCAAGGGACTGGGGAGTGGTAGCGTGAATTGCCTGTCCTTGGGCTGGTGCATGTTGCTCTATCTGGCTGCATCCACCTGGTGAATTTTCAAAGGCCTGGGCTGTACCTATAGAGATTCTGATTCAGTTGTTCCCTGAAGCCTTGGATCAGTGTTTTCTTAAAGTGCCCAGGTGATTCTGTTATATAGCCGCTGTTCTGGTCCTTAGACCGTTTCCCTGAAGCACAAACCAATTTGGGGAGGACAGGAGGTGTTCAGTTCTACATGTGTTAAGTTTGTAATAATAGCATGACATCCAAATGGGAAAGAAAGAGCCAGTGAGAACTTAGGGAGGGAGACCTGGGAATTATTTTAACCAACATAGTATTATTTCTTGAAACCCTAAGAATGAGTTGCTAAGCTTTTCAAGGGAAATGAAGATTCAGGGAAGGCCTGAACTTGGGGCATGCCCAACCTTGAGGTAGTTTCTGTGCAATGTAGAGGTACTGAAAAGTTGTGGGTGCTCTCCCAGAGCAGGGATGCAACTGGGCCTCTGGAAGGAGTGGGCACCAGGGGCCCCATCACTCACTGTCTGCATCCCCTCTGCCTCCCCTTCTGTTCATCTCCTGTCTCTCACTTCTCTTGCCCTGCTTCCTCTGCTCACTGTCCCTGGGGTAAGATGAAACATGGCCACTAACAGCTCCCAAAGTTTCCATCTTTCAGCTGCAGCATCTGGAGGCTGCCTTTCTGCTTGGTCCCAGTTCCAAATTCCCTAGAGAAGGAACTGTAGCTGACCCAGCTTGGGACTGCTCTGGCCAGTGTGAGGGAGGGGAGCATCCTGTGGTGTGACCTCTAGGGGTGGAGGAGAAGGTCATTTCCCAAAGGAACAGGAGTGCTGTGCAGACAAAGCTGGGGGTCTCCATTCCTTTAGCTCTCTTGGAGGTGGGCAGACTAGTGGGCAGAGAGCTAGGAGACCGTGGTCTCCCTGAAAACCCCCGAGTGGTTCAAGGAGGGCACAGAGATTGGGCAGCAACGGCTGAGTGATGGAGGAAAGGCTGCTCAATGTGACAGTGATGCTGTATTCAGGCTGCTCTTCTTCAAAGTTTGGTTTCAGGAGAACTAAATTCTTACTAGGGAGTTCCCAGATCCCTAGGGCATCCCTAGGGCATCATCCCTAGATAAAGACTGCAGAAGTCTGTGAGCTCCCTGCAGTTGTGTGCAAAAATGTGATGTTTTCATGCTTAGGCATGTTTTCTGGGAGGATAGTCTATTGCTTTTCTCAAAGTGGACAGCAGCAATTTTAATGAGGTGGGAGCCAAATTCCAGGAGTGAAAGAAAGTAGTGAGGAAGTAAAGGTCGAGAGCCCTTCTACCCCTTCCCCACAGCCTGCCTGAGCTTCCTCCCAAGCCTCTTTTGTATCTTTTTCTGCCCAGAATGTTGATCCAGTCAACGCTAAGCAAGCGGGTGTTGACTTTTAGTGCAGTGACTCACGTAGCAGGTAGTATTAGTTCATCGGGCAATTAGTCGTTCCTAGTAGTTTAAATGCTGACTATTCTCATGTCTTCATATGTTTATGTCACATCTGCCCAGCCAGATGCCAGCCCCTGGGCAGGAACCTTCACTTCCACCCTGCCGTCTTTGCGTGATTGCCTCAGTCTCTTCTGTTGAAAGCTCAGAAACTGGGTTCCATCAGTTTCCTTAGAAAGAGACTGTTTTGGCTCTTAGAACTGGGAATTTCAAGGCACACCTGGGTTCAGAAGGTCGCAAGGTCTTCAGAGCTCGGTCTCTCCATCTCCTGGCTCTCTAGGAGTGTCGGGTTCATTCTGAGGCCCTTGCCACGTGTCAGGAGGATACAGCAGCCCCAGTCTGTGTCCTTATCGCTCATGATTTACAAGCAAGAGAAGCCATTTCTCTGCCTATGCTCACTTTCCAGATCTCATGGAAAGCCTCTGCTTGGCTCTGGCTTGGCCACATGTCTGTACTTTGCCCCATAGGTGGGAAGGGGCATTGGGTCCATTTCTGGCCAGACCACATTAAACTGGCCACTCCTGTGGTCACAGTGACTCAGAGTCCCCCAGAACCACATGGGACAGGGCATGGCCCCGATGGAGAGTGGGTGCTGGACAGACAAAGACAGCTGATGCCCAGCACTGTGGCCCGGCAGAGGAGAGCTCACCAGAATTGATGGCAGGAGTGGTGGCTTTCTATGTGATGCCCACGTAGACTTCACTGTCAACCAGAAAGCCCTGCAGTGTTTGGAGCCCTGAAAGGGATGGAGCCTTCCCGGGGGCAGCGGGGCAGTGACCTAGATGTTCAGGGGGTCTTGATTTTAAACTAGACCCGATTGCCAGCGAAGGCTGCCGTAGTAAATAATTAACTTGGGCAGGTGTACACCCATTCTCAACACCTCAGGAGACAGTCTCGCGGAACCAACTTTTCAGTTCTGCCCTGTTTTTTTTTTTTTTTAAGCTTGGGAGGCGCTTGCAGTTCCATTGGGCGGCAGGGTGTTTTTTGCTTAACAAGCAGTTCTTGAGAGACTGCTGTGCGGTGGGCAGGGCAAAGGTCTAAACATGGTCTCGAGATGTGTACCGGCTCATGGGAGAGACGGCGGAATACACATGGAGCCGCAGACCAGCCGGTGGGCAGGGCCTGCGGTAGTGCTGAATCGTGTCTGGAATGAGCTCCCTGGGCTGTTCTCTCTAATCACAGTTCTCCTCGCCTGCCAAGCGCATCCTGGACTCTGTCTCCGTTCGCCTTGTGGAACCCACATGGACGGCCTCCCCCGCTTGGTTTCAGCTAGTCCTGTCCTCCTCTCAAGGCCAGTGCTATTCCCAGCCCCGCAAGGTCCCCCAGCCCCCACCCTGCCCAGGGCCTCGGGCAAGAGCGTGCAGCAGGAGGAGCCAGAGCTTCAGCACTGGGCGCCTCCCCCTCCCTGAGCCCGTGTCCCAAGCTGGAATAGGAGGGCATTCATGCCGAGCCCACGCCATTCTTGAGGATCAAGTGAGGCAAGGTGTGTGAGGCTACCTGAGCATAGCACAGTCGTCTTCTTTCCCTGGACCATTTTAGAGGAAAGAAGAGTTTCAGTCTGTGTAGAATGACATTTTGTCCTGATTTATTAGACTAAATACACACTGAGCTGTATAGTGGAAATCATAAAATTCTGTGTGCTTTCCCTGCTGGAGGAGATTTGATGCATTGTGGCACATATTCGATTATTTGAATCTGATGAATAGCAGCAATTTTCTGGCCTTGTAAGTGGCTGTGGAGCTGCTTCATTATTGATGAGGCCTGTGTCACAGAGAGCACCTCCGCAGACCCAGGAACCACCTGGTGGGCTGGGGAGTGGGGGGTGGTTTCTTTTACTCCCCAAAGTGAGATTGCTGAGGGAACTGAAAATTTGCTTCAGAGGAAGCGTGACTGAAAGGTGGGGCCGTAGTGTTCAGGGTCTGCCGTCTGCCTGGCTTGTACCAGCAGCGTGCATTTGAAGAGAAATTAAGTCAGCCATTTATTGAGTCATTCTTACCAGCTAAGAATTAGGAGCTACACCTCTGTGTGGCTAGGACCTCAGCATCCGAATCACGTGTGTTACCGCTGCCTTTGCTTCCCTGTCCCTTGGGGGGAAGGCGGATGTGCCCCACCGGGTTAGTTGGGATGTCTTGGTGAACCTCAGTTTCCTTGCCTGTAAAATGGGGCTCATGGAGATGGGCTTATCAGGGTTATGGGAGGCTGAGCAGCTGATGTTTGTGAAGCACCCACGTGGTGCAGATCATGTAGTGTGCATCCTTTTCTTCATCACCCTGCACTGCCCGGCACAGAGGCTGCATGCACTGGGCACAGATAGATCGGTGACAGGTGCTGAGCACCTGTGCAGAGCATGAAAGAGAACAGAGCATCTGGGAGATACTGGCTGGCCAGTAGCCCAGAAGTGACAGGGTGGGCTGCATGAGAGGGCATGCCCGGGGACAGGGCCAAGGCTGCAGTGGAATGGCTCTCGAGGCCACTCGGGGGTTCTTGGAATCTGATTTATACAAATAGGGACACCTGGAGGCTCTTGGAATCTGTCTTATACCAAGAGGGAACCAGCAGCACGTTTAAAGGAGAAAACAGACTGGTCAGGACGGTCGTCTTAGAAGAATAGGCTCTGAAAGCAGTGTGGTGGGTGGTGAGGAAAACCTTGGGAGGGGGAGGCAGGAGACTGGGGGCTCTGAACCGGCTCAGTAGTGTGTGTCCAGAGGGGGACTGGGCAGAGTTGAGAGCCGCATGGAAAGCAGAGTGGACCGGCCACGGGGACAGATCGGATGTGGAGGCACACAGGGAATGGCGAGAACTCAGAGATGGCTCGGCGGTGTCTAGCTTGGGTAACTGGGTGGGTGACGATGCCAGAAACTGAGCTGGGGGAGAGAGGAGGAGGTCTGGGTTGAGGAGGAGACAGATAATGTGCTCAGATGACTCAGTGACTGTACTCTGTCCACGCGCCCACAGAGAGCTGCTGTCAACTGTAGGAGCAAAGCCTGACTCGAGGAGTGCTAACCCACTTCCCTGACTCCTGCCACAAGCAAGGGGGTTCTGAATGACCCATCGGCAGGATCCGGAACAAACTGTTATTGTCATTCCACAGTCACCTGTGCTTCTAGGCGCTGCTAACTAGGGAGAAAGTAGATGTCACAGTTAACTCTAATTCTTGGTTGCCATCAGCGCCGAGGTCCCTAGGAAACCCAGGAGAGGCTATACCATACAGCCACTGAGAGCTTAGGTTCATCCTGGCCCTGCCGCTCGCCAGCTGAGACCTTAGGCAGGTCACATAACCTCTCTGAGTGTCTCTTCTTTCGTCTATCAAATGGGGCTCGTTATGGCCCTTTGTGAGGCAAAAATAAGATATATCCAGGCCTCAGAACACAGGGCCTGGCATGTTGTAAATAATACTAGCAGCTGTTGTGGCTGTTATTATTAGTATTCTTATTGGTGGCTATATCTAGCCATGCTTTAGGATATGAATATTGGGTTCGAAATCTGCTTGTGTCCTCTCTACTTATGGGAAGAGTGAGGCTTAGTCTAAAGTGCTACATCTTCATGATGATGAACAGCAGTGAGGCTCCCATGCTTATGGGAGATCTTGTGTTTTCTTTCATTTCATTCGTTCATTCAGGAACAATTGAAGCTGTCCAAGGACTTGTAGGGGAGACCATCATGAGCACATGTAGCTTAGTGCTAAATGAGTGGCATTGTAAGGTTCCTGGGTGCCTGGGGCGTTGGGGTGGAGGAGGGGATGCACCTGCTGGAGGAAGAGGAGCAGAGGAGGAAGGCTAGACAGTGAGTAGCAGCCCTTGGGCTGGCCCAAACCATGGGGAAAGGTTTACTGGGTGGCCAAGGAAAGGAGGGTGCTCCTCTTGTTTAGGGGTGAGCAGCAGAAGCCCTGGGGCCTGGCCCAGTGTGAGGGGTGGAGGAGAGCTCAGGGGAGGCTGGAGAGGTGGTCTCCTTAAGCTGCCATCCCAGAAGCAGGACATGAGACTGTGGGTGATGGAAGCCACTGGAAAGTGTAAGGTGGGGGGATCTGCATTTTAGAAAAATTCTTTTGGCAGGTGCACAAGGCATGGCATAGAGAGAGCAGGGAGGCTGGTTGGCAGTGGGGGAACTGAAGTAGGGCCTTTGATGCTCAAGAGAGTGGCCAGGTCAAGGTGGAGGAGGTCTAATCAGCAGGACTTGGTGACTGATTGGACGGAGGGGAGGAGGGGGAGGGTGGGGTTGCCAGGACCCTGGTTGCTATGACCATGGGTGGGGAGGAGGGCCAGGCCAGATGGAGATGGGGCCATGCTCTGTCTGGGACAGTTGAGTTGTAGGTGCCTGGGAGGTGCCACTCCAGTCATCTGACAGACAGCTGGGTCAGGAGAGAGGTCTGGGAGGTGACAGAAAGGATGAGGTGAATGAGAGAAGATCTGTGGCGTAAGGGAAGTAAGGGAAGCACTGGGGACACAGCTGCGTGTCCTCATCTCTGGATTCTGAACTGGCCCCACTGAAACCAGAGGAGGCGCCCAGCTTGAGCTCAGAGGGGTGCTCCATCCCTGGAGATCCTGGTGGGCCTCGGCAAGTTCCCTGTGCATAAACGCTTTGTCTAATCAGGCCCTGTTTGCCCAGGGCATGCAGGGACTGACTGGTTTCCACTGGCCACACAGGTACTGCGCTGGGGATGGTTTCCAGCTCCGAAAGTCTGCAAAGGCATTGTGCCCTGTGGGGTTTGCCTTAAACAGTAGCCTTCCTGCTGGGCTCTGCAGCCATCAGCCTGTGCACTTGACACACTGGCTCCTCTGAGGTTTTGTTTTGTTTGTTTGTTTTTCTAATGGGCTAACTTTTTACTTTTCTTTCTTTCTTTTTTTTTTTTTGCCAAGTTACAAAAACAGTATCAGCACAAGGGGACAGGCTGGGGAAGTCCAGAGCGCAATCAGAGACCTGGCCAGGGGAGGGGCCGGTCCCCTGGTTATCTTGGGAAGATCCCCCATGGGTGCCTGGGACTGGGCTGGGCCTTTACACCTGGTGTCTCAGCTGGCAGGCAGGCAAAGTGGAGAGCAGACAATGATGGCCGGTAAGAGGGAGGTGACAGACCTTTGGACTGGGCCTTAGGTAGGGACCGCCCCGCCACAGCCATGGTCCTGCCTCTTCTGTCTGACGGAGACTCGAGGCTGGGGCCAGGGGCTGACGGTGAGCAGGGAAGGACAGAGGGTAAGGCAAGCTGGCAGCTCGGAGCTGGCCAGTTAAACACGAAGAAATACTTTTCTAGAAACAGCGTGCTCCCTCCTCGTATTCTTAGTGTGCTATTTGTTTTCCCATTTTTAATAAAAGAACACAAGTACCGAAAACATTTCCTTACTATTAGTGCTGGGGACAGTGGGGGTGGGGGTCAGGGCACCTGAATAAAGGGGCAGCCACTGCTCAGCCCGTTTCTTCCATGAGGGGGTTCAGGGCCAGTGTCACTGGATGTTTAAAGTTTTCAAGGAAAGCAAGGACTCCAGATCGAATGGGAAATCTCCCAGTTGGCTCAAATTCTTAAAAATAAACACTGCAGGCCAAGTGAAGTCTGCCTGTGGGCCGGACGAGGCCTATGGACTGTGGTTTGTGTTCTCTGGGCTTGATGGGACTCTGTTAACATCCTGTCTGGCTGTGGCACAGTGTGATTTATCACCCAGGGAGGAGGGGACACCCGACGGGACTGAGGCCACTCCAGAGTCTCCTGTGACATGAGCCTGTGAGACTGTGACAGGCCGAGTCCCTTCCCCAGAGTCCACTTTCTTTATCAGCTCAGTGAAGGCCAGGGCTGGCTCTGTGGTTTTGAACCTTTTTTCAGCAGCAGAACCTTTGTTTAAACCAAATCTTACAGGGAACAAATCACAATGTACATGACAGATAAAAACCAGGGCTGTCCCAGATGTAGGGAGGGTCTGGAGTTCTGCCCTGAGGCTGCCCTCTCCCCTTTCCCACAGGGCACCTCTGCCAGGCGCCGCAGAACTCTGTGTGGTGGCCGCCCTTCCACCCTTCCCTGCCCCAGCATCTGTGCTTGAATGGGCGGAGGAGAGTAGCAGGGCCAGCAGGAGAGCAAGCCACAGTAGGTCTGCCCAGAGCCGGCTCCCCGCCCGCATTCTGCCCAGTCCCTGCCCACCATGGCCCGCCGGCCGCAGGGTGCATTTGCACTTACTGGGGGCTTTCCATGCATTTTTGCCTCCTCACATCAGCCCTCCAAGTTGCGCACCACTGTTTCCACATCACAGGTGGGTAAGCCAAGACTTAGAAAGGGGAAGGGCGTTGCCCACAAGGTCACTTGACTGGAGCTGGGGGAGCCTCGATTCCCCCAGGACTGTGAGACTCCAAAGGCTGCCTCCTCCCCTCGGGCCTCCTCCCTTATCCTTCACCTGCTCCCCGGGGACAGTCCCAAAACATGTGGCTCCTGGGGCCTGGCAGTGACGGTTTCCATCCCTTGTGTCTCTGCGGCACGCTTCCGTTTGCAAAGTCCCCTCAGACATGATCTCATTTTGCTGGTGTCAGGCTTGATTTGTCTAAGCAGGACTCTCCTTTCTGTCACCACACAGGAGGCAGAACCATCTGAGCCCCGAAGTGCGGAGGTGACGAGGAAGCCCAAGGCCACTGCTCCTTCTGCAAACAAGAGACCCAAGAAGGAGGCCAAGAAGAAGCGGTAGAAGAGGCGGCCTGTGGAGCCCGGTGGGCGGGCAAGGGCCTTGGGGGCAGCCCTCCCGGGGCTCAACGTTCTGTTCCCTCAGTTTATCCCGGGCTCAGGGTCTGAGGTGGCTGGGATGCCCTCTGACCACAGAGATCTGGACAGTCACGATAGTTCCCAGGGCCCGGTGGGCAGACCACCACTTCCTCTTTCTTCTGCTTCCATGATGGTTTAGGGCCAAGGGGACTAAAACACCCTGTGAGCAGAGACTGTCTTGGAAGTCTCTTCAGAAATTGGGTCAGCTCACAGAGTTGCATTTTCCTACTGAATCCTCGTGTCCTGCCTTTAGTCACCCACGTTGTAGATCTACACTGCATTTTCGAGTCATTATCTGATGCTGACAAGCCCCGCCCATCTCCCATTATCTGTGCCCCGCAGATCAGATCTGCTAATCCGTCACCTTTGTCTCTGCTTGTGCAGATGGAGCTGGGCCAGGCCTCCCCTGTTTGTTTAGGTCAAGGCGCCAAAGCCACTGTAGTGCTAGGGGTCCCACTAGTACAACAGCCAGGCCTGAAAGATGCCTGGAGTGAGAGCCAGTGGAAGACCCAGCCAGGGTGATGCCCCATCCTCCTCCAGCGCATGGAAGGGATTTGGCTGAATGAGCGTGTTTTCTTGGGCCCAGACTTCCTGAGCATGTGAAATGGGGGAGGGCTTGTCAATCTCAGACCACCCTCTTTTCAGCCCATCATAGCACATTCAACGTGCACCTTTTGGCTTCTGTCTGTGCCCCCTCCCACACCCCCAGTTCTTTCAGGCCCTGACCGGTGAGGAAAAGTCATTTGGGGAAGTAAACGTTAATAAACGGCCCCACACGCTGAGCTGCCTGTGTGTCGCCTGTGCTGATGGGGAGCGCTGGTCCCTCCCCTGCGGGGTGCGGGAAGGGTGCACCCCCAGAGAAGCGGGACAATGGGGCCAGGGATGGCCGGAGCGGGGTCCGTCTGGTCAGAGCAGCTCCGGGACGAATTTTAGGAAGGGTCCAGCCAACTGCTTCGTGTGGCCCTTAGTCACTGGAAATGCGGTGAACGTCCGTGCGTGTGTCAGAGTTTCCACCGGGGCCGGGCCCCTCTCAGTCCCTGGTTCCCGCTGCCTGAGGAGGACGCTGCTTGTCTTCAAAGCAGCTTGAGGAAAACTGAGTTGGAGGCCTTACGTGGCATGGGGTGGGTCACACAGGTCCTGTCACGTGCCCTGAATCAGCCACCAAGGAGAAGCCTCGATCTGTGGTCCCTCTGAACGCCTGGCTGGTTTACAGTTTGCCGAACACTTTCCCAAATGTTGTCACAACTGATGAGGTGGAACTTAAGGGATGAGCATGTGTCATCTCCCTTTTAGAGACGGGAGACTGAAGTCCTGATGACTTGAGAATGCCAGAACTCGGACTTGGGCCCAGTCCTTGGGCCTTTTTTCAACATTTAACAAATATTCAGTGAGTGTCAGCAGGCTGGTGCTGTGATGGGCCAGCCTGCCACGGAGGGCCTGGCAGGATCCCAGCACCCCAGGTTTTAGGAGGAGCCCGGGGACTGGAGTGCCTGCACGACAAAGGGCCAGGCACAGCCAGATCCTAGCAGAAGGGGCTTCTGCTGAGTGTTTCTGTTCACAGACGTTTACTCAGTCTCTTAGATGTCTTATGCCACGCTAGGGCAGGGGATGCAGAAATAAGGAGGCCTCCCAGAAGCCCAGAGTGAGCCTGGACCAGTGGGAGACTGAGACGTGTACACAGCCTGGGTGTGGAGAGCTGTCCAGCGAGGGAGCAGTGGGTGCTGTGGGAGCTGGGTGGGGGCCCCAGCTTGGCCTTGAGGCAGGCAGCACAGCCGCCTGGCAGAGTAGAGTAACTGAGCTGAGTCTTATGGGCCCAGCTGGAGTTGAGACCGGAGGGGAATTATGCTGGGAGAGTAGGGGCCAGACCTCTAGAGCAGACCTGTCAAGCTAACGGGAGAGGAGACAGCTCTGGAATCACAGGAGCAGGGCCGCCTCGGTAGGTCTGACTCCCTTAAATTGTCTCCTGTAGAGGCTGTTTGCCAGAGAACAGCCCTAGGAAAGTAAAGGTGGTCACCCTCTGCTCCACCAACCCCTTACTCCATACTTGCTTTGGACAGAGCTTGCAGCATTTGGCGCTCCTGGCTTCCAGGACCCCACCCTCGCCTGGTTTTCCTTCTACATCACTGGTTCCTCCTCATCAAAGGGGGCCCAGGTCTCAGTCCTTGATCTCTGCCCACACTCCCTGGGAGATCTCATCCAGGCTCATGGCTTTAAATACCACCAACATGCCTATGTCTCCCAAAGAAATCCCACCAGACGCCTCTCCTAAACTCCAGACTCATATATATCTGACCTCCTACTAGGTATCTCCATTTGGATGCCCAACAGGCATCTCAAAGTAAAGTCCTGACACCAGCAGCCCCAAGTCTGATTTTTGTGGTCTTCCCCTTCTTTTTTAAAAAATTTATTTTATTTATTTATTTTTGGCTGCATTAGGTCTTTGTGGCTGCACGTGAGCTTTTCTCTAGTTGCAGCGAGTGGAGGCTACTCTTCGTTGTGGTGCGCAGGCTTCTCATTGCGGTGGCTTCTCTTGTTGCGGAGCATGGGCTCTAGGCATGCTAGCTTCAGTGGCTGTGGCACGTGGGCTCTAGAGTGCAGGCTCAGTAGTTGTGGTGCATGGGCTTAGTTGCTTCGCGGCATGTGAGATCTTCCCAGACCAGGGATTGAACTCATGTCCTCTGCATTGGTAGGCGGATTCTTAACCACTGTGCCACCAGGGACGTCCCAGGTCTTCCCCTTCTTAAAGGGCCTCTTAATCCTTTCAGTTGTTCAGTCCAAAAGCCTTGGAGCCATCCTTGACTCCCCTCTTTCTGTGACACTCCACTTTTGATCCTTAAGTGGTTCCTTGCAACTTGACCTTCAAAATCCAGAATGAGACCCATCTTACCACTTCTCTCTACTACCATGGTCCAGCCACCATCGTCTCAGGGATATTGCAGCAGCCTGCTCATGGTTAGTCTGTTCTAGACACAGCAGCCAGGGGCATCCATAAAACCCATAAGCTCACATCCCTCACCTGATCCCATCTCACTCAGGTAAAGGTCAGTCTTCACTGGGACCCATAAGGGCCTGTAAGAGCCATTTTACCTTCTTCACCTGTCTGATTTCGTGAGAGACCACTTCGCCCCTTGCCCACTCTACTGCATCCTCATTGATCTCCATCTTCCTCAAGCAAGTCTGGCAAGCCCTGCCTTAGGGCCTTTGAACTTGCTGTCCTTTAGATACTGTGCCTTATGTGGTGGACAGAATAATGGCTTCCTCAAAGATGTCCGCATCCTAATCCCCAGGACCTGTGACTGTGTCACCTTACATGGCAAAAGGGACTTTGCAGGTGTGATTATGGATTTTGAGATGGGGAGATTATTTTGGATTATCCAGGTGGGCCCAGCATAATCTCAAGGGTCTTTATAAGGAAAAGAGCGAGGGAGGAAAGTCAAAGAGAAGGAGATGTGATAAGGGAGGCAGAGGTTGGAATGATGTGGGTCCATGAGCCGAGGAATGTGGGCAGCGTCTAGAAGCGGCAAAGGCAAGGCATGAGCTCTCCCCTGGAGCCTCCAGAAGGACGCGGCTCCACCAACACCTTGATTTCAGCTCAGTGAGACCCATTTTGGACTCCTGACCTCAAGAAACGTGAAATACTACACTTGTGTTGTTTTAAGCCTCCACATTTGCGGTAATTCGCTACAGCAGCAAGAGGAAATGAAAACACATCACTCAGGGAAACCTTCTCTGGCCACCTAATTTGACAATCTAACCTTTCGGGACTTCCCTGGTGGTCCAGTGGTCCGCTCCCAGTGCAGGGGGCCCGGGTTCGATCCCTGGTCAGGCGACTAGATCCCACACGCGGCAACTAAGAGTTCGTATGCGACAACTAAAAAAATCCCGCATGCCACAACTAAGACCTGACACGGCCAAATAAATAAATCTTTAAAAAAATAACTAAATAAAATTCTAAACTTTCCCCCAAACTTCTTATCCCTCACCCTTTATTTTTTCTCCTTAGTATTTACCACCATTTAACACATGTATTTTACTTTATTTATTGTCTTCTACCCCAATTGGAATGTTAGCTCCAAGAAGAAAGGAATTTTATTGCTGTTCTTGCTTATAGATGAATCCCCGAGGCTAGAAAATTGCCTGGCACGTAGCAGGTGCTCAGTAACTATTTGCAGCACAGGTGATAGTAGGAGAAGCTGGCCTGCCCTGACAACACAGCTTAGAGAATAAACATTATGTGTGCCCAGACACTTTACACGTCTGATATCGGTACATCCTCACAACAACTCCACGAGGTTGTAGCATTAGCACCCACATTTTAGGATGAGGACATGGAGGTGCCTGGAATTGAACTCAGGCAGGCTGACTCCAGGGCCCACTCTCTAGCTCATGCTGCTCTTTCCTCCCTGGAATTCTCAAGCGGGGAGGGGGTTCTCTGGGAAAGAAGAGCTTGGGCCCCCGTGCTGGGGGCTTTACTAACCAGAGGACTAAATCATTCATGGTAAAATTATGCTCATTAATGAGGAAGAGACTGCAGGGTGAAGTGATTGCTTTTCTAATCTTATTGAGGTGAAATTCACATAAATAAAATCAACCACGTTAAAGTATACAATTCAGTGGCATTTAAAACATTTATTAGTGTTGTGCAAACACCATCTCCATCTAGTTCCAAACCATTTTTGTCACCCCAAGATAAAACCCCATGCCCGTTAAGCAGTTTCTCCTCGTTCCCCTCTCCCCACAGCCCCAGGCAACCACCATTCGCTACCTGTCTCTAGGGAGGTTTACCTGCTCCAGATATTTGGTATAACGCATCACACAGTACATGACCCTTTACGTCTGACTTCTTTCACTTAGCATGATGCTTCTGAGGTGCCTCCATGTTGTAGCATGTATCAGCACTTCGTTCCTTTTCATAGCTGAATCAAAGGCAACTTGAAGGAAATTTTGGATCCAGACAGTCTCATTTTGAATCTGGATCTCAAGGAGATGTAGCTGTGTGGTGTTAGGCAAAAGAATTCACATCTTTGATGTTCAGAGTCCACCACATAGAGATCATACAACAACCTTGCAGGGCTATTGTAAAAATATATATACTGTGTGTATATAAGTTACCTGGAGCATAGCAGGCAGTTTATGTAAATGGCAGCAGTGAAAATGATTATTCAATCAGGGTCAAGTTTATCATTAAAACATTCTGACCTCAAGTCAGCCATGATCTGGCCCCCCAACTCGTTCGTTGGAAGACAAAACGAGTCCTTAGCTCCCCAGTCCTGGGAAACCCAAGTCAACGGGAGGGTTCCAGGGCTGAGCTCACGTTTGGTTTTGTATTTGTAGAGCTCTTTACATTTCTAGTAGATTTTGTCATCAGTTTTTCCCTTCCTTATATGTTCAACAGTCCTTCAAATCATGGAGGTTGAAAGCTCCATGGCAACGAGGGGGAGAGGACCTTTAAAAACTTCTAAGTAAGCACATGACAGGAGTTCATTAGTCATGGGCAATGCAAATTAATACCACAGTGTGATACTAGAATGACTAAAATTGAAAAGACTGACCACACCAAATGTTGCGCAGGGTATGGAGTGACTGGAATGCTTATACATTGCTGGTGGAAGTGTAAAATGGTACCACCACTTTAGAAGACCATTTGGGAGTTTCTTTAAAAAGTACAATATATATCTACCCTATGACCCAGCATTCCACTCCTAGGTATTTACCCAAGAGAAAAGAAAATATTTGTCCTTGAAAGTCTTGACTAAATTCTAGCTAGAAGGTTCATAGCAGCTTTCCTCACAATAGGCAAAAACTGGACATAGCCCAGATGCTCATCAACAGTAGAGTGGATAAGCTGTAGTGCGTTTATACGATGAAATACCGCACACCACAAAGGACGCATCCTACTCATACACACGATAATATGAATGAATCTCAAAACTGTTGTGTTGAGGGAAAGAAGCCAGACATACCCACAAACACACAAATACAATATCTACTGTCTGGTTCTATTCATATGGAATTCTAAAACAGACAAAACTAACCTGTGGTGATAGAGATCAGATCAGTGGTTGTTTCTGGGAGAGGGATTGCCTAGGAAGGGGCATGAGAAAACTTTCTGGGGTGATTGAAGTGTCCTGTATCTTGATATGCAATCATCAAAATTGAATGCTTAAGATCTGAGCATTTCACTATGTGTAAATCACACCTTAATAAAAAATTTTCCTGCGGGCCTAGCACTAAGCTATGT
Organism: Stenella coeruleoalba; assembly: GCF_951394435.1. NCBI lineage: Eukaryota > Metazoa > Chordata > Mammalia > Artiodactyla > Delphinidae > Stenella > Stenella coeruleoalba. The sequence goes on along the minus strand of NC_137161.1, from coordinate 22,054,760 downwards.
GCTTTGTACACATGTTATTTAACTTGTCAGCAATTCCCATAGGTAGATGTTATTGTCTCTGCTTTACAGATGAGAAAATTGAGGCTCAGGAAGTTTAAGTAACTGCCTCAGAACACACAGCTAGAAAAATGAGATTAGAACCCAGGTAGTATGACCCCAAAGCCCATGCCTCTGGGGTCTCCTCTTCTCCCTCTACCCATTCTCTGCCCTATGATTTTACAGATGGGGAAACTGAGTCCCAGAGAGGAGACTTAGCTCTTTGGCATCAGAATCAAATGAGAACCCAAATTTCTGGAACTTTCTTAGCGCGTCACACATCCTCACTTGGGCAAAGTGGTCAAGTTCACTCCCACTTCTGCCCAGCGAGGGCTTGGGAGCGAAAAGTACAATTTTTAAAGAGTTGAGTATAACATTCATATTGTGAGACCCACACTCAGGGCATAGAGATCCTGTGACTTCAAAATGAGAGATCGAGTTCTCCATCTGTCTTTGCACTGCTGGAGTAGTTCCCGTGGTTTTCTGTGAGTGGTGGAAGCTCACCATTCACTCTCCCTGCAGTTAAACCCTGCTCCCCCCTAGGTCCCCTTACCAGACTCACCTGTTACCTCCCTCCATGTCTTCTTGGGTTGCACGATGTCCAACCTCTCCAACACATGCAGCATCCTCTGCTTAATTTAAGAGGAGCAAGCATGAGTTTCTCATCTTCCCCTTGACAGTCAGAGTTCTGGAAAGGATTAGCACCAAGAACAACAAAAACAGCCAATCGGCTGTTGTCAGGTTCAGTCCATCGCGCTGTTTATGAAGCAATGTTGTCCCTGGTGTTCGTTAAGGATACCACCTTGCATTTTGGGAGAATTTGGCTCAAACCATGATAGTTTGCTCCCCCAAAAACTTGAATCTCTGGGAGGAAAAATATATATGTCCCAGCTTGTTTTCTGTCCACTAAAGAGAAACTTCATCTTGAAATTTCTTTGTCTCCTCTTTAAAAGTTGCAGAATGTATTTCATGGTCTGCCTTTTCTCTGGACCTGGCAAATGGTGCCGTGAATGAATCACCCTGCTTCTTGGGAATGTTTTGCTCCAAGAGCTCAAGGGGGTACAACAAGACGATAAACAGCCTCTTAAGTGATCCCTCCTCCCCCCACTGTGGCGCCTGGGGCCTGTGAGTTCATAGAACTGGACCGTGGCTGAACTTTCAGAGACTGCTGCGTCCAGCCTGGTTTTGCAGACGAGGAAACCTAAGCTTTAACATTTCCGGGAGGGGAGCCGTGGAACAGGGCCAAGGCCATCTGAGTGTGATTCATCCGCTCTGATCGCCAGCCCGTGGTCTGTGCCTCCATTGCTCTGAGCTTCGGCTTCCTCCTCTGGAAAATGAGGCCGGGAAGCCTGATGTCCCTTTTGGTTTCCTATCATTCAGGGGCACTGCGCATCTGCACAGCCGCTTGGTAGAGATGCTTAACCTGAAATGTAGTTCTCTACCCGGGAGCCAGAGAAGGATCAAGGCCTGTCCAACAGTCAGTTCAGTTCAGTTCAGATGAGACCCATTCAACAAACACACCCACACCTTCGCTCTGTCCAGACCCTGAGCTGGGCACTGGGGACACCAAGATGGATCAGATGTGGCCTCTGTCTTCAATCTGCGGGGCCAGATGACACACAGACAATCCGATAGACTGTGGCAAACCTGGTGATGTTATGCCTGAGGGGCTTTGGGGATGGAGGAGAGTCAAGGAAGGCTTCCAGGGGGAGGTGACAATGCCAGAGGATTAACATCTGGTGGCACTGATGAAGGAGGAGATGATGAACGGAATAAGGCATTAGGCAAGCCCCTTCCCCACTGTGGGCCTAAGTCTCCCCAGAGCACACTCGCGCGGGATGGCTAACTCAGCTGAGGGTCGTGGTCCCCCACTCTGGACTTCTGAGGTGGGGAAAGTGTTGATGTTAGTTTCTGAGCATGGAGGGCACCTGGTCCAGCAGCCAGGAGAGACTTCTTGTTCTGGCATTTGGGGCCTTGGCCCTCCTGGTCTCCTACAGGCCCACAGCCCCCAGGGAGCATCAGGGCGCCACGCCCTACAGACCTCTCGGCTCCGACCAAGTCCCGGTTTGTGTGAGAACGGCCGGGGTTGAGAGAGGTGAAAGTGAGTCACTCTTGCCTCTCCTGACCCCATGCCCTGTCCTCAGTCCACTGGAGAATTGCTGCAGGCGGGAGAGAGCTCTCCGTGCTAACACAGGACTGAGGCACACTGCTGGCCGGACGATATCAAAAAGGAAGGTATTCTGAGGTCTCCATCTCTCTGGCAAATGGCTGGAGTCCCTGAACCCAGATGACCAGGGCAGCATCCCAGGACCCTCAGATCCCTGTTAGCTGCTCCCGTCTCTCTCTGCCCTTCCCAGCCAGGCTTAGGTGCTGGAAAGTGTGGGGACACTTGCTCTGTCCACCTCCTCCCCTCCCATTCCTTCCTGACCTCGTGATCCCACCATCCCCCACCCGACTCCTCGGCCACCGTGCTGCGCAGGGGCAGCTCTAGCCGCTCTGTGGCTCAATACCCTGGAGACTCTGTTGTCCCTGCCTTCTCTTATGTGACCCCTGGTGACATCAGGCTGATCCAGGAGAACCCCCTTCCAGGAAGCCCAGAACTCCTTTTCTGGGCCTCCTCCTGCAGTCTTTTAGATGTGAGCACTGCTTGGGGCTCTCCCTGGCTTTCTTCTCATCCTATATACAACATCCTACTCCAAGCCTCAGTTTCCTCATCAGTGAAATGAGGGCATAATAATGGCACCTATTCTGAGGGGTTGATGAAGGGATTAAATGTGTCTGATGCAGACTGTGTTAAATAAGTATTGGCTGAAGTATTAATTTTTTCAACATTACCATGGATACCTAAAAGGTTTCTCCAACATAATTCAGCCAAAACTGAACTCATGACTTTTTGCCCTCAGCGGGCTCCTACCCATCTCAGCAAATGGCAACTCCCTCCACTCAAACCAAAAGCCTGGGAATTAATCTCGATTCCGCCCTCTGTGTGCTTCCACGCTCCCGATCCAAGCAAGGACGGTGGGTGCTTCCTTCAAATGCACTTGAATCATGCTCTCTCCGCCACCTTCCCTGCCGGGGCTAAGCCTCCTTCACCCCCTCCTGGAGGTGTCCTAGCCTCCTTGCTGACCTCCCTGCTTCTACCTGCCCCCCTTTAATCCCCCTCCAGGCAGCTGCCAGAGGGATATTTCAAAAACATACATCAAATCTTGTCACCCCTCTTGTTTAACATCTACAGGCTTCCCAGTGCGTTTAAGTAAAGTTCAAGGCTCTCACAACAGCCCAGGAGGCTCCAGGCCCTGCTCCAGGCTCCAGCTTTACCTCCCACTATTCTCTCCCGCCACTGCCCCCACTGTACCACGGTTCCACCTAGACAAGCCCGTTCTCACCACAGGGCTTTTGCCTGAAAGCTCTTCCCCCCAGATCCTTGTATGGCCTCTCTTTTTATCCTTCAAACTTCAGCTAAAATTCGTCTCCTCCGAGAAGCCCTCCCTGACCTCCTGTCCTCAGTGGTCCCCACTCTTCCCCATCACATCCCGGGCTTCCTCCCATCCTAGCAGGTAGCACAGTCTGCCTTTCTGAATCAACAGGTTTGTTCTCTGGTTTATCCACCACCCCTCACACCAACCTGTGAACTTCACGAAGGTGGGAGCTGTGTGTATTTTATCAGCCAGTGTGTATCCACAAGATGGTAAATATTTCATCAACTCCCAAGACCTTAACCAGGTCTCCACCCCTGGGCTCTGTGACCTTGGGGAAGTTTCTCACCCTCTCTGGGCCTTGAGTTTCCTGTGCCTGGCAGGTAGAGGGGCCTGGCTGGTGATGGACTCCTCCCCCTCGCCCTGGCCCAAGGTGCAGGTGGGAGGGAGGCTGGCCCTATCACCTGCTGCAGACAGTGCTCCACAGTGTTTGCTGAGTTGAACTGAGTCAAATGGCCCTGCACCAAGGTCCTGGAAACACAGATGCCAGAACCTCCAGGAATGGGAAGACGGCAGGGGAGCTAGCTCAAGGGCCAGGGAGCTCGTTTACCTATTGGATGATTAAATATGTTTAATTATTAGGAGGTGGCTGTGGTGGAAGTCGAGGATAGACCACAAATCGCAAGAGGCCTGGTTCAAATTGGGGCTGGGGGGAGGTGACTTCCCCAGATCCAACCATCTGGATGGGAGAGGTCTCAGCCAGGGACCATGGTCCCAGGGGGCGCTGAGGCCTGGGCCAGCACAGGGGCTGGCTTCCTTCCTGGCTCCTGCTAGGATCCCAAACCCCCTGAGTCCCTCCCTGAGCCGGCAGGGGTGTGGGGAGATGGTGAGGCCAGACGCAGGCTGTGTCCTGGGGCAGGGTGGCTGGCTCAGTTCTTGTTCTGGAAGACTGATTGAATGTGCTCGCCTCAGGCAGGGGCTGGGACTGGCCTTGCACTGTTCCGGTGGAACTGTGGAATCCAGGCCTGAGATTCCTGTCCCAACAAGCATGGAGTTTATCCAGCGTCAAGCCCTGGTGGGGGCAGTGCTGTGGCACAAGGATGACGCAGGTCCAAACTACACCCCCTTGGAGTTCTTGGCCTGCAGTGGGGGAAATGGATGGGTAAAACTGACGTTCCTTGTGAGAAGTGCAGAGGGCGTCCATGAAGCTTTGACCCAGACTGAGGGGTGGGGGGGTCAGGGGAAGGGCCAAAGAATGTACAGGATTAACCAGGGAGGAGAGGTGGGGAGAGGTACATCCCCAGTGGAGCAAAGAGCAAAGGTGAGACAGTGCTGCTGGTGGGCAGTGACCAGGAATTCAGCCCTGGGGGAAGATGCAGACAGCAGTGGAGAGGCTGTCCCGCCCTCTGTGGCCTTCTTTATGGGCTTTGGCCTGAGGCCACAGGGGAGCCCCTGAAGGACCAGAGCTGTGTCCTGGAAAGAGGAACATGAAGGCTGTTAGCGGATGAGTCAGGGGTGGGGAGACCAGACGCCGGGAGATCAGGAGGAGGCCAGGCCGGTGTCTGGATGCACCAGGCCCCACCTGAGCATGGCGGAGGGACCCACGGAGGGGGCGGTTAAGGAGGGCGTGGCAGAGGCCATCGGTCTTGGGGGTGTGGGTGTCTGGGGAGGCTGAGGGTGCTGCGTTTCTGAGAAGGTGGAAGAGCTATTCCTAAGCTGGGGACCCAGGATGGGGGCCGGCCTCAGGGAACAGAGGGCGTGCTCTGCTTAGGGTAAGTAGAGGATGTCAGAATGGGGGTTGGGAGAGTGTCCTGGGGAAAGGTCTGGAGGATGACAGACAGATGGACCCCGAGCTCTAGAGAGAGGCCGAGCCGTGGGAGGGGGACTGGGGTGAGGCTGGGTGGGTGGTCCCTTCTCAGATCATCTCCCTCTGGCTCTGTGGGGGCAGGGAGCAGGCTTGGTTATGGAATGTGAGGGAGTCAACAGCCCTGCGGGCATCCCGAAGCCAAAGAGGGTCAGGAGTTGGGGACAAAGGCCCCGTAGGATGGGCATCTGTGGGAAGCATGTTGAAACTCATGTGAGGTTCCGGAGGAATGGAGCTCCCGTTGCCTCTGGCAGTGACCTGGATAAGCCTCCTTTATTGGCCTCTCTCCTTCCCTGTCTCTTCCTGTCCCCCCACTGCAGCTTCTAGGATCACTTCCCTAATGAGTACTGGTCTCAGGTCTCAGGTCTCTCTTTGGGAGAACCCAACTAAGATAAAGTCGAGCGGGAGCCACCAGACTGTGGGCTCCTCCTGGGCTACTACTGGCTGTGTCTTCGGCCCCAAAGCCAGGCCCCGGGCAGAGGAGCCCCCCTCCTTATTACCTGCCTCTGCCCCATCCTGGAAGGGTGTGCGGACGTAAACAGGGTGAGCCAAGGTTGAGGGAAAGGGGAAGAGCAGAGCCCCAGGATGTCATGGAAGAGAAGTGGGCACTTGCCCTGGGAGTCTCTCTCTTTCTCATCAGGCAGGGCCAGGATCCCAGGCAGAGGCACCTGGGGCAGGGGGTGGGGTGAGGGTTGGCGGCCAAGTGCATGGCCAGCTCACCCTCGTGGACTTTGGCTCCCTGGGAGCCCTGAGCTGTGGAGTCTATGACCAGGCCTTGCATTGGGCCTCCAGAGCAGTTAGGGAGCAGATCAGAGTCACAAATAATCTCTAACCCTTTCTATTGCCCCTGTATCATGACCTCATTTTCAAAAACTTAAAAAGTAAAGACAAGCACAAAAGAAAAAACTATTAAGCTCATCTGTGAGTCTCCCCCTCCCCCCATCCCCGGGGGATGCTAGAAACTGCTAGAAACATGGTAGTGTTTATTACTTTTGTTTTCCCTACTCCCACACTTTTTTAAAAACAGAAATGGGATTACACTGTTAATACTATAACATTTAAATTTACTAGTATAGCATGAACTCTTTCCAGGGCAAAACATATAGATGTACATTGTTAATTTTAAGACTGTCACAGTTTTCCGCTTTTCTAATGGAACCTTAGGTTGGCTACACCAGAAATAATAATAATAATAATAACAACAACAATATCCATTTACTGAGCGTCTAGCATGTGTGTGTCACGCTGATCACTGAGCAACCAAAGGAGATGTGTACAGTTATCCCCAGTTTACAGATAGACCAGTGAGGGTAAGAGGGGTCAAGTGCCTTGCCAAAGGCCACAGAGCTATCCAGGCAGGATTCAAAGCCCGGTCTCCATAGTTGCTCTTAACCATGATGTTTGGCCACCTGGTAAGCCCCCTTTCCCGGGCCCCCATGTTCGTTTCCACCCAGATATTCTGATGAATTGAAGTCCTGTGTATGCTTTCGCCTGTTCCACTTAGAGGGAAGCTTTGTATTGGAGTCGGCAGGGTGGGTGGGGGCGATCCTTTCCATCCCTCCTGCCTGTCCCTTAAGGCTCCCTGGACATGACATTGAACCTCTTCCCTCAGCAGCTATGGAAACAACGCTGGCCAGAGAGGGGAAGGGACTTGCCCAAGACCACACCGTGTAGAGGCTGCACCAGACTTCCGATTCCCCACCCAGGGGGCGGACAAAGCAGGCAGGATGCACAGGACGTAGAGGGTAGAGGCCCCAGCTCCAAAGGACAGGGTCCGTTTCGGTCTTGCTCGCTGCTACATCCGTCCCCGACCCTGGCACAGGGCCTGGCATGCAGGAGGCATGAATGAGTAGAGAGGATACAAGGACCAAGAGGGGTCTCTGCGGAAGGCTTCCGGGAGGAGTGGCGGATGGGCCGAGGAGGGCAAGCGGGGTTTGCACAAGCTGAGGGGAGATGGTGGGCGATACTCAAGGGCAGATGTATGGAGCGGGGAAGGAGAAAGTGTACGTTGGAGGGCAGGAATGGGACACGAGACCAAGTGTCTATGAGTCTTTGAGAGACCAGAGCAGACCCCAGGAGGCTCCAGGCCCAGCATCTGGGGCAGTCCCCCAACCAGCACGGAGCCCTGCCCGGGTAATTCCTGAACAGGAACAGAAGGAGGAAGTTGTATAAGCGACACTCAGCTGGTGAGTGGGAGGCAGGGCTGGGTTTCATTTCCAGACAGTCCTGGAGTTGTTCGGCTCCGGTGCCCACCCCCGCCCTTGCCCATCCCCTGCTGCCTCTGTCCTTGACTCAGGCAATGGTGAACCCCAAAGCCCAGGGAGGCTGGGAAGGAGGCATCAAGGCTAAGAAAATGGGGATGTCCCCTGGCGTGGGAATGCCCAGGGAGAGCGGCCCGATGCATCTCCTTCTCTGCCAGACCAGCTGGTGAACTCTGGAGGCCGGGGCTGCAGCTTCCACATCCTCTCAGCCTGGCAAACAAACGCCTTTCCATCCTTCAAGATCCAACCCAGATGTCCTTCATCTAGGAAGCCCCCCAAGAAATCCCCACCAAAGCAGATTGACAAATCGCTCCCTCTCTGAGCTCTCCAGCACTCAGACTGCCCTTAAAACTAAAAAAAAGAATCATTGTTTATTGAGTGCTTACAGTGACCAAGGCACTGTGCTGGATGCCTCACAGCCCTGACACCTTATTGGATTCTCTCAGCATCGCTGAGAGAAGGTTCCGTCACCAGCTCCTTTTCATCCAGCAGCACAGTGAGGCTTAGCGAGATCACATGGGTTGCAGATGGTGGGGCTGCATCTTCTGGACATGGAAGCTCATAGCTCTCTGGCTCTCCTGCTCAGGGTGTTTCAGCACCTGTTTCCCCTTCTGGTTTGAGAGCCCCCAGTGGGCACGGTCTGTGTCCCTGGACACCGGGCTCAGGGGGAGGTACTGACCCATGGACAAATCTTTGAACCTCTCAACCTGCCTTCACCATGATGAGGACCTAGACTGGTGTCTTGTATACAGCAGGCATTTGACAAATACTTGTGACATTGAGAACCCTTGATCCTAGTTGAGGCTGTCATAAACTTGCATATGACCTTAGGCGAATCTCTTCATTCCCCAGTCCTCAGTTTCTCAAGCTTTAAAAAGAAGTGTTTAGGGACTTTCCTGGTGGGCCAGTGGTTAAGAATCAGCTTTCCAATGCAGGGGACGCGGGTTCAATCCCTGGACGGGGAACTAAGATCCCACATGCCGTGGGGCAACTAAGCCCACGTGCCACAACTACTGAGCCCTCGCACCTCAAATAGAGAGCCCGTGTGCTGCAAACTATACAGCCCATGCGCTCTGGAGAGCTCGTGCCACAACTAGAGAAGAAAATACTCGCATGCCACAAGTAGAGAGAATCCTGAGCATCGCAACTAGACAGAAGCCCGCACACCACAACGAAAGATCCCGCGTGCTGCAACTAAGACCCGACGCAGCCAAAAAAAAAAAAATTAATTAATTAATTGAAAAAAAAGGAAATGTTTAGCAACAGCTCTCTTGGCTTCCTGTCTGCCTTAAAATTCTGTCCTTTGCTCTAGAACATGATACGGCGTATACCCCCCAACCAATTTCCCCTGTAACTAACATCTCACATCAATATGGTTCATTTGTTACAACGAATAAACCAATATCGATGTATTATTATTAACTAATGTCCATACTTTATTCAGAGTTCCTTAGTTTTCCCCTAATGTCCTTCTTTTGTTCCAGGATCCCACCCAGGATGCCACGTTACATTTAATCATCCTGTATCCTTAGGCTCCTCTTGGTTATGATAATTTCTCAGACTTTCCTTGTTTTCGATGACCTTGACAGTTTTGAGGAGAACTGTTCAGCTATTCTGTAGAGTATCTTTCTCCTGGAATGTGTCTGATGTTTTTCTCGTGATTACACTGTGATTATGGGTTCTGGGGAGGAAGACAACAGAGGTGAAATGCTACGCTCACCACATCATATTAAGGGTACATATTATCACAGTGACTTATCCCTGTTGATGTCGACCTTGACCACCTGGTGGAGGCAGTGTTTGTCAGGTCTCTCCAAGGTAAAGTTACCCCTCCACCCACCCATGCTGTCCTCTTGGGAAGGAAGAAAGTCGCTGTGAGCAGCCCACACCTAAGGAGCCGGGAGTTATGCACCCCTCCGTGACAGCGAGTATAGTATGAGCATTTTTTTCTTCTTTAGTATCTACTTTTCAAGTACTCCCACAAAACATTGCTACATTCCATCTCCCCAACAGGCCTGGGAAATGTGGGAGATGGAGACATTCCATGAGGTGGAAGCAGAGGCTCAGGGTGGGAGGGATCAGAGGTTGGGTCAGGCTCCGTGGGTCTTGCCTCTCCCTGTTGAATGTGAAAGACGTCCAAGGTCTGGGCAGGACAGGACCGCAGAGCCTGAGCTCCAGACCCAGGAAGGCTTGAAACTGAGGTCCTGCCCTCCCTTGCCGTGGCACATAGTCTTGCTGAGCCTCAGTTTTCTCCATCTGTACAATGGGGATAACAATAGCTCCTACATTGTAGTGCTGTGAAGAACAAACACCTTGCTACACATGGACCCCAGAACAGGGCCCTGCCCAGGAAGCTCTGCACACGGTGACTGGGCTGTTGTGACGATGATTATTTTTACAAGCATTCTTCGAAGACCTCCTGTTGCAGACTTGTCTCCTCTCTGCTCAGCAGGTTTCTAACCCCCTCTGATCCGTAGGGTCACAGCTCTGGCTGCAGATTTCCGCCCTGCCCTCTGCCCTCCTGCCAGGCCTGGCAGATCAAGGGCCCTGGCTCCTTTTATCCTTTCTCACAAACATTCTGAGATATGGCGGAAGGAGGCCTGGGCTGGAGGGGGGCTGGCTCTGCTTGCCGGTGACTCTCTGTGTGACCTTGGGAGAGAGTCTGTCCCTCTCTGGGCCTCTACTGTGGCCTGAGGGGAGTGATGTGATGAAGGGCTGAGTTTCTTGGGGGGCAGCCAGGTGTCTCCCCCATTTTCACGTGGACAGGGCTTTTCCTCCTGTGACAGCCCCTGCTTTGTCTCCAGACTCCCAGCTGAGAAATACGTTTGAACAGCACATTTCCCGTCTGTGAATGGGCCGTACAGCCCCAGAAGGTGAGTGTGTGTGGCGGCACTCAGAGGTCAACACTGTCATTTGTTTGTCATCACTTGGGCTCCACCTGCTCAGGCGCCCACTGTCTCCATCCTTTCCCTGGAGGTGGAAGGATGCTGGAGGAACCTGCTGGTGGCTGACCACCCCTGCCGGAGGCCGGCCTCTGAGGAAGCACATGCTCATTTGCTCCCAGCTCCTTTCGACTCTCATGGGGCTGGGGACGCTTCCCTAGCGTCCTGTGTCTTAGGCCTTCGGGCCAGTTTGGCCTCGCTCCTTGGGTCGCAGGTAGGTGCCCATGCACACACACCGATGTAAGCCGGGGGCTCGACCTCTGCTGGTCCTCAGCTGTGGTTGCCATCAGCCCAGAGGCTTCCAGACTGCTCCTCACTGCCCCTCAATCTGCCCCCCACTCAGTGACAGCACCTCTCCCCAGGCCCTTCTCTGTTCGCAACCCTCCATGGCTCCCCACTGCCTCCAGGACAGAAGCCAAGCCTGGCATTCAAGGATCTTCAGAGCTCCCCCCAGCCTCCCTTCCCTCACCCCAGCCCGCCCATCACGTGCTTCCAAACACAGCGTGTTTTTGGCCTCTGTGTCTTTGCTCATGCTGTCCCCCCGCCCAGAACACCTTCTCTTTTGTTCCATTTTCACCTGCAATTGCTTCCTCCGGCTTCTATACTCGCCATAGATGACTCCTTCTTTCAGCAGCCCCTCTTCGCCAACACACGTGCTGAGTTAGAACCCCTTCCTCCGGGCCCCACCAGCCCCCGATGCTTGTGCCTAGCACACTGTCACTCTTCCCTGCCCCTCCAGGCTGTGAGCAACTCCAAGGCAGACACCAGATCTGGTTTGTTCACTGCTGTATCCCTAGCATATAGCACAGACCCTAACACGTGGTAGATGCTCAGTAAATATTGACTGACCAGAGGAAGGAAGAGTAAGGCTTAGCCAGGGGCTGGTGGGTGGAGAGCATTCCAGACAGGGGGACCAGTGCAGAGGGCCTCAGGGCGGAATAAGCTTCTGTGATGGAGTGACAGCAGGGAAGCAGGCTTGACTAGGAGGGAAGGGGACCAGGGCTCGCAAGCGAAGCCTGAGCGGTTGGCAAGGGCCAGATCAGGCTGAGGCACTGGGCATCTCTGTGTAAACTGTAAAGTGCGGTGCCATGAGAGGTGCCAAGCCCACTCCACAGCCTCAAGCCAGAGCCTGCCCACTTTTTCACCTTATCCTGTAACCCTGAGCCCAGTTCTTCGAATAGACAACTCACAGCAAACCATCTGGGGAATGACAGGGCTGGTCTGGAATTTCCCACCGAGTGGTTGTGAAGGGTCAGCTTTCCAGCTGCTTTCCAAGGATGAGCTGGGTTCAGGGTGGGTGGGAGCCAGAGCCACCAGGGCCCTGGGTGAGGCGCAGGCGGTGCCCCTGATCCCGTGGCATGAGAAAGCTCTCGCCACAGGTTTGCTGCCAGTTGTGGCGGGCCAGGCCTCACCTCCCATGCTCCATCCTGCCCTCAGTTGTGGCTTTGACCCAGGTCGGGGGAAGGAGGGGAGAGGAGGTTTCCAGAGATACAGAACTGTATACAGCTGGTGTTCGCCATCTCTACCATGTTGACATCAATCACATCTGTCATCTGCTGGGTGTTTTGGGTTGGGAAATTATCCCTCTTGGCGTTCCAGGCCCAGCTCACACTGTGTATACCATCAGTGGTCAATAAGTGTTTGCTGTCCATTAATGATGACGAATGATTTACAGGTATTAAGCAATGAGTTTCTGTTTTACTAACTATCTTTTAAGCAAAATAGTGCACCAAGAGTCACTCACTGATCCACCAGGCCAGACTGTCAGCTCTTGCATCTACATAATCCTGGAAGGTGGTAGGATCGTTGCTCCCACTTTACTGATGAGTAAGTTGAGGCTCAGAGAGGGTGGGGTCACAGAGTCGATGAATGGAAGAGTTGGAACTCTTGTATGTGGATCCCTAGGCCGAGTACTCTCTCTGGCCAACCAGGCAGTGCCCACCCTGTGCCAGGCATGGGCCAGGCCATAGTCCCTGCCCTCTGGGTGGGGACAGATGCACCTTGAATGGCTTGGGGTGTGTCTCCATCAGAGGTTTGTCAGGAAGCATGTCCTGGAGGAAGTGGCACTTACTTAGGACCCTGATGGACAGGGAGGGCTGGGCAGCTAGAGATGTGGGGTAAGCATTCCTGGTAGGGGTTTACAGCCTGAGTGAAGGACCAGAGGGGTGGTTGAAAATAACGAACTCTTCCAACGCTCAATCATGAAACCACTGTGCCGGTCACATCCTCCTGAACGACCTCCTGAGAACCTCAGCCGCTGAGCCGAGCCAGTGGTGGCTCCAGGTGGAAGGCTGCATCTGTGCTCATAGAGCCGAGATGTGTCCCAGCTGCCCCCACTCCTCGAAGAGAGAGGGCAGGGTATGAAAAAGGCTCAGACATACTGGGTGTACATTACTTCATTTCATCCTCACGTGAGCCTTCTGAGAGGATCACTGTCTTTAGCCCATTTTGCAGGTTGGCACAGTGAGGCTCAGAGAAATGGCCTGCTCAAGGTCACATATCCACAAAGGGGCAGAGATGGGACTTGAACCCAGGTCTATGGGTCCCAAGTCTGTGCTTCTAAGCCCTCTGTCATCCCAGCTCTAGAAGAAGCTCAGAACTTTCAGTTGAACTCCTGGGGATGAATCTAGTGATATGCCAGGAAATATTTAACAACTAGCTTTCTGGAAGGGAAAAAGCCTTGATTTGTAGTGCTTGCTGATTTCCTAGGTGTTAGTACTTCCACCATGGCTATGTCAAGGTACCAACATGACATCATTGAACGTGGAGTTGGGAAGAGACGAACACAGTCTGTCGGAAGAGCCAGCTCCAGCACACCACTGGGTGAACAGCCCACCCCTAGCCCAGGCCTCCAGTAAAGGCCTCCAGGCCTGTCTGAGGAGTGAATGAAGGCTGAGAAACCTGCTCCTCCAGCTAGGGGCCCGCCCAGTATCCTGGGAAGCTGCGGTTAATCTTTAAGCCAGCCCTGCAAATATGTGGAGCCATTTCACCAGCCCAGGCTGGCTTACTGGTGCTGGCTCTGCTGCTGACCTGCTGTGGGGCTTCAAGCAGCCCTCTCCCCCTCTGGCCTCAGTTTACCAACCATAAGAGCTACGCTTCATTGAGCACAACCTCAGTCACCCTCACCTTTGTCAGTTTTAACTTTCCCAGGAGTCCTCTGTGGCCATGTTCACTCCTGTATCATAGTTGAGGGGACCTGGGCTGGGGAAGTTGATGGACTTGTACAAGGTACGGTGGGTGGGCAACTAGTCTAGATTTGAACTCAGATCAGTCTGGCTTAAGGCCTTGCTCATTCCTGGTCTCCTGGATACTATATTGTACCCTGAGGTCTTTGCCTCCCATATTCTAGGGTTCCCCTTCCAGCTCCTTTCAGGAGAAGCCCAGGCTGGTACCATTTGGCCCGGCTGGGCCTTACTTTCCCACCTGTGATACGAGAGAACTTTCAGAGAAGGCAAGTAGAGGCAGATGGTGGCATTTAACGCTGGATTCAGGCTCACCTTCCCTGTGCCGTCATTCCAGGAAGACATGTGAAGAGCCAAGGGTGGGGCACCCAGCCCCAAAAGGGCAGCCCTGAAGCCTGGGTCGGGAGATGGTGGGAGTGGGGGGAGGGGTCAGAGAGCGGTGCTGGGAGGTTTTGTGGCTAAACCAGCATTTCCTCAATGTCCCCTCCTTTCTCTGCTGCACTCCCTGCCCCCTGTGTCCAGATGTACTCAGTCTCTTTATCTACTTGGAAGTGTGATTGGCACTAAATACCTGCTTCAGCCCCCTCCTAAGCAGGAGTATCTGGAACTTGCTGACTTCGGATGGGCTGCCTTAGTTACTTTTCTTCTTTCTGATGCACATTAAAATGAATGTATATCTATTTAGACAAATGTTGCTCTTTTCCACACCGTCCTTCCTGCTTCAGTCTCCACTTTGGGAAACTCAGGTCAAGGCCAGGGTCTAAGGTCCGGTTCTTGTCAGGTGACTCCCTTCTCTGTGCCTCAGTTTCTTCATCTGTAAAATGGGGATAATCGTTGGCCCGCCCAGCCCAGTTGGTTGGTAGGAATAGATCCTAAAATTGACCTGAACCGCTTAGCCTGGCACCTGGCAAGAAGTGAGCGCTCCGTCAGTGCTGCTGTTGATTATTACTAATAATTTCGGGAGAGGTAGATTTGGGGTAAATGGGGTGGGTGGGCTGGGGGGGAGTTAGGGAGGGCATTTTGGCTTGAGGGCTGATGGGTGCCCCCAAGGGTAGGGAGCGCTCTCAGGGCGGGGTGGGGGCGGGGCTTCTGTGCCCGGTGCCTCCGCCCCCCATTCCCCGGCCCGCCGGGACCCTTGGCGTGGGGAGGTCGCGCACGAGTCTCTCCCAGGTCACTGGCGGGGAACTGTCCCGGCGCGCTTCCTCCTTCCTCCTCCTCCCGGCGGCTTGCCGGGCCCCTCCTCCCTGCTCGCGCGCTCCCTCCCTCCTCTTCCCCTCCCCAGGCCGCCGCCGCCTCCTCCTCCTCCTCCCTTTCTCTCTCGATCTGTCTCTCCCGGCCCGGAATCCATTCCGGCCTGGGAGCCGGAGCGGCCAGGCCGCCGTGTGCCCGAACCCCTGGCCGTCCGGCGGTCAGTCCTCCGGTGCGTCTGTCTGCCGGTGCGTGCGCCTGCCCGCCGGCCCAGGTGAGCGCCCCCCGGCCCTCCGCCGGCCCCCAGTCCCGGCCCGCGTGAGGGAGCCCCCGCCCGGGGACCACCCTGGCGTCGGATCGCCGGGCCGCGGGGGCTCCTGGCCCCCCCTCCAACCCCCACCCCCCCGGGCTGAGCAGCGATCCGGGAGCGCAGGGCGGGCGCACCGGGACTTGTCTGGCGCGGCCTTTTGTTGTGATGCCGCCGGGGGAGGGGGCTGGGTGGTGGGGGCGTAGAGGTCCGGTCCGCGCGGGGACCCCGTCCGGCTCACCGTCCCTCTACGGGCCCCCTGAGAGCAAGCAGCGAGCCGGGCCTGAGCCCCCGGGCCAGGTCTAGGCCAAATCTGAAATCTGAGCCAGTCGGCGCCGCCTCTGGCCGCGGCTGCCCGGCCTGGCGCCCCCAGCCCTGGATGGGGGGGTGGAGAGGGGGCGGACAGGGTGGGCCTGGGGGCGCCGGGTTGGGGGTGCCGGGCCGGGGCACCAGGATCTCCCTGTCCTCGTGGGGCCTCGGGTAGGGCCTGGTGCTGCCGGCCCGGAAGGGACTGGCCAAACTGCTTGGTCCCTGCTGCCCACAGCCCCCAGCCTCGCCTCTCGACAGGCCCAGCCGCCTGTCTGCTCAGAAGTTGGCAAAAGTTTGGGGATTTCGCCACCAGGCTGGGTCCATTTGTCCGCCTGGGCTGGGCTTGGTGGGTTTGAGTCCCGACAGGGACCACCACTTACTGGCCCTCCTGTGTGTCCTCAAACAGCTGCCTGCCCTCTCTGAGCTAGGGGTCCTCATCAGGCCCCGCTGCGGGCCTGGCTGGGCTTACTGGGCTGGTGGAAGCTTGGGGTGAACAGAAGGGGGTCACCTGTGGGGTAGCAGTTCGGCCTCTGGGGCCTTCAGGCAGACTTGAGAGTGGACGGAGCTCGTGCGTGGCCCTGGGTAAAGATTCCCGGGCTTCAGGGACTCTGTCCAATTGGGACAGTGCTCTCTGGGTCACCTGGGGTGAGTCCAGGCCCAGCCATAGTGCAGCTGAGACCAGACGATTTCAAGAATGGACCAGGCTGGTTCTGTTGCTGACCCTCATCTTGGCCTCCTGGCTGGGGAGACAAGACCTAGGCTTCTCGTCTCACTGGGTGACCTGGGCCAAGGGACTACCCCTCTGAGTCCACATGTGTGCAGTGGGGATCCTCAGGGGAAGACTGTAGGCACTTCTGCGGGGAGGGGCTTAGCATGTGGTAGGTGTTCAATAAATGAGCACTTCACTGGATGAATTGCCTAAAAAAGATGGGTGGGAGGTGAGATGGCTGGTCCTAGGGGGGTGGATTGGTGCCCCCAAAGCCACCTCCTAACCCTTGAGAAAGAAACAGCCCCGGCACAGTCTTGCCACCCAGCAGCTGTGTGACCTGAGACAACTCACTACTCCCTCTGGCCTCAGTTTTGTTAAGTATAAAATGGGCCCATGATAATGATAGCTGCTAACATCTACTGAGCACCTCCTATGAGGCAGGGACTCTTGTGTATCTCCATTTTGCTGGTGAAGAAACTGAGGCTCAGAGAGGGGAAGTGACTTGACCAAGCCACACAGTTTGAAGCTGCAGTGAGAGCCTAGACCTCAGAGTCCCTGGTCTGGCTGCCCTCGCACCCTTCCAGTGGTGGGGGAACTGGGGTTTCCCATTATGGGACCAGGCACGAGACAGTGTTGGAAAAGACTCTACTGATGAGTGAGTGAGTGGGTGGAAGCCACGAGGCCCTTTTGGTGGTGTGGTGATGTGGTCTTTCCACCCAGGGGAATGATTTACAGTGTGTCACCTCTTTCAGCTGACTGCCTGCCTAGGCCCTCCTGTGCGGCTCCCGGGCCTTTGCTGGTGTCCCTGCTGGGAGTGCCCTTTCCTCTAAGAGCTGCTTGTCTACTCTTGCTCTTTAAGGCTTAGCTTAAGGCTCACCTCTCCCAGGAAGGCCCCCCAGCTCTCTCCTCTCCTCCCCTCGCTTCTTCCCAGAGCGTGGAGTATCCCCAGCTCATAGCTAGTTCCTGCTTTGGCTTCTTCCCTGATTGTGACCTGGGGTTGGCGGGGTGGGGAGGGGGGCTTGTCTAGCTCCCCCAAAGCCCCAGGAGCCAGGGAGGAGATGGCTCAGTGGCCTGTTGACAGACCGCCCATCCCTGGTCCTCAACTGACCCCGTTTCCCCAAACCTGCCGAGATACAAGCATCCATGGCCCTGTATTGAGCGCCTACAATGTTCTAGGAGCTTTGAACTTGGGCTGAGCAGTGTGGCGATGGGTTAGCAGTGGGAGCTGTAGGAGGCCTCAGGAGGCTTCCAGGAGGTGGTGACAGGAGGGGGCAGCAGTTCCCTCAACAAAGAAGGGGCAGAGCGCTATTTCTTCCCTTCAGCTCAGACGCGCCCCAGGGCCCCTGGAGTTGTGAGGAGTGGTCAGCCTGGGTGGGTCCTTGCTGGGGAATTGTGAACAGGTCCCTGGCTGCCCAGAAATTTAAGTCTAGAGGGTGAGCCAAGTAGCAAACAGGTTGCCAAATAAATTAATATATAATCACAGATGTGATAAGGGCTCAGAGGGAGAGGCGTGGGGTGCAGAGGAATCTCGAAGGAAGCGTGGAGGAGTTGGCCAGGCGTGGAGCTAGGGGTAGGGCTTACCAGGCAGAGGGAACTCCAAATGTCCTGAGGTGGGGAAGCGTGTGCTGTTATGGAGAAACAATGAGAAAGCCTGTGAGTCTGGAGCATAGAAAATTAAGGGGAGTGGGTGAGAGGTGAGTGAGGGGGTGTTGTCAGCAGGACTGGGCCATGTGGGGCCATGTAGGCCTTGAGGAGGAGCTTGGCCTTCATCTTCCCACAGGGGGCTGATTGGTGTCCCCGGGGTTAACAGCCCCATGTTGGAGACCAGGGGTGCAGAGGTGACCAAGGCACCTGGTGGAAAATGATCTGTGGGCTGGACTCCAGGTATTCTGTGAGGGCCTAGATCAGATATCAAGAGGAGGAGGCATTTGAGGCTGGGCTTTGAAAGTAGCGTAGGAGTTCGGTAGCAGGAAGGCAGGAGAGGGTGAGAGCCAGGGGTTGGGGCAGTGCCATGCAGGGTGGCTGGAGGCTGGGAGTGAGGTGGGGAGCAGGGAGGGGTCGGCTGGGGAGATGGAGACAAAGGTAGGGTAAGGGCTCAGGACTCAGACAGGCTTGCGTTCAAGTTCTGACCGTGCCCGCCCGCTGTGTGTCTTTGGGTCATTCATTCTATCTTTCTGAGACTTAGCTTCTTTGTATTGAAAATGGGAACAGTAAATATCTTCCTATCAGGTGAGGGTTAAAGGAGGGCCGTATGCCCAGTGCCTGGAGCCAGCAGGTGCTCAGGAAATGGGACCTGCCTTGTATGGTGTGACACTGGGCGGGTCAGTTCATCCAATAGGTCTGGCCTCCCCAGCTGTCCGGTGAAGGCTTTGAGTGGATGATTCCCACTGATTCTGAAGGTGCTGGTCTAGGAAAGGATGCTGGCGGCCAAGGCCACCCGTATACTGGGTGACTTGAGTCCTGCTTTGCCCTCTGTGTGTGAGGAGGCTGAGCTGGGAGAGGTCTGCTGGTGTAGCCCATCCCAACGTCTTGAAAGCTTGCCTTTGGTGAGATTAGCCCCATTTTCCACATGTAAATTCTAAGACCCAGAGGGGAAGACACTTGTTAGGGTCTCCCAGTTGCCAAGTGACAGGGCCGCACCTAGGCTGTGGGGCTCTGGGCTCCTATTCCAGGGCTGGGCCTCCCGTGTCTCTGCAGGGCTTACAGCCCCTTCAAAGGCCTCCACCCCACTGCCCTGGGCTTTTTGACCGGAGCCTCATTTCCTGCCTGAGCTGTGTGGCCCCCGAGCCTCTATCTCCCTTTGGGTTCCCCCAGCCCTTTACTTTCCCTCCATTGCTCCTACCACCTTATCTCCATGGTAAACCACTCTGGTTTCCACTCGAGCCCCTAGAGGGGTGGGGGCCCCTTCCTTTGGGGGCATCTCAGTTTCCTCATCTATGAAGTGGGGTAGTATGAGTCATGGCTCCCAGGATGTCCCAAGGGGACTGAAGTAAAGCGTTTAGCACACATTAGCTCGATAGATAGGGGTGGGGAACAGCCAGACACCTGCTCGAGGCCATTGTTTTCTGGCAGCTGACACCCCCTTCCTGTGACTCAGTTTGTGAAGCTGTAAAATGGGCATGGAGGTTGCACTTAGTACGGCCAAAAGGAGGATGGCGTGAAGCTGTACCTTAGGCTCTCACCTGGTAGCTGGCTCTGCATCACTGTTCCTGGGGTGGATGACCCAGTAGGTACCTCCGCTGTGTTCAAGGCCCTGTTCCCAGCTGTCTGTCCAAAGGCAAATCACTCAGCCTCCCTGAACCTCAGCTTCTGCACACCTCCCTTGTGAGGATTAAATCAGAGAATGTCTCCCAGCAGCTTGAAACTATTGGATGCCCAGTAAATGTTACGTCTTTCTTTCCCCCTTCCCGTCCCTTGCGGGGACTCAGACATTACCCAGTCTAGGGATGGCCCAGGGTTAGGGTTAGGGTTAGGGTTAAGGTTAGGGCTCGGGTTAGGGTTAAGCCTAACCCAGACCAAGATTGCTGTGTTGAAAAACCTTCTGAGGTCCATTCTTGGCTTCATGGGAAAGAGTGCTGTGATAGATTAGTAATGTCTGCCCCAGACAGAGGATTAGACATCACTGTATGTGTGCCATGAGTTTGTCATTCCTGATCTATTCTGACCTTCTCTTTTCACAGATGGGGGAACTGAGGCCAGAAAGACCCAGGACATATTGTCCAAGCAGGGAGAAAAATGCAGATCTCCTATCTTTTTTTTTTTTTTGTGTGTGTGTTATGCGGGTCTCTCACTGTTGTGGCCTCTCCCGTTGCGGAGCACAGGCTCCGGACGCACAGGTTCAGCGGCCATGGCTCACGGGCCTAGTCACTCCGCGGCATGTGGGATCTTCCCGGACCGGGGCACGAACCCGCGTCCCCTGCATCGGCAGGCGGATTCTCAACCACTGCGCCACCAGGGAAGCCCCATCTCCTATCTTTTCATCCAGGGCTCGCCCCACCCAGCCAGCCTGTTCCTTCCCACAATACAATGCAGGGGATGGGGGACTGAGTCAAGGAGTAGATGATTGGGGAAGATCCCAGAGGTGGAAGCCAGAACCCTGATTTCCCCACCCCTTTCTGTGGGACCTTGAGCAAGTGACTGCCCCTCCAACCTGAACCCCAGTACCTCCCCTCCTCTTGAAACTACCCAGAGAAGTTCCAGTATAAAATGAGAAGCGAGAGAGGAGAAGAAGCTAGGTGATCTTGCCCGGGTCCTTTTCTCCTCTGGTCCTCAGTTTCTTCATCTGTCCGGCATGGGATCTTCCCTCCTGAGGCTCTGCGACAGGGATCTTAGCCGGGGTTCTCCAGGGGCTGGCCTGGCTGAGTCCTCTTCGATGCCGCGTGAGCCTGGCGATGTCAGCGGGGCTGTGGGGGGCTGTTGAGAGACTGTGGGGATGGGTCCTTGGAGTCCTCAGACCTGCTGGGCTCTGAGGCCGGCACAGGTGGTCTCCCGGCGGGGGGATGGAAGTTGGGGTTAGTGTGGTGTCGGGAAGCTCAGCCTCCCTGTCAAGGTCTGATTATCTTTTCTCCCGCTGCTTTATCCAAATTTGTGGCCTTGACTTTTACTCTGTCTGATGTCGATGTCCTCACTTGTGCCCTCTCCGGCCAGGTCATAGCAAGGTGACTTATTCCATTCTTTGTCCTATCCCTGGGGTGGATGGAATTTTTGTTTCTATTACACAGAAGAGGGAAATGAGGCTCAGAGAGGCCAAGGGCTGGGGCCGCAATCACCCAGCGGAGTGAGATGTGAGCCCAGACTTCTGGCTTCTGGTTGATGTGAGGCATCCGAGTCCCCCTGGGTGTGCGCTCAGCTTGGCTGGGCTCTTTCCCTGGGTCGAGGGTGGATGTGCTGCTGGGCGGGCAGGTGATCCTGACTTTCTGGGCTTCCAGCTCTGGCTGGTGGAGCTACACTCAGATCTGGAGGACTGGGATCTTGCTGGGATCCCCAGCTTCCAGGATTGGCCCATAATGGGCGCTCCATGGTTGCTCATGGACTTAAAGGGAGTGGAAGTAGCCAGACCTTTGGAGCGAACTGGTTCTGGTTCGAGTCCTGGCTCTGCCACTTGTTCGCTATGTGTGATTGTGGGAAAATGGTTGCTCTGAGCCTGAGTCTCCCCATCCCTGATGTGGGGACAGCAATGCCAGTACAGCTTTGACAAGGTGGCGTGAGGGTCAGGTGAGCGAATTTGTGTCTGCTCCGACGCAGGGCCCCCGCACAGTAAGTGTTTACGATTTCTGAGTGTCTGTGATTATGAAGGTAGTTCCCTGACGAGGCGGGAATTCTGGGTCTCTGCAGGTCAATTGATCCAGGAACGCTAGGGCTGAGACTGGACGCCTGTGTTCAGGCTAGTCCTATGGGGTGGGGCTGGTGGGGAGGTTAACTAGAGACAGACAAGTTTGGTGGCTGGACCTACTGGAAGCCCCCATCTCCAGCCAGCCTCCCTGAGCCCACCTCCCGCCTCAGCCCTTGCCCTCCTGTGGCTTGTCAAGGCCTCCCAGTGCCCTGAGCCCTGGCATCAAGGCCCCCTCACTGAATGGGTCCATCTCTCTGAAGGTGGCTGCCCTTTGAGCACTGGGTGCTTTGCACCTTTGCCCACGTGGCCTGGAGGCAGGGGCTGTTACTGCTCTTGTGGTTTGGGGAAGGTCCCCAGCAAAGGCCCCTGGGGGTGCTGGTGGTCTGGGCTGAGCTCTTTCCTCTGCTTCACCCTGTCACCTCCCACACTTCCCTTTCACTCAGGTGACCCTTTAGCCTTTCTGAACCATCAGCTGCCTTCCTGCTGGCCCTGGGTTTTCCAGCATCCATGCTTTACCCTGTGGGTCCTGCTGCCTGGTGTGCCCTCCCTCTCCACACCCATCATGGCTAAGATGCCTCTGCCTCCGGAAAGCTTTTGTTGACCATCCTCTCTGCCCCAGCCCAAGTCCATGCTTTCACGCTCCCCTCTTCTGCACCTGCCTTGCCCATTCTCTGCCCTCCCTCACGGCTGTAGCACATTCTGCCTTAGATGGCGAGTCATAGGATTCTTTTTGCCTCTAAGGGAGTACGGTGATAGTGATCACTCCCAAGGGTGCCACACTTTACAGTTTACAAAGCACTTTCCTCAATCACCTCTGGCCATCCCCAGCAGGGCTGGGAGGGAGACAGACCATCATAAAAATCTTCATTTGGGGAATTCCCTGGCGGTCCAGTGGTTAGGACTCTGTGCCTCCATTGCAGGGGGTGCGGGTTCGATCCCTGGTCGGGGAACTAAGATCCCGTAAGCCACGCAGCATGGCAAAAAAAACCCACTTCATTTGGCAGATGAAGAAACTGAGGCCTCAAGGCAGGGTTATGCCAGACACTACTCTCTCTGCTTGGGCAGGTGGAACTGAACCACCCTCCCCGCATAAGCCCTTAGTCCTTCCAGTGAGGAACTCCTCTTTCAGAGCCCTGTGGAAGCCTCAACTTATTATCAAAAGGAAGATCCGGAAGTTCAGAGAGGTGAAGTGATTTGTCTGAGGTCACACAGCCTGGAAAGCTGGCAGAGCTGGGAGGGTTCTGTCTAGGAATTAGAGAAGAGGCAGGTTGGGCCCCCCTTCCCACCCCTTCGGAGTGGAGAGTCAGATACCACCCGGATCCTGAAGGAACAGTGAGCCCAGTGGCCCAGCCCTGAGGATTCCTTCCATCGTCATCTGTTCCTTGAGCACATAGTTGAGCCCTTGCCCAGTGCCAGGCGAATGGCTGTGTCTGGTCCCCACAGCATCCCTGCGAGGCAGCAGTTCTGGCCCCATTTTACCAAAGAGGAAACTGAGGCTCAGAGGAGCAAAAAGGCTTGCCGAAGCCACCCAGTGCATGGATTTGGACCCAGGACCTCCTCAGCACCGTAGGCCTGCCCTGCCTCCTCTGGACTGAGCCCCACTCTGCCTCCTGCCTGACCCCTGACCTCTCCTCCAGCCCCTCCCTGCCGCTCCTCTCTGGGCAGTGTGAAGGCCAGGAGCCTCCTCTGGGAAGCCACCCCGCCCCTAGCCCCACGGGTTTCTCCTCTACCTCCATATTAGCTGTGTGACTTTGGTGAGTCAGCTCACCTCTCTCTGCCTCAGTTTCCCCATTTGAAAAACAGGCCCGATGGCAGTATCCACATCACAGACTTGTTCTAAGGATCGAGTGTGGCACTATGCGTGATGCTCTGAGCAATGCCAGCACGTAGTAAATGCTCAATAAGTGTTAACTGTTTTATAATTTGTTTCAACCTGGGGAGGAAGGGAATCACAGCCCCATTCTCCAGATAGGAAAACTGAGACCCAGAGAAAGGAAATAGCATCCACCAGACCACAGGGGGATGTCACAGCCAGAAGGTTCCTGTGGCACATCTCACTTTCCAGATGGGGAAACTGTCCCCTTCCAGGACTCAGTTTTCTCATCTGTGCAGTGGGTCTGTGCATATCTGAGGGGAGATAGTTCCATCACTTTGTACCAATGTGGCTCCTCAGTCCTCAGCCACCCTAGGGTGGGGGGTCAGAGGGATGTAGGGGCTCTTGTTCTGTCCCCTGTGCCCTGTGGGGCTGTGCCCTGTGTTCTCTGGCCCTGAGTTATGCCAAGTCCCCAAGGCTGGGCCTGCCTAGGAAGCTGAACCAGGCCCTGCCAGGCCTTCTGGGTGCCCTCTGGCTGCCGCCACCCAGGTCCCACCACATCACCTGGTCCACCTGCCTCCTCTGCTCTGTGTCCTGGGCAAATGGCTTCTCTTTTTGAGCCTCAGTTTCCTTATCTGTGAGATGGGGTCAGGAGTCTTTTCCTCACAGGACTGTTGGGAAGATGTGATAAGCTCATTCTCCCCAGATGCCTGCCCATGGCGGGCTTATAGAAAGTGCCCAGTCCGTGGCTACGGTTACAAGGATTGGCAGGATTCTGACTAGCAGCAAGGGGAGCAGCATTCCAGGCAGAGGACCCGGCTGAGCAAAGGCTGGGAGGTGGGATGGTTTAGGGAGCACCCCATGGGTGGGTGGGGGAAAGTGGGAGAGGACCCGCCACCTTCCAGGATTGGGGCCAGCCCTGAGGGAGGTGGGCAGGGTGTCAGTGCCGACTGCGGTGGTGTCGACCTCCCCACCCTCCAAGCTTCAGATCTCCTTTCACAGCTTCGGGAGCAGCCACCTGCCCTCCCCACCCCCACCCCTGCCAGGTGTTCCCGGAGGCCCTGGAACCAGATGAGCCACAGTTCTATTTGGGGACAATTCTGCTGTTCCCGTTTCTCTCCTGTGCCCTAGTTTCAGAAACGACGTGGGTTTGGTTACCAGTTGGCCGTTGGTGGAAAGCCCTCTCCCCCACTCCGCCCCTACCTTAGATCTGTGGTCAGTGTGGGCAAGATCGGACTCAGTACTGCCTCTGGGAGCTGCTCCAGGCTTCTGCCCCTGGGGTCTCCAGGCAGGGAGTCGGCAGCTGGACTTCTGATTACCTGCTGGTGAGGTCTGGGCCTTGTGCTGGGTGCTGGGGACCCCAAAGATTCACTCTGGGAGCAGCCTACAACCTGGGGGAGCCAGACACAGACCCTGATCCTTGCCCTACCATGAGGTAGGAACCATATGAACTGGGGCAGCTATTATGATAACAGAAGGGCTTTGCAGAGGAGGTGATAACCTGGCCTGAAGCTTAAAGGGTGAGCAGGAGCTCATGAGGGGAAAAGAAGGGCGAGGGCCTACCAGGAAGAAGAGAAAGCATGAGCAAAGATCTGGAGGTGGGAAAGAGCCTGATGTGTGTCCACGTAGCCTGGGGAGGTGGGGAGCGGTAGGTCAAGTACAAGGTATTTAGACGATGTCTCAGTTGATCAGGCAAGGCTTTGGCCTGGGGCTGCTGGGAGCAGGGCAGGCCTCCTGCTGAAGGTGTAAAGGGAGGACAGAGAGAAGGATCAGGCCGGGCTCAAGTGCTCAGTTACTGTTGCCAAGTGAAGGTAGCCCACAGAGGCTGGGGTTTAAGATAAGGATCAAGAACCCCTGCCTGGGACAGAGGGTAGGGGCTGGTCTGGGGTCTTGGAGGGAGTGGGTCAGGGAAGACTTCCTGGAGGAAGCGGTACATATGACATACCTGGAAGAATGGAATGGTTCTCTGGGAGCAGGTGGAGCTTGAGAAAGGCCTGAAGATGCAGTGTGAATAGTTGCTCTTGTTGGAGCTCAGAGGAGTGGTAGAGTTTGGCCCTGAGAGGTGGCTGATGCCAGTCCATGGAGGGCTGGGAGTACCTGCCTGGAGAGACTACGCACTGCCCTTGGGCAGCGAGGAGAGGCGCGGAGGAGGCGGGACAGAACTGATTTGTCTGGTGCTGTGGGTAGTGCCCAGCTGAGGGTAGGTGTCCCGTCAGCAGTGTGGCTTTGGTGAAGTGGCTCTGGTGACTGCCCTGAGAGCAGATGGGCCTGGAGAGAAGGTGGGTGGCAGCCAGGTAGGTGGCAGGTCTGGGAGCGACAGGGGAGCGGCGGGTGAGGGGTGGGGGGTGTCTGCCCCCTGGTTTGCCTGCCCGCACAGCCGTTCCCTGTGCACGCCTGCCTGGCAGGAAGCGGTGGAGACGTGTTGGGGCCGGCAGACTCCAGAGGCACCTGGGGCACGGGCTGGGCGTGGGGCGAGGGCTCCGGGGTTCAGGGCCCGACCTCCCTCCCTTGTTGGGTAAACCTCGCCAGGGTGGTAGTCTCCTGGTAGCGTGAAGGGTCAGGCATGGTTGCCCACTTGTACCTCCAAAAGGCCCCTCCACCCTGCTGAACCCAGAGGGTCTATACTCCAGACATGGTGAGTTGAGAGCTGTGGCTGAAGACTCTGGTGCCAGGTGGGCCTGGGTTTGAATCCCAGCTTTGCTCTTTACTGGCTGGGAGACCTTGGCCAGATAACATTGCCTCAGTTTCTATATCTGTAAAAATTCGGGTCGTCCTAGAACCTCCCTCCTAGGGCTCCCAGGGAGGATTAATGAGATTTTAGAAGGCTGTGCCCAATACTGTGTCAGTCCCTGGGATCTGGCTTTGGAGCTGTTGGCCCAGCTGACCGGGGGTGCCGGGACCTGTTGGGAGGCTGAGGGGCAGCTTCCGGTCTGCCCCGGGCTCTCAGCACTGAGGACAAAGCTCCTTTGTGGTGGGACAGATGGAGTCTGGGAGCCCCCCCTCTTTGGGACCAGAGGGCCATCTGCCCCGCCTTCTCACCCAGTTCCCCTGGGGGGAAGGAGCTTCCTCAGACCGAAAGGATGGGAAATGAAAGTCGGGCTGTGCGGGAGGAGAGGCTGCAGTTGCAGAGCCAGGCTGGTGAGCTTGCATGCACGCTTCCCTTCTCCGGGCCACCTTTTCAGAGCCCCGGGCATCCCTGGTAAGTCCCAGGCCCACTGTGTGTGCCCTGTTCACTTATCCATCCATCCATCTATCCATCCATCTTATCCATCTATCATCCATCCATCCGTCCCTCCATTCATCCTTTTGTTCATTCATTCAGTAATTACCAAGTACCCACTCCATGCTATAGGCCCTGTACTTTGGGCCAGTGTCTGTTCTGACCAGATGGCGCCGCAGCATCCCAGCTGTTAACTATTTTGAATATTACGCCCACTGCAGAGTATTCAGCTGTGAGTGAGACAGAAGTGGCCCCTGTCCTCATCAGACATGTAGTCATATGGTATGTTATGTCATCAGACCCATGGTCCATGCCTGGAAGGAGAAGTTGAAGGTTCTCACTTGGGCTGGGGGAGGTCAGAGAAGCCTCCCGTGAGGAAGTAGCTTTTGAAATGAGGCTCAAAGAGAGAGTGGAATTGGCTGGGTGTGTTGCTATTTAAAACGGTGGTCAGGAAAGCCCTCTCTGAGCAGGAGACGTTTGAGTAAAGCACCTGAAGGAAGTGAGGGAGTCAGGCATTTGTCTGGAGGAAGTATGCTCTGGGTGGAGGGAACAGCAAGTGCAAAGGCTCCGAGGCAGAAGTGTATTGGGTTCTTAGGGAAAGGGGAAGTGGCCAGTGTGGGTGGAGCAAGAGTGAAGGGGGTGGGGCTGGGAGTGTCCACTGCAGGACCTCGGAGGCCCCCCGCGAGGACTTTGTCTTTTGTCTTGGAGTGTGGGCTGTGAGGGGTGTAAGCAGGAGTGATGGGTTCAGATGGACATTTCAGAAAGGCTCTCTGCCTACAATTGGCCAGCCTGGAGGGCTGGACGAGGGGGTGACCGTGGTGGGAGGGAAGGAGGTGGATTCAGGATGTGTTTGGAGGTGAGACTGACAGGGCTTGGAACTGGATTACATGGGGCACAGGAAGAATCATCCTTCCTCTCTTGAGCTGCTGGTGATGAGGGGCTGAGTCTCCGCCACAGACCACTGGGCTTCTGGTTCATGTTCACTCTCCCTCCCCCTAATCCATCTCGAGGCACGTAGGCCCAGCAGCTTCTCCACCTTGTCCTGAGGGTTGGACTGAGTCTCCCAGTTCCCGTGGCTTTAAACAGCGGTATCCCTTAGGCAAAGCTGGCAGGATCCTACCCATTTTACAGATGAGAGAACTGAGGCTCTGAGTGGTACACCCATGGCCTGGGTTACACAGTGGGGGCAGGGTTGGGGCTTGGCCTCTAAGGGCTCAGGAGGATCAATGGATTTGGGGAATATGGGCCCTGCCATTTCAGGGGGTACCTGAGATTTCTTTCCTACCCTGAACTGTCTTGGGGAGATAGAGGCTGCCCAGGGGTGGGGTGGGGGGCCTGAACTACAACTTGCCTCAACTAGGCCTCAGTTTCCTCTGCTGGGAAATGGGCACAGCAACAGTCCCTACCTCACAGTGTTGTTGGGAGGACCAGGTGAAACAGTGCATGTAAAGCTGGATGCCAGGCATAGAGTTAAGTGTTCAGTGATCAGCACGTATTTTTTTAAATTTATTTTTAAAATTTATTTTATTTTTGGCTGTGTTGGGTCTTCATTGCTGCGCGTGGGCTTTCTCTAGTTGTGGAGAGTGGGGGCTACTCTTCGTTGCAGTGTGTGGGCTTCTCATTGCGGTGGCTTCTCTTGCTGCGGAGCATGGGCTCTAGGTGCTTGGGCTTCAGTAGTTGCAGCACGCAGGCTCAGTAGTTGTGGCTCGCGGGCTCTAGAGCACAGGCTCAGAAGTTGTGGTGCACGGGCTTAGTTGCTCCGCGGCATGTGGGATCTTCCCGGACCAGGGCTTGAACCCGTGTCCCCTGCACTGGCAGGCGGATTCTCAACCACTGCACCACCAGGGAAGCCCTCAGCAGGTATTTTTATCATTGTTGTTTCTGTGGGGAGTAAGGACGTGTGTGAGTCCGGGCTCTGCCCATGTCTATCCTCAGAGGTGGGCTTTGGGGGCAGGGCTGGAGTCACCGAGGTGGCCTCTTCTAGATAAATCGGCACCGTGGGATGGAGGGTCCCTGGAATCCATGCCGAGCACTGCTTTCCACCTGGGGAAACGGTCCTGAAAGGGCCACGATTGGCTCAGGGCCGTGCAGCACCGTGGGGCAGAGCCAGGCTTTACACCAGGTTCCCTGCTGCCTTGTCCTGCTCCGGCGCCGGCCACTTCCCGGCCTTGCCCTCCTATCTCGGGCTTCTAGGCTGTGGACGGATCCTAGCGGGAAGGGATCCTGCCCTTTACAGAGCAGGGCAGGGCCTGGGGTCTGGAAAGGGATCCCCTTACTGCCCAGGAAGAAACCCAAGAGCCGCTCGGGCCAGAACAGTTCTGTCTGCACGGGGTCGGGATTAGTGGGAGTGGCGCCGTCCGCTCGCTTAGCTTCTCCCTCCCCGAGCGGCGGGTCCCGGCTCGGGCAGCACCCCTTCATCTGCCCGCCATGCCAGCCTGAGCCTGCAGCGCCCGCCCCGCCCTGGCCGCACTGGCAGAGCCGGTTTGAGGCCTGCCAGCCCTGAGTGTGTTCGCGCCGGGAACACGGGACCAGACACGTTCTGGTTGCCCTGGAACACGGACAGCCCCTGGCTCACGCTTCACTCACTCCTGGCTCATGCAGCAGGCAACCCCGGTGCCCGTGCCATGCCTGCGGCCGTGCCGGGTGAGGCTCGGGGTCTACAGCTGTCTCAGACTTGCACACTGTCCCATGTAACCAGGGTGGTCAGAGGCTCTGCCACGGGGACATGCCAGGCAGTGGCAGGAGAGTGCAGTGGTCGGAGCATAGGCTGTGGGGCTGGGCAGACCTGGGGCTGAGGCCTGTATCTCTTTATTTCCTGGGGCCCTGGGTAGGACCCATTCATCCCTCCCTCCCTCCTTTCCCCCCTCCCTCTACTCCTCCCTCCCTCCCTCTATCCATCCCACCATCCTTTTCTCCCTCCCTCTCTCCTTCCATCCCTCTATCCCTCCTTCCATCCCTCCCTCCACCTACCCCTCCCTCCCACAAATATTTACTGAGCGCCACTATGTGGCAGACAATGTTCTAGAGGCTGGAGATAGAGCAAAGAACCAACCAGACAAAAATCTGTGCTCTCACAGAGCTGACATCCTGGTGGGGGAGACGAAAACACAGCAAATAAGGAAGATCTGCACGTGGTCTGTTACAACGTGATAGGTGTCACGGGTCAAACGTAAAGCTGGGAAGACTGGCTGGGTTGTACGGAATGGGTTGTAATTAGATAGGATGGTGGGCCTGGGGGTGGGGGGCGGGAGGGGAGACCTCTCCCAGAAGCTCACCTCCCAGGAGGGGAGGGAGGAGCCATGTAGCTCCCTGGGGCAAGAGAACCCAGGTAGAGGGAACAGCCAGTGCAAAGATCGGAAGCTAGTGGTAGGCTGGAGTGTTGGAGGAACAGCGAGGAGGCTAGGGGAACAGAGCAAGCACAGGGAGGATGACAGGAGGAAGGGCCATAAGATGCGGGGGTGTCCAGCGCAGGGAGAATGACAGGAGGAAGGGCCGTAAGATGCGGGGGTGTCCAGCGCAGGGAGGATGACAGGAGGAAGGGCCGTAAGATGCGGGGGTGTCCAGCGCAGGGAGGATGACAGGAGGAAGGGCCGTAAGATGCGGGGGTGTCCAGCGCAGGGAGGATGACAGGAGGAAGGGCCGTAAGATGTGGGGGTGTCCAGCGCAGGGAGGAGGACAGGAGGAAGGGCTGTAAGATGCGGGGGTGTCCAGCGCAGGGAGGATGACAGGAGGAAGGGGCCATAAGATGCAGGGGTGTCCAGCTCAGGGAGGATGACAGGAGGAAGGGCCGTAAGATGCGGGGGTGTCCAGGGAGGGCCTCTGGACCCTTCTGATGTTGGCTCTTTCCTCCCAGTGAGGCGGGGGCCGCAGGAGGCCTTCTGAGAGCACCTGGCTGCTGTGTGGCGAGCAGACTGGGGGCTGAGGGTGGAGACAGGCGGACCAGAGGGACGACTGCATTGGTCCAGCGAGGGGAAGGGGTGACAATGGTTGGCCCAGGCTAAGGCAGTTGATGGGGCCGTGGGGGGTCCAACATTGTTTTGCATTATTTTATTTCATCTTCCTTTTTAAACTCTTTATTATGGAAGCATATTAGTATAACAAACCCCATGAACCTGTCACTGAGCCCCAAGTACCGCCCATGGCCAGGCCTGGCCCCTCCAAACCTGTTCTGTGCCACCCCCTTCCTGTGTCATTTTATTTATTTATTTTTTGCAGTACGCGGGCCTCTCACTGTTGTGGCCTCTCCTATTGCGGAGCACAGGCTCCGGACGCGCAGGCTCAGCGGCCATGGCTCACGGGCCCAGCCGCTCCGCGGCATGTGGGATCTTCCCGGACTGGGGCACGAACCCGTGTGCCCTGCATCGGCAGGTGGACTCTCGCCCGCTGCGCCACCAGGGAAGCCCCCTTCCTGTGTCATTTTAAAGCAAATCCCGCACGCATGTCTTCCTTCACGTGTAAATCTTTCAGTATGTATCTCTAAAAGATAAGACTCATGTTGAGAAAGTAGCCACAAAAACCATAATCTACCTGAAAGAAATGCACAGTAGTTCCTTAATATCAGCAAAATCCCCTTCGTCCCCAGATATATTTTGAGGTGAAGCTGATGCCTCCGGGCCTCCCTGTCTTTGCCGTTTTAAAGCGAGATTCATAACGGCCCCTCCTCCCAGGCTGTTGTGAGATAATCCAGGTAAAATACTGAGCACCGGGCCTGGCATACAGTAGGTGCTCAACAGGTGCCAGCTGCTACTCTTATTGGTTAATGGCAAATACTTACGGCACATTTGCTAAGGTCTGGACTCTGTTCTAAGCCCTTTACAAATATGACTTCATTTAATCCTCACAACAATCCTTGGAGGTAATTATTATTTTTGTCCCTATTTTATAAGTGAGGAAATGTAGGCACAGAGAGGTAGAATAACTTTTCCAAGGTCACACAGCTAGGAAGGGTCAGAGCTAGGTTTTGAACCCAGACAGTACAACTTTGTTTTTTTTTTTGGCTGCACCGCACAGCTTTCGGGTCACAGTTCCCCGACCAGGGATTGAACCCAGGCTATCACAGTGAAAGCGCTGAGTCCTAACCACTGGACCGCCAGGGAAGTCCCCAAGCAGTACAACTCTTAGTCCCCATGTGATGGAGGCTATGTGAGCCCAGAAAAAGAGAAGTACCTCTCTCAGTTGGAGGGTAGGCAAGGTCAAGTATGACCTGTGGTCAGGCCCATAGGGTGCCCTGGAGTTCATGGGGGGCAGGGGGAGATGGGTGGTGAAGCCTCAGGAGAGGAAACAGCGTGTGCAAAGGGCTGGAGGCTGGAGGGTAATTACGAGTCCAGGGAGGGTTAAGTGGTGGGGAGGAGGGAGCGTACAGCAGACGCCCCTCCACCCTTGGCCTTGATCCCATGAACAGCCCATAGGAGCATTAAGGGTTTTGGCTCTCTTGCTGACCACTGTGCTCAGCTCAGGCTTGGATGCCTTCTCCCCCAGAGACCTGCCAGAGCCCCCATTTCATGGATGAATAAAGGAAGGCCTGGACCTTCCTGAGGTCACATGTCCAGGGCGGCACCTGTGAGCTTTGAGTGTGTGGGGTTGAGCACAGGGCCGACAGTGTCGAGGGGCCTGGCCGCCAGGTGCTTCTGCCCACCTGTGTCCCTGGACGGAGCTCCTGCGTGGGTGTGGGCGGGGGCGGGGACGAGGGGGCACTATGTGTTCCCAGAGCAGGGAAGCAGCCAGAGCTGCTGGCAGGAATAGCGGGCACCGTGGGCAGGGGCCGGCTGGCATCTGTCCCCCCAAGGCCTGTCGGCCATCAGCCAGCGGGGGTGGAACCACGGGGGCGAGGCCTGGGAGACATGACCTTGGAGAGGCTGGGAGAGAGCAAGACGTGTCACCTCAGTGTTCCCTGTGGTCACCACTGATGCTGGGGGTCTGTTAAGGAATCCTTGGCATGCCAGGGCCTTTGTCCAGGTGCAGATGCTGAGGCCCAAGAGGGGGCGTGACTTGACGAGGTCACATGAAGATTCTGATGGAGGCCTTCCACTTAGCCACATGGTGGCCAGCCCTCATCTGGCCGGGCCAGGTGGTGTCTGGTTGGGTCCCTGGGACTTGCCTAGCCTGTGGTCCTTTGGGGCCAGCATCTCCTCTTCTAGCTCCTCCTCAGCCCAGCGCTCCTGGGCCTGGTGCCCCAAGAATCTTATCTTCAGTCTGGGTCCCAGTCCCACACCCTCATTCAAGAGCTGGCCTCCGCCTTGCTGTGTGACCTGAGGCTGACTGCTCTCCTCTCTGAGCCTCCACTTCCACATCTGTGAAGGGGGAGATCTCCCAAAGCTCTCTGAGATCAGGGCTGTGGCCTCCTGGCCTGTGAGCTGCCCTCCCCATCCACCTGCCAGGCTGCCTGGCCTGGATTCTGGGGTAGAGGGTGTCAGGGGGGTGGGGTGTCAGTGAAACCTCCCAACCCTGCCAACCTCACCAGCCCCAAAGATGCTCCATGGCAGGAGGAAGTGCCCTTCCTCTTGGGTGGGGGCCTTGGAGAAGGAAGACAGTGGGTGTGGGGAAGATGGAGGTACCCACTGTGTGCCTGTCTTTCCCCCCATTTTGCTGCTGGAGAAACTGAGACTACATGACTTAAACTGACATGGCTCTTTGCCTTTCTTTAAATGGTCCCACCTCTGGGCCTTTGGCCAAGTAATCCCTTCTGCCTGGATCATGCTTCCCCTTCCTCTTTTCACAAACTGCTCAGCCTTTGGACCTTAGCTGAGATGTCCCCTCCTCTGGGAAGTCCACCATGGTTTAGGTGTCTCCTCTGAAGCTGATCACTGCGCTCTGATAGGATCACTGTGGGATGAAGCCTCAGTAACCTCCCCCCCCCCCCCGCCCCCATCCCTCCCAGCACACTCAGGGGCCTGAGAAATTCTTCATGGGCTTCTCTCTCAAATTTTCAGGTCTTTCTGACCTAAATTGCTGGACGGGTCCCTCTCGGGGCCTCCCTCCGACCTCCTCGTGCCTGGACCAAAAGCCTGCAGCGACCCAGTTAAGCTGGAACCCACTCAGTCCAGACCTGCACATCTGACCTTCCTGCCTCAGGGCCTTTGCACTCCACTTCCTGGCTGGGGCAGTTTCCTGGAGCCCTGTGTGCTCATGTGTAAAATGACTGTGGCCATAGCTTGTTCCAAGGCTGTTGGGAGCATGGAACGGGTAGTGTGAACCCCAGGTGGGAGGGCATGAGGGGGAAAGGTGTGGTCTCCACACCGCCATCAGCATGCCCCATTCCACCCCACCAGCCTGCACTGGAGCAGCCAATGGTGTTGAGTTCTGGGGAGGGGGCTGAGCTGGCCGTGGCCCTGGCTTCTTCCTTGGGTCCTTCCCAAGTGACCCAAGGGGTGGCAGCCCCCCTTCAGGGAGAAGCTCAGAGAGGGAGGAACTTGTCACTTAGCTGCTAAGAGGCGGGATTTTAATCACATCATTTAACCTGTCTGTGTTTCCGTTTCCTCTTCTGTAAAATGGGGTGATAAGAATGGCACATAGGAAAAAAAAAAAAAAAAGAATGGCACATAGGGACTTCCCTGGTGGTCCAGTGGTTAAGACTCTGCGCTTCCCTTGCAGGGGGTGCGGGTTTGATCCTTGGTCGGGGAACTAAGATCCTGCATGCCACACGGTGCGGCCAAAAAGAAAAAAAAAAAGCGCTAAACGAATATTAGCTGTTGCTACTGCCCTTATTCTTATTACTGTCATTATTGATGTTCCCCTGCTCTGAAGCAGGACTCCCTTCTATATTCCGAAACCACTTGTAGAAAAACACGTCAGTTGAGCACGTCATTCTTTTGAGAGTCTGAAGGAAGAAAGGGAATCAGAAGATTCCTGCCTACGTGTGGGAGGCTCCAGGGGAGGCAGGAAAGGGTCACAGCCCCCACTTTTGGGATGGGCATGATGGGCCGGCACCCTCTCCCACGCTCCTCCAGCCTCAACTTCCTCCCCTGTGGACACGGGCCAGTGCTGGTGGTACCTGCCCCCTAGGGCTGTTGCGAGGAGGGTGGGGCATCAGCTGGGGACCTAGCTTTGGAGGTTCAGAAGGGTGACAGTTTCATTCCGTAAGTGGTCCTTCTTGGACTGTGTGGCCTTGGGCCAGCCACTCCCCCTATCTTGGCCTCCATTACCCTAGTAGAAAAAGGACTGACTGAGGGCCCTGCTTAGTCCCTGGTGTAATAACTCCCTTCGAGAGCCCAGCTGGGACTGGTGCCCTTGGGGAGAGGGGCCAAAGTGGCCTGGCGCCAGGAGAGCCAGGATCCCCAGCTGGTCCTCTGCTGTCTTGGATGGTGGCCTGGGCAGCTGACTTGGCTTTTCTGAGCCTCTCTCTGTTGCCTTCTCTGGGAGATGGGGGCTGATCGTCCCTGTGAAGCAGGGTCCTGGTGGGAACTGGAGAGCTAAACAATAACAATGGAAATAATAAGGTAGCAGTGGTGGTCGCGCCCCCCCCCCCCCGCCCCTTTATCCAGCATGGCCTGCGTGCCCAGGGCACACGTGGTTAGCTCATTTGCTCTTGCAACTGTCTGGGGTGATTATGGATGTCTCCATGGTACTGAAGGAGGCTTTGGTTGACTTGCCCAGAGTTCTCCCAGGGCCACAGCAGGAGCCCCCTTAACCAGGATGCTGCAACCCGCCTGACTCTGATGGGTGCCTGATGGGACCTTTTTGCTTCCTCCTCTCCAGAGGCAGGACAGATGGACTCAAATGGGCTGTGTCCCTCCTGCCGCCCCTCCCCCCCATTCCCCACACAACCACCACCACCCACTCCTCCCACCCCCGGTTGGGCCACTGTTATCAGGAGACATTCCTGGACTGGCTGAGAACAGCTTCACCTTGGGTGCTTTTGAGAAGGGATGTGACTGCTGATACAGGCCCTGGCAGTGGCTCCCTTGGGCGATGGGCCCTGGGACCTGAGGCTACGGAGCCCAGACAATCCGAGTCTGCCTGCCAATGCTGTCTCTTATGAGCCGTGTGACCTTAGGCAAGTAACTTGACCTCTCTGGACCTCAGTTCCCTCATCTGCAAAATGGGGCTGACCACATAGGACTGCAGAGGGTTCACCTGGGCTCGTAGATGTAGTGCACTTCTCAGCATGGTGCCTGGCACACAGGAGTCTCTCTACCCATCAGCCAGGTGCTGTTATCATCTGAGAACCAGTTGTCCCTCCTCTTTGTTGGGGACCCCAATTTAGATGGCATCTTTATGCACCTTCTGATGCGTGCACATTGGGATGGCCCTTGTGGGCTTTCTCTTCTCCAGGCTCGTGGGACATGGGAAGGGTGGAGCTGGGAGAGGACCTTTCCAGAAGTTGAGAAGGTGCTGTGTGACCTTAGGTAGCCTCTCTCCCTCTCTGAGCCTCCTTTTCCTGGTCTGCTCTATGAACACTTGGACCTGGGTGAGGCTCTGCCCCAGCCCCTTGTTGTCTTCACACTCTCTGTAATTCCTCCCTTCGATGGTCCAGCTACTTGGCTTTGTCTGTCTTTCCTATGAGAGTGTCTGGCACATAGTCGGTGCTCAGCTGAGCTCTGTTGAAGGAGCCAGTGAATGAACGACTGAGCGAATACCCAGGACTTTCCTACCCCCAGGCCTTTGCCTGCACAGCTCCCTCTGCCAGAGGCACGGCCCCCAGTTATCTCTATTTGTGGACCTCCTTCTCGACCTTGAAGCCCTTCTCAAATGCTGCCTCCCCCAGGAATCCTTTCCCAGTTCCTCCCAGTTGGAGGGGATTGCTGATGCTCTGAACACTTGGTCCCAAGTCTCCCTGGTGGCACTTGTTAACAATCCACCTCGGTGTACGTAGTAACGTATTAATAACCAGCATGAACCATGCACCTACTGCTAGGAGCCAGACACAGACACGGTGGGGAGCCCTGTGCGTGTGTGCGTGCGGGGCCTTGTCTTATTTAATCCTTCACAACAACTTTGCAAGGCAGATACTATTATTATCCCTCTCTTTGCAGAGCACAGAGGCTCAGAGAAGTGGAGTGACTTCCCAGCTATGAGAGAGAGCACCAGGATCTGATACCAGGTAAACCTGTCTTTTTTCTTTCCTTTTAAATTAGTTTTTATTGGAGTATAGTTGATTTACAATGTTGTTTTAGTTTCTGCTGTACAGCAAAGTGAATCAGTTTTATATATATATATATATATATATATATATATATATATATATATATACACTCTTTTTTAGATTCTTTTCCCATACAGGTCATTACGGAGTATTGGGTAGAGTTCCCTGTGCTATACAGTAGATTCTTATTAGTTATCTATTTTATATATAGTAGTGTGTATATGTCAACTTTTGTCTTAAAAAGGAAAGAAAAAGCATTAACACACACAGTAAACAATAATTCAAACAGTACAGAAGAAGGCAGGGAAAAGTAAACCTCTCTGGCACCCAGGTCTCCTTGCTGGAGGCAGCCATG
Organism: Stenella coeruleoalba; assembly: GCF_951394435.1. Lineage (NCBI taxonomy): Eukaryota > Metazoa > Chordata > Mammalia > Artiodactyla > Delphinidae > Stenella > Stenella coeruleoalba. The sequence goes on along the minus strand of NC_137161.1, from coordinate 22,017,745 downwards.
GGAGGAGTTTCTGGTGTGTTCTTCCAGGCAGTCCAGGCATATGTAAGCATGGATATTAGAAAAAATAGTTTAAAAACCTCAAGTGATCATGCATGGTATCCTCAGCTCTACATGTGACTGTTTGCTCTTGACAGTGTGCCTTGGAGATCATATAGTGCCGCTTCTTTCTTTTTCCTGATTGCGTAGTATTCATTGTGTGGATGGAGACCATGCTTTATTTAATTAGAGAAGACTACTTTTGGTTGTTTCCAGCCTTTTGCTTATTGCAGACCGTTCTGCAATGCATATCTTCCATCGTGTGCTTAGTGTTCACGTGTGAAGATACCTCTAGGATTAATCCCAAATTGCAGTGTCCGAGAATGTGTGCAGTTGTAGTTTTGTTAGATATGGCCAGAGGGTCCTTCACGGAGGTGGCACTGATGTACCTTCACACCGCATCCTCTTCTTCCCCTCGCTCTCACCAACACAGGTTGATCTAGAATTTGGGGATCTGCCAATCTAATAGATGAACAGTGGCCTCTGGTGTAGTGTTTTTTTTTTTTTTAAACACAGCTTTATTGAGATAGAATTCACATACCAGACAATTCACCCATTTAAAGTGTCCAGTTTATTTATTTTGTATGTATCTATGTATGTATGTGTTTATTTATTTGAATTTTTGTTGGAGTACAGTTGATTAACAATGTTGTGTTAGTTTCTGCTGTACAGCAAAATGAATCAGTTATACATATGTAAATTTTTTTTTTAGCTTCTCTTCCCATATAGCTCATTACAGAGTATTGAATAGAGTTCCCTGTGCTACACAGTAGGTCCTTATTAGTTATCTCTTTTATATATAGTAGTGTGTATATGTCAATCCCAACCTCCCAATTTATCCCTCCCCCAAAGGGTACAATTTAATGGTTTTTAGTGTAGTCACAGAGTTGTACAATCATCACCACAATTTTAGAACAATTTCATCACCCCCCAAAAGAAATTGCGTAACCCATTTAGTCAGTCTCCACTGCCCCTCAAACCTTCCTCCCCCCAGCCCCAGGTGACAACTAGTTTACTTTATGTTTCTGTAGATTTGCTTATTCTGGAACTTTCATGTAAATGGAATCATACAGTACCTAGTCTTTTGTGTCTGGCTTCTTTCACTTAGCATGTTTTCGAGGTTCACCCATGTTGTAGCATGTATCAGTACTCCATTCCTTTTTCTTGCCAAATAATATTCTGTTATATGGATATACCACATTTATTTACCCATTCATCAATTGATGGACATATGGTTGTTTCCACTTTTTGGCTATTATGAATAATGCTTCTGTGAACACTCACGTTCAAGTTTTTATGTGGATATGTTTTCTTTTCTCTTGGGTCTATATCTAGGAGTGGGACTTCTGGGTCATATGGTCACTCTATATTTAACCTTTTGAGGGACTGCCAGACTGTTTTTTCAAAACAGCTATACCATTTCACATTCCCACCAGTAATGTATGAAGTTTCCAATTTCTCTACATCCTTGCCAACAACTTGTTGTTTTCTATCTTTTTAATTACAGCCATCCTAGTGGGTGTGAAGTGGTATCACATTGCGGTTTTGATTTGCATTTTCCTGATGACTAATAATGTTGAACATCTTTTCATGCAGTTACTAGCCATATATTTTCTTTGGAGAAACGTCTATTCAGATCTTCTGTCCATTTTTAAGTTGGGTCATTTCTCTTTTTGTTTGTTGAGTTGTAAAAGATCTTTATATATTCTAGATACAAGTCCCTTATCAGATATATGGTTTGCAAATATTTTCTCCCATTTGGTGGATTCTTTTTACCTTCTTGATGGTGTCCTTTGACACACAAACGTTTTTAATTTTTTTTTTGTAAATTTATTTATTTTATTGATTTATTTTTGGCTGCATTGAGTCTTCGTTGTTGTGCATGGGCTTTTTCTAGTTGTGGCAAGCGGGGGCTACTCTTTGTTGCAGTGTGTGGGCTTCTCATTGCAGTGGCTTCTCTTGTTGCAGAGCACGGGCTCTAAGTGTGTGGGATTCAGTAGTTTTGGCACACGGGCTCAGTAGTTGTGGTGTACGGGCTTAGTTGCTCCGTGCCATGTGGGATCTTCCCGGACCAGGGCTCAAACTCGTGCCCTCTGCATTGGCAGGTGGATTCTTAACCACTGTGCCACCAGGCAAGTCCAAACGTTTTTAATTTTCATGAAGTTCAGTTTATCTATTTTTTCTTTTGTTGCTTGTGTCATGACTAAGAAACTATTTTGATCCAAAGTGGGGAAATTTATGCCTGTATTTTCTTATAAGATTTTTAAAGTTTTATCTTGTACATTTAGATTTGTGATCCACTGTGAGTTAATTTTTGTGTAGGGTTTGAGGAAGGTGCCCAACTTCCTTCTTCTGCCTGAGTGTATCCAGTTGTTCCCGCAGCATTCATTGAAAAGATTCTTCTTTCTCCATTTAATTATATTGGCACCCTTGTCAAAAGTCAATTGACCATAAATGTGAGTGTTTATTGCTGGATTGATTTATAAGTCTATCCTCATACCAGCACCACACTGTCCTGATTTCCAGAGCTTTGCAGCAAGTTTTGAAATTGAGAAGTGTGAGCCCTCAGGCTTTGTTTCTGTTTTTCAAGATTGTTTTTTCTATTCTGGGTCCCTTGACTGTCCATATGAATTTTAGGGTCAGTTTGTCAATTTTTGCAAAGAAGCTAGCTGGAATTTTGTTTGGGATTGTGTTGACTCTAGATTAGTTTGGGGACTATTGCCATCTTAATAATGCATAGTCTTCCAATCCATGAACATGGGATGTCTTTCCATTTATTTAGTTCTTTAATTTCTTTCAGCAATTTTTGTTGTTTTCAGAGTATATGTTTTGCACTTCTTTTGTTAATCTTATTCCTAAGTCTTCTTTTGATATTGTAATTTATTTTCTTAATTTTATTTTTGGATTGTTTATTGCTAGTGTATACAAATACAATTTATTTTTATATACTAATCTTGTACCTTGCAAGTTGCTGAACTTGTTTATTCTCATAATTTTTTTAGTGGAATCCTTAGGAATTTTTATATACAAGGTTATGTCATCTACAAATAAAGAAAATTTTACTTCTTCCTTTCCAATCTGGATGTCTTTTATTTCATCTTCTTCCTTTATTGCCCTGGTTGGAACCTCCAGTACAATGTTGAATAGAACTGGTGAGAGCAGACATCCTTGTTTTGTTTCTGAGGGGGAAAGCATTCAGTCTTTCCCCATTAAGTATGTTGTTAGATATGGCTTTTTCATAGATGCCCTTGTCAGGTTGAAGAAATTCCCTTCTATTCCTAGTTTGGTGGGTGTTTTTATCATGAAAGTGTGTTGGATTTTGCCAAATACTTTTTCTTTATCTACTGTGATTATTATATAGTTTTTGTCCTTTATTTTATTGGTATGGTATATTACATTGATTGATTTTCAGAATTTAAACCAACCTTGTATGCTTGGGGAAAATCTCACTTGGTCATGATGTATAATTCTTTTTATATGTTGCTGGATCCAGTTTACTAGTATTTTGTTGAAGATTTTTACATCTTATAGTCATAAGAGATAATGGTCTGTAGTTTTCTTTTCTTATGATGTCTTTGTTTGGCTTTGGTGTTAGGGTAATACTGGCTTCATAGAATGAGTTGGGAAGTGTTCCCAAGAGAAGAATTGGTATTAATTCTTATTTATCTGTTTGGTAGAATTCACCAGTGAAGCCACCTGGGCTTGAGTTTTTCTTTGTGACATGTTTTAAAATTACTAATTCAATCTCTTTACTTGTTTTAGCTTTATTTAAAATTTCTATTTCTTCTTAGTTTCAGTACTTTGTGTTTTCTTAGGTATTTGTCCATTTTATCCAAGATATCTAATTTGTTGGCATGGCATGGCATTGTTCATAGCATTTCCTTAAAATCTTCTTTATTTCTGTAAGATTTGTAGTTGTCCTCTCTTTCATTCCTGGGCTTAGTAATTTGAGTCTTCTCCCTTTTTTTCTTGCTCAGAACAATTTTCTTGTTTGTCAATTTTGTTAAGCTTTTCAAAGAACAAACTTTTGGTTTTGTTGATTTTTCTCTATTGTTTTTTATTTTCTATTTCACTAATTTCTGCTGTAATCTTTATTTCCTTCCTTTCACTTGCCTTAGGATTAGTTTGCTCTTCTTTTTCTTCTTCTTCTTTTTTTTTTGTTTTTTTGCTAGTGTCTTAAGGTGGAAGTTTAGGTTACTGATTCAAGATCTTTCTTCTCTTTTAATATAGGCATTTACAGCTATACATTTCCCTTTAAGTTCTACTTTACTGCATCCCATACATTTTGATAAGTTGTGTCTTCATTTTCATTAATCTCAAAGTATTTTCTACTTTTTTGGGTGGTTTCTTCTTTGGCTCATTGGTTATTAGGTGTATTAATTTTCACATATTTGTAATTTCCCAAATTTATTTCTGTTACTGATTTCTTTCTTTTTTTTTTTTTGCGGTACGCGGGCCTCTCACTGTTGTGACCTCTCCCGTTGTGGAGCACAGGCTCCGGACGCGCAGGCTCAGCGGCCATGGCTCACGGGCCCAGCCGCTCCACGGCATGTGGGATCTTCCCGGACTGGGGCACGAACCCATGTCCCCTGCATCGGCAGGCAGACTCTCAACCATTGCGCCACCAGGGAAGCCCTGTTACTGATTTCTTAATTCATTTCATTGTGATCAGAAACATACTTTGTATGATTTCACTCCTTTTAAATTTATTGAGGCTTGTTTTATGGCTTAGCATATGGTCTATCCTGGAGAATATTCCATGTGCACTTGAGAAGAATGTGTATTCTGCTGTTGCTGGGTGGCTTGTGTAGTTTTAATGTGATTTATTTTCTAAGTGAGATTGAGCATCTTCTCATATGTTTAAGTACCATTTCATTTGCTGTAAACTATCTGTGGTTATATTTCTTATTTTATGGGAGCTCATTATATATTAAGGGAAAAAAAACTTTGCCTATCTATGAGTTACAAATGTTTTCCTAGTTTTTGGTTTGTCTTGTGAACTTACGATGTTTATCAAGCCATGCAGACGTTTTAGATTTTTATGTAGATTGATGTATTATTTCAAAAATGATTTTTAGGTTTTTTGGTCATGTTTAGAAATGCTTTTCCCATTCTGGGATTAGAAAACTTATTCTCCCACCTTATTTTAGAGCTTTATGGTTTTATTTTTGTGTGGTTTAAATATGATTGATCTGGAATTTATAGGCATGTGGAGTGAGATTGAGATACAGCTTTGTTTCCTGGTGGCAGATCATTGGTCCCAACTCTGTCTTAAAAATAGTCTACCTTTTTCTCACTGTTATGAAATGCTACTTTCATAATATATTAAATTTCCATATGTTTGGGGACAATTTTTGGACCCTCTTTTCTGCTCCATTAATTTATATATTTTTGTAGTGATATCACACAGTTTTAATTATTGTGCCTCTATAGTAAGTTTTACTACCTGATTGGACTATTTTCTCTTTGTTACTCTTCTTTTTAAGGTTTTCCTGGCTATTCTTCCTTTTTTAAAAAAAAAATAATTTTTTTTTTGCTGCGTTGGGCCTTCATTGCTGTGCACGGGCTTTGGCTAGTTGCAGTGAGTGGGGGCTACTCTTTGTTGCAGTGCACCAGCTTCTCATTGTGGTGGCTTCTCTTGTTGCGGAGCACAGGCTCTAGGAATGTGGGCTTCAGTAGTTGTGGCACACGGGCTCAGTAGTTGTGGCTTGCGGGCTCTATCTAGAGCGCAGGCTCAGCAGTTGTGACGCGTGGGCTTAGTTGCTCTGCGGCATGTGGGATCTTCCTGGGCCAGGGCTTGAACCCGTGTCCCCTGCATTGGCAGGCGGATTCAACCACTGTGCCACCAGGGAAGTCCCATTCCTGGCTATTTTTATACATTTACTCATAAACTTTAAAATTGACCTGCTTAGTTAGAAAAAAATCCTGTTGGGGTTTTATTGGGATCACATTCAATTTGTAGATTTACTTAGGAAGAATCGATATTTTTGCAATGCTTAGCTTTCTTTTTTTTTTTTTTTCTGGCCACGCCGCACAGCTTGCAGGACCCCAGTTCCCTGACCAGGGATCAAACCCGGGCCGTTGGCAGTGAGAGCTCAGAGTCTCAACCACTAGAATGCCAGGGAATTCCCATGCTAAGCTTTCTTTCATTTTATTTCCTGATTGCTGTTGGTACATAGCTACATTATTTATTTTTGGATGTTACATTTAATTTCCTTCTGCTTTACTTAATTCACTTTTTGTTCAATAGTTTTATAGAAGATTCTTTTGGACTTCTCAGATCTATATTGATAACAGCTGCAACTGATGATACTCATCTTCTGTTTTCCAATTCCATCCATTTCTTTTTCTTAGCTCATTGCACTGGCAAGCATCTTAGAGCAAGGTTAACTAGTGGACATGCTTGTCTTTTCTGGACTCTTTCCCTGTGAAGTGGCTTTTGTAGGCCTTGGTTCCAATCAACTCTACCAGACAATCTCTCCAGGGCCATGCACAGGGCTTTACACACAGTTGGAATTTTGGAAGCCTTTGCCTAATTGTAAGAGTGGTTAGAAAAGAGAGCAAGGATCTGAAGAGAGGTCTTCCACAGTGGTGATAATAATAGCTAGTATTTCTTGAGCACTTGCTATGTTCCAGGCACTTTATCAGTATTACCTCATGTTTTCCCCTCAAGCCCAATCATATAGGAGCAATTACACAGATTCCCATTTTTGATAAGGGGTAAACTGAGGCCCCTTGGAGGCTGCATGACCAGGAAATGGCAAGTTGGCATCTGAACCTGGCATTCTGGCTCCAGGCTTTCCATGATGCTTCTTCTTCCTTGGAGGGTCCAGAGATATGGATGGTGATGTCGGAGGTTGACCTCTGACCTGTGTTGCCTCTGTGTTAGGGAGGTGGAGATGGTGGAATGGTGGGGGTACCTGGGGCAGGGAGGGTATCAGCACAGTGGGCGGGGCACCAGAGGTGCCTTCTGACTGTACTCTCCTGACCCTCGAGCATCCCAACTCTGCTGCACTCGCTTGCTGTATGGTCTTAGGCAAGGTTTTGGCTTCCATGAACTTTGGTCCCATCTGTAAAGTGGATGTAGTTATAGTCCCTACTTCACTGTGCTGTGGGGACAATTGAGTATCAACTGCATGCAATGTGCTCAGTTCTGTGCTTGGCATTCAAGGCCCTGCCACTAACTCTTGCTTCCTCTTGCGTTGCTCCTCTTGTCACCTGTAACGGTAATAACAGCAAACAACAGTGAGCACTGTTTATCAAGCACTTATTCTCTGCCTGGCACATGGACTCTCACTTAATTCTCAGATGTTAAGTTTATTATTACCCCCATTTTATTTTTTTATCTGTTTATTATCTGTCATTTTTTATACATCTTTATTGGAGTATAATTGCTTTAGAATGTTGCGTTAGTTTCTGCTGTATAACAAAGTGAATCAGCTATACATATATCCCCATATCCCCTCCCTCTTGAGCCTCCCTCCCACCCACCCTATCCCACCCCTCTAGGTGGTCACAAAGCACCGAGCTGATCTCCCTGTGCTATGCAGCTGCTTCCCACTAGCCATCTATTTTACACTCGGTAGTGTATATATGTCAATGCTTCTCTCTCACTACGTCCCAGCCTCCCCTTCCCCCACCCTGTGTCCTCAAGTCCATTCTCTACGTCTGCGTCTTTATTCCTGTCCTGCCCCTAGGTTCTTCAGAACCTTTTTTTTTTTTTTTTAGATTCCATATATATGCGTTAGCATACGGTATTTGTTTTTCTCTTTTTGACTTACTTCACTCTGTATGACAGACTCTAGGTCCATCCACCTCACTACAAATAACTCAATTTCGTTCCTTTTTATTATGCCCATTTTAAAGATAAGGAAACTGAGAGGTGAAGTGACTTGCCCAAGAAGATTTAGCTAGTAAGTAGTGGAGCCAGGATTTGAACCCAGGTCTGACTGGAGTCCTCACTCTCAACTCCTAAGCTCCTGGCCTCCCCTCCACTCTTAGAAGAGGTGGAGGTGACCTTCTTCAGAGTCAGGAAGGAAGGAGCGGGTATGACCTGACTGCACTACAGTTTTTTCTGGACTCTTCTGGATGTTGTAAGCAGCTGTGCCTAGGGGCATAGCCTAGGCAAAGGCCAGGAGGTGAGAGGGTAGGGGGCCCACGGGAGGAGGCCACAGCCCCAGCTCCACAGGGCCACGTGGACCCAGCTGAAGGGTTTAGGCCTCACCCAGAGGGGGATGATGGGGAGCTTTTGGATTAAATATTGTGAAGAATTTGGACTCCTTCCAGAACGTTCTCTAAACCTTACGGCACATGTGTGTGCACGTCTGCACATACACACACATACACATTCACATGCTAATTTTCTTTACAAAAATAATTGTAGTTCATGTGTACTACGTTCCAGGCACCCCACTCAGGCCTTGTCTGCATTCTCTTTAATCCTCTCACCAACCCTTTGACATAGGTAGCACTATTGCCCCCATTTTCTAGATGAGGAAACTGTGGCCCCGAGTGGCCCAGAGGACGTTCTACGCTGCCATCTTCCTCTTCACTTAATAGTGTGTTGTGAGCATCTTCCCGGGCCACACCGAGCTCTCATTCTCTTTGTTTATCTGCACAGCTGTCCACTTGATGAACAGACCAGCATTTATTTGTCCAGTCCCCCTCTGATAAACACTTAGGTCTTTTCCAGTTTTCCGTGAACAGTGTTGAGCAGGGGCCCTATTTGTTTGTGTGCGTTACAGAGATGCCTCTGGTTGCTGGACGAGGGCGCCCTGGAGGGGCCCCCACTGCTGTCCCAGGTCAGGACGACAGGGGCCTGGCCTGAGGGAGTGGAGATGGGGTGTGGGGAGGGATGCATTTGAGGAAGATTGGCGGGGAGGACGGGCGAACCAGCCCTGAGATGGAGACATGGGGTGAGGGGAAGTCATAGAGGGAGATGCCAAGTTAGTTTGGGACCCGCTGAGCACGAAGCGCTGGGGACACTGATGGGGAGGTGCTATAGAGCATCCCAGTACCTCTCACGGTAGCGATAGCTCAGGCCTTCTGTCCGGAGCCTGTGGTCAGCAGCAGCTCCCCAGAGGAAAGGGGCTACCTTCCTCTGGGAGCCTCAGACACCCCGAGTATGGAGCCCCCCCACTTCCTCTTGGACCCCAAGGATATATCTCTGCCTTGGAGTGAGCAAGTGGCGGAAAAGATGTGGGGAGTTGTCCCTTCTCAAATGGGCAGCTCATGGTGACTTAGCGTTTGGGCTCTGAGACAGGGTCCTGCCTCAAGAAAGGAGACCACGGTCTGGAAGGGCGGTCTCTCTCAAGGTCACACAGCACAGCGGCAGCCCTGCAGGGACTAGATCCCACCCTAAATGTGCTGTCCCTCCTCTAGCACGCTCTGCTATGTCAAAGCTTGAAATCTTGGGCTTTCTGTAGGAATGGGGCTAGGCTGCCTTATCCACTCACACCCCATCTTGCTGTTCATGTGAAAGAGAGGTCCGGAGGGCAGGAGGTCCGGAGGGCAGGAGGTGGACCCTGTGAGCAGCTCCTGATTCCTGCCACCCAGTGTGGTTTCATGTCCCCACTTTTTTTCATTCTCACCCTCACTGTGTTATCTCAGGCAGGTGCCTCAACCTTTCTGTGCTTCTGCTTCTTCGTCAGTAAAATAGGGACACTATTAGTATCTACTTCCTAGATTATCATGGGGATTTGATGAGTCAATATTTGCAGAGTGCTCAGAGCAGGGCCCAGTACAAGGTCCAGGCTCTGGGAGTGTTTGAATATTGCAGAATGATACTTGGTCTCTACAACATGGCATTGCGGGAGCAAAGCAGGATGCGAATCATGTCTGTGCTCATTTAGTCTTTTGTCTATTCTGCAAATATTTCAGAGCACCTAGTAGGGATATGGAGATGGGTCCGACCCGGTCCTTCCCGCAGGGAGCTTAGAGTCAAGGGCACTAGATGGATCCCAATATACAGTCCTATGTTCATATGATGCCGGAAGGAAATGCACCGCCATGCCCAGGGGCTTGTCCACTGGAGGCAGGTTGCCAGCGTGCCACAGCATCTCAAGCATGTTCCGTGTACTTCCTCATGGATTCTCCCAGCAGCCCTATGACATGGGTACTGTTGTTATCCTCAGTTGACAGAGAAGGAAACTGAGGCACAGGGTCCCACACTGGGCTTGTAGGGCTGGGATTCACACACAGGTAGTCTGCTCCAGTACTCTGGCCCTTAACCTCGACCTGCCCACCTCTCCACAAACAGGTGGTACTTATATAATCAGGATCAACCACAAGGACAAAAACCACCCCCAAAACCCAAAACAAAAACCCAAACCCCACAAACCAACAAACATTGCAAGCAGAGGCCCTGGGCCACCTTAGTCTGGTCTTGAAGGACCTCTTATGTTTTTCTGAGTGTCTCAGTGGGGAGTGGTCTTCTGGGTTAGTGTAAGAGCTTAGGGGTCAAGAGCTTTTTTCTTTGCCCCCTCCCAAGTGGGCAAATGCATCCTCTTTGTGCTGGAAGGGCCTTCAATTTCCAGCCCTGGCTTTCCTTCCCCCTCCTCGGCACATTAGCCAAGTATACTTTCTCCTGTCCTTGATCACCTCCAGTGACAGGGGGCTCACTCTTCATCATTTAGTTCATTCTAAAGAAAGTTTGGGCTCTTAGAAAGTTCTTCATTAAAATTTAAAAAATATTTTTAATGTGTTTTTGTAACTATTATTTCCTCTCAAAGTCCCACAAACAAGTCCCCTGTTAGAGCATGCACCGTCTGAGGCAGGACCTGGCCAGTTCATCTCTGTGTCTCCCTGTGGTGACTGGCAGAGGGCTTGCTGTACAGCTGGTGCTGTGAATACTATACCAGGGAGCAGGTGGGTGGGGATGCGGTGGTTGGGGCTCAGCCTCCATCGAGCCTGGGGCTGTGGGTAACCGGGTTAGTAGATCCCACAGGACACCAACTGTATGAGCGCTGATGGGCATCGTGACCTCAACGGATTGGGTTGCCGTAGAAATTGGCCTTCCTAGGCTTGTTGGCATATCCCTTGAGCAGGTCTCCCCAGGGCCTCCCCAGCCCCACATTCTCTGAGCTGGATGGCCCCCAGGGAGCATGCAGGCCACGCCCCCATTGTGCAGGCGGGCAGCCTGAGGCCCAGAGGGTTACAGGGACTGGCTAATGTTCACATAGGGAGGGGTGTCACAGAGCTGGGCTTGGCGCTCAGGGCAAACCGTCTTGCCTGAGGCCCCAGCCAGTCAAGGGGACTTTTGCCCATTCACGGGTTCCCAGAGGAAGTTCTGGACTGATTTCAGGGCCTGCAGCATCCCCTGGAGAGTAATCGGAGCTCATATCGCCAGTGTGTCCAGAATCACAGTATCGGTAATAGCTGATGTGGCCGGGTGACCTACTGTGTTCCCAGCACTCTGCCTTGCCTCCTTCAGTTGTCACAGGCATTTCCAGCTGAAGAAGTGGGGCAGAGGGAAGTTAAGTCACTTGCCTGAGGTCACACAGCCGATTAGGAGCAAAGCCAAGATCTGAGTCTGGGGAGTCTGGCTTCAGACTATGCCATGCCATACACGGCCTCACTCTCACTCTTGCTTTTGGGGGAGTGAAGGATATTTCAGGGCTGGGAAGCTCTTAGTATCGGGCCTGCCAGAGTCAGAGCCTGATAAATCATGACCCAAGAGACAGAACCTTGATGATTTCTCTTTCTAGTCATATCCTCCCAACAGTTCTGAGAAATCTGTTTTATCCCTACTTTGCAGATGAGGACGCTGAGGCCCAGAGAGGGGAAGTGACTTGCCTAGGGTCACACAGCGGGGAGAGGTAGAGCAGGGCCTCTAGTCCGAGACCGCCGACTCTACACCTGGTGTTCGTGCTGAGACCTCAGGCTGCTTCCCAGGTCCTCTGGGATAGCCCCTGCCTTGCACCAGGTGAGGTGATGACCCATCAGGGCTGCCAAGATGAGGGAGCTGGGAGGGGCGGCCATGGTGTGTGGGGAGACCCTGGCTAGGCTCCATGAGGACCTGCAGATGGCAACATGGGGAGCAAAGGGGGGGTGGCAGGGCTATGGGCGTCACTGGGGAGTTTGCAACTTGGGTTTCTCTGTGTTTCCCGATCTCTAGCCCTCCCAGGTTTCTGGCTCAGAACTCTCTTAACTATTGAATAGTCACACATTCACACTCATTCATTCAGCTGTTTATTGAGCACCTACTGTGTGCCATACCCTGTGCTGGGTACTGGGAGCACAGCAGTGAACTAGACAGACAAAAGCCCATGATGATAATCATGTAATCACACACACACACACACACACACACACACACACACACACACACACACACACAAAACTGGGCCACATATTATCAAGGAGAGGCACAAAAGGCAAGGGGACTTAAACCAATGAAAGAAGTTGGGAAACACTTTCCAGGGAAGTGACTTTTTTTTCCTTAAGAGCTTTATTGAGGTATAATTGACATACCATAAACTGCACATGTTTAAGGTGTGCAGTTGATAAGTTTTGACACGTGGATGCACTCATGAAACCATCAGCACAGTCAAGATAATCCATCACCCCTAAACATCTCCTCCCACCTGCCACATGCTGCCTCCAAGGAGGCAACGTTTGGGCTGAGAACTGAAGGAGGCATGAGTTACTCTGCTCAAGTGGTCAGGGAAAAGCATTCAGGCAGAGGGAACAGCATGTGCAAAGGCCCTGGGCCTGGAGTGAGCTCCCAGCCATCTCTCCTTAGTTGCCCTAGTTGCAACTTTTAGCACCTTTCCCCCTGGTGTTAGACAATTTCAGTCAGTCATGTATTTACTCAACAAACCCTCAGCCTTCTCCTATATGCCTGGGACATAAACATGACTCAAGATACTATCCCTACCCATGAGAGACAGAAACAGTGACTCAGAGGAAGGTGGGGAAGGTTAGGGCTTCTGATTATGATGTGTTTCTTCTGTGCTTGGCCCTGTACCCAGGAAGCCCTTTATGGTTGCCATCACTATTCCCATTTTACAGATGGAGAAACTGAGGTTCTGAAAGGTAACTTACCCAAAGAGGCCTCTTTGGGCCTCAGTTTCCCCATCTGTAGAATGGATGGGAGTGCAGGCTAAGGGGCCTAGGCAACCCTGCCGGCTCCCAGAGCCCTTCACCCAGGGTCCTCTCTCGTCTCCAGCAGGACCATGGGCAGCAACAAGAGCAAGCCCAAGGATGCCAGCCAGCGGCGCCGCAGCCTGGAACCTGCTGATAACACCCATGGCGGCTGTGGCGGCGGCGGCGGCGGTGGCGGCGGCGGCGGCGGCGGCGGGGGTGCCTTCCCCACCTCACAGACCCCCAGCAAGCCGGCCTCCGCTGATGGCCACCGGGGCCCCAGCACGGCCTTCGCCCCTGCAGCCGCCGAGCCCAAGCTGTTCGGAGGTTTCAATTCCTCCGACACAGTCACCTCCCCGCAGAGGGCGGGGCCCCTGGCTGGTCAGTGCGCCTGGGAGTGTGGGAGCCGGGTGGCCCTGGCGCCTCCCCCAGGAGGGCTGTGTGCCCTGGGGGGGCAACGCCCCCTCTCTGGGCTGCTGTTTCTTTCGCTCAGTGACGGGGAGGAGTCTGGGGGTTACTTGGCTTTAGGGACCATTGGGAGTTTCCTGGAGGCTTTATAAACTGGAAAGTGTGGTGCACACTCCATTGCCTTTAGGGGTGAATCCGATGTGGCGTATAAAGGGCCCTAGAGATATAGGACTATAGGCGGAAACAGGCCAGAGAGCCGGGGGGTTTCTCGGAAGCACGGGGACGGGTCTGAGGCATTGCTTTTTGCTCTGGTCAGCCCAGAGATGGATCAGGACAGGAGGCGGTGAGTGGCCAAGGGGGCGGGGCGGGTTAGAACGGAGAAAGAGAACTGGGGTCTTCAGAGGCCAGGCCCAATGCCGAGATGCGCCCCTGCACCCTCTGCTGGCGCTTTGTGGGTATAGCAGCGCCAGGCAAAGGATGCTTACAGATGCAGATGTGGTCCTGGAGACACACAGACATAAGACCCTCACACAAACATGTGCATTCTTACCCGGACACCCTCACACAGAGCCCCCCCCCCCCATACACACACTCACACACAGTCAGCAACTCATTCAGGACACCCATACAAGACGTTTACACGTGCTGAGCTAGAGACGCTTTCGTAAACAGACACACCATGCACATAGAGACACACTCAGGGACACATGGATGTGCACCCTCCAGGCACAGACACACACCCAAGGCAAATGTACACAGATACAAACACACATATGCAAAAAACCTCATACTCCCAGATGGAGACAGACACATGTGGTCAGAAGCCCTTCAAGAGCACACACGTGCCCAGCTAGAAATGCCATCCCAGAGACCCACAGACTCACACATGCACAGATGCACGTATGTGCAGTGAGAACACACAGGCACAGACACACACCCAAGTGAGACAGACCCACAAACATACCCATTCGTTTGTTCAAGAGACAGTTGTGGCGCCCCTTCTGTGCGCCAGGTCTCTTCTGGTGCTGGGGTCACAGCAACGTGTAAAACAGACAAAACCCCTGTGGGGGAGAGAAGCAAAGGGCAAGGTGTGTAAACCGTGCAGGGTGTTAGTGGGTGGTAACTGCTGTGAAAGAGCAAAACGGGCAGGGAGTAGTGTTGGTGGATGTATGGCTGGAGGTTGTAACTTCACACGGGGGGACAGAGAAGGCTTCGGAGGGGACAGTTACCTGCAGCCAAGATCTTCCCTGACACGCAGAAGCATCCAGAGTCATACCTCCCCAGAACAGAGCCACGTCCCCAGGCGCAGTTTCCTTCATTCACTGCTTCATTCATCTAATGGTTGTTTCTTGAGCACGTACTATACACCAGGCTCGAGGAACAAAACAAAGATGTCTGTTATTGGGGACTTCTGGGGCTGTGGGGAAGACAGATAGCAAACAGAGAAGCCAACACCCAGCATCCCCTCAAGCCCAGTGGGCGCACTCAGAGGTGGAGAGACGCACGTGCTTCCTACACGCGTGCGGGACACACAGGCACAGGGGGACATGCGTAGAGGCCCACCCCCAGTGAATGGGACCAGGCCTCTGGGCTGGCGGTGGGAGACCAGCCCCATCCCCGCCCAGGGTGCAGGGCTCTCTTGTCCACCTCTCCCCCCAGCCATGGCTCTGGCCGTTCTGACATGCCCCACCTTCTGTGCAGGCGGAGTGACCACCTTTGTGGCCCTCTATGACTATGAGTCGCGGACAGAGACTGACCTGTCTTTCAAGAAAGGGGAGCGGCTCCAAATTGTCAACAACACGTGAGTGCCTCCCTACCCCACTGCCCCTCAGGACCCCAACCCTGGGCCTGGTCTTGGGATAGAGCCACTTCTGAGCGTCCAGGGCCAGCTTCATGGGCGGCAGGCAGAGCTGGGTGTCCAGGCAGCTGAGGTGCAGGGAACTGTCCTGGGGCCTCTGGGGGTGATGAGGCAGGCGCCGGTGGTCGGGGTCTGGGACGGCTCCAGGGACAGCGATCTGGGTCCGTAACTGGACAGCAGGGCACAGCACTCCAGATCCCAGAACCCGTACAGGGGCATGTGATCAGCGCAGGACTGGGCCGGGGACCCAGGACTACAAAAAGCAGGGCCTGTGGAGCTGGAGGCTGTGCCCACAGAGAGGCTGGAGAGCCTGGGCAACCAGTAAAGCCAGAGTCTGCAGCTGTAGAGGGAGGGCCCTCATTGGGAGGGTTGGGGGACCCATCCTGGGGACCCAGTGTGAGAGGAGTCAGGATAGGGCAAGGGGGTGAGATGGTGCGATAGGGTGTGGAGGGCGGGGCACCCTGGTGGGCATCTCTGCTTCACCTCCAGGGACTCCAGCCTTGGGATGGGGCATCCTAGGGCCAAGTTGGCGTATGGGGGGGATGGGGGCCCCTGTCAGGCTTGGGGGCCCCTGTGAGCAGGGATAGTGAACTGGCGAGGGGTGGGTGAGGCTCTGGCCATGGGGTGGCGTCCTTCCCCTCCTCCCCACTCCCCTCCTTTCCTTGCCTAGAGTGCAGTGAGGTGGGGTGCAACGCCTGTCATGGCGGGTGGGGGGGGTGCAGGCTTTGGGTCATGTGCCCTGGGGTGGTCACAGCTGGGGTGATCACACTGGGGGCGGAGCTGCCGACAGAGGGCGGAGCTGCCGACAGAGGGTGGGCTACAGCTCCACGCCTGCTGCATTCCTGCCTTCGGAGGGCCTGCGTCCCCTCTCCGCCACCTCCCATCCCCCCAACAGCCTCGGGGAACCCCCTCCCCATTCCTGGCCCGTGCTTCCTCCCTCCAGCTCTCTCTCAGCTTCTCCCTCTCTGCTTCTCTCTCGCTGGCCCTAGGAGGAAGGTGGATGTCAGGTGTGTACACACTCCGTGGGCGGCGGGCTGGGTAGGGGCGCTTCACTGGTGGGGGTGGGCTGCCGCCGGCATGTGCTTCACATGGTCTCTGGCTCCCTTGGTTGCGCTTCCCCAGCTTCTGTCCTCACCCCCAATAGTTTGACCAGATCCCTACCTTAATCCCAGGCTGCGAATGGGGAGGGTCCTCCCATCACCCCTGTCACTCCCCGTCCACCTCATGCTAACCCATCCCCTCCCTGTTCAGCCCACACTGAGTGCCAGCTGCATGCAGGGTCCAGTGCTGGGCCCAGTGAGGTCTGGGTGGAGAAGGCCATGCCCTCCTGGAGCCAGAGTGTGGCCGGGATGCAGCCCCAGTCCAGGCCAAGTGGCAGGCAGTGGGCGGGGCCGGGGTCAGCTCAGGCCTTAGGGCCCCTGCTGTGTGCCCCACCTCTGATGGCGACCACAGGGCCTGGGAGTTTCAAGCAGGACCCTGCAGGAAGCACAGTGAAGTCGAGGGGATGGAGGAAGCGGAAGAAGGCGGTTCCCCTCGCAGAAAGGCAGCTTGTGGGAGGGTGCAGCGCTGGAGGGGGCTGGTGGCCTTCAGGGCTGCAGAAGGGCGAGAAGGTTCTAGAGGGTAGAGTAGAATCGATCCATGAGCATCCTCGAAGGCCTGGCTAAGGGGGTTGGACGTCTCCACCGTCTCCAAGCATTTCTTCCTTCTTCATGCCTCCCTGCCCTTTGTGCATGTCGTTCTCGCTGCCTAAAGCACCCTTTCTCCCATCTCTGTCTGGCAAACTCCTATTCATCCCTCAAGATCCAGTTCAGAACTGCCCCCTTTGTGAGGCAAAGGGGAAAAGAGGTAGCAGGCATTTTTACCCATGTCCTTGTATTTGCTCTGCTGCCCTCCCACCAGGGCTGTAGTGATGGGGGAGGGGCCATCTCCATTTTGCAAATGAGGAAACTGAGGCTCAGAGATGTGAAGGCCTTTGTCCAAGGTCACACAGCTACCAAGTAGCAAAGCCAGGATTGGAACTTGGGCAGCAGCTCTCTCCCTTCCTTAAGCTGCTGTCCCGGAGGGAGGGGGCTTTCCCAGCTCCCCCCACCCGCTTCTGTCTGAGTTCCAATGCCGCTCTAGTTCTCTTATGGTTCCGGCTGTTTGTATCTCCCTCTCCTTAAACTGGGAACTCCTTGAAGGCTGCTCTTGGGCCTGCCACATTTCTGGGTCCCCCATCACCTGTTGCTCAGCACACTGTGGGTGCCCGGGTGGTGATTTTGCACGAGATGAGTGAACAGTCATAAAATAGCCACCGTCTCTCGTGCCTCGAGCGTGGGCCTGTTCTCGTGCGGAGCAGTTGCGTCGTTTTATTTATACAGCGCCACAGCCCTGGAAAGTGGAAATGCTTACTTGCTCCATTTTACAGATGAGGAAACTGAGGCCCAGAGAGGTGAAGTGACTTGCTCAAGGTCACACAGCTAGTAGTGGCAGAGCTGGGAGGGGTAGGCATGACCCCGAGCCCTTGGAAGAGGAGCTCTGTGGAGGTGCCGAGGAGCTGGGAGGAGGGAAGGGCCCGAGCTGGGGAGGATGCCTCAGGTTAGAGGCTTTGAAGTACTGGAGGATCTCAACCAGCAACAATGGGAAGAGTGTCTCAGGGGGTCACAGCTTGAGCAAAGCTCTCAAAACTTTGATTCTGCCTCTTTCACTCAGAGTCAGAGGGCAGCCCTCACGTCTTCCTTTGTCCAGCCCCTTGCCTTCCTCCTTCCTGCCTTCCATGATGGGCTGGGGGCTGCCAGGAAGTGATGGAGTCCCATCCGTGGGAAGCCCTTGGGTGGCAGTGAGGCACCCCGATTGGAGGGTGAGGGAGGGTGGGAGTGGATGGGGAGCCCTTCCTCACATCACAAAGCTCAGCTGCTCCTCTGAGAGAGTTGGGGGGCTGGCATTAGAGGAAGAAGAGGGATGATGGGATGGTGGGGAGAGGCTTAGTGGAAGACGGGCCACCCACATTTGAGGTGCTCATGTCTCATACCTCACCCAGGGACCACCCTGCATGTCCTTCCACTGTTGTTGCTTAAGGTCTATTATTGTGAACCCCCTGCTCCAACCCCTCTCCCTGCAGGAATGAGGGACTTTCTGAGTCTAACCTGTGACTGGGCTGGGAGTCGGGGAGGGAGAGCTTAAGGCTGAGCCTGTCTGTTGGGGTTTGGCCAGGGCTGGCTGGGTTGGGGTCCTCACAGTAGCAGCCTGGAGCCCGCACGCCCTGGATCTCCATGCCAAACGGTTCTGCTCCTAGAATCCTGGGTACTGTGTGGTCTTGGGTCCGAGGAAGCCACTGGGGTCTGAGGTGTGACTGGCCTGAGCCCCTGCCCCGGTGTCTAAGTCTTCAGGAGTCAGAGCCCCTCTGGGTCTGACTCTGGGATGCTTCCTAAATTGCCCTTTCCTCCCACCCAGATGATTCCAGCAGCTTCTCTGGGGCAGTGCTCCAGCAGGCACTGGCTTCTGTCCCCTTGCCCTGGGCACTCCAGTTCTACTTCCCACCATGGGGTGAGGGACCCCTTCTGGCCCTCCTCACACGACTTGCCTTGGCCTCACCCTGCTCTCTCCCCACCAACCATGGGTCCAGGCCTCAGGGCTCGGAAACTTGACTGCCTGGGCCATACCCAGCTGCCCTGGCTTGCCTGTAATCCCCAAACGGCTCCTCTGGCCAGTCCCAACAGCCCAAATGAGTTAAACAGAAGGACCCACCTGGCATAACGCCCCAGGTTCCAAAGCTGCCACACTCCCAATGCACACGCCAGCCTGAGTTGCCCACAAGGTTTAGGCTCCAAAAAGAGGATCCTGAGGCTCAGAGAGGTGAGGTCAGTAGCGTGAAGTCACACAGCTAGTGACAGCAGTTGGGATGTAAAATTGTTGCTTGGGGACTCCTGGTCCAGTGCTTTCTCCTCTTGCCATATGTGGGAGGGTGAGGAGTCAGGCAGGGAATGTGTGATTCCCTTCCTTCCCTCTTCCTGCCTATCTGATAGGAACCAGGCCCTAGGGAAGGCGCCAGATGCAGTGCCTCTGCTCAACCTGTTAGGTTTACACCGCTGTTACTTCTGAGCCGGGCGCAGATCGGTATCCCCACCAGACTGGACTGATCTGGGAAGCTATGGGGCCCCTCATCGTGAGGGCAGTCCCTGGTCCTTGGCTGAGACAGCTCACAGCCACCTGAGGCAGGTTTGAGCCTCCCAGACTGTTGGCATGGGAAGATGGGGCTTGATATCTCCATTTCACAGGTGGGCAAACTGAGGCTCAGATGATAATCACAGTAATCAGCTTACCCAAAGCCTGGCTTGAAGCTGACTGATTTACACACTTTGCCTGCACGGGAGATTTTGTGAATATTATCTCCTTTTTACAGATGAGGAAACTAAGACCCAGAGAGGATAGGGTACTTGCCCAAGGTCACACAGCAAATCCTTATCGGAGACTGGAACTGAGCTGCTTTGGTTTTTAAAAACATTTTGGAGAGTGGGGAGGAGTACCACAGAGTTGCAGATTTAATTGCTTTTCTTTTTTTAGCCAAATCAAGATACTAAGAGCTCATGCATGCTGAGCACCTACTACGTGCCAGGCCCTGTGCCAGCATTTTACATCCTCAGAGGGAGGCATGAGTATCCCCTTCCTGCAGATGAGGACCAAGGTCCTGCAGGGCCAAGGTAACGCAGCCTGCAAGTGGTGAGCTGGGCTGGCGCCAGGACGCCCTGATTCTGGCGCTCAGGCTCTGAGGTACCTCTCAAGCTGGGGCCAGGCTGAAGGTGGACCTTGGATCCTGTGAGATTGCAGCGCACCTCCATCCCTGCCCTTGTGAAATAAAACCCCCAACCTGGACTGTGAGCCCAAACTCACACATGGGCTGATGTTAGGCGGTGGAGGCTCTGCTGGCAGAAGGCTGGGTAGTGTCAGCAGAGCTGAACCCTCACCCTTGCTTCTGGGGCCCTGCTTGGTTGGCCCCTGGGCACAAGCTCCTGCCGGCCTTCCCCTGTGAGTGGGTGGCTGGGGGCTTCCCAGAGGCCAGCCAGCTTGCACACTCTGGCTTTGTCAATCTGCCTCATTTTGTAGTCTCTGACCTAGACCTCGGCCCAGTCCTGCTGCCTCCTCCTCCATCTTCCCCTGGTTTCTCTGAGGGTCTCTGAGCCTCTGAGAGGCCTGGGGAGGGTGCAGGGGTCCAGGAGGCCTGCTGTGTCTGGCTGTGGGCACACAGGGGCCCTGGTTCTCACCCTTGCTCTGCTGTTGATTCGCTGTGTGGCTTTGGGCAAATCGCCCTTCTCTATGCCTTATTTTCCCCCTTGGTGACATGAAGACTTGGGACTGGAAGATCTCAGCTCTTCCCTGTGATTTGAGTCCTTGCTGTGTAGCCTTGGGAAGTCTCTGCCCCACTCTGTGCCTCAGTTTCCCCAACTCTACAAAGAAAGTGCTGGGTTACTCCAGCCTGGGTGCTGTGTGTCCTTGGGCTGGTCCCTAGACATCTCTGAGCCATAGTTTCAGCATCTGGGGGGCTGAGGCCTGCCTTCCTTCTTAGCAGGTTGGCCTTGAGGGTCAAATGGGACAGACAAGTGTGGATCCCCCACCCTATGTGGGGGCACACAGAGAGGTAGATGGAGGGCCTGGGCATCTTTAGGCTCTTTCCTTGAGGCGGGCCTCGCCCTCTTACTCCAGGGCCCTCCCTCTCCCGCAGAGACCCCCATGTGAGCTTGTGCCCCCGCCTGAGCATGCGTGCGGTGATCTCCCAGCCAAGTCAGACCGCACAGCCCCAATCTCTCTCTCTTCACCTCACTCCATCCAGAAGGGACCCACACTCTCTGGTTGAGCCTCGGCCCACCTGGCTGGGCCCCTGGCTCTGGGATGCTCACCTGTACTCACCTGTTCTCAGAGAGCTCCCCCAGCCCCACTCTCTCCCGGCCTCAACTTCTCCATCTTCAAAATGGGCTGAAGAATATGGGTCAGAGGCAGCTCAGAAAAACCAGGAGCCAGGGATCCAGGTTCAAGTCCAGACTGTGGCTGTGGGCAAGGGCCTTTCTCTCTTTGTGTCCCGGTGATAGGGAGTGGGGGAGGGCATCCTGCTTGCTGTGTGTCTTCTCAGGGTTGTGATGAGGTCAAAGGCAGCCTTGGATTGAGAAGCTCAGCAAGGTATCAAGCCCTGCTGCACCCTGTAGGGAAGGCTTCCTTCTCATCTGGGAGTTAGGAACCTGGGCCTGGCTGCGTGACGTGACCTTGAGCAGAGGCCTCTGCTTCTCTAGCCTCAGTCTTCCCATCTGCACAGTGGGAATGGGAGGGGGCTGGACCCTATTTCCCAGGCAGCCCTTCCCATTGGCCTCTCCTCCCTCCCCATAGACCCTCTCCCTGTCCCCTTGGATTGCTTTGGATGCGAGGCCCTAGTGGCTGCCCCGCCTTGTCCCCCCTCCCCCGTCCCCAGCACCGCCTGGCGCTCAGCTCTCTCCCTCGCTCTTTCTGCCTCTCTCTCTCTCACCACCCCCATTTCTGCCTCTTCTTTCCTGTTGGGCTCTCGCTTTCTCCTCCCTCCTCTGTGTCTCTGGACCCCCGCTCCAGCCAGACCTGGTTCACATTCAGATGGCTGCAAAGGTACTTCTGCCCCCTCCCCACTCCCACCCAGACCCAGGGGACCCGCCCTGCCGGGGGCTCTTCCCGCCCATCACCCTGTCCCCATCACCTCCTCCTCATGGGGCAATTAGTGTAGAGGGCCCTGGGTACTGGGGCTCTGCCACCTCAGCTCCCTCTGACACGACTCGCTGTGTGACTTTGGGCAAGTCCCAGCCCCCTCTGGCCTCAGTTTCCCCCATAGATGGGTAGGCTGCAGGAGGAGGCCTGTAGTTTTCAGTCAAGGAGCCCTGTGGGTGTGACCCATGATCTGTGACAAAGGCAAGCATTGCTCCAGTTTGCAGGGTTGGCGCCTGGATTGTCACCAAGCCCCCAAAGAGCCACCCCTCGCCTCCACTCAGGTCTTACCAGCTCCCAGGCTTGGGCTTCCAAATCTCAGGACTTGGGGAGGCTTTGAAGGTCTGATTTGACATCCATCTCAGGAGGAATCTTCTCCTGTTACAACTTGCTTGCTCCCCAAAGACAGGGAACTCCCTCCCTCAATCCCAAGGCGGCTCTTGGCATCTTGAGACTGCTTGTTCTATCTGAAGGAAAGCAGATCACTTCCTGTCCCAGGACTCTGCCCCGTGAATTCGGGCCTTGTCATCTGAGTCAGCTTTGGCCAAGAGGCATCTGGGGTAGGGAGGGGAAGAGTCCCAGGCCGCCTCGGCCTGGCAGCTGTGAGAGGCCTGATCTCACTGTTCCCTGCACCTCACTCAGCCTCAAGAGCCCCCAGCACAGCACCTATAAAGACTGCAGGCATCGGGCTCCATTGCTGATGGTTCCCTTCTCCTTTGCTCCCTCCCTCTCCCCCTGCTCAGAGAGGGAGACTGGTGGCTGGCCCACTCACTCAGCACAGGACAGACGGGCTATATCCCCAGCAACTACGTCGCGCCCTCCGACTCCATCCAGGCCGAGGAGTGAGTATCGACTCTGGCCTCCTGCTTGCTTACCATCGCTGCCAGTTCAGAGCTTCTCTCCTGGGCTAGAGTGGGAGGTCTGGCTGCCCAGGGCCCCAGCCACAACCCAGGAAGAGGCACTGTGGGTGGGCGGAAGCCTGGACCACCAGCACCATCCTTCCACCTCCCTCCCCAGGTGGTACTTTGGCAAGATCACCAGACGGGAGTCAGAGCGGTTACTGCTCAATGCGGAGAACCCAAGAGGGACCTTCCTAGTGCGAGAAAGTGAGACCACGAAAGGTATGAGTGCTTCTGCTGACCAGTGGGAACTGAGCCTTTTGTGGGTTATTTGAGCCGGGTATTGTGGAATGAATAGGAGTTTGGTATATGGAGTGGGGTGGGAAGAGCCCTCTAGCTAGAGAAAAAGACAGGATCAAAGGCAGGGAGGTCCATTTGAGGAACACTGAGTCACTCTGGGTTGACCAGAGATGCAGCAAAAGATGATGCAACAGGTGCAGCAAAAGAGGCCAGCCTCTCTGGCCTCAGGTTCCTCAGGTGAGGAATGGGCACAGGTTGTCAGGGAGTCTGAGGGTCACAGAGCAAAAGGCTATTCCCAGGGAGGGTGTTGATGCAATGGGCCCCTCTCCTTCCCCTTCTCTAGGGGCCTCAGGGGCTGGACTGGGTGCTGGGACCTGGCTTTGCCCTTCCCCCAACAGTCCTGGCCTCTTTTCCTCTCCTGTTCTTCCTCCCCACCAGAGAATGATCACCCCTTTCTCTCCAGCCCCTCCGCACGTGGGTTGCAGACTCCATCACCATAGCTACGGAGCTCCCGCTTCCTGTGGGCCTGGGGCTCGGTGGGAGATGGGAAGGCAGAGCATCTGTGTCATGTGTGTGCATTTCTGAGAGGTCATGTGGCTGTGCATGCCGTGTGTGGGTCCAGGCATGTGTGTACACACGTGGGGGTGCAGTTGTCTGTGGGTTGCTGTGTGGGAGTGAATTGTTACGGGTTTGTCCTTGTGCCCAAGGGCCTAGGGAGTGTGGACCTGTGTGATCATACAGCCACTGGACACAGGCATGCCTGTGTGTGTGCACATGTGGTCAGGGCTTGGCCTTAGACTCAGGCCTGTGGCTTCTCTACGCACACGGCCTGGCCATCTGTGGAAAGTCATGGCTGTCCAATGCAGGCTTTAGAGACCCAGGTATGGGTTCAAGTCCCAGCTCTGTGCCTGACTTGCTGGGTGACCTGAGGCTCGCTGCTTTCCCTCTCTGGGCCTCATTTTCCCTTCTTTACACTGGAGATTGTAACCCCCACCTGAGGATTGTCCAGAGGTTTTGTGGGCTGTGCGGACTGGGCTTCTAGCATGAGGCCTGTGTGCTGCTTCCCGAGAAAGGCTTTCTCTGGCCCCTGGAGCCTCCTCCCCTACCCCTGGGGCTCAGCCTTGTTCCCTGATGCCACCCCAGGCATCTCTTAGGCTCAGGCTTAGCCAGGCCTGTTGGGCAGAAGGAAACTTTTCCAGCCCAGAGCTCTTCCAGGCTCAAGGGAAACAGGGAGGGGCCATCGGGATTGGCCCAGCTTAGCTCTGGCAGCCTTCAGGCCACACCCAGTACGTGGTCTTCTGCCCAGGATCGCTCCTGCCCGAGCCTGGAGTCTTCAGGAAGGGGCAGGGCCCGGCCGGACAGTGTGCCCGTGGGCAGACCCACAGAGGGAAGGCAGTTAGGCCAGGGACACACAGCCACTCGGGACCATTCCTGTTAGGCTCCCTGCCAGCATTTATCGAGCACCTACTGTGTGTCAGGCCCTCTTATATGTAGGCTCATTGAGTCTCCCCAGCAGCCCGGGAAGTAGCCCCATTGTGCAGCGGAGGAAACCGAGGCCCAGAGAGGGCTAGCCACTCGCTCAGGTCACACAGTTGGGATGCACACCTGGGCTTCAGAGGTCTTGCTAGGGCCAAGCGTTCATGGAAAGGCTCTCCGGTCAGGTGCCCCTTTGTCCTTTAGCTCTGCCCCAGTGGCCGCCCCAGAACTGGGTGCTCAGAGACAGGCTGGACCAGACCTGGCTCTGCCTGTGCCTCCCTTCCGTCCCGTGCTGGGTCGGTGTGCTCGGTGCCGTGGCCCATCGGTGGGCTGGCATGGTGGTCACGGCTCCTCTTTGGCCTGCCCTGCAGGCGCCTACTGCCTCTCAGTGTCTGACTTCGACAACGCCAAGGGCCTCAACGTGAAGCACTACAAGATCCGCAAGCTGGACAGCGGCGGCTTCTACATCACCTCCCGCACCCAGTTCAACAGCCTGCAGCAGCTGGTCGCCTACTACTCTAGTGAGTGCCGGCCAGGCCTCCCGGGCGGCCAGCTGGGCGCAGGGGAGTGTAGGCCCTCGGAGAGCATGCGGGGGTCTCCGCCTATCCTATGAGCTGCAGACCCTGAGGAGGGGGGCTTTGGGGCCAAGAAGGGCCAGGACTTCTGTCACCCTGGGGGTGTGCGCTCCCGTTCCCCTCCCCCCATCTTCCTCTCCCCTTTCTCCCTCCTCCCACCCCCTCTTTTTTCCTTCTCTCCTCCCTGTGCCCTCTCTTCCCTGTTTCCCCTCTTCCCTCCCCCCACCCCAACCTGCCCCTCTATCCTCTCTCCTCCTCCACAGCTGCCTGGTGAGGAGGGGGCTGCCTGGAGGAGTGAGCTGGGAAGGAGGGGGCATAGGCCGGTGTCATTTGCCCCTGCAGCCTTAGGACCAGTTAGAACTGGTTACCGGGAGACAAGGAGGGGGCGGCTCTATTGATTGGATTGTAGCAGAGAGCGGGAGAGAGAGCGCGCGCAGGCGGGGAGCTCACGTGCGCAGGTCGTGAGCGTGATACGCGGGCCAGGCCGAGTGTGCGGGAGTGTGGCCGATCCGTCTGGATGTTCAGGGCTGCCCGGCTGGACTGAGGCGTCATGGCCTGGGTGCTCCCACGTGGACAGCTCTCTGTGGGTGTCTGTGGGCCTGTGGCACGTGGCCGTGGCCTGCGCGTGCAGGCGTGGCCTTTCCTGAGAGCGCACGCTACTCCTCCTCTGTTGGCTAGGCCTCCCGAATCCCTCTAGGATCTGCCATCCCGCTCTGTCCCCTTGGCCACCACTGTAGGTTTCATTCTGAACCCCGTTCCCCCAGATCAAAACCCTCCAGGGATTACCTTGGAATTTTAGGATAAAGACGCCCATGTGGCCTCTGAGGCCTTGGGTAGTCTAAACCTGGCTGGCCTCCCTGCCTTACCTGGTGCTCTCCTTCCCCCAGTCACTCTCCAGCAGCCCCCTGGCCTCCTTTCAGTTCCTCCAACCCAGGGGCTTATTTCTCCCTCAGGGCCTTTGCACATGCATGAGGCAGCGTGCACTCTGCCTGGAGGGCTATTTTCCTGAGTCAACCACTCACTTTCCTGTGGATCCAAGCTCAGGTGCCGCTTCCTCTGGGAAGCCTTCCAGGATGCCACCCAGCCCACCTGCTATTGCATGCACAGCTCTCCTCTGTCACACTCGTGGTCCTCGGAGGTGATTAAGGGAAGTTGGGTGTCGTCCTGGACTATGCACTTCCTGAGGGCAGGTTTCCACTGGGTCCCTGGCACCTGCCTAGGTAGCCCCCACTTAAAGTCTGATGAATGAATGAATGAATGACTCAGGGAGCAGATGCACGAGGTGGTGTGGGCCTGTGTTGGGGACGGTTGTGTACACATAGGGTATGGATGCCTGGCCTTGGGGGTGTCCTGTGCCTCCCCGAAGCCTGTGTGTATACAGTGTGTAAGTCTGCGGGACACGGAGACCCCAGCACGGACGCCGGGCCTGAACTCCACCTCCCTGCCTCTGTCTTCAGAACATGCTGACGGCCTGTGCCACCGCCTCACCACTGTGTGCCCCATGTCCAAGCCACAGACTCAGGGCCTGGCCAAGGACGCCTGGGAGATCCCCCGGGAGTCGCTGCGGCTGGAGGTCAAGCTGGGCCAGGGCTGCTTCGGAGAGGTGTGGATGGGTAAGGCCTTGCCCCGGCCCCGCACACCCCGCCATGTGCCCACCTGCGAACCAGGCAGATGTCTGTCCAAAGTGGCAGCTCAAGGCCCCATGGGTCCCCCAGCCTTCGCCTCCACGAGCTCCATCACCTCTGCTGAACAGTGGGTCCTACTTTCAACATGGAGCTCCCCCAGTGGTGGCTGACAGCAAGTTGAGGTGTAGACCGCCACACCTCCGCACACCGTGGTACCTGTTTACCCAGAACTGCTCAGGGCTGGGCATCGTGACGCCCCAGTGACGTG
The DNA here is from genome assembly GCF_951394435.1 of Stenella coeruleoalba. NCBI lineage: Eukaryota > Metazoa > Chordata > Mammalia > Artiodactyla > Delphinidae > Stenella > Stenella coeruleoalba. Next base: position 21,990,581 of record NC_137161.1, on the reverse strand, counting down.
CCGTGTGGCCTGGGCTGGGTGGCTTCACTCTGGAGGGCTATTTTTCCGAGTCAACCACTCACCCTCCTGCGGATCCAAGCTCAGGTGCCACTTCCTCTGGGAAGCCTTCCAGGATGCCACCCAGCCCACCTGCTATTGCATGCACAGCTCTCCTTTGTCACACTCATGGACAGAGCCTCGATCTTCCCAACTGTAAAATGGGACTGGTGATAATAGGACACCCTGGTGGGGTTGAGAGAACGCTGGCCCCGTGTGGGTCCACACGTTAGCTTCAGCTGTGGGAAGAGAAGCCCCCGCTCACAGAAGGAGTACAGGGTCTGGCGTGTTCCAGGCCTGTTAATGATCTCCTGTCTAACTCTGGAGAGACGGCCAAACCGTCCTTGAAAACAAATGCCACGCAGCCCTGACAAAACCCAGGCCCCCTTCTGCTTTGGTTTCTGCTGACACAGGAGTTGCAGAGGCAGCGGTGAGGCAGGCCTGGCTGTTGTGAGCCTGCGCGTCCAGCGAGGGGGTGTGTACGTTGTGGGGGGGGTGGTGGATGGCCGTGTGCTGTTTTCAAGGTTGTTTCATCTGAGCCGCAGTATTCACTTGGCGTCACCACCACCACTTCCCTCCCTTCAGAGGAAGAGATGATGGAGGAGAGCAGAGGGGGTTCCTGGGTGGCAGCACTGCAGGGACAGAGGCCTGCAGGCTGGAGGTCAGGCCAAGTCAGGGAAGGGGAGGCTTTGAGCTGGGGAGAGGGGAGGGGGATGAGAAGCCAGCTCCCAGGCACAGGCACAAAAAGAGGACGTGAGCAAAACCTGAAAAATCCATGGCGTCAGCCATTCCTGTGGCTGCAAAACTCGTTCCTGGCTTGGGCGTGCGGTGAACAGTCAGTGGGGGAGGCGCCCGTTCCTCCCTGGGTGATCCAGGTAGACTCGCGAAGCGCCTCGTACGCATGCCCAGAGGGCCTGTGCCGGGAAGGCCACAGACAGGGGCCCGAGCCCCAGCTCGCACCTGGAGGCCCAGAGACGGGCAGGAATGGGCCCAAGGCGCCTCAGGCCCGGCTGGAACAAAACTCAGATTAAACACACTGGTTTAGAGCACAGCTTCCCCTAAGGCCTCACAATGTAAAAACCAGATAATAATAAAATGACAGCTGCCGCTATTATTAACTGTGTCCTTACAGTGGGCTTGGCCCAGTGGCTAAAATCTCATTTAATCCTCAAACAGCCCACAGGTGGATACTATAGCATCCCCATTTTCCGGATGAGAAAATCGAGGCTCAGAGAGGGGAACTGGCTCGCCTACGGTCTCACTGCTGGGAGGAGGCAGAGGTGGGAGCCAAACTCCTGCCAGACTGACGTCCGAGCCCTTCTACTTAGTGTGCTGCCTTACTGTTCGGGGAGTGTGGCTTGAGACAGCTCTTGTTCTGGTGGCCTTCTTCTGAGGCCGGCTCTGCCTCACCCCCCGCCCCCACGAGTACATGCTCCATCTGCTAACACCCGGGCCACCCGAAGGAACACGCCTCCCCAGGAGAGGGCGGTTGAGTTGGAACCACGGTCCCCCAACTCTCAGATGAGTGTGCTGCCTTGGGGGACATCTCTGATAATCAGCATCCGAACAACAGCTCCTGTTTCTTGAGCGGGCCCTGTGTGCAGGTGGGACACTGAGGTCCAGAAAGGGGCTGGGCCTTGGCCGGGCTTGTCACGTGGCCTGGGAGGCCAGAGCTGAAGTTGGTACCCAGGCCGGCGGATCCTGGTCCCTGTGGGGTGGGAATGGGGGTCCTCCCCTGAGGCTGCCTGCACCCCTTTCCATGCAGGGACCTGGAATGGCGCCACCAGGGTGGCCATCAAAACTCTGAAGCCCGGCACAATGTCTCCGGAGGCCTTCCTTCAGGAGGCCCAGGTCATGAAGAAACTGAGGCATGAGAAGCTGGTGCAGCTGTACGCGGTGGTGTCTGAGGAGCCCATCTACATCGTCACGGAGTACATGAGCAAGGGTGAGGCCTGCGTGATGGCGCGGACACGTGGGTGAGCCCTGGCTGGGGTCCTCACAAAAGGGCAGGTGGGACGTGCTTCACCTCCCACCACATCTAGAGCATACGCCTTTAAAGGCGGAATGAATGGAAAGAACCAACTTCCCAGGTCAATGGAAAGTTAAACCAAAGGTTGCCTTTCTCCGTTCATTTCGTTTTTAATGATTTCCCACGATGCATCTATGTCCCCCCATTTGCTGGTTTTGGAAAGCCATTTGCCATTCTGGGGCTGGAAGGAGAGCTCCCTGAATCCTCCAAGCTGAGCCACAGCACATCTGGGTCAAGTTCCTGGCTTGACTTTTACTTGGTTTTGAAATTAATTATTTTTCAAAATTCCACTTTTTGGAGGTATAATTTACATGGGATAAAATACACCCATTTTAAGCATCCAGTTCGGTGAGGTTTAACGAATGGCTATGCTGTGTATCTCCTACCACAACCGAGATATAGATGGCCGTCACCCCAGGAAGCACCCTTGTACCCCTTTGCAGATAGTGCTCTCCAGCCCCAAACCCACAGAGCCGCTGATGGGCTTAATGTCTTCGCAGAGTTGTTTCTTCTAGAATTTCGTATAGCTAAATCTTTTACATCCGAGGGTTTTCCTTCTTGTCGTGTGTATCAGTAGTTTGTTCCTTTTTGTTGCTGAGTAGTATTCCGTAGTATAGCCGTACCACAGTTCTGTTTGCCTAGAGGCGGACATTTGGTTGTTTCCCATCCTGCTTGCCTTTTAAGTGACAAACACAGACTTCATTCAGAGATGGGTTTGCACAAAATCTGCTGTGTGCTTAAAGTGAGGCCGGCCTGCCCCGGTGGACGAGATCTGGGAGTCACTGCTTCCTGGCTCAGGGAGGACAGGGTGGGGGCTAGAGCTGCTTTCTCTCTCTCCAGGGAGTTTGCTGGACTTTCTCAAGGGGGAGACGGGCAAGTACCTGCGGCTGCCTCAGCTGGTGGACATGGCTGCTCAGGTGAGCCAGCCCCTCCCCGCTCCCACGCCTGGCCTTGAGCTCTCTGACCCACCTGGTTCAACCATGTCTGGCCTCTTGAGCGCCCCCTCCAAGGACCTTGTCTTGGTTGCCCCACACTCACTGATCTCATCCCATGTATTACTGGGACCACTTACAGGTGCTGTGAGTGGTGGTTCGGGCAGAAGAAAGAGCCCTTACCTGGGCATCAGGAGTCACTGACTTGCTATGGGACCTCAGACCTCAGTTTTCTTCTCTGTCAATGTCAGTCACTCATCAAACATGTATTAGTACTTGCTTGCTGTAGGCAGTGCTCAACAGCTACTTTTTTTTTTTTTTTGGTGGGGGGTACGTGGGCCTCTCACTGTTGTGGCCTCTCCTGTTGCGGAGCACAGACTCCAGACGCGCAGGCTCAGCGGCCATGGCACGGGCCTAGCCGCTCTGCGGCATGTGGGATCTTCCCGGACCGGGGCACGAACCCGTGTCCTCTGCATCGGCAGGCAGACTCTCAACCACTGCGCCACCAGGGAAGCCCCAACAACTACTTTTTAATTTAATCCTTAATACAATCAGGTGGTAGAGATGGCTATTATTCCATTTGACAGGTGAGAAAACTGAGGTTCAGGGAGGGGACTTGGGACAACAGGCAGGACCTGACGCTCCTCTGTGTCTCTGGGAGCATCTGGGCCTCTTTTGCACGGTCGCCCCACTTCCCTGGCTGCATCTTGTCTTGTGCCTCCCCTTTGTCCTTTGCCCTATGCAACCTCCTCCTGCTGGGCACTGGTCCTGCTTTTTGTGCCAACAGTATTTATTGTAAATTGACGTCATTGCCTGAAGAACTGGGAAGGGTGGGGCATTTGGTTGGCTATCCACTCCTGGGGATAACACCACCCCTGGGCATGTGCCATGTGATCCGGGAAGGGCAAGGGGTGGCCCCTGATCCAGGCTCCTGGGTTCTGCCTACAGATCGCTTCAGGCATGGCGTACGTGGAGCGGATGAACTATGTCCACCGAGACCTCCGTGCTGCCAACATCCTGGTTGGAGAAAGCCTCGTGTGCAAAGTGGCTGACTTTGGGCTGGCTCGGCTCATCGAAGACAATGAGTACACAGCCCGGCAAGGTGGGCAGAGGCTCCCGGCAGATGCCGTGTGGCCGTGGGCAGTCACACCCCTTCTCTGAGCCTCAGTTTCCTCCTCTGTCAAGTGGGGATAAGAATGGGGCCTATCTGGCAGAGCGGTCATGATGTTCTCCTGAGCTCCCCCGACCCTTCTTGGTCCTGCAGGTGCCAAGTTCCCCATCAAGTGGACGGCTCCAGAAGCTGCCCTCTATGGCCGGTTCACCATCAAGTCAGACGTGTGGTCCTTCGGGATCCTGCTGACAGAGCTCACGACAAAGGGACGGGTGCCCTACCCCGGTAAGAGGGCTCCCCACAGCCCATCTCTGGTCCTTCTGCCCCTGCCCTGGTGACCCCTCTGCTCAGGTGACCTTGGGCAAGTCAAACCCCGTCCAGGGCCTCCGTTTCCCCATCTGTATAACAAAGAGGTTGACCATCTGATCTTAGGCTCTGTCTTTGGTGAGGGCTCCCAGCCTTGGGGGGGGCCTTACCCACGGTCACAGCCACCCTCTCCTAGGCAGGAAGCCCTCTCTGTTGTTCCCATCAACTTCCCTCTGCCCCAATTTCCTCAGTGGGGCCAGCCTACTCATGCTTCCCTCTGCCCACAGGGATGGTGAACCGCGAGGTGCTGGACCAGGTGGAGAGGGGCTACCGGATGCCCTGCCCGCCCGAGTGTCCCGAGTCTCTGCATGACCTCATGTGCCAGTGCTGGCGGAAGGACCCAGAGGAGCGGCCCACCTTCGAGTACCTGCAGGCCTTCCTGGAGGACTACTTCACGTCCACCGAGCCCCAGTACCAGCCCGGAGAGAACCTATAGGGCGTGGGCTGCAGGGCCAGACTGCCTTCTTGGCTTGATCCTGAGCTGGGTGGCCCCTGACGTGGGGTCTTGCCTGCCTCTGCCTGTCCGCCCCCCGTTGATCCTCTCTGTGGGGCTGAATTGCCAGTGACGAGGCCCCTCCCTCTTTTGTGGCATGGAAGGGCTTGGGGCCTGGGGCCGCCCTGGGGGCGGGGTCCAAGGCTGGCGCAGTGACTGTGCCCCGGCCCCTGGCCAGCCGCACACCTCCTCCCTGCGTTCCCTCCTGGAGCTCTGTGCGTCTCAGCAGGAGGAACTGGGAAGAAGGGCCGGGCTGAGGGCACCCTTTTCTTAGCCTCAACCTACTGCACGCACTGGCCCTTTCCCACTTCCACACCACCCCAGGTCTGTCTGCAGAGATAGCCAAAGAGCCTTTCCAAAGAGGAGTGATGGGCCACTGGCCCTCGGCCTGCCTGCCACCCTGCTCCTTGCCACCCATTTCTGAAACGCCTGTTGGTGGAGGCTGCTCGGTCCAGCCCCCTCTGCTGTGGCTCCCAGGCTGGTGAGGCCTAGCTTGACTTGTTGCTGGTGGGTGGGGTGGACACCTCCCTCAAACCCTGCCCTTCTTAGACCTGAGGGATCCTTAGAGATCTTCAATTCCTTGTCCCCATACTACCCATGGGGAAACTGAGTCCAGAGAGGGGATGTGACTTGCCCAAGGCCACAGAGCAGTTCAGGGTTGAGGTGGGATTGGAACCTGGTGCTCCCTCTGTCTTCCTCAGGAACCAACAGGATTGTCCTTGGAGGCACTGTGGACAGACTGGGGCAGCCCAGGGGACAAGGGGCCTGAGGACGGGTTAGAGATAGCAGAGAGAGTCCTGCTGCCTCTGTTTGCTCAGTGGGCTATTGTGGGGGGAGAGAGTGGAGGTAGATGTGGGGCTGAGCTAGAAATGAAAGGTACAAGGGTAGGGAGGCAGGTTTCAATCAGAAGGTGGGAGGTATTTGACCTTTGGAGCTAGCCAATCATGAAAGGGAGTGAGCTCACCGGCTCTGGAGGCAATCAAGCAGAAATAGAAGATCCAAATGATTGGGAGGCCCTGGCCTCAGGAAGGAACCCCAGGTCCTCCTTCGCCCAGTTTGTCCTGTGTCATTTCAACGCCTGGCCCCTGCTCTTCTCCCCAAGTTGGCACCTTTAACTCACGAGTACGGAAAGGAGTGCCTAGACTGGGGTGAGGAGGGAGGACTGGGGTGTCTATTGCCACACACCAGGACTGGCTGTGTGCCCTCGGGCAGCCCCTGCTTCCTTCTCTGGGCTGCAGTGTCTGCCTCCATTTGTGGCCATGGCCTCTGCAACTGCTCCACTCCTGTCCAGACCCTGTGGCCTGGCATCACGTGGTGAGCTCAGCCCATGGCATCAGGAGACCGTGTTTTGGCCCTTGGGCTATGTGGTGGCTTCTCCCTGGACCTCAGTGTGTCCTTCTTAAATGGGGCAGCCAACAGTTTGTAGGCATCTTGCCAAGGGCCCCTGTGTGCGTGCGTGTGTGTGTGTGTGTGTGTGTGTGTGTGCACGTGTATGTTCCTCCATGTGTGTTCATATTTAACATGTAAAAACGCCCTCTGCTCTGTCCCCCAGACCTGTTGTACATTTCACCCACAGCCCCCCATCACAGCAATAACGTTCCTGCTGCCAGGGGTTCTCGAGCCAGCCAGGCCCTGCCAGTGGGGAGGGAGGCCAAGTGGTACCTGCCTGTGAAATTTCAACTCTTCCTTTCATACATGTTTATTACCCAAGTCTTCTCCTGTCCCGTCTCCGTCCCAGTCGAATCTGGACTCACTTACCCCAGCGCGCTCCCAAATCCCCTTCTGACTGCCCAGTGTCCTTTGTATAAGGTGTCCTAATACTGTCTTTTTTTTTTTTTTAAACAAACAGTGTTTTGTAGATTTCAGATGACTATGCAGAGGCCTAGGGGACCCCCGGCTCTGGGCAGGGCCTAGGGTTCCTGCGTTCCACGGCCGAGGCCTGTGGGGGGAGGGGGGATTTGGAATTGGTTGTAAATACTTTGCATATTGTCTGATTAAACACAAACAGACCTCAGAGTTTGGTCAGCGGTTTCTTGAGTATCTGTTGTGTGCTGGAGAGTGAGAGGGGGTGGGATGTGAGGACAGACTGTGTCAGAGGGGCCTTTGTGCAGGCAGCATTGGTGGCTGGAGGGCTTGAGGCCAGAGCGGGACATGATCAGATTGGAGATCTCTGGAATGCGGCTGTGTGCACATCCATCCCTGAGTTTGGGGAGTGACTGTGCCTGGCAGAAACCTTGCTTATGTCTGAGATGCACCAGGCGAAGCCCAGGGCTCGTGAGCAGGAAGTGTGAGCAGTTGAAGACTCTTTGCCCTGGGTGGGTGGTGGCAGTTGACACCCTGGGGGCCCCGCAGGGCTGTCAGGCCCTTGTGGAGTTGTGGATGTCCTCACAGCGAGATGTGGCTGTGTGCGTGCTGTGTGTTTCCCGGGAGTGCTGGGCTGGGTGGGTGGGGGGTTGGTGAGACTGGGTTAGCAAAAGCCCTGGGCACCCTGGAGAAAAATCCAAAGACCCTTCCTCTCCTCCCTTCTCCCCTCCACCAAGGCACACAATCTGGGAAGTTCATTTGCAACAGTCTATAGGAAGAAATGTCTTTTATATCAGATCACACACCGATCCATGTAAGTTACCTCTGGTCGTAGTAACACTGTTTAATCTGTATAATTAAAAACAGATTTCAAAATCAGGATGTTTCTCTGTTCACTGTCATTTTCACAAGCCAAATACCACAATGTCCGGTCAGAATGGACACCTGGAGACCCCATGGGTGTACATGTGTCTTGGGAGCAGAGGTAGGAGCATGGGTGTGAGTGTGCGCTTGTGGGTGTGTGCCTTTGTGTTCACTGGGGTATGCGTGTGGCCCTGTTTGCTCATGGGTGTCTGTGTTGGTGTGTGGACACGTGTCCAGGTGGCCTGGGAGTCTGGATGTCCAGATGTGTGAACCTGTTTTTCCTGGCCCTGTGTGCAGAGATTTGTGTGTACTGCGGGGACGCCACTCTAGGTGGTTCTGCCTGAATCTGTGGGCTCCCCCGGGGGCGCGGGCCCCGATGTGTGTGGCGGGGCTCTGCTTGTCTGCGCGGGGCAGTGTGTGTGTCCGCGTGGATGCTTGTGGGCTCAGGGCGTGCACGGGGCGCCGGCCGCTCCGCCAGGGCCCCCATGCACCGGGGGGCGCAAGGACACCTGCGAGCAGCCCAGCCCGGGGACGCGCCCCAGCCCCGGCGGGGACAAAGCGCTCGTCCGCGCTACGCGGCGGGTCGGGAGTGCGCCTGCGCGCTGGTGAGCCGCGGGTCGAGCCGGGGAAGAAGCCCCGAGACCCCTTTATCTCCGTCTCTCGCTGGTCTCACCAAGTGATTCAATGCGTGTGTGTCTCTCTCTGCCTCCTCCGTCTTTGTCTCTCTTTGTCTGTCTGTGCCTCTTCAGCTCTCTCTCAGGCTCTCTGGCCCTGGCTCTCTTGTCTTCACAATTTTTTGTGTTTCTTTCCTCTTCCCTAAACCCCCTCCCCCCGCACTAATTGGTCTTTCTCTGTGTGCTTCTGATTTTCTGTCTCCGTTTCTGTATGTGTCTGTTTCTCACTGTTGCTAGTTTCTCTTTTTCTCTGTGCCTCGTGGCCGTCTCTATTTCTCTAGTCTCTCTCTCTCTGTGTCTCCGTCTCAGATTTTATTTCCTTATCAATCTCTGTACGGCTCTGGTTCTCCTCCAGACCCTCTCACACCTCCGTGCCTTTGCCCAGGCTGTTTCCACGACTTAGAGTGCCCTTTCTTTCCTCTCTGCAACCTGGCAAACTCCTCTTCATCCTTCAAAACATCTCAAAGGCCACAGACCACCTCTGGGCGCTTTCCCTGACCCCCTGGAACTTGCAAGGGTGGTCACGGCCATTCACACAGCTCCCCCCCTAGAATGAGAGCTTGAGGGGCTGGGGCAATTCTGGCTGAAGCACCCAGATCTAGCACAGCGGGGTGCTGTCTGATCAGAGAAGGGAGGCAGGAGTTTGCTCTGTCTCTCCCACCTATTGTCTCTGGCTCCACTGGTTTTGACTTCCCCTCTCTGGGCCTCTGCTTTTTTTTTTTTAATTTAGATGTTGGGGGTAGGAATTAATTAATTAATTTATTTATTCTTGACTGTGTTGGGTCTTCGTTTCTGTGCGAGGACTTTCTCTAGTTGCGGCGAGCGGGGGCCACTCTTCATCGCAGCGCGTGGGCCTCTCACTATCGCGGCCTCTCCAGACGCGCAGGCTCAGGATTGTGGCTCACGGGCTTAGTTGCTCTGCGGCATGTGGGATCTTCCCAGACCGGGGCTTGAACCCGTGTGCCCTGCATTGGCAGGCAGATTCTCAACCACTGCGCCACCAGGGAAGCCCTGTTCAGTTTGCTTTTGCTCGACTCTTCAAGAGAAAGAGCGAAAAGGCGAGTGACGTCTACTCTGCTGGGACCATCATCTCACTGCCCCCTCTGCCTGCTCCTGCTTCTGCTGCCCTGTTCAGTTTCCAGCCCACTTCAGGCGACTGGAGACCCTGGGACCCCCTCGTCCCCTCCGCCTTCCCTTTCTGGTTTCAGTGGTTTTTCTCATTCTACATGCATTTTTTTTTTCTTTTTGAGAAAAGTAAGATGATGTTTGCCCCCACGGGAAAAAAAATTCCTTATATAGTAGGGCAGGAAAGATACAGAAAAGCACATACAAGAAGACGGTAATTTGTGCTCTCTACCCCCTCCCTCCCACCTAGAAAGGATGGGGCATGTTTCTGGGTGTGTGTCCATCTGGGCCTGTCGCCTGTGCTCTGCACAGTGGCTTCAGTGTCTCCTTGTCTCTCTCTCTGTCTCTCCATCCTCTGGCCCATGGTTACTGGCTGCCACTCTGGGCTGCTGGCCTATCGATTCTTTCAGATGTTCATATGTAAAACTTACATTAAAGGTGAACCTTGGGCCCCATCCTGCTGCAGCCCTGCTCGCCCGTGTGGGTGCACGTGCTCGCCTGTGGGTCTGTGTCAGGCCCCCTGTGCCGGCTCTTTCTCAGCCCCCCCCCCGTCTTCCTTTCTCCGTGGTTTCATTGACCTCCCTTCCACCAGTTGCACTTCTAGTGTGTGCAATGGGTGTGTGATGTGTGCAGTGTTCGGGGCACGTGCGTGTTGCTGGTCCTTCCAGGCTGCGGCTCCGTGCTGCTGTGGGTCTCTTTGCTCATCCTCTGCTCCTTTCATCTCCTCCCTCCCTCCTAAAATTCCAACTAGACCTTGTGCTGGACACACACACACACGCACACACATGGTCCCTCGTCTTTTTCTCTCATCTCTGTCTTCTTTTCCCATTTTTCTCTTGGGGGCTCCAAAAAGCTGTGGTTTGCAGAGAGAAAAAGAGAGACTGACAGAGACAGAAACACGGAGATAGAGATGGAGATGGGGGGGTGGCATGGGGGTGGGGGAATCAGGCTGGGAGATGGAGCTCTGTCCGTCTGTCTGTCCATCCCAGTCTCCCCAGCCCTCCCTCCCTGGGGCTTTTCCCACCCAGTGCTGGGCTGTGCTTCCCTCAGGGTATGTCCCGTGGGATCCAGGGCTCTGCCTTCTGTCCATCTGTCCAAATATCTGTGTGTCTGCCTCTGCCGCCACGCCTCCCCCTTGCTGTGGTCTCATTAAATGCCCTTCTCTTTCTCTGATTGTCCTGTGTGTGTGTGTGTGTGTGTGTGGGTGTGTGTGTGTGTGTGTGTGGGTGCGTGTGTCTGCGGCTGGATCTCTGTGCCAGTGGGTGTCTCTACCTCCCACCTCCAACTTCCTGCAATTTTATTAAATATCCTTCTCTTCTTCCGTTTCTTGCCGCCCTCTCGGTGTGTGTGCATCTGTGTACATGCATGTCTGCGAATGAACCTCTCGGCCACCCCTTTCCCCTTCCCCGGGATTCCTGGGACTTGGCTTCTGGGGTCACTTTCTACTCACTCCCCATCCTGGCCCCAGACTCAGCCCCATGCTCCCTCCAGCCTCTGCCTCAAGGCCTCCCTCCTGGACAGTCTCCCTGGCGACTATCCCCTGGGCACCTCACCTTTGACCCTCAACTCAACTCCTGTCCGCTCCTGCCCACTCTGGGGAGGGCTCCACCATTCAGCCTCCAGCCCTGGGCCGCACTCACCATCACTCACCCTCACTCTGCCGTGGCCTTCCTTTTTTTCTTCCCACCTCTGGCCCTGCTCAGAATCCTTTGTCTCCGGTGGAGGAAGCCCCATCTCCCTCACCTGCCATTCCAGGCCTTGCCAGGCTGGCTCCAGTTGCCAGTGGCACGCTGACTGCCTGACACGTCTTTCCTTCCTTCAGCCTGGACATCCACCTCCTCCGGGAAGGCCTCCTGATTGCCCCTTCCCTGGCTTCCCTTGGCTCCAGCACTCCCTGCAGTAGCGTCCTTCCTAACCTTGGCCTCGTGTTATGCAGTCCCAGGCTGGGCACCCAACCAGGGCCCCGTTATGACTTTCATGGGCCCTAGTCAGCTTTGCCTTCATGGACCCCTTTCTCCATAAAAAATATTTTTAAAAATTCTATTTTATGACAACATTGATATAAAGTTGAATATATTAACATTATATATGAAAACATTTTCTTTGAGTTAAAGTTCATTTTTCTTCCGATTTTAAAAGAAATTAAAACATTTTTCATGGGCACCTAAAGGTATGGTGGGCTGTAGGTTTACTGAGTGCCTTCTCTGTGCTGACCATGGGCAATGGCTGTTGGGGGCAGGCTGTGTGTCCTTTGCACATTCCACCCTCTCTGAATCTCTCTTCGTCTAGACTCTGCCCCCTGCGGACTGCCCTTGACTTCCGTTTGAGTGCATCGAAGCCACCTGTTGTGTGTACCACCCGGCCTCCTGAGTCTCTCTCCTCTCTGTCCATTTCTCTCACCCTAACAGGTTTGTCCCTTGCTCTGGGGTCCCCTGTTCATTCATTCATTCCCCCAACAAACACGCGGGGCCCTGGTGTCTACATGTCTGCCGGGGAGCAGGGGTCTGGCTCCCTGTGTCTCTCTCAGGCCTTCTGCCCTCCCAGATCTTCGGGCTTGTTGAATTTCCAATGTGGGCTCTCTCCCTGTAGCCCCCTCTCCTTGCCATGAGCTGGGGGCAGGTGTTTCTTTTCATTCCCTAGGCTCTTCATAAAGCACTCATCATGGAGCAGCTGCCCCTGCCCGGCCATGTGCGCGTGTACGTGTGTGTTTGCCTGTATCCGCGAAGTGCATCACCGCCCCCCCGCGCCCCGACTACCCACCAGCTCCCAGGAATCTGCCCCACCCCCATACCTCCATCTAGATTATTCCAGCTGTGCCTGCCCCATCTTGCCGTTGCCCTCCAGGGCTCCCCCTCCCTCCGCCCTCCTCAGCCTTTTCCTTCCACATTCATCCTAAATGCCTTCCAGCTTTGCTCTCACTCAGGTGTGTAAGCATTCACTGAACACGTTTCCGGTGGGCACCTACTGTATGCCTGACCCCGGTTGGGGTTTAGGGGGTCGGGGGGAGAAAAATCTGCTGGGGAGCAGCCGTGGACAAGGCACTTAGTGTCCAGAAGGACAGATGAGCAGAACAGATGCAGAAAGGCCCACGGTCCCAGTAGAGTAGAGACGGGGTCCTGGGCTTGAACAGAGCGTCCGGGCTGGCTCCCCTGAGGAGTGGGCTGAGTGAGGCCCGAGGGCAACAGGTGGAGAAGCGGGGCGGGGAGGGGGGGTTGTGGCCGGGCGGGAAGCACTCCAGGCAGCAGGACAGCCATGCGAAGGCCAGGAGGTGGGAGCCAGCGGGCTGGGGTGGGACAGCCACCGAGTCATCACATCCCCTCGTTTCTCTGCCCACCCCCCATTCTCCCCTTTTCTAGGGGGTGTGATTGTGTGCGGGGGAGTGAGCGAGAGGGAGACAGACAGACTTACAGACCAGCACCGGGAGAGGGCGAGAGAGGTGCGCGGAACTCCACTCTCCCTGCTCTCCAGCTTCCTCCTTCCCCCTTCTCTCGGGGGCTCCTGAAACCTTGTCTTTTCTCTGGGCTTCCTGCAACTGTTTATGTATGCACACACCTGTGTGGTGTATACATGGCGTCCATGGTCCATGTGTATGTTGTTCATGTAGTATAGTGTGTGTGGTGTGTGTATGTGTGGTGTGTGGTGTGTGTGTTGTGCGTGTTGTGTGTGGTGTGTGTGTGTCGTGTTTTGTGCGTGGTGTGTGTGTGTTGTGCGTGCTGTGTGTGTTGTGTGTGTGGTGTGCGGTGTGCGTGGTATGTGTGTGTGGTGTGTGTGTAGTGTGGGGTGTGGTGTGATGTGTGTGTAGCGTGTGTGGTGTCTGTAGTGCGTATGCGTGGTGTGTGCGTGGTGTGTGTGGCGTGTGTGGTGTGGTGTGTGTGGTGTGCATGGTGTGTGTGTGGTGTGTGTATAGTGTGTGTAGTGTGCGTGTGTGGCGTCTGTGGTGTGAGTGTGGTGTGTGTGGTGTGCGTGGTGTGCGTGGTGTGTGTGGCGTGTGTGGTGTGAGTGTGGTGTGTGTGGTGTGTGTGGTGTGCATGGTGTGTGTGTGGTGTGTAGTGTGCGTGCGTGGTGTGTGTGGTGTGTGTAGTGTGTGCTGTGTGGTGTGGTGTGCGTGGTGTGTGTGTGTTGTGTTGTGTGTGGTATGCATGGCGTGTGTGTGGTGTGTGTGCAGTGTGTGCGGTGTGCGTGGTGTGTGTGGTGTGTGCGTGGTATGTGTGGTGTGCATGGTGTGTGTGTAGTGTGTGTGGTGTGTGTGTGGTGTGTGTGCGCGTGGTGTGTGTGTGGTGTGTGTGGTGTGGTGTATGTGTGTAGTGTGTGTGTAATGTGTGTGGTGTGGTGTGTGCGGTGTGTGCGGTGTGTGCGTGTGGTGTGCGTGTGATGTATGTGTGCGGTGTGTGTGGTGTGGTGTGTGTGTGTGGTGTGGTGTGTGTATGGTGTGTGGTGTGGGGTGTGTGTGGTGTGGTGTTGTGTGTGTGTAGTGTGTGTGGTGTGTGTGTGTGGTGTGTGCGTGCATGGTGTGTGTGTGCCTGGTCTGCGTGGTGTGTGTGTGTTGTGTGTGTGTTGTGTGTGTAGTGTGTGGGGGGTGTGTGTGCGGTGTGCATGGTGTGTGTGTGTTGTGCGTGTAGTGTGTGTGGGGTGTGCGTGGTGTGTGTGGGGTGTGTGGTGGGTGTGTAGTGTGTGTGGGGTGTGTGTGCGGTGTGCATGGTGTGTGTGTGTTGTGCGTGTAGTGTGTGTGGGGTGTGCGTGGTGTGTGTGGGGTGTGTGGTGGGTGTGTGGTGTGCATGGTATGTGTGTTAGTGTGTGTGGCGGGTGTGTGTAGTGTGTGTGTAGTGTGTGTGGTGTGGGGTGCGGGGTGTGTGTGGGGTGTGTGTGTGCGTGGTGTGTGTGTGGTGTGCTTGTGGTGTGTGTGTGTAATGTGTGTGGTGTGTGTGTGGTATGGTGTGTGGTGTGGTGTGTTTGTGTGGTGTGTGTGTGTGTGGTGTGAGTGGTGTGTGGTGTGTGTGTGGTGTGTGTGGTGTGCATGGTGTGCATGGTGTGTGTGGTGTGTGTGGTGTGCGTGGTGTGCATGGTGTGTGTGTGTGGTGTGTGCGTGGTGTGTGTGGTGTGTGTGTGTAGTGTGGTGTGTGGTGGGGTGTGTGGGGTGTGTGTGTGTGCGTGGTGTGAGTGGTGTGTGTGGTGTGCGTGTGGTGTGTGTGGTGTGTGCGTGGTGTGTGTGGTGTGTGTGTGTAGTGTGGTGTGTGGTGGGGTGTGTGTGGTGTGTGTGTGTGCGTGGTGTGCGTGGTGTGTGGTGTGGTGTGTGTGTGTGGTGTGGTGTGGTGTGTGTGGTGTGCATGGTGTGCATGGTGTGTGTTTGGTGTGTGCATGCATGGTGTGTGTGTTGTGGGTGTGCGTGGTGTGCGTGTGTAGTGTGTATAGTGTGTGTGGTGTGCGTGGTGTGTGTGTGTTGTGTGTGTTGTGTGTGTGGTGTGGTGTGTGCGTGTGGTGTGTGTGTGGTGCATGTGGTGTGGGGTGTATGGCATGTGGTCCCTTGCTGACCCCCTGGCTGCTCCCTGAATCCAGCACGGGCTGTGCTGAGGGTCCCTCCCATCCATTCAGTCATCTTTCTTTCTTTCATTCATTCCTTTGCTTGCTGTGTCTTAAAACCCCAATCTAGCCAGTCCTCAGAGGCAGCCCTGGGTGGCCTGGGTGCCTCTCTCTCTTCCTCTGCTGATCTTTCTCTCCCTCTGTCATTTGGCCTCCATTTCTGTTTTCTCCTTCCAAACTCCCTTCTCAGGGTCGCTCCTTTGGTTGTAGACGTCTGTGTCCTTCTTGCATTCGTGTCTGTTGGTCATCTCTCCATCCCCGCTGCCTTTCTCCTTTTCTCTCTCTTTGTTTTCCTGTCTTTCTTTGTCTCTGTGTCTGTGTCTCTGGCTTTCTTTTTGTTCTGTTCTTTGTCTCTTTCCGTCTCTGCCTCTCAATTTTAGCTTGACTCTACGTGTTACCTGCATTAATTCGTTTCTTCTGCCAAGATGTGACTGCACAGTCGTCTGTGTGCGTGTGTGTCTGTGTCCCACAACATGTCCCCCCATTCGCTTACCCACCCCCCCAACACTTGTGCAGTGTCCTCAGGCTTGTGCGTGTGTCCGTGTGGCCAAGCCAGGGTCTGGCTCATGTGACCCCTGAGGCTCCGGCTCTCCTGTCCCTGTGGCTTGTCGAATTCCCAGTGTGGGCAGCCGCCGCCACCCTCGCTCCAGGCTGGGGGGTGCCTGCCATCGGCTGGGGGCTTTGTTCCCTTTCACGCCCCCGGCTCTTCCTAGATCACTCATCATGAAGCAGCTGCTCCTTCCCCGGCTGGTGTGTGTGTGTGTGTGTGACACAGAGTGACTAACAGGGACACAGTTGCCCCCTGCCCGGACCCCCTCTCTTTGGGGTCCTTGGCTGTAGTGCTCATTCCCTGAGTCGTTTGCATTTGTCCCTATGTTCAGTCAACTCCCTGAGCCTCTCCTGTGCTGGGGGTGATTGTGTGTGGCCACCCTGTCTCCAAGGCAGTTCTGAAAGCTGCCTTGGCCCTGTGTGCCTGGATTCACAGAGAAAGGTTGTGTGTGCATGTGTGTGTGTATCTGTGTGTGACAAGCTGTCTGTCACTGTGTCAACTCGACTACTCTACCTAAATCCTCTGCTCGAACTCTGGCAGGCAGTTCCTTTGTATTTTCTTTCGGTCAGCACACATTGAACACCCCCTGTGAGTGTGTCCGTGTGTGAGTGTGTGTGTGTGACAAATCTCCTCTCACCCCTTGCTCTCTGCTCGCCCTCCTTTTCTCCGGCTCCATTTTGATTTTTCCACACACAGTGGAATCTGTCTCTCTCCCCACCTCCCCTTAAGGCTCTCTTTCTACTTCCACATCCATCTCCAAGGCTCTGTCCAGCGTTTGCTTTCGCTCTGCAGACGAGCATCCTTCCATCCATCTAGCCATCCGCTTGTCTGTCCGAGAGTTATTTCTGGGCCCTTTTCCTACCGCCTTTCCTGGGTCCACTGTCATCCTTGCCCTCTGGGCTGTCTCGGCGCCCACGCCCGCCTCTCTCGCCCCCTGCCCCTGGGTTATGAGCTCCGGACCAGAGCACGCAGCTGCTCCCGGGCCCCTCACCAAGCCCGGCCCCTGCACCTCTGAAGTCCACCCCAGCCTCAACTCCTTCCCAGCTCCCTTCTCCCCTTCTGCTTCATGACCATCTCCAACGGGTCACCCTGGCCAGGCCGTTCCACGACTGGTGGTGGACGCCTTCTCCAGGAGCCCCCATCCTCGGTGCCTCCGGCTCACGGGGCCAATGTTGGCGACGTCCTTCCTGCCCTGTGGAACCCCTTCCAATTCAGGTCTCTCTGGGGTCGCTCTCTCTTTCCATGTGAGGGTCTAGGCATCAGGCTTTCTCTCTTGGTCGCATTAGCTTTTGACTACTTTTCTTGTCAGACTTTCTCGGGGTTTGTTCTGACCTGGACACTGTTACATCATTTGTGTGTGTGTGTGTGCATGTGTATGTGTGTGTGTGCATCTGTTTCTCTCTCGCCACCTGACATTCATCTTTCCTTCCCTTTCTTATCCTCTTTCTCTCATTAAAAAAAATTGAGGTATAACTTACATACCATAACATGCACACATCTTCAGGGAAAAACCTCGATGAATTTTACCCGTGTCTACACCTGTGGGTCCACATCTCGGAGCAAGAAACAGACCCTCAGCAGCCTCCTTCTCGCTCAGGACCACCCCCACCCCTCAAGGGAACAATTATTCTGACTCTAGTACTGTTTATTATCATTGTTTTAAATTCAAAAGTTGATGGGGATTTTTTTTTTCTCACTGTATATATGCGTGACATTCTGTCTATTCGTCTTGGAACTTTCTTAGGCGCGGCTTCCCTTCTGAGAGTCCCTCGTGTTTGTTCCTCCATTCGATCAACAATTACTGAATACCTCCTGAGACGGGGCTGTGTGTGTCTGGCTCGCTCCCTCCGCCCCCTCCTGCCCCCCGCTGCTCCACTCTGCTCTCTCCGCTCTGCGCCCCGTCTCCCAGTCATTATTGAATTCTGCTTCCATTCTGTGCGTCACTGCAGGGGTGTATGTGTGCAGGAGAGTGTGTTTGTGTGTGTCCTGCTCGCCCACTACCTCCCCCTCGCTCCTGCTTCCCCCACCTCTGCCTTTCTCTTCTCCTCTCCCGCTCCTGGGGGCTCTATCTAGAATTTTCCAGGTGAGCCTGGCTCTATTTCTCTCTCTCTCTCTCTCTCCTCCTTTCTTCCCTTGCTGTCTCTGAGGGTGGGTGGGTGCTGGCTGGCAGTGTGTGTGTGTGTGTGTGTGTGTGTGTGTGTGTGTGCCGGCCTGGCCCTCCCCTTCCTGCCCCTCGCAGCTCCCCAGCCCCCTTTGCAAACTCTATGTGGTCCACAGGCACCCCGCTGCCATCGGGGTCTCTAGCCAAGCTGAGCCCCAGACGTGTGCACCCACCGCGGTCCGTCTCCCCACCTGTCTTCCCATCCCATCCTAGGGCTGTCTTCATGTCGGCCCCTCCCTCTCCCTACCTGTCTGGTGGCGTTTTGTTCCTGACTCCCTGAAATGGCTCTCACCGTGGCCTCTCCCACCTTCCAGCAAACCGGGGTCTGATGCTGCACCTCGGGGACACGGTCCCCTTGACACTCCCCCTACTTCCCTGCCGGCTCCTTTTCCATGTCTTGCCCCGCACCAGCTTCCCTGTCATCTGTCACCTGTTGCGGTGCTCCGGCCTGCACTTGGCCCCCCAGAGTGACCCTATGACATCAGGCAAATTTGGTCGTGCCTTCAGTCAACAAACATAGTTGCTGCCCCATCGCAGGGTGGGAGGCCGTGATGGGGACAAACAGCCCCTGCTGTGCGGCAGGCCTCAGAGTCAGAAGCATATCCGTGACTGGGCACCCTGGTGTGGAGGGGAGACCCCGAGCCTGGTGGGCGGCGGGTGGGGGGGCAGGCATCTGGCCTCACACCGTCTCCTCATCTTCATCTACTCACTTCTATCAACTTCCCTGTCCTTCCGTCTTGCCCTTGTGGGTGTCCTGCCCATCTCTCCCCCAACATCAGTGTGTGTGTTTCTGTCTTACTCAGGGTGAGGGGCTGTGTGTCTCTGTCCATGTGAGGTCTGTCTGTTTGTCCCTGTGCACCAGTGCATGTGAGTATCTGGTCCTAGTCTGTGTGTGTCCGTGGATGTGTTTGTGTGTGTGTTTGACTGTCTGTTGTCTGTATTTGTGTGTATGTATCTGTTTCTCTGTGTTGATATGTTTGTGTGTTTATCCGACGGTCTGTGTGTCCTAACCTGGGTTTCTGATTGTTTCTGCCTGTGTGAATGGGAGTGTCTGCTGGTCTCTGTGTGTGTTCTGCTGTGCGGCAGCTGTCTGTCTGTGTCTGTGTGTGCGTGTGTCTGTCTCCTGTCTGTGTATCTCAGGGAAGGGCCCTCCTGGCTGTGTCTCCATGTGTTGTGAGGGTCACTGTGTCTCTGGCTGTGTCTCTCTGAGTGGAGGGATCTGTCTGGGTGATTTTGTCTGTGTGTCCTTCCCTCTCTCTCTGGGGGCTCCTTGTCTGTCTGTCTGGCCACAGATTCCCCCACCGCCCGCCCATCTGGCTCACGTGTCTCCCTCCCCATCCTCTTCCTTCTCTGCATCCCCCTCCTGGGGGCTTTGTCGGGGTTGCACGTCACCATCTGCCCCTGGCAGCCTCGCCAGCCTGAGAGCCGGCGGTGTGTCACACCCCGCGAGCCCTGCGTGGGTCGGGTGTGTGCGTCATCCCTGGCGCCTGGCAGCATGGGGGCCTCGCCTCGCCGCTCCCGCTCTCCCTCGGAGGCTCTCTCAAGCTTTCTTCTCCTTTCTTCAGGGGTCAGGCCTGCCTCTGTGTAAGTCTGTCCAAAGCTCCTCACTCTTTTGCCCCTCCTGTTGCTTTTCGGTTGCTGAGTGAGTTTGTTGGGGAAACTTTCAGGGTTTAATCAAATCTCCATCAACCAACCCTGCGGGGGGCAGAGTGGGCAGCGCTTGGGCCTGACAGGTCCTCCTTGTCCTTCTGTTAGTCCCACTGTCCTTATTAGGGTCCATCTCCCTGAGGGGCGCCCCCTGCAGAACCCAGGCACTCACCATCACCCAAACGGAAGGCCCTTGGCTCCAGGCAGGGCTCTGCTGCTCCCTCCTCACCACCAGCCCCCACCTGCCACCCCTTCTGCTCCAGCCACCCCGCCCTTGCCTCTCCTTGAATGAGAGGTGCTGCTCCCACCCCAGGGCCTTTGCACGTGCAGTCCCCTCTGCCTGGAGCTCTCTCCTGAGATCTGTGTGCCCGCCCACCTCCTCAGGTCTCCGCTCCACAGTCCCCTCTTCAGAGAGGCCTCTCTGGTGACTTAGTCTAACGCAGCATCCTCCGTTTTAGCTCTCCTTACCCCTATCCTGCTCCTGCTGTCTTTGTCTTCAAAGCACTTTTCCCTGCCAGCTGTCATCTTATTTTTTTTAATAAATTTATTATTTATTTTATTTATGGCTGCGTTGGGTCTTCGTTGCTGCGCATGGGCTTTCCCTAGTTGCAGCGAGCGGGGGCTACTCTTCATTGCAGTGTGCAGGCTTCTTATTGCGGTGGCTTATCTTGTTGCGGAGCACGGGCTCTAGGCACATGGGCTTCAGTAGTTGCGGCTCGCGGGCTCTAGAGCACAGACTCAGTAGTTGTGGCGCACGGGCCCAGGTACCCCGCGGCATGTGGGATCTCCCCGGACCAGGGCTTGAACCCGTGTCCCCTGCATTGGCAGGCGGATTCTTAACCACTGCGCCACCAGGGAAGTCCCCCAGCTATCATCTTATGTGTGGATTTCTTGGTTTATTTTCCATCTCTCACACTATCCTCTCTGCCACTGTGCTGTAGGCCCCAGGAGGGCATGGAGTGTCTGTTCAGTGCTGTGTTTCCAGCTCCAAGAACACTGCCCGGCCCGTGGAAGTCACTCAGTACATGTTCTCTGACTGACTGAACAACCTAATTTCTAAACCCTGCCTGGCCAGGATGCAGGGACGTGCCTCTTCTTGTCCACCCAGTCCCCAGGGAGGCAATCCCTAGCTCCCACCTCGCTACCCAATCTGCTCTCACCTGCGCCTAACTGGTTCCGAAGTCCCTTGGCTGAATCACCCCTCAACCCCAGCGCCCGCTGCTCGCACCTCACCAGCCCCCACTTGAGTGGCTGATACCTGCCTCCTCTGTGGTCTCCGGTCTCTGATCTCACCCTAGGGGGGACCAGTCACAGCTCTCCCACCTCATAGGTCGCCGAGGCTCCCACCTCCAAGAAGTATTCAAGCACCCCCCTCCCATCTCCTCTCCTCCTGCTTCCAAGCCCCTCCCCCTGCCACACCCCCTCCCACCCGCCCACGCACCTGCACCCCGCTACCCCCTCTGCAGGTGCTGGTCCCTCCACCTGGAAATCCCTTTCCTCACGTGCCTGCTTGGTGAACTAGTTTTTATTTTTTAATAAAACAAAAATTTTTTATTGAGGTGAAATTTATATAAAATTAACCGTTTCAAAGTGAACAATTTAGTGGCATTTAGTTGCATTTCCCCATTTCCCCTCCCCCCTTCCTGTCCCCGGCAACCACCAATCTGCTTTCTGTCTCCGTGGATTTGTCTATTCCAGACATTTCAGATAAACAGAGTCCTACCATATGTGACCTTTTGAGTCTGATTTCTTGCACTTAGTGTAATGTTTTTGAGGTTTATCCACGTAGTCGCGTGTGTCAGGACTTTGTTCCTTTCTATGGCTGAATAATATTTAATTGTAAGGAGAGACCACACTTTGTCCACTTTGCCTCTTTTTGAGTCTCAAAAGCCCTCCTGTCTTGGGACACTGGGCCCT
The DNA here is from genome assembly GCF_951394435.1 of Stenella coeruleoalba. Taxonomy (NCBI): domain Eukaryota; kingdom Metazoa; phylum Chordata; class Mammalia; order Artiodactyla; family Delphinidae; genus Stenella; species Stenella coeruleoalba. The sequence continues at coordinate 21,969,296 of NC_137161.1, read as the reverse complement.
CCCCTTCCTGGCCCTCCCGTTCCTGGGATGATCTGGGCCACCCCTGGCTGACTGCACACCCTGGACTCCCAAGGCTGCATCTCCCTCCTTCCTGAGCCACCTACCATGACCACCTCTTCAATCTCACGGCCATTCCCCTTTGCCAGCCTGCTTCCTGCTGCCCCTTGGCTGGCCGGCCATCCCCGCTTCCCCCAGATCAAACTCCCCAGACACCAGCACCTTCTCAAACATGCCTCTGACCACGTCTGTCTACCCACTGCGTCACTCCCTGGCTCCCCACCCCTACCCCAAACGAAGCCCAGGCCTCAGCCACCACTGCCCGCCTCTCAAGCGTCCTCCCTCCTCCATCACCCCCAAGCCCGCCGCCCAGACCCGTCCCCTGGCATTCTCACCAGGTGGCTTTGTGCTCCCTTTAAGCATCAAATGCTTTGTCGTGTGTGTGTGTGTGTGTGTGTGTGTGTGTGTGTGTGTGTGTGTGTGTGTGAGTGTGTGTACTGTTCTGTCTGTCCACCACACTGGACTCCTCGCTTTCTCTCTGCTCCAGCCTTGGGGGTCATTGTCATTCTTTGAACGTGTTCTAAACACACACACACACACACACACACACACACACACACACACATATACACACAATGAGACAGGGAGAGGGAGACAGAGACAGAGGAGCCCCCTCCTTGGCCCCGTCTCTGCGGGGTTCTTGCTTTTGTGCTCACTCTGTGAGCCTCCTGTGCGCTGGGCTGTGTGTGAGTGTGTGTGTGTGTGTGACTCTCTTCTCTTCTCCTCCCTCCAGCCCGTTCCCTCTCTGTCTCTAAGGCGTTACAGAAGCCTGCCCTTGCTCTGGGAGAGGGAGGAGGAAGAAGGGAGAGGGGCGCCCCCTCCCCACTTCCCTTCCCTCTCTGGGCTTTCTGTCAGACTCTCCGCCTCTCAGCCTCCGTGTGTGTGTGTGTGTGTGTGTGTGTGTGTGTGTGTGTGTGTGTGTGTCCAGCTCTGTCTCTGCCTCTGGGTCTCTCCTTCTCTCTCCCCATCACAGCTCTTTATCCCTCTCTCCCTCTCTGCCCCGCACTGTCTCCATCTCTGTCTCTCCGCTCCCGCCACGCTCGCCCTTTTTCTTTGTCTCTTGGCCTCCCTATCCTTCCTCCTCGATTTTTCCAGATGTGTCCATGTCTGACTGTCTCATGCCACGTATTTCCCTCAGTCCCTCCTCCTCTCTCGGGCTCCGCTTCCTCCCGACCTCTGTGTCTCTGTGTGTGTCTCTGTGTGTGTCCGTGAGTGTGTCTGTGTGTGTCTGTGAGTGTACCTTCACATCCGGGTCTCCTTCCACTCCCTTCACCTGCCCCTGACCTGCTGGAACTCCCAGAGGCACCCTGCCTGGGGAGGCTTGTCTTCCCAATGGCACCCCCAGCTCTGACTCCATCCCCTTTTGGGGCATCATACTTGAGGGGTCCTCACACCCCTGCCACACATCTGGCAGGAGCTGCAAATCTAACCCCACCCTCTCTTCCTGAGACCCTGTTGAGTTGGGGATCCCTGTCATTCCTCTAGTTGCTCAGGTCAGCCTGACCCTCCCCCACCCCCATGGTAACCTGTCCTGCAGATGCTGTTCCCTACGCATCCACCCACCTCTCCCTCAACCCTGGTCAGGGCACCCCATCTCTCCCTGGAAGGCTCCACTGGTTTCCTCTCTGGCCTTCCTGCTTCTCCTCCCTCCTCCCAGGGATCACAAACAACACCAAACCCCCAGGCCCTAAATCCCTTAACTCTCTTTGTACAGCGAACAAAGCCAACTTCTGAGCTCTTCCAGGCCCGCAGCCTCCTTCGCTTGTCTCTGCCTCTGTCTGTGCCTCTGTCTCTCTGCTCCTCTCTCTCTCTCACGCCCTCTGCTCCTCCAAGCCTTTGTCCTTGTGCTCAAGCTTCCCCCTTTGCCCCATACCTTCTTCCCCATCTCCCCCACCCCGGGCCCTGCTTTGAGGTTTTGAGCTCCGGGACCCTCCTCTGGGAGACCGTCCCCTGCCCGGGCCTCTGGGTCAGCCCAGACTTGCCACCCATGATTGCAGTAGGCAACCTAACCCTAGGCTCCCGTGCACACTAGGTGATCCACAAATGTGCCCGCAGTCTCCTCCAGGAGCTCGTCCTCTCTGTGTGAGTGCGGGTATGTTTGGAAGTCTGGGGCTCGGAGCCTCAGTTTGCCTACTTCCTCGGCCCCCCACTGCTCCCTGCTCCCCCTCCTCGGGTCTGCCCTCAGTCCCGGAGGGTGGCGCACGTGGGCGTGTCTGATCGCTCCCCTGCTTGTTCTCTGTAGCTTCATCTCCATTCAATCTCTGTACCAGTTTTCTTTCTCTTTCAAGGCACATGTTTTCTCCTGATCCAAAAAATAATGCATCCATCTTCATTAATAATCTTTTAGAAAATACAGAAAAGCACAGAGAAAACAATAGAAGTGCCCTATTGATCCCATTTCCTGGAGGAGGGGCCCCTGGGAGCGTGCTGGGGAGCGGACCCTGAGCTGGACTATGACCAGGGCCCCACCTCGCAGTGCCCCTCATGCCCCCTCCACCGCCCTTCCTCCTGTCTCGCACTCTCTGCCCCTCTCAGTCTCTGTCACTGTCTCCGGTCTGACTCGGAGCCCCGCTCTGCGTCTCTCTCAGCCTGTGCCTCTGTCTCTGGGTGCCTGTCTCTGTCTGCATGGGCTCTCTCTCCCCCTGGGGGGTCTCACGGATATCCACATTCATTCATTCATAAAGCCCGTCCTGAGGATGCCCAGACCAGGAGTGTGTGTCTGTGGGATGGCGGGTCTCCCTCCCGCCACTCAGGCCTCCCTGAAATTTGCCCCCCACTCTGTGTGAGCTTCGAGGGGTGCATGTTGGGCTTGTGTCCATGTGTCTGGCTCCCTGGACACCCATCTGCTTGACTGTCTGCTGGCCACCTCCCTCTCTCTGCAGCCTTTCAAAATCGCCATCTTGCTCTTGTCCCATTGTGTGCGCCTGTGTGCATATGTATGTGCGTGTGTGCATGTGTGTGTGTGTGTGTGTGTGTGTGTCCCTCCACAGGCCTTTGCCTCTCTCAGCCTCTCTCACTTCCTCTCTGTGGTTTCCTCACAGTTTGCTCTCCCTCTGTCTCCGTAGGTCACTCCCATTCATAAGTTCTTTTGCTCATTCAAAAAACAGAGCATCATTTTTTCTAAATTGTCTGCCAGGAACACAAGTTGCATTATTACCTTTGTAATAAGAAAAACCCAAGAACCACAACCACCATCAGAAAAACGAGGGCATTAGGGGGCCGTTGTCAGCCGCTGTGCTGAGTCATGCCCTGGGCTAGAGGGTCGTGCGTGTGTCTGTCCATCCTTCTCCAGGCTTTCCTGTCTGCCTCTCCTTCCTCCTCCTCTCCATCCTTTTCCTTCCTTGGAGATTTCTGGAATTTCACTCTAGCTGTTCATGCTGTGCGCCTAAAGAATGGGCCTGTGTGTGTGCGGGAGTACTGCGATCGTGGAGGAGTGTGTGAACGTGTGAGCCCGTGAGTGTGCAAGCGTCTGTGGAGGAGTGTGTGTGTGTGTGTGTGTGTGTGTGTGCGCGTGTGGTCTACGCTCTCGCTGCTTCTTTGGCAGGCTGTATCCGCCACCCTGCCTCGGATGTTTTCTTTCTCTCAGAAATGACATTTATTGTTTTCCTTTGGTTTCAGGAGTAATACGTGTTCACCACAAAGAAGGTGGAAAATACCAGAAAGAACGTGCAGAAGAATATGAAATAAAAATCCCCTGTAATCCCACCTCCCAGAGAGAAAGGAACCACTATTAATATTTGGAGATCTTTTTGCAATGTTCTTTGTATCTGTGAACCTTTTCTCTCGGCGTGAGTTTTTCTCTGCAAATTTGATTTCACTGTTTTTACTTCTCTGTTCCTTCAGGAGCATTTGGGCGTCTCCACTCGGGACACCCCTGTGTGTCTGTCTTTGTCAGCCTGTCTGAATGGTCTGAATGTCTTTGTCTGGGAAGTTCTGTCTGTCTGACAGTCTCCTCCATCCCTCCCTTCCTCCTTCTGGGGCTTTATCTGATGTGTGTGTGTGTGTGTGTGTGTGTGTGTGTGTGTGTGTGTGTGTGTTGAGAGAGAGAGAGAGAGAGAGGAGAGGAAGCTAGACAGAGAAATCCAGAGAAAAAAATAGCGGAGGGGTGTTGGTTAGAGATAGAGAGACAGAGAGCCCATCCTCCCTCCCCTCCCTTCCCTCTCTCTCTTCTGCTGCTTCCCTCAGGTTGCTGGGTGCCTTCCATGTCCCACCATCCCTTTTTCTGCCCTTGTCACTTTGTTCTTGGGTTGCTTAAGAATGAAGAAGAGCTGGTGGCTGCGGGTGGGGCTTTCGTGGGTAACGCAGTGGAGCCAGGACATGGGACAGAGGTTCTGGGAGCTTTTCCTCGTGCAGCCTGGGAGACGAGGGCGGCAGAGGACCAGGTGCCGGGGCAGGGAGGGGCTTCACTCTTGTTTCAGTCTCGTGAGGGCTGGGGGCCGGGAAGTGGGACGTGGTTCACGGGCAGCAGGAGTGGGGTGGTCTGAGCCCTCCCAGCCTCTACCCATGGCCCAGGGCGCCTCCTGCTGAGAACTCAGCCGTCTCCTCTCCATTTGGTTCTTCCTATGCCTCCTGCCTCTCACCGAGACACAGTAGATAAACAAGCCTCTGGACTTTGGTGCCCAGCACCTGTTCGCCTCTGATGCTGGTCCTCAGAGCAACGTGAGGACAACAAGAGTTCTGAGGCTCCGTGGGACGGCTCACGTCAAGGATGCTCAGTGCAGTGCGGTCCTGCAGCAGCGCCCAGTGCATGCTGGTTAGTGCTGCTGCCTCTGTGTTGGCATCCTCTCTCCTCTCCGGCTGAATCACAGCTCACCCTACCCCACAGGTCCCTTCCTTCCTTCCTCCCTCCCACCCAGGTGTGGCTCCTCTGAGGTGTCCGATAGATACTCAAGGAATTAGGGAGCGAGGGAAATCAGGGAGGCCTGCGGGCAGTGGGGATGGGGGAGGGAAGGCTGGTTGGGAAGCCTGGGGACCTTCACAACACGGAGTGCCCGCCTTGAAGGCTTTGGCTATGGCCGTGCCTGGCCTGGGATGCAGTTCTCCTTCCTTTGTCATTCTCTTTACGTGGCTCCCTCCTCTGCTTCTTTATGGTGCCCCTCCTGTCACCCCCAAGGGGGCATCCTTCCTTGAAGCTCCCATAGCTTCCTGGGCATATCCCTGTTGCTGCTGTTACCATGTTCACCTATAACAATCTATTTCTCCCATGTCTGTCTCCCCCACGAGACTGGGAGTGACACAAGGAGGAGCCAGTCTGGTGCTCAGTTCCTCTCTGGAGCTCTGGCCTCCCCCACCCAGCACAGGGCCAGGCATGAGCGAGGCACTCGGGGGATGCTGGAGAGAGGCTGGAAGAATGAATAAACCTTTCTCCTCCACCTGCTAACTCGTATGCATCCTTCAAGGCCCAGCTCAAATGACCCTTCCTCACGAGCGTCTTTCCTGACCCCGTATTAGTAAATGGCTTCCTCCTGGGCTCTCTCATAAATGTGGCTGTTAAAACAAATCTCAGGTCACATCACTGTTCCCTTTTTGTATATCTGCCTTCCTAAAGGCTGTGGGTATTCAGGGGCAGAGTGAGACAGAATATAACCACAGGGCTTCCCTGGTGGCGCAGTGGTTGAGAGTCCGCCTGCCAATGCAGGGGACACAGGTTCGTGCCCCGGTCCGGGAAGATCCCACATGCCGCGGAGCGGCTGGGCCCGTGAGCAGTGGCCGCTGAGGCTGCGTGTCTGGAGCCTGTGCTCCGCAACGGGAGAGGCCACAACAGTGAGAGGCCCGCGTACTGCAAAAAAAAAAAAAAAAAAAAAAAAAAAAAAAAAAAAAAAAAGAATATAACCACAGCAGCAAGAACAACAGCTAATCTCACATAGGCTTACTACACGTCTGAAACTGTCCTAAGTGCCTTGCCTGTATGTTTCATTTAACCCTTACAATATGATTCTTGATACTATTACTATCCCCATTTTACAGATGGGGAAACCAAGGCTCAGAGAGGTTAAGTGACTTGTCCCAGCTCACACAACAAGTAAGTAGTAGAGGTGGGTTTTGGACAAAGATGTCTGTCTCTAGAGTCACCCTCTAAATGATATGAGGTGATATTAAGCATTTTTCTCTCAAAGTGTCAAGGGCCCTGAAGTCTTTCTGTTTTCGGCGTCTCCTGTCCTACCCTGAGCCTGCTGTCTCCTCACTCTGCCCCTTCTCCCTGGGCAGTGCATCCCCTGCTCCTGCAGTCCACAAGGATAAAGACATGATGCCAGCCTGTGTCTCCATCTGGGCCTCTCCACGGATGCCTGAAACCCACCATCTTGTCTCTGTAGCCCCCAAACATGTGTTTCTCCTGTTCTCATTAGCGCCTACTGGGGGCAGCAGCCAGGAGCCCAGAGTCATCTCTGATTCCTCAGCTCCCGCAGCCCACAGCCATCTGTCTGGCTTCCTGCTGACGCTCCCTCCGGGAGCCCCTCAGCAGCCCCTGCGCAGCCCCTCCTGCAGCGTAGCCCCCTCCCGGCCCCCCACCTCTGCACTCATCCCTCCACTTCTTACTCCAACACCTGTCACCTTCCCAAGTCCCCTCGTCTGTAAATGAAGCCACAGACAGCACGTTCCTCATGGGGTATCACAAGGATTAGATGAATTTTGAAAAGCTGTTATGGAAGGGCCAGCCTCACCATCCGCAGTTGTTATTAAGGATTACATGGATAGCTGTTATTAGAGATTTTCTGAGTGAATGAATGAATGACCCAGTGGGTGCGCCTTTCTTCTCTTCCTCGTCCTCCTCTCAGTACCCGCTTCCATCTCCTTGTCTTACATGCTGTACTTTTGGAAGGATGGCTACCCTCTGAAAAAAAAATTGCATCCCTCCAGCCAGCGTGCAAATCTCTCCCATCCTAGAAAAAAGATCCTCCCCGTGACCCCACCTCTTCCCTAACTACAGCTCCTTCTTTTCTCCCTTCTCAGAAGAGCTTGCGGGAAGAGTTGCCCTCCACCCCAAATAGCCCTACCTCCCCACACTGTGATCAGCGGCCCCCCATCAAGGTCATCGGTGTGGCCTCCATGCTTCCAGATTTAACAGACATTTTAATTTTAGTCTTTGCAGCATTTCAGCGCTGTTCTCTGTTTCCAGCACATTCATCCCCATCTCTCTCCTGTCTTTCATGACTGGCCACTGAAGAAAAGCTGGGGAACCCCTTGTAAGTGCTGATGAAATATTGGTAAGCCAATGGCTCAGTCTTTGGATATCCTTTCTCTGTGTCCCTCTGGTCTCTCTCTCCTTACTTCCTTGGGAATCTTGATTCATCCAGTCCTATGACTTGAAAACCCAGCAAGCCTCATGCGGTTGACTCCCAGCCTGAACCCTAGACTCTTACACCCACATCTCCACGTGGGAGTCTACAGGCAACTCAACTCTAACATGCTCCAAATGAGCCCTTGACGTCCACTCCCCAAGCCTGACCCCCACCTCGCCTCCCTCACTTCAGTACCTGGTACAACCACCATCGGAACCTAAAACAATGTATCGTTGCCCTCCCTCAGCCCTAGACTGTGTCCCCAGCCCTTCTCATTTCTCTTCCCACCTGTTTCCCTGCCCCCTGTCTCAATAACCACTCAAATACCATGACTCCTGAGGTTTCATTTCCTGCCTAATCATTATTTTGAGCCTCAGATCTGTATGATCAGTCATTTCCTAGATGCTTCCACCTGGCTATCCCTCCAGGCACCTGCCACTCCACGTGTCCCAAAGTGGACTCAGCATCTTCCCTACAGGTGCTCCTGCTGCCGGGCTCCCTGGGTCGGTAAACAAGGCCACGCTGTGCCCTATCGTGAGGGTGGTACCTCCGCATCCCTCGTGACTCTGCATTGTTCACGCCACCTGCTTGTTGGGATGGTCATTTTCCGGTCTCCCATTGTGTCCCCTCAGTCACTGAGGATGGTATTTCCTGGTTCTCCTCTCTGTTCCTAGTCCTGTGGCCTTCCTTGATGACTTCACCACCCACATGGATGGTGTAGCCAGCGCCATGCTCTTGACCTCCCAAGTGCTAACAATCTCGTTCTCTACTCGAGCTCAACCATGATCGTATCTTTGACCTTGCAACAGCAGCTCCAATTCCAAAGTCCCAGCTTCCAGCTATCCTACTCGCAAGCCATCGCTTGTCGTCATTCCACCTCATTTACTAGAGCATGTCTTGGATCTCAGCAAGACCTTGGAAGTCAGCCCCCACCATTCTTTCCCTAACCCCTCTATTAGCCTTTCACCCTGACCTCACTATTGACACTACTGTTGGCAAGGTCACCCGTGACCTCCATCTCGTCAGATCCAATGCTCAGTGCTCAGTCCTCATCTTCCTGTCCCATCAGTAATGTTGGATGTGATTGAACACTCCCTCAGTCTTGAAACCTTCACTCTTCTTGGTTCTCAGACATTTCTCTGATTTTACCTCTTGGTCTCTCTATTTCTTTTGCTGGATCCTCCCACTTCCCCCAATCTCTAAATGGCCCCCTTCTCTTCTTCAGTTACACAACCCCTCCAATTCAACAGTTCGGCGTACTCTCTGTTTTCTGACCACTCCCAAACTCTACCTTTCCCTGAACTCCAGACTCTACTGCTCATTCACTTCTCTGCAGGGATACCCAACACGCATTTCAAACTCACTACACCGAAAGCTGAAATCATCCCATCTTCCTTGAAAACCTGTTCCTTCCTCATTCTTCCCCAGATCAATAAATTACACCACCCTGAAACCCTGGAAGTTATCCAGGAGTCCCTTTTTACCCTCATCATTTCATACATACTCGTGGTCAGTTCATTGACTGAACTTCCAAATCATTCTGTTTTCTTCACGCCACCTGTTCCATCCTAACTCAAGCCCCCATCATTTCTCTGGGACAATAACCCAGCCTCCTCCCTGGGCTCCCTGCTTCTATTCCTGTGTTCAGAACCAGAGGGATCTTATAAATCAGATCGGGCCACTGCCTGCTTAAACCCCTCCAATGGTTTCCCACTGCATTGACTGTAAAACCCAAGCTTTGTGCCAAAGTCTAACAGGATCTGGCCCTGACCATGTTGCCAGCTTCATCTCTTGCATTCTTCTCTCACTCACTCAGTCTGGCTCCGCCCACCTCCTTGCTACTCTTCAAACATGGCAAGCTCATTCTTGTCTTAGGGCTCTAGCCGTTTTCATTCTTTCAGCCTGAGAAGACTCTTCTCCCAGAAATTCACAAGGCTGCCACCTCCACCCTTTCTGTCATTCAGTTCTCAGCTCAGATGCCACCTCCTCAGGGAAGCCTCCCTTGATCATGCCTCCCCTCCCCCTGGGCTCTGTCTCACCACCCTGCACTAACCTCCTTTTCATTCTTATCAGTATCAGAAATTATCTTTCTAACTTACGTGGCCTTTTTCTGTCTCCTGTACTAGAAGATCAGTCCTGGGAGAGGAGGAGCTGAATCTCCTACAACAGAAGCTCCCTGTCGTAATCTGCTCATTACAGTGTCTGGCACATAGTAGGTGCTCTATAAATGCTCATGAATTACGTGCACGTATCTGAACGGTGACCACATCCTATCAAGTCTGTTCCTTCATAGCTCTCCTCCTGTACCCTCCACTCCAGCTCACCCCTCTGCCTCCCTACCTTGCTCTGCTGTGCTCGTCATTCGCTCCTAGCTTCCGACTTCTCTCTCTGAGCCCTCACAGATTTGGCCCTCCCTTTGTGAGTGGATCATCCTGTGTGTGAGTGTGAACTCACACCCATGCTTGGGTGTGTGCATCTGTGTCTGTCTCACTGTGGGTTATACTTCTGTCTCTCTCATTTATTGGGTTTTGACCTAATTTCTAGTTTGCTTCATTCCTTCCTTCCTTTGTTAATTTATTAGTTTATTCAGTTATTCCATTTTTAAGTACCTTGTGGTGGATGCTATGCTAGGCAGTGTATGTGTGTGACGTGTGTACGTGGACATATGTGAATCACTCCTATTCTGGGCCTTTTATCAAATTTTATTCTCATCTCTGGATTACCCTTCCAACCATCCATCTGTCCATCCATCCATCCATCCATCCATCCATTTACCTGTCCATCCACCTATTGATCCCATCCATCCCTCCAGCCAGCCAGCCAGCCAGCCAGCCAGCCATCATCTAACGAGTGCCAGATTCTGTGCCAGTCAGTGAGACTGAGTGTGTGTGCGTGTACAGTGTGCCTATACCTGTGTCCTGCTGTCTGAGGGCCTCTTCCCCCTCCCTCACTGCCTCTCTTTTTATTTCACTCCAAAGCCACATTCCATTTCTTTCTACAGAAGAGCTTTGTTGAATTTTTGCTCTGCGTCTGTGAGCCATTCGTGGTGTGTTTGTGTGTGTGTGTGTGTGTGTGTGTGTGTGTGTGTATGTGTGTGAACATCTGTCAGTCTCTCACGTCATTCCCTCTAGGGCTTGGGCTGAGGTAGTTCCCAGTCTCTGGGTCACTGTCATTCACGCTTTGTCCAACTATTTGTTAATTCAGCCACAAGAAGTTTATTAAACACCTGCTTCCTGCCAGGACTTGGGTTGGCCCGGGCTGTGAGGGTGTGTGGTGTGAGCTCACGGCTGTCTGCTGTCCACCACCCTGCCTCCCCCTCTCCTGTCCCTCCACTTGCCTTCACAGCCCGGGCCCCCAGTGTGTGTACTGGACGCTACCCCTCCTCTGTGCGTGTTCCTCCTGCAGCCTGCAGGCCAGACTCCCATTTCGCTCACGAGCTGAAAACTCAAAGCCAATTCGCAGCTGACTCTGGTACCTCAAACCCAGCATATGACAAGCTCACAGCATCATTTCCGCACCTCTGATGGGTTTCTCTCCCTGTTCTCATTAGCGCAGAGTGTCATTGCCTGCCTGGGTCCGCAGCCAGGAGCCCCGAGTCATCTCTGAGTCCTCACTCTCCTGCCACCCACAGCCCATCTGTTCTCTTTCCTGTAGAATCTTCCTCCAAAAGCTGCTCAGCACCCAGCCCCCACTGTCTTATCAGCCCCTCCCTCAGCCGGCCCAGAAAACTGAAGCCTGGACCACTGCATCCATCCATTCACCCATCCAAGCAGCAAACTTGCCCCAAGCACCCACTGGATCTCTGCTGAGGACACAGGCCCCAAAGCTCTGGCCCACGTCGTGCAGGACCTCATCAGAGTCCAGGGGAAAGACAGACCAGTCATCACTGCTCTACAAGACGTGTGATGGAGCTTCCCAAGATTTTCTGTCACTTTGGTCACTACATTGTGCGTGTTTTGGGGGGTGACATCTGTCTTATTTGCCTTGGCCACTTTTTCAGACCTTCTATTTCCTTCCAATCCTCCAGAATCGGTGCTCCCCAAGGCTGCGTCCTCCTGCTTCTCTCCTGTCCTTCCACGAGCTGTCTGTGCCCAGGGTTTCAGAGATCCTTCTCTGTGCAGAAACTCCCTCGTGCACATCCCCTGTCCCTTCCTCAGCACCATTTGGATGCCCCAGCAACATCACAGACTCACCAAGATAGGATCAAACTCCCCATCATCCCCACCCTCCTCCCAGATGGGAGGTTCCTACCTCCCATCTCCAAGACCAGAAACCCAGACATCACCTTCTCTTCTCCTTTGCCCTCCATTTCCAATTCAGTTCCAATTTTTTGCCGATTCTTCCTCCAACATCTCTCTCGAGTCTTCCCCCTTGTTCCTGCCCATCCTCATGGCCAATATGGTTGCCCTGGCAACGGCCATGCTCTCCCTTCTCTCCAGGCTCCTCTCAGCAGGGGAAAGTGCTCACTTTCCTCTAACTTGGAAAGAAGCACTCCATCTTGCCCTATCTCACTCCTGTCCACTCTCTCCATCCATCTGCAGAAGCCTTGGCTTTAGCAGAGCCGCCCCCATTTCCTCTGGGCCCGCCATGATGCTCGGCAAATCCCCCTACCGACTTCCTGTTCGCCAGATCAGCGGTCTCTATCCCATTGTGAAAAGAAAATCCATCTGCCCAATGGAGAGGTCCCTGCGGATGTCCCCTCCTCTCTGTCAGCAAGGCTGCAATGGCCTCTTTCCCTTCCCCTTCCAAACCCACCTTTCAAGAATAAGGCACCATATCCTCTTTGATGAAGCCCCTGATAGCCTCTATATCCCCATCATATCCCAGGAACAACCAGGTATGCCTTTGTTTGGGTGCCTTTCTGCCCACCAGACTGAACCTTGTGTCTGATTTCTTCTCCGATGTCAGCACAGAGGAGGGGCTAGGGGATATTTGGGTCTGGGGCAGGAGGAAGGAAGGACAGACAGATGGAATTTGTACCTGTGGGTTTCCTCTTTCTCCTTGTTCTTTGTCAGTTTCCTTCTCCCCTCTCTGCCACCCTAAACTCTTTTTTTTTTTTTTTTTTTGCGGTACGCTGGCCTCTCCCCGCTGCGGCCCCTCCCGCCGCGGAGCCCAGGCTCCGGACGCGCAGGCTCAGCAGCCATGACTCACAGGCCCAGCCGCTCCGCGGCATGTGGGATCCTCCCGGACCAGGGCACGAACCCATGTCCCCCGCATCGGCAGGCGGACTCTCAACCACTGCGCCACCAGGGAAGCCCCTAAACTCTTTTTTAATAAAGATTACTTTTTGGTCTCACCTGTGATATACAAATATATTATCTTAAAATATTAAAACATTACATATGAGACTAAAGTCCCTTCCCCTGTCCCCCTCAGCCTACATCCTGTTCCTCAATTCCTTTCCCAAGAAGAAACTAGCATTATCAAATTAGTGCAAAAAAATTCATCTCTCTCTCTCTCACACACCGCCCCCCGCAAATAACACCCAGTGGTGAAAGACTGCTTTCCCCCTAAGATCGGAACAAGGCAAGGGTATCCACTTTCATCACTCTTATTCAACGTCACATTGGAGGTCCTAGCCAGTGCAATACAGCAAGAAAAAGAAGCAAAAGAACATACAGATGGGAAAGGAAGAAACAAAACCTTCTCTCTTAGCAGATGACGCTATTGTCTACATAGGAACTTCTAAAGAAACTACCAAAAAGACTAGAACTATTAAGTGAGTTTAGCAAGGCCACAAGATACAAAGTCAATCTACAAAAATCAATGAGCAATTGGAAATGGAAGCGTATATATTCCCCTGGAAAATGCAGAATGTGGTTTGGTAAACAGTATTCAAAATACTGTTGTTGTTCTTGTTTTTAAAAGAAATCCCCTCATACTATGTATATTATTCTCGCGTGAGCTTTTGCACTCAACAGTTCTCTGAGGGCTCCTTTTCCTTATTAGAACATATACTGCAGTCAATTCTTTTCCTCTGCTCACGGGATTCCAGAGAAGGGCTGAACTGGAGTTTATTTAGCTCTTCCCCGCCAAGGATGGACATGTTGGTTGTTTTCACTTTCTCGTCGTTACAGATAAGGCTGTACCAAACACATGCTGTCTCCTTCTGGCTCCCTTTTCTTCGGGTCCTGGGGGTACTCCAAACCTTGTCTGTGCTTTCATCCGTCTCCTGGCTCCCTGAGGGCTCTGTGTATCTCCTTCCCTGCCTCATTCTCTCTTAGTTTGTCCCTCATCTTTCCCAGTTCTTTTTGGACTTGGCCCTAGTCATCGAGTGTGTGTGTGTGTGTGTGTGTGTGTGTGTGTGTGTGTGTATGTGTGTGTGTGTGTGTGTGTTTCTGTGTTGCCTGTTCCCCACCCTGTATGTGGATCAGTAAAGGTCCCATCAGGAAATCGATGTCACAATCAAATTCGGGGAATCTGAGGAGCTTTCCTCTCTCTGGGGACTTTCTCAGGTTTTATTCTCACTCCCGGGCTACTCCATCCTCTCACCTACCAACAAAGACATATGGAGCCTGTTCCAGGAGAAGAGCTTACAGTGTGTGTGTGTGTGTGTGTGTGTGTGTGTGTGTGTGTGTGTTAGGGGGTGTGTGCCTGTGCATGTGCCTATGTCTCTACCTGCCTGCCTGTGGGTCCCCTGAAGGCCCCACCTCCCTTCCTGTTTTTCTTTTCTAGCTTTTTAATCTACACCTCGTCTTGCTCCTCTTGCCTCTGTCTTGATCTCTCTGGCTCAGCCGTGTTCTCTCCTACTTTCCTGAGAAAGTGTTATTCATTTTGCTCTGGTTTGTGCGTCATTCCTGCTGCGAGTGTGTGTGTGTTCATGCGTGCGTGTGTGCGCACAGCTCGCCCCCTCAGCTCTGTCTCTGTTTTTCTCAAGCTTGTAGCTTTTTACTTTCTCCGTGTCTTACTGTGGGTGTGCAACACGCACAAGTGTACACGTGTTTAGATAATGCTTCTCTCTGTGAGGCAGGGTCGCGATCGGGTCCCACCCTCTCTGTCATCCTTCATGACTCTATGTCCCTATGCCTTTCTGTCTATCCACAACACTGTTGCTGATCCCCTTACTAGGGTCTGTCTGTCCTGACCATCATTCCTCCCCGAGTCCTCCTGCTTCATACATCCTCACATCACGGGGCCCCTAGTTCTTTGTCCTGGATCTTTCCCTCTCCTACTTTTTTTTTTTGCGGTATGTGGGTCTCTCACTGCTGTGGCCTCTCCCGTTGCGGAGCACAGGCTCCGGACGCGCAGGCCCAGCGGCCATGGCTCACGGGCCTAGCCGCTCCGCGGCATGTGGGATCTTCCCGGACCGGGGCACGAACCCGCGTCCCCTGCATCGGCAGGCGGACTCTCAACCACTGCGCCACCAGGGAAGCCCCCCTCTCCTACTTTTCACCTACTTCCTGGATGAGTTCACAGAGTACTTCTTGGCACTGACCCCCCAGCATCCTCCTTCAGCCCCGACCCTACTCATTCTCTCCCACTCCTGCCACTGACTCTGGGCTCGCACGCAAACCCAGGGCATCATCTCTCAGGTCTCCAACGCAAACCCAGGGCATCATCTCTCAGGTCTCCAACGCAAACCCAGGACATCATCTCTCAGGTCTCCAACGCAAACCCAGGGCATCATCTCTCAGGTGTCCAACGCAAACCCAGGGCATCATCTCTCAGGTCTCCAACGCAAACCCAGGGCATCATCTCTCAGGTCTCCAACGCAAACCCAGGGCATCATCTCTCAGGTCTCCAAATGTGTTTCTCTCCCAGCTCTCATTAGTGCTGAGCATCACCGCCACCTGGGGCTTCGCAGCCGGGAGGCAGTCATCTCTGACTCCGCTCACTCCTGCCGTCCGCCCCCAGCTCTCCCCTCTTCCTGTCAAGACTCCCTCTGAGGGGCTGCTTGGCACTTCCTTCCCCACCCCAATCCCTTCAGCCTCTCAGAGCTCGGTCATCAGCTCTTTGATGCCTGGACCATCCGTCCATCCATCCATCCAATAAACTTGCCCCAAGCACCCACGGGGTCTCTGCTGAGGACCCAGGCCCACATCCTGCAGGAGCTCAGAGACCAGTTATCACTGCACTACAGGATGGATAACAGGGGCTTCTCACAGCTCTATGTCACTCTTAACGTCAGTATGTGTGTCTGTCTTGGTCACTTTTCCAGACGCTTCTCCCTCTTCCTGGTGTTGGCCCAGCAATGATGCTCCTCGAAGCTGCACCTTCCTCCTTCTCTCCCTCCTAGACTTCCTTGTGGTTCACTCCTGGGGTTTCAGGGGCCCACTCCACAAGATGCTGCCCCACCTCATGTCCCCCCCCTTACCCCCAACCCAGGCCCTCTGTTCGGCGTAAGCTCCAAAGCCCTCCTTGGCTGCACTTGATGGTCCCACCAGCATCACAGACTCCCCAAACCAGGACCAAATTCTTCATCCCCCGACCAGGGCCATCCCCCATTTCCAGAGCCAGAAATCTGACCACCCTTCCCCTCTTCCTGCCCCCAGCATTAATCAGCCCCCAGTTCTTCACGATTCTTTCCCCCAAAGGCTTTCTCCCACCTCCTCCTTGCTTTTCCCCATCCTCACGGCCAGTGTCGTCGCCCTGGCAACAGCTGTCCTCTCTCCCTCCTCCCGGGTCCTCTCGGTTGGTGGGTTTGCTCGCCTCCCTTGCACCTGAGGAGAGATGTTCCCGTCTCCCTCCTGTCTTCCCTCACCTTCCGTCCACAGACGAGCTGGGGTGGGGGAACATTAGGCACTTTTCATTTCTCTCCCATCCTCTGCAGTGAGGCCCCCTGCCTCGGCCCCCATAGCTCTCCAGCAAGGCCTCCTCCACCTGCTCAGTGATGACCAGCCGGCCCATTTCTCTCCTCACTCCCTCTGCCCCCCAGGGGCCCCTGATGCTGGGGGCCAGCACTGCGCACACGGAGGATGTCTGGTTTCCCCCCAGCTCTCAGGCCGTGCCTCCTCTGTTTCCTTTGGAGGGTTCCCCCCCGACCCTGCCAGTCTCCGTGGGGTCTCAGGGCTCCCCAGAGCTCTGTCCTGGCTCCCACCTCTCCCCAGCCATGCTGAGCCCCACCTGGCTCAGGCTCAGGCTCTGCCCAGCCTGCACCCCAAGTGTTGGCATGAGGGAGGCTCCCTTTGGGCTGGGTGCCACTGGCCCCTCTCCTTCTCCAGACCCACACCTCGGGCAGAGAAAAAGGCCTTGGGTCCAGGGTCGCTGACCCCTCCCTTGGGGCCCTGTGGGACCCAGCAAGCGCTCCCCGGGCAGCACGAAGCAGCACGCGGGTGGTCATCTTTCTCCCTCTGGGCGGGCCTTCTCTTGGGGTCTGCCCTGGAGGGAGGCTGGACAAGTGTCTGTGAGTCTCTTCACTTGCACTCTTGTTCTTTCTCCCCTCTGGCTTCATCTCTCCTTTTGGAAAATAATTTTTAAATTCCACAGGAGATATAAGAACCGATTATATTTGTTAAAAAAATATTAAGGCTTTCTATATAAGACTGAGGTCTCCGTTGACCCCTGTTCCCATCCTAGCCTCAGTCAGGCCCCAGCAGGACTCTCCACAATGCAGGGACTTTGAGGAGGGTCTGTGGACGTAGGTACCGAGGTGGGGGTTAGGGGCCACCGGAAGCCATGGATGGTGGCCGTGAATTGTTACCACCACTGGGAGAAGTTTCCAGAATCGTGTAGAGGGGGTCGCCTCGAGAGGAGGAGGACACAGCAGCCTGAGGTCCAGGGGACCGAACATACTGACCTTCCCCATCCCTCCCTCCCTCTCACCATCCCACTGGCCAAGCTCGGCGGGAAGATGGGGGGCTCGGGCTGGGGGTCTGCACAGCCCAACCTCTTGAGGGTTGAGAGCTGGGAGGCGGCAGAGGGTGGAGCGTGGAGCTGCGGGGAGTTGTCTGGGGCGCCCCAGGGTCTATCTGTCTCTGGGGCCCTCCTCGGGCTTAGTTCTTGGCCCTTTGGTTACATCTATCCCCTTGCAAACTCACGTGAGCGTCTCCTCGGAGCCCGGGCCCGGGCCGGGTGGCGTCTATGCTGAACTGTGGACGCTCCGCATCTCCACCCCGTGGCCTCCCTTGGGGTCCTGCTCCCCTTCTTCGAATTTTGAAACTTTGACCTGCTGCTCCCTCGCTTGCTGCCTCTAACTTCATCTCCTTCAGCTCTCCAGGGGAGCCTGATTGAATTTTGCTCTGTTTGTGCGTCATTTCTGCTCTGTGTGTTTGTGTGTGTGTAGCTGCTGCTTCCCCCACAGCTTTCCCTCTCTCGTTTCTGAGGCTTGTGGAGTTTTTCTTTCTCTGTATCTCACTGTGTGTGTGTGTGTGTGTGTGTGTGTGTGTGTGTGTGTGTGTGTGTATGTGTACAGGTGTGTTCATGGTCAAAGTTGATTCCCACCTTTTCTATCCTGCTTCATCTGTCTCCCTGTCTGTCCATCGTCCTTCCATCCATCCATTCACCCACCCACTCATTTATGGGGTCCTTGGAGAGCTCTGGGCCAGGATCTATGTGTCTGTCCTGCGTCTCTGCATGTTCTTCCCTAACTACTGCCCCTCGTCCACTCTCACACCTGGGGACGCCTTGGGTCCCCTCCCGTGCCCACTCTCTCTACTCCGTACATATTCCATGGACCCTCTTGCCCATGCCCTCCATGTGTGTGTCCCCCACCGTGCTCCTGGAGATGTGACTCTCTCTGTGCCAACACTGGCTGGGACCC
Source organism: Stenella coeruleoalba (assembly GCF_951394435.1). Taxonomy (NCBI): domain Eukaryota; kingdom Metazoa; phylum Chordata; class Mammalia; order Artiodactyla; family Delphinidae; genus Stenella; species Stenella coeruleoalba. The sequence continues at coordinate 21,951,260 of NC_137161.1, read as the reverse complement.
CCCTCAGGTGTTTAAATCCAGAGCATCACGTCACCCCCCCCCCCGCCTCTCCACACCGCTTGTGGGCACCGCCTTATGTTCTTAACAGCCTGAATAGCATTCTGCTGTTTGAAGCCCTGAGTCACTTCTGTCTCTCTCCCCTACCACTCACGGCCCACACGGCCTTGCTTCCTGTCAAGTGACCCTCGAAGAAACTGCTCAAGACCTCTGCCTGATTTTTCAGCCCTGCCTCAGCAAGGACCCAGAAATTTGTACCTGGACGACATTCATCCACCCACTTACCCATCCACTCACCCACCCGTCCACTTGCCCATCCATCCACCTATACACCCACCTGTCCACCCATCCATCTGTCCACCCACCCGTCACCCACCCACCCACCCACCCATCCAGGAGACATTCAACAAATGCCGTGGAACACCTACCACGTGCTCTGCTGAGGGGCAAGAGCCCAAAGTCCCAAGCTGTGTCCTGAGGAAACTCAGAGTCCAGGGGAAGACAGACCACTCATTACGTCATGAGAAGACGAGGAGAGGCATAAAGGCTCCCTAGGTTGTGGTCTCTGAGCCTCACGCTCATGCTGTGCGTGGGGTCTTCCTGTATGTCCACTTCTCCGGACGGTCTCCCTCCTCACCCTTCCAGCATCAGTGTCTGTCAGGCTGTGTTTTCCTTTCTGCTCATCTCCACTCACCAATGCTCCCTGGGCCATGCCATCCACACTGGGGGTTACTGACACCCCCCTCATTCTTGCCTGTGTTTACCCAGGCCCATGTATCTAAACATCTTTCCATCCCCACTTAGGTGTCCCTAGCATTGCAAACTCACCAAGTCTGGGAGGAAATCCTTGACTTTCCTCGTCCCTGTTTCCCCATCTCCGGGAACAGAAATCGAGGCCCCTTGCTCCTATCCTGCCTTTCGCCTTTGAGTCTGGCTGATTCTTCCTCTGAACCCCCATCCCCATCTTCCCCTTCACTCCTCTCCATCACCCTTGGTCAGCGTGGTTGCCTTGGCAACGCCATGTTTCCCCTCTCCTGGGTTTTTCCGAGACAAAAGCGCTCACCTCCCTCCATGACCTTTTGTTCCCAGTACCTCCTGTCTGCTCTCTCCTTCAGTCCACAGAAGAGCTTGGGAGAAAACATTAGGCTCAGACTTTCTCCCCCTCCTCCCCAAGCCCCCTGCAACCACCTGCAGCTGAACTGAGCCCATCGTGGTGCTCGACTGAGGCCTCCTCCACTGACCTTCAAACAGAATCAGGTCTTTAGTCTCCCCCTCCCCCCTGGTCCATAGGGACCCTGCCTCTGGAGACAGGTTCTGCCATTTGGAGCCCTGCTCCTCCCTTAGCTCCGGGGACGCTGAGGGTCCTGGCTTTCCTCCCACCTCTTGAGCTGTCTCTCTTCAGTTTCCTTTGGAGGCTTCTCTTCCTCCCGGGGCTGCGGCATCTCTGCTCTCCACAACCTTTCCCTACCTCCCTCACCTGCCCTGCCTGCTTCCTCCAGGTCAGTTCCACCCCTCCCAGGGCCTGGGGACTATTCGCACTTTGGCCACATCTGACTGTGTCTGTGGTCCAGCCTCTTCCTGCGGAGCCGGGACCTCCACATCCATTGGCCGGAGGGGATGCCTCTCCTTGGCATGGCCATCATGGGTCTCTCCCTCCCCCTCCCACTGTCTATCCAGAGGAAGGCCTGTGTCCTCCCAAGAAATGCTGATTGACCCTTCCCGGAGGGAAGCACTCCCAGGGGTGTCCGGAGCGCCCAGACACGTGTGGGTTTGTATGTCTTGGGACAGGGTCTTCGTGTCTCAGCACAGAGGAGGCGCTGACCAATAGCCGTGGCTGGAGGGGAGGACGGGCGGATAAATGGATGGAAGCTGTGTCTGTCTAGAGGATCTCTTATTTCAACTTTCTTGTTCTCTTTCTCCCCTGTTGCCTCCTCTCCTGTTAAAATCAGTATTTAATTACCTAAGTGACACACGAACACATCATCTTTGTATGAAAAAGAAAGTATCACAGATAAGACTAAGGGGTCCCTCACCAAGGGGGGAAAGTGGCGGGGGGTGGTGGTGGTGGGATGAATTGGGAGATGATTGACATATACACACTAATATGTATAAAATTGGTAACTAATAAGAACCTGCTGTATAAAAAAATAAGTAAAATAAAATTCCAAAAAGAAAAAAAAAAAGGCTAAGGGGTCCCTTTGACCTTCCTCCCATCCTGTTTTCCATCCACTTCCTCTGGGGAGACCACAGTCGTTACTTTAGCAGGAATCATTCCATACTAGATGCCTATACACACACACATTCATAGACCCTTACACATGCATATATACAGATATACGTACATGTACGCTTTATTCCTATGGAAATAGAAAATGTTTTCGGTAGGTTTTGGTTTAGGGTGTTTTTCTCCATAAAAATTCTATTGACCTGTGACTATTGCTCAGCAAGATTTTTTTTTTGGCCGCACCGTGTGGCTTGTGGGATCTTAGTTCCCCAACCAGGGATCCAACCCGGGCCCACAGCAGTAGAAGCGCTGAGTCCTGACCGCTGGACCGCCAGGGAATTCCCAGTGAGATTTTTTTTTTTTTTTTCAGTACCAGGCCTCTCACTGTTGTTGCCTCTCCCGTTGCGGAGCACAGGCTCCGGACGCGCAGGCTCAGCGGCCATGGCTCACGGGCTCAGCCGCACTGCGGCATGTGGGATCTTCCCGGACTGGGGCGCGAACCCGTGTCCCCTGCATCAGCAGGCGGACTCTCAACCACTGCGCCACCAGGGAAGCCCCCCAGAGAGATTTTTGACTGAACAATTTTTGGGGATCTCTTTTCCTGTCAATACGTAAGGGTGTACACCTGCCTTTTTATCAGCTGAATGGTATTCCAGAGAGCAGACACATCATGATTTATTCAGCCTTTCTTCTGGTAATGGACATTTAGATGATTTCTACTTCTTTGCCGTTAAAACAATATTGCCATTGACATTTGTGTCCCCGCTTCCCTACTCTGCCTGTGCATTCTCGTGCTGCCTTCCGGGTCTCTGAGTCACTCTGTCTCTCCTTGCTTTCCTCATTCGCTCAGCTTCTCCAATGTCCCTGTTCTTTCTGGGTGTGGTCGTCACTGTGTCCCCGTGTGTGCGTGTGTGTGTTCATGTAGGCACAAGTATGTGTTGTCTGTTCTTCTCACGGTGGGTTTGTGTCAGTCAGGATCCCAACAGGAAAGAGATGGAACATTCGAATTTAGGAACATTTGAGGAGTTTATTTACAAAGGCACTGTGCTGTCAAGTGCGGTAATAGAAGAACGCTGAGGGATTTTGCAGAAACCTGGGGATGATGGTGGTAAGGCTGTGACCACCTCTGCTACGTAGGGGATGAGGGGTGGGTGTAATGACCAGAACTTGGAGGCAATAGTTGTGGAGGAGGGCTGCCCCGAGAGGAGCAGTGACCTTCAGTCAAGGGACCAGCCAGCCGGAGGTGACCCACGGAATCTCTCTCCTCCCCCACCTGTCTCCTGCTAGGGCATCCCATGGGCCAAACCCAACTGGAAGCCAGAGGGCAGGGAGCCCACGGATGGTAGTCAGTGCAGTCAGCCTCCTGGAGCAGAGGAGAAACGTGGAGGTGGGAACTGGAGGAGCCAGTAATAGACATCTAGAACTTTCTCTGTCTGGGCCCTTTATCAGGTTTTGTTTCCAGTCTCTGGGTTGCTTCATCCATCGATCCATCCATCCATCCATCCATCACCCTCCATTCATCTGCCCATCCCTCTCCACTCATCCATCCAGCCCCCTCCAGACATCCATCCGTCCATTCATCCATCCAGCATTTCACCCGGAGCCTCTCCCCGTGCCCTGAGCAGGGTGGGGTGTCTCGTGAGGTGCGTGTGAGCACACATGAGCCTGTGCCTCAGTGTCTGCCTGCCGCCCATCTATCTGCCTGCGTGGCTTGCCGCCCCCGCTTCTTTTCAACTCTCTTATTGACGTCTAATCCCCCTTCTCTTCCTGTATCTCACTGTGTCTTGCTCATCTCTGCTCTTTCCCTCTCAGAGGAGAATTATTGAATTTTGCTCTGAGGCTGTGCGTCACTCCTGCTGCGTATATGTGTGTGCGTGTTGGGCTGGCTGCCCTTCCCCCGCAGCTCTCTTTCTTTTCTGGGGGCTTGTGGAGTTTTGTTCTAAAGCCTTGAAATTCTCTTTGATTCCCTTGATCCTGGTTACCATCCCCTTTCCTCACAGGAAATCTGTTATCAGGAAGGTGACCAGCAGAGTGGTCACACATGAATCTTTCTCTTTCGGGTCCCATTATCTGATTTTATTCTTACTCCCTGAATTTCTCCATCCATCCATCCACCCATCATCCACAAACACACAGCAGCAGGTGCCAGGACCCACGTCCTTTCTTTGCTCTGTCTCTCCATGTGTGAGCACGTGTGTGTCTCATCTTTTCGGCTGAGATGTGATTAGAGCTGGCTCCTACCCTCTCTCTTGCTCTCCCTGCCTGTTTATCTGCCGGCTCCCCTACATATTCGTAAACAGCTTAATTAGTTCAGTGTCTGTCTGTCCTGTCTGTCCTGTCCTTCCCCAACTCCTCCTCCTCCTGCTCTCACACCTCCCAGGTCTTCTGCTCACTACACATGCACTCCTGGACATGCTTGTCCCCTGTCCTCTGTGCTGATGTCCCCACCGTGCCTCCGCAGCTCAGACCTCTTTCTCTTTCCCTCCAGCCACAAACTTGAACTTGAGGAAGCCCTTACCCAGCTCCTCAACCCCACTGCTCTGTTTCTACACCCACTCGATGTCTTTCTGTCTCCATTCTCATTAGCACTGGGCATCACCACCACCTAGGGCTCCACAACCAGGAGCCCCAAGTCATCTCTGACTGTTCCTATTCTGATCTCCATGGCCCACCTGTTCCTCCCTTCCTGCTTCTCCCTCCAAAGCACAGGTTAAGACTCCCTCTCTATCCCCTGAGCCCCTGCCTCAGCTCAGATATAAGAATTTTATGCTTGGACCATATCCATCCATCCGTCCATCCATCCACCATTCCATCCTTCTAACCTAATGGAGCATCCACTGGGCTCTTTGCTGAGGACTTCAGAGCCCCAGGGGAGACAGGTAAGCTAACATGCCATGAGAAGACAGCAATAGAGCGGTCCCAAATCTTTCTGTCACTCTGAGCTGCATGCTGTGTGTGTGTGTGTGTGTGCGCGCGTGCCTACACGTGCACATGGGGAGAGAGAAAAGGAGAGAAAATGGGGAATCTGCCTATCTCTTTCCTCTCTTGGTCCCTTCTTCACTGGATCCTTCCCCATCCTCCCATTACACTGGCATCAGTCCTCCCCAGGGCTGTGCCCTCTTCCCTCCTCTCTCTCCGGGGCCACGTCATCCATCCCCAGGGCTTCCCTCCTGTAGAATGGCTGCCTCATTTCTGCATCTACTCCAGCCCCTGCTGAGGAGGCACTAGACCCACACGTCCACGGCGCTTCCTCAGTCCCAGCAGTGCAAACCAGCGCAGGGTCAGGCTCCTCACCTTCCCATCCCTCATTGAGGTTCCCCGTGGCCCCATCTCTGGGGTAAGAACTCCAGAGACCTCCCCCTCCCTACACCTTGACCTCCCACCTCCAATCTTCCTACCAATTCCTCCTGATTCCTCCCTCAGCTGTCTCTCCCAGAGTCCTTTTTCTCCTCTCCTTCCTCAAGGCAACATCCAGCATACAGATGGACAGTCACCTCTCTCCCAGAGACACAAAATTTTCTCCCTGGACCCTTTGCTCCCAGCCAGCACCTGTCCTCCTCTTCCCCTAGTCCCAGAAGAGCTGGGGAGGAATGGGATATCGCATGCATCCACCCCTCAGCCTTCCCACTGCGCCCGGTGCACCCAGTCAGTCCTGAGTCCACCCCAGTGAGGGAGGAGGGCCCCACTGGCCTCTTGTTTCCCAGATCCCACAGCCTTGCTTCCCTATTCATCTCCCAGCCCACTGGGGGCCCCTCACCGCACTTCAAGATGCCCCCTCCTTTCTTGCCTCCTACTCTCCTCATGGGCCACCCTCTACTCATGATTTTCCTCCCACCTTTCAAGCACCCCGTCTTTTTGTTTTTTAAACAATTATATTGAGATATAATTCACATACCCATTGAAGGTCTACAGTTCAATGGCTTTTTGTACGTTCACAGAATTGTGTATCCATTACCATGTTCAAATTTAGGACATTTTCATTACCCCAAAAAAGACCACCCCCCCCCCCGCTCAGCCATCCCCTCCCTTCCTTCCCCATCCCCTCCAGCCCTAGGCAACCATTAATCTGCTTTCTGTCTATGAATCTGCCTATTCTGAACATTTCATAGAAATGGAATCATACAATATGTGGTACTTTGTGACCGGCTTCTTTCACTCCACTTAGTGTTTTCAAAGTTCATCCGTGGTGTAGCATGTACCAGTATTCCATTCCTTTTCTTGCCAAATGCTATTCCGTTGCATGGACAGACCACATTTTATTTATCCATCACCAGTTGAAAGACATTTCAGTTGTTTCCACTTCTTGGCGATGATGCGTGATGCCGCTGTGAACATCCATGTACGCGTTTTTGTGTAGGCACGTACTTCATGTCTCCTGGGTATAGACCAGGAATTGAACTGCTGGGCCAGATGATAACTGTATGTTTGATCTTTTGAGAAACTACCAGATTGTTTTCCAAAGCAACACTCCTTCTAGTGCTGAGGGTTCCAACACCCTCACTGATACCTGTCTTTTCTCCTCAGCCTCACCAACACTTGCTTATTATATATCCTTCTGATTATAGCTCTTCTAGCAGGTGTGAAGCGATATCTCATTGTGGTTTTGATTTGCATTTTCCTGATGACTAATGATGTTGAGCATCTTTTCATGTCCTTATTGGCCATTTGTATACCTTCTCTGGAGAAATGTCTATTCAAACCCTCTGCTCATTTCTTAAATTGGGCGATTTGTCTTTTTATTATTGAGTTGTAATAGTTTTTTATATATTCTAGATGCAAGGCCTTTATGAGATATATAATTTGCAAAAATATTATTCCATTCTGTTGGTTGTTTTTTCATTTTTTGGTGGCGTCTTTTAAAGCATAAAAGTTTTTAATTTTGATGACGTCCAGTTTATCTATGTTTTCTTTCATTGCTTGTGCTTTTGGTGTCTAAGAAATCATTGTGGTCCAAGGTCACGAAGATTTATGCCTATGTTTCCTTCTGAAAGTTTTGTAGTTTTAGCTCTCTCATGAGCTATGGTCTATGATCCATTTTGAGTGAATTTTTGTATATGGTATGAGATAGGGGTCCAAGTTCCTTCTATTGCCCGTGGATGTCAAGTTGTTCCAGCACCATTTGTTGAAGAGCCTCTTCTTTCACCGATTAATTGTCTTGGCACCCGTATTGACAACGTGTTGACCATATTTGGGCAGTCCCTCCTAAGTTTCCTTTGCTTCCGCTTCTGCCTCCATCCACCCCTCATAGGTGTTGCTCTCCAGGGCTTGGTCCTTTCTTTCTCAGATTCCTGAGTTGCCTGATCCCCTGGAGGAGATTCCCGCCCCCTAGGTGGCACTGCCTGTCCACACGCTAACCTCCCAGCGCTCCTTCTTTCTTGGACCCAGATGCTCTGCTGAGCCCCAATGGCACATTGAAGGATGCCATGGATATCCACGGGCACCTTCTCACACTTGGTGTGATCACCACAGGCCTCATCCTTTCTTCTTCCCCAATCCGCTCCCTCCTGCTCCCTCCCCACTGCCCGGCTGCCCAGGTCAGAACCTATGTTAATCTCCTAGGGCTGCTATAACAGAGTACCACAAACTGGGTGACTTCAAACAATAAAGATTTATCCTCTTCCCGTTCTGGAGATTAGAAGTCCAAGATCAAGGTGTGGGCAGGGTTGGTTTTTTTCCTGGGGGCTCAGAGGGAGAATCTGTTCCATGTCTCTCTCCTAGTTTCTGGTGGTTGCAGCTACCAAACTCCAATCTCTGCCTCTGTCTTCACATGGCCACCTGCCCTCTGGGTGATAAGGTCATATTCTGAGGTTCTGGGAAGGATGTGGATTTGGGGGAACACTCTCCAGCTCAGTACGGAACCCCAGACTACCCCTCCTCTCACACTGTCCATCCCACTGCAGCTCAGCCCCTCTGCCTCCTTAGTGACTAACTCTGAGCTCTCCCACTTTGCCCGGCCTCTGCCCCCAGTCAGGCCACCAGGCTGATCCCTGAGCACAAGCTCTGGCTTCTCCTGCCATGCCCACGTAGCTGCCTGAGCACCCTTCCTAGAAAACTTTTTTATTATTGAAGTATAGTTGATTTACAATGTTGTGTTAGTTTCTGGTGTACAGTTTAGTGATTCAGTTATATATATATATTCTTTTCCATTATGGTTTATCATAGGATAATGAATATAATTCCCTGTGCTATACAGTAGGACCTTGTTGTTTATCCATCCTATATATAATAGTTTGCATCTGCTAATACCCAACTCCAATTCCATCCCTCCCCCAACTCCCTCCTCCTTGGCAACCACGAGTCTGTTCTCTATGTCCATGAGGCTGTTTCTGTTTCGTAGATAGGTTCATTTGTGTCATATTTTAGATTCCACGTACAAGTGATATCATATGGTATTTGTCTGATTTACTTCACTTAGTATTATAATCTCTAGTTGCAGCCATGAAACTGCGAGCGGCATTGTTTCGTTCTTTCTTACGGCTGAGTAGTATTCCATTGTATACATGTACCACATCTTCTTTATCCATTCATCTGTTGATGGACATTTAGGTTGTTTCCATGTCTTGGCTGTTGTGAATACTGAGAACCATGCCTGGCCAGCTTGCTTCTCCCCAGCATGGCTATTACCTGGTGGCTTTCTACTGCACCCAGGCCCTTGGTCCAACTTCAAGGTCTTTCTGCACCGGCTGCCGCCTACTCCCCCAGCCGTCTGTCTCTTGGTGGCGCTCCTCCTGTAGCCCAGCCCCCCGAACCACCTGAGGTTCTTAGAAAGTCTGTTTCTCACCTCCAGGCCTTTCCTTGTGTTGGATCTTGGCCAGAAATGCCTTTCCCTCTGGTCTGACACACAGCTGGGCTTCTCTTGGGACCCAGCACTCTGTCCTCCCTGAAGGAGCCTTGCTGACCTTTTTCCTCTGGGGACACCCACCAGCCCATATGATCACCCCCTAGGGGAGGCCAGACACCAGTGTGGGGAGGTCTTTTCCTCACTGGATTGTAAGCTTTTGAGAGCAGGGTGCGTGATTCTTTCAACAGGCTGTGGGATGTTTGGGCAGAAGGATAAACGGATGGACACACAGATGTTGCTCTCCATCTTTCTATGTTAGTTTCTCCCTCCTTCTTCTGCCTTCTCTCTCTTTTTCTAAAAAAAAATAACTTCATTACAGAAATAGCACAGGAACAGTTTTTGTTTACATACTAACATTTTACAGACAAGACTAAGTTTTCTTTGGACAACCCCCGATTCCTTCCGGGAGGGAACTGAGGGGATCAGCGTGGGGGGATGAGTCCTCTGCACCCCCTTTCCTAGGTACTCATAGAAATGCAGTGTTTTTAGTTCTTTTTATCCTCCTAAATCTAAATGCTACTGTAGGGCCTTCCCTGGCGGTCCAGTGGTTATGACTCCGTGCTTGCACGGCAGGGGCCCGGGTTCTATCCCTGGTCGGGAACTGAGATCCCACATGCTGCACGGTACTACTGTAAGTGTGTGTTGTTCTGTAATGGGTTTTCACTTGATGACCCAGCTTGGATTACTTTCCCTGGCAGCTCACGGGGAAGGTCTGCCATTCTTTGAGCCGAGGCGTAGTGGCCAGAGGACTCTGACATGAGTGTTTACTTAGTTGATCCCTCGTTTGATGAGTAGTTAGCTTGTTTTCACTTTTTTCACTTTATCACCGTTCCATCCACCGTTCCAAACAAGGGTGATAATGTGAAAAGAGTGAAAACAAGCTAACTACTCATCATCGCGTAGTTGACGGAAATTCCATACGAACCTCCGGGGCCCCTGCCTCCTCTTCTGTCCCCCTCTTCTAGGTTCCAACCCCGTCCTGTCCAATGCAGTGGGAACTACGTGTATAATTCTACATTTTGTAATAGCTACACTAAAAAAGTGGAAAGAACACGTAAAAAGAAATAGGTGAAATTACCTTTAATAATATATTTTATTTAATCCAAAGTAGACGAAGCATCAGTGTTGCAACATGTAATCAATATAAATATTTAGGAAGGAGTTGCTTTACTTTTCAGGTACGAAGTCTTTGGAATCTTGCGTGCATTTTACACTTGCATCAGATCTCGATTTGGACGAGTCAAGTGCTCAAGAACCACCTGTGGCTCCTGGCTCCCCTATTGGACAGCGTAGCTCTAGAGGGGTCTCAGCATTTGTCCTTAGCCTGTCCTTTTTGTCTGTCTGTCTGAGCATTCACATGTCAGCCGCCTGTGTCTCTAAGTCACTCTGTCTCCCCTGTCGTCCCAGCTGTTCATCCACCGTGCGCTCCTCTGACTATGCCTCCCTGAGGATTCTGCAACCAATCCCTTCTCTGCCCCGTCTTCATCTCTATCAGACGGGCTCCCTCCTTCTCTCCAGAGGGACCTTGTGAATTTTTCTCGGAGTCTGTATGGCGTCCCTGCCGTGTGAGTGTCCGTATGTGCCACCCATCCCCTCAGCCCTCTCTTTCCGGATCTGTGGCATTTTCTCTAACTGTACGTCAGCCTCACTGTGTGTACGTGGTACGCGTATGTGTCCATACATGTCTGAAACGTGTTTCTCTCTCCGGGGCGTGGTCAAGGTCCCTGGTGTAGACTCCATCTGTCCACCCATCTTCCCCGTCCGCCCACACGGTGCCCACTGAGCTCCACGCACGGTCAGGCCTTGTCCTTCCCTCTCCTTCTTGGCCACCTCCTCCCTCTGCCTTCGTGTGAGGCCCTGCTCCCTGCCCTGGCCCTGCTCCTCTGGTTGACACCCCCGTTTCTCCCCCGCAGCCTGGACTCTGCCCCAACCGCAGCCTCATATTTGAAGCCAATGCAGACCTAGAGCTTCTCAAGGCATCTTCACACCCCAAGTGATCACCTCCCAGGGTCAACCAAACACCTCGTGGCCTCACTAGCACTGAATCGCCACCCTCCTCAGGCTCAGAGGCCAGGAGTCTTCTCTGATTCCTTCCTCTCCTGCCACCCATGCCCAGATGTGTCCCCCTCCTGCTGAATCTCCCTCCAAGTGGCTGTTCAAGACCCCAGCCCACCTCCTTAGCCCCTGTCATGGCTCAGGCATGGACCAACCACTCCATTCATTCTTCTACCCATCAACCCATCTGTTTGCCTCCCTTCCTGCCTCCCTCCCTCCCTCCTTCCCTCCTTTCCTTCCTGCCTCCCTCCCTCCCTCCCTCTTTTCCTCACACCCATCCATCATCCATCCATCTATCCAACAAAGCATGCACTGAACACCTACTGGTTGCTCTGCTGAGGACACAGACCCCACAGCCCAGGCTGCATCCCGGTGGAGCTGAGTCCACAGGGAAGCAGTTATCTGTAATAAGAATGTAGGGGTAAGTTCATCTCATGTTTTTATGTCACTCTGAGCATCGGTGTATGTGGCTTTGTATGTGAAAGAGAGAGATGTCCCCACGTCTCTGAGTCCACTCCAGGCCCCTCTTCTGAAGCACCATGCACCCCACTGAGGACCCCACCAGCCTCATAGACTCACCAAGTCTGCTATCAGCTCTGTGTTCCCTCCATGTCCCAAATCCGGGACTGAAAACATAGATTAGCCCCTTCCCCTCTACCTGCCTCCCACATCCAACCCATGGCTGATTCTACCCCCGAAGTCCCATCTTCTCCATCCTCCCAGTAATGTGGTTGCCCTGGCAACAGCTGTCCCCTTCTCTCTCCCTCCCCTGGGCTCTCTCAGCAGGTAGACATGCTCACATCCCTCCCACGTGAAGAGTCATGCTCTCCCTTGACATTTTGCTCCTGATTCTCTCTTGTCCTTTCTCTTTTCATCCACAGAACAGTTGAGGAGGGGCTCTCAGCTCTGGCCATGTCTACCCACTCCTTCCCCAATCCTTGGTCCTCTGTAACCTCCCATGGCAGCCATTCTGTGCTCACTAGGGTGGCTGGATGAGGCTTCCAGACCCCATGGCCCATTTCCCCTCACCTCCCTCATCCATCCAAGGTCTCTGACGATGGGGGTCTATCTTGGTGTCTGGACCTCCTTTACTTCCCTGACCCCCACTTCTGAGGTCATCCCTCTTCTCTTTCCTTTGCAGCCTCCTCTGCTTCATCCACCCCTCTGTGTCCATTCTCCTAGGGCCCCATCCTCCCACTTGCCTCTCTGTCTGCTGCCCTGGGTAAGCGGCCTCATGCTGACCATGCCCGGCACCCTTCTCTCTCCCTGATAGAGCTCTGCTGAGTGGGGTCTCGGGTGCTCTCCAGGAAGCCCATGCCCTCCTCAGAGAAGTATTTGCCCACCTCTCCCTGGGGCCCCCATCTTATCGGGTGAGGATTCCACACATCCACGGCACCCAGGTGTACGTGTGTCTGGGCATCTCCCCCAATCTACTTCCCACACCACTCCCCCTGCCTCCAGGGGCTGGGAGCTCCGTGAGGGCAGGGTCTGCATCTGATTTCTTTCTCTGTCTCAGCACAGAGGAGGGGGTTGATGGACAGACAGACCAAAGATCTGGAGACCCCTTCCTTCTCCTCAGTCTCATTCATCCCTTTTCCCTCTCCAATTTTCTTCCTTTTCTAATTTAAAAAAAAATAGTTTTTAATTATACATGTGATATATGAAGGCATCTTCTATGCAAAAACTTAAAGCATGATGGGAAAGACTGAGAGCCCTTTGCCTCTCCTCACCCCCAACCCCGCTCCAGGGGAACCACAGGGACCCACTGTGTGTGAGTCTGTCCGTCTTCTTATTTAGATAAAATGGAGTTGCTTTGGTGGGGGGGACCCAGTCTGTGTAAGCCTGTCCATCTTATTTAGATGAAATGGAGTTGTTCTGAAGGGGAGTGTTTCAAATATACGTGCTATTTACTGTGCGCAGATTTTGCCAACAAGCTTTCTTCCCAGTGGCAAGTCTTCGAGCTCTTTGGTGAACACGCCGACCCACCGTCACTGTGCTGAAGCCGGCTTGTTCCAGCTGCAGGAGCCAACGGCGGCCACCTCTTCCCAACTCTGTCCAGCGATGGCGCGTTGATAGCTTGAAATGGACCTTGGTGGTTGTATTTACACCACAGAAATCAACAAAAGCTACAGATTGGGAATATCCCCCCCAGAGAGCCAGCCTGCCAGCCAGGCCCAGGACGCGCCCTGTTTTAGAAATCTGCTCCGGGGCGCATTCCAGAATACATGCGGTCGATTAGCGCCCCTTCTGTGGATGTACACGGAGGCTGTTCTCTCTTTTTCACTATGACAGATAGAGTTGCCCCAAACGTCCGTGCTCGGACATCCCTTCCTGCCTTTTTCTCTTCTTCTGGGTTCGGGGTTGGCCTCCAGAATGTGTCCCTGTAACCCAAGTATGTGGTTCTTTTCTGTCTGTCTGTCTTGAGTGTTCGCATAGCTGCCTGTGCAGAGGTCTGTGGGGCTGCCTCTCTCCTTCCCTCCTTCTTTCTGCCTCATGTTTTTTCCCTCCAGATTTGGCCCTTGCCCTGAGGGTCACAAGCGGTGTCTGCTTCAGTGTGGACCGTGGGTCACAGGGGGGCCCCTCTCTCGGAGGCTCCACAGCAGGCTTTCCTTCCCACTCCACCCCCCACCCCCGCCCACTCTTCTGTGTGTGTGTGTGCGCGCGTGTGCACGAGACGTGTACCTGCGTCTGCCTGCCTGTGTCTCCCTGAGGCGCCTACCTCGTCCTCTTCATTTTATTTTTTGACTTTATTATTGATGTGTCCACCACCCCCGCCTCCGTCTTCATCTCGCTCCGCTCTCCCGAGGAGCCTTATTGAGTTTCGCTGCGAGTGTGCGCGTCATCCCTGCTCTGTGTGTGTGTGTGTGCCTGTGTGTGCGCGTGTGTGTCTGCTACTTTCCGCTCCAGCTCCTTCTGTCTCTTTCTGGAAAATTGTGGAGTTTTGCTCTTTCTCTGTGTTTCTCTGAGTGTGTGTGTACCTGTGTGTACACATATGTGATCACGTCTCTCCGGGGCGTGGTCAGGGCTGGTTCCCACCCTCTCCATCACTCTCATGGACTCTTCGTCTGATGGCTCATCCATCCATCTGTCCACAGAATGTCTGGTGAGCTCTGGACCAGGGTCTTTCTGTCTGTCCTGTCTCTCTTCTCTTTCCGTGATGCCTCTCCTCTCACACCACCTGCTCTGTGCACAAACTTACCCACTGCCCTCTGTGAGGACACTTCAGTCTCCTCCTGCACTTCAGAACTGGCCCACCCCCATTCTCTCTTGAGCCACAGACTGGAGCCAGTGTGGACTGGTCCCCTCCACAGATGCCTCAAACTCATCCCATCGTCGCCGCGCCCCCACCCAGCCCCTTTCCTGTTCTCATTAACGTAGAATGCCGCTGCTTCTCCGGTGTCATCCTGCAGCCAGGAGCCCTGAGTTGTCTCTGAATACTCCTGTTTAGCCACCCATGGCCCGTTTAGTTCCCCCTCCCTGCCGACTCTCCCTCTAAGGGACTGCTTGAGACCCCCATCCTCTCAGCCACTGCTGAGGCATCATGTGGATGGATGACTGCACCACCCACCCATCCATCCATCCATCCATCCATCCATCCATCCATCCATCCACCAGCAGACATCCATCAGGCACCTGGGCGCTCTGAGGATGGGAGTTCTGAAGCCCCAGGCTGAGTTCTAAGGAGTCCAGGGGGAAGAAAAACCAGTTATCACCCACTAGAAGACGGAGCGATGGGGACTTCTAAAGTCTCCAAGTCACTCTCAGCATCGCTGTATGTGTGTGTGTGTGTGTGTGCATGCGAGTGTGTGGTCTGCCTTGGCCACCTCTTCAGACCCATCTCTCTCCTCCCGGTCTTCCCTGTCAGTGCTCCCCAGGGCTGTGCCTTCTCTTCCACATGCTCTCATACGCCACACTGTCCACACCAGGACTCCAGAGACTCCTTCCACACCGATGCCCTTGTTTCTGTGCTGGCCTCCCCCTCTCCCAGATCCTTCAGCTCCAGCCCTGTGCGTCTGCTGTTCCCTGCTCAGCCCCACTTCGTCATACCACCAGCATCACAGACTCACCAAGCTAGACCAAACTTTATGCTGTCCACCCCTCATCTACACTCCCCCCGCTCCACCTCCAGGAATAAGAATCCAAGCATCACTCTCTCCCTGACTCCATCCTTCAAGTTTGTGCTGCTTCTTCCTCCAAAATTTCTCATCTTTCCTTGGCTCCGTTTCCTTCCCATGGCCAGTACGTTTGCCCTGGCAGCAGCCATCCTTTCTCCTCTTTTGGGGTCCACTTTTCTCCAACACTAGGAGAGACGTTCTCCAGTGATCCATTGTTTCTCCCTCTTACTCCATCCTCTGTCTCCATTCACACAAGGGCTGGGAAAGGAACCCTCAGATCTGATTGCCTCCATTCCAGCCCCACCCCACCTGAGCCTTTGCACATGACCACAGCTGCCTCTAGTCCATCGTGATTCTCAAGTGAGCCCTCCATAGACCTCCTGCTTGACAAATCCTGTGGGCCCTTTTGTCTGCTCACCTCCAGTGGCCCATCAGGGGCCCTGACTGCGATGCCCATCTTTGCTTCCAGACCCTCTCTCCTCCCTCAGGACACTGGATGCTCCTGGCTTTCCTCCCATCCCTTGGGCCACTTCTCCTCCATCTACTCCCATCCTCCCACCCCCCCAGTACTGATGTTCTCCAGAACTCAGTTCTCCCGAGCTGGGACCTGCTCATCCATGTACCTGAGCAGGGAAGTAGGAGACAGGGGCTTCCTATGGACATCCGAAGACTCTACCCTGCCATTCCCACACTGGTTTTCTCTACCAACTTCCTCACCCCTGTGTAAGTCACAGCCATCTTCTTGAGTCCTTCTGGCCACACCCAATACTGCCATAGGGCTGTCGGATCCCCTCCATAACAACTAGGGACCCTCCTCTGGCAGACCACCCCTGTCTTATCTGGCGGCCAGCCTCCAGTCTTGCCCCTCCCATTCACACCTGGTGCGGCTGCCCAAGCCACCTTTCTACTAAATCTCCCATTCGGCAACTCACCCTTTACTGGCCTGACCCCTGCTCGGCTGGTACCCTGCCGCCCTCCCGGTCAGGTTCAAGTTGATTGGTCGTGCTTCAAGGCTTTTCTGGATCAGACTCAACCCTCTCATTCTTGGTGACTCCTCCTTCTGCCCCATCTGCAGCCACACTGAAACTCTTGCAGTGGCAGGAAAGCACGGGTTGTCCCCATCTTTGCTCAAGCTGGCCCTCTGCACAAACGACCTTTCTCCTGGTCTGTCAGACACCCAGCAAAGCCGGCTCAGGCATCTAATCCTTCTTGAGGAAGCCCAGTGGTCCCTCTCCCCTGAGAGCCTCCATGGTAATGTAGGAGCCTCTGGGAACAAGGTACATGGGTGCGGTGGTGATGGGGCTCTTTTCCACCAGACCACGAGCACCTTGAGTGCAGGGACTGAATCCGAGTTCTCTCTGGCTCTTGGTGCAGAGAAGGGGCTGAGGAATGTTTGTAGCTGGAGGGGAGGATGGATGGACAAACAGAAGACATGTCTGTCTGTGGGTATCTTCTCTTTCTCCTACTCTCTGTCTCTTATCCGCTTTTCTGTTGCCTCTTTCATTCTCTTCCTTTGGAAAATTAACTTTTAATTATCCAGGTGATAGTGTAAATACATTCAACTTGGAAAAAGTAAAACATTCCAGGAAGGACTAAAGTTACCCTCAATCCTGGTTCCTAACTTATTCTCCCACATTGTTAGGTTGGTGTGCATTATTCAGGTAGATGGATGGAGGGAAGGAAGGGAGGAAAGCAGGACGGCTTCCATGCACAGCGTCTGTCTGCATCTCGCTTCTCTGGGGTCCTGCGTCAGGCTGTGGAGCGCCTGTTCTATCCGTCTCTGTGTGCACACCTCTTCCTCTCTGGATCTCTGACTCTGAGTTTCCTTTTCCCATTGTCTCTCTTATTGTTGCATTGTCCTTCTCGATTTGGTCCTCACACTGTGTCACAATTGTGTCCATGTCTCTCACCACAGGGCACACTTGTGGGTTCCTCTTTACCATTTTTCTCATTCTAATTCTAATTTGCTGAGTGACTTCAAACTCACTCACCCTCCCATCAAATCATCCACCAGCTTGGATACCGAGCGTCTTCCAGGTGTTGGAGCCTGGGAGGGCTTGCATATGTGGGTCTGTGTGTGTGCCCTCCCCCTGGGCTGTGTCAGTGTCTTGCCTGTCCATGTGTCTGTCTCTCTGAGCCCCTTTCCCTCTGCCCCTTCCTTTCACTGCCTCTGGCTTCACCTCACTCAGCCACACTCTCTCCTTCCTGCTCTCCAGAGGAGCCTTATTGAATTTTGCTGTTTGTAAGTCATTCCTGCTGTGCATGTGCGTGTGCGTGTGCGTGTATGCGCGCGCGCGTCTGCGGCCCTTCCTTCACTCCTCTCTTTCTGGAGTTTGTAGAGTTTTGCTGTGTGTGTGTGTTTCACTGTGCGTGTGTCTCTGTGTGTTTACATGTGTGCACTTGCCAGTGGGTCACGTCTCTCCAAGGCCTGGTTGGGATTGGCTCCCACCCTCGCTGTCACTGTCACGGTCATTTCATCTGTCTGCCCATCCATCCATCCATCCATCTGCCAACAGCATGCGTGTTAGCTCTGGGCAGGGTCTGTCTGTCTCTCTGTCCTGTCTCTTCCTTCCCTCCCCCTCCTCTCACCCCTGCACACTCCCCGGGGGAGCTGACCCCCTGCCCTCTGTGCTGACATCTCCCACCTGCTCCTGCAGCCAAGACCCTCATCCTTGGTTCTCTATCTCTCAAGCCATAGACTTGGAGCCAGCGTTGGCTGGACCTGCCCCAGGTGCTGCAAACCCACTGCATCAGCTTCACCCCGGGAGGTACTTCTCTTCGTCTCTGCGCCAGCAACCAGGAGCCCAAGTCGTCTCTGGCTCCTCCCCCTTTGGTTGCCCAGAGCTGTCCGTCCCCTCTTCCCATGGAGTCTCCTTCCTCGGGGCTGCTCCAAGACCCCTTGAATCCCAACCCCTCTAGCCCCCAGCTCTGGCCAGGCTCTAGCAACTTGTGTCGGGTTCACTGAAGAGGCCTCCTCCGTGGTCCTCCAGCCCCCACTGTTACCCCCTCCTCTTCATCCCCCATTAACTTCCAGAGAGATCGCGAGTCTTCTTTGCTCAAGTCCTCGCGTAGCTCCCGTGTCACTTGAGTAAAAGCCGATATCCTCGCGGTGGCCCACAGGCCTTCCCTAGTCTATCTGCCCTTTACCTCTGCCCTCCTCCCCTCCTCCCCTCCCCCTCGCTCATGTTGCTGCAGCCACGCCAGCCTCCTTGGTGTCCCCTGAACAGAGAGACGCCAGGGCTGTCACCTGAGGTTAAGACGCACCCTTCATGAGGGCACCTGGCTGAGAGTGTCCATGCCTTGTTCTGTTCTCCAAGCCATGAGCTCTGGTTTGGGGTTCCCTTTGCCTAGAAGGAAGGCTGCCTTTTTCTTTTAAAGACATAGATACAAAAGCCCCTTTAACATTCTTGCCTGCTCTTCCACCATCTGTGTTATTTTTGGATCTATTTCTATTTACTGATTTACTCCTAGTTACGGGTCACATGTTCAGTTTCTTGGCCCGTCTGAGAATGTTTGATTGGATGCCGAACACTGTGAATGTTGCACTGTTGATTGTCTGGGTTTTTGTTGTCTTCCTTTAAGACGTGCCATGCGATTACATTACCTGTTAATTACTTTGATCATCTTGAGGTTCATTGTTAAGCTCTTTCAGGGCGGGTAGCCTTCACTCATGGGATAGTTTATCCCTTCCACTAAGGCACGATCGAATGCTTCATCAGATCATTGAGGACTCAATCTCTGGCTGGTCTACACATGAAGGTCCCCCCACCCTGTATGAGATCTGGGCCTTGTTCAGCTTAAAATTCCCCTGTCTTTCTTTGCCTGGCCTCATGGAGTTTCACTCTACATATGCAAACCTCGCACTTAGGAATGATTCAAGGGGACCCCTAGGTAGATTGCTGGAGCTATTTTTCTGCATAGCTTCCTCCCGTCAGATACTCTGAGCTTCAATTTACAAATTAACTCAGCCTACCTGAACTTTGATCTCTGTCTCAAAGACCAGCTCAGCAGTACCCCGGGCTCTGTTTGGGTTTCCCTCCTCTACACTCAAGATGTGTCCAGTTAGAGAGCTGGCTCAGTTGTAGGGCTCACCTTATTTGCTTAACTTTTTCTCAGGGATCACTATCTTATGTTGCTTTTTTTTTTTTTTTTGGTACGCGGGCCTCTCACTGTTGTGGCCTCTCCCATTGGGGAGCACAGGCTCCAGACACGCAGGCCCAGCAGCCATGGCTCACAGGCCCACCGCTCCGCAGCATGTGGGATCCTCCCAGACCAGGGCACGAATCCACGTCCCCTGCATCGGCAGGCGGACTCTCAACCACCGCGCCACCGGGGAAGCCCTTATTTTGCTTTTTGTCCAATATCTGAAAATCATTTTTTTCTAAAATTTTGTCTAGATTCTGGCAGAAGGGTGAATCAAGTCCTTGCTCCTCATCCAGGATGCCTTTTTCTAATTTGCATGAAGGCTCTTTATTGGTTAGTGAGGTGCTGATAGTCATGATCTGTCCACAGGGCCTTTGCACTGGCCGTTCACTTTGCCTGGAAGACTGTTTTCAGTCTTCGACTGGAAGACTGATATCAATGTGGCTAACTCGTTCACTTCACGGGTGTTTGTTCAAATTTTATCTTCTCAGTGAATTCTAAGTGGATGGCGCCTACTTAGAGTCACAACTTGCAATGCTCATTACCGTGTACATTTCTCTCTGTGATATATTTACTTTTTGTTTTTTTTTTGCGGTACGCGGGCCTCTCACTGCTGTGGCCTCTCCCGTTGCGGAGCACAGGCTCCAGACGCACAGGCTCAGCGGCCATGGCTCACGGGCCCAGCCGCTCCGTGGCACGTGGGATCCTCCCGGACCGGGGCACGAACCCATGTTCCCTTCATCGGCTGGCGGACCCCCAACCACTGCGCCACCATGGAAGCCCCTATATTTACTTTTTTGTTTTGCTTGTCGCCTGTCTCCTTCCACCAACATAAAAACTTGATGAGGGCAGGGAATTTTGCCTGCTTGTTCACTTCTGCACCCCCAGTGGGGATGGGCCAGCACAACTATGGGGTTCATGGTGGATTTAAGTTGAGGTGGTATTCTGTAGATGTCCAATACATCTTGGACCAACTGCTGGGGTTGTTCTAGGCTAGGGTGGGGAAGAGGTGGGAATGCCTGGCCAAGTTCCAAGTATCTGGTCCTCACAAGCCTTCCAGGGCTGGATTAAGGCCTTCAGAGGTTTCAAGATTATGGCTCCTCTACCCCAACAATAAATAAAACCAATTGGTAAATCATAAAGTAAGTATAAGGGAGGTCCACAGAGTTCTAATTTTTCTCATGTTGACAATTTAAATAATATTTCTGAGGTATAATAAAATTACTGAGGTATAATTTACATGCAATGAAATGTGTCCATTTTAAGTGTACATTTTGATGAGTTTTGAAACTATTACAGCAATGTAACCACCACTACAATCAAGATATAGAATTTTCCATCCCCCCAGAGATTCCTCTCAATGCCCCTTGACAGTCAGTCTCCTACCATTCCCCACCCCAAGTAACCAATCATCTCTTTTCCATCATTATAGATTAGATTTGCAGTTTCCTGAGTTTCATGTAAATAGAATCATGTAGTGTATTCTATTTTGCATCTGACTTTGCTCAGCGTAATGTTTTTGAGATTTTATCCATGTTGTTGGATGTATCAATAATTTTTTTCTTTTTTATTTCTCAGTAGTAGTCCTTTGCGTAAATATATAGAAATTTACTTAACCTTTTGCATGTTGATGAACATTCGTTTTTTTTCCCTCTAGTTTTAGGCCATTACAAATAAATCTACTATGATGTTTGAGAGCTGGTCTTTGTATGTTTCATTTTATTCACATGTTTTTCATTTCTCTTGGGTGAACATATAGGAGTGGAATTGCTGGACTGAATGGTTAGTGCATGTTTAACTTTATGAGAAACTGCCAAAATGCTTTCCAAGGTGGTTGTACTCCCACTAGCTGTGTATGAGAGTTCCAGTTGCTCCACATTCTTGTCAACATTTGATATTGTCAGTCTTTTTCATTTTAGCCATTCTAGTGGCTGTGTAGTGGTATCTCACTGTGGTTTTAATTTGCATCTTTGGAATAACTAATGATGTTGAGCATCTTTTCTCGTGCTTATCTGCCACTCATATATCTTCTTTGGTGAAATATCTGTCCAAATCTTTGCCAATTAAAAACAAAAACAGCGTGACTATCTTATTATTGAATTGTAAAAGTTCTTTATGTGTTCGGGCTACGGTGTGAGGTAAGAGTTGAAGTCAATTTTTTTTCATATGGGTTTCCGATTGTTCCCGTACCATTTGAGAAAAATGATCCTTTCCCCATTGATTGCCTCAGCGCTCTTGTCCAAACGCCAATAGACTATATATATGTGGTTCTATGCCATTTATCCATAGGCCAATACCACATTGTCTTGATTACTATAGGTTCATAGTAAGTCTGGAAACTAAGTAGTGCAAGTCCTCCTACTTTGTTCTTTTTTTCTCAAAATTGTTTAGACTATTCTAGATCCTTTGCACTTCTATATTTGTTTTAGAATTAGTTTGTCAATGTCTACAAAAAGCCTACTAGTATTTTGACTGCAATTGTGTTGAATCTATACACCAATTTGGAGAGAACTGACATCTTAACAATATTGATTCACATGCTGTGTGACCCTGGACCAATCACGTGTCATCTCTGAGCCTCTGTTTCCTCCTGGTCCCTGGGGGAGAGGTTTTAGTGAGCAGGCAAAGCTGAGCTGAGCAGTTCTGGGCACACAATGGAGTGGGTTCAGTGAGTATTTGGGTTGGGAGGCAGGGAGCTGCAAGCCAGCAGAAGGTAGTAGGGCCATGGGGGTTGCCTCAAGCAGGGTTCAGGTCCCTGGGCTCGGCCCCACCTTACTTCCATGTTGCAACACTCCGGGCACGTGGTCTCCTCTCCCTGGGCCTTAGTTTCCCCATCTGTAAATCAGAGGTGGCCAGGGTTGCCGGCAGATTAAACTAGAAGGTGGATGAGCAGAAGCTAAGAAAACCATCTGTTTTCTCCATTCCACCTCTGGGCTGCCAAGTTCGGCAGGCGAAAATCACATCACCATGCTGATTGGCGCCAACAGAGATTAATTTTCTCCAACCTCAGCTGGGTCTTAAATGCAGCTCAGCAACCCCTCAAGTGGTCCCCAAACTCTTTCCCTTTCCAACCTTGCAACAGCTGTTCTGCCTGAGCCCCCGCAGCCCCGTGCCCCATATCTCCCCAGACTCAACAGTCAACCTGGGTTCCCGCTCCATGGAGGAAACAGAGGCCTTTGCGGGGGCACCGGTTCCCCCTACTCCCATCCCAAACGTCTCTGGAGCCATCTGCCAGCACTTTCGTATGTCTAAGGCCAGCTGTCCCTTGCCCATCTCCTCTTGGGCCTCACACCCCCTTTCTTCTTCTTCCTCCGATTTCTCCCACTCTACCGGCTTTTTTCTCTCTGCCCATAAAAATTCTCAGCGGCTCCCATCCCACCGCCTCTGCCTTCAGCAGATCCCTCTCCTCGCCTTCCTGGACAAGCATCTCCACCAAGCTGCCTCCACCCCTGCCTGCTATCCTCACCTTCTACCCCCAAGTTGGTGCTCCCAAGGGCTCCCAGGGGCTTGCTTGCCCACTCGCCCTCTTGGGGGCTTTCGATGCGGGCCACAGTTACGCGGGACAGCTAGCGGGGGCCCCAGGCAGGACGCAACCTGCCCTTCCCGGGGAGCATTCGGGACCCCAGGAGGTTCACCCAGGACAGAGGGATAAAGTTTCCCGCTGAGAACTTAATTAATTCACCTCAGGCAGCTCAGCCCAACACTGAGGTATTGTTTAAAACTAATCCTGCCACCTGGCCTGGATCCCGTCAACATGCCCCGCCCCACGCCCTCACTGCTCCCGGCCTGTTTCTTCCCTCTGACAACAGCCTCCCTCTCTCCTCCCGCCCCGTCTGCCCCCAGTCCGCCTCCTCGGGCTGCCCCTTCCGGTCTTGCTCCAGGTCCTCCGGCAATCGAAACCTTCCTGGCCAATTTCATCAGCCTGTTCGGCGAGGTCACAGTCAGCAGCTTAACTCGGCAA
Source organism: Stenella coeruleoalba (assembly GCF_951394435.1). NCBI lineage: Eukaryota > Metazoa > Chordata > Mammalia > Artiodactyla > Delphinidae > Stenella > Stenella coeruleoalba. Next base: position 21,927,924 of record NC_137161.1, on the reverse strand, counting down.
CATCCGAGATCGCCAACCACCTTTTCTTCCTCAAATATGTTGTCCCTGGGTCTCCTCAGCGCCTACCTGTCTCCTGGTTTCCCTCCCCATCTCTGTCCACCTTCTCTCCACCCTCTGTGGCTCCCCTTCCCTGCGCTCCAAGCCTCTAAGTCTTCTTCCTTCCACCTCCTCTCTCCGCGCCCAGTTTCTGTGCCCAGCTCTGAGCACCAGATCCTTAATTAAAACTGCCCAGGGACTTCCCTGATGGTGCAGTGGTTAAGAATCCGCCTGCCAATGCAGGGGACAACGGTTCGATCCCTGATCCAGGAAGATCCCACATGCCGCGGAGCAACTAAGCCCGTGAACCACAACTACTGAGCCTGCACTCTAGAGCCCGCAAGCCACAACTACCGAAGTTCACACGCCTAGAGCCCGTGTTCTGCAACAAGAGAAGCCACCGCAGTGAGAAGCCCGTGCACCGCAACGAAGAGTAGCCCCCGCTCTCTGCAACTAGAGAAAAGCGTGTGCAACAACGAAGACTCACCGCAGCCAAAAATAAATAAATAAATAAATTTATTAAAAAAAACAAAACCCAACAGCCAAGGCTTACCAGCTCCTCCTGAACACGTTTGCAGCCCCTTTCAGATTCTTTCACTCTCTGCATCCTCAGGGTCACCCCTGGTGTGGCCAGACAATGCACCCACTCCTCCCATATCCCAGGATACAGGCTCATCCATCCTGGTCCCCTCCAGCCAGCCCTCGAACACACATCTGACATCTGATCATACCCTTCCTCCACTCAAAACCCTCCCAGTCAACCCAGTAAGGACATGGACAAAAGACATGAACCACTACATACCCACAGGGATGGCTAAAATGAAAACAAAACAAAACAAAACAAAACAAAACTTAATGATATGAAGTGCTGTCAGGGATGAGGAGCAACTGGAACTCTCATACATTCCTGGGGTCAATGCAAAATGGCACAGCCTTTGAAAACTGTTTACAGTTTCTTGTAAGTTACACATATACTTTACCATATAACATAGCAATCCCCTCCTGGGCGTCTGCCTTAGAGAAATGAAAACTTTTTTCTACATAAACACCTCTACATAGATGTTTATAGCAATTTTGTCCACAATTGTCCCAAACTAGAAACAACCCAAATATCCTTCAACTGGTAAAGAGATTAAAAAGATAACAACAAAAACTATGATACATCCATCCAATGGAACAGTTCTCAGCAATAAAAGAGAACAAATACTGAAACACACAGCAACATGGATGAATCTCCAATGCATTATGATAAGCAAAAGAGCCAGACCCAGAAAAGCTACACGCTCTGTGATTCCATTTATAGGATATTCCGGAAAAGGCAGGAAGAGAACAGATCAGGGGTGGCTAGGGGCTGGTGGTGCTTGAGGGAATTTGAGGGGTGGGGGATGAAATGGTGGCACTTATTCAACTATATGCATTTGTCAAAACTGTATACACCGGTTCCATTCATGTGAAGTTCAAGAATGAGCAAAACCACTGTTGGGTGATAGAAGTCAGGATAATAATTACTTCTGGATGGTGGGTGCTAACTGGGAGACTTCTAGGAGGATGAAATTGTTTTTGTCTTGATCTGAGTGGTGGTTTCATGGATGTGTTCATAATTTAAAAATCATTGAGCTGCACACTTCAGATTTGCCCGCTGTACTACTTGTGTACTAAGCTTTAATACACAACTAAATATATCCAGCACTCATCGGTTTTACTGACTGTTGCAAGTGGGCAAGGGTGACAGAAGGTGGGAACACATGACCCCAGCCATGATGCTAGACGGAACTGGTACCTACGTGGGGCCCCATCACCATGGAGAGGAACACAGAAGAGATCAAGCTTTCCAGGAAGAGAGGCGGTTTAATTAGGTGTTGGACTTAACACGTGTCCAATGATAATCCCCCTACCTACACCCTTGGCCCCATCTGGTCCCTAGTTGTCACATCCCTACTTGCTCAATGTCCCTGACGTGTCTTCTCGGAAAACTAGCATATCAAATTTCCCTTTCCAGAGATCAGGTTCCCACTGGCCCCTACCTCCCCACCTCTCCCTTTCCTGCCTTTCCCTTCTTGGGGTGGCAGGGGGATTCCCAACCAGTTGTCCCCCCAACTCCCTCTCCTGACCAGCTCCTCTCACAGTGGTTCCCCAAAGCTTCCCAGCTGCCAAGCCCAAGGGTCACCATTCTTTCCTCATCTCCTCCATTTCAACCTTTCTGCTCACAGCCCACGGGTGACAGCTCCCACCTTCCTGAAACGCCCTCCTCCTTCCCTTGGCACATCATCCTCTCCTGTCTCCCTGACCCCATCTAGACCTTCCCCAGTCCCCTTGCTGGGCTTCTCTCCCTGCATCCAGCACCCTGTTCTAGGGAAAGGCCCCTGGATTCCTCTCCACAGTGTGTCCTCAGCTTCGTGGACTGTGTCCTCACCTTCATGGACTGTCTCCTCCTTCCCCACCTGAGCTCTGGGTTAGATTTGGTCTCTGAGCTGTAGACCCGGACACCTAAAGCTCCCTGGATGCCAACCGTGCCGGACACCTCTCGGTCTCCTCCCTGCTTGGGTGTACACAGATGGCTCAGGCCTTCCTGTTCATCTTTTCCTTGGTCCCCAGAGCCACTGACTCCAGAAATCCTGCTGGCCTTCTGGCTCCTCCAGCTCACCTTTGGAGCCTGTCCTTTCTGTAACATTGTCTTGTCTCCCATTGCACTCTTGTTGGGCCTTCTCACCCCCTCTCTTGTTGCAAGGGCTCCCACAAACAGATTCAACTCTGTGCCAGTCATTCTCTACAAGGCAGCCAGAAGGATCTTTACAAATGGAAGTCATATCTCAGACCCACGATGCTCCCCACTGCACTTAGAATAAATAAGAAGCTCAACAAGCTTGAGGTACTTGCCTGTCCCCGCATCATCCTTGCTCTCTGTTGCAGCCACCCTGGCCTCTTTGCTGTGTGTTCTGGGAACACACCAAGCTTGTCCTACTGCAGGGCCCTTGCTCTAGAGGCCCTCTCTTATGGGTTGAACTGTGTCCCCACAAATTCATATACTGAAGTCATAAGCACCATTATCTCTGAATGTGGCCTTATTTGGAAATAAGGTCACTGAAGATGTAATTAATTATGATGAGGTCACACTGGACTAGGGTGGGCCCCTAACACAATGTAACTGATGTCCTTATAAGAAATTTGGACACAGATATGCAGACAGGAAAAAAACCATGTGAAAATGAAAGTGGAGATTGGGGGGATATGTCTGTCTACAAGCCAAGGAACACCAAAGATTGCCAGCAAACCTCCAGAAGCTAGGAGGAAAGCGTGGGATAGATTCTCCCTCAGAGCCCTTGGATGGAACCAAGCCTGCCAACACCCTGGTCTTGGACCTCTAGCCCCCAGAACTGTGAGCCAATAAATTCCTTTTGTTTAAATTCGTTCTGCTTGTTACAGCAGCCCTAGCAAACTAATACACTCCCTCTTTCTGGCATGCCTCCTTCCCCCGGTCCTCACATGACTCACTCTCTTGTGTCATTTAGATCTCTGACCAAATGCCACCTCCTCAGAGAGGCCTTCCCTGCTTATCCCATCTAGATAGCCTGACCCTTCCCCCACCTCACCAGCAAGGAAGATCTCTGGCCACTTTCAGCATTTTGCCCTCATCCTTCATTTCATCATCACACCTATGATCACTGAAGGCCAAGGATGTAGTTATTTGTGCACCTGTCTGTTGCCTGTCTCCTCTACTTGCTTATGAGCTCTATGCGGTCAAGGGCTTTTGGCATCTTCACGTGTACCTCTTGCATCTTTGCCTGGCATGTGGGTGCTGCTGGTTAATATCTCCACTTGGATACATTTAGCCAATCAGAAGATACTTAGTGAGAGGGACTTCCCTGGTGGTCCAATGGTTAAGACTCCGAGCTTCCACTGCAGGAGGCATGGGTTCAATTCCTGGTTGGGGAACTAAGATACCACATGCCACAAGGCATGGCCAAAAGAAAAAAAAAAAAAGAAAAGAAAATACTTAATGAAAATCTATGCTGGGGAACAGGACAGCCCCAGTCCCAGTCCTCATGGAGCACCCCATGTGCAGGTGAAAAGATCCATATTAACAAGAAATCTTACAAAAACTAAGATATGAAGGAGACAGACCAGGTGCTTGCTGTGGACTTCAAGGAAGGCTCCCCAAGAGAAGTGATGTTTGGGCTGAGGCAGAACCATCATGGGTGTTAGCTGGCTGAAGCAGAGGGAGACATGTACAAAGGGAGGTTTGTTCAAACAGTAGAAAGAGCATGTGCAAAAGCCCTGAGGCAGGAAGAAGAGGATAATGTGTGAGGGGTTAATGGGCCCTTGTGGTGGGAGTGTAGTGAGTGAAGGGCAGAGTGGTGGGCGATGAGGTTGGAAAAGAGGTCAGAGGTCAGAATCATGCAGTATGGATTTTATGCTAAGAGCAGTGAGGAGCCACTGATTGTCCAAAGCAGTGGAGATTGTTTTAAGCAAGAGTGGACCTGGGGGAAGAGGTCAGGGGTTATCATAGTCATGGGCAGAGTGAGAATAACACTTGGACCAGGCAGTGGGGATGGAAATGAGGGGGTGGGTCTAAGAAATATTAGCAAGACTGAACAGGTTGGATTTGGTTCTGACGGTCGGGAGAGGTGTGAGAGGAGTGGGGGCGGTGACGACCCCTACATTTTAGGGCAAGCGAGACAGGTGAGATCAGGTGGGTGATGTTACCTGGGTCTGGAGCCCAGCGCCTGACTGGGTGGGCTGGATATTTGGGAATCGGCAGCAGTGTGTAGATGGTCTTTACAGTGATGTGTGGAGGGGGTGCGAGTGAGCAAAGGGCTCTGGGTCACCGTGAAGGACTTCAACACTGCGGGGCTGAGGGCAGAAGAAGTCTTGGCAAGGGACGTGGAGAGTGAAGGGAGAGCCAGGAGAGGGTGGCACCAGGGACCCCAGGCAAGGCTGTAGAAGGGACAACGGTTGATGGTACCAAAGGCGTTGAGAAGCCAAGTCAGGTGAAGGCTGAGAGACGGCTGTGGATTCGCCGGGACCTGGATGGGAAGGGTTTCAGGGTCTTAGTGGGAGTAGACCGGCTTGCAGGGTGGAAGAAAATGGGAGATTTGCCACGATGTTGAGAGAGGCAGGAGCTGGAGGGGCGTGGGGTCCAGGGAGCAGCTACACAAGCATGTTTGGATGGGGTTGGGGGTCCTTTGCCCAGGGAATGACGGCTTGGAGATCCAGGAGGGAGGGGTGAACCTGGGGAAGACCTGCTGACATCGGGTGGAAAAGGGTTCAGAGGCAAGGTGGTGCCCACCCTGGAGCAGGGGCAGGACCACCCGGTGGGAAGGGAGCAGGGTGGGGAGGAAGGTCAGTGTTTTGTGGAAAGTGGAGAGTGTATGAAATAGTGGCTGGGAACACGGAGGGGAAGCTTCTAGAGGGACAGGGAAGGGTGAAATGCCATTTGCTCCTGGTGAGATGGGGCCAGTCTGCTGGGTCAGGCAATGGCCCCCACCTGACGCTCCTGTCCCTCGGGCCTCCTGAAGCCCAAGATGTCCTACATCGAATCCATTGTCTTCCAGTGAGAACCGCTCTTTATAAATGGTCCTCGCAGGGAACACTGAAGACACCCACCAGGTCTCCCAGGTGGGAGCACCCCAATGCTCTCCCTCCTGTACCCCTACCTCCGACGGGCCAACGCGTCCAGTACACCTCCAGTCCCTCCCCTTCAACCTGACATCAGCCCCATGAGGGCCTCAAAGATTCATAAGAGCCAGGTGACAGGGGTGGCCTCTGGGGAAGGAGCCTGGGGTTCTCACCCCCTAGATGTATTCATTTTCAACTACAAATACTAAAATGTACGTAAGGAGTGTTAGTGTCTTCGAGCATTTTCCCAGGTTCCTCCTTTTCAGGGGCCATGGCACTTAATGAGGCCCTCGAAAGCCACTTTCCAAGGCAGCAGGAAAGGGGGACCGGCATCATGAGGGCGGCAGGGACCGCACTGACCAGAGCTCCCATCATACCGTGAGGTGGTGTAAGGCCCCCCCCCGTGAACCCCTGAACCCATGGACTCTACCTGGTTCCCCAAGGACGCACCACCCCCGGTTCAGGAGGAACCCTGGGCTCAGTCCTCAGCCCTCCAACCTACCAGAAGCTTGTCTTTGGGGATGCCCACTGACCCCAAAAGCCCCCTTGCTCTGGTCCCATAATGCTGGTGTGTATTGGACGATGGGGTCCTATGGACAGCGACCTGGGTCCTGGTGGCCTCCCGGGCATCACTATAGATAGAGAAGGTGGCCCACGTATCCTGAGAGTCCAACGTGGTCAGGGCCGAAAATGGTGGAAACAAGGAAAGGTCAACCAGTGCAAGCTCTCCTCAAAACCCTACCCGCTGTTTCTACAACCAGAGGGACTGAGGCCCAGCGAGAGGGGCCACCTGCCTGGAGTCACAGAATGAGGCTGGGGGAAGGCACTGGGGGACACAGTGACCCCTGACCCTGAGCCCATCTCATAACCCCTTGGGCCTCCTCTCAGTGCAGCCCCTGCCTCTGCTAAATGGGGGAGGGGCGCTGCTAAGGTGAGGGGAGCAAACGCCCCCCACCAACTGTGAGAGGGGTCCGGCGGCCTTGGGAATGATGGCCCTGCTGCTGCAGCCTCACTTTCTGAGGCCACAGGCAGCCAGAGATTCAGGAACTTTCTGGTAGGCAGCCTGGTCTCTGCCCTGCCTCCCCCTCCCCCTCCCCCTCTGCCTCCCCTCCCCCCTCCCCCTCTGCCTCCCCCCTTCCCTCTCTGCCTCCCCCTCTGCCTCCTGTTCCTCAGCCCTAGAGGTTCCCTTCACGTCCCCTTGACACTCCAATTGGTTTCAGTAATTAAAAAAGAAGATTGAGCTGCATTTCAGACATTTCATTTCATGTCAGAAAACGTTTCTCGAGCAGCTGGCGGGATTAATTCAGCAGCCAGGTGTGGAGTGTTTCAAAGGCAGGGCCGGGGATCCAGCTGTGGGGCTGGATAGACTCCGGAGAGCGGGAGCTGCCACCCGGCCCGGGAGCCCAGAGGGCCCAGGAGAAGGCCGAGCTCACGGTACTTGGCAGCAGGAGGACGATTTAATTTTGTTCCATTCAATGAAACACACATTCTCGTCCAAAACTAATTTCCCTACACCCCACGAGCCCCCAGCTCCTGTGTCCCTCTGTTCCATCACTCACTCTGCAAGGCATCCTTCCCCTAAGAGCTTCAATACTCTGAAATTTCTTTTTTCTGTGTATCTACAGCATTCCAGAATTCCACATAGTGACTTTTTCTCTTCTATCTCTGGAAGGATATGCTGGTTACCTTTACGGAGGTGACCTGGGGGGACAGGGGGAGAGGGACCCGAGGGAGACTTTTCACCTGGCATCCTTTTGTAGGTTTTGAATTTTGAACCATGTGAATTCATTTTCTAATTTAAAAAAAACCAATTTGGGGACTTCCCTTATGGTGCAGTGGTTAAGAATCCACCTGCAAATTGCAGGGGACGCGGGTTCGATCCCTGGTCCGGGGAGATCCCACATGCCTCGGAGCACTAAGCCTGTGCACCACAACTACTGAGCCTGTGCTCTAGAGCCCACGAGCCACAACTGCTGAGCCCGCGAGCCACAGCTACTGAAGCCCGCGCACCTAGAGCCCATGCTCCGCAACAAGAGAAGCCACTGCAATGAGAAGCCCATGCCCACGCACCGCAGTGGAGAGTAGCCCCCGCTCACCGCAACTAGAGAAAGCCCGCATGCAGCAATGAAGACCCAACACAGCCAAAAATAAAAATAAATTTATTTAAAAAAAAACCCAATTTCCATTAAAAAATAATACTTTTCTGGACTCTGCATGTCTTCCTAGCTCCCCTCGTCCCTCCTTCCTTCACGGGGAGACCCTTGCTTGATTGCCTCCTTTTTTGGGGTTCCCATGCCTTCCCCTGAGGCTGCTTGGCAAAGATCCCCACGGGAAGTCACCTTCCCTCACCCCTGGGGACAGGGCCCACTGTCGGTCACTCCACCTTTGGGAGTGACACTCCTCTCCTCACCGGCCCTCTGGCCCTCTTGGCTTTGCCTCGTGGCTTGCAGGATCTTAGTTCCCCGACCAGGAATGGAACCCGGGCACCACCCCCGCAAGTGGAAACATGGAGTCCTAACTACTGGACCACCAGGGAAGTCCCCGGCCCTGCCTTTTCAATCTCCCTGGTGGGCCCCTCTTAATGCTGGTGTGGTCTGGGCCACAGTATCACCCGTCCCTAAAGCTCCAACCCCCTTCTGGACCCGGTGATCCCCAGGGTGCACCTTCCACTGGCACCGGGTTGAGGCAAGTCAGGGCACTTCCCTGCCTGCGGCTGCTTCTACACCTCCCCACCCAGACCCCCACCCTACCCCCAGCCTAGATCCACTGGCCTCTTGATCCCCATTTGTTTATCTTGGGGAAGGGGCAGGGTGCTCACACCAACTTGTCCATTTTTCCTGGCTTCAGATCCATACTCTGCCTTTTCTTGCCATGGGCAACTTTCTCAACCTCTTGTGTCTGATTCTTCATGTGTAAATGGCGATATAAATGAGTTAGTAGCTACCTTATAGGATAGTTATAAGGATAAATGAATTAATATAAGTAAAACTCTTAGAAAAGTGTCCAGCACGTTGTCAAAGCCAAAATGTGTTTGTTAGAGAAAAACGCCCCAGCCAGGATGCCTGATCTTCCTCTTTCAGTGTTCTCCACGGCTGTCCAGTCCCTTCGGAAAGCCAGAATCCTGGGGGGGTCTTGCCTGAACTGCCCCCTCCTCCTCCAGTGTGCACCGCGTCACCAACTCTGGTCCATTTTACCTCCTAAATCTCTTACCATCTCCACCCCTTCACTGGCCCACGATCCCCTGAAGTTGTTCTTTTTAAGCTCATCAATGTCCTACTAATTGCCAAATCAAAAGAAAATTTTAAGCCTTCATTGGTTTGGAATTTTCTGCTACATTTGGTCCTGCTGATCCCTCTTTCCTAGAAATGCTTCACTGGCTCAGTTTCCATGACAACCTGCTCTTGGCTCTGCTCATGTGGCCACGTGGCTCTGACATTTCCTTCCCTCCACTGCTTTTGTAGGCGCCCCGGGTTCTGCCAGCCCCTGAAATGGCGGGTTGGGGGTCTTCAGACTCTGGGGGGCTCTCTTTACCTCTCAGTCTTCCCAAGCCACAGCCATTGACATGGTGACCGCCTTTGCTCTGCGCCTCCAGGTGAGATGTCCACCTGAGAACCAGACTTCTAGCCCTGACTCCCTGCTGGTCATCTCCCCTAGGTGTCCACAGGTTCCTCAAGGTCAACTCTGAACTATGGCGATGACCCCTCCCTAGTCCACCTGCTTCTCCAAGTCCCAGCGAGATCTCTGCAAAACAAAAACCCGGCACAAGCTATTCCCTGTTGAATTTTCCAGTCTCGTTTTCCAGCAGTGCTTCTATCATCCCCAACTCCTGGGACACCCAACTTCCCCCAAGCACACACCTCACAGTTTCTGTCCTCCATGGAGTTTTTAGGCAGAGCTTCTCCCTCTGCCTAAAAACTTTTGCAGTCTCTTTTACCCTGGTCCCGAATCCTTGAGAAATCAACTGAAGTGTCACCTTCTTTAGGCATCTTTTTCGTGACCACCTCCCAATTCTGGGTCCCCAAATGAGGGTTACAGTCCCCTTCATCTGTTCTTATAACATTCCAGGCTTATCTCCATGCTATTCAGAACACTTTGGTTGTAAGCAACAGAAACCAAGCTTGAAACAACTCAGGCAAAAAGGGAATTTGTTAGCTCAGGAAGGGCAAAGGTTCATCTGGGTTCCAGGGAAATTGAACGCAGAGGTGAAAGACTGGGGAAAAGTCCCTGATACCAAGTTGCATTCAATACAAGTCCTATTTTCTTATTTATTTATTTAATAGCTTTATTGAAGTATAATTGACATACAAATACTACAGCTACTTAACGTGTACAGTTTGGAAAGTTTTACCTATGTATATACCCATGAAACCATCACCACTCAAGATAATGAACATAACCGTCACCACAAAAGATTTCTTGTGTTCTTTTGTCATCTCTTCTTCCCTTCCAACCTAATCCTCTCCCTTTATTCTCCAGGTAACCACTGATCTGCTTCCTGTCACTATGTGTTAATTTGCAATTCCCAGAATTTTATATAAATGGAGACGAATATACTCTTGCTTTGTCTGGCTTATTTCACTCAGCATAATTATTTTAGATTCATCCAATTTGTTGTGTATGATAGTTTATTCCGTTTTAATGCTGAGCAGTGTTCCATCGTATGGGTGGACCACAGACTGTTTATCCATTCGTCTATTGATGGATATTCAGACTCTTTCCAGTTTGTGGCTTTACAAATAAAACTGCCATGAACATTCATGTACCGTGCTTTGTATAGATACACGCTTTCATTACTTTGGGGTAAATATCAAGGAGAAGAATGGCTGGATCATACGATAGGTGTGTGTTTACCTTTTTTTTTTTTTTTTGCGGTACGTGGGCCTCTCACTGTTGGGGCCTCTCCCGTTGCGGAGCACAGGCTCCGGACACGCAGGCTCAGCGGCCATGGCTCACGGGCCTAGCCGCTCCGCAGCATGTGGGATCCTCCCGGACCGGGGCACGAACCTGTGTCCCCTGCATCGGCAGGCGGACTCTCAACCACTGCGCCACCAGGGAAGCCCTGTGTTTAACTTTTTAAGAAAGTGCCGACTTATTTTCCGAAGTGTTTGTACCATTTAGCATTCCCACCCGTGATGTATGAGAGTTCCAGTTGCTCTGCATCCTCACCAACACTTGGTACGATCAGTCTTTTTCATTTTAGATATTCTAATAGGCATGCAGTGGCATCCCATTGTGGTTTTAATTTGCATTTCCCTAATGACTAATAATGTTGAGCATCTTTTCCTGTGTTTATTTGTCATCTGTAAATTTTCTTCGGTGAAGTGTCTGTTCAAATCTTTTGCTTATTTTTAATTGGGTTTCGAAAATTGATTTTGAGACTTCTTTATATATTCTAGATACAAGTCCTTTGTCGGATATATGACTTGCAAATATTTTCTCCCAGTCTGAGGTTGGTTATTTCATTCTCTCATCAGTGTCTTTCAAAGAACGTAAGTTTTTAATTTTGATGAAGTCCAACTTATCAGTTTATTCTTTTATGGTCATGCTTTTGGCATCATATCTAAGAAATCTTGCCTAACCCAAGGTCACAAAGGTTTTCTCAGATGTTTTATTCTAGAAGTTTTATAGTTTTAGATTTTACTCTTTTAATTTTTACTTCTATGCCTGAGTTAGTTTATGTTGGGTGTTTGATATTGCAAAGAACAGAATCCCTGCTAATGTAATCTGTCTAGAAGGAAAAGCTTAAGAATCTTCAAAGGGTCCTCATTGTTTTTAGGATAATATCCTAACCCCTCTGCTATGGCTCAGTGGTGATTTCCTACCACTGAACTTGGTCCTTTGCTCTAGACGTACTGAACAAATTGTGATTTATTTTTTTATTAAAATTTTTTTTATTGAAGTACAGTTGATTTACAATGGTGTGTTAATTTCTGCTGTACAGCAAAGTGATTCAGATATATATATATATGCATTTAAAAATATTCTTTTCCATTATGGCTTATCTCAGGATATCAAATATAGTTCCTCGTGCTATACAGTAGGACCTTGTTGTTTATCCGTTCTATATTTAATAGTTTGCTTCTGCTAACCCCAAACTCCCAGTCCATCTCTCCCCCACCCCAGCCCCAAATGGCAATATCTTGAGCTCAGTGGCCAGTGCAACCCTTTCTTTGAGCTTTAGGGCAGGCTGAACCAGATAACCAGGCTGAAGCAAGACTCCACTTTCCTGCTTCTCCAGATACAAAGTTCTTTGAATATGAGAAGACAACCAGGACCCCACTCTGCCATGTTCTATGGCTCAACTATTTATTTCCCTGTCCTCCATCAAAATTGTCCTGAGTCCCATGCCTTTGTGTTCAGGGTCCCAGCACGTTTCCTTTTAGTCTTTTAAAAATGTTTTTCTGTTATTCGTTTGTTTCCATAGCTGAGGTCATATCTGGCATACATTTTGCACTCTGGTTTCTCACTTGCTGCTCCACTTTCATATCAGAAGAATTTTCCAGATCTTTTGGTAAAAATCATGATTAATTGAATAATAGTCCATTGAGTGAATATAAAATAATTTGCTTAACATTTCCCCAAGTTGATTATTTTTGTTGTTTCAATTTTTTTTTTTTTTTTTTGGTCATGAACAAGGGCATACTACATCTCTTTGTACATAAATCTTTGTCAGTTTGAGATTATTTTCTTCTGATGGAGTGCTGTAAGTGTAATTACTGGGTCAAAGGCTGTAGTAATTTACATTCCCAAGAGCAGTATTGTTGGTTTCATCACACCCTTGCCAGCATGGGGTATTCTCATTAAAATTTTTTTTTTTACTCTGTGATGGGCAAAAAGTGTTATTTCACTGTTGTTTCAATTTACTTTTTAAAAAATAATTAGATATTGGAAAATAGGTTCAACCTATGAGCCATAAAAAATTAATCTTCTGTTAATTGAGTGTCCCTCTCCCTTCACATTTATCCAGCAGTGATGTGAATTTTTAAAACTCAATTTGTATGGATCCTTAAACACCAAGGATATTAACCCTCAACGTGACATCTTTAAAAGTTGCTTTCAGTGTTCCTATACTTGTCTAAAATTTCAAACCTGTTTTCTCTTTCTTTTCTTTGTGAATGCTTCTCTTGCTTTTAAATCTAGCACTTATCCAGAGTTTTGGATGAATATTCACTTCTACTTTATTCCAGTGTGATTTTTAATTTAAATCTTTAATCCATCTGAACTTGATATTGATGTATGACATGAAGTGGAGAATAAGGTGGATTTGCTTTTCCAAAGAGCTTAGCAATCATTCCAGCACCTTTTATTGACTAAGCCCTTCTTTGTTCACTGTTTCGGGGTGCCCGTTTTTACCTGTGTGGTGTATGGTAATACTTTTCTCTTGTACTGTGTGTGTGTAGAAGTCCCTCTACCTCACCACCCACCCCACTGTCCAAGCTTCCTGGGTGCACTGCTTGTGGGGGTCCTGGGTGACATTATATAGAGTCTCTGACATGGCTTTTAGCTTCTGTGCTGTGGGTTTTTGTAAGCCCATAGCACAGAAAATGGTTGTGCAGACTTTTGTCTACAAGGGAGCCTGCAGAACCAGAGGTGAGGTGAGAGCTTTGCAGGGTGAGAGCTGAGGCTTGAGAAAGGAAAGACTCTGGATTCCACACAGCTTAGAAGATTCGGAGTCAAAGCTAATGCAAGAGGCATCCTGGGATAAATCATAATGGAAAAGAATATAAAAAAGAATGTATATATAGGTATAACTGAGTCACTTTGCTGTACAGCAGAAATTAACACAACATTGTAAATCAACTATACTTCAATTAAAAAAAAAAAAACGGCTAACGGAAGAGGCAAAAGTTTATGCATAGATGGTAGATTGAAAAGACAATTCACAAGGTTGTGCTTGGGCCCCACGAGGGGGACGAAGGGTTGAACCTGTGGGCAGGAGAGAAATCCAAGGGGATTGACCAGAACTTTGGCCCCAGGAGAGGCTCAGCCCCTAAGCTGAGTCCCAAGGAGGAATAAGATGGGGTCCCAGACAAGTCTGGGGATCCCAGAGCAGAAGTCTTAAGTCCAACATGGTGCTTACATCACAGAGAACACTGGCAGAGCGCCTGGTGCAGCCTCGTGGGGGCATCTGAGAGTGTCTGGGGTGCCCACAAAGGGACTAGAGGGGCCGAGTGAGCTGGTGGGCCTGGGGGAGTTGGGGAGAGCTGGGGAAGATGCAGAACTCGTGGAGACAATGGCCTGTGGCTGCCAGCATGTGAGGACGGGCCCAGGAGAGGTGAGGTCCTGCCGGGTAAAGCTGCACTGCCTATTTGGCCGGCCTGCGATCACGTGACATTCCCTGAGACTAGGGCCTGGACCCGCACTTGGCCACCGCAGTCTCACTGATGTGGTTTTGAGTTATGTTTTGATGTCCAAGAGGGCTGGTCAAATCTCGAGCTTCAGGAAGCCTTCTGTTGAATGTCTTCTCTTGATGATCCACAAACTCTCTGTTCATCTTCCGTAACTTTTCCTTCTGATTCTGGACTTGATTTCTGCTAGCAGTCAGCTTTGGAACGGCAGCTCCTATCGGAGCTCATCCTGGGACAGAGAGAGGCTGGGATGCTGGAATCAGAGGCAGGGACAGCCGGCCACCAACACTTTCTGAGGTTTTCCACAGCAAATGTCCCATGCTGGTCTCAGCTTCCTTCTCTATCTGCCTCACAGCGTCTGTAGCAACCACATGATGGCTACGACCCTGCTGTGTAAACTGTAAAGACCTGTGCCAGCCATCTCTTCCCCCGTCCCCCGCCCCCTGCCAAAAACCCTCTCCTAACCTCTCATTCACTCTCCCATGCAGAACTCAGCACACACACAATGTTTTTCTGATTGTTCCATTGATCACCAACTCTTTTTGGCTAAAAGGTTTGGATCCTCCATTTTAGACATTTTATTTCAAGTCAGAAAATAATGTATTCAGCAGCCCCCAGCCCCCGGGCTGTGGGTGATTCCAAAATGGATGAGACAGAGACCCAGCCACGGGCAGGATGAAAAATTCCTGCTAATGTGAGACACTATGAAGTCACAAAGGTCACATACAAATTCCCTGAAAGAAAGCGGGATGCAGGTAAAAGGCTGAGTATTGAATTCTCTCCCAGGGGTTGGAGGCACATTATTGCTCAGGATGGGTCCCTCTTGTCCACGTGGCCTCATGTAGCTAACTGCCCTGTTCTGCAATGGCTCACATCCCACAGGTGCCTTCCTCTGGGAAAATTAATAGGTGCATATGGCTCTTCTATTAAAACCAAAGCCAAATGAAAAATCCTGCACACCTTATCTACCCTTCCTCCCTCACAGGTAGACCCTGGATCACCCTCACCTCTGACCCCCCCAAAGAAAACTGGCAAAGGGCCCCAAAGGCCAAGTCCAGAGTAGCCAATCAGCCTTTACCTCCCCTGACCCTCTGTCCGTGGCCTGTGAGCAGCCACTCTGTCCTTCCGGAAACTCTTCTCCCTGGGCTTCTGGGGACTCTCCCCATCGTGCTTCTCCCCCTCCGTCCCTCCTTCTCAGCCTCTTTTATCTATATCCAGCCCCCTAGATGCTGATGCTCGCTTGGGCTCAGCTTCTGTCCTCTGCTCATTCCCTCCATGCTCTAGTCTTTAATTTCACCCATTGCCCGAGCTGCTGCAGTACCCCTGCAACCCCCCATGCCGGAAGCCCCCTTCCAGTCCTCTTCTCCAGCCCAATCTCCAGAATCCAGCAGTCCAAAGGCACCTCACACTCCACACACTCGACAGACAACTCTGTTTGTCCAAAATCTGATCCTTCACTAGAGTCCCGCGTCTCATGGAAAGACACCACCAAACAGACACCTGGGCTCTTCCTCCCCCGCTTACTTGCACTTGTCCCCCATCTACAGGCTGCCTCGTGCCTTGGAGACTTGACCTCCCAATGGCTTCTGAATCCTTCCAGCTCTCTTCAAGTCTACTGCCAACGTGTTAGTCCAAGCCACAGCCCTGGTCTGGATCATGGACGGGAAGCTGCCCTCTACCAGGTTTCCCTGCACCCCTGCAATCCTTTCCTCACTAGAAGCCAGAGTGATATCTTCAACATGCAAGTGGGAACATGTCACCACTATTTTAAAACTCCTCCATCCAGTGGTTAGGACACTGCGCTCTCACTGCTAAGGGCCGAGCTCTATCCCTGGTCGGGGAACTAAAATCCCACAAGCCGCGTGGCGTTACCAAAAAAAGAAAAAAAAAAAAAGAATTCCTCCAAAACCCCCTCCATCACTCTTGGGATCAAACCTCCAACCTTCCCAGCCTGCTGAATTCTCCAGCTGATTTCTCACCCTCTTCACCATCACTCACCCGCCTTCTTTTCCTTCCCTTTCCACGAGTCTTGCCCCTCCCACTGCAGGGCCTTTACCTGGAACACTCATTCTGATTCCCCTTAGTGGTGATACCTGTTCATCTTTCAGATGTCTCTAGGAAACATCAGCTGACCCTCCCATCCCTGATTTCGGGCCCCCGGGCTGCTCTCGGCACCAGGCACCTCCTCTTTGTGATTATCATTTTTGTTATTATCCACTTACTCCTATGACTGCTTGATTCATATCTGTTTCCCCGTTCAGACCATCAGCTCCACGTGGGCAGGCATGTGTCTGCCCTGTTCACACCGTCTCCCCAACAGCCAGCCAGCACATAGGAAGGAGATACTCAGAATATATTTGTTGACCTGAGTCGAAAACTTTCCCCTGAGTCCACACTTCACTTTCTAGCTCCCAAATAATCCTTGAGACTTTTCTAATTATCTAAACTTAATTATCTAAACTTTGGCAAAAGGGGCGTCTTGGCCAACTATCTATTATCCTCAGACGCTGCAGTCAGGGTTCTGCTCCATCTCACCCCTGAAACCACTCTCGCTGAAGGCTCCGATAACCTCCTAATTACCAACTTCAGTGGGTGTTTTTCCAGCCCCGTCTTATTGGAATTCTCTGCAGGGTCTAATATTGTTGATCACCCTCGCCTTCTTGAAACGCTCGGCTCTCTTGGTTTCCATGACAACACCCTCTCCTTGTTTTTAACCCGTCTCTATGACGCCTTTTCCTTCCCAGTCTCATTAATCAGAGCCTCTGACTCAACCACCCTTGAAATGTTAGGGTCTTGAAGACTCGATATTGTGAAGATGTCAATTTTCTCCAAATTAAGGTACAAATTCAATGCCTTCCTAATCAAAATCCCACCAGGGTTTTCTAATGGGAACTTAATAAGCTGATTCTAAAGGTCATAAGGGAGAGGAGATGGGCAAGAATAGCCCAGATAATTTTGAGAAAGAAAAACAAGTGGTGGGGACACAGTAGGAGGAAAAGGATTGAGTTTGCCCTACTAGGAAGCATAGGATAAAGCAGCAGTGATTAAACAGTGTGGCCGGGAACAGACACATTGATCTATAGAACTGAAGAATTCTTACCATATTCTAGGATGGGCATTTCAAATGATGGGCATTGGTTTACAGGAGCACGAAGCCCCCATTCCTCAACTCTTTGAAAGGGGCCCTCCCAAGCAGCCTCCCTCAAGCTGGACCATTTTCTTTCCTTTTCTGATCATCCCTCCTCCCTACCTTTAAAACTTGTCTGGTGCAGGTACCATTCCCTTAAGACTTGTTTTCTTTTTCTTGGTTTTCCTATTATAAAAGTAATATATGATCTTGGAGGGTGAGTATATTGTATACTGTGTTCGTTAGCTACTCTTATTCTCGCCTGTATTTTTGAAATCTATTATCATAAGAACAGTGATACCTGATCATTGCAGAAAATGTGTACAGTGGCTAAAGCACGAAGAACAGAAACATCTCGAGTCCCAGCACCCACAGTCATGTTCTGTGAAAATGCATCTGAAAAACACATCTTTTCTTAGCCTTTTTACGCGTTCGTTTACAATAAATACTTTTATTATATATATAATTTTGCACCATCCTCTTACACCGATTATATGCTAAGCACTTCTCTGTGTTAGTCAACATTCTTTGTAATTATTATGTTTAATGGCTGCCTAATAATCTATTCAATGAATGAAACATAATTTGGTTAACCATTCCCCTGGGGTTGGAGATTTTGATAGCTTCTTTTTTTTTTCCTTTGTATTTTCCCTCTCATAAATAAAGCCACAGTGTGAATCTTTCTGCACTAATCTTTCTTTCCTTTAGATCATTTTCTTGGGATGAGCTTCCTGTAAGTGGAATTCCTGAGCCAAACAGTATGAACCTTTTTGAGGCTCTTCACACGTCTTAAGCAAATTGCCTTCTAGAATGGTTTTGCCACTTCACAGTCCTGCCAGCTGTGCAGAAGAGGTCCCATGCCACTAGGACCGAGCCAGCACTGACAGCCTCTCGTTCTGTAGTGCTCCTTCAATGGGCCCAAAGTGGTATCTCTCCATCCTAATTTACATTTATTTTAGTATGACTAAGTTCAACATTTTCAACTGAATTTGCCTTTTGAACTCCATCTTTCATAAATGGACTCTTGCTGCCTTTCATTGCCCCAACATTTCATTATGAAAATTCTTACTGCTCTGTGAATGTTTTATTAATGAGAATTTTCAACACGCAGAACCTAACATTTCCTATAGTCAATTATATTTGTATTTTCCTTTATAATTCTCTCTGTGGCTGCGAAGGCTACAATGGCCTCTCTCAATCACAGTTTAGATAATGAATCATTTCTACTTTTTTTTCTAGTTAGTAGTATAATTTTTCCTTTTTTTTTTTTTTTTGCATTGAACCCTTTAAATCACCTGACGTTGATTTTGATCGTTAGGACAGAGGGAGGTAAAAATTGCTTTGGGTTTCCTAAATAGAATAAAGATCATTTTGCTGCCCCACTTAGTGACAAATCCTTCCATTCTCCATTAATTTGTGATGCCTCTGCTCTTCTCAGAAGGCACAGTGATATTCTAGGGAGCGCCATCTGGGTTTTCTATTCTATTCCATTGAGATGTTTTTCTATTTTTGAAACAAATATTATTTTGTTTTATACTGCAGCATCTGTTCGGGTTAGAAGCCTTGAAATCTCTATTTATTATCAGATCAGTTCCAAGCATCCAACCCCCACGTCCAACTTCCTTCTGGGTGTCTCATCTTGGGTTTCCCACAACACCACTTGTCCACACATATACATGTTTTTCTAGCTATTTCTTCTCCCTGGAAGTCAAATCGTATCCTTGTGCTCCATAGGGGTAGGCCAGTGGCGGGTACGGTCCTGAAATCTGGAGGCGGGGCCAGGAGATCTGGATTTAGCACTGCCCCTGCCAGTCAGGCACTGTGACTCTGGATGCCTCAGTTTCCTTGTCTGTAAAATGGGCTTGCCATAACCAAATGAGGTGGAGAACATCAACATAGCTTCATTCTCCACTCAACAAATGTGTTTGAGGAGCAGGAATACCAGAATGGGAAGAAATGGCCTTCAGGGAGCTTTTAGGAGAATAAGGAAGAGTAAGGACTCTTTCAGCGGAGAGCCTTTCAAAACAGAGGAAAAAGGCAACTACTGAAGAAATGGTTACCAGGGCCATGAGAGAAATGAATGGAACGTTGAGGAAGGAAGTGGGGCAGGGATCCTGCCTGGACAGGTGGCCAGAGAGGGCTTCCTCCGAGGGGACATTTAAGCCCAAAAGGCTGAGAGGAGGTAGGGGAGAGCTTTCCTGGGACCAGGGACAAAGGGAGCAAAGCCTCCAAGAGAGGAACTGGAGGAATTCGCTGTAGCCTGAGGACAGTGAGTTGGAGCGGCCACGGGGATTGAAGAGACGGGTGGGCAGATCGGGCCTTGCTGGCCTCGAGAAAGGGCGCGGCATGGGGATTGAAGAGACGGGTGGGCAGATCGGGCCTTGCTGGCCTCGAGAAAGGGCGCGGGCACGTCACTGCGGGCTGCTGATGGGGAGGAAGATGACGTGGTCTCTTTTACTTTTTAAGCGTCTGCTTTTACTGCTGTGTGATAAGTGGATAGGTGAGGGGCAAGAAAGAAGCCGTGAGGCCCTTGCAGCCAAGGAGATGGGAGGCGGGAGGTGGCGGGAAGCAGGTGGAGGGGGCGGGCGGAGGTAAGGGTCAGACTGGGGATGATTCTGGAGACGGAACGGCCAGGATTTCCTGGGACTCCATGGGAGGGGTGAGGGCAGGGGAGACTCGAGGCTGACTCGAAGGGCCGGGTTTGGGGAACTGGGTTGAAGCCCGGGTCTTTGGCAGAGAAGGGGAAGGCAAGCGGGGAGAGAAAGTTTTGGGGAGAAGAAGTTAGCATCCTGATTGGCTGTGGCAAGTTTGGGGTGTTGGTGAAGGACATCCGAGTAGAGATGTCAGCCAGGTAGTTGGGCAGGCCAGTCTTAAAAGGGCAGGGCTGGGGTCATTAGTGCCCACCCAGGGTGAGAAGATAGAGAAAGATGGAGAGGGCCCAGATGTGAGTCTTGAGGGAACCCAACACTTAGGTGGTGTGTGGACGAAGCCAAAGAATAGACAGTGAGGGGGTAAGTTAACTGGGGGATCTTGGTGTCATGAAGGCCAGGGAAAGGTGTTTTTAGGAGGGGGTATCAGTTGGGTCAGTTGCTGCCGCAAGGCCGAGTGATGTAAGGAGAGAAAAGCTGGATCGGGCAATGGGAGTTGTTGAAAAGAACAGGTGGGGATGACACCTGGCCAGTGGGCAATGCCATCACCTGTGAAGAGCTGGGTCCATGTTGGGAGGAGAAGTCCCAGCCCTTCCTCCTGTGCACATCCTCTGAGAGCCTCTCCCAGCGTCCAGCCATGGAACTAACCTGGTGACATTTCCAACCCCCAACCCTTCCACCCCCACCTACACTAACAGCTTCTTTTGCCTTTAATCTCACTCCCTCAGAAGTTCTCCCAATGTCTTTTTGGTAAAAAGAAAAAAATCTGAACCTCCATTTCAGACTTTTGATTTCAAGCAGAAAATAATTATCCTGCCTCTACCTAGCTCGCTGCCTGTTGCTAAGTACCAAAAGGCACAAAAAAAACGAATAAAGACATGGCCCCAGACATGAGGCAGGATGAAACCACTGCTAATTAGAGCTGTAGTACTACTCAGAGGGCAGAGACAAAGCCTCCAGAAAAACATGGAGATCAGGTTACTTGGTAAAATGTACATGATTTAATTTGCCCCTTTCCACAAACACAACTAATCCCTTCACCTATACACTTAATCCCACTGTTCTGGGACCCCTTTTACCTGTCCCTGCTTTTCAAACTCAGGCTCATACAGCCCTCCTCTCTCCAAATGTCAACTTGAAAGAAACAGCACCTTCTAGAACCTTCTCCCCCCACCCCCCGCAAGGTCCCTCTTTTCCCTCCTGCTTTCTCAGCCAGTCTCCAGATCATCTTCCACCCAGCTGGGCTTTGCCTCCTCCCCCAAAGTTGCGGTGGCAGCGGTCTCCAATGTCCAGGTCCAGGGCGTGCCCTCACCTCCCCCGATGTCTGTGCACCTGGCCCACCAGTGGCTACTCTGTCCTGGAAACTCTTCTTCATTGGCTTCTGAAGCCCATCTTTCCTTATCTTCTCTTTCTTACACTCCACTTCCATGTCCAGACCAGCCCCGTCCAATGTCAGTGTTGTCCAGGGCTTGGTCTTCTCTTTCACTGAGCACCTTTCCCCTCAATCTCATGCATCCCTAATGCTTTGGAGACCTCCTGGGAGCTGATTCTCCAAACTGACTGTCCAGTCCAAGCCTCCTTTGAGCTCTAGACCAACACATCCATCCTTCTCTTTAATGACCACCCTCCCATGTGCAGTGCAGAGCTCTACCCTGAGCTCCAGAACCCGAAAGCCAAACATCTACCAACATCTCAGACATCTCAACCCTGTGACCGAAACGAAACTCCTGGTCTGTTTTGAATCACTTGATTACCCTTTTTTAGTTCAAATTCCTAATCCTTCTTCCCCCCAGTTAACCTCATTTGCTGTTTCCTACTTTTTAAAAAATTAATTAATTAATTTTTAATTTAAAAAAGATTTTTTTGGGTGGCATTGGGTCTTTGTTGCTGCGTGTGGGCTTTCTCTAGTTGTGGTGAGCGGGGGTCACTCTTTGTTGTGGCGCAGGGGCTTCTCATTGCAGCGGCCTCTCTTGTTGTGGAGCACAGGCTCCAGGCGTGCAGGCTTCAGTAGTTGCGGCTCACGGGCTTAGTTGCTCCGCGGCATGTGGGATCTTCCCAGAGCAGGGATCGAACCGGTGTGCCCTGCATTGGCAGGCGGATTCCCAACCACTGCGCCACCAGGGAAGTCCACCTATTTTGGAGAATGACAACGCCGCTGTGGTAGGAGACACTTGGCAGTCACCTAGAATCTCCTCCTACTTCACCTGAGACATCCCATCGTGAGGCCGGTGGATCTTACCTCCTAACTGTTTCCATCGTCATCACCAGTAGCTTAGTCCAAGCCATCATCTCTCATTTGGTCCACTGCAGTTGCCTGCTAATCGGTCTCCTCAAATCCACCCTTCCTTCCAATGATCCAATCTTCACAGAGCAGCCAGAGGGGTCCTTTAAGAATACACACCTTTTTCATGCCCACCTCCTACTTGAAATCATTCAATGGCTCTTTGAGAAAGATCGACTTTGATTTCTCCAGCTTCACCATACACCACGGTCCCTCGCTCTCTGACACTGTTCCTACCAGACAGTCATTTCTCTTTGGTTCTTGCTAACAGAAACCACTCCAGGTGACATAGACTGATCTATGAGAGTCACGAAGGGCAGGTCTATTCCTCTCATCAGTGACTGGCTTCTGAGTGGATATGTGGTGCAAATCTAATCAATAAGAGTTGTTGGTGGTAGAGTCTTCTGGGAAGGGTTTCTTAGTCCTCAAAAAGAAGTATCAATTTAAGGAAGAACCACTTTCTTTCATCCATCTCTGGATGTTGGTATGGTGGATACAATGCCTGGAGTGGCTGCAGCCATCTTGTGACCATGGGGACAGGAGCCCATAAGCAGAGGATGGGAGAACTGAAAGATGGACAGAAACTGGGTCCTTGATGACATTAGAGCTGCCTCCCTTGGGATTCCTCATTATGTGTGATAATAAATCTTTTATAGTTTAACCATTTTTGAGTTGGCTTTTCTGTCACTTGTGTCAAAATCGTTCTTCCTGATAAGTGCTGCAGCCATGATGGCCTCCGGTTTCTGGAACGTACCACCCTCCTAGCACAGGGCTTCACACATGCTGTATCCTTATATGCAAAGCTCTTCTCATTTCTAGTTAACGTCCACTCCTCTGATCAAATGTTACTTCTCTGATCTAGGACGATTTCTCCATGGCACCTATCAGAGTTTAAAATTAGGGATTTCTTTATTGTCTTGATTAATATCCGGCTTCATCGCTGGACTGGCAGTTCTACGTGGGGAGAGACAAGGTCCGTCTTTGCTCAGCATCGTGTACCTTCCCACGCATCTGTCCCAGTGCTTAGATGAACCACTGATTCAGTCAAGATTCTGGTAGGGTGGTGCACCCAAAGGATTTAACTGAAATTATTTTAATGAAAGGACTATTCACAAAGTGTGGCAGGATTAAGGGTTCCAAGAGATGACAAAGGACCCAGAGATAAGCAACAGTTGGAAGCCTTCAGTACCTCTAGGCCTAAAGAGATGAGAGAAGGGTGTGGGATTTCAGAACCTGGAGAGAAAGCTGTGGCTTTAAGAAAGGGACCCCACCTGTGGTCATGAGTAAAGGATGGTAGTCGCTGCCAACCCACAGCCCATAGGAAGGCAGCCAGGAGAACCTCACTCTCCTTCCCCCTCGACTCTCCCACTGGTTCCTCCATTGGTCAAACTCAACTAGAAACCAGAGGGCAGAAAGCATGGGTGGTATAAAGGTTGGTCATCCAGGGCACGGAACAGGATGCAAAAAGAGAATGGCTCTGGAGGGGTCAGTGTAGAGTATCGAGAACAGTCACCAAATGACCCTCTAGCTACTCAGTTCAGTGCACCTTTTCCCTTTGTTATCAGTCTTACCCACCCTGCAGAATTTGACAGTGTAGACAACCTTGCCATCAAGTTTTTCAGGATCAGAAAGGGCATCACAGGGAGTCTTCTCCATGGCTTCCTCTCCTCCCTGAGGCATCTCCAATCATACCCACTTGTTTCCTTTCAGCTGGGTTCAGAAGATGGATCCCGGCTCACAAATCATTCCTCTTTTCATCCTCTCCCTCTCTGCTGATGCCCTTTTTCAAGAAGAGAAAATTCTAGGGTCTCTCATTTTCAAAACTCCTCCATTGATCACTCGCATTTTTCTTGCTGACACCCAACTCCTCCCCTAGTCATCCAGCCTCAGGAGAGGTCTGCGTCTCCTCCACCCATTCACTCCATTGCCCCTGTAAACTAGCTTTTACCCCTTCACCCCCCAAAACAGTACTTGCTGACGTTCATAATAGCCCCCTGATTGCTAAATTCAAAGGGCTTTGCTTCTTATTTTTCTGAGATTTGGGCCATATCAGACTGTTGATTACTTTCTCCTTGAAACTCTTCACTACCTTGGTTGCCTTGGCAACCCCCTCTCCTAGTTGTTTCTCTCATCCCTCAGGTCCTTCCTTCTCTCTCTCCTTTGTCGACCGCCCACGCCTCAGTCAGCCCCTCAAATGTCACCATAATTCACAGTTGTGCCCTGGGTCCTCTCTCATTCTCTCCATGACGATATTACTCACTCCTAGAGTTCCTGTTATCCTCTGTCCCTGGGTCAGCCCCTCCAGTCAAATCTCTTCCTGGACTGGGATCCAGCTGCCTGCTGGGGCCCACCTGGCTGTGCCCCCAGCCCAGCTCTACCTGAGACTGAGCCCATTGTTGCCCCCCTCAAACTGCCCCTCATGCTGTGCTTCCCCTCCCAAGCACCTCCCCGCCATCCACTGAGGGCCCCACCCAAGACACATGGGAATCACCGTTGGTTCTTTCATCCCAACAGCCAAAAACCACCATGCATTTCTGACCTTATTTTCTAAAGGTTTTTGGGTTCCATCCATCCCTCTTGCCGTTGCTCCAGGTCAGGTCTCATCCTATCTTACCTGGACCATAACCAGAGTCTCTTAGTTGATCTCCCTACCCAGAGACCGTCACTTGCCAAATCTAGCCTTCAAACTGGCTCCCACAGTGATTTTCCCACACCACAAATCCAAACACATCGCTCGTGTAAAAATAGCACCCACTGACTGCAGGATGGTGTCCAAACTCCAGGGCATGCAAGGCCCCGAAGGGTCTGACCTCTGTCCGTTCTGCAATCCACTCTTCTCATTCCATTTTTCTTCTCTAGTTTTCCAGGAACCCCAAATGCCCTGAAGCTCACTCTTGCTACTCCTCACTTCTGGGGCTTAGCTTGTGCTGCTTCCTTTGCTTGGAGTGTCCTTCCAGTGCCTTCTACCTTGCTTATTCCTACTCATCTTTAAGAAATCAGACCAGTGGTCACCTGCTCTGGAAAGTTCTGTACATATCTATGTTTCATGATCGCACTTACCACACTGTATTATAATGGTCCACTTACAGGCTGTGTAGTAGGACACTATTCTGTATGTTTCTCCATGTGTTTCCCACCATCACCACCCCCACTTCCTTGCCTGTCACTGTTTTAATGCGTAGCAAACAGGTCCAAACTTTAGTGACCTGAAAACACAATTTATTATTTCTCATGGTTCTGGGTGTTGACAGGGCTCAGCTGGGTGGTTCTTGCTTAAAGTTACTCACGGACTTACGGTCAGAAGGCAGCTGGGGCTTGAGTCATCGAAGGCTCAACTGGGCTTACTGTGCAAGATGGCTCATTCACACAGCTGGCAGCCGGGGCTGTTGATCGGAGCACTCACATGTGGATTCACCATAGGGGTTGGACTTCCCACAACCTGGCAGCTGGGTTGCAAGAGGGAATGTCCCAAGACCAAGTGTTTCAAGAGGCCTGTGCGGAAGCTACAAGGCTCCCAATGACCTAGTTTCCCAAGTCCCAGAACATCTTTTCTGTTATTGGCCCTATGTTCTATTGGCCAAGTAAACACTAAGGGCAGCCCAGATTCACAGGGAGGGAAAGGATAAGAGACTCTACCTCTTGATGTGAGGAGTAGTATGTGCATACAGGGAGGGCAGGAATTGATGGTGGCCATCTTTGGAGACTAGCTACCATGGTCACTCTCTCCCCATTCAGTCAGAGCTTTGGGGGAGGATTTGGGTTGTTACAGCATGAAGGCAATGAGAAAGACAGTCAGTGATTTCAAATAGTCTCTTGAAACCTACAACAGAGACACGGTGTTTGGTTGTGGTCACTGATTTTTTGTAAAGACAAAAGAACCCAAGAGACTCAGAACTTGAAATTGATGCCATGAACAGTAAATAGGGAAGAATGCAGAAGCTGTCTTTCTGCCTGTAAGGGATAAAATTTGACCAGCTAGAGGGAGGAGGGGAATCACATGGAGATAGAACTAACAGTAGATGCTAGATCTCCAAAAAGAAATTTGGGGCTATCCCAGAGTAGAAGGGGATATTGCCTGGTTCCTCATGGTGTTTGCCAGGAGACCAACACCTCCTAGCAAGGGCTGGAGAGGCTGACAGCCCTGATGGGAGCAGGTGTTTGACAGATGGGCCTGGGGGTGTCCTCCACAGTCCTCTGTGTCCCTGTAGCAAGGTGATCACGATGAGGGTATAGGGTAGAGTGTGAGTGTAGCTGGTGGACTTGGAAATGCTTTGTGGTCAGGGCAAGTGTTCGGTGGGGATGTCTTGGTTCAGTGGATGGCAATTGATAGAGCCTGGGATCCAGAATCAGATGTACACCCTGGGGCCAGGACAAATTAGGAGAGCCCAGAACATGGACCACCCTCAAGGAGAAGGGAAGCAGCAGTGGAAAGTGGAGAAGCTGGAAGTGGACCAAGAATCTACTTAAGAGAGACTCAGGGAACGTCCAGATGTGACTGCGTTTACCTCAAACCGACTAAGTTTGTGCTACTGAACAGAAAAGGAGCGGGGGTAAGAGTGACCTTGAGTCACGGAGAAATAAAGAAACTGTATTTTGGCAATACAGTTGTATCTGTTTGTGGCTGTTTCTGGGCCAGCAAACTGGGGCCATCTTCAACTTTTCATCTTCTCTCATCTCTCGTGCTTGGTTGGCCCCGGGGCTCCTATTTCTACTTCTAATCGTCTCTTCAATCCACCTCCTCGCCACCGGCCGCGTTGTTCAGCTCAGCACTGCATCCCTTCTCACCTGGATAGCTGTGGCGGCCTCTTAGATATTCTCCCTGCCTCCAGGCTTGTGGGGGGCCCCTTCAAACCCTTTTCTGCAGGTAGCCAGAGGGGTGACAGGACTTATTGTTTTCTTTACCTAAACCAATGCAAACTCTCCTGGAAAATCATTTTGCTGTCCCGTTTTGAACAAAGTTCACCTTCTTATTACATTACCCACCTTATTGGCCATCGCTGATTGCCTCTTAACCAAATTCCTGCACTCTCACCTCGGGCTATTTTGGTCACGAACCTGAGGGATGGAAAACAGCGGTAGCCATGAATGCCAGCATGTGGAGAGGCAGGTCTGGGAGGGTGGGGCTGGCATACGGCGAGACATGGAGACATGGAGATGGGAGAGGAAGGGTCTGACAGTCAAGTCTCTGGCTTCAGGGGACCTGGACGCCCAACTAGCCTGCCTATGGTTTGGCTACAGAAGCCAATCAAGTTCTGTTTCTGTCTGAGCTGGTGTGAGTTTTTTTTCACTGGCAAAGAAACATGACTAAATGAAAACGTGATCACATCGGTCTCTCTGCTTAAGCACGTTCACTGGTTCCTCACTACCCTTGGGATAAAAGCCCAAATTCCTCGGCATGACACACAGGTCACTGCTCTCCCTCGTGTTGCCTCCAGGCCCCAAACCTGTGTGCCCCACACATGCTGGACTCATTTCTGTCCTTGGTGTATCCCATGGAGGTTGCTGGCCTCATGGGGACCAGGTAAGAGATGAGATCCACGCCTACTCTGCCTGCTCCCCTCGCCTCCCCCCAATCTCGCAGCTCTCAAGTCTTTTGAATCCAAGTCTTTATCTAGGATTTCACCTGGGCAGTGTCTTCTAAACTCTGGGCCCTTCCTTTTCCTATATCAAAACTTACCTCTCTCGGGCTTCCCTGGTGGCGCAGTGGTTGAGAGCCCGCCTGCCAATGCAGGGGATGTGGGATCGAGCCCTGGTCCGGGAAGACCCCACATGCTGTGGAGCACCTGGGCCCGTGCGCCACAGCTGCTGAGCCTGTGCTCTGGAGCCCCTGAGCCGCAACTACTGAGCCCATGCACCACAACTACTGAAGCCCGCGTGCCTAGAGCCCGTGCTCCGCAACAAGAGAAGCCACTGCAATGAGAGGCCCGCCCACTGCAATAAAAAGTAGCCCACGCTCGCTGCAACTAGAGAAAGCCCGTGAGCAGCAACGAAGACCCAATGCAGCCAAAAATAAATTTATTAATTAAAAAAACAAAAAAAAAAAACGAAAAAAACTTAACCTCTCTCATGTTTTATCTCCTAAGAACTTGGGTCTTTGCATTTTTTTAATTGCAAAAATAATTTGTGGACATCTTAGAAAATTGCTAAGTACCCAAAGCACCCAGAGGCAACCACTGTTCACATCTTGAAACACTTCTTATCAGAACTGTTTTAAAACGAGTCTTCTGTCTCTTTCCATGTAATACATACACATTGTTAAAAAAAAAAAAAATTCCAAGAGGACAGAAGAGCAGCCTTCTCTGCCTTCTCCCCATCCCCAAACTCTCACCCCAGAGTATGTGATCTGTTCCTTGAGGTCACCTCTCAGCTCTAAGAAACAATTAGATCTCTTGCATTAGGAAGGATGCTTTCACCAGCATCTAACAAAACACCCGAGAGTGGCTTAAACAGTAAGACCATTTTATTTATTTCAAAGAAAGTCCAGAAGTCAGTGGTGCCAGGTGTCCGAACTGAGGCAGCACAGAGTTGCATCTCCTGGCCTTCCCCTCCTGGTCACAAGATGGCTGTCAGAGCTCCAAGTATCACGTTTTTACCCAACAGCACCTAGGCAGAAAGGAAGGGGCAGGACCAATAAAGCTCTCCAGATGCATCCCTTTAACCAGGGAGGAAAGTGCTTCCTTGAAGCTGCCTGACAATATTCACAAGATCCTAGTCAAAATCGGGTCATGAGAGTTTTCTGACCGGCATCTATGATACCCTATTTCTAAATAGTTCATAAGACCCACTGATGTCCCATGTGGCAGATCAGGCTTTGGGTCACTTGGAAACTACTCCCCACCATCCCTGCTTCTCCCACCACAGTTGTCAAGTACCTCTGTTGGTTTTTAAGAAACCTACTTGCCCCTTCACTCCTGACTCCACTGTGTGTCCACAGACGCTCCTGTGCCTCCCATTACCGTCCCTGTCAGTCCTCTGACCCCTTCCCTCCACTGCTATCTCCCAGCTTCTACATCTGTACTTTCACATCTGCCTATGGTTTGGCTACAGAAGGTCACTGGTCATCACATCGTGATGGGGGATAATACTGACATTCTGTTCTGTAACCATAATAAAATCCAGGTCAATACAAAAATTGAGTATCAATGAAAAGTGAAAAGGAAAAGGTAAAATTCTCATTACTTGAGACAACTATACCATGTAACTTCCTGTGGGTACCTACCTACGTATTTACAAATTTTTAGAAAGTCTAGAAAAGTGTACATTGGGCCCATTACAGGAGCAACCTCTGGGTAAGAAGGAAATGGGATGGCAGTGGTGCCCAAAAGGGACTTTAGGTTCATCTGCAATGTTCTATTTCTCAAAAAGGAGAATACATTCATGTTGCGCTTATGTCATTGAACTTTCATGTGAAAAGTTCCCTTTCATTTTCAGCCGATTATGGCAGCTCTGTGTTTGGCAGTGCTTGCACGTCTGTGTCCAGGAAGGAAGAACGTTTACTTTGTGTGTGTCTATGAATGAAGTACAGTGATTAGTGGATTAAAAAAAAAATGTAGCAAGCAAAAGAAAAACAAAACAGGGGGTGCAGAGAGAACTCATTCACAACAACAATAAAAACTATAGGAATAAACCCATCGGGAAATTGGTAGGTTCGTTATGGAGAAAACCATAAAATAGGACTAAAGGCTGCCCTTTAGATGATCAGAATGAGTGCAGGGCTATACTGTGTTCATGGACTGAAAGACTCAGGATTGTACTGATGTTGATTTTCCCCAAATTAATCTTTAAATTCACAGAACCTGACAAGCAGGTTTTAAAATTCATGTGGAGGAGTTAACGTGCAGTAATAGTTAGCTGAGTTAATTGAACAGGAAGCACAATGAAATGGAACATTTTACTTAACAGATATCAAAAGGTGGTCTCAAGCTAGAGTGGATAAAACAGTCTGATGCAGACAGAAATATATAGACTGGTGAAAAAGAACCAGCGCCTCAGACCTACCTAGACATGGCAATTCAGTATATGAGGGAGTTTCACTTCAGATCAGTGGAGAGAGAAGGAACTAGACAGTCCGTCATGTTGCAATAATCAGCTGTATGTTTGCAGAAAGATTAGATCATATCTCATTTCAATCATAAACATACATTCCAGCTGCATTAAAGACCCAAATAGGGCTTCCCTGGTGGCGCAGTGGTTGAGAGTCCGCCTGCCGATGCAGGGGACACGGGTTCATGCCCCGGCCCAGGAAGATCCCACATGCCACGGAGCGCCTGGGCCCGTGAGCCATGGCCGCTGAGCCTGCGTGTCCGGAGCCTGTGCTCCGCAACGGGAGAGGCCACAACAGTGAGGGGCCCGCATACCCCCCGACAAAAAAAAAGACCCAAATAAAAACAAAATTACTAGAAAGGAATACAGAGTATACTTAAATCTTAGGAGTAAGAAAGGCCTAAACATGATATATAAATACAAGGAATAAAGGAAAAGATGGATAAATTTGATTATGTCAAAATTGATAACTTCTGTCTAACAAAAGCCCCTACAAAATTTGAAGGCAACAGACAAGCTGGAAGAAAACATGTGCCATATATATATATACATACACACACACACACACACACACACACACACACACACACACACACACACACAAAAGATTAATATCCAGATTACACTAGGAAACTCAAAAATCAATAAGATAAAGACAAACAACCTAATTTTTTAAATGAGCAAAAATAAACAGATCATTCAGAAAAGAGAAAATACAAATGCCTAAAACACATATGAAAATCTCACTAGCAAACAGGTATGTATAAACTTTAAAAAATTATTCAATTTTTTACCCAGCAAATTGGCAAACATTTAAAACAATCACTTATGGTGTGAGGAGTCCTCCCATATCCTCTGGCTAGAAGTTTAAATGGTACAGAAATTATGGAGGACACTTTGGTAACATCTAAAACTAAAAATGTGGAAACCCTGAGAACACAAATTCCACTTCTCAATCACCATCCTAGAGAAACATTACAGAAGAGGCACGTGTAAGGCTATTTTCTGTGGCGCTGCTTATGATGGAGGAAAGAAAAGGATGCAACTAAATGTCCATGGATCTTAGGAAGGAAAAATGTAGCACATTCATGGGAATGAATATAACACAGCTACTAAAAGGAACTGGCAAGAGCTATTTGTATCAATATATCTTAGAAATATAAGATGGAGTGAAAAAACACAGCTTACAGTAAAATCTCTATAGAGTGGGATGATTCATTCAAAATACCTCCATTGATACTTACATTTCTATGGAAGGAGACACATAAAACTGCCGGTGAGGGAGGGAAACTAGGATTTCAGAGGGTGGCCAAAGGAAACTTTAGTTACATTCATATTGTCCGACTTTCAAAAGGAAAATGTATTCATGCTTTACTTCGTTAATTAAAGTATAATCTGAAAACACTCTAATTTGTTTCCAGCCAATTACGCCGGCTCTCTGTGTTTGGTGGTGCTTGCATATTTGTGCCCCCGGAGGAAGAATGTTCACTTTGCGTGTGTGTCTGCAAGTCAAGCCCACTGATCGGTAAACAGGTTGAAATGAAATATGGAAAAACAAGGGCCAAACAAATAAAGGGAGAGGAGACCCTATTCACAGTTGACAACAAAACCTGTAATAAACCTAGGAATAAATTTATCAAGAAATATGCAAGACTTTAGAGAAAACCATAAAACTTCCCTGAAAGACATGAGAGTGACCGGAACTGAGAGATAATAGCAACGAGCACTGGCAGAAGACTCAAATATGATAAAGGTGCCAATTTTCTTCAAACTTACCTAAAACTCAATGTGATCCCAATTAAAATCCCAGCAGAATTTTTCCTGAGACTCGAAAGGCTATTTTAAAATTCATGTGGTGGGACAAATATGCAAGGATGATCAAGGCAATTTTACAAAAACAACAGAGAGGGTGGGATTTGTCCTGCCAGTTAGCAAAGCATATTAGCAAGCTCAGGAGTAGACAAATAGATCAGTGGACCAGAAAGAGCTCTGACACAGACCCGCATTGGAATTCAGTGTCAGGCAGAGGAGGCAGTTCTAAATCAGCGGAGAAATGATATATTATTCCATAAATGGTGTTGGGACAATTACCTATCCATTTGGGGGGAATGGGGAGGAATTAAAGTTAGATCCTAAGATTTGTACATATGGAATTTATTTTTTGTATATAGTATAAAGGCTTAAATATGTATGTATACAGAAACTATAAATTTTAGAGAAGGAAATACAGTAAATACTTATGACCTTGATACAGGGAATACTTTCTTAAATAAGACTGTAAAAATGCCCTAAAAGTAAGATTGACAAATTTGATCGTATCAAAGTTAAAATTTCTCTAAGACAAAAAGATACTACACAATTAAATGACACAAATCACAATGTAGAAAACATCTGCAATATACATGACAAAGTATTAATATTCAAATAAAAAACTCTTAAAAATCAATAGCAAAAAGACAAAAAAAACCTTAAAAAAAAAAAGAAACAGGCAAAGGATATGCACAAGCAATCCAGAGGAGGAAATGAAAATGGACAGTAAACACATGAAGACTTCAGTCTTGCAGGTAATTCAGAAAAATGCCAACTAAAGCAAGATACTATTTCTCACTCATCAGACTGGTTAAAAATGGAAAACTTGGACGTGGTCTGGGGAAATGGACACACACACGCTGCTAGCAGGAGATTACATTAGAAGGCAATTTGGAGAACACTTCAGAAATTTCTATTAGAATTTAAGATATGAATACCTTATGACCCATCAGTTCCATTTCTAAGTATCTATCCCAGAGAAATACTTGTACATGTGCAAAATGAACAATTATAAGATGCTCTTACAGGTTTGTCTTAATGGAACGACACTGGAAACATTTTAATAGTCAATCAATAGGAAACAAGAAAATCAAACATGGTGTAATCCTAAGGCCGCCAGTCGCCAGCTGCAAGGAACACTGCGGCAGAGCACGTCGGCTACACCAGGAGTCCCACAGGGCGCACTAAGCTGAGAGCAACACCTCCAGCTTGTACACATCACGTCTGTGCAAACACACGAAAAGAGAACAGAAGATGTGTTTCAATGGGCATCGTAAAACATTTTGGATGAACAGCAAAAGCCTAAGAGAGCTACCTCGGGAGGGGGAGAGGGATCTAGGGGCGGGGGGCTGTTCAGTAGAGACTTCTTTATCTGTAATACTATAATTTTATTTAAAGGAAAATGTATTCATGTATTACTTATATAATTAAATTTTAATTCAAAAATTCTAATTCATTTCCAGCCAATTAGTTCTACTTTATATGTGTGCTGTGCTCTCATTTGTGTGCCCCGGGACAAAGCACATTTACTCCGAGTGTGTGTCTGCGAATGAAGCATCGTGATTAGTAAATTGATTAAAATTTGGAAAGCAAAAAGCAAAACCTTTTACACTCACAAAAGGAGCAACACTGATAAGGTACTCAGGAATAAACCTAATAAGAAATGTGAAAAACCTTTATGACAAAAGCAACCAACCTTTATTAAAAGACATTAAAAATCAAACCAAACAAATAAGACTTTGATTAAATGGAGACAGATACCATGTTCACGGATGGGAAGAACTGATATCCTAAAGATGTTATTTCTCCCTTCAATGAAATCCCACACAAAATTCCCACAGGATTTTTTTCATGGAACTTTGACAAGCTGATTCGAAAGTGTATATGAAAAAGTAAATGTGCAATACGACCAAGATAATTTTAAAAAAGAATAAAGGGCAAGGAAGGGAGGGGCGCTCAACTTACTGGGTAGTAAGATAAAGCTTTTGCTCATTAAAATCTGGTATTGGCCCAGAAGTAGACAAACAGCTCAACAGACCTGAACAGAGTGTAGACGTAGGGAACTGGGAGAAAAGATAGTGTTGGGACAATAAATGGTGCTTAGCCAACTGGTTATCCATTTGGAAAAAGATCAAATTAGATCTCTGTGTCACACCATACACGGAAATCCGTTTCAGATGGGTTAAAGAAAAACATTAAAAAAAAAATACAGAGGGCTTCAATGTAAATATCATTCACGTGGGGGGGAGGTTTCTTAGACAAGAGTGCTACCTGCCCTAGTGCTAGCGCTGCAGATGTTATCACCGCAGTTTGATACGATGCTTTAATATCCTGTTTCCAGTCGGACCGTACCTCCAACCTTCCGCACGTGCCTGCGGAGCGTCTCCACCTGGACCTCACAGACCCCTCTTCTTCTTCCTCTCAGCTCAACCTGGTCCTGGGAAGAAGGACTGTGATCCTGGATGGACTGAGGTTGAATCCAGCTCCTGCTACTTGTGCTCTATGTCAGAAAGGCACTTGCTTCTCCAGTTTCTGTTCCCTCCTCTGTGATGTAGGGTGATGCTCTGTTGCTTGTGGGGGAAGGTGAAGTTCACATGAGATGATGAATGTGAACATGCATAAATGGCACAGAGCTTATAAGGACGAGGAGAGCCGACTTCTTTACTTTTTCTCCACCTACCCACCCGTGCAAACCCCTGCCACCATGACTTAATACCCCAATTCTCTCCTGCATCATAATTCCGGAGAATCGTCACAGATTCTTTCTGGTCAAAAAGCGTGAATGTTGACTTCAGATTTTTCATTCCAAGGCAGATAATATTGATTCAGCACCCAAAGAGCTTACTGCCTGTTGCTAGGTGCTGAGAAACACGAAAAATAAGAAGACAGGATCCCAGCCATGAGACAGGATAAAAATGGTGCTAATTAGAGCTGTAGTTGGTACATAGGTCAGATAAAAGCTCCCAAAAGAACATGGAGATCAAGTTACCCTCTAAAAGGTAAATAATTAAATTTTGCCCCATTCAGTCAAATACGCGTTATTGCCCCAAACTAATTTATCCATCACCACACTTGAACCCAACCCCCGTGGGAACTCATTTCACTAATTGTCTCCATCCTTAATCACTCCATTACTCAGGCTCCGTTCCCTCAGAATATTCATATGCCAGCACTGCTCTTTCCTTGAAGACTAAAATTTAATTTAAAGGGCCTAGACTTTGCTGCCTCTCTCCTTCCTCTCCTTAATCACCCCCCCACCCCGCAAAAGCTGCCTCCGTTAAGGTCCCCAGAGGTCTCCCATGGGTCCTGGGGGTGGCAATCAGCAGGGACCCCAGGCTGCCCAATTCCAGGGGCACTATGGTGATTCTGCAGTTGCACATCGGAGGGGCTTGTGGATGTGCCCTTGACCCCTGACCTTTCTCCACATACCCACTGATGACCACTCCATCTTTCTGGGGAAAGACCTCTCTGGCCCTTTCTTTTCTGTACCTTAGGGGGGTCGTTCTTTCCTTTTACAGGCCCCAGTCGTTGGTGCCTGGCCTCTTCTTCCTCAGCCTCCCTCATCCCCTCAGAATGCTCCAGAAACCTGATACCACTTCAATTTACATTTCCACTCAGGACCCCTCAGGAGTTCTGAACCGGTCTCACTCTGTGTTCCAGGTCCATGCATTCAGCCACCTCCTCCCCACGTCCCAGCTTGGGTGCCTCAGCTGTCTACCACCAGACTTGGGGTCTGCCTCACAGGCCTAGTTTCTTTGTAGAAAAGGACTGCCACGCCACCAGTAAGGCAAGCCAGAAACTCAGGGGACTTCTGGAATACCTCCTCCTCTCCCTCCCCCTCTTCAATCCATCCAGCACCAAGACTGACCAGAATGTGTTGTGTCCAGACAGAAGCTTCCTACCTGGTCTCCCTAAGTGATTCCTCTAATGACTTCTCCATGGACCAGCCAGAGTCTCAGATCACAGGAGATACTAGGGCAGGCCTCAGGCACGTGTCCCTCACTCTCATGATGGACACAGGAGCTCAGCCCCGGCCTCTAAAGCTCTGCCCAGCCAGCACTGCCTGCCTCTCTGGTCTCACAGCACCTTGCTTTGCACACACTGTTCCCTCTGCCCCGAATGCTCTTCTCCAATTTGTTCTGTCCAGTTAACTCTGTCTCCTTAACTTGGTTCAAGTGTCACCTCCTCAGGGAAGCCTCCTGGAGTTGGCCTAGGGCAGGTCCCCTTGTTGTGCACCCTCCAGCACTTGGCACCTTTCTTTTGGAGTGCCTGTCAAAAGTTACACATTTATGTGTGTGATTATCTGATTCACGTCTTTCTCCCCTACTACCATACAAGCTCCATGAGAACAGGAAATCTGCCTATTTTAACTCATTCACCACAGAATCCACAGTGCTAGGCACAATGCCAGGCACAAAATAGGTGGTAAACTAGAATATGTAGAATGAATAAACTTTTGTCGTCACTAAACAACACGTCACATTTGAGCGTTGACATCTGCCTATGAACTTGCTCCTGCCTTTCCTACGCTCAACTTTCCCACCCCTGTCCTTCACATCTCCAAGTCTTCTTTCCAGATTCCTCAAAGGACTCTTGGCGACAGATTCACCTCTCCCTCACATCTCAACATTATTTAAGCTTATGCCCCATCACTCCTCCAAAATGCTCTTATTAAGGTCATCAAAAGCTTACTCATCATCAAATCTAAAGAAAAAAATCCTGTCTTTATCTTACTGGAATTCTCTGCTGCATTTGACAATGTTGATTACTTTCTCCTTGAAACTCTTCACTACGTTGGTTTCCATGGCAACCCACTCTTCTGGTTGGTTGCCGCGCGTCTCAGGCCTTTCCTTTTCTTTCTCCTTTGTCGCCTACCCACACCTTGATTGGTTCTTCAAATGTCACTGTAACTCATGATTCTGCCCTGGGCCCTGCCCCATTCTCTGGTGATCTCACTCATTCTCCGGGTTCCCATTACTCGAGCGGTCATGGCCCTGGGCCAGTACTTCCAGTAGAATCTCTTCCTGAGCCCCAGACCCTTGATCCAAGTGCCTGCTGGGCTCCACTTGGCTATGACCCTGACCCCTTGGCTGTATCTGAGACCACTGTCTTGCCCCTCACATTGGCTCCCCATGCTGTGGTCCCCTTCCCAGAGGTCTCTCCACCGTCAAGACCCCAGAGACACATGGGAGTCTTTGTCTTCACCCTCTCTCTCCCCCTAATAGCTAATGATCCATCATTTCTGGTTCTTATCTCCAGGTTTTGGATCTATTTCCATATCCACTGGTCTAGTTCAGGCCTCTCCCTCTCTTATCTGGACCCTGGCCTCCTAACAGGTCTCCCTGCCTCTGCCTGGTTACTTCCTATAATGGATGTCTGGGGGGGGCGGTGGCGTTGGGCTTTCTAGCATCCCTTATTCCACCCTAACAACGCTTGTTTAGGGAGATTTCCTGTTCCCTATTTTACGTGGCTGTGGTGGGACATGGGATGCTCTCTCACACAGAAGCCACAGAGGCCTCTCCTTCAGGTCTTGCCTCTCACCACCCGAGTCCTGTCAGAGGATGGAATGAGGCCCGAGCTCTGCCAGTTAGACCAAGGCTCCCTCTTGACTTTGGAAGAAATAGAATTCCTCAATGTCTAGGAGATACCACCAGGTAGTGCTGGTGAAGACCCTGAATGAAGCATTCAAGATTGTGCCCTATCCCCACCGACTTCAATGCCCATCATTCCTTCCCTCTATCCTGCCTCTCTGGGCCTCAGCTTCCTAACCTGTGAAATGGGACTAACGGTAGCTGTCTGCCTCACTAGGGGAAGGAAAGTGGGTTTGCCATGACCAGATGAGACAATGGTCACAACCTCACCATAAAAACTATAAAGAGCTGTGCCCGCACCAGAGCGCAGAGTGCATTTCCTGAGACCCAGACAGCCTCACATACAGACAGCTTGACTCTTATTTCCCTGTCTGTTAATTCCTTGGTATTTGTCACAAAATCTTTGTGGTTAAAAAATTCTGAACCTCCATTTCAGACATTTGATTTCAAGCAGAAAACAATTATTCTGTCTCTACCTAGCTCGCTGCCTGTTGCTAGGTACCGAAAGGTACAAAAATGAATAAGACACAGCCCCAGACATCAGGCAGGATGAAACTACTGCTAATTAGAGCTGTAGTCAGTACTGGGAGGGCATAAAAACAACCTCCAGAAAAACACAGAGATCAGGTTACTTGGTAAAATGTACATGATTTAATTTTTCCCCTTTCCACGAACACAACTAATCCCTTCACCTATACACTTAATCCCACTGCTCCCGGGGCCCCGTTCATTACCTGTCCCTGCTCTTCTGTCCTCGCATAGCCCTCCTCCCTCCAAATGTCAGTGTGTAAGAAACAGCACCTTCTAGAAACTTCTGTCCTCTCAGGTCTCCCTTTTCCCTCCTTTCTCAGCCAGTCTCCAGATCACCCCCACCCAGTTGGGCTTCTCCCCCTCCCCCAGAGTTGCTATGGCAGGGGTCCCCAAAGACCAGGTCCACGGGATGCTCTCACCTCCCCTGACTTCTGTGCATCTGGCACATAAATGGCCACCCTGACCTCTGGAAACGCTCTCCTCCCTGGGCCTCTAGGGCCCCCACTTTTTCGGTCCTCTCCTCTGGCCACTGCTTCTCAGTCTCCGCAGCAGCATCCTCTTCCTGCATCCATCCCTGAAGTGTCAGTCACAGCTGAGTCTGGCCCTGCTCCATGAACTCTGCACCTTCTCCTAGTTCTCCATCTACCCCCTAGGGAGATGTCCACACTTCCTCTGTGAGCTCCAAACTGGCATGTAGACTTTCTTACTTGACAACAGCTCTAGTCAAGGTCACCAATAGCCATTATTCCTCCTTACCAC
The DNA here is from genome assembly GCF_951394435.1 of Stenella coeruleoalba. Lineage (NCBI taxonomy): Eukaryota > Metazoa > Chordata > Mammalia > Artiodactyla > Delphinidae > Stenella > Stenella coeruleoalba. The sequence continues at coordinate 21,889,135 of NC_137161.1, read as the reverse complement.
CCATGCCCTTTGATCTTGCCTCTGATTTATACAGACAAGAGGACTTTAGGTGACAGCCCTTTCAACCTCTTTTCCATCATGTCTATCCTTGTTTCCTCTCAGCCCAGCCCAGAATTTCATCCTGACTCAAATCATAGCCCTAGCAGCTTCTCCCCCATATTCCGAACTCCCCAGGACAGGTGCCATGCTGCCTGCTTTGCCTCCCCCTTTCACTTTCCTCTGCCCACCTTGTGGGGGCTTCTGACCCACCTCTCACAGGAACTGCCCCTGTGAGGATCTAGGGGCCCCTAATTGCTCCAGCCAGGCCCTCAGTCCTTACTTAACTGGCTTTTCTCTTTTGTCGGCTGATTATTCTCTCTTGGAAACGCTCCACATCCCTGTGTTTCCATGCCAACACAGGCTCCAGGTGCTTTTTCCATATCTTTCTGCTTTCTCTTTTGCCTTTGTGAGCTTTTCTTTCTCTCTGCCCACTCTTAAATGGGGGAGAGGTTCTCTGTCTTAGACCCCCTTTCTCTTCTCAGCTGCCATTCTCCTAGGGCAGCTCACAAAAGTCCATGGCTACAACTGCCATCAGTCACAACCCAAATCTTTCATTCAAATCTCTGCTGGGATCCAAGCTCTCTCCTAGCTCCTCACAGGCCGTCTCCACCTGGATGCCCACCTTTCATTCAACTTGTCCAAAATGGAGCTCAACGATCCTCTTCTAGCCCCCCCAAGCCTGCTCTTTCTCCTGGGTATTCTCCTATCCGCCCAAGACACAAACAGGGGAGGCATCCTTGACTCTCTTTCTTTGACCCCAGCAACAGTCAGTCAGCAGCTTCTCCTAACTTTACCTTCTCTTCATCCTCTTGGCCCCCACCCTAATTCAGGCCTTGCCCTCTCTACCTGGACCAAAGCAATCATCTCCTCACTGGTTCTCACACCTCCAAATGTCTCCAAGTAACCAGAGTCATCATCTTAAAACAGAAATCTTACCATGGCACGTGCCCACTCAAAATGCTTCAGTGACTCCCTGTTGTCAAGAGGAAAAAGACCAAACTCTTCAATTAGACAGTCACGGCACTAGGTGATCCGGTCCCGCCTTCTCCATCCCCTGCCTCTTATTTCACACTTTGGCAACCCTGTCTATGAGTTCATCCATGATGCCTCTCACTTCTGTCTCTGTCCTCTACCTGAATAACTCCTACTCATCCAGGCACCTCTTCTAGGAACCTCCCTGGATACTCCCATAAAGCTTCACACTTGTACCACCCACCCCAGCTGCTCCATGCTTTGCATGTGTCCCAAGCACAGCTCTGGCCTTCTTACTACATATCATTTTAGAATCTGTGTTTTTCTACCTCTTTGACTGTGTGCCCAAGAGCAGACAATATATCTTATCTTCACATTTTAACACCCAGCACCATGCTTGACACAAAGTAGACACTCAATAAATGTTGTATAAATATATAGGCCATTTGCCCTTTCTTGAAACTTTCATCTCTCTCCTCTCTTTGACTATCATATTACTTTCCAAAAACTTACACCAATTCACACTCCCCTTCGCACTTAGTGCCTCTTCCACTGTATCCTCATCAGCATTGAGTATTCTTTTTTTTTTTTTTGCGGTACGCGGGCCTCTCACTGCTGTGGCCCCTCCCATTGCAGAGCACAGGCTCCGGACGCGCAGGCTCAGCGGCCATGGCTCACGGGCCCAGCCGCTCCGCGGCATGTGGGATCTTCCCAGACCGGGGCACGAACCCGTGTCCCCTGCATCGGCAGGTGGACTCTCAACCACTGCGCCACCAGGGAAGCCCAGCATTGAGTATTCTTAAACATTTTTCCCCTAATTTGTTGGTGAAAACTAGTGCTTCTTTTTTGTTTTTTATCTTTGATCTTCTGTTATTAGTGAAATTGAATATTTTTTCAAAAAATTTTGTCAGTTCTATTTCCTCTTCTGTGAGCTGTTTACATGAATTACATACCTATCTGTTGCATTTTCACTGTTAAGCTTTTGCGTGTGATCTTTTACACAGTATGGATCTGCAAACAGTTTACCCACTCTGCCTTTTGGTTCTGCTTGTGATATTGTTTGACTTTGGAAATACTTAGTTTTGATGTATTCAAATTGGTCGGTCTTTGCCTTCTTGCATTTTGTTGCTTTTTAGCTTAGAGGGGCTCCCCCTTTCAGACACTTTAAATATTCAATTCCTTTTCTCTCTTTTTTTTTTTTCTCTCTGGTTTTTAATGGGTTTATGTCTCCTTTCTGATCAAAAGTTTTTGAATTTGGGGGTGTGCTCTGAGGTGAGGCTGAAAATGGATTATTATTTTTCTTTCAATAGTCAGAGTTCCAACTTTGGACAAGTCTTCCCCTTGTGGCTCTGACACTGAGCTAAGTTATTCCTGGCTGGTTATGGCATCAGGACCACAACATCCTCAGAGAATATGCCACCTGGACAGGGAACCAAAAGGCTATAGGAAGGTATGATTCTAGACACAATAACGATGAATTGCAGGGAAGCATTTAAGGGTGGCAGCAGGAAGTCTTTCTGCAAGCCCTGCCAGGACAGTGTGCGGAAAGACGGTTCACCCACTTTGCCAATATGAGTGGCTGAATCTAGCTGGCACCCAGCAAACAGTCCTGGAAGCTTCTGACTCTGCAAGGATATGTTACTTGGGGACCACAAGGGAGGGACAGCCCAACCCCTCCCCTCACCTGTATCAACCTACCTGCATAGACTCTGCCAGGACATTTCACCATCAGCAAAAAAATCTCTCAGCCAGTTCCTGCCACGTTCAGCTTCCAGGGGGCTGCAGCCATCGGTTCCGCCATGCTCCAAGATGTGGACTGACCCAGATCCTGGGGTCACCATGCCCCTTGTCCAATTACTGTTCTGGGTACCAGGGCATCTGAGGGTGATGCTAGAGCTAGAAAGGAACTCAAGGATTATCTAGTCCAACTGCTTCATTTTACACATGGGGAAACTGAGGCCCAGGGAGGGGAGGTGATTCACAGCCACCTGTTGCCACAGGAAGGATACCAGGCTATAGAGCCTTTTACAAGGTTCTTCTTACGTATCTTTTGTGACATATTAGTGTCTGTGTGTAAAATATGACCCTAGAGGCTAGAAATACTGCCACTTCAGAGTTGCCAAGAGGAGCCTTGGGAGGCGCATTGAATTCCCGCACTTCTAGGAGTGTAAGGGAGTGTAAGGGCCCTTACTCTCTAGGAGAGTAAGGGCCACTCAGCTCCTTAGGGGGTCTGGAGATTGACTGAGCCTTCCAGCCATCCGCGGCCCTGGCCAGCCAACCAGCAGGTTCTATCCAGGCCTGGTCAGACAGGTGCTGTGCCTGGTCAAGGGACAAAGATCAAGCCCCCACCCTCAAGGGTGGTTCAGGGCTTTGACAGCCAAGCTGAGTCAGGACCACAAGCAACAGGGAACCAAGGAAGGGTTATGTTTGTCTTCCTCCCTCAGAGACCCTCCCAAGTCTGCTTTGACTCTAAGATTCTTGACACTTCTGCACCCCAGAGATGTAAAGTTTATTCTTTAATGCAAAAAACCCTTTGATTAAATGCTTGCTTGTCTTAACATACTTTCTTTCAACCAATACCTTTAAGACTGAAGTAACAAGGATAAAGTTCACTGATATTTCACAGAAGATGGCTTTCGAAAGGTGAAAGACTTCCTGGGCCAACCCCTCCTAGGTGAACAGATGGGCGTTGGGGGGCGGTGCCTGGAGAAGAATGAGCAGAGGAGAGCAAGGTCACGTGGCAAGGGGGTGGGGATCAGGCCCAGGGCTCAGCTCCCCGCCCTGCCCTAGAGGGCGGCCACTAGCAGTGTGGGGCGGGGATCGGCAGAGTTTAGCTTCAGAAGAAGCAGTGAGGCGTCCCCCTGTAGACTCTCCACAGGTTGTCCAGGAAAAGAGATGAGAGGCCAGAACCGCTCAAAGGGTTAGTCTGTGGAGAAGGTTCGTGCTTACCCCGTATCTGACAGGGCACTCTCAAACATCCCCGCACCAGTTCCTCATGAGGAGGAGGCCGAATGGGCAGTGATTTCTTTCCAAGAGGGAAAAATCCATGGACGGTCCTAGGCGAGCTGGTGGCCAAGCAGGGATGCAAAGCCAGGGTTCTGGCCTCTCAGGAAAGAGCACCGTCTAGGTGTTCCTCTCCCTTTTAGGATCTTGTCATTTCGGGGCTTGTAAAAAATAATTAAGGGAATTCATGTTGAGGTGCTGACATCCGGCCTCGCAAATGAGGTCTCTCCCTAACTCCACACAGCCCTAATGACACAGCACAGTGATCATGCGCCTGCAGGACTGCCTCGATGCCCTCCCCGCTGCTGCCGCAGGAGCTCCTCACAGAGGGCATGGTCTTATCAGGTTCTGGGCTGGGCGCAGGGCCTGGCAATGCTCCCTGCAGGAATGAATGAGCGGGAGAGCTGGACGATCATACCACATCCCTATGAAGCCTGAGCCCAGTAAGGGTCGGTGGAGGGTGGTAGGGCACAGAAGAGAGGCAGTAACATTTGTGAAGACTTGGCCTTGAGCCAGGCTACAGGGGGTGTTACCATCTCTATTTTGCCAGTGAGGAAACTGAGGCTCAGGGACGTGTGGTCAAAGAGGTGGGGGCATAGGGCCCGGGCTCCCTGAAACCTTGTCGCTCAAGGTTTGTCGGTCCTAAAGTGTTCCCCAAGTCCCGGCCCACTGAGCCGGAGAGGGAGACCCAGGGCTTCTGTCTGAAGCCTCCAGCTGCTGCTCGGCCAGCTCCTCCCCTTCATCTTGAGCCCGCTCTAATCAAAGTTTTTCTCGCGATATGGAATTCTCTCCCTGAAGCCTGGCAGACCAAACTCTGCCCCTCTTCTGGCTTTTAGTCAGGATCACCTTCCCTGGCTTGCTGAGAACAGCACTGCTTAGTTCCTCCCTCTTTTCAGAGCAGTGACCCTTTCTCCCTTTAGGGGGCTGGGGGATGAGGGGTGAGCTTTGCAATAGACGCCAGGAGACTGGGTTCTGGCTCCCGCAGCCAACTGAACACAAGGGATGCCCCCTCCCTGACCTCACTTCCTGCAGCTATTCAATGGGAGTCTCTCATCTTTCTCTGTCCTCCCTCCCCAGCCTGCTCTTTCTCCTGCCTTCCCCTCCTCACCCACCATGGCTCCTTGGATCTACTCCTCCCCATTCCCAATGATCTAGACAGGGCAGTGACCTTCTTGACAGTCCTGCTGCTGTTACTGCTCAAATGCTATCCTGTTCCCTACTGAAAAAAATCCCACCTTAAATTAAATGCTGTTCTGATTGGGTCACCCCCTACTCCCATCAGATCCTTGTCTGTGATGGTTCCAGTCAGTTGGAAACTGAAGACTTCTCACTCAGGACTGGGTTTGGGGGACCGCCACCAACACGTCAACCTTCAACCCCCCTTACTATCTCCCAATACAGCCCTCCAGGGCAGCCAGATACTGGTGGTCCTTCATTTTGCTTTCAGCCCAGTCTCTTCAGCTGTAAGCAGAGATGCTTGATTAGATGGTGAGAAATAACATCTCATTTGTTATTTCACTGCTCCAACATTTACACTTGTCCTCAGGTCTCAGCCTGAACATCAATCCTCCCCAGCCCACACCAGGTGCCCCCTAGACTGCTCTTAGGGCACCTGCCACAGTCCATATTATATCTATCTGTGGGATTTTCTGCCCAAGGTCATCCCCTTTCCCATTAGCTTGGATGACTCCCTGATGGCAGAGATGGTCCACCCTGTCCACTGTGTGACCCCAAGGCCTGGTCCTGTACAGGATTCTGACAAGTACCTCAGATTAAATAACAATGCAAGCCCCCTAGGGAGGTCAGGGGAGCCCAATCACTGCGAAAGAGAAAGTCTGCATGACCACTAGCACTCAACAGAGGGCTGGGTGAAGTCATCTAGGCAACTGGATCTCTAGGGAGAGGGAAGAGTCCAGGAAGGCTTCCTGACAGAGGCATATCTAGGCGCATGTGGTACAATCATTAAAGCGTAAGGCATACGCAGGCTGCCCTGCAAGGGCAGTGCCACCTTCCCAGAGCTCAATCACCTTCCCTCAAATGCAGCCAGGAGGACCCGAAGATCCTCGGAGAAAGGATTCCCAGTATATTAGGGGTAGGAAGACTGTGTTTGCTCCAAAGCCCACATCTTACCTACAAGGAAACTGAGGCACAGAGCAGGGCACAGACCAGTTCCTAAAGAAGCCCAGACCTAGGCCTCATGGGATCTTGTGGTTACCAGGTACCACACGAGCAACACTAGGAGCCGCGGCGACTGGCAGAATTGCAGGGTGTGGTTTTCTAAGACCTGGTACCCTGCTCTTTTCCAGAAGAGGTATCCACTTCTCATTTTCCTGAAAGGCATTTCAGGCAGAGGGGGCAGGGTGCTGCTGGTGCTGCCTTGGCAGGTGGAGAGCAGTGCTGGGCAGACAGAACGCTGATGTGGCATCACCTTGGAAAGGGTGAGCTGCAGGCTCCCTGCTGCAAAGGGCCACAAATCTTTCAGAGGGAGGCCTGTTTGTGACTCTTTAGTGAGCTCGACCTATGACAGAAAGCTGCTTTCTGAGGGAGAGCAAAGTAAGCAATAATCTTGGCTTCATTTATCATCCAGGTGCCTCCACAGGAGAGCGTGGCCACAAAAGCCTTGTTTGTTTGTTTTGTTTTTGGAATTTGCAGTTGTCTATTTTCTTAAGTCTTCCCACTAGGCTAGAGTCATGCGCTCCTGGAGAGTCAGGCCTGGGTCTTGCCCCTGAAATCCCCAGCAAGCCCAGTACAGGGGCTCAATGTTTGCTGAACAAACCATCCTTTCCACGTGTAACACTCCTCAACTTGTCAAGACTTTGCTGAACCACAAAATACATCCAGAAACGCAGGAAACAAAAGAATGCAGAGGTAAAAACACAAAAGCATCAGATAGGGAAAATACCCAGCAGACATAATCAGTAAGCTTGGTTCTCTGAAAACACCTTCAAAATGAACAGACCTTTGGCAAGTTTTGACGAAGAAAAGGAAAAGCACTGATAGGCGATGGTGGGAATGAAAAAAGGGATACACTGACGATGCGGAGATTGCAAAGGGCAGGAGAAAACTACACAAAACTTCATAGCAATAAATTACCAATCTAGGTATAACAGATGACCTTTTATGAAACAACCCAAGCCCTTTTACAACAATAAACTCTGACAACAGCCCTGTGCCTTGGACAGGCAGTGTTCCTGTTATGTTTTCTAGAAGGAGAAGAGATGGAGAGGTGGACACCCGGCACAGGGCCCTGGCAAGCCACCCAGCTTTGTCTCAAAGGTCACGGCCATGGGAGCACGTGCACATTGACGGCACAGAACCACGCCACTCCCGCACTTCCAGCCATCGCCCGGAGCCCCCTACGTGGACGGCCAACCTTATTTATTTTTCCACTTGAAATGCCATAAGGGGTTTCACTTTATTTTTACTTCAAAAGCAGCACCATAAAAATTCTTGATGATTAGAGCTCCAGCTGTCTTAAGTTGTTTGTCAAGGGATCGGTTACTCAAATCTCCTACGGAGGGAAACAGTTTCAGGCGAGAAGCCATGGGAGCTGAGAAACGCAAATGTCTCATCTCTGAAAACTTTCAGACTCCCTCCTGTTCACCGCCTGGCCTGCCCCCTGCTCCCCCGCCCCCAATCCCACCATCTGCTCTCCAGAGAGCAGATCAAATTTTCAGCCTAAGGTACTGTGGCGCCAAGGCCTCAGCCCCTCCATGCTACCCGCTGCCCCCCACCAACTCAGAAATCCAACACCACGACCCAAAGGGACTGCAGCCACATAAAACCACAGAGGAAAGTTTATAAAGCTTTATTAAACATTTCAAACAGCTGTGCAACGAACACACCAGAAATAAAAGCTCCAGAATAGCAGTCCAAATGTTCCACAAGTGTGGCCCCGCAGTCCCGTCCCCTAGATGGACTGCCTCCAGTTCTGTCCTCTGCCTGGCCCACCTCCCTCCCCCTTCAGGCAAGAGAAAGATGGATGGTTTAGACTGGAAGGACAACCATGCTGATCCCCAGCGGGCAGGGGCCAGGAGACAGTCTCATGTGCCAACACTTTTACTGAAGCGCAGAAAAAGAAAAAAGCAAGTGACAGTCACAAAGTCTTCCCGTGTATTCTTCGTAACGTATACAGTCTATACGCGCAGGACCGGGGAAGCTCCTGGCATGAGGACGATGGCCACCGCTCCCCTCTGTCTCGTCTGAACCACCTCGGAGTCCAGTGTGCTGGTCACTCTGCAATCCCCAGACTAAATACCAACTGTAGCGGCCCCTACAAGCTAGCTATTGCTACACCTCAAAATCACAACACGTTCGATAAAGCTTCTTTAAAAAGGATTTACACATGTACTTGTACACGTACGTATACACACACGCGCACGCACGGCACACCACACCAAAAAATATCCAAACGCCTATCAGGGGATCGTGGCTGTTATGCAACACACAAGTACTCTCCCATTCACTCGGCTGGGGACTGCTAGATCTACGTAAACACACCACACATCAATCCTGCAGAGCATGCATGGGAGACAAAATGAGGCCCCCTCCTTGCGACAGTTGAGACAGGCAGGAGGAAGGGCAGAGGAAGCGAAGCTGGGCTGCTGAGCAGGAGCCCAGACCCCCAGGTGAAAGAGCAACATGTATCTGTTACTTCTTCCTTCAAAATGACGTGGGGAAAATACTGAAGATTTGTGGACAGCAGTCAAGACACAATTCTGTCTAGCCCGCTGGCCAGGGAAGAAGAATGAAAAAGCGAGGCTCTCGGGCATCAGCAATCTCTTTATATTCGAGATAAGTGCAAAACTGAGCCCTGTCTTGGACAGGTGCTCCCCAAAAAAGGAAAGGGCTAAAGAGAACTAACAGGAAGCCAAGAGAGGGACGGAGGAGTCAGTAACACTCTGACAAGGAAGGGTCACAGAGGTGACAATGAGACTGGCATTTTATCTGCCCGGATCATGCTGGGGCAGTTGACCAGGATGGGTGCAGGCTCCTCGTGGGAATGAGGCGAGGGGGGTGGCCATCCTGCCAGTCAGGGGCCAAGATGGGGACAGAACACACACAACCACGAGACCACCCACGACTACAGGACTCTACGATAAAAGCACCGGTCAGTGCTATTATTCACATTATAAGGATAAAACGTCACAGGCCAGAAAGGCGCCATCAGGAATGTGGCCCCCACAGGGCCGCGGGATTTGAAACTCCAATGCTTTATGACCTATGTCAATGCCTCCCCTCCCGTCTTCTGCTTCCTTGGAAAGCTAACTGGGCTGGCTGTTAGGTGCCCACAACGCCGGGGTCGTGTGCCGATTCCGGAAGCGGGGAATCGGAGCAGTGGTACAGGAAACAGTTTCCCCAGCAGCTATAGCAGATGAGGAACAGGGCTGCCAGGAAAACCAAGGCACAAATTGTGCAAGGCTTCCGTTCCAGGAGGAAGCTGAGCAGGTAGAAGCCCATGAACATGGAGTGGCTGAACCACAGGGCGGGGTTGAGGGGCTTGGGGATGAGGAGGACGGGCAGCAGCCACTGGAGGCAATACATGATCTCTGCTGGACAGGGCCTTCGCCAAGGCCACCGGGCACCGCTGCAGGAACCGACCTAATGGGAGCCAGCGGGCGCGGGCGGCTGCCCTCTGCTTTCTTCAACCCTCGCTCTCCAGGAGCTGAGCCGCTGTGGTCTCTGGCTGTCAGCCCGGGATCACCAAGGCAGCAGGGATCCTGAAGAGAAAAGTCAACACAACAGACAAACAGACACGAAACAGACAGACAGACAAAAAAAAAAAAAAAAAAAACAGGAACAGAATGTATACTTATTTGGAAAAATGGATCATGGTTAACAACAGCAAATGTGAATGCCCTTTCCTCCCTGCCCACCCATGGAAGTCTACTCCTCTCCAAGTCACCCTTTCCAGAAGCATCCTGGGTGTCTCCCCTTCTTGGGGCTAGGCCAGAGGGCTCTAGGCAGGTCCGGCACAGTGGCCTGGCTTTGCCTGGGCCCTGCCCAGCAGAGATCATGTATCGCCTCCTGGGGCTGCGGCCCGTCCTCAAGGGACCCAGACCTCACAATACCGCCCTGTGGTTGCCACCGGACGGCCATGGGCTCCATGCTGTGACCCCTGAGGAATAAGAAAAGGATTCTGTATCTAGTATCTCTCACAGCAGGTGCTCAGTGGAGAGTTAAAGTAGTTAGTGGCGCACTGCCGGTGGGAGATTGCCGGCAATGGATCCTTGCAAGCTCTGGGAAGGCGCCGCGGCAGCATCACCGAATATTTTGTTTTAAGATGGCAGCCTAGAATGAGCTTGCCTTTTTCAAATAATCCGGCGTCATTTTATTAAAATCGGCCAACTTCTTCGAAAGTCAATGTAGGGGGAAAAAAATCACCATGCTACTTAGTCCAAACTGACCTCTCTGGGTTGCCTTGTGCTCTCCATCTGCTGCCGGCACTGTATAGAACTTGACTTCTATGAGCTTTTAATCAAAATTAATTTTCTATTCACATAGGGGCAAATGCCAGCTGGCCCCTGTGCCAGGCAGTTTGCTGGAGAGAAGTGGTGCTCTCGAGCAGCGGGCCACCGGTGCGCCAGGGCCGCGCTCGCAGACCGCATTCCGGTCTTCGTGCCGCGCCAAGAATCGGAGCGGCAGCAGCCACGACCCTCTGGCGGCGGTAGCAAAACCCTCCTCCAAGCTCCAGACGCCCAGCGCAACGGGTACAAAGAACCTCGCTGGCTGAGGAAGACCTACCAGCGCCTGGGGGGTAGGGGAGCAGAGGTTGAATTACCCGCCTAGCAGAAAACTATCCCAGAGCGCATTCAGACCACTTCTTTGGAGAGCTCATCCCATCCCTTCCGTGCATACAAAGGCGCCATCCCTCCTACAGGGTAGACACCCGATGACTATCGCTTTTGCACCTAGGGCTCAGTGCCCTGGCTTGGCTCCCTACAGCTGCCACGGCTGTAGATCTAGCAACCGTAAGAAGCGGGATGCGGGCATCAGGGAAAGGTTCCGCGCTCAGAGGCTCTCGCAAAGCAGAGGACGTGGTCTTCTAATACATCGAATATTAGAAAAAGAGTGCTGAGCGGGGGGGCCTGTGAAGCCAAGGCTTCTGGAAGGGGCACCTGTTTTTGCTCCGCGGGGCAGATGATCCCTCTCTAAATTAGGTCCCTCTGCTTTTCCATCCTTGCCCAGGTGTGATCTGGCGTGGCACCGGACACTGGGCTCGAATTTGCAGGCCCGGGCTTGGAGAGATGGGCTCCGCTACTAAGGGGTGCGCACCCGTACTCTTACCCTATGCGCTAACTCAGAGTTGCATTTCCCCTCCATTTTACATTAAAATTCAAACGCGGGCACAGCGGAATCTTCTGGAAAGGGGCTAAGATGAACTCAGGAGGCGGGGGTCGGTGTGGAAAGAACAGATGGATTATTTTTTTTCCTCTCCTGACGAATGAGGAGCGCCCCCGGCCACCCCTCCTCACGGACCCCCCCCCCCCAAGCGCGCATGCGCACTTGGGCGGTGGGCGGATACTTAAGGCGCGGCCACCGCGGCTGCGGCAGTGCGCCCAACAGCGGACTCCGAGAGGCGAACGGACCTCGGAACCGGCAGCACTCGCTCTCAACCACCCACCCACCACTCTCGGAACCATGGCAGCAGTGGCAGCAGCCTCGGCTGAACTGCTCATCATCGGCTGGTACATTTTCCGCGTGCTGCTGCAGGTAAGTGTGCCCGGGTGCTGGGTGGGAGAGGGTCGCGATGTGCGCCCCCTGAACCGGCAAGCCCGCGTCACAATTGCCGCATCCCGACCCGTCCTGTCCTGATTGCCGCGATCCCTGCCCACCCAAGTGCCGCGGCCGGCACCGCACGCCCCCGCCCGTCCCCTGCGCCCTCCTCCTCGCGTAGACCCTTCCCAATGCGCCCGCCCGGGAACAAAGAGTTGGGGCGCGGCGGGCGCCAGCCGCGGACGATCGCCGAGGCTCTTAGCGACCAACGTGGTAAGAAAATACCGCTACGTGAGACTCGACCCCAGGAGGGAGGCGGGGCACTTCTGTTTTGCGAAAAGAGACTTTACCGCTCACACAGCGGAATTTTTCCGCCTTAAAAAAATTGCGCATTGCGGGGAAATTTTCCTTTAGAAAATATAGTACTTGCGGGGGTGGGACAAAAAATAAGTTAGAAAAAGGCACTTCTCAGGGGAAAAACAAAAACAGCACTCCGCAAACAAGATTATAACAAATCAGAAAAATTCGCGGGAAAAAATGAATTAGAGAAAATGCGCATTGCAGGAAGAATAAATCAGACAAAAGCACTTGGCAGAAAAAATGCATTAGATAAAAAGCGCCTTGCAGAAAAAATATTAGACAAAGGAGCTAACAAACTATGAATCGATAAGTGCGCTTTGAAGAAAACAATTAGAGGAAAAGGTTCTTTGCAGGAAAAATAGAACAGAAAAAAAGCGCTTCCGAAAAAGGACAGTTCGCTTTATTAAAAAAAAAAAAATCAAATGGAGGCAAAGCGCTTTGTGTAAAAAGAAATAAATCAGAAGAAATTGCTTTGCCCATAAAATCATCTACCCTAAAAGCACCCCTTGCAGGAAGAATTCCCTGCTAAAGGAATCCTTTGCCAAAGGAATCGCATATTTCCTTCAAGGTGTTCCTGGAATGCTGCATTTACTGGGTAGGATTCGCTTTTCGAAATCCTCCAGGGACACAGCCCATTGCGAGAAGTGAGGTATACCTAAGTTGTGGGTCCAATCAGCTTGCGGCCATGCAGCCTTCAGCACAGTTGGAAAAGCTCCAGCTGCCCTGACTCGTGGACAAGCTGCGCCCGCACCCGCCTCTCCTCATTGGACAGGCGGGCGGGGCAGGGGGCGGGGCGGGGGCGGGCACGGCAGCACTACAGACACGCTGCGGGTGCTCGCCTCTAAGGGAAGGTCCTGGGTCTCTCTCTCTCTCCACAGGTGTTCAGGTACTCCCTGCAGAAGCTGGCGTACACCGTGTCGAGAACCGGACGGCACGTGCTGGGAGAGCGCCGCCAGCGGGCCCCCAACTGAGGCTCCAGCCCCCTCCCCTGGGCGGCCCTGTCACCAGGTGCTCCTGTGCAGTTCCACCAGCATGGGAGCCAGTGCCGCGCAGGAATGGGGCGTCCCCTGTGCCCTCTCGCCAGAGGAGCACTTGCCAAGGTCAGTGAGGGGCCGGTAGGCTCCCGGAGAAGCAGCACCGACAATGACGACAACACCAGATCCCTTCCCCACCCCTTTGCACCCATCCTACTGCGGGTGGCAGTAGAGGGAGGAGGGGGGAATGGGGGGAGCAGACCCCTGAGATCTGGGCACAGGCAACGCATTCAGATTTGGACCAAATCGGGACAGCGCCATCCCAGCCCCACAGCCCACGGCCATGCCAGCAGGCCGCACCACAGAGATCCAGACAACCACACCAGCCAGCAGAATGGACATTCCAACTTCACCAGCCGAAGCCCTGAATCTCCGTGCAGCAGACAAGTGACAACTGCGTGCCTGTGTGGCGGGGCTGGAGGGCAGAGGGTGAGGGAGGAGGGTTAAGAAACAGAGCGGGGCCCTCTCACTGTCCCTTGCCTACGGCATGTGCATTCCAGCCTTGCTGCCTTTGCTCCCTCAGTTCCTCTTTCGCCCCACTCCCACCCAAAAGAAATGTGTCACTCAATTTGGACCTACTGAACAAGAAAACGAATCCCATCTTTACCAAAACACCTTCTCCAAGCCCCCAACCCCTCACTGATCTTGCATCCCCCAGGTCTCACGCAACTGTGGTCAATATTGTGGTAATTGCTAATTGTAATGATTGTATAAGTGTGCATTAGTTGTGTCTCCCCGGCTAGATTGTAAGCTCCTGGAGGACAGGGACCGCCTCTACAAAAAAATTAAAAAAAGTACCTCCCCTGTCTCGCACAGTGTCCCAGGACCCTGCGGGGCGGTGGAGGCGCACCAAAAAGTTTTGTCTCCTGTGACTTCTTTTCCGGCTTCAACACATACTTCTAAGACTGGGCTGATGTGCACTGTACTTGGGAGAGGGATGGAGGAGAAGCAACAAAATGGGAATAAACCTTCACACACCCAGTTCCATCTCAACACTGTCCTGAGATAAAGGACCGCATGCCCGCACCACCACCCAAAGAAAAAGGTGGACATCTTCACTTGTGGTCTCGGAATAAGGGACCACTTATACCTGCCCAAAGGTGTGGGTGCCTTCAGTTTTCCTGGAATAAGGGGCTCTGGCAAGTAATCAGTGGGAAAGATGGAAGGAGGGAAAAGATAGGAGGGGGGAAAGTGGGACGAGCCCTCAAAACGGAGGTACTAGGGACCAAGAGGGTGATCAGGAATTCAGAACACAGTCTTATCTCCATCCAAGATCCCCAAGGAAATGAGCAGGGCGGGTGGGGGAGGGTGGGGGGGCACTGGTTTGGACAATGACTATGGGGTAAAAGGTGTGGTGTGGCACCTCCCCCACCCAGCTCATCCCTCCCAGCCCTATCACCTCTACCAGAACCACTACAAGGGCATCCTGCCAGGCCCGCCTACTTTCCCAAGGTCTCCTCCCCCACCCTCAGGAACCTCTCTCCAGCTCACTCTCCCCACTACTGGGTCCTCTGCTTCTCCCAGCACGAGCCTCCATATCCTTAAGCGTGCTTACCAGGTCCCGGGCCCTGGGCTCTCCCCTGCCATCATGCCACGGTGGTAGGGTGGGCTGCCTGCTCGGCTCCCAAGTTCTCTCTCCCACTCCTCAGTGAGTCAGGGCTTCTTTTACGTGGGGTCAGCTGACTGCTTCACCAAATGGCCCTGCCGCCTGTTCAGCCTTGTCTCTGGCTTTGTGTGCCCCTGTCACCACACACCTGTTCCTGGGTCAACATCCAGGGCGTGAGTTGGAGGGCTATAAATCTTTCTGCCACTTCCTCAAATCCCTTAGTCACAGTTGTCACAAACAATTCTGGAGCACAAAGGACCTCAATCCGTTGAGCCTGATGTTACCCGCCCCTGCGCTAGGGTCCTAGCGTTTCTCAGCCCAACCACTAGCACCTTTAGAGGCACCTATAACTTCAGTTCAAGATAAGAGAATTATGGAGGTGGAGGGTGTAGACCTCAATTCCAGTATTGGCTTTGCTATCAGTCAGCCCAGGGAACCTGGTCAGGTCACTCCTAGCCACCTTCGGTTCTCCTCTGTAAAAGGACTGCTAAGATCCAGTGAACCCCAACATACTAGAAACATTCTGCCATCAAAGTGGCAATCAGGACTCAATGGGACTAGGGTGCGGATGGGCGATCGGAGCCTCATCTTCCTCAGGCTGGGTGGTTCCAGCCCCTACTGTAGCCTATTGGTGGGGTAGGTCTCCTCTTGCCCCAGGGTGACTCAGCAGCAGGCAATGCCCACACCTCCCTTCTGAAGCCTGTATCTTGGCAAGCCTCAAGACTGGGAGTTTCTGTGGTTTTCCACACTAAATGCAGAGAACCATGAACATATTTCAACATGTGTTCTCAATAAAGTGTGCCCCTCCCCTCAGAGCCCTCAAGGGGTGTACCCACAGCCCCAATGCCCCAGATGCTCTAATCTCAGCCCAGTTATAAGGTAGCTGGGATCAGGGGGACAGGCTGCAGCAGCACTGAAGTGTCTGGCTGCTCTCGACACTGTAGGCCCCCTTTTAAAAGGCAGGAGGCTGCTGGCAGCCCCAGGGCTTTCCAGATGATCTTGGCAAAGCCCAACTGCAGGGCTTTCTCCATCCATCCATCAGCAGGGCTCTGAGTGTGGCATGATGAAATGACAGACTTCCAGGCAAGGGCTGCCCTGATGGGCTGCACCCGCATGGGTGGCTTGAATGTGCAATGTCCACTCCCCCCTTTCATGCCCCATCCAAACCCTCATGTTATGGCAGGAAACACAGTCCACCAGAGAAGATGGAAGGAATGTGTTCACTTTCTATTCCTGTGCAATGCTTAGAAATCTAGTCCAAACACATCTTGTTTATAACATTTTTTCCAGAAGCAATACCATTAAAACATTTTATTCTGATAGAGAGCAACAAAAAGAGTTGAAAATGACTACAGTTTTGTTGCAAAGCCCTTAGTCCACAGGCCCCCCTTTTGCTTAAATTTTCTCTACCACATCCTCAAGACTTTGCCCCCACGAGGCCAAGGATCGAGCAGTTGAGTTATGAGGGAACTGGAATGGCTTTGTGAGACTCCAGCAACAGGCAAGACTCTTGGGACTAATGCCCCCAAAGGATGTTAGTTTCTTAGCCTAACCAGTTGAGGTTAAACCGCAGAGGGGTCTAGGTACCATGACTGTCGGAAGTGTGTGGTGCTATGTGACACTGTTACCTCTACCTGTGGAATATCTGGATTGCGAATGAAGGACAAGTTTCTTGAGCTTCCGCTGCAGGACAGCAACAGCTTATTGCATGTGGGTTGGGTAGGATTGGATGAGGGAGCAGGTGTGCTGTGAGTCATTTGCCAGACATTTATTTTCAAACTTCTATCTACTCAGAAGCCAGTACCCTACAGTGAGATTCTGAATTTGCAGTGAGTTTTCCCCCAGAGATTTAAACGTGCACATATATACAAAACATTAGTCTAACAACAGCCTCTTTTTCCCTGGAGACATCTGATTTCCTCTATATGCCCCAGAGACATGTCACCATCTTCTCTGGTTATGATCCTGCTTCCCCTCCGCCTCCTTTTCTCCCTCCCACGGGGCCCATTCCCCAGCAGGATCCAGATTCCAGAGCATTCCCAGAACAGGAAGTCAGAGAGGCAGGCAACACATGGTCCTTGGTATATCATACAGCGACAGGCTTGAAATGGAATGCATATGTTTCAAAGATAAGAGAACAACAACAGAAAAAGACAGCCAAACCCAGCCTTCCAGATTCCTCTTTGAAACAACATGTTACAGATAAAAGGTTAAACTGTTTTTGGCAGCAATTCTAACAAGACCAATTTCAGATACGGAAGTGATCTGGTCACTGGAAACCGACCAGGGCTCGGCAATCTTTCAACAGATTCGCTGACATTAATTAGTCTCTGATTTAAAACAAACAAACAAACAAACAAGACCTAACACTTGGCATTAGCACTTAAGCTGGAACGTGTGTGTGTGTGTGTGTGTGTGTGTGTGTGTGTGTGTGTGTGTCTCCTGGCTTTAGTGTTGCCGTCCAGAAGGCTGAGGGGATGGCTGTACCATGTCAAGCAGGGCAAACAGAAGCTGTCCCCAAAACACCAGTTCCCTGAAAGGGATAAAACATGATCCGAACCTATAAACAGAAAGGCCGTTTCTTTCCCAGGACAGACCCCAGTCTGCCCCAACATTTAGCGTTGAAAAGGGACACGGAGGCCTGGAAGGAAATTAAATAAGGTGTGGAAGAGGGAAGGAAAAAGCAACTGTCCCCCATCCCCCATTCTTCTCTCCAGGCCATTAGTGTGCCAGGCAACCCATTCCTTCAGCTGCCCTTGAGGGCCACTCCCCACATATACTGTAGGAAAGGGAATGGGTGTCCGGACTCGGTGTAAAATTAGAGAGAGTAAGAAGCACCCGCGACCCAAAGCAGAGCGTCAACCTATCACCCCAGACACCAAGGCGGGGACCCGGGGAGGGAGACCCTTTTCTCTCCTCTCCCCCAGGCCCCTTCTGGTTTAAAAAAAAAAAAAAAGGTAACTTAAGTGGTGGGGACAGAGTGACAGGCATCTCAGAAGCTGGGCCCCCTGCCATGTGCACCGGGGCCGGAGAGAAGGTTGTCGCACCCCCAGCCCCAAGCTCCCCAGCTCTGCCTGCCCCATCCCACAAGCAGACAGGCGAGTGATGACCTTGGAGGCCTGAACGAGAACCCAGGAGTCCAGTGCCCTGCCCTCGGGCCACGAAGAGACCCCCAAGGCCCAGGCTGGGGGGCCAAACAGGGCAATCACGTGACACCGGACAGGGGCGGCCCTCGGTGCGCGGAAGGAAAACCCCAGAGAGGGACCGGACGACGCCTAAGGTGACCCCGAAGGGACAACATGGCGGCGCGGCCGCATTAAGGGCCTCTCATCCCGCCCCCAAGAGGCCGACGCCACGGTACCTGCGAGCCCTGCCATGGCGCCGCCGCCACCGCTGACGCCTTCGTAGCCGCAGCCTGCCACCACCTCAACTCGCCTCCGACGCCGCAGGAAGCAGGGGAGACGCCCCCTTCGTCTTCTAGTCGAGCCGACCGAGGACCCCTTCTGGGGTCGGGCTGCCTACGGCAGATGCCTGATAATACGACCTAAATTGGGGGGGGTCTTCTATGCCCGATATCCTCCTAACGTGTGCCACAGATGACCATTTGAAGACTTTTTGCTAATGTGTTCAGAAATCTGGGGGTTCTGAAGTCTTCAAATCCGAAGAATTTTTGATCAGGCGCATCCAGGACAGCTCCGAATCACGCCCCCCCGCCTTGGTCCCCTCATACATATGCAGTGGATTGTGATCTTTACACATTTAGAGCAGAGGGGGCGTATCCTAGTCTCTGTAGGTGAACGATTGTTCGCTTTGGTCCTCGTGGATGACCCGTGTAATCTGTGAAAACGTTCCCGTGGCTCAAAGTCCGCCTCCTCCCTGGCCCCTTTACCAAGGCCAAAGATCAGGAGCGGAAATATTCCGGCTCAGAATTTAGGATTTGACTTGGGTCAGGACCTGACTCTTCTTGACCTGTACTTTAGGCGAGCCACTTGCCCACCCCGACTGTTAGCTTCCCCGAATCTGATGAAATGCCTACTTCACAGGGTTGTTATAGGGATTAAATGAGTCAATGTATCGATTTATTAGCTAAATAAGCACATTCCTTGAGCGCTTACTGTGTGTAAATGCAGTGCTAAAGGCAAGAGGATAGAATGGAGCGTGAAATAGGCGCTGTTCTAATTCAAGGAGATGCCCGGCTACTGGGGGAGAGTGGGGGAGGGGTGGAAAAGCCATCATCAGATTACTTATATGTGCAATCTAAAATATGACACAAATGAACATATGTACGAAACAGACTCAGAGAGAACAGACTTGTGGTTGCCAAGGCGGAGGGGGTGGGGGAGGGATGGATTGGGAGCTGGGGATTAGCAGATGCAAACTATTATACTGTATATAGAATGGATAAACAAGGTCCCACTGTATAGCACAGGGAACTGTGTTCAATATCCTGTGATAAACCGTAATGGAAGAGAATATGAAAAAGAAATGTATATATAGGTATAACTGAATCACTTTGCTGTACAGCAGAAATTAACACAACATTGTAAAGCAACTATACGTCAATAAAATAAATTTTTTTAATCATCAAATGATCACTATCTGTTAATAATTTAAATCAAATCAATATATAATTATGCATGATGGGAAATGCTGTGGGGGAATATGAAGAGTGCTATGAAAAATTAATGGAGGGGAATTCCCTGGCAGTTTGGTGGATAGGACTCCATGTTCTCACTGCCGAACGCGCGGGTTCGATCCCTGGTTGGGAAATTAAGATCTTGAAGGCTGCGCAGTCTGGCCAAAAAAAAAAATTAATGGAACCCTCATGTAGTGGGAAGGGTAAGGGTGGAAACTCCTTGGGAAGCTGGCATTTAGGCTTAAAAACCAAAGATAGTTTTGTAGGGCAAGAGTGAGAGGGGAAATGTTGTAGGCAGAAAGAACCACTTGTCCCAGATGTGGAGGTGGGAAGCAGCAGCTGAGGGTGAGGAAGGAGCAAGTAGGGCAGGTAGTGCTACCTAATGAAGTTGGATTTTATCTTTATCTTTTTATCATTTTCATCAGGGGAATGATACCAGGTTTGGGTCTCTGAAAGTCCACCCTACATGGCTTGGAAAGCACTTTCGAGCGGGTGTGGGGAGACCAGCCAGAAGGCTGTTGTAGGTTTCCAAGTGCAAAGGAATGGTGACCCTGGAAGGTGGAGAAGTAGAGAATGTAAGATGGAATGTGGGTGGGTGTTGAGGCATTGGCAAAGACACCTAGATCTTTGCCTTGAGTATGAAAGAATGAAAGAGCCCTTGACTAAGGTGGTAAAGCCTGCAGCAGGCTCAAATTGAGGGGGAAGATCAAGAGTTTGGCTAAGAAGGTAAGTTTGAAAAGCCTGGGCAATGGTTGGGTGGAGAGGGTCAATAGGCCGCTTTATATGAGACTGGTGCTCAGAAGAGAGATCTGGGCTGGAGATACATATTTCAGTAACATCAGCACACAGTACACACATCATGGTGCTGGATGAGGTCCTAAGAAAGTGAAGGTAGATTAATAAGTAGGCAGAGGAAGAGCCAGGAAAGGAGGCTGAGAAGCAGTGACCCGTGGGGTAGGAGGAGGACCAGGTGAGCATGGGATCCCAGAGAGGAGGTTTCAGGAAGGAAAGAATGCTCAGTGGAGATGACTGCTATGGAGGACAGAAATGGCACCATTCGGTCTGGTTACAAGGGGGGGCTTAGGGACTGTATCCTTTATGATTCAAGTTCCAAAAACAAGACCCTAAATCACTTGGCTTAAAAAAATAAATATACCCTGCCACTCAGTGGCAGGTTAGTTGAGTGGCTTGACCATGTCATCACAAACATTCCATCTCTTAGGTTCATTTCATCTCTGCTGTGCTGTCCTCATGTTGGTTTCATGCTCGTGGTCATAAGATTGCCACCCCAGTTCCTGGGGTCTCATCCACATCAAGGAGATGACCATTCCTCCTGTAGCTGAGACTCAAACAAACTAGATGTGACCTCTGTCTTGCTGCTTCTGGGCTGAGGGATCTACGCACTCATGCCAGGCACACCCAATATCCAACACTGGAGGAAAAGAGGAGTGTCACAGTGGAAACTCTTGTTTAGAAAAGAGAAAGGCTGGGCATTGGCAAGGATGTGGAAATTCTTGCACACTGCCCATGAGAGGAAACTGGTACAACCACTTCAGAAAACTGGCAGTTTCCACTAAATGTAAACAGACACTTACGCTGTGACGAGAATTTCCACTCTTAGCTTTTCATTCCAGGAGAAATAAGTGGCTATTACAAGCAGACTTGGGCAAGGATTTTCATAGCAGATTTACTCAGAGCTCAACATGGATATAGCCCAATGTTCATCAACAGGAGAATGGATAAACAAAATACGGCATGTCCATCCAATGGACTACTATGTTTTACATATAAAAGTACAAATTGCTGGGAGTTCCCTGGTGGACTAGTGTTTCGGATTCTGGGCTTTCACTGCCGTGGTCCAGGTTCAATCCCTGGTCAGGGAAATGAGAACCCGCAAGCCGTCCGGCATGGCATAAGAAAAAAAAGTACAAATTGCTGACACGTGACACTATAGATTATACTCCTATATGGTATGTGGACTAAAAGAGTCCAGACACAGAAACAGTACATATTGTATGATTCCATTCACAGAAGGTTCAAGGGCAGGCAAAACTAATCTATGGTTCTAGAAATCAGAAGCCACCTGGGTCGGAGGGGGCTGGGGGAGGGGGAGATAGAGATGGGGGAAGAGCAATAGGGACTTTTCTGGGGTGCTGGAAAAGGTCCATATCTTAGTCTGGTTGGTAATTACATGGGCAAAAATTCAAGTTGTACCTTAAGATTAGAGGACTTTACGTACTTTATGTATGTTATACCCCAAGAAAAATAAAATATAATAAGAAAGGAGGAGGTCCTGCCATCCATGGCGTGTGATGTGTGCCGCTGAGGAAGAATCAGGTCTGTTTTTGGAGGGACTTCACCCTCCAGTAAACTTCATGCCAGGTCTGGGCATTGACAAAGTCGTGGTAGCCAACCCTCTCCCCCTCAGGGCCCCAGAAAACAGGAGAAGGTGAGGCAGGGCCTTATTCACATGGAGCTGAGTTCTCTTCCCTTCCCCTGGACCCACAGGACTGCTCCACCACCGCCCCCAGCTCCGTTCCAGGTGGGAGAAATGACACCAGAGCTGAGCTCTGACTTGAGGGATCTGGAAGTTCCTTCTGCCCTACAATTTTGTTCAACAGACCTTAACTTCCTGTCAAGGCCTCTCCAGCCTGCCCCCTCCCCCAGACACCTGTGACTCCTGCCCTCTCGTGCTCTGCGCTCCCCATGTCTTGTCCCTCCCTTCAGAATCCCCCTTTGCGCCTTTTCTGTCCCCACTCCAGGCCACAACCCTCTCTCTCCTCGGCCCTGTACCAGCCTCCTTGCTGGTCTTCCTGTCCCCCGCATCTCCCCCAGAACCATTGTCCTCCACACAGCAGCCAGAATGATCTTCCTAAAATGATCCTTCCTCTTGAGGGAGTGTCCCCTCTCCCCGTCTTCCCCTGTCAATAGCCTGTCCAGTGTCCAAGCCCCAGGTCAGTGCCACCTCCTCCATGAAGCCTTTGCATTCATTCAGCAAACATTGAGCACCTAAAATGTGGCCAGGCACTGTGCTAGGCATGGAGGATAGAGAAGTGAGTAAGACAAACGCGGTCTGTAGACAGTCTGGGGAGACGGGCAATCAAGCAACGCCTCTGTGTGTGCACCCCCTCTGTCTGTTAACTCTGACTTGGCTATGAGCTCCTTGAAGGCAGGGCCCATTCTGAGGTCACTGCTTGGCCTCAGAGCCCAGTAGAGGGCCTGGCAGGGAGGAGGGGGCAGTAACTGTTGAATGAATGAATGAACGAAAAGCTAGGCCAACCTCCTCCCTGTTTCACTTTCCTCCAAGCCTTTGATTTAGCTGGTAACCAGGTTCATGGAATTCAGTTGGAACTGGATGGCAAATTTGGAGCTAAATGATAAAGAATCGGCAAAAGGTTGGTATTTATAGAACAAGGTTTTGTGAAGGCATAATACCTACTTTCCTACATCATCACTCCATTTGACAATTTTTTTTTTTTTTTTTGACCGCACTGCACGGCATGTGGGATTTCAGTTCCCCGACCAGGGATCGAACTCACGCCCCTTGCATTGGAAGTGTGGAGTCTTAACCACTGGACCTCCAGGGAAGTCCCCAACAATGATGTTTTTTGAAGATCAACATTATTTCCTTACCAAGACTTAGGTTCAGGAAATTTTACTGTAATAGAGCAATAGTTATTTGTTAAATCAGCAAAGAAGCTACGTGATATCAAAAGATTTAAAATGTAATAAGAAACAAATGAACAAATATAACAAAACAGAAACAGGCCGACAGATATTGAGAACAAGCTAGTGGTTATCAGTAGGGAGAGGGAAGAGGGGAGGGACAAGATAAGGATAAGGGATTATGAGATACAAACTACTGTGTATAAAATAATTAAGCAACAAGCCTGCACGAAGCCATGAAGACCCAATGCAGACAAAAATAAATAAATAAATAAATACATTTTAAAAAAGTGTATATTGTACCACACAGAGAAATACAGCCATTATTTTGTACTAACTTTAAATGGAATATAATCTATAAAAATGTTGACTCATTATGTTGCACACCTGAAACTAATACTGTAACTCCACTATACTCTAATTAAAAATATGTAATAAGAAACATTGTTACCAAGGTGACAAAAGAAGTTAGCTCTAGGGTAGTACATATGCAGCCAGAATGACTTTTTTTTTTTTTTTTTGGTTTAATAGTTAGCCATTCCTTTTTAAAAAATATTTATTGGGTTTCCCTGGTGGCACAGTGGTTGAGGGTCCGCTGCCGATGCAGGGGACGCGGGTTCCTGCCCTGGTCTGGGAAGATCCCACATGCTGCGGAGCGGCTGGGCCCGTGAGCCATGGCCACTGAGCCTGCGCGTCCGGAGCCTGTGCTCCGCATTGGGAGAGGCCACAACAGTGAGAGGCCCGTGTACTGCAAAAAAAAAAAAAAAAATTATTTATTTGGTTGTGTGGGGTCTTAGTTGTGACAGGCAGTCTCCTTAGTTTCGGCATGCAAACTCTTTGTTGAGGCATGCATGTAGCATCTAGTTCCCTGACCAGGGATCAAACCCGGGGCCCTCTTCATTGGGAGCACGGAGTCTTACCCACTGCGCCACCAGGGAAGTCCCCAGAATGCCAGGGTTTTAATCCCACTCAGCGTTTACTAACTGTGTGTCCTCAAGCAAGTTACTTAACCTCTCTGTGCCTCACTTTTCCCATGTGTATAATGAGGAAAACTTGAGACTCTACCCCAAATGTTTATTTCTGGGAATTCAGTAAGTTCATGTTTTAAAGAGCTTAGAATAGCACCTGTCACAAAGTTAGCACTCAGAGGGCTACCTATTAGTACAAATGGATAAAACAGCCTATCCCGAGGGCTGGATGAGCTGTGGGAACCCAGACGGGGAGGGCCCCTCCTAACCACGGCCCTTAAGTTTGCCATCCTTAAGGAGGCAGGACAACTGGGTTCAAATCCCGGCCCTGCTTTCAGGACCTCGAGAGGTCCTGTGTCGCCGTCTTCAGTTTCTCCAAGGTCCTTTTGTTCCAGACTGAGGGCTTTTACATTTGGGAAGTTAGTGCTGCTGTTTTAGCCTAGTCCGTGGCGACATCTAGTGGTAATATGGGGAAATGCCTAACATTCTTATTAAAGTGTCTTCAACCTATTAATGATGTGAACAATAATGGTACAGTATACTAAGTTCTTCCTATGCTAGACACTGAGTGTTAAGTGAGCTGTATTAGTTAATTTTAAATGTAGTTCTATAAAGGATAGACTGTTATTAACCTTAATTTACAGAAGTCAGTTGCCTAAGGCTACGCAGCTATAGGTGACAGAACTGGATTTGAATTCAGGCCACGTAGACCTGAAGTTTGTATTATTAATCCCTCTACGTCAGGTCCCTGCATGAGTACTGGGAAAACACAAAAAATTATATTCCTGCCTCATGCAGAACATAACTATAATCTATAGTTATTTTAGGGAGAAGAAATGAAACTTAGACTTCCATGTTTGAATAAGTTGTAAAATGTCTCCCTAATATTCCTTGGAGAATTTAGGACCTAGGGAGCTCTTCCTTCCCAATTGGCCAAGTCAATCCCAGAAGATTATGGGATCCTGGCAAGGACTATCTATGAAGCTTAGATTCCTGAGTCCCAGTTGTCATTCATTCATTCAAGCCTACAACAAACACTTATCGAGTACCTATTGTAAGCCAGGCATTGTTCTAAGCTCTAGGGATACAGGGGTGAACAAGAAAGAGAGAGAGCCCCTGACTTCACTGAGCTCACAGTCTGACGGCAGAGGAGCCAGACACGGTACATGAGATTATAAACATGTCACTGTATCACGGCGAAAACTCGTAAACAGGGGAAACTAAGTTAGTGTGGGGATGGCCAAGGAAGACTTCCTGAAGGTGATAACATCTAACCTGAACACTGAGGATGAGTAGGGAGTTTTCTGGATCATGAATGTGGATGACAGCATTATAGGGAAAGAGAATAGAATTTGAGACAGCCTAGAAGTGAGAGATTAGGGCTGGTCCAAGAGAACACAAGCAGGTCAGTGTGGCTGGATCTCTGAGGGTGAGAGGGGATTGACCTGGTCATGGTCATATCACACAGGGTCTTACAGGCCAAGGAGAGGGTTTGGATTTGATCCTGAGACAATGGAGAGCCAATGGAGGGCTTTAAGCAGAATATTTGTATCTTTAAAAGATCACTCTAGGTGAAGTAAATGGATTGAGAGCCAGAGGGGTTGTGGGGAGATGGAGGGGAGGCTGAGGCAGATGTCTGGGGGATGGTGGTGGCTTCGTTGAGGGTAGAGGAAATGGTGATACAGGGAGGTGGACTAGTTTGTTTCTTTGGAGGCAGGGCTGTCAGAATTGACTGACTGCTTAAATATGAGGGGGTAAGGAAAGGAATTGAGGATGATTCTTGGGATTTGGGCTTGAAAAATGGATAGATTTACTGAAATGGGTAAGACTGAGGGAATAGCAGACTTGAGGAGACTATCTTGAGTTCAGATCTACCCCAGCAGGTAGAGATTCCTTTTGTTGTTGTTGTTTTGACTCAGGTTATGCTGTGACATTGCCCCAGACTCAGGGATGGGAGGAAGTAATGGGTGCCAGAAGTGTTGCTGAGAGAGACCGCTGGGCTCTGATGCCCTGATGTGTATAGGATCGTGCCAATGACTTCTGAAGAATCAACGCGAGGAGAAAAGGAAATCAGAATGCTTTCCATACTTAGTTGCACAAAAGAATACTTTTTTGACTTTTCTTTGGAGAAGGCAGATGGGCCCACATGTTCATTAGCACAGGAAATTCTTTCTGACCAATGAGTCCATTGAGGTGAGGATTTATTTGAAACTCAAGTTGATGTAACTCTGAAGAAAGGGTACAGACTGTGGCCAAAAATTTCCAACTACAATTTGAAGTTTTTACTCCTTTGGTGGAAAGCAGTGCAATTTCAGCTACTTTACGTAAAAAAGGAAATGTATCAGCAGAATCTTGGGGCTCATGGAATGGAGAGGCAATTAAAGAAGCAAGCGTCAAAACCTCCCTTACTGCCTCAGGGCCTTTGCACATGCCATGCCCTCTACAATTCTACTGGAATACCCCCTCTCCCCTTCTTCATCTGGCTGACTCAAACTCATTCTTTTTTTTTTTAATTAAAAAGAAATTTATTTATTTATTTTAATTTTTTTGGCTGCCTTGGGTCTTCGTTGCTGTGAGCGGGCTTTCTCTAGTTGCGGTGAATGGGGCTACTCTTCGTTTCAGTGCACAGCTTCTCATTGTGGTGGCTTCTCTTGTTGCACAGCACAGGCTCTAGGCACGCGGGCTTCAGTAGTTGTGGTGCATGGGCTCAGTAGTTGTGGCTCACGGGCTCTAGAGTACAGGCTCACTAGTTGTGGCACATGGGCTTACTTGCTCCACAGCATGTGGGATCTTCCCAGACCAGCACTCGAACCCGTGTCCCCTGCATTGGCAGGCGGATTCTTAACCACTGTGCCACCAGGGAAGGCCTCAAACTCATTCTTAAGGTCTTGGTTTTACTGTTGCTTTGTCAGCTGTCTCCCTGGTTTTCCAGATGAATTCAGGTTCCCTTATACATGCTGTTCCCAGTAGCAAGTACTTTTCCATTGTAGCCCTTAACATAATATTGACTAAATAATTATTCATTTGATTAGCGTCTGCTTTCCGCAGTAGAGTGTGAGCTCCGTGAGGGAAGAGACTAAGTCTGTCTTGGTCCCTGTTGTACTTCCAGAACCTAAGACAGGGAGTGATATATGAGGTTATGCTGCAAGGACAAACCAACCCAAGACCTCGGTAGCTGATGGCCGCAAAAGTTTATTTCTCATTCATGCTTCATGTCCATTGTGGCTCAGCTGTGGCTCTGCTCTAGATTGTTTCACTCTGGGACCCAGTCGGATGGAGCACCCTCATACTGGCAGGGACTAGATCTGACTCATCTGTGTGTGCTAAGACCCTAGCCCAGGACCAGGCAAAAGGGCGGTACCACCTGAAGTTGGTTGAGTGGAATTGTGCTGAGGTCCTGGCAGGGAATGGGGGTTAGTCCTAGGAGTCAGCTGAGTGGGAACACCACAGACTCTCCCTTTGGGATCTTTGTCAGTCATCACACATGCCTCGTATATCCTTCCAATAGTAAATCTGAGTCTTAGGTTAAGCAATTTGCTCAAGGTGAAGCTAAGGAGCAGCCTGGAGTAGAGAAGAGTGGTTGAGACATAGGCTTTGGAATCAGAAAGATCTGGGTTCAAATTCTGCCTCTTGTGACAGTAGAACAGCAGCTTAAATAATGACAGTAATACGTTCTTTCCCATGGGATAAAATAGGAATCCATGAGTCCAAACTGTTAATAAAGAAATAAACGGGAGAGCAGGGAGAGCTCTTTCTTACAGCAGAATGCCAACTAATACATATAGAAGGGATGACGGGGTTAGAAAAATCACTATTTTGCAACCATCATAGCAAAATACAAATAATCTATGAATAAGAATAAGAATCATCAATGAATGCTAGAAACTCTGGGTGGAAGTTTGATGAGGAATAGTATATTCACAGTCTCGAAGTGTCTCCTTCCAAATGGCTTATTAGTTACAAAGAAAAAAATGATGATAGTGGAGAAATCTGGCAGACCCCCACCTTAGCCCAGGGATCAAGGTTAACATCACAGTGACAGGACAAACCGACATGTGTACCCCTCAGTGAGGTGCACCAAGAAGGGTACCACTTATGTGGTCTTCCTGCCAAAAGGGCAGAACCTGAATCTGATCATGAGAAAACAATGAGACAAACTGAAATTTGGGACGGCCGACAATGTAACTGACTCTCCAAAAATGTCAATGTCAAGAAAGAAAAAGAAAAGAACTTAAAGGAGGATACGGAGATGTAACAACTAAATGCAACATGAAATTCTGTATTGAATTCTGCCCTCGAAAAAAATGGCTATAAGGGACACTATTGGGGAAGTTAGCAAAATTTGAATGTGGACTATGAATTAGATAATGGTCTATTTTTCCATGTTAAATTTTCTGATTTTCATAGTTATACTATGATTATGTAAGAAAATATCTTTGTTCTTGGGAAATTTAGGGGGAAAAAGGCATGATGTCTGTAATTTACTTTCAAATGATTCAAGTATACATGTATATATAGAAAGAAACAGCAAGAGAGAGAGACAGAGACAGAGACATAGAGAGAGAGACAGAGAGGGAGACAGAGAGAGAGAACGGGAAAGAGAGAATTTTAAAGTAAATGTGGCAAAATGTTAATAATATGGGATTCTGGGTCAAGGGCCTATGGTAGTTCATTCCACTATTCTTGTGACTTTTTTTAAAAATAAATTTATTTTGGTGCATTGGGTCTTCTTTGCTGTGCACGGGCTTCCTCCAGTTGCAGTGAGGGGAGACTACTCTTCGTTGCGTTGTGGGGGCTTCTCATTGCGGTGGCTTCTCTTGTTTTGGAGCACAGGCGCATGGGCTTCAGTAGTTGTGGCACACGGGCTCAGTAGTTGTGGCTCGTGGGCTCTAGAGCGCAGGCTCAGTAGTTGTGGAGCACGGGCTCAGTTGCTCCGTGGCGTGTGGGCTCTTTCCTGACCAGGGCTCAAACCCGTATCCCCTGCATTGGTAGGCGGGTTCTTAACCACTGCGCCACCAGGGAAGCCCTTGTGACTTTTTCTTTAAGTTTGAAGTTATTTCAGAAAAAAAGTTAAAAATAAAAAAAAATCCTTTAAAAATCATGGTTTCCTCATTTTTTTCTATATTTCATCAAAATCCTAATCTTAGCAATGTGAAAAAACCCTGCATATTAGAACTGAATAAACATAGAAGTTGTGTGATCAGAAAGCAAGGCGCACAGCAAACACTCAGGAAGCAGTCCCTGCCCTGATGATCTCTGGGACCCCACACAACCCCCTGTGCCATAGGAGGGAGATCGCCAATCCCACACAGTCTGTCAGCCATAAGACAAATGCCGAAAACCTTTTTGTGGCCTCAGTGATCTGGTTATAAACTCAGCTCAAGGACTCGCTGAAAGTATTTTGCACAAGATAAAGAGACACTTAAAAATTGAATTAAAAGATCGTGAGTGAGCTTTCCTGGTGGCGCAGTGGTCGAGCATCCGCCTGCCAATGCAGGGGACACAGGTTCGGGAAGATCCCACATGCAACGGAGCAACTAAGCCCGTGTGCCACAACTACTGAGCCTGCACTCTAGAGCCCGCGAGCCACAACTACTGATGCCCGCACACCTAGAGCCTGTGCTCCGCAACAAGAGAAGCCACCGCAATGAGAAGCCCGTGCACTGCAACGAAGAGTAGCCCCTGCTCGCTGCAACTAGAGAAAGCCGGTGCACAGTAACAAAGACCCAGTGCAGCAAAAAATAAATAAATTAATTAATTAAAAATAAAATAAATCAGATCATGTCAAGACTCAAAATCCTCAATGCCCCTTTATTTCTCCCAGAGTTAAATCCTAAATCCTATAAGACTCTCGCTGAGCTGCCTCCCTGCTACACCTTGGGCATCATCTCTGCAGCACTCCAGCCTCATGTTTGTTCTTTGCAGATTCCACACATCTTCCCCCCGCCCCCCACTTAGGAATTTGCATGGGCTGTTCCCTCTGCTGGAATGCCCTTCCTTCAGATATTTGCACGGCTTATTCCCTCACATCCTGTAAATCTATATTCAAGTATCATCTATGAAACAAGGCAGACCTCACCATCCTATCTGAAACTGCAGCCTACCCCACACTCAGATCCCTTTCACTCAGTTCTATTTTTTCCCATAGCACTTACCTTGTAACATGTTACCTTGAAACATGTTATGTAATTTATTCATTTAATATGCTTATTGTTTATTATCTGTCTCCTCCTCTTCCTGGGAGGCAGGGATGTTTGCCTGTTTAATTCACTGATGTAACCCTGTTTTCTAGCAGACTACCTGGTGAAATAGTTCGTATTTGTTGAATGAAAGAATCTGCATACTTTCTGAGGTGTGTATATATATATCTGAAGAGGGATTCTCACTGCTTGATTTTTAAAAACTCTGAAAATGAGAATCATACAATTGCCTTATTGTTTAGAACTTTATCTTCATCCCAAACTAAGTAGCATTGAAATGAAGGGCTTGTTCTGATTGATCATAAATATTTCTTTCTCTTTACTGAGGAGCATATATACTAACATGCTGTATTCTTAAATTTTAAAAAATAGCAGAAGGGGGCTTCCCTGGTGGCGCAGTGGCTGAGAATCTGCCTGCCAATGCAGGGGACATGGGTTCGAGCTCCGGTCTGGGAAGATCCCACATGCCACGGAGCAACTAGGTCCATGAGCCACAACTACTGAGCCTGCGCGTCTGGAGCCTGTGCTCCGCAACAAGAGAGGCCGCGATAGTGAGAGGCCCGCGCACCATGATGAAGAGTGGCCCCCACTTGCCGCAACTGGAGAAAGCCCTCACACAGAAACGAAGACCCAACACAGCCAGAAATAAATAAATTAATTAATTAATTAAAAAAAAATCCAAATTCCTTTAAAAAAATAGCAGAAGTAAAACTGGAAAATTCACACACTTGTGGAAATTAAACAGTACATTTTAAAACAACAAATGATCAAAGAAGAAATCACAGAGGAAATTAGAAAAATCTTAGAGATGAATGAAAATGAAAACATAACATACCAAAACTTATGAGACATAGCAAAAGCAATGTTAAGGGGTGATTTATAGCTATAAATGCTTATATTAAAAAAAAACCAAGAAAGATCTCAAATCCATAACCTAGCTTTACAACTGAAGGAACTAGAAAAGGAAGAACAAATTAAACCCAAAGCCAGCAGAGGGAAGGAAATAATAAAGATCAGATCAGAGATAAATGAAATAGAGAATAGAAAACAAGAGAGAAAGTCAATAAAACCAAAAGTTGGTTCTTTGAAAACTTTAACAAAATTGACAAACCTTTAACTGTATAGACTAAGAGAGAAAGAGAAGACTCAGATACTAACATCAGAAATGAAAGTGTGGGCAATACTACCAACTCTAGAGAAAAAAAAGAATTATAAGATCATACTAAAATAATCCTATACCAACAAATTGGATAACCTAGAGGAAATGGGCAAGTCCCTAGAACACAAAGCCTTCCAAAACTAAATAATAAAGAAATAGAAAATCCGAATAGATCTATAACTGATAAGGAGATTGAATCAGTAATCAAAAATCTCCCAACAGGGCTTCCCTGGTGGCACAGTGGTTGAGAGTCCGCCTGCTGATGCAGGGGATGCGGGTTCGTGCCCCGGTCCGGGAGGATCCTGCATGCCGCGGAGCGGCTGGGCCCGTGAGCCATGGCCGCTGAGCCTGCGCGTCTGCAGCCTGTGCTCCGCAACGGGAGAAGCCACAACAGTGAGAGGCCCACACACCGCAAAAAAAGGAAAAAAAAAAAATCTCCCAAGAAATAAAAGCCCAGAACCTGATGGCTGTACTGGTGAGTTCTACCAAACATTTAAAGAAGAACTAATACCACCCCTTCTCAAACTTTTCCAGAAAATTGAAGAGGAGGGAACATTTTCTAACTTATTTTATAAGGCCAGCATTATTGTCTTGATACCAAAGCCAGATGAAGATACTACAACAAAACAAATCTACAGGCCAACCTCCTTATGAACTATGACACAAAAATCTCAACAAAATACTAGCAAACCAAATTCAGCAGCATATTTTTTTTATTTTTCTATAACTGCTTTTATTTATTTTTTAATTAATTTTTTATTTTATATTGGAGTATAGTTGATTTACAGTGTTGTGTTAGTTTCAAGTGCACAACAAAATGATACAGCCACACACATACATATATCCATTCTTTTTCAGATTCCTCTCTCATATAGACCATTACAGAATATTGAGTAGAGCTCCCTTCGCCACAGAGTAGGTCCCCACTGATCATCCATTCTACATACAGCAGTGTGCATATGTTAATCCCAATTTATCCCTCCTCCCCGCCCCTCCCCTTTGGCAACCACAAGCCTGCCCCTGAAGTCTGTGAGTCTGTTTCTGTTTTGCAGATAAGCCCATCTGTATCATTTTTTTACATTCCACATATAAGTGATAATCATATGACATTTGTCTTTCTCTGTCTGACCTACTTCACTTAGTATGATAATCTCTGTGTCCATCCATGTTGCTGCAAATGGCATTATTTTGTTCTTTTTAAATGGCTGGATAATATTCCATTGTATATACATACCACATCTTCTTTATCCATTCCTCTGTTGATGGACATTTAGGTTGCTTCCATGTCTTGGCTATTGTAAATAGTGCTGCAGTGAACACTGGGGTGCATGTATCTTTTTGAATTATGCTTTTCTCGGGATATACATCCAGGAGTGGGTTTGCTGCATCATATGGTAACTTTGTTTTTTTAAGAAACCTCCGTTCTGTTTTCCATAGTGGTTGTACCAATTTACATTCCCACCAACAGTGTAGGACGGTTCCCTTTTTTCCACACCCTCTCCAGCATTTATTATTCGTACACCTTTTGATGATGGCCATCCTGACCATATGAGGTGTAAGGTGATACCTCACTGTAGTTTTGATTTGCATTTCTCATATAACTAGTGATGTTGAGCATCCTTTTGTGTGCTTTTTGCCCATCTGGATGTCTTCTTTGGAGAAATGTCTTTTTAGGTCTTCTGCCCATTTTTTAATTGGGTTGTTTGTTTTTTTGATATTGAGCTGCATGAGCTGTTTGTATATTTTGGAGATTAATCCCTTGTCAGTTGTTCAGTTTGCAAATATTTTCTTCCATTCTGTGGGTTGTCTTTTCATTTTGTTTATGGTTTCCTTTATTGTACAAAAGATTTTAAATTTCATTAGGTCCCATTTGTTTATTTTTGTTTTATTTTCATTACCCTAGGAGTTAGATCCATAAAGCTATTGCTTCAGCAGCATATTAAAAAGATTATACATCATCACCAAATGCAAAACAAGGATGGTTCAACATACAAAAATCAATCAGTGTAATGCACCACATTAACACAATGAAGGGGAAAAGAAACCCACATGATCATCTCAACTGATTCAGAAAAACCCTTGACAAAATGCAACACCCTTTCATGAGAAAAACACTCAACGAAATAGGAATAAGGAAGCTACTTCAACATAATAAAAGCCATACATGAAAATCCACACGCACATCATACTTTATGGTGAAAGACTGAAAGCTCTTCCTCTAATATCAGGAAAAAATGCAAGGATGTCTGCTTTCACCACTTCAACACAATACTGAAAGTTCTAGCCAGAGTAATTAGACAATAAAAAGAAATAAAAAGAATCCAAATTGAAAAGCAAAATGTAAAGTGATCTGTGTTCATAGATGATATGGTCTTATATGTAAAACCCTAAAGATTCCACCAAAAGAACTGTTAGAACTAATAAGTGAATTCAGCTAATTAACAGGATACAAAGTCAACACACAAAAGTCAGTTGCATCTCTGTACACAAACGATGAACAATCTGAAAAGGAAACTAAGAAAACAATTTCCTTTACAGTAGCACCAAAAAGAATAAAATACTTATGTGTATTTTACCACAATAAAAAAATTTAAGTAAGTTGTATAATAACTAAAGTGAATAGGAAGATTGGCCAAGATGGTGTAGTAGAAAGACCCTGAACTCCACCGCTCCTCACAGGCACACCAAAATTATAGCTAGTTACACAACAGCATTGACCAAAATCACAACTAGTTATACAACAAGCATTGACCAAAAACCACAACTAGTTATACAACAGCATTGACCAAAATTACAACTAGTTATACAACAGCATTGACCAAAAATCACAACTAGTTATACAACAGCACTGACCAAAATTACAACTAGTTATACAACAGCATTGACCAAAAATCACAACTAGTTATACAACAGCACTGACCAAAATTACAACTAGTTATACAACAGCATTGACCAAAATCACGGCTAGTTATACAACAGCACTGACCAAAATTACAACTAGTTGTACAACAAGCACTGACGAAAAAGACTGGAACCTACCAGAAAAGATCTTCTATGACAGACGTTACAAAGAAGGAACCACAACAAGACAGGCAGATTCCTTCCAAGGAGCGACAGGCCTGAGCCCCACATTGGACTCCCCAGTTTGGGGGTCCTGCACCAAGAAGATGAGTCCCCAGAATGTTTGGCTTTGAAGGCCAGCAGGGCTGGCTTTCAGGAGTCTTAAACAGTGCACACAAAGTCGCACACACTCCAGGACCCAGGGCAGAAGCAGTAATTTGAAAGGAGCTTGGGTCAGACCTACCTGCTGATCTTGGAGAGTCTCCCAGAGAGGCAGGAGGCAACTGGAGCTCCCCCTGGGGACACAGACACTGCCTCCCATTTGGGAGCTCCTTCTACCACGTAGACACTAGTGCTGGCGAGTGCCACTGTGGAATCCTCCCCAGAGCTCACTAGACTCGAGCCAGCCCAGCCCCTGCCCAGCAGCCCGTAGTCACCAGTACTGGGACACCTCAGGCCAAGCAACTAACTGGGTGAGGACACAGTCCCACCCATCAGCAGACAGGCTGCCTTAAGACCTTCTTAACCCACAGCTAGCCCTAGACTTGGCCTTGCCCACCAGAGAGCCCAGGACCTGGTTCCACATACCAGTACACAGGCATTAGACCCAGGACCCCCAGGGCCCTGCAGCCTTAGTCTCCGGGTCCCAGCTCTACCCACCAGTGGCACCAGCCCCAGAACAATAACAGCCCCCCCCACCCCGGCCCACCCACGGTAAGCCAGCATCTGCCCTGGGACCAGCTGGGCACCGGCCCCACCCAGCAGCAGGCTAACACAAGCTTTGGGACGCTCGGGACCCCAAAGTTAGCTGTGTCAGGAACTGGCCCCGTCCACCAGCCACCTGACACCAGATCTGGGCCCCCTGGGCCCTGCAGTCAGACCCTAGGACCCGGCTGTGCCCACCAGTGAGCTGGTACTAGCTCCAGGACCTGGCTTCACCCACCGGTGGGTGGGCACCACCCTGCGATCTCCTGGACCTTGAATCCACCCACCAGTGAGCCAGCACAAGCCTTGGGGCCCCCTGGGGCTCTGCAGCCAGCCACCTTGTGACGTGGCCCCACCAACCAGGGTCAGCCGCCTCTGCACAAGGCAGGGCCTGGCAACCAACCGGACTGGGGGCCAACCAAGCCTACCAGACCACCCTCAGTAGTCAGCCCACCACAACAGAAGGACCCATGCAGCCCACATAGCGGACACCCCTAGAACATATAGCTCTGGTGACAAGAGAGGAGTGTGATGCTGGGATGCCCAGGACATTTCTTACAAAAGGCCACTTCTCTAAATTCTGGAAACATAACCAACCTATCAGATACATAGAAATAAAAACAGAAAGTTAGATGAAATGAGATGATAGAGGAACATGTTCCAAATGGAGGAACAAGATAAAACCCCAGCAAAAGAAGTAACTGAACTGGAGATAAGCCATCTACCTGAGAAAGAGCTCAAGGTAATGATTGTAAAGATGTTCAAACAAATCGGGAGAAGAATGGATGCACAGAGTGAGATGTTAGCACTTTAAAAAAAAGAATTAGAAAATATAAAGAAGGGGCTTCCCTGGTGGCACAGTGGTTAAGAATCCACCTGCCAATGCAGGGGAAATGAGTTTGAGCCCTGGTCCGGGAAGATCCCACATGCCGCGGAGCAACGAAGCCCCTGTGCCACAACTACTGAGCTTGCGCTCTAGAGCCCGCGAGCCACAACTACTGAAGCCCGCGTACCTGGAGCCCGTGCTCTGCAACAAGAGAAGCCACAACAATGTACCGCAGAGAAGAGTAGCCCCTGCTCGTCGCAACTAGAGAAAGCCCACGCGCAGCAACGAAGACCCAACGCAGCCAAAAATAATAAATTAAATAAATAAATTTAAACAATAAAAAACAGTAAAAAAGAAGATATAAAGAACAACTAAACAGAGATGAAGAATACAATAACTGAGGTGAAAAATCCACTGGAAGGAATCAACAGTAAACTAAGTGATACAGGGGAACGGATCAGAGAGCTGGAAGACAGAGTAGTGGATACGATGCTGAACAGAAACATTTTAGAAAAACACATAGGAGAACATCTTCAGGATCTAGAGCCAGGCAAAGAGCGGTTATATATGACAGCAAAAATATGATCCATAAAAGGAAAAACTGACCTCATCAATTTTGACCTCATTATGAATTTTGCTCCATGAAAGACCAGGTGAAAAGGATAAAAAGAAAAGCCCTTCCCACCTCCAACCCTACCCTGACCGTGACCCTCCCTTGCTCTGAGCCCTCAAATACACTCTTGCCACAGTCTCATTTTCCATTATTTAAGGTCTGTCTGGAATCTTGCAGCTTCTAAGAAGCTTCCAGGAAGCAGGGACACCCTCTCACAGCCATTTCACGTAGTCGCTCCCTGCTCCTCCCAGACACCTTGGGCTCTGGGCAAACCCACTTCCTTTCTGTTCTTTTAGAATCCTGTCTCTTGGCCTTTGTCCACACTGCCCTCCACCGGGATGCCACACACACAACCCCATCTCTCTCCTTTTTTTTTTTTTAACTAATTAATTTATGGCTGTGTTGGGTCTTCGTTTCTGTGCGAGGGCTTTCTCTAGTTGTAGCAAGCGGAGGCCACTCTTCATCGCAGTGCGCGGGCCTCTCACTATCGCGGCCTCTCTTGTTGCGGAGCACAGGCTCCAGACGTGCAGGCTCAATAGTTGTGGCTCATGGGCTTAGTTACTCTGTGGCATGTGGGATCTTCCCGGACCAGGGCTCGAACCCGTGTCCCCTGCATTGGCAGGCAGATTCTCAACCACTGCGCCACCAGGGAAGCCCCACAACCCCATCTCTTGAAATCTCACAATGCCCCCAAATCCCATCCCAGACACCACTGTGACCTAGAGGTTTTCTTGTCCCTTCCCACCCAGTTCCATTTAATTCCACAAGCAGCTACCGAGCACCAGGTTCTCGTCAGGCACTGTGCTGGTCCGCTTGCTGCTCGTGGCCCTGTTAAGTCCATCTCGGATGACGGCAACTGGGCCTCCCTGGTCTTTCCCGCCCACTCGGGACGCCCCACACTCTGTTCCCCTCAGAGAAGTCTGTGTGATCTTTTAAAAGAGAGATCAGGATCCGTCACCCATCTGCTTAAAACTCTTCAGGCTCCACCCATCGCTCTTGGAGAGTTTCAATTTTAATTCCTCACTGTGACCCTCCTGGCAATATGTCTTAGCCCAGGTTCCCCTCAAACAGACCTTGAGACAAGGATTTGGGTGCAAGAACTTTCTATGGGAGGTGATCACAGGAAGTACACGTGGGAGTTGGGAAGTGAGATGAGAGGGAGGGCCAACAGGGAGCGCTGGGATGGGTGTGTTCCTGCTGTAGGCCATGGGCTCAATCCACAGGGGACCCTCAGAGGGACTGTGTGGAGTTAAAGGTACCTGAATCAGAAGGCCGAGGAATCAGGAGAGGGGACTAAGGTGAGGCGAGCAAGGTACCTAGGATGCCAGAGATGAAGAGAGACCACGAGGTACCACTTCACACCCCGTGGATGGCTCCAATCCAAAAGACGGACAAGAACAAGTGTTGGCAAGGATGTGGAGAAATTGGGGCCCTCATACGCTGCTGGTAGGCTTGTAAAATGGTACCGCTGCCGTAGAAAACAGCCTGGCAGTTCCTCACACAGTTAAACACAGAGTTACCGTATGACCCAGTAATTCACCCAAGAGAAATGAAAACGCACATCCTCACAAAACTATACATGAATGTTCATAGCAACATTTGTCATAATAGCCAAAAAGTAGAAACAACCCAAACGCCCATGATCTGAGGAATGGATAAACAAAATGTGATTTACCAGACAATGGAATGTTATTCAGCCATAAAAAGGAATGAGTACTGACACACACTACAGCGTGGATGAACCTTGAAAACATTATGCTAAGTGAGAGAAGCCAGTCACAGAAGGTCACATACTGTATGATTCCGTTTCTGTGAAATGTTCACCATCGGCAAATCCACAGAGACAGAAAGCAGATGAGCGGCAGCCTGGGGCTGGGGGGCGGGGTGGGATGGGAGGTGAGCTAGCAAGTGACTAACGGGTACACGGTTCCTCTCAGGATCAGGAACATGTTCTGGAATTAGGGCGTGGTGATGGTTGCCCAGTTTTGTGAAAATACTAAAACCATTGAATTGTACACTTTAAGAGGGTGAACTTTATGGTAAGTGAATTACATCTCGATAAAGCTGTTCTAAAACATTTAAGAAGGTGCTTGCTCTCGGGTGCTGACTCAACGCTTGCACAACCCCGAGAGTATCTCACATTTCGTGCCCCAGGTGTCTCCCTTCCTGGGGTACAAACTGGCCTCATCCTGGCCCCGAGGGAAGGTGGGGTATTTTATCTTCTAAACCCTGATCCTCATTGATCAAGGGTCACCCTTGGGGTTTAACTCTCCAGACCTTTCCTCTGCACCCAGCCAAGCTCAGGGCTGTGGATAGGTGACTCCCTCAGGCAGAAAGACACTGGAAGCCACCAGGGTGTGAGGGTGCTGTTAGCTGTAGCACTGTCAATGTCTCCTACACCCTGTGTCATATAGCCGCCACCACCCCTGTAACCTCATCTTGCTCTCCTTCTTACCACACTGCTCCAGTCACCTTGGACTCCATTCTCATCAGGGAACTCATCACTTTCCCACCTCAGGGCCATTGCACGACTGTTTTCTTTGCTCGGAACACTGCCCTCAGCCTTTCTTCTTGCTGGCTCCTTTAGGATTCAGCTCAAATGTCATCTCACAGAGGCCTTCTCTTCTTGCCCTATCCAAATGGTTTCCTCATTATTCTCTCTTCAAACACCCAGAGTGATTTCTTAATAGCACTTACCACAATTTGGAAATTATATACTCATTTGTTTGTCTGTGTATTTAATCCCCTAAGGCTGCAAGATTCAGGGGAGAGAGACTGAGTCTGTTTTGCTCATGGCTGTATCCACCGTATCCTTCACTGTGCCTGGCATACAGAAGTTACTAAAGAAATACTTGTGAACATTATATGAATAAGACACACCCCAGACCCTTCTCCTCAAAACAAACACTCGCAGCCACATAGGAAAGGAAGCATCTGGACGGCGTCCATGGCACCAGATGGTTCATACTATAACAGGTAGGTGAGCAGAGGGATATGGGAAGCCAGCTGAGGGAGAAATTGATTATTCTGGGAACTCAGAGAGGGGAGAAAATGTAGAAAGCAAATATTATTTGAAATGGATTTTGAAGGATGAATAAGAGAGCATCAGGTATATAAGGATGTGGGAAGAAAATGTCAGGCAGAAGGAACAGCGTAGCTAAAAGTCTGGAAGCAGTGCTGCTCTAGCTGTGTGTGTGTGTATGTGTGTGTGTGTGTGTGTGTGTGTGTGTGTGTGTGTGTAGGGTGGGAGATGAGGAGGGAGGGGAGGTGGAGGGGGTGAGATCAAGGGAATCCTCCAATGCTGAGGGGATGAGTTTGGACACTGTCCCAGGGGTATGGGAGCCACTGAAGGGGGCTGTGCAGGGGTGGAGTGTGGCCACTGGGATTTAAAACATCTGTCTGAAGTGGCCTGGATGGGGTTAGGGGGACAGGAGGCAGAGAGGGCTTCCACAAGAGGGCTGGTATTCCGGGTGGGAGATGCTAAAGCTTAAACAGAATGTCAGGGGAGCAGCGGGGGGCTGGCAGTGGTACCCAGACCCAGTTGCCCTACTGATGGGCATTGGCCACCTGGGGTGCCCACCCTGACACCCACTCTTGATCCTCAAGGGGATACCAGGGAAGGAAGAGGAAAGAGGCTGGATGATTTGAGATAGGACATCAAGTTCATGATTTCACAAGAATTTTTAAATCGTGTATGATTTTAATAGTTTCATTTTGAAGATAAATGTACATAAATCAAACAGGCAACTCATCTTGAAGAAAATATTAAGTAAGTAACAAATGCAGGTGGGTCAGGGATAGATGATTGATAAATGCTGCTGAGACTGGTGGGAGCCACAGCAAGGACGGAGAGAAGGAGGAGCTTGGCAAGGCTGGAACCTTGAGGGTTACTCTGACACCTCGTTGGCCTGGATTGACTGGGGAGTGATAAGGAGGACGTGAGGCCAGGGCCTAGAGGACAGGGGGGAGGGCAGAATCCACAGGCCTCGGGGCCTGACTGGATATGGGAGTAAAGAAGGTGAGGAGCTGGGGGAAGCTCTGGTTTTTGGCTTGAAGGGACCAGGCTGCTTCTAACAGGAGGTGCTAGGGTCAGCCATGTTAGAGCGGCTGTACCTTATAAGATTCAGATCCTTATAACCTGCAATGAAATAAAAATTGCAGAACGCTTTATACCTCCTGCCCCGTGTCTCCAGTCAGATGCTGTAGCAGATGTGGTTGGTGCCCTGCCCCCACCCCTCCCTTGCCCCATCCTGGAGGTGGCCCGCAGACAGTACTGCCCTCACTGACATCTTTCTGTATCTCTCTGCCTGAGGGCATTCTCTGGCCAGAAGCAGGTCAGCCCACACACATCGGGCAGCGGGGCTCACCAAGGAGTTCATGCCCCAGGACTGGCCCTCGACCATGTGCTCCAGGTGGGGTCCCGGAGGCCTCCAGCCAGATCAGCCCCAGTTGCACACAGCAGGGACCTCCTCCTTAACAACCCTGCACTGGCTTTCTTCCCTTCCCAGGCTCGCTTTCTGCTCTCAAACTGTGCTTCCTGGGAGCACCTCCCACAGAAATCACCTGCATCCTAACCTTTGTCTCAGAGTCTGCTTTCATGGGAACCCAAGAGACAGAGAGGCAAGAAATGCCAGGGACACCCCTACTTCCCCCTCCTGCCCTGGAGCTGCAGGTTTCATTCACCCAGTTGAAACCCAGAGCTGGAGTGGGCCCTATTAGCACACCACTTACAGCAGTCTGTGGGCACAACCAGAAAACCAAGACCAGCATGAAGGGGGAGCAAGCCCCCTTTTTATTGTTTTATTTAGGCCAGAAGTTGGCAGCCCTTCGGTATGTGATGGTATAAGCTTTGTTTCAGTTATTTGGGGCATGAAGGGAGGGTCTTTCCTGCCTCAGGACCTTTGCCCTTGCTGGTCTTGCTCCTGAGATGTTTCCCCTAAGATACAGCCAAGTCCAGCTTGCCTATTTCAATTCTCAGTTTGAATATCAGCTCCTCAGAGAGGCATCTCTGATCACATTATCCTGAATATATCCTTTCTCCATTCATCCTATTGTCTTTATAGCTGTTGGCATTGCATCTTTTAAAAAATCAACTTTATTGAGGTATAACTTACATACAAGACACTCATTTAAAGTGTGCAGCGTGATGAGTTTTGATAAATATGTATGTCCGTAACCAGCACGGGAATCAACGTTTCTATCACCCCCGCAGAGTTCAGTTAGATGGCTTTCTCCCTGCCCCAGGGACCCACTAGCCCACTCTCTGTCACTGTATCTCAGCTTCTCCTTTTCTAGAATTTCACGTGGAATAATTCGGCACGTGCTCTTTTGCTCAGTGTAATGCTTTTGAGATTCACGCACTCTGTTGTGCGTAGGGGTAGTTCATGCAGTTTTATGGCTGAGTTGTATTCCATCGTACGGTTGTACTTCAGGTGGTTTGTTCACTTTCTTGTTGAAGGACACCTGGGCTGTGTCCAGTTCTCAACGATCAGAATTAAAGCTACTATGAACATTCACATGCAAGTGTGTGTGTGGACATATGGACAAATATTTTCACTTCTCTTGGGTATGCCGAGCAGTAGAACTGCTGGATAATCAACTGGGATTATGTTACCTATTTGCTTGCTTTTTGTATATGGTCCATCTTCCCCACTACGTGTCATCAGGGTAGGACTTTGCTCACCACCTGATGTGAATACTGCCCAGCAAACACGTGGCATGCCCACAATGAATGAATAAGAAGCCGGCAGGGCTGATTTCCAAATGTAAGGGCTCTGAGCCAGGGATCTGCTGGATTTTGGGGTCCTCCTCCCAAGTGGCAGATTCCTGCTGTGGTTCCTGGGAGAGACTGACACTTTCTGAACCCCGCAGGGGAACAGTGTACAGAGGAGAGGAGAAATCATGACATGGTGGCTCCAGGGGTCTTAAACCCCACACGCGGAATTTCCTGACAGTCTCCTGGTGCTTTTCTGGGCTCCTGGGACCATTGGAAGGGCCCGGGTGGTATTGGGCCCATGTTTTAGGGTGGGCCTAGAATGTATCTGTGTCTCCATGTGTCCGAATCTCTCGGCAGCCACCCGTGGTTCCAGGCCCCTGGGGCGCTGTCCACCCGGGAGGCCACGCGGCCCTCCGCCGGCAGACAGCACCCGCGGCGGCCAGGGCTAGGTCTGCCCTCCCGCCTCTTTCCAGCAGGGGGCGGCAGCGCTCCACGGAGAAGCGGCGCCCCATCCACGCTCGTCTGCCGCGGGCGGAGGGCGGACTGGGACCTCGAGAGATACCGCTCGGCCTCGTGTGAGACTCCCGCAACCTCACAATACCTCCCCTAGTCCAGAAAGGGAAACTGAGGCCCAGAAAAGGGGAGGGAGGCTACTCAGATCTCCTAAATCCCAGTCCCAAATCTCCAGACGTAGTGTGGGAAAAGAGGGCGTCTCTCGGAGATAGGGTGGGAGTACTGCCGTCTAGCTGGGCCGCTCAGACGTGCTCTGAGGCAGAGGGATGGACTCGAACTCTCAATCCCCTCTAAGTCCTTCATTAGCTGCTGGGGAGTCTGTGAGCCCAGGGGTGAGGTCTGGAGGGCAAGGCTGGGGAGGCGCCCCTCTGGAGGTTGCCCAATATAAGGGAGGGGTTGAAGGGATTGAAGATGAGATGTTTACTCCTCTGTAAAATGGGTATGTAGGGAACCAGCACCTCCAGTTCTCTCCTGTCCTTTCTGCTTCACCCTTGCTCAGGCTAGAGGCTTAAGAGGTGGCTGGACCATGTCCTGGGGACTCCATCCTTGCCCTGTCCAGACAACCACTTCTAGACGAGACCACCCTGCTCACTGGACCCTGCTCACTTGGAAAATGGGA
The DNA here is from genome assembly GCF_951394435.1 of Stenella coeruleoalba. NCBI lineage: Eukaryota > Metazoa > Chordata > Mammalia > Artiodactyla > Delphinidae > Stenella > Stenella coeruleoalba. Next base: position 21,845,724 of record NC_137161.1, on the reverse strand, counting down.
TGGTGATATGACCCAAGAGTGTGTATTTTTATTACCTAAGCAGCCTGACTCAAAATGATGAATTGGGCCAATCAAGTATCTGTTCTTCCAGAAATTTATATGGGGCCCCCACAGGGCAGCAGGCTTTGTGCTGGGTCCAGGGGAGACAGCAGTAAACAGGAAAATGAGGCCCTGCCCTGGGGACCTCACCATCCTGAGCGGGGAGACAGAGTGTCCAACAAGTAAACAACAAACAAATAATTACAAATTGGGATCAGTGCTGTGAAGGAAACCAAGAAAGGGCAGAGATAAAGCATAACTGAGGGGCTTCCCTGGTGGCGCAGTGGTTAAGAATCCACCTGCCAATGCAGGGGACACGGGTTCGAGCCCTGGTCCGGGAAGATCCCATATGCCGTGGAGCAACGGAGTCCTTGAGCCACAACTACTGAAGCCCGCGTGCCACAACTACTGAAGTCCATGCACCTAGAGCCCGTGCTCCTCAACAAGAGAAGCCACCGCAATGAGAAGCCTGCGCACCGCGATGAAGAGTAGCCCTCGCTCACCGCAACTAGAGAAAGCCCGCGTGCAGCAACAAAGACCCAACACAGCCAAAAATAAACAAATAAAATAAATAAATTTTAAAAAAGAAAAAAAAAGGAATAACTGAGGAGAGGGAGGCTGCCCTTAGCTGGAACTGTCAGGGGAGGGACTCTACTGAGGCAGCATTTAAACCAGGAGCTGAAAGATGAGATGGAGCCCGTCATGCAAAGGTGAGGCAAGTGGAAAGGGTGGAATAGGGCAAGGAAAACGGTCAGATTCATATTTTTAAAAGATCCTTCTGGCTGCTGGATGGAGAATAGGCTGGGGCAGGGCATGAATGGAAGCTGGAAGACCAGAGAGGAAGCTGTTGCAATAATTCAGGGGAGAAATGCTGGTGCCTCAGGGTAGTAGCCAGGGAGGTTGTGGATCCTGGATATATTTTAAAGCAGGGGTGATGGTTCTTCTGTTAGATGAGAGGTAGGGGACAGGGAAGAATCCAAGATGATGCCTTAAAAAATTAGGTGGTTGGAAGTGCCCTTTGCTGAGATGGGGGAGGCTGTGAGGAAAGCTGGTGGCGAGAGTCACAGAAGTTAAGAACTGCTGGCAGAAACTTAGGGATCCCAGAGCGGAGTCCAGCCCTGCCTCTGCATTCCCCTGCCTTTGGGGGTGGGTTGTGGTTCTGAACTCAAGGATTAAGGCTCCTAAACTTGGTCTGGCCTTAGCATCACTCTGGAGTGTTGGGAAATATCCCTGGGCCCCAAATCTACTGACTCAGAAGCTTCCAGGTGGTGCTGATTCGGCTGGTCTGGGTCTACATGTGGGAGGCCCTGCCCCAGAGCTCAGGGTTTCTGTTCCCACTGGGACCCTGGTGACCCCTGTCTTCCTCTGCCAGGTGACTCTACCCAGGTGAGGGAAGAGGCAGTGGCAAGAGGATGGGGAGGGAGCCCTGAGAGAGACAAAGGGGCAGAGGCTTCTGGAGATTCTGAGATGCTGAGAAATGCCAGGGACAAAAAGCCACCTTTTAATTTTGACCTCGTTTCTAAATGATGCCAGCTACCAAGGAAGATATTACTCTGCTTCCTGGGAAGCGATTGGGGGAATCACCAAGAGGAACTGGCAAGCAAAACAGGATATGGAGGTTCAAGTCCTTGCACGATGTACTTGCAGAGGTTAAGGCGAGGGAGGCTGAGGCCCTGAGGGCCACTCAGGCCCCAGGCTCACTCCAAGCTAAGCCCGCCAGCTGAGGGCAGCCCAGTTCATTCTGTACTCATCCCGCTAGGGGGTCTCAAATGGTCTAAAGATCCCTTGCCTTGCTGGCCTGGGAGGTGTGGAATATTGGCTTGGGAGAGAATGGAATATTTTCTCTCCCCGACCCTCTTCATCTGGAGTCATCCCTTAGGTCTCTGGTACTTCTCCAGGGAAGCCCTTTCTCACCCCCTCCACCCCGCCCCATAACTGGGTCACATCCCCAGTTGTGAGCGCTCTCTTGGCAATCTCTTTCCACGTTCACATACACCATCTGATTTCACCCTGCAAGGCAGGCCTGCAATCTCCTTTTACGGACGAAGGCACTAAGGTTCAGAGAGTTTAAGCAGCTTGCCCAAGGTCACACAGCTAGCATATAACCTTGAACATCTGCAGCTGCAGCAGATCTGGGAAATGTTGCCCCCCAATCCTTTGTTATCGCTGAATACTACTGAGCAGCGGAAAGCTATGGATACCCAAAAGGGTCAGATGAACCATCTCAAAGGACCAAATAAATAGCCACGCGGGGCTCAGACACAAGGTAGGGATCTGACTTTAGACTCCATTCCCTCCCCGCGACAGGACCCCAGAGGCCAACCTCAGCTGAGTGGAGCCCTCCCCTTTCCCAAAGTCAGCTGTTTCTCTCGCCTGGAAATGCCTCTAAAATGTCAGTTGTGGGCCAACCTCCCTCCCTCCCCTCTACGAGTCATGTAGCAGCTCAAATATATTACACATATTAAAAGAATATATTCTCCGGCAGACCCGAAGGGGATAATGAAATATATATATATATATATTTATACACAATGGATTGGCTGAAAATGCTCTAAATATCCCTCCAGCTGTGGCAACCCTTTGAAATATGACACTCCAACAACACCTCCCCCACTGGTGGGCTGGCGGGAGACATTAAAGATTTAAAAGAAGGGAAGGAAGGAAGGAAGGAAGGAGAAGGAAAAGGAGGAAGCTGCTTTTGCCTTTGGCTGTGCAGCAGCAAACTGTGTTTAAATATTAAAACCACCCATCACCCGGCCCAGCTGTCCGCCCCTTCGGTGGCCTGGGTACACACCAAGGTCTCCCGTGGCTCCCGTGTTTGAGGGCTGTCGTGCAGATCTAACTTGCCCCACCGCCACCAACCCCGGTGATGGGGGCGGTGCTGGGAGAGCAGTGGCGGGGAGGCTCTCTTTAGATCTCAGATTCTGGGCTTGTCTAGGCTGGGCTGGGAAAAGGGGCCTGATGCGCGAGTGGGGTGGGGGGAGTCGGCAGGATCTGAGGCAGAAGATGCAGGTTTGGATCCTGACTCTGCCCGTTAGGTGCTGTGTGACCTTGATCTTGGGCTGCAATTTTTTCATCTGTATTATAAGAGATTTGGACTGGCTCATGGGACTTTAGGGGTCCATGAATATTCAGAAATTACATGCAAAACTGGGGGGGAGTGGTTTCAAGGGGCTCATCAGGCTCATTAGAGTGACTGGTCCTTCTCCGAGTGCCCAGAGCATCATTTCTATCTCAACACTGGCACTTGAGGGCTCCCCATCCAGGCGGGGCTTAATTTTCTCCGTGTCCCAGCTGCTGCGGGGAGGAGCTTTGAGATGGTCAATAATGATCAGAGCTATAGGTACCTCTTGTTCCAACAATATAACTAAAGGTGAGCCAAAGTGCTAAGACCTACCTTGCAAGGTGGTGAACTCCCTACCACCGAAGGAATTCACACAGATGCCGAATGAACTCTTTGGGGGGATGCTGTACAGGAGACTTCAGCATTTGACAGGGCCTGTCTGTGAGGTCCCTTCCACCCCCAAACGTCTGTGATTTTAATTTTCTTCGATTGAAGACTATATAGAGCTTCAACTATGACTGCAGAGGGAGAGAGAGGGAGAGAGAGGGAGAGAGCAGTTTGGGGTTTCCGCATATGTCACGAGAATGTAAGATGGCAGGAATGTGGCTTTGCCTCCTAGGTACCTCTCATGGTGCCTGCGGCATCTTGCCACCTTGAGTGACATTCCAGGGTTTAAAGATATGTACTTTACTACACCATAGCCCCTAAACTCACACCAAATATTTGATCTTCAGCTCAACTGAAAACGCAGGGATTCGTTCCATCCCTGGACTCACTGAGCAGTGGATGGCTCCAGCATGGGGTCTCCTGAAGAATTTACAGGGGGAGGGGGTTAGTTTGACTGTCCTGGGTTGGAATATTTGCTCACCTGCTAACTCTGGAACCAAATCCTCAAATAAGATGTGACTCCCCTAAATGGGATACTCCAAGTCTAAGATCAGGAGTCAAAGATTTCAGGATTCCAGAATCTAAAGTTTCTATAACTTGGAGTTTCTGGGAGTCAACATTCTTAAGACCCTTTGAGTCAAGAAATCTTTAAAGAGATCAAGATGGGCTTTTTTTTTTATGAGGAACATATATGGAAAGGTGGAGGTGCCGAGAGGGAGATACGAAATCTTTTTTTTGGTTCCCAAGGTGAACCATCTACCCACAGAAAAGAAATCTGTGAAAAGACCACATGCATCCAGACAGCACTGGGGCTCAGGTGGGGGTCTGCTAAAGGTATAAAGCTCATTGTGTGCTGGTAAACCAGCTCTTCAAAAGAAGCCTGGTTTGGAGCATTTGCCAGTTTCCATGATGGAAATATTCCCACTGTGGCCAATTCAAGTTGCCAACAGTTTAACCACCAGTTCTCAAAATTCCCAACAATTTACCAGTTGTCTCTTATGACCTAGCAAAAGCTGGCTGTAGCACATCTTGGGATGGGGTGGCTGCCCAGGCCGCTGTAGTTGCATCTGGAAGGGCTGGGGGGAGGTTGTGGCTATGAAGGCAGTTGTTCAAATAGGATGAGGGCTGAGCTGATTTCAGCATATCGGGAGTCTGATGGGAAGCCTTCCTGCTTATAAGGGAGGGAATCAGAGGCTTCTTCCTCTGGGTCAGGGAAGCATGGCAGGGACAGAGGCGGGGATTCCTAGCTGCTGGGACTTAGGAGGGCAGCTGGGACAAAGAAGGGCAGAAACTGTGCTTTCCCCCAGGGCTACCCCTCAGCTAAGGTGGGACATGTGTTTATTTGTTCAGTCAGTTTTTCACTGCAGGTTTATGCAGAGCAGGTATCAATGTGCCCATTTTACAGATGAGGAAATTAAGACCTCGAGAGACAAAGGTATTTGTTTCCAGTTGCCAAAAATTAAAATGATAGTAGGTAAAATGGATTGAGCCTGTCCTCTGAGCCAGGCCCAGGCTGAACAGCTTGACTTGTTGCTTAGGCCAGGGTCCCCAGAAGCAGACCTGGAGATCAAGATTTCTTTGCAAGAAATTTATTAAGAAATTGTTTCCAGATAAGGTGTGGGTAAGGGAGCAGCGTGATCCCATGGGGAGCTCTGCAGTGTGAGGAATGCCTCAGAGTTTGTCCTACCTGGAAGGAAATGAACTGGACTTTCATACTCCTGTACCTGTCAGTCATTGGCTATGGGCCCCTCCAGGGGTACATAGACTCAGGCACTTCAGTGCAAGGTCAGGCCTCTGAATAAGGTTTGCAAACCCATAGGAGGTGAGGTATGAACACACAGAACAGGTTAAAGGGGTTTGGGGCATCCAGTGTCCATTCCACTTGTATCAGCTCATTTATTTCTTACAACAACCCTAGGTGGTATTATTATTCCCCCCACTTTGCAGATAGGGAAAATGAAGCACAACTTGGCCAGCATCACACTGCTAGGGAGTGGCAGAGCTGGGCAGAGCCCAGGCCAAGCCAAAGCCTGTCCCCAGCTCCCTTTATTCTCTTCTGGGAGGAGAGGAAGGTGGCGGCTGGTGAGGGATGAGAAGGGTGGCCAGAGGTGGGGAAAGATGCCAGCAGCAGGGGAGAGAGAGAGCAAAAGAGAGAGAGAGAGAGCTACAAAGGAAGTACGGAGGTGGAGTTGCAGAGCTGGGGCTCACACAGGGCCTCCTTCTCCTTCCCCAAACATCCTAAACCAGTTCTCAGAGCCTCAGTCTTTTTCTCTGTAAAATGGGGTGGGTAGAGGTACCTGTTCTCTCATGGTGCTGTTGAGAGAATTAAATAAGAAAGTGCCCGTCAAGTGTTCGGTCAGGGTGGCCCACTGTGTGGACTGACAGCCACAGCTGTGCGCTCTGCCTGGCTAAGAGGCACCAGCCAGGGCGCCAGTTGAGAGCTCTGCCTCTGGCCTGGGGGTGCCAGGGCTGAGTGTATGTGTGCCAGGACTGGGCAGCATCCCTGTGGTGGGACCAGCTTGGGGCACTTTCCAGTGCATTTCATTACCCATTTCACTCCAGGGATTATTTATTTATCCCGATCTTGCAAATGGGGAAACTGAGCCTTGGAGTGGTCAAGTCACTTCTCTGTGTCACCTAGTCAGAAAGGAGCAAGTGGGATTTGATTTTGGGTCTCCTAATTCCAAGTCCTGCGTGTTTGCATACTTCTCTCTCTCTCCGAGTGTGTATACATAAAGACTTGACCATTATTCATTCATTTCTTTATCTACTTATTCCTTCATTGCATAAATGCATGAACTGACCCGGTCTCAGGGAGTGCCCAGCCTAATGGAGACGAGAGAGAAAAACATCCCACACTCACATGTCTCGTCATTGCAGCTCTGCCCAGTGCTTCCAAGGAGAGCATAAAACAGGGAGATCTGAGCAGGACCATGGCTCAGGGAGGGCTTCCTAGAGAATTGGTGTTTGAGCTGAGTAAGGGTCAGTCATTAGGCAAAGAGGAGGGGGTGAGGGGCATGTATTCCAGCACGGGAGCAGTGTATGCCAAAGCCCCAGGCCTGGAGCAGTGTGGGCCTCAGGAGGCTCGGTGAGGAGGCCGGTGAGGCTGGAGAGTGGGAGTGTGGTGAGTTGAGGAGGGCAGTGGGCCTGTCAGGGTTTGGTCTTTGCCCTAACAGCAAATGTGTGTTTGCAAATTTGTGTGAGTGTGTGTCTGGCCCAAACCCAGCAGGCTGGGGTGGCAGAGGGGCTGGAGGCCCCGAACAGAGGCCTGATGGGGCAGCCTTGGCACCCTCTGGAGCGCCCATTCACAGTAGTTAGTTTCCTGACTGAGCAGCAGGGATGGTGACTGCAGACCCCATCCTGACAGTGCCATCACCTGGGGCTGGAGGAGGCTCACAGGATCTGGGGAGGGGCCGAGCTGGAGGGAACAAGGATGGTGAGTGGAGCCGGATGGGCCTGGAGGAGGCTGGTTACACACCTAGGACAGAGCCACCTCCCTGGGCCTCTGTGTCTGTGAGATGGGCCTTGACGAGCAACCCCAAAAGGTGAAGGTGACTGGTCCCTCCCACATCTACTGGTTCAAACCCCACTTTACACCCACGGCCCAGAGAGGGCAATGACTTGATAAGTGTTGCCCAGCAAGTCAGTGACTGCTTGGAGGTCAGACCCCAGACCTCCTTTGGCCTCCTGGGCCAGGGCCTCTCAGGAATCCTGGAACATCAGCACGGGGGCTCCCATTCTCCAGATGTCACACAGCAGAATGTTTCAGCCTGAAGGGACAGGACTGGTAGACAATGCCCCTCGCATCCTGGCAGATCCACAGGCTGCCTTCAAAGCCTGAAATGACGTAGGAATCCCACCACCATCACTCCCACCCTGTCCATTCTTTAGGATTTCAGGGCCAAGAAACAGTTTTTCTACCTGCCCACCTGTCTTTCCACCATTATCAAGTCAGTCATTTGGCTGTGTGTATACTTCAAGTGTTCCTTTTAATGAATGTAGGTCTTTTCAAGAAGTGTTCTACTTTCCATCTTGGTTGTCAGGTGAGATTGGAGTCAGGGGGTTGGGTGGGAATATCTGTGGAGCCAGTTCGAGGTGTGGCAGGGATGTGCTCTGACACCAAGCCAGTTCCTTGTACTGGTCCTGAGGAGCCCCAGGCTGGGAGAAAGGAGGCACTCCAGTGAATCAGGTAATGAGAAGGAGGAGGGAGGAGTATGTAAACTGAGGCGCCAAGGCTGGGGCCACCGCAAACATCCTATTAACAAACATCTTAGTTAATATTTAACACCCTAGTTAATAGCCAATACCTTCATTAACTATTAACATCCTAGTTAAGTGCAAACACTCTGCTTAACAGAAACCTTTCTTGTTGTTGAACATCCTAGTTGACAGTGAACACCCTACTTAACAGCAAACATATTTATTAACAATTAACACCCTAGTAAACTGCAAACATGTTACTTAACAAAACCCTTGGTTGACAATGAACACGCTAGTCTGCAGTGAACACATCCTAGTTAACCGTCAACCACCATCTTTAACAGTTAACACTCAACAACAAGCACCTTAACTAACAGCTGATTCTTTGGCAGGAACTCAGCCCTGCATTCCTGCAGCAGTGCCTCACCTGCCCACTCCACACCGCGACGGGCTGCAGCCAGGCTCCACTCCAGAACCCAGGTTTACAAAGGGAAAGATAAAATAGCCCTGGAACGTGAAATGCATTATTCAGCTCCAGCCTAAACGCCCCTAGCTTCCCTCAAGGGGAGCTCGGGTTCTTCTCGAGTCAGAGATGAAAGTCCAGGCGGTGGAGGGAGAGGAGCTGGGAGTAATCTGGCGTCTCTCTCTTTCCTCTCAGCCCTCCCTTCCTCCCTGGTTCGTTGCCTCTCTGTTCGTCCCCTCTCTCCCCAGCCCTCAGTCTGTCCAGCTGGCTGAGTCTGGCTCGCTACTCTCTACCTCACCCTCCAACTGTCTCTCTCATTTCTGGCTCCTTCTCTTTGATCATCATCTTCTCTCAAACTCTCTAACTCTGTCTTTTCCCCTCTCTGTCTCTCTGTCTCTGTCTCTACCCCTTTCTCCCTCTCCTTTTGTCTCTGCTTCTCTCTCTGCCTCCCTCCCTCCCTCCCTCCCTCCCTCATCCTCCAGATTTCAGCCCCAGCATCACCTCCTTCGGAAAGCCCTCCCTGACCCACCTCCCCATTAAAAAAAAAATTTTTTTTTGGCCGCGCTCCACGGCACAGGGGATCTTATGTCCCTGACCAGGGATTGAACCCGTGCCCCCTGCACTGGAAGTGCAGAGTCTTAACCACTGGACCGCCAGGGAAGTCCCCAGGCCCAGCTTATGTCCCTGCATCACACACTTCTAGAACCGTGTTCCTTCCTTTCAGAGCCCTTACCTTTATTTCTAATGAATGATTACAAATCAGGGGGACTAGTTAATGTCTGTCTCCGTCTCCCCACCAGAGTGTAGGTTTCATGGCTGCTTCTGCCTTTGCTCACTGCTATATCCGCAGTGCCTGGTATACAGGAGGTGCTTAATAGATGTTTTTGTGTTTTGCCTTTCTTTCTGCCCCTCCTCCTCCTCTCTGCTGTATCCTGGCTGCCCACTCGCCCCAGCCTGAGGCTTCTCTTCTTGTCTTTCATTTATCCTCCCACCCCCTGGTCCCCACAGCTCCCGGTGACGCAGGGTGGGCCTTGGCTCTCAGCCTGCTGACCCAGGACCCTCACAGCCCAGAGTGGAGACCAGCGACCATATGAGGCCCCAAAATGCTAAGCTTGACCCAGCCAGCAGGTGCACATTGTACTTTTGTTGAAGGAATGAGTGACGCAAAGAGAAAGGGATTTGGCATTCCAATTCCTGCCATCCCCGCTCAGCACCATGTGACCCTGGGCAAGTCGTGACAATTCTGAGTTTTCTTCTCCATCTGTGAAGTTGACAGGGCTGGGCTGGGGGCGGGGGCGCCAAAGACATTTGATGAGAGCATGCGCTGTAAACCATAAAGTGCCTGGTTGGTGTCTGTGACCATCGGATGTTAGCACATTTTCTTCTGCTATCCGAGCACTGAGGGGATGAAAAGCCAATTTGCACCCCTCTGCCTCCAGGAGCCCAGACTGCGAGACTTGGGGTGTTGGGGCTCTTGGGTGAGGGGACCAGGGGGAGAAGGAAGTAGAAGTGTAAAACAGTTCTTTCATGTGTGAATTATTGAGCACCTACTGTGTGCCAGGCACTGGTTGAGACTCAGGCTCTGTGAGCAAACAAAGCAGAACCCTGCTCCTCGTTTCCCATGTGGTCATTCCACCTTCCATGCATTCAGCAGATGCGCACTGAGCACCTACTGTGTGCTGGGCATTGCGCAGGCGCTGGGAGAAGCCGTGAAAGAGCCGGGTATGGCCACTCCCCTCTCCCACTGTTCTGTCTATGCTCGGGGCTGGGCGTCCTTCCACACTCAGCGTTACTTTCAGTCTGCCCCTTCGAACTGTGAGGAGGGCCTTCTCCTCCCCATTTCTCAGATGAAGAAACTGAGCGTCAGGCCACCGCCCCAAGTCATGTGTGCCAGAAAGCAGAGGACGTGGATCGAGATTCACATCTGTCTGACTCTAGGGTCTTAATTCTCTGGAGACATTGTGTTCGACCTGTCGTCTCTCTCCAAGCCTTAGTTTCCCGGCCTGTACGCTGAGGAGGTGAATGGGGTGACCTTGGAGGTCATCCAGTAATGCAGGTCAGTGGAAAGAGAGCTGGGGCCAGCAGAGGTGGGGGGAGGGTGTTTCCAGGCAGCTCAGCCTCCGCGGGACTTTTGCGGCCTCAGAGTCCGGAGTTGGTTCTTATTATTGGCTCCAAATGACATTTGCATCCATTTATTTGCTGCATTTCGATTTTGCATTCAATTCCCGGGCCATTCACGGTGTCTGCCCTACCTGGGGAATGCGAAATCGAGGCAGCCAGGAGCACAGTTTGGACACACCTGGAAGCCACCGCTCCTCAGAGGGAGGAACACTTGACCGACTCCACAGCAGAAGGTGAGCTGGAGGCTGCCCTGCTCCCCGCACCTTCCCCATCCCCAGCCAGAGTCTGACTGATGCGACTCCTGCTTGGGAGCTGGACTCCTCCACTCCTCGCAGCCCAATAGGCATATCTGAGATGGGACCCTCACCAGCACCTGGGCCCTTTAGGAAAATTAGGCTCTGGTTTTCACAAAGAATTTGAAATCCTACTGGAAATATGCAGGGGCACTTGAGAAGGGAGACCAGATTTGAACCCCAGTTTGACCCCTCCAACCTCTCTTCCTCGGTCACCGTCAGTGGTGTCTTTCTAACAGTCTGACTATGCCACCCTCCTGCTCAAGACCCTCCCATGGCTCCCCCTTGCCCTCAGGCTTGCTTACAAGTTCCTGGCCTTTCAAGCCCCGTCCACATCAGCCTCCTTTCTCAGCACTTCCTGCCACACACCCTAAGCTCCGTATCTCCCAGCAGCTCATACTTCCCAATGTCCACACGTGTGCATGGGCTGTTCCCTCTGTCCAGACCATTTGCCTCCACCTCGTCCTCTAGGCAAACTCTTAGCGCCCCATAAATCGTGAGAACATCAGCTAGCCTTCTGTACCAAGCGTTATACTTAGCACCTTTCATGCCTCACTCACCTGGCCCTCACAGCCCCCCAAGAAGGATTCTCAATACCAGTTCTCCAGAATTCAATGGAGAGGCTCAGAGAAGCCAAGCAAATTGCCCAAGGTCACACAGCAGGATACCAGTGCAGGCAGCCCAACTCCAGAGCCCATGCTCCCAACCTCAGAGGCTCAGAACCGAGCTCAGAGACCGCCTCCTCAGAGCACACCCTCGACTATTCACACCCATTCCCTTCCCAGCAGACGGACCCCCTTCCTTGTCTCCGACACCTATGTAGCCAGGAAGTCTTTGATTATTGCACTTCTGCACTGGGGTGTTTGCTCTTAATTTTTTGCATATCTGGCTCTCTCACGAGAGGCCAAGGCTTACCTAGGGCAGTGGCGTGGGTCCCCCGTGTTGGGCGTGGGGCTTGGCACGAAGGGTAAATAGAAGTTAGGACTATTCTCACCAGGTACCCTGCAGAGATGATGGAAAGAACAGATGTCCTAAGGGCTGTAAATAGACCTCGTGTGGCTTCTGGGGGAAGAAGTGGGAGGGGGTTTTTATACAGAGAGGTGACATGAATCGCCCAAGGCCACCCAGCAGTGATCCGTAATGTCTTCCCTCTGCAAAGACAATGCAGGGGTATCGTGTCCTGAATGATCTCTTAAAATGCATGCTGTCAGCTGGTTCAGTAGCACTCCAACCTCCCGAACCCCAGCCTTGGGGAGTTTGGGGGAGAAGGAGGGTGCCGCTGGGGTAGGGGGCTCTGATGGAGGCCATACATCACAGCGACAGCTAAGACAGAGAGACCGGGAGTGATTTTTCTTCATGGTTTGCAGACAAATGAGGTGGACAGAAAATGGATGGCAACCTTTGGCAGTGAGACGCCTGGGGCCGGGGGAGCCGGCCATGACTGCCCAAACAGAGGGGAACACATTCCCAGGCGATCTCCGACTCCCATTGCAGGCTGCTCTCCCTCTCTAAGGATCAGAGGCAGTCTGGAGTGGGGAAGGAGTCATGACAGGGGAGGGGCAGCAGGGTGTGTGTGAGATGGCCTGGGTCTGCGCTGCTGGCTGCGCGACCAGGGCAAATCAATTCCTGTCTGGGCCTCAGTTCCCCCTCTGGCCCAGTGAATGGACCAAGGATTCTACAAGTGAAGGCCATACAGCTTTGACTGGTGGGCGTCTCTGTACCCTGCCTCTTCAAGGCCTGGCAGAATCTAGGGCCAAGAAGATCAGGGGCTTCCCTACCAAACCTCTTTATTCCTTAGCTGCCAGAGCAGGGCTAGAGAGTCAGGAAAATGGACACAATCCTTGCAGAGGTCTCAGGAGCCCCAGTGCTAGACTTTCCCTACTTCCAAATTGTCCTTGAACCGTGAGGTTTGGGAAGCTTGGAATCTTAGAACCTGGGACACATTTTCCTAGAAATCCAGATTCCTCAATGCCAAGTGCAATCAATGGGTGTCATTCTCCACTCCCAGCAAGTATACAAGGAATGTTGCTTCCTTCGCTTTTCCATAGTGCAAGGTCATTTCCATCTGGGGGCCCTGATCTGCCATGGTGAGAGAAACTCAGGGTCTTGGGGGGGGGTCCCTTTTTCATGGGGCTGGAAGACATTTTGGGGACGACATGCATTGTTGGGGAGGACAATTGACCCTCAGTTGTTGTCTGCCATCAAGACGTGCTGCCCTCCTCTCTCTGTTGCTGGCCACCCTGGGTTCTTGCGGTCCAGAGGCCCCTCTGGGTCTGGGGAGTCTCCCTGATACTCCTGCACCATGCCAGGCCCAGGGGCCTCTGTGAGGCCATCTCAGGCCTGAGCACCCAGACTTCTCTGGGGTTCAGCCTGGAATAGGGCACAGGTCACCCCTGCTCTCAGGTCCTCCAGACCTGGCTGCAGGTCTGTAATCACCCTCAGCCCTGGAACCAGGATGGGACTCCTTTCTTGGGGGCCTGCAGCTTTCAAGGCTCTTTCTGATTCCTCTCCCAAAACCCAGCCAAAGGGACGGTGTTGGGGTCTCAGGGGTGACTGAGAGCCTGGTCACTCCCCAGGCCATTGGCCCCTCTTCCCCCTCTGCTGTCTCTGCCCCCAAGCACTCCTCTTCCCCTCGTAGTTGCGGCTTTGCAGACTCAAGACCAGGAGGATACCAGCTGAAATAAGAAAATGCATTCATATTTCAAAAGCATCATTCGACTACACAGAAATATTAGAATGGCATAATTTGGGGATCTTGGGATCTTGGAATCTCAAAAACCAGGATTACTTAATTCCCGTCCACAGGAGGATGGATAAATAAAGTGTGGCAAATTAGTATAAACTGAATTTACCAGTTATCGGTAATGAACTTCAGCCATAGGTCTTGGCATGGATAAATCTCAAAGCTATAATGGTGAGTGAAAAAAAAATAAAAAGCAAGTCGCAGAAGACTATGTATGATTTAATACCATTTAGTAAGTATCAAGACCTCACCAACAGTGGATATGTTCATAAGCAGTTAAAACACAACACAGGGACTTCCCTGGTGGCGCAGTGGTTGAGAGTCCGCCTGCCGATGCAGGGGACACGGGTTCGTGCCCCGGTCCGGGAAGATCCCACATGCCGCGGAGCGGCTGGGCCTGTGAGCCATGGCCGCTGAGCCTGCGCATCCGGAGCCTGTGCTCCGCAACGGGCGAGGCCACAACAGTGAGAGGCCCGCCTACCGCAAAAAAAACAAAAACAAAAACAAAAAAAACACAACACAGATGGATTCCCTGAGAGTGTTTCCTTGGGCTGGGGAGAAAGAGAAAGGGATTGGGAGCTTCCCTGGTGGAACAGTGGTTGAGAATCTGCCTGCTAATGCAGGGGACACGGGTTCGAGCCCTGGTCTGGGAGGATCGCCCATGCCGCGGGGCAACTAGGCCCGTGAGCCACAACTACTGAGCCTGTGCGTCTGGAGCTTGTGCTCCGCAGCAAGAGAGGCCGCGATAGTGAGAGGCCCGCGCACCGCCATGAAGAGTGGCCCACGCTTGCCACAACTAGAGAAAGCCCTCGCACAGAAACGAAGACCGAACACAGCAAAAATAAATAAATTAATTAATAAACTCCTAGCCCCAACATCTTCTTAAAAAAAAAAAAACAGAGAAAGGGATTGAATTGGGGAGGGGTATATACAGGGGTCTTCAATTGTAGCTGTAACACTTTATTTCCTTTAAAAGGTCATAACTAATAAATTGTGTATTTTTATATATATATATATATATATATATATATATATAGAAACGTACATGCTTGTGTAAGTTGTTTATAAAGGTACTTTTAGAGTGGCATGCTCTCTGCACCCTTCTTTCACTTACTACTGTATTGCTAAGCTTCATATTTATTGTTGCTTGTTGCTACTGTTCACTCATTTTGACTGCTGGATAGCATTCCACGTGTGAGGATACCAGAGGATGTGGACCCCCAAGAATTCTCAGACACTGCTGGTGGAGTGCAAATTGATACAACTACTTTGGAAAAACAGTTTGGCGGTATCTCATGAAGCTGAATTTTCAGCATTTCCACTTCTAGGTATACACCTAAGAGAAACTCTTGCACGCACACAGCAGGAAACATGACAAGAACACTCATAATCATACTGCCCACAATAGCAAGAAACCTGGAAACAAATCCAAATACTCATCAACCTGACAGTGGCTGAAGGCATTCATCTGCTGACAAAATTCGTTTGAAAAAATAAGAGGGAAGAACTGAAGCAAGTCATTCTGATACAAGTTAAAACTGGGTAGTGGGGCAGAACACTCTATGACATAAATCACAGCAAGATCCTTTTTGACCCACCTCCTAGAGAAATGGAAATAAAAACAAAAATAAACAAATGGGACCTAATGAAACTTAAAAGCTTTTGCACAGCAAGGGAAACCATAAACAAGACGAAAAGACAACTCTCAGAATGGGAGAAAATATTTGCAAATGAAGCAACTGACAAATGATTAATCTCCAAAATATATAAACAGCTCATGCAGCTCGATATCAAAAAAACAAACAACCCAATCCAAAAATGGGCAGAAGACCTAAATAGACATTTCTCCAAAGAAGATACACAGATTGCCAACAAACACATGAAGGGATGCTCAACATCACTAATCATTAGAGAAATGCAAATCAAAAGTACAATGAGGTATCACCTCACACCAGTCAGAATGGCCATCATCAAAAAATCTAGAAACAATAAATGCTGGAGAGGGTGTGGAGAAAAGGGAACCCTCTTGCACTGTTGGTGGGAATGTGAATTGATACAGTCACTATGGAGAACAGTATGGAAGTTCCTTAAAAAACTAAAAATAGAATTACCATACAGCCCAGCAATCCCACTACTGGGCATATACCCTGAGAAAGCCATAATTCAAAAAGAGTCATGTAGCACAATGTTCACTGCAGCTCTATTTACAATAGCCAGGACATGGAAGCAACCTAAGTGTCCATCGACAGATGAATGGATAAAGAAGATGTGACACATACATACAATGGAATATTACTCAGCCATAAAAAGAAACGAAATTGAGTTATTTGTAGTGAGGTGGATGGACCTAGAGTCTGTCATACAGAGTGAAGTAAGTCAGAAAGAGAAAAACAAATATCGTATGCTAACACATATATATGGAATCTAAAAAAAAAAAAAAGAAAAGAAAAAGAGTTCTGAAGAACCTAGGGGCAGGACAGGAATAAAGATGGAGACGTAGAGAATGGACTTGAGGACACGGGGAGGGGGAAGGGTAAGCTGGGACGAAGTGAGAGAGTGGCATGGACATTACACTTCCAAATGTAAAATAGATAACTAGTGGGAAGCAGCCGCATAGCACAGGGAGATCAGCTCGATGCTTTGTGACCATCTAGAGGGGTGGGATAGGGAGGGTGGGAGGGAGATGCAAGAGGGAGGGGATATGGGGATATATGTATACATATAGCTGATTCACTTTGTTATACAGCAGAAACTAACACAACGTTGTAAAACAATTATACTCCAACAAAGATGTTAAAAAAAAAAACTGGGTAGTGAGTACATTGATCTTCATTATATTAGTCTTTAGATATTTGAAATAATTCATAATAAAAAGAAAAAAAATTTTTTTTTTGGGCTGTGTTGGGTCTTCGTTGTTGCGCATGGGCTTTCTCTAGTTGCGATGAGCAGGGGCTACTCTTTGTTGCGGTGCGCGGGCCTCTTATTGCAGTGGCTTCTCTTGTTGCGGAGCACAGGCTCTAGGTGTGCAGGCTTCTTTAGTTGCAGCACATGGGCTAGGTAGTTGTGGCATGCGGGCCCTAGAACACGTGGGCTTCTGTAGTTGTGGCATGCGGGATCAGTAGTTGTGGCTCGCAGGCTCAGTAGTTGTGGCCTACGGGCTTAGTTGCTCCGTGGCATGTGGGATCTTCCCGGACAAGAGATCGAACCTGTGTCCCCTGCATTGGCAGGCGGATTCTTAACCACTGTGCCACCAGGGAAGTCTGAAGAAATTGTATTTTTAAACATCCGGAATTGCAGTATCCTGGGTTTAGGAGACCTGTAATCTTTGGTGTCAGCAGGGATTCGAGATGATCTAGTGTGTCTGTAACACCCGGGGTCTCACCCAGCTAGCGTCCAGCCTCTGTCTATGTGCTCCCTGCAGTGGAGTGGCCTGGAACTGAAGATGAGATGAACTCTGGGGGTGGATGAGGTCAAGAAACAAACATAATCCTCATCTGTAGAAATTGCTCACAGGGAAGAGAGGTGACCTAGGGTGATACAGGAGGAGTTGATAACACATCAGGGGGACCAAGGAGGGGCCCCCAGCGACTGTTAAAGCTGTGCCCCAGAGATGGGCTGCTGGGAAAACCAGGTTGGGGTCTGCATGGCTGGAAAGGGGTGTTCCAGAGCAGAATGTGGTGTACAGGTCCAGCCTGACAGAGGGGAGGCTGGTAGGCCCTGGGCATCAGGCCTGGAATACCATACCTCCCTCATGCCCTCCCTTCTAGAACACTCTTCTTTCACCAAGTCCCCTTATGGCTTACAGTCCAGTCCTCCAGCTCCTCTTTAACTTCAGCAGCATGTTCCAGGATGCATGTGTGCCTGAACACATGGACCATGTACCCACATATGTATATGCCTGGGTCTGTGTACACATGGGGTGCCCAGGGGTAATTAGCTGTGGACATGTGTAGCTCCCCCTGGACCAAGTCCAGGCCACATCATCACTGTTGCCGGATGACTCCCAGCCTCTTCCTGGCTTCTCTGCCTCCCATCTCATCCTCTCCATGCTCCACATTGAACCAAGAGTGGGGGAGATCTTTCTGAAGCACAAAACTGACCCTCTCACTCCCCCGTGTGGATGAACAAATATGTGTCACAGACAGATTAATATGCTTACACACACGGGTGCCTGCATTAATGTGTGTGCACATGTACATGTGTGTAAATACCATTTTTTGCTTTTATATATATTAATTTTTTGATTGGCTAATACCTGAACATGGTAAAAACCTCATACAGTGCAAAAGTTACATAGGAAAAGTCAGTGTCCTAGTGGCTGACGTCTGGAATGGTGCAGGAAAGACTTCCAAAAATCTAATCCTACATAAAAGCAATGAGAACGCTGGAAAAACTCTCAAATACACCTGTTTTGAATGTTGGAAATTAACTAAAGACATACAACAAGAAAAATGACCGAATTTTGGTAAGAACAGTGAGTTTTATGATGTTTTAATTTGCTTTAATCCCATCCCCTCTCCCCAGCTCCATAGTAGCCTTGAAAACCAACAGCCTTGCAACCATAGTAACTGTGTAATCCAGCAGCCTAGCAGCCACTAGAGAGGACAGAGCAGGTTTGGAGGTCCCCAAAAGCTCCATTCCCAGAGAACTGTCATTGTTTGACCTGTCTGGCAGGTTGCTCAAAAGCTTCATTTCTTTATTTGTCCTGAATTAGAGCCCTCTCTATGCAGAAGTTCTACCTCCAAGGGCTTTTGTGACAACAATCAGAGGCAATTGTTTAACGTCACAGCTGTCTGAGGCAGCATTACCTCAGTTAGAGCTAAGAAAAGACTAAGCAAAAATCTTAAAAGAAAATTGAGGGAATGAGTGAGGGACTTTGAAAATTTCTAACATATTCCTGAGAATCTAGAAGTCCACGTGCATGTGTATGCCTAGGAAAGATGTGAGAAGGCCATAGTCTTTTACCTGTGGCTGACCTGAGGCTCTGTGTAAGCAGGAATGAAGACAGAGTTTTAAATTCCCCAACACATACACACAGCCCCGTGGCAAAGACTGTGAGACTTATTGGTTCACAGCATTTAAGAAAGCCTTAAATGTCCAATCATTAGCTGACCACTAAATTAACTGAGCAGAGACATCAATGACCACACATGACAAAGAATACAGGCTTTACAGAAGTAGTCGAGGAATGTCACTAAGCAAAGAAACAGCAGCAGTGACTACAGCAAACAGCAACAACAACAAATCCTGCAGAGGGGAACTGACTTTCAGAATTCTCTATCCAGCAAAACTACCCTTCAAAAAGGAAGGGGGAATATTTCCAGATTTTTTTGTTAATTAAAGAATGTGTCACTAGTTAACCTGTTTTATAAGAATTATTAAAGGGAGTCCTTTAGGCTGAAATGAAAGGACACTAGATAGTAATTCACGTCTGCATGAAGAAACAAAGAGTGTAGAAATAAAGAGCAAAGGTAAGTATATAGGCAAATATATGACAGTGTACACGTAATTTTGTTTGTAACATTGTTTCTTCTCCTACCTGATTTAAAAGACAACTGCATAGGGCTCCCCTGGTGGCGCAGTGGTTGAGAGTCCACCTGCCGATGCAGGGGATGCGGGTTCGTGCCCTGGTCCGGGAAGATCTCACATGCCGCGGAGCGACTGGGCCCGTGAGCCATGGCCGCTGAGCCTGCACGTCCGGAGCCTGTGCTCCGCAACGGGAGAGGCCACAACAGTGAGAGGCCCGAGTACCGCAAAAAAAAAACAAAAAACAAAAAAAAACACGTTAAACATGAAGTTACCATATGGCCCAGCAATTCCACTCTTAGGTGGATATCCAAGACAAATAAAAATGTATATTCAGGGCTTCCCTGGTGGCACAGTGGTTGAGAGTCTGCCTGCCAATACAGGGGACACGGGTTCGTGACCCGGTCCAGGAAGATCCCACACGCCGCAGAGCAGCTGGGCCCGTGAGCCATGGCCACTGAGCCTGAGCGTCTGGAGCCTGTGCTAGGCAATGGGAGAGGCCACAACAGTGAGAGGCCTGCGTACTGCAAAAAAACAAAACAAAACTGTATATTCACACCAAAACTTGTTCATGCATGTTTATAGCGACCTTATCCATAACAGCAAAAGGTGGAAACAACACAAATATCCATCAACTGATGAATGGTTGAACAAAATGTGGTATATCCATACAATGGAATATTATTAAGTCAGGAAAAGCAATGAAGTACTGATAGATATTATGACATGGATGAACCTTAAAAACATTATGCTAAAGGTAAGAAGCCAGACACAAAAGGCTACGTATTATTATTTTATTTATACAAAAAATCCAGAATAGGCAAGTTCATGGAGACAAAAAGTAGATGACTGGTAACCTGGGATTGGGAGCAGGAGGGAATGGAGAGTGGCTGCTAATTTGTATGAGGTTTCTTTTGGGGGTGATGAAAATGTTCTAGGATTAGACAGTAGTGATGGTTGCACAACTTTGTGAATACACTAAAAACACTGGATGTATAATTTTAAAGGATGAATTTTCTGGCAAGTGAATTATATCTCAGTACAGCTGTTATAAAATAAAATTTAATATCCTTCCCATGCTGTTTCCCCGGTTTCTTGTGTATTCTTCCAGAGATAGTCTAGGCACATGGCAGTACATATGTGGATACCATATTTCATTAAATCTAAGACTCTATCAATGATAATATGTACCATCATTTTACATACTAAAAAAAAAAAAACGATAAAACAAATCAGGGAATTCCCTGGCGGTCCAGTGGTTAGGACTCCGTGCTTTCACTGCCGAGAAAAAAATCACCGCTTATTATAATTGTAAGGCGTATGCCAGTTTCAGGGGTGTTAGCATGTTTAAAATGTGCCTCTTAGAACAAATGCAGGTAGTATAGCTTTCTATGTACTTTTATCCCTCCGCCTTTTTACTTGTTTTTGACAGCATATGTGTTGTCGTGTACCTTGTGTGTAGTGGACACTTTCAGTGCCGTACTCACATTCCTGGACTACCTTGTAGGTCTCCCGTGGACAGCTCTCGCTTACGCTTATGGCTTTCTGTGTCTCCATCTAAGGGCGTGTACTCAGCCTAGAAATGCAAGAGAGTTAACGCCCAGGGGCAACACTCAGCCAATGAGGGACAGGGGTTTCAGGGAAACCCTCCAACTTCCATGCACAATTCCAGAGTGTGCTCCAGAGTGTGTCCAACTCAGCAGGACTGAGCCCCAGGGACCTCCATTGGCAAATCATTCATTAACACATCTTCCTTGTCTCCTGTCTTCCGCACTATGCTTCCTGGGATCCCAAATCAACGACTTGCATCCAAATCTCTGTCTTAGAGTCTTTTTTGGAGAGAACCCAGATTTAGACTCTGAGTGTACATGTGTGGATGTGGTGCACACGTGTTCGTGTTCGTTGAGTGTGTAGGAATCCAGGCATGAATGCGTATGTGTGCACCTATGGCAGCTTTTCCGTTCGAGATCAGGTGTGAATGTGTACATGTACGTACTCATGTTTGCGCACAGGCATGTGCCGGCGAGGTCGAAGGAGCCTGAGAAAGGCCCCCAGGGGCTCTCTGGTGATTTAGAGCCTCTTGTCGGGTGGCAGTGGGGAGCTGGCCACGGTGTGCACTGGAATAGCAGACTGTATCCCACCTCTCTCTCCCTCTGCAGCCGCCTGTCTAGAGACAGCCTCATCAGGCTAGTCTCAGATGTGTGCTCTCTCTGATGGGAGACAGCTGGAGCGGCTGTCAGGGGCCTCGCTGGCGACAGCCAACAGTCCACCCGGCACCTGTCGGCAGCACCTAATCACTGTCCTGGTGACAGCTGCCGGGAGGGAGTGGAAAGGTGATATGGGGCAGCTATTCTTGGGGTCTGGGTGCTCTTCACTGTTCCTTGACCCCTCCGCATGGAAGGGTGAGTTTCAGTTCCTGTACATCTTCCGGAATCACAGACCCCCTCCCACTCCACCACCAAAGGACTGACCTCACCAGCTTTGACACTGGCCTCCGCCATCCACGGTCTCCACTCCTGCTCTTTTTGGAAGACAGCGTTAATGTTATGCCTCCCTGTGTTTCCCTCTCCATCTGCCCCCAAGGCTTTGGCTTCCCTCTTCTGCCTGGTGAATTCACCCTTTCCAGGGCCAGCTCACAATCTTCTTTTTCAGACAGCCTGTCCTGCTTCACCCAGGCCGATGCTTCCTCCCCAGACCCCCACCCCCAGCTCTTTGCTCATTTCTCTGCCGTTATACATATTAGTTGCCAGGAAGGACAAGGTGGACACCTGCCTCTGACTCCCAATCCCAATGTTTGAGGCTCGAGGAGGGAGACCAGGTGGGCTCAGGTGCCCTTAGTCCAAAAGAACAAGGGCCAGAGGCAAGGCAGCGTCTGAACCCCAGGAAGGCAACTCTGTTGGTGTTAAAATGATACCACCAGCTGGTGGGGAGGAGAAGGTGTAGAGGGCATAGAGAAGGACCCAGAGCCCTCCTGCCTCTCAAGAGTAGGGGCTGCAGACCACAGAGCACGGTGTCAGGGTCCCAGGAAAGAGGCATAGAGGTCAGGACAGGGCTGTAGTCCGGCAAAAACTGGAGGGAAAACCTCATGCTTCTAATCGAGCCCACCAATCGTGAAGTAGACTGGAGCCCCCTGGGCCTGGGTTCAAATCCCATCTCTTCCATTTATCAGCTGTGTGACCTTAGGTAAGTGGCTTCACCTCTCTGAGCCTTGGTTGACACCATTATAACATGAAGATAACAGTACTCAGTATAAGGAGATGATGTTGGGGAGGCCCCCACATAGAGATGGGCACATAGCAAGCACGGGTATCTACCTTGGGGAAAGAAAACCACAGCTCTGCCTACGAGGGTTGCCCGAGAAAAGTTAGGGAGATAGTGCCGGCTCTAGCTCCCTATTGTTGGTGGGCAAGGGCTCCAGGCAGCCCTCAGGCTGCACTTGACCCCTCAATCCTTCACTTCTTAACTGTATGTATGACCTCTCTACACCTCAGTTTCCTGTCCAATAAACTGGAGATACTAACAGAAGACAAACAAATGGAGGTTGGTTGTAAGAATGAATTGCTATTAGTTGCTATAGGAGTGAATTACTTGTTAATTGCTATGAATGTTAAAAATTAATGGCTGTAAGAATTCATTGCTCTAAAGTACCCATCACAGTGCCTGACACGTAGTGAGCGCTCAGTACTTATTAGCTATAATTATTGTCATTACTGAGTCAACATTTGAGTGCCTGCTCTGTGGCAAACTTCATGCCAGGTACCAAGGGTCTTGGGAGAGAGTGCAGAGCTGGACATGATTTAGTCCCTGAGCACTCAGTCCACTTGGGAGATGGCAAATATGGAGGCATCCAAATGACCCATGGAAAGTACAAAACATTACAAGAGAGAGTCAGAAAAAGGTGAGGCGTGGGAGGGCTTCCTGGAGGAGAAGGACTTTGACTGGACTGGTGCTTTGATGACTGCAAATGCAACAACAATGTAATTAATGTTTATCAAGCGGTTACTATGTGCCAGTAGTATTGTGTTTTACCTGCATTATGTTATTTAAAGCTCATAATAGTGGTAATTAGTTAGGACTATTGTACCCATTTCATGGATGAAGAAACTGAGGCTTAGAGAGATTATGATACCTGTCAAGGTCACTCAAGCCTGAATTTGAATTCTCAATTACTTGAGCTCTGAAGCCCCGCACTCCTCTGCACTCCAGGTAGACGGATGTAAAGTTGCAGAATTAGAAAAAGGCTGGGTGCAAACATTAATTGCACACCTGTTCTGGAGGTATGCCAGACCCTGGGCTAAGCACTTGGCCTACTTGGTCACATGCAATCCTTATAACAAGCTATATGAGGTAGACAACATTTTATCTCTATTTTGCTGATGTGGCAATTGAGGCTCGAAGTAGTTGAGCATTTTGCACAAGATCAGACTAGAAAGTGGTAGCACCGGCATCTGAGTCTAGGTCGTCCAAATCCCAAACCCATGTTACTTCTCTGAATAACACAGAAACCAGTCATGTGCCCTGGGAACAGAGAAATGATTGTCTAGTGTGTCTAAAGATTTGGGTCCTTAAAGGGAACAAGGCATGGAGCAGTTGGGGCTGGATGGTGGAGGGCTAGATGCCCGTTCATACAGTAGGCAATGGGGAGCCACTGAAGATTGTAGAGTAGGGGCATGACAGGGCCAGAGCTGCGTCTTCCAAAGATAAATCTCACTGCAGCACCTAAGATGGATTGGAGGGTGAGAGAGGCAGTGGGAGCCCCATCAGGAGACAGCACCAGGTGATGCTGACATTAGATGACAAGTGATATGGACAAAGTGGCCTTCTGCTGGGGAAGGAAAACAGAGAGCTCAGAGATGAGGAACAGCCAGGGGCACAGCCATTAGCCTTATCAAAAAGCTGATTGCTCTTAGCAAAGTATTTAATACAATTTCCTGCTACTAGGGCCCAAACCTGGGCTAGCAATATTATTAATTCTAAAGATAATCATTAAGCTGGGCAGATGGTATTTTAATATATGGCAACAGGTGAGCTATTGTCACTTTTCCCCTTCTATCTTGATTGTGGGTCACCCAATTAGAGCTGGCTTCAAATGCCCCTTCCTGGAGGTAGTGAGATAAGGTTTAATGTCCTCAAACAAGAGCTATTGGCTGTGACAAGAGGTCCATAAATATTAATAAATCTATAATTAGTCCTGTGAAAAGGGGGTCAATCCAGGTGAAGTTTCCACCCATTAATACTAGAAATCACTTTTGCAAAGTTGCTGGGAAAGCAAGCCTTTTATGTTCCAAATGCCAGACTGTTCTTTGTTCTAAGAGGATGCAGTTCTGTTGAATCTACCAGATTCTGATTCACATCTTATTCTGAGAAAGTACCCCAGGGGTGGTGAGAATACCTGGAGGGCTCAGCAGGGAAGAAAGGCTTTCCAGAGGCAGTGAAAGGAGATGGTTGGGGTCCCCATGATCTTGTCTTTGCTTATTTTAATTTTTTTTTTTTTTTTTTGCGGTATGCGGGCCTCTCACTGTTGTGACCTCTCCCGCTGCGGAGCACAGGCTCCAGACGCGCAGGCTCAGCGGCCATGGCTCACGGGCCCAGCTGCTCCGCAGCATGTGGCATCTTCCCGGACCGGGGCACGAACCCGTGTCCCCTGCATCGGCAGGCGGACTCTCAACCACTGCGCCACCAGGGATGCCCAATGTTTAACTTATATTGTTTTAAGTTGTGTTTCAGAATCTCGATGAAGAAAAGACTTCTTATTTTCCATATAAAATTCGTGTGGGATAGTGGGGCTAAATGAAGGGGACTTGTAGAGCTGTAAGGTGCCCAGAGATATGAATATGTTACTTTTCTTTCTTTCTTTCTTTCTTTTTTGGCTGCGCCGCGTGTGGGATCTTAGTTCCCAGACCAGGGATCGAACCCGTTCCCCCTGCAGTGGAAGTGCAGAGTCTTAACCACTGGACCGCCAGGGAAGTCCAATATGTTACTTTTCTATTTAAAAATTTTTATTGAGGTCTAACATACACCCAGTAAAATATACAGGTCGTGAAGTGTACAGCTCAATGACTTTTACATATGTATACCACCACTTGGATTGAGATAATGTTTCCATTCCTCCAGCAGCCTCCCTTGTGGTCGGCCGTAACCATGTTTCTGACGTCTAGTATCAACGATGCAGTTTGCTTGTTCTTGAACACATGTTGGAATGGAATCATAGAGCCTGGCACAAAGGTGGTGCCTTCAGATGTTGTTGACTAAATGGATGATAACAGCATTTCTCAAGCATTCACCGTGTACCAATTCTCCATAATTTTCTAGACATCTTGCTTTACGCTCACAACTGTCTTCTGTGGTATTATTTTGATTTCCATATAACAGATCTGCTCTTTTATTTCTGTCACTATTTATTTGCTATCCAGTGTCTAGGGTGTGCGAGACAGTCAAGATACCGGCTCCCTTTCGCGAAGCTTACAATCTAGTGGATGGGGAAACTGAGGCTGGTGGAGGCCGAGCGGAGTGCGGCATGGGGAGGTGGGTGGGATTGGTAGGAGGAGGCCCTCCAGCCTCCATCTAGGGGGAGTCCAAATAGTGATGAGAGAGGTCACCCGAGCTCTGAGGTGGGCTCGGAGGGGAAGGGGACTCTGCAGTTTCTTCCCTGGGAGCCCCGACCGGTTTCAGCCAGTTCAGGGCAAGCGGGCTGCTCCAGCCTGGCCCTCTCCCCTCGCTCTTCCCCCTCCTTTTCTTCCCTCCGCTGCCTCCGGCGCAGTGATTGACGCGGTAATTGGCGAGCTTAGTCTCGGGGCTAATTGAGGTCGGGCTGCAAATTGCTGCATCGGTGGGCGCGGGGGATACGCGCTCTCCCTCCCCCTGCAGCGCGGGGTGTGGAGCCGGGGCGGGAGCCGGGGGTGGGGCGGGGGGGGGGGCGAGCGACCGCCCCCGTCCTTTCCTGGTGGAGGGGGGACGCTGAGGGGGCCCTCCGATTCCGACGGGATGGGACACTCCAGGCGGGGTGGGGGGTAGTGGGGGACAGGGGGCCCCCCCCAACCCAGGTTGAATCCCCTCCCTGGTGCCTGAGCTCCTGGGGAGGGAGGGAGCAGGGGAAATAGCCCAGAATCTATCCTTGCCTCTTCCAGCAGCTGGCGGCCAGTGCCGAATGCTTTCTCCTCTTCTAGCCCCAATCTCATTCATCTACTCAACCCATTCATTCATTCCCTCATTCACTTAACACATTTATTGAGCACCTGATGTGTTTCAGGCACAGGAGATGAAGTTGAAATCAGACAGACACGGTTCCCTCCTCTGGAAGCTAAACGCCAGTGGGGAGACAAACCAACCAACCAGTATTTATTATTACAAACAGAGGTGCTGGGAGAGACATATTCTGCAGGACAGCATTCCTAATGGGGTGGTCAAGGGGGGCCTCTCTGTGGAACGGACGTTACAACTGAGGTCTGAGGGATGAGAACACAGTGGGAGTGGGGTGTGTGTGTGCGCGCGCGTTTGTGCATGTGTGTGAAGGGGTCAAGGGAAGACCACCTCTCCAGGAGAGGGGGGCAGGAAAGGCCTGATGAACAGTGGTCCAGTATTGCGCATGACCCTGCAGCTTGCTTGTTTGGACTCAGATGTCCCAGAGCTGGAGCCATGTTGATACAGAACCCACCAATGCAGAGGTGATTTCGCATCTGCTGCCCAGTGGAACTCGGCTAGTTTGGGGAGGGGCAAGAAAGCTGACAGGGCTGGAGGCTCAGTGCAGACAGCTGGCATGGGGAAGGAAGGGTAAGCCATGTAAGGGGAAATATTTATCTAGCCTTGCAGATACGCCCCAACACTTACCAGCCTGAAGGAGTCAGGGAGAGGGTATGGACTGAGAGACAACGGGTGGCCCAAGTCCTCGTCTCAAATCAAACTCAGTGTGAAACTTTGGGGAGGTCCTTTACCCTTTCCCATCTGTAAAATGGCTGTATGTGTGAAAACAAGACAAGATCAGAGGTTTTCTAATGGGTTTTTCTTCTAAATCCGTTTTCTGAGATTCTGAATTTGTCTTTTTGGCATCCATTAGTCACAGGGCCAAACTATGGCCAAAGTTGTTTACAGCTCCTCTGGGATCCAGAGCCCATACTCTGAACTACCTCCTTTAGCTAGCCCTCACACAACAAGCCAGTATTTCCCCTGCCCTAAATCCACCCAGGGCCAAGTACCAGACAGCTAGGGACAGCCCCTATGCCCCAAAGCCCACTGGAATTATTCAAAGTAACCAGTCATAAGCCGTCTTCTCTGGCCACCTGCCCTTCCCGTAGAAGGCCCAGTAAAGGCTGTGGCCTCTGTCTTCCCCTAGCTCCCGCCTCCTGACCAAACCTGGCCCTTCCTCGTGTAGCCCCGTGTGGTGTGGTACAGCAGCCCCCAGCCTTTTTGGCACCAGGGACCAGTTTCGTGGAAGACAATTTTTCCACGGACGGGGGCAGGGGATGCGGTGGGGTGAGATGTTTCAGGTGGTGATGCGAGCGCTGGGGAGCGCTGGGGAGCTTCACTTGCTCACCCGCCGCTCACCTCCTGCTGTGTGGCCGGCTTCCTAACAGGCCACAGACCGGTACCCTCCGCGGCCCAGGGGTTGGGGACCCCTGGTGTGGTGTGCTCCCTTCTCCCGGGAATTGTAAGTAATAAATTCTTCTTTCAATGACATGCCGTCCCTCAGTCATCTTTATAAATTAAGACCTGGACACAAGTCAGTCCCTCAGAGTCAGGTGGTTATGTGAAGTCCCTTGAGGGGCTTGGCAGGAGGACGATGGTGAGGAGGGGGCCAGCTGCGGAGAGGGGACTGGATGTGTGGGTGACACGTCCCCTCTCGACCTCAACTAGAGCCGCTCTCTGGGATACATGCAGCTGCCACAGCTGGGAAAAGGTTCTGCTGCTCCTTAAACGTCAGAAAATGCTGGTCCTGAGGACTCCCCCATACCAAAGATTTGTCTGGCTCCCACCTTGGTGCTATAACTGATATAAATCCATCCACTTCTGTTTGATGTTATCAGAGGGGTTCTTATGTTATTAGCTTTGATGGCTGAAGAGGTCTTGTGGGCCAACTATTTGCTGTTGGCTCTCCGTCCCACCTCACCCCTCTCTGCTCTCTTGCTATTGACAGGGCTAGAAGCCTGCAACCTACATTTCTCAGATGATTCCGTCAGCTGGGGCTAGTAGGTTCTGTTCATGGGAGGTCCTAGCAGGAGATTAAACATAGCAGTGGCAGCAACAGACAACTTCAGTCGACCGCTGACTAACATGGGCTCCAGCAGTGCCAATAGTTTCAGTAGTGACCATGGTGGTGGCTTCTGCCTGGTGACAGTGGCAGCACCTGTGGCTACTCAACTCCAAGTGGTAGCAGCTTCGGGTGAGCTTTTTTTCCTCTGCTCCCCCATCCCAGCACCTTTGTTATAAATTTCATGCCTTCAATTTCTTCTTTGCTTGAAATACCTAGAGCAGCTTCTGTTTACACCTCGGTTAACTAGAAACGCGTGAAAAAGACCTCATGCTTACGTGGACATGAGTGCCATCCTTGGCTGCATTACTAGGAGTATAGTGCCTGGATCTAGGAAGGTGATGTCTAGATCCCTTCTGTGCTGTTTAAAAGTCCAACCTGGAGATGGATCTGATCTGGACAAGGTTCTGGGGTTCTCGATAAACCTGAGTAGGCTGGTGGACGGTGTAGTAGCTGGTTAGAAGGTAAGATTCTAAATCATCTTTTCTTATCTGAATGACAACACCAGCCTCCACCCTGGTCTGCCTGCCTCCAGGCTTGTCCCTTCCAGTTTATTTTGCACATCATGGTCTTTCAAAAACGAATCCAACCAAGCAATCTCCTCCCCCTTAATTAAAACCCCTTAATGGCTCACAATTTTTAACTTGACATTCAAGACCTTTCCTAATCTGACCCCTCCAGCCTGTGCCTGACTTCTCCTTGCCTTGCAAGTTATAGTTTAGCTGCCCTGAATCACTGGCTGTTCTCTGAACGTGCCGTGCTCTATTTACTCAACAGATCTTAAGCATCTACTATGTGCCTAATGCTGTTCTAGGCACAGTGCGGGGATGGATAGTAAACAGTTCAAAGTCTCTCCCTTCATCTCTCCTCCAGGCCTTTGCAGATGATGTGCCTTTTGCTCTTTCTTCCCATTTTCCCACCACGCTCCCTCATTTTATCTCATTATCTGCTGCTTTCAGAGCTCAGTGAGGCAACGCCTCCTCCGGAAGTCTTCCTAGACCCTGACTCCATTCCCTAGACTGTATAGGTATTTCCTCTGTGCTCCTGCAACCCCCTGGACCTCCTCCAGCCCAAAACATGCATCCCTGAGTTGTCGCTGCTGATGGACACTGAGTTTCTAGAGGGAGGACCATATCTGATGTGGGTCTGTGTCCCTAGACTTGACAGTTTCTGGCACATTCATTTGTTGAATGAATGAATAAATGAATGAATAAGTGAATGAATGAATACCTACAGGCTAGAAAACCAGGAAACACTTTTTGGAGGGAAGTGACCATGAAGGCCTTAAGGGGGCACCAGGGTTCATTCTAAACAAAGACTAGAGGGTTCGGGATAGACCCTTCCTTGGTTCCCATTAGCCCCAGCCTTGGTACTGAAGACACTTCATGATCTGGTCCTACTGACCTCTCCAGCCCTGATTGTGCTTTTCTCAACCCACATCCGGCCCTTTAAGCCAAATAGGATTTTGGATTTGGGCTCAGCCAGATGCTGGCGTGTGAACTCAGAAAATGACGTCACCTCTCTGTGGCTCCATTTCCTCACCTTTCAAATGGTTCAGATGATCTCTGCCTCCCTGGGTCTTTGTGAAAACTCAGAGAGACAATCCATGTAAAGCAGGTCTTGGGCCATGGTCAGTGCTCAGGCAATGGATGCCCTTGTTATTATTACTTATGCTGAGGGCAGCAGGGGGTCCTGGGGAGCTTTCAGCGGCTGTGGGAGTCGTGGGATTGGATTTGCTCCTTAGAGCTCTGGAGGTGGCTGTGGGGAGGACGACCTGGACAGAGCAAGACAGGAACAGGCTGGTGCAGGCTGGTAATTTACAAAGCTGTCAAAATCAGATCTTTCATGCTTTTGGCCAACTGCTATTATAAAAAATTTAGAGTGGGGCTTCCCTGGTGGTGCAGTGGTTGAGAGTCCGCCTGCCGATGCAGGGGACACGGGTTCGTGCCCCGGTCCGGGAAGATCCCACATGCCGCGGAGCGGCTGGGCCCGTGAGCCATGGCCGCTGGGCCTGCGCGTCCGGAGCCTGTGCTCCGCAACGGGAGAGGCCACAACAGTGGGAGGCCTGCGTACCGCCAAAAAAAAAAAAAATTTTAGAGTGAAATATAAAATACAATCTAATCTTCGGAGTAAATTATAAAACACGAAGCAGAAACAAATTAGATAGATGATACAATCTCATTGAACCAAACCAGACATTTCCCAGTGACAACGCTGGGTGGTGTGGAAACCACTTCTCTTGGGTTCTCAGAGCATCAGGGTCAGGCGACTAGAAGAGTCATAAACATACATGTGGCTTCCAGGGACTTGAGTTTCCAGATTCACTCTCTTTCATTTGGAAACTAGTTTAAAAATTATTACAGAAGAAATATAGGCACACAGTTAAATATTCAGTTATTACCAATGACACAGAATGAAAAAGTCTCTCTCCCACCCCAGGCTCCCAGCCTTCCCTCTCACTGATAATAATTTGTTTATTTTACCTGAAAACTTCCATCCCTTTGCAAGCACGGATATGTACAAATTATTCCTTTCTCTCCAACACAGTCAATATTTTACACCTTGCTTTTTTCACTTAATGATGTGTCTGGGAGATCTTTTCATATTAGTTCTTTTAACAGCTATATAATAATCCAGTGTGTAAATGGGCCATAATTTACCTAACCAGACCCTACTAATAAGTATTTCGGCTCTTTCTTCAGTGTATTTGTAGGAGAAATTTCTAGATGTGAGATTTATCAACATTTATGTTGAGAAATGTTTCCGAAGGATCCCCTTGTAGGGGACACTTTTGGCGCTCTACCATGATCTTGGATCTCTTTTACTGGTTTGGTGTAAGTGCTCCGACTTTTGTGTGCTTTGCTTCTAATAGTTCACACCTGTGACTTTCTTCAGCGGCCTGTCCATAGGCTATTGGAGCTGCTTTACCCATAAAACAACTGAAATGCCTGGATGTAAGTCCCACCTGGGGGGACTAGTCAATGACTGGCCCAGTAGTATGAAAGCCCAGTTCTCATGTCTTGAGGCTGGACACACTCTGACATGTAATTTATACTCCAGAGCTCCCCATGGGACCAGGCTGAGGCTGGAGTTTTGCCTAAAGTCTCACTGTGGCAAGCAGCCTCTAAGATGCTCACCTCCT
Source organism: Stenella coeruleoalba (assembly GCF_951394435.1). Taxonomy (NCBI): domain Eukaryota; kingdom Metazoa; phylum Chordata; class Mammalia; order Artiodactyla; family Delphinidae; genus Stenella; species Stenella coeruleoalba. The sequence continues at coordinate 21,814,502 of NC_137161.1, read as the reverse complement.
GGTAGTTATACCCTTGTGTGAGGCCCACCTTTTGAGTCTAGACTGTGACGTGACATCACTTCCAAGAGTAGGTTATAAGAAGACTGTGGCTTCTGTTTTGGGAGCTCTCTCTTGCCCCTGCTCTCTTTCAGATCTCTCACTCTGCCATGTTCTGAGCAGCCCTACAGAGTGGTCCATGTGCCAGGGAACTGACGTCTCTGGCCAGCATCCAGTGAGGACCTGAGGCCTGTCAACACTTACAGGAATGAGTTTAGAAGTGGATCCTCCCTCAGTCAAGCCCTGAGATGCCTGCAGCCCTTGCCAGCACCTTGACGGCATCCTCCTGAGAGACCCCGGGCTAGACCATCCAGCTAAGCCATTCCTAGATTCCTGACTAACAGAAACTATGAGATAATAAACGTTGATGCTTTCAGATTCTAATTTAGGGAAATTTGTTATGCAGCAATAGGTGACTGATACATGCATCTTGCTTGGCTTCCTCCCTTCCCTGTCTTGCTTCCCCCCCATCCTTTCCGGTCTTCCCAGGGAGCACTCCCTTAATAAGTCATGTGCACAGGAATCCTCATCTGCTTCTGGGAAACCAACCCACCTACCCCTATAGGGTTTGTACAATGTCCACTGCTGACATTTGGAGGGGAGAGGGGCCGTTTCCCTCACAGCCTCACCAGCACCATGTGCTATCACACTCTTAAAGTCAAATATAGTCTCGAATTGGACATGACAAAAGAACTCTGATTCCAAAGAGGGTTACCCAGTGAGGTCTGCATGTCAGAGGTACAGTCACACTGACCCACGTGCCCCTCCTTCCGCGCTGCCTGTAAATTCCCACCTCTCTGCCCTTACTTAGGCTAGGCCTTTGCTCACTTCACCTGTCCATAGCTCTGTCCTTCCCATAAGGCCCATGTCCTATTTACCACCCCCTCTCCCTGCAAGAAGCATCTCCTGACCTCTCCTCCCAGAAGCGACGCTTCCCTCTCCCAAGGTCCCTCAGCTCATTTGTCCCGTTCTGATGGCCGTTCTGATGGCTTTTACCCAACTTATTATTTCTGCTCAAGAGAAACTCAGAGATCGTTGCAGGCCAGGACTCACCTTCCAGGAGAGTGCTTTGTACAGAGAAGTCATGGAGCCATTCTTTGTGAATGAACGTGAACGAACGACCGGCCCAGGTCATGTTCAGTGAGCCTTCCTGAACTCCTTCTGCTCTGTCTGCCTCCAAGTCCTGCCCCTTCCCTTCATTAGCTCTGGTTCAGACTTTGACATCTGTGCTGATAATGAAGGCCCTTGACAAGTCCTGTTCCATCCCTGCTTCCTCCTCCTGCCTCATTTCTCCCTGTCCTCCACCTTCTATTCCAGCCCTGCGAACCATTCACGGTTCCCTTAAGATGATAATGGTGACTATTGTCTGAGCCACTTCCAAGGCCCTGTGCTAAGCATTTTACATCCACATGATTCCTGTGCAGGAGGTACCATTATCAGCCCCATTTTACAGATCAGAAAACCAAGGCACAGAGAGGCTAAGTGCACACAGTTGACGAACAGTGGACGCAGGGGCAGGCAGGACATGCAGGGAGTTAAAACCTCTGGGACAGCCCTACTTCAGGGAGGGCAGGATTCCAGCTTCCTCGCTCCACCCACCAGAGACAGTTCTGCAGCCTGTTCTGCCCACGCTCTCGAGGGTCCCCAGCAGGACTGGGGTCCAGTTGCCCACAGCAGCTGCCCACTCATGAACACTCCCTGCACTGGCTTCCTTCCCTTCCATTCCCGGTCTCACGCCCCTCACTGTTGTGGGGTCACCTCCCAGATACATCGCTCGCACGTAAATTCTTGTCTCAGGATCTGCTTTGAGGAAAACCCACACGAAGCAGCCTCAGACTGGGATTTGCACTCAGTCTGTCTGCCTGGGGCTACTCTGTCCACAGCCGCATGCCCCAGCCCACCCTTACCCCTAAAACCCTACCTGGAATTCACTCTCCATCCCTGATCACCTCACCTTCATTTCCAAGACCCAACTGAGATAGATTTTTATAAGAAAATTTGTCTGACATTCCCTCGCCCAGTTAGAATTGGCCACCCCCTCCGTATCTCAGTGGACAGACCTCTAGTCCCAGCCTCTATACTATCCCTGTGCTCTTGTCTGTGGGTTTCTGGCTCCCCTGCCACTCTGGGAAGGATCCTGTCTTACTCCTCTTGGAAACCCCCAGGTCCACTGGGGACTAAGTAACAGAGGAGGCACTAATCCATCTTCAAATCGGCTGCAGCTGTGCACTCAGATCCCTCTTCTTCCCTCTGCCTCTCTCACTCCTTTCCACCTCCCCACCCCGCTCCCAACCGTTTAGCATCTTGTCCCGGGGGCCGGCCATTGTTTCTGTCTCTTAGCCTGTTTCTCTGGGCACCCCACCTCCCCTGCGGTGCCTCGCCTCTCTCTCTCTGGCACGCAGTCTCTCTCTGCGACTCCATCACACTTCATTGCACTAAGTTACTTTCCTATCTGCCTTCCCAACTGGATTGTGAGTCCTTTGAGGCCTCCCTTGTATCTTGTTTATCACCGTATCCACACTGTGCCCCTTGCACAGTACTTATTACATAGTGGGTGCTAATAAATGTTTGTTGAATGGATGAATGAATTAATTACTTAATACACATATCCCCAGATCCCTGAATGGAAAGATAAAGGAACCGGTATACATTACTTAGGGCTCTTTGGGTTGTAAATCAGAGAAGCACATCTCAAGCTGGCTTAAGTAAAAGAGGGACTTTATTGGCTTCATCACTAGGATGCCCAAGTGGACTTCAGGCATGGCTAGATCCAGAAACCGAATAAGGTCAGCTGCAAATGCTCGCTCATTTCTTCTCTTTGTTTCTCCCTGTGTGTCTTTCTCTGTCTCTGTCTCTTTCTTTTCCTCTCCCCCTCTTCCCCTTTTCCTCTCCCTTTCTTCTTCCCTCCCTCTCTGTATATTTCTGTTCATGTTGACTCTGTTTCTCTTTGAGTTTTTTTTAAATATAAATTTATTTATTATTTTTATTTATTTATTTATTAGTTTTGGCTGTGTTGGGTCTTCGTTGCTGTGCGCAGGCTTTCTCTAGTTGCCGCGAGCAGGGGCTACTCTTCGTTGCGGTGCGCGGGCTTCTCACTGCGGTGGCTTCTCTTGTTGCAGAGCACGGGCTCTGGAGTGTGGGCTTCAGTAGATGTGGCACATGGGCTCAGTAGTTGTGGCTCGTGGGCTCTAGAGCGCAGGCTCAGTTGTTGTGGCGCACGGGCTTAGTTGCTCCGCGGCATGTGGGATCTTCCCGGACCAGGGCTTGAACCCGTGTCCCCTGCATTGGCAGGCGGATTCTTAACCACTGCGCCACCAGGGAAGCCCATCTCTTTGAGTTTTGACCACATTCTCTACTACCATAGGCAAGCGCAATCACAAGACTTAGTCTCTTCTTTCTTTGGGCCTCAATTTCCCTCATCTGTAAAATAAATAGGCAATTCCATCTGATGACCTCTAAGCCCCCTTCATAGCTTTATAGTCTTAAAGGGAATCCAAGATAACTTTCCCATTTTCTAGATAGGAAAAACTGAGGCCCAGAGAGGCAAGTGATTTGTTCAAGGTTACCCAGGTTAGGTGTGGGGTTAGCACCGTAGTCCAAGTCTCTGACCTTCATGGAAAAGAAGACAATGTCATTTTAGACACAGAGACACCAGAGAACATGCCTTGATATTGGCTCCGTGTGACCCACCTCCTCTCTGACTTCACCCTGGCATGACCAATGCTGAGACTCTTGGACCACTGAAAGGATTTATGTCAAGTACCTGTACCTCTGATATTCCAGACTTGGATTTGAAAATCACCTCTACCACTGGCAGCTCTGACCCTGGCAAGTCATTTCCCCTCTGAGCCTCTGTTCTTTTCATCTGGAAAATGAGACAATAACAGCAACAATGAGCCCTACCTTCTGGGTTGTATCAAGGACATCAGGAGGAGATGAGAGTAAAGCTCTCAGCACAAGGCCTGGCAGAGGCAGCAGAGACATAACTCAACCGCCTTTGTCTGGGACCATCCTGATTTTAAAACTTAAAGTCTCACAATCCAGGAACTCCTCCATCCCAGGCAAACTGAATGGTTGGTCACCCTTTCAGGCAGGCACCCACATCTGGCAGCAGGGAGGGAAGGGTGTCCTCAGAGGACCCCAGAGATCAGGATCAAGCAAGCCAGATCCCTCAGAGCCATGGAGGAGTCTTGCCCAAGGCGATGCTGGGAAGCGTGTCTGGGCCCTTTGCAGTTCAGAGCCATTTGCACAGTAAGGAGGCCTGAGATGCGGCATCTACCTCCTTCCCCCAACACCCTTCCCTAGTTTCCTGAACATTCAGGGCCTCTCAGAAACTCTGACTCCAAGAACTCGTAGCTGGAAAAGACCTTGACCCTCACCCAATCTCACTGGGCACACTCCCGTACTACAGATGGCAAAACCAAGGTCTGGAAGGGGGGAAACAACTGGCCCAAAGTCTCGTGGTGGGCTCTCTCCAGCATGTCTGACTTTGCAGATGGGCTCCTGGATGCTTTCAGGGAAAATTCACAGTTTACACATATGCTGGGGGTGGGAGCTGGGAGAGACCCATGAGTGATGTCAGAGCCCAGCTCTCCTAGCTACAGACTTGCTTAGTAACCTCCCTGGGCCTAAGTGACCCATCTCTGAAATGAAGGTGACAATCTCACCTGGCGTGCCCCCAGGGCTGTGGTTTAAGAGTGCCCGAGATTCTTCATGACATTTTTTTTCCTTAAATTCCATATATATGTGTTAGCATACGGTATTTGTCTTTCTCTTTCTGACTTACTTCACTCTGTATGACAGACTCTAGGTCTATCCACCTCATTACAAATAGCTCAATTTCGTTTCTTTTTATGGCTGAGTAATATTCCGTTGTATATATGTGCCACATCTCCTTTATCCATTCATCACTACCAAACGTAAAATAGATAGCTAGTGGGAAGCAGCCGCATAGCACAGGGAGATCAGCTCGGTGCTTTGTGACCACCTAGAGGGGTGGGATAGAGAGGGTGGGAGGGAGGGAGACGCAAGAGGGAAGAGATATGGGAACATATGTATAACTGATTCACTTTGTTATAAAGCAGAAACTAACACACCATTGTAAAGCAATTATACTCCAATAAAGATGTAAAAAAAAAAAAAAAAGAGTGCCCGAGAGCACTGGGTATTAGTCCTTGCATGAACGGCAGGGTAGAAAGAGCCTAGAAAGACTGCATTAGTGTTTCCAAAATCTTGAACATTCCCAGATCACCCTTTAGGTACCACCTGTATTATTAGTTAATATTTTTCTTTAAAATGACTTGCTTTAAAAAACTTAAATAAAAGTATTTAAAGACACTATGTCACATCAGTTGTTTGATGTACTGGTTGTATATCTTTAAAGTAAGTTCAAAACTATTCAAATAAAAAGGTGTTATTCTGAAACACCCCCAAACCTAGTGTCTACCCCGAGCTGCATGCACATAGTACTTTGCAAAACACTGATTTCATCTAATCCCCACCCCCTGCGTCCTGAGGGATGTAAATCGAGGTTCAGGGAGGAGCAGGGATAAGGCTGAAATCACAGAGCAAGTGCTGAGGCTGAGTGCAGACCCTCCCTCTGTTGCCACCACTCTGGGGCATGAGCTGGTGCCCAAAGGAGCCAGGGCTTTTCCTGCTTCTAGGCATTTGCATAGCTTGTGCCCTCCCCTGGAAAGCCCTTTTCGCCCAGCTGTCCCAGGCCAACTCCTATTCATTTGAGACTCAAAGAGTCATCTTCTCTGGGGCATTCTTGGCAGGCAGAGTGAATCTGACTCACCCCAGACTGTAGTGACCTCCTTGGGAATCTCTGTGCACTGAGACAGAGAGACTCTCAAAGGCTGGGCCAGATCTGGTTCATTTCTGCCTGGAATATGTACCCTGGGGCTGGACACCCAGGAGTCCCTGAGCAGTGCTGGTTAATTAGGGGAGGCTGAGGGCAGTGGGGCCCAGAGGTCTGGATCAGTCCTGTCCAGGGCCCAAGAGGGACAGGGCCATCAGGCCATCAGCTTGTCCCAGGGGATGAAATACTTCAGCCAGGGCCCCCGTCACTCCACCAGATACATTTCAGTGGTTAAGAAAGAAGATCAAGGGCTCACCTGGGTCCGTTGCTTAGCAACAGGAGGCTGTAAATGACATCGCTCCAACACTTAACTAACCCTTCCATGGCAGGCAGAGGATAACGAAGGTAAAAGCGGATGGCGAGAGGGAGTTAAAAACCAGACCCAGGAAAGAGCAGGGGCAGGTGCTGGGGAAAGTGGGAGCCTGCAGCAGGTAGATGTGGGCCTGGGGAAGAGATGCAACTGTCTCTGAGACACTTGGTGGCTGCTCTGTTCCTGGGAGCCTTGCTCAGGAGTTCTGAGCATGTTTGCTAACCTAAAAAGGGGATTTGCTGCTGGGCTTGGTCCCTAATAACAGGTTAGTCCTTCCAGGGCATGGTGCCTGTAATTCCAGAAGTTGCCACTAGGAGGACAGCAACGACTCTAAGGGTAGCCAACTCACAGTAGACGGAACTCTTTAGAGACCTTTTATGGAATCTCTGAGTTGACAGGGAACCTAGAAGGCGGTGTGGGGCAGGGGGAGCATTTATTAAGCACCACTTTATTTTTATTAACTCATCTGATTGTCATAATAACTCCATGACTTAGGGAGGTACTTCCATTTTACAGATGAAGAAACTGAGAGCCATTCATTAAACAAATATTTATTGAGCTCCCCCGTGGGCCAGGTCCTGTTCTAGGCTCTGTATATAGAGCCACGAGCAAGACAGACAAACGCCTCTGCCCTCATGGTGCTGCCATTCTAATCAAGGGGATAGATAATAAACAAGAGAAGTAAGTAAAATATATCAGCTGATGACAAGGGCTATGGGGGAAAATAAAGCAGGAAAGGCTGAATAAACCGAGTAGTCAGCAAAGGCCCTACTGAGCGGCATTTGTGCAAAGATTTGAGGGAGGCGAAGAGCGAGCCGTGTGAATATTCAGATGAAGTGCGTACCAGGCAAAGATCCCGAGGTGAGGGTAAGGTCGGTGTCTCTCAGGTTTGGTAAAGAGGCCAGTGTGGCTGCAGCAGGGTGAGAAAGCAAGAAAGTAGAAAGATGGGAAGTGAGGGACGGGACCAGAACATGCAGCGCCCTGGAGGCCAGTGTAAGGACTCTGGGTATTTCTCTGAATGAGATGGGAGCCGTGGGGATACGACCGTTTAATTTACCAAATAAAAATACAGGAATCAAAGGTGACTCAGTGGGTTTTGGCCGGCATGACTGAAAGGACGAAGCAGCCACTTATGAGATGGAGAAGGCTGAGGAAGAAGCAGGTTTGGGGGCAGAAAGGGAAGATTGGGGTTCAGGTTGGACATCTTAAGTTTGAAATGTATTGAGGCATCCCATAGCGAGGTGTTGAGTGGTGTATTGTACAGGGTTGAATAGTGTCCCCCTCCCGCAAATTCATGTTTACCTGGAACCTGTGGATATGACCTTATTTGGAAATAGGGTCTTTGCAGGTGTAATCAAGTTAAGATGAGGTCATACTAGATTGGAGCAGGCCCTTAATTCGATGACCGGTGTGTTATGAGAGAAATTTGGATACAGAGAAACACATAGTGTGAAGATGATGTGAAGACACATAGGGAGAAAACCATGTAAAGGTGGAGGCAGAGGTCAGAGTGATGCATCTGAAGCCAAGGCATGCCAAGGAGCTGGCCACCACCAGAAGCTAGGAGCGAGGGAGGAAACATTCTTCAGAGCCCCCAGAAGGAACCGACCCTGCTAACACTTTGATCCTGGACTTCTAGCCTCCAGAACTGTAGGAGAATAACGAGTTGGTGGTAATTTGTTATGACAGCCCCAGGAAATGAATATAGCTATAAAGGTCTGGAAGAGAGGTTCTGCATAAAGATATGACTTGGGAGACATCAGGGCACAGATGATATTTAAAGTCATGAGACTGGATGAGATCACCAAGGCAGTGAAGGTAGATGAAGAAAGAAGAGGACAAAAGCCTGAGCCCTGGGGTCCCCAAACTGAATAGATGAGGATTTGAGGAGGGGCTGGCAAAAGGTACAAAGAAGTAGCAGCCGGTGATGTGGAAGGAAAACCAGGCAAAGCCAAGTGAAGAAAGTGTTTCCAGAAAGAGATCATAATCAGTTGTATCTATCGTGACTTTCGGAGCAAGGAAGATGAGAACTGAGACTTAACCATTGGGTTTAGCGGTCCGGGGGTCATTGGTGACTTTGACCAAAGCAGTTTTGGAGGAATAATGGGAGATTTAGCTTGTTTGGAGCAGCTCAGGAGAGAATGGAAGATTCTTCCTCTTCTTTCTCTCCTCTCCCTCCCTCTCCTTTTCCCCCTTCTCTTTCCTTCCTTTCTCTTGGAGGGGACAGCATTGCCAGGGGCTATAAGATGACAGCAGAACCAAAGAGGCAGCAGGGCCAAGGACAGGATTGGCATGGTCGGGGCATGGTTTACATATAGGGGGACTGAGCAAACAAGTAAATATATTGAGGATGATGGGAACGAGGTGTCCCAAGCTAGAAAGAAACTTGAGGTATTAGGCTGGAATTGGAGGTGTTGACAAGAACTGATGGTTACAGATAGTTATAGATGTGGATATAGGTATTCATGTATAGCTACGCATGGTGTGTGTGTGTATGTGGCATAATATTTCCTAGCTCTGTTGAGAGGGCCCGTAAGCAATGACACTCAGTCATTTTGGGTTTTTGTTTATCTGTGTGTGTTTGGCTGCACCCCACGGCTTGAGGGATCTTAGTTCCCTGACCAGGGATGGAACCCGGGCCCTCGGCGGTGAAAGGGCAGAGACCTAACCACTGGACTGCCAGGGAATTCCCCATTAAAAAAAAATTATTTATTTAATTTATTTATTTTTGGCTGTCTGTTGCTGTGCCTGGGCTTTCTCTAGTTGTGGCTGGCAGGCTCCAGAGCGCGGGCTCGGTAGTTGTGGCATGTGGGCTTAGTTGCTCCGCAGCATATGGGATCTTCCTGGACCAGGGCTCGACCCCGTGGCCCCTGTATTGGCAGGTGGATTCCCAACCACTGCGCCACCAGGAAAGCCCCCCATTTTGTTTTTTAAATACCGTCTTACACTAAAGAAACACAGGATCCGATCTGAAGGGCCTCCCGTTGACAACGGGGCAACTTGAGCCTCAAAATGAATAACAAATGGTAACAAATTACGATCCATCAATAAAATAGGAATCCATGAGTCCATAATGATACAAACAAATAAATAAATAGTAAAACAAACAAACCGAAACCCAGCAAACAAAACAAATAGGATTAGAAGGGAAAGCTCTCCCTTATGGTAGCATGATAACTCATCAGTGTAGAAGAAATGATGGAAATAGAGGATCTCCATTTGGCAACCTTCATGGTGGTGGCTGGTCAGGTGGATGTCATAGTGGAAGCTAAAAGCCTGTTCCTCTTCCAGGGGTCACGGGAGTTAGGAAAGGACTGAGGGACTGCTCCAGATTGAAGGAGGCTAAAGAGACATGATGACCGCATTAGTCAGGGGTTTCCAGAGAAGCAGACCAACAGAATAAGATAGACAGATAGATAGATAGATAGATAGATAGATAGATAGATAGATAGACAGACAGATAGATAGATAGACAGAGATTTATTATGTAGGATTGGCTTACATGATTATGGAGACTGAGAAGTCCCAAATCTGTCATTTGCAAGCAGAGTGGAGGCCCAGGAAAGCTGGTGGTGTGGTTCTAGCTCAGGCCCAACAACTGAGAATCAGGGGAGCCAATGGTGTAAGTCCCAATTTGAGTCTGAAGGCCTGAGAGCCAGGAGTGTTCGTGTCCAAGAGGAGAAGATGGGTGTCCTAGCTGAGGCAGAGGGAGCAAATTCACTCTTCCTCCACCTTTTTGTTCTGTTTGGCCCTCAGTGGATTGGATGAGGCCCACAGGAGGGTGATCTCGCTTACTTCGTCTACGGATTCAAATGCTAATCTCTTCCAGAAACATCCTCACGGACACACGGGGGGATAAAGTTTTACCAGCTATCTGTGCATCCCTTAGCCCAGTCGAGCCGACACATAAAATTCACCATCACAACAACTAAATGGAATGGATGGTTCTATGTGGGGTCTTAGACCAGAAGAGAAAATGAGACATTGTTGGGACCACTGACAAAATCAGAAAGTGGTCTGTGGATTGGACAATGATACTGAATTAGCATTGACATCCGCATTTAGATGGTTGTTATGAGGTTCCATAAGAGAGTGTTCTTTGTTTGAGGATACATACACTAGGATATTTAGAGGTGATTTCTTCAACCTGCTCTCAAACAATCTGGGAAAAAAAAATGGTATGTGTATGTGTGTGTGTAGAAGTGGAGCAATGTGGTAAACTGTTGACAATTGGGGAATTTTGATTAAGGGGATATGCCATTCTTTGTACTCTTCTCGTAATTTTTTTTTTTTTTTTTTTTTTTTGGCGGTACACGGGCCTCTCACTGTTGTGGCCTCTCCCGCTGCGGAGCACAGGCTCCGGACGCTCAGGCTCAGTGGCCATGGCTCACGGGCCCAGCCGCTCTGCGGCATGTGGGATCTTCCCGGACCGGGGCACGAACCCGTGACCCCTGCATCGGCAGGCGGACTCTCAACCACTGTGCCACCAGGGAAGCCCTAAATAAAATATTTTAAAAAGTGAGAGAGGGAATTGGAGGTGGGGGCAATTGGAGACAGCAAGTATAGACCAGTGCTGATCTGAGAACCATTTGTTCTTGATCTGATATGAGATGAGCAGACAGACAGTGAGAGTAGGTGTCTAGAAATATTGACAGCAATTCGATGCTGTTGCAACATCCAAATGTGTGATCAGAGCATAGACCAAAAGAATGTCCACGACAGTCTGGAAAAAAGACAATCTGATTCTTCACCGCAGATAGTTTGGGAAGCACTGGCACAGACAGCTAAGAGTTTTGTTTTAAAGCTCGGACAAATGAAGTTACCGTCCCAGGATGGCCCAGCAAGTAGCAAGGCTGGGATTCAAACTCTACTGAAAGCATAAGGTTTTCCATGATGCTCGGGTTCATGCCTTTGCCTTCCTCTGCCTTGCTCCTTCCCTCCTCCCTCCCCATCCAACCAGTATCCCAGTCCTGCCAGTTCTTCCTCCACCATCTCTGTGAGCTTCGTGAGGCATGCCTCTGCACAAATAGTTACTACAGCTCTCATCACTCATTTGTTCAACAAGTATTTTTGAGCGTGATGCTGAACTGAACTCTAAGGAGAAATCTGTGAACAAGGTGTAACCTCTGCCCTCGTGGAGTTCACATCCTAGAGGGCAGGACAGGCGTTATTCCAAGAATCACACAAAGAAATGTTCAATTACAATGATGACAGGTGCCATGCAGGGGAGGTCCACGGGTGCTTAGCACACAGTCATAGGAGTTTGACTTGCTTTTGGAACCGCACAACTTGGATGGGACTCGAACCCAGACAAAACCCAGATTGAGACTTGAACCCACAGGCTAGGACTCGAACCCACTTTTTAAAAAATAAATAAATTATTGGCTGCGTTGGGTCTTTGTTGCTGTGTGCTGGCTTTCTCTAGTTGCAACGAGTGGTGGCTACTCTTCGTTGCGGTGCGCAGCCCTCTCGTTGCGGTGGCTTCTCTTGTTGCAGAGCACAGGCTCTAGGCGTGCGGGCTTCAGTAGTTGTGGCACGTGGGCTCAGTAGTTGTGGCGCATGGGCCTAGTTGCTCTGCAGCATGCGGGATCTTTCTGGACCAGGGCTCAAACCCGTGTCCCCTGCATTGGCAGGCGGACTCCCAACCACTGCACCACCAGGGAAATCCCTTGAACCCACTGTCTGTTTTTTTTGTTTTGTTTTGTTTTTTTTTTTTTTTTTTTTTGCAGTACGCGGGCCTCTCAATGCTGTGGCCTCTCCCGTTGCGGAGCACAGGCTCCGGACGCGCAGGCTCAGTGGCCATGGCTCATGGGCCTAGCCGCTCCACGGCACGTGGGACCCTCCTGGACCAGGGAACGAACCTGCGTCCCCTGCATCAGCAGGCGGACTCCCAACCACTGCACCACCAGGGAAATCCCTTGAACCCACTGTCTTTTAATTGAGATCACACACCTGGTCTCAGGACTTAATGAAGCTCAGCTTCTTTATGTCTCAACGTGGAAGGAATTCAGCAAGAGGCAAGGTGATAGGTAAGAAGTGGATTTATTTAGAGAGATACACATTCCAGAGACAGAATGCGGTCCATCTTGAAAGGCACATGGCCCAGGGAGAAACACCCTCCACAGACAGAGTGTGGGCCATCTCAGAAAGCAAGAGGCCCCAGAATACGGGGTGGTTAGTTTTTATGGGCTGGGTAATTTCATAGGCTAATGAGTGGGAGGATTATTCCAACTATTTTGGAGAAGGGGTGGAGATTTCCAGGAATTGGGCCACTGCCCACTCTTTGGCCTTTTATGGTTAGCCTTGGAACTGTCCGGGCACCTGTGGGCGTGTCATTTAGCATATGCTAATGTGATACAATGAGTGTATAATGAGGCTCAAGGTCTACTGGAAGTCGAATCTTCCGCCATCTTGGACCTAGTTGGTTCTAACCAGTTTATGTTGTATCCGTAACGACTCTGTCATTCTTTAAGGGTGTGCCCTGCCTCCTTCCATCCTGTCCCACTTTGACCCAAGAAGGTAACTCTGAGTGGAGTCTTGATGGCTGTAGGAGTTAACTGGGCAGAGAGACAGAGAGGAGGGGTCCAGGCCAAGGACACAGCATGGCCAAGGCCTGCTGGGGATGGGGGTGGAGGGACCAGGCACAGGTGAGGCAGGGCAAGAAGGCTTGTGCGGTTGCAGGATAGAGAGGAGGAGTGGGGAGCACGATGAACCTGGAGAGATGAGCAGAGCCCAGAGCACGCAGGACTTGCAGGTGACGAGAAGGAGTTTGGTTCCGTCCCAGGAGCAATGGGGAGCCATTGTAGGGGTTTAACAGAGAAGCAACAACACTGATTTGTATTCTGCAAAGATATCTTTGGTTGAGGTCTGGAAAATGGATTATGGGGCTGCCAGTGTGGAAGCAGAGAGACCAAAAAGGTGTTTGTAGTAGCCTGAGACGGAGGGCAGTGGCTGGACTAGGGTTTTGGACATGTGGGGGGGCAAGGGGAAATAGGAGGCAAAGCTACCAGGAGGCGGGGTGCCTTGCCTATGGGGCATAGGGAGGGGACAGGTGTGGGGCTTGGGCATGGGACAGGTAGTGGGCTGGGCCCTGAGATCTCAGAAGGCGGGGAAGAACAGCAGCTTTGGAGGGACGTTGGGGTATTTGGTTTTGAACTTGGAGCAGTCTAGTAAGCTGTTGGGTGTACAGCTTGGAATACATCTGCCTCAACTTACCAGGAACAAATATCCAAACAGGCCTAAATCTTACTTGTCTCAACTCACAGATGGTGATGAGCTGTCCAGGAGAGATGACCTAGGCTGGGACGATCAGGGAAGGTTTTATAGAGGAGGTGAGACTGGAGCTGGGACCTGAATGATAGGATTTGAGGAGGGGAGGGAGGACACACAGGAGGTGTGAGCAAGACACAGAGGTGGGAACAAACATGGTGCACGCGTAGGATCACGGAAAGCTGTGTGTGCGCATGTGTGTTCATCTGGGGAGAAGGTTGAATTGACCCAGAAAAGACTCAGCAAGGATGTCTGGCCCTCCTCTGAATCTGCAGATGTAAATCAGAGGCAAAGTCAACCTCTTTCTCACTGTCCTGCCTCCTCTTGCCTTCTCGCCTGCCTACTGCCTGGGGGGGAAGCCCCAGGAATATTTGCAGACCTCCTGGCAGCAGAACCCCATCCTAGGCCCTCAGGACAGCCCCGTCCTCAACTCAAACGAAGCACTTCTGCTTTTATCTGCTTTTTATGTTGAGCTTCCACAAAATATTTCTTTTGAAGAAAGGTTTCCACGTTGCGGAAAGCTGGGGACAACCTAAATGTCCATCAATATGGAGAATAGATAAATAAACCACGGATTATTCATACAGGGGACCGCTACGCAACCGCAAAAATGAATGAAATAGAGCTGTTAGGATGAAGCTCACAACATAATATCAAGTGAAAAAAAAGTGGGTTGCAGAAAGATACACAGAAGACGACGCTCTTTATATAAAATCTAAAAGTGTATAAAACAGTACTGTTTAAACATACGCACCAGAGTAGAAGTATTAAAAACATGGATACAAATGCTAAACAGTCAATTTTGCATGATGGTTACCTCTGGAGAGGCAGGGAGGGAGGGATGGAGTTCCAGAGGAAAACTTAGGGAACCTCAAAGGTCTCCGTGATGTTCTATTGTTTAAGCTACGTGCTGGGCACAGGGGGCATTTGCTACATAATTGACTCTATATTTTGTAGGTCAAGGTCATCTTTGGTCATCAGTGGTCTAGAGGGAGGAGCAGACTTGGGAGTCTGCCGGGGCTGGGTTTATATCACAGCTTCTTAGAGGTGTGGCTATGGGCTTATGGGCAAGGGACTTCACTTATTTGAGCCTCTTGAGAGCTGTAAAATGGGCATAAAGAACTCTTACCTCATGGTCTCTCTCTTTCCTCCCCCCTCCCTCCCTCCTTCCTTTCTTTCAACGGATATTTATTGAATGTTTACTGTGTAGAAGGTCCTGTACAGGTACTGGTGATAAGGTCCCTCAAGGTGCTTACAGTCGTGAGAGAGACAGACATGCCTCAGACCAATAAATTATAACACAGTTTGCAAACAGTGATGGGTTAGGAAGAAAATAAACGAGCTTCGGTGATAGAGAATCACCAGAGACTCAGCTCCAGTGGTTAGGGATGGTATCTCAGAGATCTGAAGGCATGGGGGTGGCGAGAGAGAGGAATGTGGCAGAGGGAACAGCATGGGCTAAGGTCCTGAGGTGGGGAAGCACCTAGAGTGCTTGGTGTATTGGAGTAACAGTGAAGCTGGGGAGGGTCAGGTGGGGGAGTGGGGCATGACACGAGAGGCTGGGGAGGAAGGGGTACATGATGAACCATGGGCTTGCAGAGCACGTGGCAGGACACTTGGCATATGTGCTCAGGAAATGCTGTGGCTTTCCCCCCATCTCTTTTTTGGGGGGATGGCTGGAGGGACAAATGGACATCTCAGGGCAAGAAGGGAGCCTGATCCCCGGACAGCCTCCAAAAGCACCTGTGGTAGCCTGGGTTATGGTTCCAAATCTTTACATCCCTCAGTACTTCCCCAGTTATAGGTCCCTGCTCTTTGCCATGTTACTTTGCAATGACTTCCCACTGTGACTCTGACTTGACATTGCTCAGCTGTGTGACTTGCTTTGGCCAGTGGGATGTCAGCAGAGGTGCAGTGAGCAGAGGCTTGAAAAACACTTGTGCGGTTGTTCTCCTGCCATTGTCACTAGAACGTGCCCCAGCCTGGCCTGCTGGTCCTGGGAAGAGGTGGGGGCAGAGGAGAGCCACCCCAGCTGAGCCATAGATTTGCAAGCTAATTAAATGCTTGCTGTTGTTTACCACTGAGGTTTTTCCCCCTCGCTGTTTATTATGCAACACCCAGTTCCTTGCTCCAGTGCTGTCCCTGGATGCTGGGCCTTTCCCGCCTTCATCCAAGCCCAGGAGGGTGGGAAGAAAGATGATTGGGCTGAAGCCCAGGATTCTGGCCTTGAATCTGCCAAACCCTCATCCTAGGCACTGGGCAAACGCTTCCCCGTGTGGGGTCTTGGTTTTCCCGTCCATAGAGTGAGACATCTCCCCCTGACTGTGAAACCCCTCATAGATTATAGCCACAAGGAATAAGAGCTTAGTCTGTCCAGATACAGCCATGTCCCTCCCCTACTTAAAACCCTCAGTGGCTCCCTGTGGCCTTAGAGAAGTCAAAGCTCCCTAAGCCGGCATTCAAGACCCTGCATGACTACCCCCGCCCACATCTACAGCTTGCCTCTTCCTACCCACTCTTTGCTCCAGGCATGACTTATGGTTCTCACTCAGCTTCCTTATCACCCTGTGCTTGTTCATGCCTCTGGGTCTTTGCACTTGCGGTTCCATCTGTTTTCAAAGTCCGCCACTGCATTTCTCTGCTTTGTGAATTCCCATCTATAGAGTGTGTTTTGTTTTTAACTAACATTCGTCAAGCTCTTACTGTATGCCAGGTACCATGCTAAATCCTTTATATGTGTGTTCCAATTTAGTCTTCCCAGCAGCATGATGAGGTAAGTATTATTTTCAACCCCATTTTAATTATGAATAAACAGAGGCTCAGAAAAGTAAATTGACTGGTTCAAGGTTATACAGCTATAAAGTGGTGAAGCCAGGACACAAATCCAGGCAGTCTGACTCCTAGTCAACAGGAAACTAGACAACAGATTTGAACCCAGGTCTGTCTGTTTCCAGAACCTTTGTATTTAGTCACTTTTCCATGCCTCCTCTGCCTGCAGAATTCCTATGCAAGTGCATGAACTATATTCTTTCAACCTACAAACATTTTTTGAGCACCTGCTTGGTGCCAAGCGCTAAGCCAAGCTCTTCAGGAGCAGTCAGTTCCTTAATCCTCACACTGGCCCTAGGCAGTCACCATTTTTACTGATCCCATTTTGCAGATGAGGACAACTGAGGTCCAGAGAGGTGAAGTGAAGGTCATGCAGCCAGTAAGTGGTGAAGCTGGGACACATACCCAGGCAGTCAGATGCCCAGGCCCAAAGTTGACCTCTTGGCCACACTGACGCTCAATTTGCCATAAGCTTCAAGATCCAGTTCAGACACCATCTCCAGAATGTTGAATAGTGGAATTCCAGGGGATTCATGGCTTTGGCCTCTCCATCAGCCCCCTCACCCAGGGGCTTCACAGCTGACAATGCAGCATACAGTGTGGTTTGGACTGAAGTAGGGTACCTGATAACACTGTCAGGCACCCCCCCCTCTAGTTTCCAGCCTGATGTACCGACACCCAGCTCCCACCCCACCTCATCCCTACGCCTTGGGCCTCAGGCTCTGAATCCAAACAAACATGAAGCCAAATGCCTTTCACTTTGTCCCTTCCAACTCAGTGATTTTGGAGGAGAATAAATACCGAAGCCACTGGCATGAATAAAAATTAATGTAGAATCGTGCTAACTGTGCAGGGATGCTTTTTGAAAAGAAAAAATCCTCAATTTAAAATCTCAACGCAAACAGACTCTTATAAGGTCAAATGAAAGATAAATGCCTCTGGAAAGCAAAGAAGTCGTCATTTGGGCTGAATTCTCTCTCTCTCTTTCTCTCATTTCCTCTGCCTCCCCTTCATTCTGTCGCCCGTCTACATTTCTTTTTAGTCCCTGTCTTCGCCTCTCCTCTCACCAGTCACTTGCTCTTCCTGACTGTGTGTTTGCATGTGTCAGTTTCTCACTTTTAATTCAGTGCAGAATTTCAACCTCAGGAGAGTAGTATGACCTTGGTGAAGTCATTTTTCAGCTTTGTGCTTCAGTTTTCCAATCTTCATAAAAGGGAGTATAATTATTCCTTGCAGAGGGACACTAAGCCTAGCAAGACAGCCCTTCGTAAAGGAAAATGATGCTTCCAACCAGTGATGGGCAGTCTCACCCACCCTCTGGGTTTGGGCCTGGAAGGTGGGCAAAGATTAGGAGCAAGCACCATCTGGTCACCAAGTGATGCCAATGAACCACTGTGGTGAATGGTCTTCTGACCTTGGCCTTTTTATTGTCAGTCTGATTCAACCTAGAATTATCCTAAGAAGATGATTCTGGTTTTTAAAAAAGGAGAAGCTGAGAGAAAGGCAAAGCCTAGTGAGGAAGAGTCTCCTCAAAGGTGAGATAAAAGACACAGTGAATGGGAAAATAACCACATGACAAATTTGAATTAAAGTCAGAGGATTGTGATTAGCAGAAGGAAATGCCCTTGACAACTAAGGGAGAACAAAATCCTGGGAAAACCCTTTTGGAATGGGAGGCACTAGGCTGTGATCTCTTTAGGGAAGGGAATCACATCTTTCCTGTTCACTGTATCTCCCCAGGGCACAGCAGAGGTCTTGACTTCATAAATATTTGTTGAACAACCAACTTAATGAATGAGTTTATCTATTCCTGGAGCCCCCTAAGATAAAGACTAGACACGATTTTCCCTAGAGCACAGCATGTGCTCATCAACCATTGGCTGAATATTGAATATGTGAGTTTTCTGGTTGCAGACTTGCTGCTACTGGCCAGGTATCTCTTGAGAACCAAGTGGATATGAGAGGGGAAGGGGGGCATCTCCAGGGTGGAGCAGGAAGCGGGGGCACATGAGTAGCCCAGGCATCTCTACCTGGTCAACTTGAGACATTTTGATAATGGGAGGCAGAGGGCTGGATTGAAAGAATGACAGTAGCCCACGTATCATCTCCTTCCAAGGGGCACCAAGCCAGTAGACTGAGAGAAGAGGGATGGGACAATGGAAACACTGGAACTGACAGCTTTTTGGCCCAGTAAGGCACTTGACTGGGAGTCAGGAGCACTGGCTTCTAAACTCAAATCGCAACAAGAACATCAGGAAAACACCCAAGAGCCTGCTAACCAATAAGATCTGATATAGTCCTATATCAAGACTGGGTTTCCCAGGAGGCAGACTCAGAGATGGAGCTCAGTATACAGGGTGTTTATTAGGGAGTGCTCTTAGGGTCAACACCTGTCGTGAGAAGGGAAAGGATTGGGATTGAACAGGGGGAAAGTAGAGCTGTAATACAGCCTCCACAGAGGTCTCAGACAACCCTATGGATGGTTCTGAAGCTAGGATGACATGTCAGTTGTCCAGAGTTGGGACGGGCCTTTACACTTCCATATAAACCAGTTACTGATGTAGCCTGCCCCAGGAAAATGTGTTATGTCGAGTGAAGCAGCTCTCTTCAGCTGAGGCAATCCCTGTAGGGGACTGACAGCTGGTGACTTTCTGATGATGACACCCCCCATTGGTGGAAAAAATCCTTCAGTTCTTGGGGCTTCCCTGGTGGCACAGTGGTTGAGGGTCCGCCTGCCGATGCAGGGGACACGGGTTCGTGCCCCGGTCCGGGAAGTTCCCACATGCCGCGGAGCGGCTGGGCCCGTGAGCCATGGCCGCTGAGCCTGCGCGTCCGGAGCCTGTGCTCCACAACGGGAGAGGCCACAGCAGTGAGAGGCCCACGTACCGCAAAAAAAAAAAATCCTTCAGTTCTGAAGGGGGACCTGGGTGTGCATCACAGCATCCAATGTAACTTGCTACTTACTTCCATTAACACTAAACCTTATTGCAATCCTACAAAATAGATATTATTACCTAGTTTCACAGATGAGAAAACTGAATTTTGGACAATGTATCTACTGGGCTTTTCCCAAGCCACACAGCTAGTAACTATTAGTGGTGGAGCTAATTCAAACCCAGATCTTTTTGGCTCTTAACCCCTTCCTTTTTCAACTACATCTCACTGGCTTGAGATTCATTCACACAACCCAAAATTCTACCTGTTCACTCTGAAGCCTTTGACAGATGGCCTCCTCTCCATGGGGCTCAGCCTCTCCATCTACAAAATGAGGGGTTTAAAGTAATCTGAGATTCTTAACCAGGAGTCCACAAACCCCATGAAATAATAGGCTAAGTTTGGTATATATGAGCAAAATTTTGGACTTGTATATATTTCTGGTGAGAGGGTCCTAAAAGGTTTTTGAATCCCCAAAGAGGTTGAGACATACCAGACTGGATGCTCTAAGTTCCTCTTCAGCTCACATGTGCTGCAATTCTGCACCCTTGAGAGCCGAAAGATCACAGCCCCAAAGCTATTCAGCACCACGGACAGAGCCACAGGCCGCTGTCTTCTGTGGCAGGGTCCCACCAACTTTTATACTGACCCAAAGAATGGATGATGGAAGACCCTTGACTACCCAGAATCAGTGAGATAAGAAGTCAGAGCTTGTAATAGATACAAATGGTTTTTCCTCTCCCTCCTGTTTTTTGTGAAAGAGTCCCAAATGTTGCAATTGTCCTCACAGTGACATTTCCTCCATCCTGGGGGCCTCTCGTTCCTCTCCTCCCAACAGTGACGAAGAGGGTATTGAGCCGGGCAGTGGAGTACCCCGGTGACGGATTAGTGCTGCCAACCACCGACACAAAACCATTTGGTGTGGGGAAATGATAGATGCTAACACTCATTTTAAACACAGGCAACTGAATTCCTGCAGACAGGCGCCGCGGCTGGAATTTAGGGCACAGCTGCTAGGTTCAGATAAGGTGCAGAATCAGTCCTGCGTACCTCGATGTTACTTAATAATGAAAATGTGGTGATTGATGCTGCTGTCTAGAGGATATAACCTCCCCATTTGGAGGTTTTCAGCTCCCAAATCATCCATTCCACTGTTTGTTTGTTTTCTTGTTTTTTTTTTCTTTCTTTTTTTTGGAAAGGCAATGTGGGGGAGGAGTGGATAAAGTGAGGGGATGTTTGACAGCAGGAAGCTCATGATCCTAAAGAATTTGAAAAAGTCCAAAGAGCTTAAGTTGAAAGAATTCAATTCTGGCAAGCTCACCTGGGACAGTAAGTTTAACACGAAAGACTGGGTTAGACCAGTTACTCTCAATGTTTTCATGGTCAAGGGCTTCTTTTGCTACCCACTCCCCATTTCTATGATGTCACAAAGAGCCAATCAGAGTTTCTGATACAGAACTTTACCTCCCACTTCTCCCCTGAGCTACAGGAGAGATGGGCCATTTATCTGCTACCTCCTGAACACTTCCCCTGGAGAAGCCTCAGATTCGGCATGTCCAAAACAGAGCTCATCATCCTTCTACCCAAATCTGCCCTTTTTTTCCTCACTTCAGCAAGTGGTGCTACCCATGACAGACACCTGGGCATTATCCCGGACTCCTTCTTCTTCCTCATCTCCCATGTCCAGACCCCAATCCTGCTATTTTTATCTCCTGGATTCCTCTCTCTTGAATTCACCTACTTTTCTGTATCCCCATGGCCTTAAAATACAATCTCGCCTTCTTTTCCCTAAATAGCCTTTGCAGCTCCAGTTTTTCTCTCCAATCCGTCTTCCATCTTGAACATGAGTAATTTTCCTAAACAGAAACATACATGTTCCTCCTCTGCTTAAAACCCTACAGTGGCATCTAACTTCCTCTAGGACAAAATCCAGTTTCCTTATTTTAGTACCCAAGCCTTTTAAGATCTGGTCCCAGCCTGTATCTGCAGTACACCCGTCAATGTACCTCACACTCTTTGCTGGAGCTATCAATACATGAAACACGTGCGATCTCTGCCTCCTTGCCTTTGCATGTGCTGTTCTCTTTGCCTTGCAGGCCCTCCGTCCTCTACATCTTCTTTAAGACTCTATAATGTTTTCTACTTAGAGAAAGGTTTCTTTACGATCCTCCACAACTCCTGACAATGTTGATTTCTCTTTTTTCTGTGCCATTGTAACTATAGTCACCCCGTAGTACAGTGATAGGTAGCCGTCATCACCTCACTTGCTAGAACTGGGTTCAAACCCCTGTTCCACCATTTATCAACTGTATGATCCTGAGCAAGTTGTGTACTCTCTCTGACCCTCAGTTTTTTCCTCTATAACATGGGGATAATAATAGGACCCATCTCATCAGGTGGTTTTGAGGATTAGATGCTAGATGTAATTGATCTAGCATGGACGCTGGCACACAGTAGATGCTTAATAAATATTAATTGCCCAGTAGGGAGATGTTGTTAAGCTAGAGCCCAGGGAAGATGACAAGTGCCTGTCTCAGGTCAGAGTCCTGGAAACAGAGTGTGAGAAAGATTGAGTACACAGGATTTACTGAGGAAGTGCCCTTAAGAAAAACCAGTAAAGGAGGGAGGGAAGCAGGAGAGGGAAAGGAAAGAGGACAAACACAGATGTCATCTCTGGTTATCCACGGGGGGCTCTGGAGCATACGCCCCATTGTCACACATCATCGGCTGTGAGCTGCCTCTGGGAGGGAGATGGAGGGTGTAACCTCCCAGAAGAGGTGGCCTGGTCAGTGAGGACAGTTTTGCAGAGAAGGGAGCAGCTGTTGAGGGGGCATCCAACCCTACAGCAGCAGGGGGATGGGTATGCCTGCCTGGGAAAGAGGGTCTGGATGGGGTACCAGAAAGACCCACTACAGTGTCTTAGGAGAGAGTCACTGCTTTCAGGGCACTGAGAGGTTGTTCATGGAATAAAGGCAGAGTCCAGACTTTCTAGCTGCCTCAAGTTTCATTCACTCAATAATTCATGTATCCACTCTGAAGTTATTTATTGAGCATCTCCTATGTTCCAGAGACGTTACTAGGCTCTGGAGAAAATCTTGGAGAGCAAAAGGTGCCCGTAGGTACCTCATAGTCAAGGGCAAGTGACAGATGGTTGTCAAATAATCACACCAAAAGACAAAGGTCTCTGAAGAGAAGGAACTCGGTTTTGTGAGGATGTATAACAGAGGGACCCAGGTCAGCCTGGAGGTGAAGGAAGGCTTCCTGGAGGAGAGACTTTTGAGTATAGGTCTGAAGGATGAGTTTACCAGTGAAAGATGGGGCTGTAATTAGGTGGGGAAGGGGGGATGTGTGGCTCTCTTCCTACTTCTTTCTTACAGTCCTACTAAAATTGGAGGGATTGCCACTGCCTTAAAGCTGTTGTCAATCATTTACACTTGAGTACGGATGAGATTTTAATTCTTTTCTGAGAAAAGAGTTTGCTGAAGAGGAATGAAGAGAAAGTCTGGGGGCAATAAATACTTTGGAGAAAAGTTATTTTAAAAAAAACACAGGGCTTCCCTGGTGGCACAGTGGTTGAGAGTCTGCCTGCCGATGCAGGAGACACGGGTTCGTGCCCCGGTCTGGGAAGATCCCACGTGCCGCGGAGCGGCTGGGCCCATGAGCCATGGCCACTGAGCCTGCGCATCCGGAGCCTGTGCTCTGCAACAGGAGAGGCCACGACAGTGAGAGGCCCGCGTACCGCAAAACAAACAAACGAACAAACAAACAAACAGAAAAGGGGAGTTGGGCAGAAAAGGAAAGCAAGAGCTTTGAGAAAAGCTTGATTTTGCATCGTGCAGCTGCCCCACCTTCTCTTATAGCTTCTCTCCCTCTCTCATGCAAGCTTTAGAAGCTGGGGGGGGGAAAAGCTTGGCCTGGAGCCACCCATGCCCAGGGTCTGCTTTGCTTGAAGCCAGAGGTGGCAGCCGCCTATGCAACACGATATAAAATCCTCCTCTCTGCCCAATCTTGCTGCCAACTTGCCACTGGTCACTGCCTGAAATTCCCACCATTAGCATCTCAAAGCCTAGGC
The DNA here is from genome assembly GCF_951394435.1 of Stenella coeruleoalba. Lineage (NCBI taxonomy): Eukaryota > Metazoa > Chordata > Mammalia > Artiodactyla > Delphinidae > Stenella > Stenella coeruleoalba. Next base: position 21,791,192 of record NC_137161.1, on the reverse strand, counting down.
TAGTGCCAGGAGCCTGGTTCTCATTCTGGCTCTCTTCTTCTGACATTGGGCATGTCCTTTCCTTTCTTACACACAAGGGAAGGCCTGGACTCAATTTCTCTGAGGTCCCTGCAGCCCTAGCTGTCTGTTTATTTCTTCCTCACTCACTATTGCCCTACTAAGATTGCAAACTCAAGGTGGTGATCTGGGGACTGCCTAGAGGGCTGGGGGATGCCTGAGCACCTGGAACCCAGGCAGGGCCCCTTTCTCAGCCTTCTGGCTCTCAGAGGAGTTGGGAGGGAGGAAGGCACTGGAAGAGGCCTTCGGCCCCTTGTGGCCCTTTAAGTGCCGCGAAATGAATTCTACTCCCAGGATTGCTGCCTGCGGCTGTCAGACACGCATCAAGGTCAGGGGTGTGCATTTGCCCCAGACACAGCAATAATGGCTTCTAATGGACTGTAAACGGGTGAAGTTTGCTGCAAAGATGCTGCCACTGCTGCTGGAACAATAAAAGCTCCTTTCTCCTTAACCCTCTCCTGGATTTTGACCGCACCAGAACTATTTCTAAACAGTGCCTTCTCCAAAGACTATCTTGCCTGACATCTCATCCACCCTTAAACAACAGGTCAAGAGGAAAGCTATTATTATGTCCACTGTATAGATGGGAAAACTGAGGCCCAGAGAGGGAAAAAGACTTGCCTGAAGTCTCAGAGTTACGATGTGGCACAGTCAGGACTAGAAATCAAAGCTTCTCTGGTCTCATAGTCCACGATGCTGTGAGACCCTCTTCTACTCCGTCTGCAGCCTGCTAATGCTTTGCGGTGGACTTTGCCAGGAGTTGCAAGAGAAATAAAAAGTGACCTTGAGGACCAGAGTTCTAAATGAAGGCCTTTGAATCAGACCAACCTGAGTTCAGATCCTGATCTGCCTTGTACTTGCTGTGTGACCTTGGGCCCATTAATTAACCTCCCTGAGCCTCAATTTCCTCTCCTAAGATGGAGCAATAGGATGATCGTGAGGGTTGAGGGAAATTGTGTGCATGAAATGCCTGGCACAGAGGTCTCAGTAAAGGTCAGACTCCTCTCATGCCCCGTCTTGAGTAAAGCTGAGATGTCTGAGGCTTCCTAGAGGATGTGACCCTAGCATTGGGGCTGCCACATGAAAGGCAGTGACCCAGGTTCCAAAACCCACCCCTCCTCTAGGGACCCTGGGGGACACTGTCCCCAAGGTCATCTTGCACCAGGCAGGCAGAGAGCAGTGCCCCCTCCCTCCCTCCAGCCCACACTAGAGGGCAGGAGTGAAGACAGTGTGGGCCATAAATAAGGCCAACGAGGAGGCAGTAACTGGGTGGCCATGTCCCGTCACGCTGCTACTTTTAGTGCCGCCACCGTCACAGCGAGGCCGCAGGGGCTCTCCCGCCCTACCCCTCCATGCTGCCCTTCACCCCCCAAATGGAGATCTGTCTCCTCTTACATCAGCTTCTCCCGGTGGATCTCAGAAGAGGGACCCTTGTCCTCCGCTACAGACGCACACGTGTTCATGCTGTCACCCCCCCGACTTTATTTCTCTCTATAGCCCTTTTCGCCATGTGACATAGTGATCCTTTATTTACTTATTTTTTTGTCGCCTGTTTCTCCCCAGCAGACTATCTCCTCTCACCAGACTCCCTGAGGGCAGAGATTTTGTGTTTTGCTTACTGCTCTATTCCTAGCACCTAGAACAGCACCCAGCACTTAGTCGGTGCTCAATAAAGTGCGGAACGTACGTATGCACTCGGCCACTCTTTGTTATCTCATACTTCATTCAAAGCATATTGATGCTAATAAATGAACCTATCAGTTGCAGGTACCGGGTGAACTGGTGGTGGCATCTAAATGAACCACACAGCCCCCATCCGTGCCCTTGAATTGGGGGGACTCACAGCAAGGTGGCACGACAGAGGAGTTATGACTACTGACTCTGGAGTCAGAATACCTGGCCTGTGTGACCTCGGGAGAATTTCCTATACCTCTGAGCCTCAGTTTCCTTATCTGTAAAATGGGGATGGTCGAAGGCGTTGTGAGGAGTCAGTGAGGGCGTGCATTGAAATGTGCTTTGGCATAGCCTCAGGTACTAGGAGTGCTCAGTGAACAGTGGCCATTGATCTACGATTCCTACTATGTGAGCTCTGATAGAGGAAGAAACCACATGCTGAGGGTCTGCTGGGATGGAGCAAGTGATCCTGACATAGAAGGTCAAGTGTATAGTCTCCAAGGAAGCAGCATGTGATCAGGGCATCCAGGAGCCCAGCGTTCCTGGTGGAGAAGACAGAAGGAGCAAAGGCACAGAGGTGTGGGAGGAGCTGCAGGCTCCTGGTGAGTGAGTGTGTGTGTGTGTGTGTGTGTGTGTGTGTGTGTGTGTAGGGTGGGAGATGAGGAGGGAGGGGAGGTGGAGGGGGTGAGATCAAGGGAATCCTCCAATGCTGAGGGGATGAGTTTGGACACTGTCCCAGGGGTATGGGAGCCACTGAAAGGGGCTGTGCAGGCGTGGAGTGTGGCCACTGGGATTTAAAACATCTGTCTGAAGTGGCCTGGATGGGGTTAGGGGGACAGGAGGCAGAGAGGGCTTCCACAAGAGGGCTGGTATTCCGGATGGGAGATGCTAAAGCTTAAACAGAATGTCAGGGGAGCAGCCGGGGGCTGGCAGTGGTACCCAGACCCAGTTGACCTGCTGATGGGCATTGGCCACCTGGGGTGCCCACCCTGATGCCCACCCCAATCCCCAAGAAGGTACCAGGGAAGGAAAGAGGAGAAAAACCTAGGGTTTACATCCCCTTTCCCCTCCTGAAATATCTATGACCCTCAGATACCCCAGTCATCCACCCAGTTTGGTGGGTGGAAATCCCAGCTCCTCCACCTACCAGCGGCATGACCTTGGGCAAGTCACTTCTCCCTTCTGGGTCTGCTCCTTTACCTGAAACAGGGGGGAAGACTGAGAAGGGAATAACCCATGAGTCCTTACTCTATATCAGGCCTGCCACTCGCAGGGGAAATGCCTCTTCTCTTGGGTAGTTATAAGAATTCCACATGAAGCCTCCAGAAGGAACCTGGTACTCAGTGGGGGCTCAGTCAGCACCCTCCCTTCCTCCCCCGCCCGCTTTTCTTATTTCCTTAGCACTCCAAAGAGGTCTTGTGTTTTCAGGTCTCTGCTCTGGAATATCTGACCCATGTGAGCATTATCACCTGGACAGGACTTCATAGTTCACACAGCATCTTCAGCTCCCTTAGCTCACTGGATGCTCCGTATCAGAGGAATTTTGAGCTCCATTGTATGAATGAGGAAACAGGTCCAGAGAAGTTAAGCAACTCTCCTAAGGTCGCACAGGATTCAAACCCAGGACTGTTTGGTCCAAATCCAAAGTGTTTTCCCTTAAACCTTGCCTCCTCCCCAGCACGTGGATTTCCTGAAGACAGGGCCCATCTGCTGTGGCTCCATCCTCCAAAGTAACTCCCCCTAAGCGTGTGTGTAAACAGGCAGAAGGTGTCACGGGATGCTCCTGGATTCCTTGAAACCTGCTACGGGCCACGTTCCTTACATTCCTTCTCTCTCATCTTTATGATGGATTCTGTGAGCTGGGACTTGTTCTCTCCAATTACAGATGCAGAAACCAAGGCTCAGAGATGTGCCAGCTCCGGGGTCAGGGGTGGGAGGAAGAGCTGAGATTCAACCCCACAGGTGCATGAATCCTTGCGCCAAAGTGTCCCTCCACGGGCAGGAGGCTGCTGGTCCAGGTAACAGGGATGCCACAACTGGTGGGGGAGGAGAAGCAGGGCAGGGACAGCTGTGTGCAAAGGCCTTGTTTGGGTTAGATCTCTGCCTGGGGTCAGGGCTGGGCCCGGCCAAGTGTCCTTGGGTCACAGCCCAGCTGACTTCTCCTCTCTGTCCCCTCTCCAACGAGCTTCCTTGCTGGCCTTCCTTTGGCTTCTTCAAGCATAGGAGGACCCTCTGGGCAGCCAACAGGTGCCTGCTGTCCACTTTGAAGACCTTCCCCTGGAGTATGGCTTGGGGGCAAAGTCTCATCAAGAGTCAGGCCCTGTCCAGAAGCCACAGATCTAACCAGTGCTTCCCTCAGTCCCTACTTAAACCTCTCTGGGCTACAGACTTGGTCCCACTGACTCCTCAAAGGCCCAAGGGGTCAAGGAGGTCAAATTACTCAGTCCCCGATTCAGGCAGACTGAAATTCAAGTCCCACCCTCACCACCCCCTTCCTGAGAACCTTTGGAGAAGCCACTTTACCTCTTGCAGGCCTCGTTTTCTATTTAGATTTATATGGGGCTAATCCTTGCTGAGGGAGTCTTATTCCCATTTTGCAGATTGGGACACTGAGGCTCAGAGAAGAGAAGTGAAGTGATGGAAACAGGCAATCTGGTTCCAGGGTCTGAGATGCTCTCGACTTCTATCTTAAAATTAAGTGTAGTAGAAACCTCATTGCCTGCGGAATTACACTAACCCTGTGCTTTCATCTCAGCTTCACAATATATTAGTTTTGTGGTCCAGGGCAAGTCACCTGCCCTCTCTGAAACTTAGTTCCTCACCCATAGATTGTACATCTTTGCAAAATGATGAGAATACATGGTAATGAGTGTGAAAGGGCCAGGTATATAGTAGATGCACTGTAAGGCAGCTCCAGCTACTGTTTCTCCATCTGTAAAACAAGGTGGCACCAGAAGATCTCTCACTGGAGGGTCAAGTCCAACCCTCAGCTCCCATGAGAACTGTTGACGTGGGCAGGGCTGTTCAGGTGTCCCCAGACCACCCTGGGCAGGCTCCCAGTTTCATCCTTCCACGAACAAGTGACCTGCAAAGGGAGGGGTTGGCTTAGGGATGGTCTGCCGGAGGGGAGGATGAGAGGTGGACAGGTGAGTGAGGAGAGGGTTTTAGAGACATTGACTGTCAGCCACCAGAGCTCCAAGTGTAGGGCTGGGCTCCAAGTACAGTCAACTGTAGAGGACTTGGGCCCCTGAAGGGAAGCTCAGCTGAGGCTCAGACCCAGGGGAAAAGGAAAGGACACAGTTAACAGAATGTGGCTTTGTTCCCGGGAACAGTGTGAAAGCCTTAGCTTGGCAGAAATGATGCTCAGGAAACTGATGTATTAGGAGGTGCACCCCTGCGATACAAAGAGCATCGGTGCATGTGATCAAATTGTATGAAACACACACACACACACACACACACACACACACGTGAATACAAGTAAAGCTGGGGAAATCTGAATAAGGTCAGCGGAATGTATGTTCATATCCCGGTTGGGATATCGTATGATAGTTTTGCAAGATGTCATCATTGGGGAAAACTGGTAAAGGGTGCATGTTATCTCTCTGTACTGTATCTTCCAACTTCATTCGAATGTACAATTATCTCAAAATAAAGGTTTAATTGAAAACTGACGGACAAAGACAGACACACACACACACACAGAATGGGGTCTAGAGTGTCTTGAGTCCAAATCCCAGCTCTGCCCCTTTCTCATTTTGTGGCCTCAGGCAAGTCTTTTTACCCCTTTGACTGTCAATTTCCTTATCTAAAATGGAAATAAAATACAAGCCATTTAGAACTGAAAGGCAATGAGAGTGTGTCATATCCCCACTGGTGGCATGCAGACAAGAAAATATTCAGAGGGAGATTTATAGCTTTTAATGCATTTGTTAGAAAGCAAGATTGAAAAATCAAATTAATTAAATCTTCCGTTCAAGGTAGTAGAAAATAGATCCATCAAAAATGGAAGGAAGGAATTTTAAAAGATCAAAGCAGAAATGGACAAATCAGAAAATGAGATGGAGATGATAACACTTACAAAGTAGAGCTGTGGCGAGAATGAAGTAGGATCATTCATTCACTCGAGAAAAGTGCGTGGCACACACTGTTACGTCCGGCACATCCTGTATTCCAGGCACTGTGTTAAGTACTAGGGGGACAAAGGGAAGCAAAGCACACAGCCCTGCCCTCGGGGAGTTTTCAGTCTAATGAGAGAGGCAAAAACAGTACAACGATGTCTAGTGAAATCAGAGAGGAAGCAAAGGGGGCTGGAGGAGTCTCCAGAGACAGCAGGAAGTGTTTTCCCCGGAGCTGATATCTAAGGTAAGCACAAAGGATAAATGGGGTTGTCGTAAGAGTGTTTCTGGCAGTGAAAAAGGCAAGTACCAGTGTCTGATGCAAGACAAGTTATGCCCCAGAAGGAAAAACAAGCATTCCTGACATTCACTGAGTACTTACAACCACCCTGTGAGGTCGGGACTATTATTATCTCCGTTTGTAGTTGAGGGGATTGAGGCTCAGAGAGGTTCCTTAACTTTCCTCAGATACTTCAGCAAGAAGTGATGAAGTAGGGGTTGAACACAAAGGCTGAGGCAAAGCTTACATACTTCATGGGGGTGTGATTCTGGGGCAGCAAGAATGAGGGGGAAGGGGAAGTGAGGTAGAGAAGGAGGGAAACACACAGTGATACGTTTCCAAGCTGGCCCCAGATTGGAGTCAATGCAGCGGGGCGCTAGGTCATGTGGGGTGGCACATCCACAAGCCATGTGAGCCTCCATTCTTTGGAAGAGTCCATTCATCTGTGGCTCCATCCTCTCTCCCGACTGAGTATTCCCAGTTTACTCCATGGGGTGCTGTTACTTGGCATCTCTGGGAAGCCACTGGGGAAGCCAGATCCCATGCCCTGCACGTGGTTCTTTATCTGAATGTGAAAGAGCCCGAGCTTCCCTCAGATTGGGCTGGACCCAAGTGTCAGCTGCTGCAGCCTGGCAAGCTTGATGGAGCCCATGCTGAAGGAAAGGCTGGTCCTCACTCAGAGGAGACTCAGGCGGCTGGGTTAGACGATGAGGCAAGGGCAGAGGCAGGGCTTGCCACTGAACAAGAGGGCTCAGGTGGGAATGAGTCAGTCACAGAAGATGCATAAACTGGGTCTGGGGCACCAGGTCGGCGTGATTCTGGAATTTATGCACAAGTGGCCAGAGCTGAGTTTGCAGAGGTGGGCAAGGGCCCAAAGCCCAGAGCCTTACTGGTTGACTGGAGAAATGGGACTTGATCTGCAGGGCAGTGGGGAGCCATGGGAGCATCCTGAATGCCTGGCTGGATGGCTGGCACCAAGAGCAACTCAGGACAAGCTAGATCCCATTGGTGGGGAGTCGGGGGCTGCCCCATCGCCCACTCAGCGCCCCCTCCCCCAGGTCCAGCCGTGACGACTGCAGTGCACATCCTTCAGTGTGACACTGGAACATCGCTGGGGAAGTGGAGGGTGACGGAACGCCATCCCGTGCGGTAATGGCTCCAGCGCCAGGAGGAAAATGACATAAATAATATCCCATTAGAGGCGCCGAGCTGCTCTGCTGAGTCCTTGTTTTGCTGGCAACATTATGGGCTTCATAAACAGATTCATTTATTTTCCATCCCTCACTCTTGTGAGGTTGGGGGCTGGGGGGTGGCTGCCAGGGAAGGTGACTGGGGGCTGCAGAGGCGATGAGGGGCAGGAACAGCCGGATCCTCCAACCTCAGCCGCACACCTGCCTGCCTGTCCCACCCCTAGCCTTTCCCATACTCCCCTTCTCCACCTGGAATGCTCTCCCCAGCTCAGTCTTTAGCAATCACACTGCAGGACTTCCTTGGTGGTCCAGTGGGTGAGACTCTGTGCTCCCAATGCAGGGGGCCCAGGTTCCATCCCTGGTCAGGGAACTAGATCCCGCATGCTGCAACTAAGAGTCCGCATGCCGCAACTAAAGACCAAGCGCAGCCAAAATAAATAAATAACTAAATAAAATATTTAAAAAAAAAGAAATCACACTGCTTCCTTCATGACCCAACTCCCTCCCCCATGCAGCCTTCCTTGATTCCCTGTTCTTATGGGACCTCAAGGCTCCCTTAGCTCTTGTCAAGGAAGGATGGCATCCTGGGAGGAGTGCTGGTGACAGACAGATCTGGGTTCAAGTCCTGACCCTGCCACTTGGCAAGCTTGGTGACTTGGGTAAGTCCTCTAACCTCTCTGAGCCTCAGTTTCCTCTTATGAAAGGCAGTGATAAGAATACCTTATAGGCGTGTTGAGAGAAATATCTTTTAGGCTTGTCTGACACACAGTAGATTTCCATATATAATTGCTCTTCTTGTCCCCTTTGTTTTGTACATAGGAATTTGGGTTCTCTTTTCCTTAAAGGGACAACTGATTTTCCTGCCTCTGTCACCTCCTGGAGTCTAGACTTGGCCTTGCATGGTAAGTCTTCAGGGCAGCATTGAGGATGTAGCTAGAAGAGCTCTAGGCTAGGAATGTGGGCTCTGGGTCTTGTCCCAACTTGAACATCGATGAGCTGTGTGACTTTGGGAAAGTCCCTTCCCCTCTCTGGGCTTCTCTTCCTCCAAGTGTAAAACAAAACGACATTTGTGGTCCCTGTTGGCTCCCACTTCCAGGGTCCCAAACCAGTACCTCATTCCTCTTCCTATCCGGAGATGGGCTCTGGCTTCGGGGTCAGAGAGAATCAGGCTAGGATCCTGCTCTGCTGTGTGGCCTTGGGCAGGGACTTGTCATCTCTGAGTCTCAGTTCCTTTAGCTGTGAAATGGAGAGAATAAAGCCCACTTTTCAGGGCTAATGTGATATTTTAGTGAAATCATCAATTCAGTGGTATTTACTGAGCACTTATTATGTGTCAGGTGCTATTCAAGGTCCTGGGGACATAGCAGTGATCAAGACAGTGATCCCTTCCCCCTTGGCAAAGCTCATATTTTAATGGAAGAAAGAGAGACAAAAATCAACCATCACATAAATAACTGCATAATTACCAACTGTGATACATGTCATGAAGAAAAATAAAATGGAACTAGGAGGATCTGACCTAGTGCCTTTAGTTAGGGAGGGCTTCCCTGAGGAGGTGACACCTGAGCTGAGATCTTGTCCTGGTTATTGATGCTGCATGACAACTGAACTTAGTGGCTAAAACAACAGCAATGATTTTGTTGTTGCTACTGGTTTCTGTGGCTCAGGGATTTGGAAAGGGCTCTACTGAGCAGTTCTGGCTCAGGGTGTCTCAAGGAGTTTCACTCAGATGGTGCTGGGGCTGGAGCACCTGGGGGCTGCTGGGTATCCCTTTCTCTCTCTGCATGTACTCTCAGGGCTTCTCCATGTGGTCTCTCTGCATAGGCCAGCTTGAGCTTCCTCATAGCATGGTGTCCTCCAGACAGTCATGCTGCTTACCTGGTAGCTCAGGGCTCCAGAGTCGGTGTCCCCAACCTCTATTCAGAAGTGTTCTAGTGTCACTTCTGCTGCATCCTATTGGTTATAATCAAGTCATAAGCCCACCCCAAATGAAGGGGGAGAGTGTCAAGGTTATATTTTATGAACAACATGTAGGATGTGACCATCTTTGGAAAATACACTCTTCAATAGATCTAAAGGATGAGTAGGAGTTAAATAGGGGAAGAGGAGAGAGAAGAGGTTCTAAGAAGAGGGATAGTTAGTAAGGAGACCCTGGGGTGGAGGACACTATCTGTCCTGGCACTGAGGAAACATTCAGGATCACAGTGGTGAATGAGACAAAAATTCATGACCTTTTGGAGCTTACCGTCTAGTGGGGAACACAGAAAATAAATAAATATATAAATAAAGAAACAACATAGTTTACGGTTGTAATAAGTGCTGGGAAGGGCATACATTGGTGCTGTGATAGAGTGAACTTAGAGGCTGGGATATTATTTCAGGCTAGGAAGACCTCTTTGGGGAAGTGTTAACTGAGCTGAGATCTGTGGTTGAGAAGGAGCTGGCTGGGCATGCAAGGAACTGGGGAGAGAGCTTTCGCATCAGAGGGAACAGCATATGCAAAGACCAAGAGATGGGAAAGGACTTGGCAGTGTAGCTGGCACTTGAAGAGCAAGTGGGCGAGAAGGTGCGATGTGATGATGGACAGGAGGGGAGACCAGAATCTGCAGAGCCCTGGCAAAGAGTTTGGATTTCTTTCTCTTTTTTTTATTTTTTAAAATAAATTTATTTATTTTTGGCTGCATTGTGTCTTCGTTGCTGTGCGGGCTTTCTCTAGTTGCGGTGAGCAGGGGCTACTCTTCGTTGGGGTGTGCGGGCTTCTCATTGCAGTGGCTTCTCTTGCTGCAGAGCACGGGCTCTAGGTGCGCAGCCTCAGTAGTTGTGGCACGCAGGCTTAGTCGCTCCGCGGCATGTGGGATCTTCCCGGACCAGGGCTCGAACCTGTGTTCCCTGCTTTGGCAGGCGGATCCTTAACCACTGCGCCACCAGGGAAGTCCCTGGATTTATTTCTAAGTGTGAAGGAAGTCATTGGGGGGTTTGAAGTAGGGGAGTGATATGATCTGATTCTGTAATAAAGATCCTTCTGGCTCATGTGTGGACAGTGGAGTTTAGGGGCAGGAAAGGAAGAAGGGAGCCCAGGCAAGAGATGATGGTGACCTGAACCAGGGTGGTCCCAGTGGAGCTGATGATGAAAAATGGACAGGATCATGACAGACTCAGAGGTAAAACCAACAGAACCTAGTGATTGGATATGGAGCATGAGGAGAAGGAGTAAAAAAGAGGAGCCTCAGGTTTCTGGCAAATCTTAATCTCATTTTGCATCCCAGAGAGGTTAAGTGACTAGCCCACAGTCACACAGCATATCCATGGTACCACCAGAAACAGCATTATACCCGACAGTCAGTGCCACCCTCTGGGTCAATCCTGGGCCTAGGGATGTTGCTGTCGTGGGGTCCTCGGTCCTCCTCTCTGTGTCTGTCCTGCCCCACCCCTCCCATAACCCCTCCTCTCTCCTCCTGGGATGCTGGCAGCTCGGCTGATGCAGGCCCAGCAGGTGTGCCTTGTCAAACTGTCGGCATGATGAACAGCCTCCCTTGGCCGAACAGATAACAGTACACACACAGGTCAGGGGAGCCCCATGTAGCCCATCCATCAGGCCCAGGAGCGGGCGGAGGGCCGGTACACCCTCGTGCCTGGTATCTACCACAGATGTGCTTTTCCCCCAAAGTTAACAGGAAGAGTGACAGCCAGGCACCTGACATCAGCAGGGCTGGTGCTTGCAGGAGCTAGCCAGGGCCCCCCTTTCTCCCTCAGCCTCTGAAGACCCCTTCATGCCTTCCCCAGGAGGAAGCCTCGGCCTCCTGGTTGTAGAGACACTCAGAGCCACAGAACTGCAGACTCTTCAAGCCTTGAGCACTGAATCTTTGAAAATTAGCCACACAGAATCCTCCGTTCCTAGAGGCAAGATCGTGTGGTGGTTGAAAGCATGGACTTCGGATGCTGCCTAGCCTTCTTGGGTTCAAATGACTTCATATCTCCAGGCCTCATTATGAGGATAATAATGTCTACACCACGGGTGGCAGATTCCAGGCGCTACTCTTTGTAAAGTGCTTAGAACATTGCCTGGCACATAGTACATCTCTTACTATGTTAGCAGAGATAAAGAGCTCTTAAAGACACAGTGTCTTAAATTCTCGGTCTTAGAGACACAGAACCTTAAAACCTTTGAATCTTCTTAGGGACATGGATTTTCAGAATCTCGCTATTATAGACTATTACAGTCACACCTGCAGTGAGAGTGCTAAGGGGTGGCTTCGTGGGGCTTTAACTCTCTAATTTCCATTAGCCATTTCTCCTTTCTTTCACATGGACAGCTGATAGTTTCTCAAACTTATGTAGTTTGTTCTTCGAATATAGCGTCAAGCCCCTCTTCCAACCAGTTTGTTGCACCCACATAGAAATTATTGGGCATCCACTGCACAGCACCTCGCGGCCCCTGTATACTCTATCTATCCACCCATCCATCCCCCCATCCATATGCCCATCCTTGCTCCCTCCCATCCATTTATTTTCTCCCTTCCTTCCTTCCCTCCTTCCTTCCTTCCTTTCTTTCTTCCTTTCTCTCTCTCTCTCTCTCTCAGCACCCTCCTTCCTTCCTTCCTGAAAAAAGTACAAAGAGCAGAAACACTTCTCCCTCCCTCCTGCCCTCCAATATCTATGTGCTATGGTCTGGGGCGACAAATCAAAGATAGCCCCTGCCCTTAAAGCCTACAGAGCCTAGAGTATTACTTCATAGAGTATGTTCCTCAAGATACTGTCCTTCCAGACACTTCTTGAAAAAAAGGTTCAGAGTCAAGTCAAGAATGGAGGGGCTTCCCTGCCGGCACAGTGGTTGAGAGTCCGCCTGCCGATGCAGGGGACATGTGTTCGTGCCCCGGTCCGGGAAGATCCCACGTGCCGCGGAGTGGCTGGGCCCGTGAGCCATGGCCGCTGAGCCTGCGCGTCCGGAGCCTGTGCTCTGCAATGGGAGAGGCCACAGCAGTGAAAGGCCCGCGTACCGCAAAACAAACAAACAAACAAACAAAAAAGAATGGAAATGCTAAGTGCAAGCACTCTGTCCTGCAGATCTGCCAGGCTCGTTAGTTACCACATTGAAGACTAGTAACAAGTCAGTTGTTAAGAGCCCAGGCTCTGTAGTCAGACAGTTCCTTCATCTACCAAATGGGCATAGTAATTAATTAATTAGTTAATCAACAAACGAACTTCTGTCCTCAAGGAGCTTACAGTCTAGTAGAATATAAGCTAACAGATTGATTGGACTACAAAGGAATAAGGTAATGTATGCACTTAGCATAGTGCATAGCACTTAGCATAGTGCCTGGCATATAGTAAATGCTCAGTAAATGTTACCCTTAAAGGCTCTGAAAAGTCTGGCAGTAGACCCTTCTTAAACCCAGGGCTTTCCAAACTTATTTGGCCTTGAAACCTCCCTCTCTTTTTTCTGCTATAGCCTGTACACGTGCTCACACACACAGAGACACACAAAGATACAAGTAACTACTACTGCTGGATAGTAAAATATTAATCAGGCTTTACGGAATTGAGAATATCTCATCTCTTGTTTTACTTTAAAATGACCACATTTTGTGTAAATCTGTTCCTAAGAGGGTGGGCAATGGTGTTCACTTTCGTCAGTTCTCTCTACCAACCATGGGAGTCATTCATTCATTCAACAACCATTTATGGGGACTTCCCTGGTGGTTCAGTGGGTAAGACCATGCCCTCCCACTGCGGGGGGCCCTGGTTTGATCCCTGGTCAGGGAACTAGATCCCGCATGCCCCCACTAAGAGTCTGCATGCCACAACTAAGACCCGGCACAGCCAAAATATGTACATACATACATACATACTAAAAAAACCAAACCCAACCAAACCAAAAAAACAACCATTTACGTCATCTTCCTCCATTCTGTGCTGCATGCCTGGCACAGGGAAACAGAGATTTCTCCAATCTGTAAAGAGATCATTCTAATGCAATGTGTAGGATCAAGATATGCCCTATATATTGGGAGTTTGAAGAGATACTGCCCATGACCATCTGGGAAGGCTTCCAGGAGGAGGTGTTGCTGAGAAAGGAGTTGAAAGGTGAATAGAAGTTAGCAGAAAAGAGGGCCCCTATAGGCATGAGTATTCCAAGAACTAGTCTGGCCTTGGCCCTGACGCCCTGGGGTCCCAGTCAACCATAGGCCCAGGAGGAAGGCAGATGTGAGCTGAAATGCTCTGGCCCCCATTTGCTACTGCTTCATTTGTGTTAGGGGTTTGCGGTCCATGGGAGGATCACCATGCTGGGAGCCTGACAGTCCTGGAGGCAAGCCCAGTCCCCTTACTCACCAGCCTGCGACCTTGAATAAGTCACTCCCCCTCTCTGAACCTCCGCTCCCTCATTGGCAAATGGGGGATAGCAAAGCTTACCTCACTGGGCTGATGTGAAGAGCAAGGGAGATGATGGATAAGGAAGTGCTTTGTAAACTGTTAAGTGCTTTGCAGACTGTCGAGTGTTGTGTATACTGTAAAGCCTTGTGTATATGCAACATGTTAGCCGCAGGTCTTAGCTCAGGGCCCAGCTTGTAACAGGGGCAGGAAGAATTGTAGAAACGAATTATTCTGCCACCTTTCGAGCTCTGTTCCTCTGATTCTTGAAATCATTTGGGCCTTCCTGAAGCTCCTTATTAATATGCCAACACCTCGAGAGGTGTTAATGCTTTACTAGCTAATACCTTAGTTAGTACTGGCACTTTCATTAGCAGTTAACACCTTTAGTTAGCAGCTGACTCCTTAAAGGGAATCACCTCGCATTCAGCTGTGAGAAGAATGGGGCCAGGAGGGGCTCCTGGTGGTCTTGGGGCACAAGGAGCAGAAGAAAGGGGTTCTGAAAGGAGAGGAGATTGTCCAGGAGAGATATCCCTGACAGAGCTGTTTTGCCAAAGGACAGTTCTGTTGCCTCTCCCTTAACTGAGCCCCAGACAGCAGTACCCAGAATCTTCTTTCCCACCTTCCCTAGCCGAGAGACTTTAGGCAAACGACTTAGCCATCATGAGCCTCAGTTTCCTTCTTTATTACATGGGCTATTTGGGGTCACCATGGCCAACACGACATTTTTTGAATTTGCTGTGTATTTGTAGGGGGTACAGAAACATTTTTCATTTTAAGAGTGATGCATTTATATCAGTCAGCTTAAATAATGTCGTGCTATGGTGACAAATGACCCTCCCCCAAATCTCAATGGCTTTCAACAGTAAGGTTCTATTTTTTGTTCACACTGCGTGTCGGCCACGGGTCTGCTTTGATTCTACCCTGTATCATCATTCTGAGGACCAGGCTAAGGGGTAACCCCTGCCTACAATGCTGCTGGTTACATGGCAGCAGGAAAAGAACAATGGCAGAACCACATGAGAGCTTTAAAGCTTCCATTCAGAGAAGACGTGCACAGTTCTGCTTACATTTCATTAGGCAAAGCAAGCCATGTGGCCAAACCTGATGGCAATGAGGTAGGAGGAACAACCCTTCGCAGGGAGGCACCTGGTAATGAGGGCAACAAGTATCTTTTTTTTGATACAATGTAGTATAGTGTTTACATTAAGGTGTATTAGAAAAATACAGAACTATGCATATAGATGTATATATACTTCTGCATGCATAGCTGTATGTGAGAGAGAGAATGATAAATCAAATGGGGCAAAATGTATATTACTGGTGAATCTGGGTGAAAAAACTCTGTATGGATGTTCCTTACAACTTTTCTGTAAAGTTTAAAATCATATTAGGGAATTCCCTGGCGGTCCAGTGGTTAGGACTCCGCACTTTCACTTTTGAGGGCCCGGCTGCTATCCCCAGTCAGGGAAATAAGATCCCACAAGCCGCACGGCACAGCCAAAAAAAAAATTATATTAAAATTAAAAGTTACATATACATATCAAATCAAACCATGATTTCATGGTAGCTTAAGGCAAAGCAAACACAAAGAGAATAAAAACTAATTGAGCCCATTTAACGAATATTAAATAATAGTGCCTGGTATTTGTGAAAGTTGGACTTGAAGATGTTTGGGCAACACTTGGTTAGGTGTACGGTGATCCTCATTCCTTGTCAGGGGGTCCTCCGGCTGGCAGCCCCCCTTCTTATTCATTCATTCTACACCTAGTTATTGAGCACCTACTGTGCGCCAGTCCCTTCCAGGGCACTGAAGACGCAGTGGTGGATGGCAGGTGGCAGCCACGTGCCCTCCCTGGAGCAGCTCATGACTCCTGGAGGTGTCAGCTAGAAAGACACATGCGAGGGGCCCCGGAGAGGCCAGCTGCCAGCTGGTTGTCTGTGGAGGGAGGATGGGCTGTCTAATGGCTCACCACTGGCAGTTGGCGGGGTGGGAATCCACCTAGAATCCTGTGGTGCTGGGCTTGAGTCAAGCATCCCTGGGGCTACCTGACAGTGTGTGTATTAGGGTGGGGGTGAGGAGCAGGTAGGCAGAGTCACAGTGCAAGTACCGCAACCTTCCTGGGATATTTATTTTGATGCCAAAATTTGTTATCATGGGGCCTGGAGAACCTATTATTTTTACATTAAAAACAACAGAAAGACTGAGAAGGGACACAAAAGGACTTTTTTAGGATAATAAAGATGTTCAGTTTCTTGATCATAGTGTGGTTACATGGGTGTACACATTTGTCAAAACTCATGGAAATGTACACTTAAAATGGGTACATTGTATCATTTGTAAGTTACACCTCAGTAAAGTTGATTTACAAAAAACCTCACAAAACCTAAGAAACAGAGCAGTGTGAAAATTATGTATTGAGTATTTTGGAGGGGTTCAGAGAAGTTCAGTAACTTGCCTAACATCACACAGCTACTGAGGGGAGGGGCAGGAAATGAGACCCAGGTATGCCTGACTCCAGAATTGGTACCATTAACTAGGGTTCATACACGCCCTTTATTTACCCACATGAACAAAAGCACTTCCATATTGAAAGGCAACATTAACAAACAGGGCGAAATCTATCCCAGGCATAAAGATTTCAGAATTAGGAAGGAGTTAAGTGGTCCCAGAGTTCTGCCTCCTTCCTCCTCTGCCCCCTGTCCCACATGGATGCCCTTGTCTTTGGCCCTAGTTAACCTCTGGCTCCTTGAGGGCCTCCTTGGAAACTTCCATCTATTCTTGGGCTGGTCCAGCCTCCCTTACCATCAGCCTGTCTCTCCTGCTTTCTGCTCTGGCCCTGGGGTTTCTGAGGGTCTGCCCACCTTGGCATATCCCAGCCAAACATCCTTGTGATGTCCTTCTATTTATTCTTTACAGTCTGGAAGCTTAAGAGGGAGCCTTTTGATCTGGGTGGGAGGCAGGGACCAAATTAGAGGGCTTACCATTGACCCACTTTATGGATGAAACAAGAAGACTCAGAGAGGTACAGAACCTGCCTAAGGTCACACAGTATACATGGGTTAGAGCCTGAACCCACTCAGTTCCGTCTGGTTCCAGATCCTGGTCCCTTACCCAAGAAGGCAGGAGGAGGCCAAGTTGTGAGGATGAAGGTCAGCAGGAGACACAGAGGGACTGGGAAGTCCCCTCCACATTTCCCCCACTCCAGAACCAGCTCTGCTGTCAATGGCTGAGAAACCCCCAGTCCCTGAAGGGACGGGGCTGCCAGGGCCTTTTGCCGAGTGACTGCAAACCACATTTTTCTTAATCTAAATTGAAAACTGCTCAAGTAGAAAAATCATTTCTCTGCTTCATCTCAGAAAGGAGAAGAAGAAGGGAGAAGGGAGGGGTCAGGTGTGGGGGGAAAGGAAAGGCTGATGGCTCTAGAAAGCTGGGTCCCAGCCCTGCTCCATCTGGCTGTCCACAGCCCTGGGCCCAATGGATGTGGGTCGGCCACGTTGCTGATGTAGTCAGTCAGCAATTACTGAGAGCCCTCTTGTATGCCTGGAGACCCTGGGCCAGGCTCTTGGGACAATAAAACACTGTCAGGGGCAGCTCCTGTCCTTAGGGGGCTGCTAATCTCCCCCCTTACCTCCTTTCCCTTATTCTGTCCTTCAACAAATATTTATTGAAGACCTACCATGTGTCTGTTGCTAGATGCTTGGGATAGAAAAATGGTCCTTGCCCTCCTGGAATGCACTGTCCAGTGCAGAAGACAAATGAGCAAATAAATAGAGAATAACAATCAGCTCTGAAAGACAGTAAAGAGTAGGGTGAGTGATTATTCCTCTGGCAGGGGTGGGAAATGTAATTTAGGCTGAGCAGTCATGGAGGGTCTCCTGCAGGAGGTGATATTTCAGCAAAGGCAGGGTCGGTAGGAGTTATTCAGGCAAAGGCAGAGGAGGGGCCAGTAGTGGGAGTGGGGTAGCACCTTCAGGACAGAGGGAAGTACTATATAGGGTTGACCCTTAAGCCAGGCTGATTGGGTTCAAATCCCAGCTCTGTCAGTAACCAGCTATATGATCTTGGACAAGTTGACTAACCTCTCCTTGTCTCAGTTTCCTCATTTGTAAACATAGGCTTCTGGTGAGGATTAAATAAATTAGCATATGTAATATGCTTAGAATGATGCCTGGCAAACGAGTTTTAGCTAAACAAGCAAACAAAAAGCCTCATTATATGCAAAGGCTCTGGGGCAGGGAACTGCAAAGTGAGTCGTGGAAGAAAGGTCAGCAAACACAAACCAAGTACACAGTATGGAAATCCACAGGGTGCAGCAGAAAGGGCATAGGCTAAAATCCTATGTAATTTACATTAAAATCCTGTAATTACATCAGCCATGTGTTTATAGCAAACATGCACCGGCACTTAATACCCCTTTCTTTATATCACCTCCATAACTTAGTGGAGTAGCCATGGTTATCCCCACTTTCCAGATGAGCAAACTGAGGCCCAGAGAGGTCAAGTGACTAATTCAAAGTCATATGGCTGGGATTGAGCCTCAGTTTGGCTAACTCCAGAGCTAAAGTTTCTTACCACTGTGCTCTCTGCCTCATTTCTGAGACATGACAAAATAGAGTCTGTGTCTAGGTTTGACTATTTGTGTGTTGGATCCTGGGCTACGCATGTCACACAGGAAGCAATTGATAAGATGCAGTCTAGGTAGGGTAGTTATATAATATTTGGCTTAAACTGAGTCACTTTGGACAATGAAAAGAGGCATTTTAATACTTAAACTGGGACAGCACGTGTAAATTGGAACCCAGGGTCTCCCCAGGTGTAGGGGAAGGTGACTAAAAGCATGGGGTCGGGTAGAACTAGCTGGCTGAGTGCCCTTGGGCAAGTCACTTAACTTCTCTGAACCTCAGTTTCCGCATATGGGCATAATAATACCTACCTCCTAGAGTTGTGGGGATTAAATGAGACAATGGGATGACAGGTACTTAGCATAGCCTGCAGTGAAAGTTAGATGTTATTATTGAATATGCAGTCAATGGAATTCTCTCTTTGTTTCTTTCAATCTATCTCCTTGTCCATCTTCCTGTTTCTCAGTTTGTCCCCCAGTTCTCCCCACCTCTTTTCAGGACCCAAGTCTAGTCTGATTTGCTGTGTGTCCTTGGGCAAATCCCTTCCAGTCTCTGGGCCTGCTCCCCCATCAGACTAGATTGTGTTGACCAGGCTGTTGGGGTCCCACTTCTCCTCCCTTCCTCCCTTGCTGGCCCTCCTGCCCTGCCATTCATCCCCAGACTCATTTTACAGGTCAGTTCTCTTTAATGAGCGAGGGTCTGAGCCTTTTCCCTCGCAAAATGAAAACTGCAGGTTCATCAAAATCTCATTAACCTCCATTCCCCCTGTGCCCCTGTGGGGGTCAGACCTGTCTTGGGCTGGGGGAAGCCACCTCCCAGCAAGCCAGGGTCCAGGTTTTGTCTGAGGTTGGGAGTAGGGTGGGCGTTCTGGCTTGCTGGATCGAGACAATATTCTGGCCATAACCCCCAGCCCTGCCCGCCCTCATCATCTCGGGGTCAGGGGAGACAGGGAAGTGTTCAGCACTTTAATCTGAAAACTTGCCAGGGGACCAAGGGATATTGGGAGCAGAGGGAAAAGGCTGACTTCAAGTGAATTAATACTTGGCTTGTAGCCGGCAATTTTCTCCACTTTCATGTCGCCTGGCTCTTCTTTCTTCTTCTTTCATTATTTTCTTTCTTGGAGGGGTTTCATGGTCCATTGCCATCTCCTCTGTCACGGTCCTAATTTTTAGTCTGGAACTTGTCTGAGTTTGGCTCTGGGCAAACCAGCCCTCACCCACTGGCCCTGCTCATGAGAGCGGCCCCTCTTGGAGGAGCTTGAGAGCAGGGTTTTCCTGTGTGGGATCTGGGGGCCCAGCACTATCAACTACTTGCTGTGGGGCCTTGGGCAAATTGCTTAGCCTCTCTGGGCCTCACATTCCTCACCCATTCTGAGGAGAAAATGAGATAATGTATTTAGTACCAGGAAATCACTTCAAAAAACACTGTGGCAGTGTCTTGCAACCTTAAACATGCGTTTATCATATATCCCAACATCCCAATCCTAACATATTTCTTCGAGAGAAATGAAAACCTAGGTCCACCAAAGACCTATCTGCAAGTGTTTATAACAGCTCTATTCATAACTGACCCAAACTGGAAACAATTCAAAGGCTCATCAATTGATGAATGGATAAATAAATTGTGGTACATCCATACATGGCAGATGGCTTGGCTATAAAAAGCAACAAACTACTGATATCCACAACAACATGGATGAATCTCAGAAATATTCTGCTACGTGAAAGAAGCAGTCTCAAAAGGTTAAATGCTGAATGATTCCATTTAATGACAATCTGGAAAAGGCCAACCTATAAGCACAGAAATGAAACCAGTGGTTGCCAGGAGCTAGGGCTGGGGGTGGGGGTGAGGCGGGTGGGAAGCAACTGCAAAGGGGCACAAGGCAGCTTTGGGGGAGGATGGAAATGTTCTATATCTTGATTGTGGTGGTGGGTTATGCTGGTGTACACATCTGTCAAAACTCATCCAACAGCATACTTTAAAAGGGGGGATTTTATTGCATGGAAATTATATCTCAATAAACCTTACTTTAAAAAATAATGTTAGCCAGGGCTTCCCTGGTGGCGCAGTGGTTGAGAGTCCGCCTGCCGATGCAGGGGACACGGGTTCGTGCCCCGGTCCGGGAAGATCCCACATGCCGCGGAGCGGCTGCGCCCGTGAGCCATGGCCGCTGAGCCTGTGCGTCTGGAGCCTGTGCTCCGCAATGGGAGAGGCCACAACAACAGTGAGAGGCCCGTGTACCGCAAAAAAAAAAAAAAAGAAAAACGTTAGCCAATAAAAATGTTAGCAATTTCAAATTTTATTTTGCTTTTCTATTGAGGTATAGCATACAGATAGTATTGTACTCCATGAAGTGCACCAAACTTACGTATATATTGTGACAACTTTTTGCATTTTCTTACTTCCCATCTACATCAAGATATGGGACATTTCCAACCCTTCAGCTCCAAGACCACAACCCTCAAAGCTGACCAGTATTTTGATTTCCATCACTACTGGTTAGTCTGGGGAGATCTCTGGATTTCACATAAATAGAATTATCAAGTATGTCATCTTTTGTGTTTGGCTCCTAGCTAGTTACTGAAGTCATCTTTTAAAATCACAAATCAGATCATGTCATTTCTTGATTAAAAGTCCTCCAGTGTCTTTCCGGTAAGCTTCCAGTAAAACCCCAAACCCTTACCCTGCCCACGCTGTGCACGGTCTGCCCCTGCCATGAACCCCACTCCCTGGCTTGCCCTCTCTGGCCACACAGGCCTCCCTGTGAGCTCCCGCAGCTGTTTCCAGCTGCGAGATCTCTGCCATCAAGGACTCCGCTGTCTGAAATGTTGTCCTGCAGGCCCGGCTCCTTCCTGTCCTTTAATTCCCTGCTTCCAAGTCATCTCTCCTGACCCGCCATCCCCATTCCACCTCTTGATTATTTACCACCTCCAGGCCCGATGGCCTCTCTATAACCCTCATCGTGGGTTGTAATTGTTTGTTTGGGCGTTGGTTGCCTTTATCCCTGCTTAGTCAGAGACTTCCTGCCAGGGCCAGGACTGGGTCTAATCTGCCTGCACGTCCGAGTTGATTAATATGTATTGGAGGAGTCAACACACACATCAGTTTTTGATTTAGAAGTTGGTTTCTGACACATCTCCCCAGATTCTCCTCCCAATAATGTGGCAACGGCAGCGGGCGGCATCAGCCCCTCCCCAGTGGAAGAACCTGAAGCACTTGATCTGGTGGCCCAGTTCACATAGCAAGTCCTGACAAAGCTGGGGCCTGTCACTCCCTCTCCCACCTCCCTGGGCCAGCAGAGCCTGCCCCTGGCCATCACCCATCTTTTTGTTGATGTTGTTGTTAAAACATAACTTAGGTGCCATAAAAGCTTAAGCATACATTTGATGAGTTTTTACTTAGGTATATACTCACAGAACCCCCGCCCAGACTGAGATGTAGCACAGCATCTTAGAAGCCCCCTCACAATGGACCCCTTCCCAGTCAATACCACCCCCTTCCAAGGGGAACCATTATTCTCATTTCTATCACCATAGTTTACCTGTTTTTGAACTTCACGTAAACGGACTCATTCAGTATGACCTCTTGTGCCTCAGTCAACACAACATCTGGGAATTCATCCATGCTGTTGCTTGTAGCAGTAGCTTGTTGTTTTTATTTTATTGCTGTGTAGGATTCCATTGTATGAATATATCATGATTTGTTTATCCATTCTGTTGATAGGCATTTGAGTTGTTTCCAGGTTTTAGTGATTGTGAATAAAACTTATATGAACATCCTTTGGTAGACGTGAGCACTTACTCTGTTGGGTATGTACCTAGTAACAGACTAGGTATGCAGTTAGCTTTCCCAGATACTGTCAGTTTTCCACAATGGTTGTACCTTGTACATTTTAGGAACCCAGCAACTAGAAGGTTCAGCACTGTCTCCCCTGCAGCCCCCAAACTTCCTGAGATTAGGTAAGTCACAGAGCTACTCCTCTGCGGGATGCTGGGCCTCTGAGCCACCCTGCTCCATTAGCAATCATAGCAGAGAAAGGAGGGTCGAGCTGAGTGGCAGTGCAGACCTTTCTGCTGGGAGGCTGGCTGGCTCCCCGAGCCCAGCAAAGGTTAGGCTGCCTTCCATTTTCCCCTCCACTGATCTCAGCTCTTAGGGACAATTAGCCATCAGTAGAGCAGAGAGCTCAGAATACTAACTAGACCTGGTCTATTCTGGGGAGCATTTTTTACCCTCCACCTGGGCTGAGGCCTCGCCTTGCTGATGGGGCACCTGAGTGGAGAACCAAGGGAGGGGAGCATCCTTTGTTATTGCCCCTGTGCATTTTGTCAGTCTTCTGGGACACCAGATGCTCTTTGCTGGGGAAATGGAAATGGCATCTGGTGCCACTCTGCTGTTGTATGCCTCCAGGGACAGGATACTCATCACCACCCCTTACTGCTGGTTGCTCCTTCAGGCTGCCCTGCCCTGTACTTCTTTTTTCATTGTAGTGATATTTGTAACTGCCCTAAATTGAAAATAAGCTAAAAGTCCATTGGAAGGGGACCAATTAAGTAAGTTATATGTTACATCCAATTAAATATATAATGGATACGCTGCAGCCATTATGTACAGGAATAAGACATGTCGACATCATGTACCCCTGATGTGATGCCTGGAGAAGGTCGCAATATTACTCTTGTGGTATTCTTACCAAAAATGCAAACTCTGCATCTAATTGTGAGAAGATATCAGACAAATCCAAACTGATGGACAGTCTCCAAATTAACTGGCCAACACTTTTTAAAAAGTGTCAAGATCATGAAACACAAGGAAAGACTGAGAAATTATGACAGATTGGAGGACACCAGGGAGACGTGACAACTATATACAATGTAGGATCTTGGATTAGGTCCTGGAACAGAAAAAGGACATTAGTGGAAAAGCTAATGAAATTCGAATTCAATTTAAAGATTTCTTAATAACATTGTACCAATGTTAATTTCCTGCTTTCAATAATTATTTTATGATTATGTAACATGTTGACATTAGGAGAAGCTGGGTGGGGAGTACATGTACTATTTTTGCAACTTTTCTGTAAATTTAAAATTATTTCAGAATAAAAATTAAGAAAAAATGTGACAGTGTACATCAAAGTTTCTTAACCTTTGCTATGCCATGGACCTTTTAGGTGAGGCCCGTGGACCCTTTCTCAAGAATAATGGCTTTAAACATGTAAAATAAGATGTTTAAGCTTTCTAAGAAGACCAATTATATTTAAATACAGCTATTTAAATTTTTTAAATTTCTGATATAGTAGTATTCATGTTTCTTTATTACATTCACTAACAAGATCTTGTGGCAGGTGTAATAACCATTGGCATTTCCAAAGAGTGATGAGAGTAAACAGTATTTCAAGCAACGATGGTAATTTGCTATGAAAACATCTATGATCACTACCGATGGCAAGGATACTGCTAATGCTACTATGTCTTGTTACCTACATTGAAGTTGAAAGAAATGAGAAACTTCAGTTACAGGTTAGTGGAAATAAGGATATAATTTTTTTCCCATTCAAATTCACAGCCCTCCTGAATTGTATTTGCAGTCTGGCAGTATCTATTACATCCCTAATGTAAATGCATATTTATTGAACTGGAAGGAAGCTCATAATATATTGGTAATGGGGGAAGAGAAGATTATAAAGCAATATGTACAGTCAAGTCCCGTTTCTGTAAGTTATAAATGTGTGTGTGTGTGTGTGTGTGTGTGTGTGTGTGTTTGTGTGTGCATTATGTATTCATTCAATAAGCATTCCATGATCATCTACCTACTCTGGGAACATGACAATAAAAGACGGACACAGTTTACCTTCCCAGGCAGGTCATCTAGAAGCCTTAATAACTTGCAACAAAATGTTATGTGAATATGTGGGGTTTTTCCTTCTCCTTGCTTAACTGTATTTTCTAATTTTTCTAAGTAAGCATGTATTTGGGTGAAACAAAATATTTTTTTAAAACAAAGAAGAAGAAAATTCATCTTCATCTCAAGCTGAACCCTGCCTGTAGGTAACACACTCCATTGTCCCAGGATCTGTCTTCTCATCCCCACTTAAACTCATCCCACTTCAGGGGATGATTGCTCACCCAACATCCCAACATCATCTTGAGTCTTTTCACCATCGCAGTGACGTTTCTCTGGACCCACCCTTGTTTTCCCACGTTCCTCGTCTAGTGTGGCCTTGACAGCTGAGCTCCAGGTGGAGTCTGCCTCACTTAGATCGCAAGCAGACCATCACCTTCGTCTTTCTAGACACCATGCTTCTATTTATGTAGTCTAAGATAATAATCATTCTAAAAACAGTTTTACTGAGATGTAACTGACATACCATATGTATTAGTTTTCTACTGCTGCTGCAACACATTACCACAAATTCAGTGACTTAACAAAAATGTATTATCTTACGCTTCTGTAGATCAGAAGTCTGACACAGATCTCACTGGGCTAGGATTAAGGTGTCAGCAGGGCTGTGTTTCCGAAGGTTCTAGGAGAATCTGTTTCCTTACATTTTCCAGTTTCTGGAACTTGCCTGCATTCCTTGGATTGTGGTTCCTTTCTTCCATCTTCAAAGTCAGCAACTTTGGGATGAGTCCTTCTCACAATGCCATCTCTCTGGTTCTCTCCTCAGATTCCCTCTTCCAATGTTTAAGGTCCCTTGAGATTACATTGGTCCCACTGGATAATCCAGGATAATCTCCCTGGTTTATTTGTATTTTATTCTATTCTATTTTAAAGTCAGCTGATCAACAACCTTCATCCCACCTGCATTCTTAATTCTTGTTTGCCATGTAACCTAACTTTCACAGGTTCCAGGGATTAGGACACAGACATCTTTGAGGGGTTACCACACCATACAGTTCACCATTTAAGGAGTACAACTTAATGGTTTTTAGTATATTGGCAGAGTAATTGGATACCGTCACCACTTCAATTTTAGAATACTTTCATCACCCCCAAAAGAAATACTGTACCTATTAGCAGTCACCCTCATTTCTTCCCAATTCCACACAAACCCTCCCCTGACCCTGACAGAGGCAACCATTAGTCTACTTTCTGCCTCGATAGATTTGCCAATTCGAAACATTTCATATAAATGGAATCATACAATATGCAGTACTTTGGCTTCTTTCGCTTAGCATAATATTGTACATATATCAGTATTTTATTCCTTTTCATTGCCAAATGATATTCCATTGTATGCATGTATCACATTTTATTTATCCATTCACCACTTGATGGACATATGGGTTGTTTCTACTTTTTAACTGTTATGAATAATGCTGCTATAAACATTCGTGAACACTTTTTTGTGTGAACGTATGTTTACATTTCTCTTAGATGTATACATAGAGTTGGAATGAATGGGTCATATGGTAACTCTGTATTTAACATTTGAGGAACCTCCAGACTGTTTTTCAAAGCAGCTGCACCATTTTACATTCCCGCTAGCAGTGAATGAGGGTTCTAATTTCTCCACATCCTCACCAGCACTTGTTATTATCAGTCTTTTTTTTTCTTTCTTCTTCTTCTTCTTCTTTTATTTTTAGTTACTATCTAGTAGGTATAAAATTGTACCTCTTGGTTTTCATTTGCATTTCTGTAGTGGCTAGTGATGTTGGGCATCTTTTCACGTGCTTTTAGCCATTTATATATCTTCTTTGGAGAAATGCCTATTTAGATTCTTTGCCCATTTAAAAAATTGAGTTAGTTATCATTTTATTATTGAGTTGTAAGAGTTCTTTATATGTTCTGGATCCAAGTCCCTTATCAGACATATGATTTGCAAATATTTTCTCCCATTCTATGGGCTGTCTTTTCACTTTCTTGATGGTATCATTTACAGCACAAATGTTTTTGGTTTTGATGAAATTTATCTAGTTTTTCTTTTGTCACTTGTGCTTTTGGTGCTCTAAGAGAGCAAACCAAAGTAATGAAGATTTGCTCCTATGGTTGACTTACTCTTAAAGTTTTATAGTTTTTGCTCTTATACTTAGGGCTATAATCCATTTTGAGTTAATTTTTGCATATGGTGTGAGGTAGGGGTCCAACTACACTCTTTGGGATGTGGATATCCAGTTGTACCAGCACCATTTGTTGGAAAGACAATTCCTTCCCATTGGCACCTTTGTTGAAAATCAGTTTACATAAATGTAAGGGTTTCTTTCTGGACTCTCAGTTCTGCTCCATTGATCTATGTCTATCCACTACCATGCTGTCTTGATTACTGTAGCTTTATAGTAAGTTTTGAAATCAGAAAGTGTGACTCCTCTAATTTTGCTGCTCTTTTTTAAGATTGTTTTGGCTATTTGAAGCCCCCTGAGATACCATATGATTTTTAGAATCACCTTTCCATTTTCTGCAAAAGAAAGAAAGAAAGAAAGCTGGAATTCTGGTAGAAATTGCATTGAATCTGTATTTCAGTTTGGGGAGTACTGCCATCTTAAAAATATTGTCTTCTGATCCATGAACATGTGATATGTTTCCATTTATTTAGATCTTCTTTAATTTATTTCAACAATATTTTGTAATTTTCAGACTACAAGCTTTGCACTTCTTTTGTTAAGGTTATTCCTAAGCATTTAATTCTTTTTGCTGCTATTGTAAATGGAATTGTTTTATTAATTTCATTTTTGAATTGTTCATTGCCAGTGTATAGAAATACAATTAACTTTTGAAAATCGATCTTGTATCCTGTGACCTTGCTGAATTCACTTATTAGTTCTAAAAGTTTTTTAAAAATATGGATTTCCTAGGATTTTCTATATATAAGATTATGTAATCTACAATTAGAAATGGTTTCACTTCTCCTTTCCAGTCTGGATGCTTTCGTTTATTTTCTTGCCTAATTGCCATGGCTAGAACCTCCAGTATAATCTTGAATAGAAGTGGTGAGAGCAGGCTTCCTTACTTGCTCCTGATCTTAGGAAGAAAACGCATTTGGCCACATTGAGTACATTAGGTGTACTTTTTTTGTTGATGGCCTTTATCAGATTGAGGGAGTTCTCTTCTATTCATAATTTGTTGAGTGTTTTTTTTTTTAATAATGAAAGGGTGTTGGATTTTGTCAAATGCTTTTCCTGCATCTATTGAGATGATCATGTGTTTTTTTTCCTTTATTCTATTGCTATGGTGTATTATATTAATTGATTTTCATGTATTAACCCAACCTTGTACTCCTGGGATAAATCCCATTTGGTCATAGTGTATAATCTTTTTTATCTATTGCTAGATTTGCTTTGCTAGTATTTTATTGAGGATTTTTACATCTGTATTTATAAAATATATTGTTCTATAGATTTCTTTCCTTGTGATGTCTTTAACAAACAATTTTTTAAAAGTCACATCACGTTGTTGACAGCAATTTTGTTGTCAACAATCTCCTCCTGAACCAGCCAATATGTTTGGAGACCTGGACTGGTCCCAAAGTTGAGAAAAATCACACATTGCAATCTTGAAATTGCCTTTTCTGGACTTCAGTCTCCTCTTCTGTAATTATAAGATTTTAAACTCTTCAGAGTCAAAGAGCATGGCTGGAATGGAATCCCAGTCCAGTGCTCTCTCCCTGGGACCAAGTCTTAAAAGGTTTTCATTGCTCCCAGTGATAAATAAGATAGATCAGTGCTTTGAAAACAAAGTATACATGAACAGGTATATAAATCACCAGAGAATCTTGTTAAAATGCAGATTCTGCTTCTGTAGGTCTAGGGAGGGTCTTGAGATTCTGTATTTCTCACAAACTCTTAGGTGATGCTGCTGCTGCTAACCTAGGGACCCCCCCTTGGAGTAATAAAGAACTAGAATATTGTTTCCCAAACTTCAGTCACATAAGTGCCAACTTCATATTTTTTTGCATATTCTTCTTCCATCTATACTATTGTTTTTAATATTTTTTCTTTTAATTAGCAATTAAATGGCTTCTTTGGGTGAGGTTCAGACTCATTCTAGACATCAAATTTTATGTGCTAGTTATAGGTTTTATGTGCTAGTTATATCTTTTCTAACACACGTGAAACGTCCCTATTCAAATTAAGAAATTATTCATCTGTGTACTGCCAGAAATTATCTCATGTACCACTGTTCCTCACATCCTCATGGTAAGTGTTGCACTAGAACTTCCAAGGGACTGAGAATGCGGTTCTTGCCCTTTAAACATGATCACACTTTAATTGGATACCTTTGACTTACGTCTCATGATCTTGCCCCATTTTTCTCTGCTGCAATTTGGCCAGTGATTCCTGTCTTTTCCTCTATTATCCACTCTGATTAACTCAGCTGCACCTGTCAGCCTTTATTCCTGCGATCGCATGGAGCGAGGCATGCTGAAGTCGTTAAAAATGCATGAGTTTGATCAGATTCACTCTTTCCTGTGCAGAGCACAGCATTGGGAGCTGAGTGCTTGAACTCCACATCTGGGCTTCGTTCCACAGGCTTGGGGTTCGTGGCCCTGGGTGAGGACACCTTTGGGAACCAAGAGGACCAACCTGCAGGCTTCATCTGGTGGACATTGCTTGGGGCACAGCTCGGCTGTGTCTCTGAGAGCTTTTGAGTTTCCTCTGGAGTGCCGGACGCCACTGGCTGTGGGAAACAGGGACCAGGCTGTTCAGTGCATTTTACCTGGATTCTCCAGGAATGGTGCTCATGACAATGGAGCAAGCCTGGCTTAAAGAATTTTGATTCCTCTCATTTCTGCTTGTTTGTTTCTTTCGGGTATTTGTAGGACAAATCACTTCACTGAGCCTCCTTGTCTTCAACTGTAAAATGGGGATAATAATGACTGTCAGGTGATGTGGGAGGTGCAATAGTTAAGAATTCAGATTACAATGTCCAATAGGCTGGTTCTGTCATTTACAGTGTGTGTGTTGTCTATTTCCTCCTCTGTAAAATGTAGATAACAATACCTACCTCACAGTGACAGTGAGAGGATTAGTGGTGTTAAGCCGGGGGCTGGCATCTATCATCAGTAGATGATAGCAATTACTACAATCATCGTCATCATCACCATTATTATTAGGTAAGATATTTAGCAAATCCGGAGCATTTGGGTACTTAACACTAGTTTTCTCTTCCTTCCTCTTTCCCTCTCTTCCTTTCTCCCTTCTTTCCTGTCTTCCCACCTTCTTTTCTTCTCCTTCCTTTTCACCTTCTCACTTTCCTAGATGCATCTGATTGCAGCTGTGAGGGGTAGTGGATACTTAAATTGGAAAAGTGGATTTGTGGTCAGATCCTGGAGGGACTTAAATGTCAGAAGAAGGAGTTTAATCTTCAGCCAAACGGCAATAGTGAGCCATTGAAGATTGCAGAGCAGAAACAGAATATAGTGAAAGTGGGGAGATGAACCTGACAGCACAGACTGGGAAGGAATGGTGAGGGCAGAAGCTGGAGCCACAGAGGTGAGACAACCAGAGGGTCCTGGAGGTCAAGCGTTAAGGGTGGGAGGAGAGTCTGCCTCTCTGCTCAAAGCTTGTCTCAGAGACGCAGCCCCGTTCCCAACTTGCGCATAGAACCCAGGCGGAGCGCCCTACCTCGCTGTGTGACCTCACACAAGTGCCTAACCTCTCTGAACCAGCAGTAAAGGAGATCCTAGGCCTGGATGACACCTTCTGGTTTCCCAGCAAAGACACTGCTGGATCCTCCAGGCTTCCATCGTCTTCCAGGCTGCTCCCCATTCAGAGATTAATTTGTTTACTCCCTTGCCTGGAGATGAACTGAGAGAACTAATCGTCCATCAGCCACAACTCCTCCAACTCCGCACCACCCCGCCCGAATGTCCATTTTCTGGCAAAATATGTTCTTGCTGCTGCCAACACTGCTTGGAAAATGCTAATTTTATCCTCGAATTAAAATTTGTTCCTTTATCCTCGTTTTAATAAAAATGAAGCATCCGGAAACATGGCCACAGTGCGGAAGAGAAAGATCTGACATAATTTTTAAAATGCCTTCAATCACGCTGCCTTCTGAACAGTCTGTCCTCTTGCCCTGACCGCCCCCCCATCTTCCCACCCCCTGAGGCAGCATTTACATTTCTTAATAAACCCTCATTAATATTCATGAGAAGAGGCCGGTAATAATGGCTGAGCACACTGCACTAATTCAATTTCTACCGCCTCAGTGTGTTTACTTAATCACCAAGGGACCTGGGTTACTCTGTACAATTATTTATTTGGAATTAGATCTGGAGGCATCTGGACTGAAAACGGGGAACCAGGAGCAAAATGGAAATCAAATTCTCTTTGTCTTTTCCTCCCAGAGGCCTCCTCCTGACTGTCTGCCAAGGCTCCAGGCGGCCAGCAGGGTCTGGAGAACAAGCTTCAGTGCTGGTCAGGCTGTTCCTGAAGGCACTGGCTTGTGCTGGGCTTGAATGCATTCCAGGTGCTCTAGCCCAGGCAGGAGTCTCTCATCAACGGTGGCCTAGGAGGTATCGTCAAGCCCAGTGGTGGCCCAGGCCATCATTTCAGCCAAGAGCGTGTCCATGCATGGATGGCCAGAGGTGGGGTCTCCGAGGGATGCTGGGAGATTGGCCCAAGCTGGGCATGCAACAGGGCCAAGCACTTGATCACAGGCCCCCATAGAGGTGAGAGTTTGTGATGTGGAATCTAAATAATGCCTGTCCATCATTCACCCTCAGCTTAACCATCACCTCCTCCAGGAAGCCTTCCCTGCCCCCCAGACTAGGTTAGGTTCTCCTATTACACACCTCCTTTTACAACCAGTATGGGCTTGGTCACAGCACCTTGCCCATTATGGGTGTTCACACAATCATTTCTAATAAGTTTTTTAGGGTCTGTTTCTCCCAGTAGTCCGCCAGCTCCATGGGGGCAAGTCCCATGGCCGTCCTCGTCATCCTTGTATCCCCAGCATCTAGCAACGGCCAGCACAGAGGAGATGCTCCACAAATACTTGGCACTTCATCTGCCTTCCGTCCCTCAGGTCCGGGGGTGGTGGCAGCCACCAGCTGTTACTTGTCTTTGGGCTCCTTCACTATGTCCAGTTGGCTTCTCAGCTCTTCCATCGCCTTCCATTTCCTAAAGTTCTTCTTTTGTAAGTATTCAAGTGTTTCCTGGTTAGACTCAGACTCAAATACTTCCCTACCAGGCTGCAAGCTCCTGGTGGGAAGGGCTTCATCTTGTATCCCCAGGGCCTGGACACAAAGAAGCCATCAAAAGGAGAATGAACGAATGAATGAATGAAAGAAATGAATTTCGATTACACGACTTCTCTAGCCAGGCTCTACTCTTCCTTGGCAAGATAAAGGGAATTTCTCCCTGAGGTTAATAAATGTTTGTATTAAAACAACATCAATAATAATACTAATGAATTATCTTGTAAACAGAAAAAGCTTTATAAACAGCTCTAAGCCTGTAAAGTTCTTGGTAAACTAGAAATTTCTGTAGTCACATTGGGCTGTCCTGTTTCAGCCCAGCTCAGTTTTCCTGCTGAGGTGGCTGAGGGCTGGGGAGGCTGAGAGAAGAAAGGGAAGATAATGGATTGGAGGTAACATCTCAGCCAAAGCACAAAAGGCAGGGAGGAGCGGAGGGACAGCAGATGATTTAATCATTACAGACTTGTTTAGAGAGGCCTTTTCCTCCCTGGCTGTCTCCAAAGCATGTGGACCCCCACGTGCCGTGCCAAGCCCCTTCACTGAAACTTCTCAGAATGAGGGCCAGGTTGAAAGATGGTCAAGACCTGCCAGCTTGTCTGCTGGATGGGGGAGGGGCGGTGATTCTCTAGATGTCACCTGGCAACAGCAGGGCTGGTGGAACTTGGGGTTCAGAGAGGAGAATGAGCAAAAGGGAAGTTTTGAGATGCAAGGGAGTGACCCAGCTTGTCTTAGACTGGGTTCCCCCAAAGCAGAGCCTGAGACAAGGACTTGGTACATGTAATTTACTTGGGAGGTGAGCACAGCAAGGAGTGAGGGAGTGGGGAGACAGGGAAAGAGGTGGTCGCTGCTGTGGACAACTGGGGCTCAGTCCTGGGAGGACCCTCTGAGTACTATGTAGAATCATTCACCCCGAGGCTGGGAGGCTGGGGCACTTATACACCAACTCCCATTCCCTCTAGGTGTTAAGCATCGCCACAGGGGGCATGAACTCCCTTGTACTTCTGGGCTGTGCCTATGGGTGGGCTGAGCAAGGGATCAGGGCTCCCAAGAAAGCCTTGAGGTGGAAAAGCTAAGAGACTAAGCGGGCACTTGAGGGAGGATGCCGGCAGTGTGCGTGGGTGCTCACCATGGCCGAGGCTGAAAGGTAGGATGAAAGGCTCTGGCACAGGGTCCCCACAGCATCTTCTACCTTCTACTGCCCCTGATGTTCTCCAGCCTGAGTGCCCAAGCTCCCTGGCCTTTCCTTTCTCCCCTCCTCCTTCCTCTCTTCTTTCCTTCCAAAAACACTTCCCCAGCACCCACTATACACTAAAACCTGTGCTAGGTGCTGGGGAGGGTGTGTGAAAAAGACAGACCTGGCTCCTGACCTGACAGAACGTGCTGCTTGCATTCAAATAGAGAAAACACTGTAAGTAAGTGTGTGTGCACATTAACAAGATGCTTGCAAAGAGTAAGTGTTCTGAATGGAAGAAACAAGGAGATGGAGCAGAGAGAAAACATGGGGAGAGGGAGAGGAGCCATTTTAGGCAGGATTGCCAGGAAGGGTCACTCTGGGGAGGTGACAGAAGGAAGAGCCCATATGATGAGATGGAACCTCCTACCACCCATGGCTTCTGACTCGGCAGTTCTGAAAATCTGCGGTTTGGGGGAGTGGTATGATGTAAGAAAATTTTGTTTTGAGAACCAGTGTAGGGTTATTAACTTTTTATTTTGCCAAGTGAAAACACTAAAAAAATCCAAACTGCGATGATCATTTACTGTCACCTAATTTCATAAATGAAAGGCCATTTTCAACACCCCCAAAGTAGGAAGTGCATGATCTTGGAATAAAGAGAGACCTTTAAGTGAAATAAATTTAGCTTTATCAAAAATGCCTTCACTTTGGCCCTGACCCTTGAAAATATCTCTCCATTTCAAGGTCTAACTTGGGCTCAGGACACATTGTTATTCCCTCTGTATTCTTGGCTTGGGGATTTTAGAAACAGGAAATAGATGTGAAGATTGCTTGGAGATGCCCGTGTCCATCAGTTTTTCCATTTGTAAAGTCAGAGTGGGTAGATGCTTGAATTCGTACCTAAGGTATGGATTAGAAAGGGGAGACCTTACCAATTCATTTAACAGGCACAGAAAGTGTGTGGAATTCCCCTCCTTCCACCACCACCCCCTCTGCCTGGTGAACTCCTCTTTTACTCTCAAAACCCTGTTCAGATATCCCCCTCCTGGGTTTTTTTCTGTGATCAGTCATCCATCCTCCTGCTCCCACAGAAGCGTGTCCTGGCCTGTACTGAGCACAGGTCCCCATGCACTGTGATAGGTGATTCTTTCTGGGGGTGGGGGCGGGGTGAGGGTGGAATCAGTTCAGAGTCTCCCTTCCAGATAACCTTGTATTTTCCCAAAACTCCTCAGTGTGAATGTGGATAATTTGGAAATGTAGAAAACAGAGAATTGTGAGCAAAAGTGAAAGGGAAGTGAGGTAACATTTATTACCTACAATGTGTTGGTCAGATGATTTACTTGTGTTGTGTCATCTGAAGCCCTCACTTTCATAAAGACAGTTCCTCATCCCATCCCTACGTACCGTTCTTTCCAGCTATGATACCCTCCCTCTTGTCTAAGTTCCCCGCTTCCTGTAGGGTCTGTTTTTTTCTCCTGTGCACCTAGAGGAAGGTGGTAAGTGCTTCCAGGCCACACGATTAGGGTCTGCACTCAGAGTTCTCAGAGAGAGAAACGCTCAAATGAAGAGCCTTCCTGGCCCCTTTGGCCTCAAAATACCAGGATCCTTTAAACCAGAGATTTTCTTGTTCCAAGACTCTACAGTATTGTTTCCAGTTCTGTGATGGTCCTGGAACACTGAATCTCCCCTTCCAAGATTCCAGAACTCTTAAGATTCTACAAAAAGAGGAGGGGGCTTCTACTTTAGGACCTGAGTGGTCTCTGCCACCTCTCCAAGGGCCACCAGGCCTCAGGACCCCAGACAGGCCACGTGGGGCTGGGCCCAGCCTGGAGGAGAGCCCTGTCTTGCCTGTCTTCAGGCCTGCCAGCATGTGTTAGGCCTCATTCATAATTGATCCAGTTGCTTGGCGAGCAGGGGGCTGCAGATGCATGGAGGTGGAGCAGGTGTCCCTGGAGAGACCCTCCTCTCCTCTCTGAGGAAGCAGCTGCCTCTGCCAGCCCCAGGCCCCTTCCTCCACAACAGCTGCTTAACGCCTGGCAGTCCCCACACCAGCCTCTGTCGCCCGCCCCAACTGTTTTCCGTTTCTCATTCTCCTGAGCAAGGAGCCAGTTTTCACTCCGCAGACCTGTATCAACAGACTACTAAGTGCCGAGTGCCGGGTTAAGCATTTGAAACATCTATCACAGATTGGGATTTCCATAAGCAGAGTTTGGGATGCAAGATATTTATTAGGGATCAACACCTGTGAAAGGAAGGGGAGAAAGCAGGATTGGATGGTGCGGGGAAGAGGGGAAATCAACTGATGCAGGTTCTACAAACCCTCAGCCAGCCCAGCAGGCGGCTCTGGAATGAACACTGACTGGCAGAGTGGTTCTTTTTTTTCTTCTTTTAACATCTCTATTGGAGTATAATTGCTTTACAATGTTGTGTTAGTTTCTGCTGTATAACAAAGTGAATCAGCTATACATATACATATATCCCCATATCTCCTCCCTCTTGCGTCTCCCTCCCACCCTCCCTATCCCACCCCTCTAGGTGGTCACAAAGCACCGAGCTGATCTCCCTGTGCTATGCGGCTGCTTCCCACTAGCTATCTATTTTACATTTGGTAGTATATATAAGTCCATGCCACTCTCTCACTTCATCCCAGCTTCGCCTTCCCCTTCCCCTTCCCTGTGTCCTCAAGTCCATTCTCTACGTCTGCGTCTTTATTCCTATCCTGCCCCTAGGTTCTTCAGAAACTTTTTTTTTTAGATTCCATATTTATGTGTTAGCATACGGTATTTATTTTTCTCTTTCTGACTTACTTCACTCTGCATGACAGTCTCTAGGTCCATCCACCTCACTACAAATAACTCAATTACATTTCTTTTTATGGCTGAGTAATATTCCATTGTATATGTGTGCCATATCTTCTTTATCCATTCATCTGTTGATGGACCCTTAGGTTGCTTCTATGTCCTGGCTATTGTAAATAGAGCTGCAATGAACATTGTGGTACATGTCTCTTTTTGAATTATGGTTTTCACAGGGTATATGCCCCGTAGTAGGATTGCTGGGTCGTATGGTAGTTCTATTTGTAGTTTTTTAAGGAACCTCCATACTGTTCTCCATAGTGGCTGTATCAGTTTACATTCCCACCAACAGTGTAAGAGGGTTCCCTTTTCTCCACACCCTCTCCAGCATTTATTATTTGTAGATTTTTTGATGATGGCCATTCTGACTGGTGTGAGGTGATACCTCATTGTACTTTTGATTTGCATTTCTCTAATGATTAATGATGTTGAGCATCCCTTCATGTGTTTGTTGGCAATCTGTATATCTTCTTTGGAGAAATGTCGATTTAGGTCTTCTGCCCATTTTTGGATTGGGTTGTTTGTTTTTTTGATATTGAGCTGCATGAGCTGCTTGTAAATTTTGGAGATTAATCCTTTGTCCATTGCTTCATTTGCAAATATTTTCTCCCATTCTGAGGGTTGTCTTTTCATCTAGTTTATGGTTTCCTTTGGCAGAGCGGTTCTGCATCAAGCATTTAAACCCTGGCTCCCCCACTGACCGAACACAGGCTGCCCTGGGAAGGGTGTGACCTCAGGCCAGGTGGCTGTCTGCGGCTGAGGCAGCCCTGGAAGGGCTGACAGCTGTTTGCTGCCGCCCCCCGCCCCCCACTGGGCAGCAAGCCCTTTCTTGAAGGGGTGTATGGGCAGCCCCTCTCTTTGTCCACCACACCAGCCAGGATCTAATTGAACCCCGCCCTTACCCCCACCACGCATCTGTGCAGGAATTAACTAACCTATTTTTCAGATGAGTTCACAGAGGTTGAGAACCTTGCCCAAAGCAGCTTCCAAAAAGAAAGTGAGAGAAGCCAGGTCTGTCCATGGCCAAAGTTTTATGGTCTTCTTATCGCATCATAGGGGATGTTTTACACTTGTACACTGGGGATCCATTTTTATCCTTTTTTTTTTTTCGTTGTGCAGCGCAGCTTGCGGGACCTCAGTTCCCCAACCAGGGATCGAACCTGGGCCCACAGCAGTAAAAGTGCAGAGTCCTAACTACTGGACTGCCAGGGAATTCCCCTATCTGTTTCTTATAGGCACAAATGGTAGGTAGATGGGGAGCACCAAGGATAATCTTCCCCGAGTTTTACCCCCATAAATTGTCCTTAGCAGCCAGCCTCCTGTTCCCTCATCTTCCCTTAGGAACCCCTCCATCCCCCACTCTCAGTCCAGTGGTCCAAGTGTGGTTCCACCTCCTGCTCTGGGATAAAGCATGTGACCCAGACTGAGCCAGTCAGTGTATTACGTTCCCCTGGTCAGGCAATTATTTCATAGCTGGCACGTGACCCAGGGGAAACCAATCAGAGTGATTCCAGGACTTAAGCAGGGGTGCCGGAAAGGGCTCTTTCTAGTTGCCTTTGAAC
Source organism: Stenella coeruleoalba (assembly GCF_951394435.1). NCBI lineage: Eukaryota > Metazoa > Chordata > Mammalia > Artiodactyla > Delphinidae > Stenella > Stenella coeruleoalba. The sequence goes on along the minus strand of NC_137161.1, from coordinate 21,754,152 downwards.
CTGCAACAATGTAGAGCTGGAGCTGCTGGTATGTTTCCGTTATTCATTGCTGTGTAACAAACCACCCCAAAACGTAGTGGCTTAAAGCAGCAATGATTTATTATTTCCCAAGATTCTGTAGGTTGACAGTGGTGCTTCTCTCCACATGATGTTGGCGTGGGTCAGTCAAGTGGCTGCATTCAGCTGTGGCTGGGCTGGAAGGGCCAGGGAGCAATAGAGGTGTGTGTGGGGGCGGGGGGCGGGCATGGTCCACCCCAGGTGCTGGCAATAAGGAGAAGCATTTTTTGCAGAAAGGTTAAAAATGATAATAGCACTAACTAAAAGTCAGTCTGCCTTTTATCACTGGGTGTTGGCAATTCTAAATGATGTTAGAGTTAAATACCTCACACCTCTAGGGCAAATCACTGTTCTCCCCTTATTACAAAGGCATCTCTCTTAGGGTCTGGAACCTTTGTGGCGACTATTAGTTGGGGTACCTCAGTTCTCCCCTGTGTTGCCTTTTTCCCCATGTGGCAGGTCATCTTCCTGGATCTTTCTGCATGGTGTCTCCTCTTCAGCAAGATACCCTAGTATTCCTTACAGCATGGCATCAGGATTCCAAAAGGGAGCATTCCAAGACGTCAAGCACAAATGCACAAGTGCTTCTGAAGCCTCTTCTTGCCTCACCTACGCTAACATTCCATTGGTCAAAGCCAGTCACGTGGCCAAGTCCAGTGTTCACTGTAGAAGGGGACTCAGAAGGGCGCAAATACTGGGAGGCATGGTTCACCAGGGCCACCCATGTTACAGTCTACCACATGGGGCTTACTTACCGCCCGGAGAGGAGGATCACACAGAACCGTGAGCTGCCGGGGTGCATCAGGCAGGGTCCTTGAAGGAAACAGAGGCGCTCAAGCTGTCATTTCAGGAGAGTGTTTTCAAGGGGCTATTTACAAAGGTATTTAGGGAATCACAGCAGTGTTTAGGGAATCCAGCAGATGGTGGTGCAGTTCCTCTGGGCTAGACAGTGGGGAGCCTTTGGCACCTCTAGGTCTGAAGGTCAAGTACACTGTGTGGTTACTGGAATGCAGGGAGAGTAGCTGTGGCTCCAAGAGGCTTCTGCCTGGCAGGAGCTGGGGCCTTTGGTAGAGGGAGCTGACAGGGAGGAACCCAGGAAAGAGAAACAGTCTGTCTTCTTCTTCTCCCTTCCTCTGATTGCCTGCCATTGCTTCCCATTGGCTGAACCCACGCCATACAGCAGAGTGGACCAGGGTAGAGAGCAGATCTGCAGGGCCCAAGGAAGATAGCCAGCGCGAAAGGCTGGCCTTGGGAAACCTGGAAATGAAACAAGACGGCACAGACAGTGAGGTTAGGTGGAAAGAAACTGGATCCTGAATCTGTCCTCTGGGCCCCTGAATCCAGCAGAGCCCGAAGCAGGCATATTCCTGGGCTCTTTAGCTACGTAAGCGAATAAGCTCTCTTTGGCTTAGGCCACAGTGGGTTGGCTTCTGTCTTTTACAACCAGAAGGTCCCTTATTGATATACTCCCATTGAGGAGCTGGCCCTTTAATGGAATGACTACATTTCACCCTCACCAGCATCCTGAGAGGTCCGGGGGGCAATTCACATTGCAGGTGAGTAAACTGAGGCTCAGAGAGGTTAAGGGACTTTGGTCTAGGTCATCTGGCTCATTAGTGGCAGAGATGGGATCTGAACTTGGCCCAGTCTCAAATGTTCCAGCCACATTTAGCCACTCTCTGTCTCCTGAATACTCTCTGGCCTCTGGGGCTGTACTGGGTTGAATGGTGTCCCCCTAAAATAGGTATGTTCAAGTCCTAACCTCGGGTACCGGCAAATGTGAACTTATTTGGAAATAGAGTCTTTGTAGATAAAATTAACTTAAGGATCTCAAGATGAGATCATCCTGGATTTGGAGTGGGCTTCAAATCCAGTGACATGTTCTTATAAGAGAAAGGAGAAGGAGATTTGAGACAGAGACACAGAGGGGAAGCCATGTGCAGACAGAGATTGGAATGATACATCTGTAAGACAAGGAACAGCAAGGCTTGCCTGAAACAGCCATCAGCTAAGAAAGAGACATGAAACAAATTCTCTCTCAGAGCCTCCAGAAAGTGCCCGCCCTGCCCATCCCTTCGTTTTAGACTTCTGGCCTCTGGAACTGTGAAAGAATAAACTTTGGTCATTTTGGGTCACCAAGCGTGTGGTAATTTATTACGACAGCCCTAAGAAACTACTACAGAACTTTGTACATGCCATTCCATTTGCCTGGAATATGATTCTCTTCCCCAGATCTCCGCCCCACTCTGCCCTTTGGGGTATAAGTAGACAAACCTGCAGAGAAGAAAGAAAGGGAACCTTTTAAGGAGTTGCTCACACTGTACCCTCACATGTCTTTTCTTCTTATCCTGCAGGTCTCAGCTCAAATGCCACCTCCTCCAGGAAGCCTTCCCTATGTTCCTACCCTTCTCTGTGCGCCCATAATCCTTAGACTGCCTTTGCCACAGTTGTGCGGGCACTGTCTATTGAAATGGCTTGTTCTCCACTCCCCCACTGCACTGGGCACTGCTCAAGAGCAAGGCCTGTGCATAATTTCTCTCTGTGGCTGCAGCTGTGCCTAACACAGGGTCAGGACAGTAGAGATATTCCTTAATGTTTGCTAAATAATTTGGATAAATGAATGAACGTTCCCCTCCAGCTCTGCTCCACATCTGGACCCCTGCCTCTCTCCCTCCCGGGAGAAACGCTTTCTGAGAGCACGTGTGAAATAGCTCGAGATCACCAGTGGCAGGTGCGGGTAGGACACCCACCCTTGAGTCCAGCCGTACCTTAGCACAGCCCTCCTGCCTGCGATGCCAAGGCCCTGTCAGAGGCGTGACAAACAGCTTGGCTGATGGCTTATAATGTCAGAGATGATGGAAACAGGGAGGCGACGGCTGAAAGATGGGTCGGGGACGCTTGTCATAATTTTATTTGTGGGAGGTGAGTTCCTGTCGGCCAGGTGATGGATGGTGACGGGGCAGGCACAATACAGACCCTGCCACTGCATCTCCCCCTTCTCTCTAAACCAAATGACTTTGGGGATGAAAAACGACTTTCTTGGGAGAACGAGGGGGAGGGGAGCTTCAGGGGAAAGGGGCCGTGTGGTTGGCAACTTGGAATGAGTTTTGCTTTTCTTGCTGAGAGTTGAGTTTTGCTTAGTCCGGCCTGATAGTTTCTTTTCTTCCTCCCTTTCTTCCTTCCAAGGAGATCACTGAATAATCCCAGACACATTACCTGCCTTAATCCTCAAAACTGCCTAAAAAGGAATGTGTACTTTACAGACAAGGAAGCTGAGGCTTGAAGAGAGGAAGTAATATACCCAAAGTTCCCTGTGAAGGAAGTGGCAGACTTGGGATATGAACTTGGGTCCAGTTGCTCCAAAGCCTGACCTCTCCGCATAAGGATGTAGTAAAGACCACATAAGTAGCATGTGTCAAGTTCCTTGAAAGCATAGTAAAGAGAGCGATTAATCTGATGGGGAAAAGTCAGGGAAGACTGCCGAGAAGAAATATTTGAGTTGATTCTTGAGGGGTGAATAAAATGTTAACCGGTAGAGAAAGAGAATTTTGGAGATTGGGAAGAAAAAAGAGAGGAGTAGCATACATTTTTGTTTGTTTACCCCAAACTGTGCACTGCCTTCATTCTCCTTTCTAACAGAGCCTTGATTTTGGGGGGTAATCCATCCTCCTACAAATGGCCATGGGCTCTATCAAACCGTTCGTGAAGTTTCCATTTCCCCTGTGAATGATTGGTTTGGAAACAGGAGTGGGAACAATTCTGGCCAATAAGGTATAAGGAATGTTTTCTCAAGGGCTTCTGGGAGAGGTTTTCTTGCTCAGAAAGAGAAAGTACCTCTTCTTTTGCAGGTTGTGGTCATGTCTGTACGTGATGCCTGGAGGTGTAGCAGCCATCTTGTGACCAGGTGGATGAACCAACACGCTAATGATGACACCATGGGAAGATGGAAGGGACATCATTGAGCTGCTGAATTAATGACTCCTACAGCCATCAAAATTTTGAACTTAATCTTTGAGTTGATGCATTTTTCTCATTGTTAATCAACTAAGTTGGTGGTTTCATTTTTGCAGCCCAAAGCGTTCTGACTGACACAAGAAGTAAAAAGGATGCCAAGCCAGGTGGTTGTTTTCACCACTCAGGCTTGGAGCAGCTTAAGGTACAGGCTTTGCAGTCAGATGGAGACAATTCAAGTCCCAGCTTGGCTGCTACCTAGCTGTGTGACCTCGGACCAATCAGTTAATGTCTGTGAGATTCCGTTCCTGGGGAGGAGAATACTCACATCTTAGGACTTTGATGGTAAAATGAAGTAATGCACGAAAAGGGCTGCTTAGCACAAGTGCAGGGTATGTAATAACTATTTGCTATTTCGTACTGGTGCTGGCTGTTGCTATGGTCATTACTGAATTTTTTGCCTCTGTGAAAGCCTCTACGCACTCCCCGTACTCATCCAAAGACTAGACTCATCTGATCTCTGTTCGCCCAAATCCAGTTCCCATAACACTGGTGGTTATGTAGGTTTTGAGGTCTTAGAATTGCATTCCTGAATCTGGAGGAGGAGAAGGGCGGTACTGGGGTCAGGTCATGGCACTTGCTGGATCAAGACACTCTCTGGCAGGAGTTATAACAGGTGGGATTGAGGTTCTGTGGCCATAGGTCAGCCCCAGATGGACAGCATCTTCATCCCAGCCTGGGCCTTACCCAGCACATAGCCAGCAGACAACAAAGCTAAGCCCTTGGCCTGCCCCACAGTGTTTGGTTCTCTCTGGCTTGGCTTGAGCCTTCGCTTTCCCTCCTTGATCTGTTTGACTCTCTGGCTTCCCCCCGTTGCGGTTTTCATTGCTGAGAGGCACCCCTTGGACTTAATGCTGATGTCACTAGTTCCTGATGTCAAGAATATCCATTGCTATATTGGGCCTACTTTCATCCTGCCATACCTGCTCCCCTTCCCCACACCCCACCCCCGCTTCCCTCCTTCCTCTATCCATCCATATGGTTCCCGAAGGAGTGGGCATATTTTAACTTGGCTCCACCACTCTGGCCAGAGTTGATTGGATCATAGGTGGACAGTGGACTAGAGCTAAACCAATCAGAAAACTTCCATTGGATTTTTAAACCTAGAGGCAAAGCCAATCTCTTTCCAAGGTACAAGTTGTGGGATTTAGATCTGGAGGCTACAGGTAGTCATGCTTCCCATTATATGGAAGGAGTCAGGATGCAATGTGAGAGAACAAGGAAAGCAGAAATGAATGGAGAGACGGTCCTGGCAGCCTTGAGCCCATGTGCCTGATCTGCTGAGACCCAAGGGCCCACTGCCTGGCCTCAATCTGGAGTAGCCAATCTTTCTTAGATACCAGGAGCCAGCACATTCTCCTTTCTGTCTTGATCAGTTCAAGTTGAATTTCTGTCCCAATGACAAGACTGCTGCCTGACACCTTCCCAAGCCCCTGGGCTGCCCAGGGCCTGGCTTGCCCTTCACATTTCAGGGTCTCTGCCCTGAAGATGGATTTGTGCAACCACCTCCTTCTTTTCATTTCCAACCTTGTCCCTGAGGCCCTGGCAGGGCTTCTGTCCTCTTACTCCACTCACTGTCCCTGGGAGGCCCCATTCACTTCTACGGCACAGCCTCGACAGCCCCAGTACACTTATAATGTCCAAACCCCTAGCTCCGTTCCGGACCCCATCTGAGCTTCAGGCTTTGAAACATGATGGAGACACATTGTTTACTGAAACAGTGGGCATCAGAATTCTTCCTGAAAACAACTATTTGGGTTGGGGAGATACCTTGATAAGCTTCCTTGGAGGCAGGTGAGCCCCCTTAGGGCATGGATGTGAGCAGGCGCTAAGATGTCAAGTGAGGTGGCTAGAAGGTGATGATATGGTTATGGGAAACTGCTGGCTAAGGGCCAAGGGGAGGAATTTGTAATTTGGGCTAGTGAAGGGCTGGAGGAGAGAAATGAAGAGTTTGGGGGTGGGAAGGGAGAGAGAGAGAACATAACAATGTGTGAGACTAGATGCTATATTAAGGACAGAGAGAGCCCTCTCCCTCCAGTGGCATGGGGATCGCCCGACACCTTGAAAATAGGAGATTTCTTATCTGAAGGAGAGTAACATGTGATGGTTAACAGGGCATGTGCAAGGTTACATCGTTTTATCTGAATTCTGGCTACACCTGGCTGTGTGACCCTGGGCAAGTTACTTAACTCCTCTGAGCCTTGGTTCCATCAACTGTAAAATGGGAATAGAGTCGTTGTTAGGATTAAATAAGTGCTAAGCACAGTACTGGCATGTGCTGGGCCTTGAAACACCACCAACAACAAATTGAAGTTCAGAGTATCTAAGGACTTACCCAAGGTCACAGAGTTGAGCAGTATGGTGGAGGCAGGTTGCAAACCCAAGAATGCCTGATCTCAGAGGATCTGAGTTCCTCCCTGAAGGTAGCTTCATGGAGACAGGACCAAGACCAGAGCCTGCAGCTCAGGGCCGGGTTTCTGGCAGCTGACTCCTTGCTCCTGGGAGCTGGCTCAGCCAACTGTCGCTAAGAGTTGACTCTACTTCCCCCACCTTCCCTCCTCCTTACTCTCTTGGACAGTATTTCCCTGGGGCTCCCGTTACCAATTTGCAGAGCAAAGGCACGCACAGGCAGTTCAGGGGTGGTGCGAGTTCAGCGGCTCTGGTATTGTTTTTAATTCAATATTTTGTCCCTGTGCGCCAGCCTCCTTTATTGGAATGAGAACACTGTTATTGGATCCTGCCCTGAAGGAGAAAACACAGGCTTCCCCCGACGATGGCAGCTAGGTTGTTCTAGAGTCTGATGAGTCAAGGCAGGGCAAGAAGACAGCAGAGAGTTCCAGAAAATCTGATGGTTTCAAGCTGTTCTGCGACACGCACAAAATTATTAACATATGTATTCTCGACCTTTCCCCTTGCCCTCCCTTCTAGGGACGACAAAGCCCAGGAGGCAGCCTCCCCATCGCCCTCTTCCTTTTCCTGCTCATCCAGTGTATATCTTGGTCCTGCTGATTTCCCCTCCACTTTTCTCCATGCCCAGTGTCACTCAGTCCAAGCTCCAAGCATCTCCTGCCTGTACGACTGGAGTACCCATCCTGCCCTGCTGTGCTCTATGTCTTTATGATACACTGTCTTATTTGGGATCTCCCAAAAGCCTGAGATAAGAATTCAGATATACTGAGTTTATTAGGGGAGTGACTCCAGAAACCACCGGCAGGACCTCTGGGAACCAGTGAAAAACACGTAGCTCAGTTATCCCACCTGAGGAGTGAGGGAGCTGAGCATTTATCTACTAAGTCCTAGCAGGCTGAGGGCTATTCTGGAGTGGGAGGATGGGGTGGGCTGTTAATTCTCTGGCACCTCTGGCACCTGCTCCACAGAGGTGCGAAGCTTGTTCCAGTGGTCAGAGCAAGGCCACTCAATTGAATTCTTGTAGATAGCACCTTCCCCAAACATGGCCTTCCCCAACTTTTTCAGATGATAGAGAAATACCTTGAAATCATCGTCCTTCCTGCAAAATATCATGAAATAGTAACAAATTAATGTTTTAAATGAGTAACTATATAATTTTGTGTTTTTTTTTTTTTAAAGGACAGCTTGGATGTTGCTTTATTTATTTATTTATTGGCTGCCCTGGGTCTTCACTGCTGCGCGCGGCCTTTCTCTAGTTGCCGCGAGCGGGGGTTACTCTTCGTTGCGGTGCGCGGGCTTCTCATTGCGGTGGCTCCTCTTGTCGTGGAGCACGGGCTCTAGGCGTGCGGGCTCAGTAGTTGTGGCTCACAGGCTTAGTTGCTCTGTGGCATGTGGGATCTTCCCAGACCAGGGATTGAACCTGTGTCCCCTGCACTGGCAGGTGGATTCTTAACCACTGGACCACCAGGGAAGTCCAATAATTTTGTGTTAAAATCAAATACCATCTTGTACTGGGCTCTGCCATAAAAAGTAGAAGCAGGTGCTGAAGTCAGAGGACATGCACTGGAGGAAAATTACCAGTGAAGGCAATTCTACCTATTAACCCTTCCCTCCATGAATCGGCCTACAACCAACAGTTCTCCACAACTGAATTTTAGAACAGCTGGGTCCAGTTCATAGAAGTATTCCACAGGAGCAAAATTTGAAAGCTGCTAGATGAGCTGGTTGGAGTAGGAGGGACCAATTAATTAATGGACAAGTTTCTGTTTCCATATTTACTAGTTAGGTACTTAAAACCAGCTAGTGACCTCCCTGGAGCAAGCCAGCAGGACTCTGTGTGGTTTTGTATTAGCTTCCTTTCTATCTCCATGGTATGCTCTTCTCCATGTTTTCCTTTTTTCTTACACCTTCTTTTAAGTTATGTTACCTTGCTGTGTTTTATGTATCTTCTTAAGTCACCTTAAATCCTTTCTGGAATAAGGCGGTGGTATAAACAGAAACATATAACATAAATATAAATAGAAAATGTAACAAGCTCTCTAAAAACCTATTCCTAAAATACCAACAGTGGTTATTTATCATGGAGAGAAACAGGATGATTAGAGGTGTGTTGCGGGGAGGGGAACAGTGTGCATCCAAAACGAACAGATCTATGTAATTTTACAAAACCCAAGGTGTGGCATTACAAATAACTTTAATAAATAGCATGGAGATTAAAAATGGTTTTATTTTATTACCTTTATAGATACTTATATATCTTATATATTTACTTTATTATTTACTTCTGTAATACTTGTTCAGGATAGAAATTGAGAAAATAGAAGTAAACCAAAAGAAGAAAATTAAAGCCACTCATAGCCTACTACTCAGAGAGCATCATCATTAACGTCACAAAGCCTTTGCATCTTTTTCATGTAAGATTCAGAGAAGGGGCGTGTCCCAGCATATCTAATAGGGCTTAGAGTCTGAGGGACTAAATATATATATGGATATGCATAGCTATTTTTCAAAGTAAAAATTTGAGATTTCACTCTGAGTGGAGGATTTTCTGAAACTTCTGAGGAGGTTGACATAGAGCAGTTTTTCTTAAGGTGTGTTTCCACAGATGTTCCATGAAAAATGGTTTCTGTAGTCAAATAGGCTTGGAAAACATTGAGTAAAACAGTTAAACAGGTTTTCCCCTGCAAGACTTGCTTGGAGCTTTTAATATACTAACGTGCATTGTGATCCTCTAAGAGAAGTTATAAACTTAGCAGCTGCCCCTCCAGTAGACCTGGGGTGCGGGGCCATTCTCTGCCTTCATTGATATCTGCCAGGAATGGTTTGGGGAGTCTAATGGGTATTAATCAGATGCTCAGTTTATCAATAGGTCACAGTGGCAGTCAATGCTGGGAATGTCACTCTTTGGCACCTAACCTGCTTCAATTTTGTGTATCTATTTCTGCCTAGCAAATTACTGAAAAACTCAGGAGGTTAAAATACCAAAGCATTTATTATCTCACTCTTTCTGTGGATGAGGAACTTAGGACCAGATTAGATGGACAATTCTGGTGCCCCACGTCTCATGAGGTTGCAGTGAAGATGTGAGATGCATCATCTGAAAGCTTGACTGACATTGGAGGCTCCACTTCCAAGATGGACCCAATGAGTCTCGCTTCCTGGCATCCATGCCCTGTGTAGTCCCCTCCCACGAAGAATAGTTCTGACTCGTGCAACCCACAGGATATTGCAGAAATGATGAACTATGACTTCTGAGACTAGGTCACAAAAAAACATTGTGGCTTCCACCTTGATCTCTCTTGGATCACTTGCTCTGGGGACACCAGCCATCATGGTATGAGAACACTTGGGTGGCCAAATAGATTCACGTGGTAGGGAATGGAGGTCTCTGGCCATCAGGCAGCATCAACCTGCTGGGCATGTGACTGACCCTTCTCGGAAGTGACTGACCTCCTGACTTTAATCTCAAGAGAGACCTTGACTATCCTGCTAAGCTGCTTCCAAAATTCCTGATCCACACAAACTGTGTGAGATAATTAATGTTCGTTGTTTTAAGCCACGACATTTTTAGGTAACGTGTTACACAGCAATAGATAACTAATCCACGTCCTTAGTGCTAAGGCTGGGTAATAAACAGCTGATTCAGCTCGCTGGCAAAGAGTTTGCTTACTTCCTAAGATAGAAGCGGTCTTGACCAATGTCCTTTCACTGACCCCTACTAGTGACCGCAGAAAGAATTCCCTCCAGCCCTTACTATGAAAGCCTCCGTGGAAGGTGTGACTCATGAGGCTCATTTGTGTGGGGCATTGATGAGGGGATCCCCACAGAATTAAGTGTTTATGAGATTCATTACATTCTTACGAACCATTGTGAGTACTGGCATTCATGACTTTTCCAGCCCTACATACTTGACTGGAGAATCCTTTTTTGTGCAATAGACGAAGTTGGTCCCTACCGGCATCCTTTCTTCCTTCTCCTTCCCTCCTAAGAGAAAGCCTCAGGAAAAGATAATCCTTTTTATTCTTTTTGATGTTATTGTGCCTGGAACTGCTGCCAACATTCTGTTGCCAGGAGAGTAATAAAATGAGCTCCCATGCACCCATCACCCAGCTTCAACAACTATCAACTCACCAATAACCCTCTCATCCATGCTTCTACCCACACCCACACCTATCCCACCTTGGATAATTTTGAAGCAAATTCCAGTCATAATATTATTTCATACATGGATTTCAGTATGTATCTTTAAAAGATTAGGACAGTGTAGTTCAATTCTATTATCATACTTCAAAAAAAAAAACCCCAAATAATTCCTTTTCATTGCATATCCCGGACTATTGAGTTCTTACTTGGCTCACGGTGTATCTAAGAATGTAAATTCTCCTTGTGTCTAATTGAGACCAGTGCCTGCTGGGAGAGATAATTACTCTTCAGCATTCAATAATCAGCTGTGCCTGGATCATAAGTGTCAGTACTGTTTGAAAGGTTAGCTGAGCCCAAATCCCTACTGTGCAGTGCATAGCCAGACAGGCTTGGATTGGAATATTGCCAATTACTTATACTATGACTGTGGGCAAGTAATAAACACTCTACATTTCAGTTTTCACTATTTAAAAACATTAGAGAGGACCTGGAGACCTGGATTTGGGGAGTGAGAGGCAGAGGGAACAGGGACTCCTCTTGAACCCCAGAAGTTGCATAATTGCATTCTGCTCTCCAGAAAAATATATCTCCCTTTCCACTGCCTACCCTGCAACTCTTCCCCTCCTCAATCAGTGCCTAAATGGAGGAGCCTGGATTTCTTCGGCACTGTCATGTGTTTCCGATCAGTCCATGGTGGCAGCGTAGGAGCTCAATATTGGTGATAAATATACGTTATGAGTGTTTTTCTGAAGATATTTTCTTAGAGACTGTTCCCACGAATAATTTACTGGGGCAATGAAAGATGGAAGAAGCGACTCTGATTACATCTTGGAGCATCTAAAGCTTGAAGTTTAAGGAAACTAGGCAGCCCACAGCTATTTAAAAATTTCTAGAAGGGATAATTCTTCCACGTAAGATCTTTTTTAAAAGGTTACAGCCCAGCAGTTGGTCTCTAGGGTGGTGCCCTTCTGCAATCTCTCTCGTGGATGCCACTCTCAAATCATCATCAATATCACATGTTTTTGGACTACGTGGTGCATAGCACATAGCTCCTCTTTTTTTTCCCTTTGTTTTTTTCAGGCATAATTTACATCACATTATGTTAGCGTTCAGTGTAATGATTCATTATCTGTATGTGTTGCAAAATGATCACCACAATGAGTCCAGGTAACATCCATCATCATACTTTGTTATAAAAATTATTTATTCTTGTGATGAGAACTTTCAAGATCCACTCTTATAGATACTTTCAAACATGCATACAGTATTATTAATTATAGCCATCATGCTATACATTACTAGCCCATGACTAATTCATTTTATAACTGGAAATGTATACCTTTTGATCCCTTTCACCCATTTTGCCCACTCCCCACCCTCTGCCTCAGGCAACCATCAATCTGTTCTCTATTTCCATTGTTTTGTTTTGTTTTAGAGTCCACATATAAGTGAAATCACATGGTATTTCTTTTTTTTCTGTCTGACTTAGCTCACTTAGCATAAACAAAACTCTTCTGAAATTTCACTTCCTCATCTTTAAAATTGGAATAGCATTTTGTTAGGAGGGGTGAGGATTTAAAGGTATTTGATAATATTATTGCCAGGAATGTATCAATCAGTTAGTAGATTGATTGGCTTATCTATTTTTAAAATTAATGCCCATTATATAGATTAGCTGTTTAGTCATCGGAAGGGAACAGTCTTCCTTCTCAGCCTCTGATTTTTTGTTTGTTTGTTTATTTTTTGTTTTGGCTGCACCACGCAGCTTGCGGGATCTCAGTTCCCTGACCAAGGATGGAAACTGGGCACCCGTCAGTGGAAGCGCGGAGTCCTAACCACTGGACTGCCAGGGATTCCCTGGCTCATCTATTAAATCAACAACTTTAGGGACTGCCAGTTGAGTGCTAGGTGTTGTGTTAGGTTCTAAGGTTACCATGGTGAGCAATGCAGCAATATTGGCTTTCTGGAGCTTAGAATACGGAAGGGAAAACAGACCCTCACTGAGCGAAAAGAAAATAAATAGAGAAACACAAGTCCCAAGTGTTCTGAAGATAATGGTCAGGAATGTTGATGGAGAACCTTGTGGGGAGGGAGGGACTGTCATAGATCTCATAGTCAACGAAGATGCCTGTGATGTGGTGACATTAAGCTGAGACCTGAAGGATGAGGGCCCCAAGCTTCATCCCCGGGGAGGTTCCCAAGGAATTATTAATAGACCTTTCCCATCAAGATAAAATCGAAATAGCTTAATGTGGTATTCAAGATCCTCCATGGTGAGGATTGCTAGATAAAATACAGGATGCCCAGCTAAATCTGGATTTCAGATAAGCAACCAAAAGCTTTCAGTATGTTACTAAATATTGCACGGGACATTATTTATACTAAAAATTTTCATTAACTGAAATTCAGACATAACTGGATGTCGTATTTTTATGTGCTAAGTGTGGCAAGTCTATGATCTTCCCCAGCCACCCTCTCCTGCCTTACTTCCCACCATTTCCTCCACGCACCCTATGCCCTGTCCAGCTCCTTGTCTTTGCTCATGCTGTTTCTTCTGCCCAGATCCCCCGTCTTTCCCCATGTCCTATTGGCAAACTCTTCTCATCCTTTAAACCCCAGTCCAAATGGCACCTCCTCTGGTAAACCTTCCCTGGCAACTACATTATCCTTATTGCAGGATGCTCCCCAAACCTGGTTCTCATAGGGTTTTGCCTTATGATTGTATATTTTAAGGCCTGGCATCTACAAACACACAGACATGACTGAATGCCTGCTAAGGAAAGGGTATAAGGGTTGAGCTCATTTTTCCCCTCTCCACCCTCCCTCTCCCCCTATTCCCACTCAACTCCTCGTATTATTAAGGTCAAATATTGATTGAGTATTTTTCTGTGCCAGGCACCAAGCTAAGTGCTTTGCATGCAGCATCTCATATAAATTCCCCATAATCTTATGATGTAAATCCAGTTGAATCTCCATTTTGCAGGGGAGGCAATCAGGCACATAGTCACTCGCCTCTGTTTCCACATCTGTAAAATGAAAATGATAACAATATCTCGCTCATTAACATCTTCTCCCCAACTAGAGTGTGGGTTCCAAGAGGGCAGGAACTTTTCTCTTTATAAACTTCGATATTCTCAGAGCCTAGAATTGTGTCTGGCATTGAGTAGGCACTCAGTAAATACTTGTTGCATGAATGAATAAGTCACCTTACATATGAGGAGACTGCAACTTGGAGAGAGAGAAAGTAACTTGCCCAAGGGCACACAGATAGTTGTGGTGGAACTTTGGCTAGAATCATAATCAGTGGTGTGTTGGTAAATGTTTAACAACCAGCTCTCTGAAAAACCAATAACCCTGATTTGTAGCGTATGTTGATTTCCATGATGTAAATACCCCCTCCATGGCAGATTTCAAGCAACCAACCTGATGTCAATTGGCTCGCAAATTTCCTGAAAGTTTAACCATAGGATCTTGCAGGCCTGTCTTACAGGCTGGCTCCGGATACCAAGAACTAGGACATAGTTCTAAAGGGTACACAGTTCCAAAGGGTACACTCCCATCATTGGTACTCTAGCCTGCCTCCCTGAATGAGGCACAGTCTACACTCACAGCTCAGTAGGAGGGGAAAAGACACTCAAATAACTCGGTTCAAAGCAGATTGCATGGGTGATTCTTAAAAACCATAAACCCAATCACAAAACTCCCCAGCTTAAAACCTTTCAATATCTTCCTCTTAGCAGAAAATCCAATCTCCTTACCGTGACCCATGAGGCCCATTTGTGGAACCTCCCCCTGTACCAGGCACTGTATTAGGGTTTTTGTTGTAGGATATAATGGTGAACATGACATACACAGTTCCTGCTCTCATTGAGCCTATGTCCAGTAGATGAGGCTGTCAATAAACAAGTAATTAACCGTTAAGCACAGATTGAGATACATGTTCAGTAGAGGAGGTACTAGGAAAGAGAATAATGAGCAGAGTTTCCTTACTTGGACCGAAGGTGAGTAGAGGAAGATTACTCTAAGAAAGTGACATTTGAGACCTGAAGGATGAGAAAGAGTTGGTCGAGGTGTGAGGTTAGTGGCTAGGCAGAAGAGGAGAGGATTTGGCAGTTTGAGGAATAAAAGTAATTTCTGTTATCATTGGAGACAGTGGAGGTGGGATGGGGAAGATGATTATAAATATTATGATGGTCTGAATGTTTGTGTTCCCCCCAAATTCATAAACTGAAATCCTAACTCCCAAGGTGATGGTATTAGGAAGTGAGGCTTTGGGGAGGTGAGTAGGTCCTAAGGGTAGAGTCCTCATGAATGGTTTTATATAAGAGATGGGAGAAAACTCCCTCACCCCCTTCTGCCATATGAGGACACAGTGAGAAGGCATTGTCTGTGAACAGTAAAGCAGGCCCTCACCAGACAAGGAACCTGCCAGCGCCTTGATCTAGGACTTCTCAGCCCCTAGAGCTGTGAGAAATAAATTTCTGTTGTTTATAAGCTAGCCAGTGTAGTTTTTTCATAGCAGCCTGAACAGACTAAGACAAATATCATGAACATGTAAAACAGGGGGCTAATGGCCAAGGGGGCTAAGGCAGAGGCTTAGCCCCCGTTGAAGACAGAGACTTATTTAAATCCCAGGAGCTCAGATGCACTCTGAATTGTTCTCTTCCGATGATGGGCAACTTTCTCCTACAGAAAATCTTTTTACATCTCTTGGGTAGAAACAAGATCATCCAGTTTCTGGCCTTTGCACAGATGAATAAACAGAAGTCCAGACAGGGAAGTGTGATCACCAACAGTTTTGAAGGCAGTAATAGTTATATGGACTTGGACAATACATTTTCTGAGCCAGCACTGTCCAACAGAAATACAATGGAAGCTACAAAGGGAGCTACACGTGTAACTTACATTTTCTACTACCCACATTTAAAAAAGTAAAAAGAAATGGGTGAAATTAATTTTATATTTTATTTGACCCAATATACCCCAAATATTATTTCAACATGTAATCAATAGAAGTGTTAGAAATCCGATGGGTATTTTATTTACAATTACAGCACATTTTAATTCAGACTAGCCATAGCTCAAGCCCTCAGTAGCCACACGTGGTTAGTGGGTATAGTACTGGACAGTGCAGTTCAATGCCTCAGTTTCCTTATCTGCGAATTGAGGATAAAATGAGGGATAAAACTGCCTAGTCACTGAATGGATTATGAGAGCGCAAGGGAAACACCCTGCACGCCAGAGGCGCGCGATAAACCTTAGTTCCTTTCACCTTTTCTCTCACCGCACCGACCTCATCAAGTCTCCGCCCCCACCTCATCAAGTCTCCGCCCCCTTTCCCCGCCTCCTTCAGGCTCCGGGAGGAAGTAGTGCTGGCATCAAATGCAGCGCGCTTTACGGTAGTGTGGCCGTAAAGGCACACGTTTACCGCAGTGTGGCCGGCTCGCGCGACGCGAGCACTTTTAGCTCATTGGCTCTGCGGCCCCTGCTCAAGGCGCTTTACAGCCGTGTGGCTGGAGCCGCCCATGTGGGGACCGCGGTTTGGTCGTGAGTGCAGGGAATCAGAGTAGACGGTGTTGACTGAACCTGGAATCATGGATGTTGGCGAACTTCTGAGCTACCAGGTATGACGGACGAGGAGGGCTGGGGGGACCGTCCTCTCACCCGGGCAGGAGTCGCAGGACCAGAGTCCCTTCATCTCACTTTCTCCCACCTCAGCCCCGGGTCCCCTCACGTTTCCTGTCACCCGGGTCCTAGCCTCTGATTTCACGTAACTCCCTCGAATTTCTCCTGGGCTCTTTCAGTTTATTTCTTCCCAAGGCCCGGGCCCTTTCTCAACTAAAGGCTGGGCTCCTTCTCACCCTGCCCTGGGGCCTGGCTCACTTCAGCTATTCTGAAGGCCCCAAACTATCTTCACAACCATCCCCCTTAAACTCTCTTCTCCAGTTATTGAGTTGGTGGTCGTGGTGGGAGAGCACTGGCCCTTCTTGCATTTGAGCCCCAGCTTCTCTACTGACCGGCTCTGTGGCTTTGGGACAAGTCCTGTCGCCCTCTTCGAGCCTCAGCTTTTGTATGTATAAAGTGGAGACAGTGATAGCTACCTATTAGGTTTGTTTCAGGACTGTATCAGCCAATGGATGTGAAAGCTGATTTTAAAGTGTGGAAAGCCGGACCCATGTTAATTGCAGTTATTGACAGATGTTTGACATTCCAGCATGGGATGGGTACCTCGGAATCTTCTTCTTGTCCCACTTGCTCGGAGTACTTGTGGGGAAACAGTAGAAAGGACTTGTCCAAAGTCACTCAACAAGTAAGAGCTGGGATTAGAGATGAGATCTTTTGGCTCCCAGCTCAACGTTTTACCCCCACCTTTGACTTCCTAAATGTTCAGTATGGTAGCCACTAGCCACATATGGCTATCGAACGCTTGAAATGGAACTAGTCTGAATTGAGAAGTACTCTAAGTGTCAAGTCACACTGGAATTTGAAGAATCAGTATTAAAAAAGTAAAATTTTTATATTGATTACATGATCCTGTCGATTACTTCGATTATTGATCATAGTAATTAATTATATATTTCACCCATTACCCATATATTAATCATATATGGGTAATGGGTGAAATAAAATATATTCAAAATAAGTTTTACCTATTTCTGTTGACTTTTTAATGTAGCTGCTGGCCTTTTTGTGTCACTACTAAAGTTACATGTATAGCAGGCCTTACATTTCCATTGGACAGCTCTGCAGTAGAGAATAAGGGATTAAGAGCCATGAGTCTGAAGCCCTATGGCTTGGAATCTCTGTTTTGCTGCTAACTGGCTACTGTAACCTTGAGCCGAATACTTACCCTCTCTATGCCTCAGTTTTCTCATCTTGTAAATGGGGGCAAGAAAGTAGCTATCATATAAGTCTGTTTTGAAGCTGCTGTGAAATGTAAAGTGTTTAGCCCAATGCTTGTCAAAGAGTAAACGTTTGAAAAACGTTAGCAATTATATTCATGCAATTCCCTCAGCCGGTATACATAGAACTGACCTTGGAAACTAGACATCATGGGAAAGAACTTGTAAGCAATGGGAGGTATATAGCCAGGTGATTTCCTTTTTAAGACAGTAATAGGATGTGAAAGAAGAAAGGAAATAGGAGCGTTGTTAAATGAGTGGTTATATGCCTGTTTGGCCTACATATGAGCCCACTGACCCATAGAATATTAAAGCTAGAAGAGGTTCATTCATTTGCTCAACAAATATCTATTGAATATGTACTGCATCTACTGAGCATACAACATTGAACAAAACAGACAAGGTTCTTGCTTTTGTGGAACTTATAATCTGGTGGGGAAGTAACAAGATAAGAAAGTAAACAAATGAGAAATTCAGATCGTGGTAAGTGCTTTGAAGGATACACAGGGTATACTACAGAGCTGTGCTGTTTGGTGTGGTAGCCACTGGTCACATGTTACTCTTGAACACTTGAAATGTGGCTAGTTAGAATTGAGATCCGCTACACCTGTAAAATACACACTGGATTTTCAAGATTTAGTATGAAAAAAGTGACTGTAAAATATATTAATTTTTATATTGATTCCATGCTGAAATGATAATACTTAGGATATGTTGGCTTAAAGAAAATTATTAAAATTAATATCATCTTCTTAAAAACTTTTTAAATGTGGCTACTAGAAAATTTAAAGTTACATATGTGGCTTGTTTGTGGCCCTCAATATATTTTTATTGGACAGAGCTGCTAAAGCTAACCGCTGGGAGCAGGAGACAGGACCTATTATTTTAGATAATATGGTCTAGGAAGGACTTTGAGGAACGGACATTAAAGGACCGATGGTTGAGAAGGAGCCAGTCGTGAAAAGCGCAGAATAATCAAGGCAGAGGGAATGAATAGCAGGTACACAGGCTGTGAGTTGTTAAAATAGAAGCTGGTGCAGCCTGTTAGAGGATCAGGAAGAGGACTGATGTAGCTGGAACTTGGTGAATGAGCAGGGGAATGATAAGCGATAAGGTTGGAGAAGTAGGCAGATGACAGACTATGTAGGCCTTCCTGTGGGCCACGATAAGGAATTTGAATTTTATTTTGAGAAATCTTACAGATAACCTCATTCCGCCCACATATTTATAAATGAAAAGTGAACTCCATTTCGGTAAGGGACGTCCCTGAGGTTGTGGGCCAAGGTAGTGACAAGAGTCGAAACCAGAATCCTGATCTTATTTCCAGCTCTGTTCATTCCCCACGTGCGCTACTCACGCACTTTTCTGTCTGTAAGATCAGTGCCCACTTTTCCTGTTCCTAAAAGATGGTACAGTCTAGAATCTAGTCCATAATAAATGCTCCCATCCTCTTGTAGAAAGTCATGAGGATTACCTGAGTTAATGGACGCAAAAGCTCTTTGAAAACTAACTTTTTATAGACGTGAAAGATGCATTGCATGCCTGCATCATTTCTCTAAATCCTTATAACAACGCTATGAAGAAGGTACTGTTTTAAATCCCTGTTGTACAGATGGGGGAACTGAGGTACAAAAAAGTGCCTGCCTCAGAGTTGGAGTTCCTAACCACTGTGCTGTGCTGAACTAAAGTGCTTTCAGATATGTTCTTACATTAATTCTCAGCATGCCCTTTGAGGTAGGTGGCATGCCTATTTTATAGAAAAGGAAACTCAAGCTAGAGAGGTCAGTTACCAGCCCAAGATGAAACAGCCAGTAAGGAGCAGAGCCAGAACTGGAACCAACCGAATACCCAAATCTAGTTTTCCAATTTTAAAAACTTTTAAAGTTGAAGTATGGTATATGTATAGAAGAATGCATAAATCTTAAGTGCTTTTGATTATACTTGTCATTTACAAAGTAGACTCGATATGACCACTAAAGTTCATTTCTCAGGGACAAAGGTGGTCTGATTTGAACATCCCCACCCCCGGAGTTTGATTCAGTAAGTCTCCCATGGGACCTTAGAATTTGCATTTCTAACAAGATTCCAGGTGATGCTTAAGCTGCTGGTCCAGGGACCACACTTTGAGACCCACCCCTGGTCTAGAATGATCTACATTCCTCTTAAAATCTTCTCTGAGACATTCACCTCCCTTCTCATGGCCATTAGTTCGCAGTATTTTGAGCTTAAGTTATACTTTGCCCCTGCCATCTCAGATATTGAGAGCAAATCACTTAATCTTTCTGGGCCTCAGTTTCCTTATATGCCTAATGAGGGGATTAGGTAAGTTTCTCTGAGGTCCCTTCTAGCTTTAAAATTCTGTGATACTGATTATTTAGGCGAAGAGCTCCAGAGATTTCAAGGGATAAGAAAAGCTTGATGCAGAAGAATGAATTGGGGCTGAAAATCTGGGAGATTTGAGTTTTAATCCTACCTTTATCATTATTTATCTGGGTGATTCAGGATAAGTCACTTCCCTTCTCTGTACGTCATTTTTTTAATCACTGTAAAATGAGGAGATTGAGCTATATGACTTTTGGTTCTTTCTTTTCCTAAAATTCAGAGACTAAGGTAAATAAAGAAAATATGTAATGCCAAAAATGTTTATTAAAAGTATTTGACGTTTTTTTGGATGCCTTCTAAATTTCACTTTTGGAGCAACTTGGTGGGAAGATTCCAATTTTCTGCTGAGATTGGTTCTTCTAGTAATAGAGTTAGGCAGCAAGTGCCTCAGTATATGCCTTATATCCTTGACATATGTTAACTATTCATTTGAAAAGACAGGAGAATTACAATGTGGACAGGTGGTGGTGGAAAAAGTCTTAAAGAGGAAACCAGTTATGTTCCCAATATGGAAATGTACTTTTTTGATGCCTTCGGGCTTAGACATCTCATCAAGAAGTGTGCCCAGCAGTTCCTTGGCTGAGAAGTTTCTGCTGCGTAGGCACGTATATGAACTCCAGGGCATTCTCATTAATACTGATTCCACAGATGTCTGGAAAAAGTTCTTACCTTTGAAGTTTTGCAATAAAGAATTCACATTTAGTGCAGTTTGGCTCATTGGGAATGACTTATTTTGTGACATGAGAAGTATTCTCTTTGAGGCAGATTGGGGTCAGGGACCCTTGGTTTTGGCAATATTGCAGACACCCACTCCTCTTGTCACCTATCAGTCAGTAATATAGCATTTCCTTGGATTGCAGGGGCTTATTGGAATCTATAATCTTTCTCCTTTTCCCTTCTTATTTCTTTCTTTTGAAGTAAAAAATTTTAATGACAATAATCTGACAGGAATAGTATTAAAGTATTCAAGAAAAGGGAAACTACTACCCTAATCCAATAAAATATTTTTATATTCCCACAGTCCTTATGTATTTTGCATGGCTATAACCATTGTATACACACTGTTTTGTGTTCTGTGCTTTAATTTAACATTGCCAGAAATATTTTGTGTTTCTACATAGTCTTCATGTTGTTTTTAATGTTTACATACTTTTTGCTCAAGTGACAGACCAACCATTTTTCCCTAAATTGCTCCTCTATAATCGAGTACTTAGGTGGTTTCCAGATTTTGTTCTTGGAGATAATATTGCAGTGAACTTCTTTATTCATGTGGCATTTTTCCCCTCACATCTGTCGTTAGTAATCATCACGTGCCATCATCTCCTGTGCGAAGTATTGCATGGGCTAAAATGATTAAGATATGGTCTTGGACCTTAAAGAATTCATAGTTAAGGAGCGAGACAGACCTTTCAACAGCTAACTGTATGAATAAAGTATTATGGGAGTACAATGGAAGGAACGATTGGATGTGCCTGGAGAGGGGATGTATTGCTGGGAATGGATTTGGTTTGGTCATTGAGGAAAAGGAGATGACATTGGAATCTCAGCCCTGATGAATGAATAGAAATTCTGTGGGTACTGAAGGAGGCTGAGGAGAGTCATTCTTGACTAGGATTAGTGACAGCAAAAGCATGGGAGTGAAATGTTCAGAGCATTGAGTGAATGGAGCGGAGTGGCAGGAGATGATGGGGTTGCCTCCGCTGCAGGTATGTCAGGCAATACACAGTGCTCATGTGGAAGTAATCCTTTATCAGTTTACAGTGCTAACAATAGTGTGTGTTCCAATTTTACTGCCATCTCGATACTACAAGTTGTCATAATTTAATTTTTTCTCATTAATATAGTAGGTATATAAAGTGTTAGTTCATTTGCTTTAATAAGCATTTTTCCCTTGCATGTGTTTATTGTTTGTACTTCTTATTATCTGCTTTTTTTTCTTAGGGTTGTGTTGTAGCTTATAACTGAGCTTTTCTGTTCTGTTTTTTTGTCGATGGTGTGTGTATAAGAAACATTATTGGAAGCCTGGACACTTGTGCTCAAATATATCTTTCATTCTTTGGTAGCCCCATTTTACCTCTAACTCTGCGAATATTGTCATAATCATGATGTCACTTTACAGCATCATGAAATAGGCTCTTTTGGCATGACGGTTTAGACTAGTGCTTTCTGAAGTTACTTATTGTTAGTGGGACTATAAGTAACAAATAAATTGCTATTCTTATTGATATTCCCACTTCAGGGTGTTTTCTGTTTCATCTTCTGAGTGACATTTTTTCTTAAGTTCACTTCCTCCCTTTGCAACCTTATCTTCTCTTTTTCCCGTGATGAGTTCTTTTCTTACTCGCAAAATACATTGTATTTATGTGCCCCCTTGCACCCTAGGCAGTGAACTGAGAGGCAGGGACCAGCACCTAGAGAGTGTCTCTCTGCTAGTTGATGCCTAATAAATCATTGTTTAATGATTGAGTGAATGAACCAGTATGTGCCTTCAAATATGCTCTTTTGGAAAGCTTTTGTTCTAATATCTTGTCTGCTTGCTGGCTTGTATCTCTTTGCTTTCATGTTAGACTTCAAGAAAGTTGGATTCAAATCCATTACCTCAGTTACTGAATTGTCCTTCCCTGTGCTGTACAGAGGACCTTGTTGTGTATCTATTTTATATATAATAGTTTGTATCTGCTAATCCCAAACTTCTTATTTATCCCTTCCCCACACCCTTTCCCCTTTGGTAACCATAAATTTGTTTTCTATGTCTGTGAGTCTGTTTCTGTTTTGTAAATAAGTTCATTTGTATCATATTTTATATTCTACATATAAGTGATATAGTATTGTCTTTGATTTACTTCACTTAGTATGATAACCTCTAGAGCCTCATTTTTTTTTTAACATCTTTCTTGGAGTATAATTGCTTTACAATGGTGTGTTAGTTTCTGCTTTATAACAAAGTGAATCAGCTATACATATACATATATCCCCATATCTCCTTCTTGCGTCTCCCTCCCACCCTTCCTGTCCCACCCCTCTAGGTGGTCACAAAGCACCGAGCTGATCTCCCTGTGCTATGCGGCGGCTTCCCACTAGCTATCTATGTTACATTTGGTAGTGTATATATGTCCGTGCCACTCTCTCACTTCGTCCCAGCTTACCCTTCCCCCTCCCTGTGTCCTCAAATCCATTCTCTTCGTCTGCGTCTTTATTCTTGTGCTGCCCCTAGGTTCTTCAGAACCTTTTTTTTTTTTTTTAGATTCCATATATATGTGTTAGCATACAGTATTTGTTTTTCTCTTTCTGACTTACTTCACTCTGCATGACGGAGTCTCTAGGTCTATCCACCTCACTACAAATAACTCAATTACATTTCTCTTTATGCCTGAGTAATATTCCGTTGTATATATGTGCCACATCTTCTTTACCCATTCATCTGTCAGTGGACACTTAGGTTGCTTCCATGTCCTGACTATTGTAAATAGAGCTGCAATGAACATTGTGGTACATGACTCTTTTTAAATTATGGTTTTCTCAGGGTATATGCCCAGTAGTGGGATTGCTGGGTCGTATTATAGTTCTATTTTTAGTGTTTTTTTTTTTTTTTTTTTTTGCGGTACGCAGGCCTCTAACTGTTGTGGCCTCTCCCGTTGCGGAGCACAGGCTCCGGACACGCAGGCTCAGTGGCCATGGCTCACGGGCCCAGCCGCTCCGCAGCATGGGGGATCTTCCCAGACCGGGGCGCGAACCCGTGTCCCCTGCATCAGCAGGTGGACTCTCAACCACTGCACCACCAGGGAAGCCCTATTTTTAGTTTTTTAAGGAACCTCCATACTGTTCTCCATAGTGGCTGTATCAACTTACATTCCCACCAACAGTGCAAGAGGGTTCCCTTCTCTCCACACCCTCTCCAGCATTTGTTGTTTGTAGATTTTTTGATAATGGCCATTCTGACTAGTGTGAGGTGATACCTCATTGTAGTTTTGATTTGCATTTCTCTAATGATTAGTGATGTTGAGCATCCTTTCATGTGTTTGTTTAGAGCCTCTTCACTAGAATTTTATTCTATAACCTGGTTCCTCATCTTAGAGGAATCATCCATTCTTTTGTCTTTCAGCATCTTTATGTAAACTCTTAGCTCACTAGTCCTGATTTAGGTTTCATGTGACTACTGAACATTCTGACCGTATGCTCTGGTATAATTCTCTGCATCTCTCCACCCGCCCCCTTATCACCTACCCCCAATTCTGCTTTTTAGTCAAGGGTGTAGCTGTCCAGCAGACTTGAAAAAAGCCCTGGAGCTAGTTCTCAAAGATGAAGGGGCTTAAAGTTGAAAGGCAAAGTTCTTTTCCTCATGGAAAATACAAACTCTTGAGCAAAGGGCTAGCTCTTTTCTCAGGAGTCAGGAGGGTGTTAGGATCTGAAAATGCATAAGTCACAGTTCTTGCTCTCATGGAGCTTACAGTCTAAGGGGGAGCATCCCACAGATTTGTGATTTGATAATCCAGTACACAGTGCCATTGCATGAGCAAGATGTGGTGGCATAGAGGCAGGAGCAGCCCTGCCGTTGGGAACTTGGGAAGGCTTTGCAGGGGAGTTGTTGATTCTTCAGGAGCCTTTTCTCCATCCCTTCTTTTCTATTTCAGTTGCCACCATCTTCGTTTAGACTCTTGGGACTTTGTCAAATAATTAGCTTTCTAGTTGGTCTTCATTTTTGCCTTTGTGGGTCTCATATCGGCGCGATGAATGTGGGTTTATTTCCTCTGTGTGCCAACAGAGCACCCTTCTCTGGTCTAGACTCCAGTCCTACCTATTTCAGCTTCCTTGGAGATAGGTCTTATTGAGATGCCTAATTTTGGAGGTGAATTTGAGGAAGACAGCCATACCCTTCTTCAGTCTCTCACTAGGTGTCACTGTTTAAATTGGGGGGTTGCATTTATAAGACCCCAATGGAGAAGTTTTCACATGTATAAATGACTACATTGGAGAATGTGGATGGTTCAAGATAGCTTGTTAGCACTGTTGGAGAAAATAATTCAAAATACATGCCCTTCTGAGTGTGCCCATTTTAGCCGTCTTTTAATGTTTAGTGTAGTGGACGAACAATAACTCTGGGTCAGGCAGACTGCTGCCTGTGTTTGAATCCCACCTCTGCTACTTGGTAGCTGTGTGACCTTGGGTCACTTAATTAACCTCTTTAAGCCTCAGGTCTTCATCTTTAAAATGCAGATTATATAATAGTGTCTGTCTCTGCCCCACCATCTTTTAAAAAATCTCCACTTTACCATCTTTTTTTTAAAGATACAGGATTAAATGAGACAGTGTGGGTAGTGCTAAGTAGTATAGTGCCTGACACATGGTAAGTGCCCAGTACATGCTAGCTGTCAATTTTTACTATTGGTATAATTATAAAAACACATATGGTATAGCAAAAGGAAAAAATATTTTTCTCGAATTCTGCAAAGCTGCCTTAGTATTCCCAAGGTCACTGGTGTCTTGGAGATTAAGGTTTAGAATGCTATAAAAGGAAATGAGAACAGTTTGTCACGCACACATTCCGCAGTATAGAACTGTTCTCAATAGATTAAAGTATAACCGTATTCTACCACAGTTAGCAGACATTGATATCAAGGATTATGTCATCAACGCAGTAATTCTTTTCCCCAGGTCGCTTTAATATTACTAAGATATCTCAGTTTTCCTCTTTTCTAGTGCCAGGAATCTCATTTACAAATTACTCCTTTCTTTTTCTTTTTTTCCTTTAATGTTCCTGAAGGAAGTGATTGGTTTTGGTCTGAGTCTTGTATAGCTGTAGGGAAAATGGAATTAGGAGAAAGTATAGCAGGAATACTCTTAGCTTCTCCAGGGCCAGCCATCTGATTCTAGTATTTCAGCTGAATAGTTCAAGAACATTTTCTTTTCCACAGAGTTCCAGGAGTGAGTGATCTGAAAGTGTGTTGGCCTAAACTTTGGAACCCCAGCTCCACTGTGGGTTGGTGAACAAACTAGATTACCTTCATCCTGAGTTCAGTGAAAGATCTAGTGAGACTACCACAGTGCATTTTCATCTCTTAACTCATTTTAGATTATCAGTTTCCTGTAAGCAGATTGTCTACTTTGGCTCCTTAGACTTCCCTTCAACTACCCAGCAGTGTCCAAAGTCAGTGACTGAACTGAGAAGGATTTGAAGTCAAGCACAGAGTATTATGATGCTTCTCTCTGACTGTGTCTGACTATATTCCAAAGGCAGGTATGATCAGTTATTGAACACTTTGGCATTATTCATGTGCTTATTCTGTTAGTACATAAAATTGAGGATTAATTACGTTTTTATTTGACCCCCCCCCAGTTAAGAGTAACTAAGTTTAAAATTACTTTTGGAATCTTTAATAGACTTAACCATTAATAGTACATCAGTTCTCTGCTGGTGTTTTGTATGTTTCTAGGGCATTGTGACACATGCTCACCGTCAGGCTGTGAGCCAGTCCAGATTTTCAAGGGCTAGTAAACTTCATTCAGATTAGTAATCCATATCGAGCCTTTCATTTTTAAATTATTCAACAAATTTATTAAATGCCTACTAAATGCAGGATGTTATACTAGGCATCAGGAATAGAGTGATACACAAGACAGTTGCTGTCCCTTGTCTTTATAGAACTTATACCCAGGGAGGCAAGACAGAAAATATATAAGAAAAACAAATACAAATAAATAAGAACACCTAAACTGGCAAACAAATAGTACTAGAGAAACAAAAACAAGATATTTTAAACAGAAATATGAAGGGAAAAATGGGCTGATGTAATTGAATGATTGGGGATCATCAGAAGGTTCCAGAAGGCCTCTCTGAGGAGGTAACATTTGAGCTGAGAATGAATAATGAGAAGGATCCAGCCACATGAAGAGCTTGGGAACAGCAATGTAAGCCAAGGGGAAAACCACTACAAAAGTCCTAAGGTGGGACCAAGCTTGTCATGTTTGAGGCAGTATGGCATAGAGCATGACGAGTGAGGCAGGGACAGAGATAAGGACGGAGAGGTCTGCTGTGGGGAGGATGGGAAGCCCTAAAATGTTTAGATGTTATTGTTGGTACATTGGGAAACCATTAGGGGTTTTAAGCTGTGGACTGACACAGTTTGGTTAAGTTTTAAAAGATCACTGCCTCTGCCAAATGGAGAATAGATTGTAGGGGAGCAAATCTGGCCAGCTTAGTCGTTCAAAGGGGATAGAACTCACCTTTGTGCTGTGGAGGGCCGCAGCTGAAGCTGTGCTCTCCCTAGAATAATTGCTTTCCCGCCTAGGTTGTTTTCAGAATTTCCCAGTTCTAAACATTTAATCTGGGTTCTGGCTTAATCAAGAAGCAACACTCTCCTAGTGCCAGGCTTGGCACAGAAAATGTGGGCTTGGTGCCTTTTGTTGAGCACCCTGTCCTGGAGAGAATGAAGAAAGCAGCCTCTGGTGGACCTGAGGACAGTGCAGCTGACCCTCAGCACCTGGTAACTTGTAGGAAGCTTTGGAATCCATAAACTTCATGTGCTTCTGCAAAACAGTTGCAGATGGTCTGGACTGATGATTAAATATCACCACTGTTTTGCCCAGATCTGCTGTGGCCATCCTCTCTATGTCTGGTTTTACATTACAGTGGGTAGGTAATTAAAGGGGCATAGTCATTTCTGGTTACTTCCAGGACATCTTTTTTAGTTGGCTTGGGGGGAATTTCAGTTTCTGCCAGTTGTATAAGTGACTGCAGTGAGCAGTGCCTGTGAATGGCTACTTGTTGTTTTCAAAATTAAAAAAAAAAAAAGAACTCTCTCTAATGAAGGGGAATAATTGCCTGCCTTTGCTGTCTGCTGATTCTCCAGTGGGAGTTCTGCCATCAGACTTGTCAGAGTTAGTTGGTAGGGACTTTTTTTTCCTGAGTTAGCACATAGAGATCTGAAAGGGCAGAGATTAACACAAATTAGCAATGGTACAAGCATATCTGCAGAGGAACAGATTTCCTTCTGACCAGAGGTGCCGTTGCTGGGCACCACCTAATTTTCTGTGCATCTCTTACCACTGATGAGAGGAGGATGACAGGACTTCTCAGCAAATAAAAAGAATTACTTAAGCACCACTTGAGTTGGGCAGTTTTTACAAGACTTGAGAGTTTTAAAGGCCCTCAGTCTGCTTAGCCTGCCAATGTAGTCACTGAATATTATCTCCCTGGCTTCTCACTGGGGGATCCTTACACCTCATTCAGCATAGTGAACTTGGAGAGACAGAAATTCTGATTCTTGTACCTCATTTTTTTCTTTTTCCAAAGATTTCTTCTTCCATCCCCACAGAACTTATAAGGACACAGAAGGCCCAGTGGCGGAAAAAGAGATGGCATTTGCCTTCTGGCTGACATGACTTGGGCTAGTGGTTGGTGGGGATTCCATAATGAAGATTGCAAATCACTTTCCATATTCCTGGAGCCTGTCCCATAATTAGAGGATTAAACATTTTGTTTAAATTAGTAATTTTCCCTCTACTTTTCTGTGTGCTTCAAACCACCATTAGAGCAAGATGGAGACTGGTTGACAGTCTGATATTGGGCTCCACATTCTAGTTGTGCTGAGGTTGAGGAAGTCTTATTTTAATTAAAGAAAGCAATTTTTAGCCATGGTTCATCTTGTGTGAGGCAGAGGCGCTTTGATTGCTGAGTTCAGTGAGTATAGCTTTTTTTCAGGAGCATGACACCAAGCCTAACAGGATAATATCAGGAGGTAAGTATGCAGCTGGGCTTGAAGTATTGCCTCTGCATTAATGGCAGATATGCCTTCAATTGACAGATTATCTTTGCGTTTGTGGGAGAAGGGGTTACTTATAGGTTTAGTATGTTCCTGATTTGCAGTGAATGAAAAACACCTCAAAGAGGAGCTTGTAGGAATTGTCATACTTTTAATGAGATAAAAGAATATGTGTTTTCTCCTCCCTATGTCACCAAGCCAAAAGAACAAAATAGAAGGCTGGGAACTACCAGGTATTGAAGCCTACTGAGAGCCAGACATTGTGCTATTTGATTTGATATGTTATTCTGTCTCACCCAAAAGGCAACCCTGGGAAGTCAGTATTCTTATTCCCATTGTGTAGGTGAGGAAAGTTAGTTCACAGAGGTTTAGTGACTTGCCCAAAGACACTCAAGAAGTAGGTGGTAGAATCTTTTTCCTAATAGAGGGCTCCAGTGGATGAAGGTAGCTTAAAAAAAGAAACACGCTAGAGAGTAGAATGCAGCAGAATGCTACCATCACCCTACCTTGTACTTGCCTCCTGTCTACCATATATATCATTCTTGTCCAGTAGAACACCGTGCCCTGGTTATCAAATCCAGGGAAGCAGAACACCGTGCATCAGTTACCAATCCCAGGGGAGCACTTCAAACACTGTCCATTGCATCTTGGTATTGAAGTTGCCAAGGAAAACACAACACAGTCAAGCACGGGATGGAACAATGCTTTACTCACATAGAGAAGAGACAGAGCAAGATCAGCTCCAGTAGTGTACTCAGTCCCTTGTGGCTAGCAGGGCCCTCCCCCTTCCAATGCTGGACAGTTAGCCTATGTGCACCCCTCTTTCTCGCAGCAGCAGGAGGACCCAGACCTGAAAGCTAGTGGCATGACTAAGGGCCATTGACGTACATGCTTAAGCAGAACAAAGGAACACTTGCTGAGCCTGAAACAGGGAAAGATATTCCTATACAAAGTGATAAGCCAGGCATAGGCTGTATGGGCTCCTTATCTCTTGTACAGAAGTATTGAGGCCCAAGGCCCGTTTTTATGTGACTGAGTGGGGTTTGAAATACTGCATGCATGAGACTGCCTTTCCCAACAATTTTGTATTGGAATTATTTGATTACATATCTTTCTTCCCATTGGACTTTGAGTTCCTCTAGGGCAGTGACCAGCTCAGTACCTGCTGTAAATACTCAATGAATGTCTCTTGACTGAAGAAAGGAAGGAACAAGGGATGAATGAATGAAGCAGTGAATCAATGATTAGGTGGCTGAATTTGGGTTTCTTCCAGGTATCTTTTTATGTTAACTCTTAGCACCTCCACAGTTGTCTTCTCTTTCTTGTCTCTTACACCTTGATGGAGAGGAGATTAAGCTGTGTTTGTGAATGATAGTGGCCCTAGTCATAGGAGACAGTGGGTTGGGTGAAACTTGTCTTAAATAGCAGTTGATGATCTTGATAAAAGTCCGATTCCAGTACTTTAATAACCCGAGAGTTGACTGGAGTTGTTTTAAAGACCAGAGCTGTCTCTGACTCCAAAACAAGAGATTAATCATTTATTAGCCAGATTTATACCAACTCTATTGTGAGACATAATTGCTGTTTTCTCTTTACCCAACATTATAGGCAAAAGATAAAACTAACAAGGTTAGTTTTTATTTCATGTTGGTTATATCTGGCACACGCATTTCCATTTGATTTTTTTTCTTAAACATTTATTAAGTACTTTTTCTGGGTTAGGCACTTCCTCGCTGTGAGAGCTTTTTCCGAGGATGATCTCAGTGTGTGGTGATTTGACCAAGGTCACACACTGGTAACAACAAAGTTAAGTGTCTGACCACTAAAATCCAGTTTCTCCTCCCTGCACCATGCTCCCCTATAAATGGGACTACTTTACCATCATTTCTTATGTACATTATGTTTTGTACAGGCCTGGGACACATATGGGTTTCTAAAACAGAAAGTGGTAGAGCTGCTAAAAGTACACTTAGGTTTAAGTAGCCTTGGGAAACAGATTAGTAGTAAGCACAGAAACCAGTTAAGGTGGGGTGATTTCCCAATCACATGGTCGTAGGTAGTATGGTGCCCTGGTAAGAGCAAGAGCTTTGGGCTTAGATGGACTATTTGAGTCCTGTCTCCACTATTTTCTAGCTCTTTGACCTTAGGCTGTTCACTAAGCAAGCCACTACCTGAGCCTTGGTTTCCTCACTTGAAGAAACAGGGAATGGTATTACCTACCTGGCAGAGTTGTGTGAGGATTGAAAAGATAATGAAATGTTAATTTCCAGGTATATAATAAGCACACAGTTAGTGGTCATTGTTATAAAGCTTGGATAATCGCTTGGTGAGGAAGCCGTAGGAAGAATTCTTCATGGTTTCTTTAAATCCTGCGATTCTCTGACCTCAGTGCCTCCTGAGAAGCTCTTTGTAAGATTTATATCTGACTTTGCCTATTGAGGCCCATCCTGGCTTATTTATGCAGCTTTGTTTAAAAGAGGTGACCGAATTCCCTTGTGTACAGGGTTTTCAGCCAGTGACTCTCTGATATTTAATATGTTTACCTGAATTCTCAAGTTTCTAAGTAATTTCAGTCTGAGACAAGTGAGTAGGATTGATGTCAGGCTGCTTTAACACAGGTGTTATAAACAAGATTAAGAGGTTGTTGAAAAGATACTGGTGGAGCTCTGGGGCTAGCTTTCTAGAATCATTCTAAATTGACAGCTAATGGGTAGTTTGCCTTGATGGCTCTCTCGAGTTGGTTGTAACCAACTAGAGATTCACCCACAGAGGAAACATGCTTATGAAAATTCACTTTGCTTTCCTTTATAAAAAAAAAAGTAAAGGTATTATAACATGTAATGATGTCTTTGCATGATGCAAAAAAAAAAGTTGTCTTTACACTGTTTTAAGGTAATTTTTTTAAAGGCAGTCAATTCTTAAGTTTTTTTGATGCCAAAAGCCTACCAAGCTTCAAAGAAAACTTTAAAAAGGAAAGAGATGGTTCAAAACAATTATTTTATTCTACTATTTATTTAATTTGTTTCTGTATAAGACACTTACTTAATTATCTTAACCCTAGGTAGAGTTTCTTCCCACCCAGCGAGGTGTGTGTTTTGGCTTATCTGGTCTATTAGATGCTATTGCTAGGAAATTGAGTACCCTAAAATGTTCTTGGAGTGAGCAGTTATTAGTTTGAAATCACTTTGAAGTCAATTTTATAGCCTTCCTGAGAGAGCTGCGGTGGAGATAGAGCTTGTAGAGGGGATTCGTAGCGGGGCAAGAGGCTACCCAGGCTACCAAAGAATTCCTTTTGATCATATTCCACATGGCCAGGTGGTCAGGGTGCCTTATGTTTTCTGGGCGGAGGAAATATTTCTGACTCTAAGAATAATTCATTTACCATCCTTGTCTTTATTGGGAACAGAGGTATTTTGCTAACTCTAGTGGTTTGTAAAGCTTCTAGAAATAGTAAAACCTTTGGATTGAGGAAAATAAAATGCATCTTAGAAGAAAACAGACATGAAGCCATCTCTTTTCATTGTTTTTGATGGACTCATCAACAGGCATGTACAGATGCCATAACACTAGATACTTCATTCAAGCCGAGAGAGATAGGTAAGTCGGCACTCTAGTGCTGGAAATTGTGTTGTAAAATCGTGCTACATTTTCAGACTTTAAAGTATTACCCATAATGTTGAAAAATACTCTTTTTAACAAGATACTCAGGGTAAAGTTTCATGTGAGTTCTGTCTTCCTTGAAATAAATGTGGCAGCTATTATGTAACAGACTTACGTGGATAAGTTGTAAGCTTTAAAAGGAATAATGGTAATAGCTGATGTCCTAGGCTCTAGAGATCAAAACCATGTTGGAACCCTTAAGGAATTAATAAGCAACTGTGAAAGACCTAGATTTTGTAAATAAATAACATGACTCGTTTCTCACGTATGATCTGGTTCTCACTCATTTATTCCCAGGCCATTCAGCATGCTCTGAATATTCCGCCCCTTCCCATTTTCTCAAAATATCTCCACTTTTTTCTTTCCTGTCTGTCTTCTTGCTAGTATACACTGCCCTGCCTCCCCACCACAATCACTCCTGCTGTTTGAAAGAGGAATGCAGTTTTGAGTCTTGGCAATGACCTTAGAGGCAACTTATAGAAAAAGTAGTTAAAGATTTTCTTCCCCACTTTAGTGTTAATGGAATTGTGCATTGCTAGAGGCAGTAGTCCACTGGCTGGAGACGTCTCTGTCATCACGATTACATGTAACAGGTGTGCCATGTAACTTGCAAAGCCATTGTGTGGGTCTGCTGGTTGCTGAATGCATACTCCACCTCCCCCAGCCTCTGTGACATGCACTTATAAAATATCTAACCTTTGTGTTAGATATTTAAATAATAAAGTGAATTTCTTGTGTCTGAGCCTTTGGAAATAGTTTAAATAATTTAAAATAGCTTTGCCATATTAATTTGTTATTTAATGTTTAAAGATTCAAAGTGGACTGGTGTTCAAGGTGGGTAACCCCTGGGCTCATTGTGGGTTCCCCAGATGATCTGGCGGAAGGAGTTTTACCAAAATCTCCATATAGACAGATGACAGTAAGCGCTTCTGGTCAGTGAGCTTCCAAACAGGCAAGAAGCAACTACAGAAAAGAGCTTTCCTGGCTAACGGCATGGGCAGAAAAGTGGCAGGAGGGATTTTGGTGTTGGTTGAACGATGATGGCAGCAGGGAGAGATGATGCAAATTATGCCTTTAGATGATAGTTTCTGAAGTTGTGACTAGGGAAAGCTGACTGGGGGGTTGTGTATACTGCTGCTGTAAAAGTGAGAGTTAGATTCCAGACCCAGCTCTAGGGCTTCAGGCTCATCCTTGAGTCTTAGTTTATTCATCTGTAAATTATGAGGTTGTATGGATACACTTTGTCTGAATCTGAGTTTTACTCTTCTTACCCTCTGAATATCACTTGGTGCCATCATTAGAAAATTTACTAAGCTATGTAGCCCAGGGTGGCATAAAATGATTAAATATGTAGATAGAACACATAGAACAGATGAATTCTGCCTGGTTGCAGTAATCTAATGATCCAAGAAATTCTGAGAATATGCATACATTGTATACATTTGCTAATAGTGATTATGATTCTTGGATAGTTCATTGGTTTATCTGCCCTCTTCCCTTGTCTCTCATTGATTTAGCAATGTGGGTTAAGTACCTGCTGTGAGCTGGGCACTGTGGGGTGCTGAGGTGTTAGCAGCAAGGGTCAGATCTCAGGGCACCTACCCTTGAGGACCTAGCATATGACTTAGTAGAGGAGATGGAGATTTATTAATGCACGTGTTGTGTGTTGATGTGATACATTGCTGAGGAAGCTCAGAGGTCTTACTGGAGCATTTGGATGACTCCTAGAGAAGGTGGCCTTTGAGCTGGAGTTTAAGGCTGAGTAGGGTTTTTCTAGCTGGAACAAAAGGGGAAAGGAAGGTGGTCTGCTCTTCATGGTAGCACTATACGTGCTTACTCCATTCCAAGGCATCATTTGAGTAACCGAAGGTGACTCTTGGGTCCCTCCCTAACTCTTCTCTCATTCCCTTATTGGTTTTTTTCTATGGCAAGGTTTCCAGACCCTGTACTATCCTGCTCATGCAATATTGAGATTGTAATGCCTCTTTTCAAGTGTGGTAGCTAACTCAGCGCTACGGGACTGTAGTCGAATTAGATGTTATGCTTCTAATAGTGCACCCTTAATATGCCTTAGATTTTTAAAAAATTAAAGTTGGCCATCCTGTTGAAAATGACATTAACTAAAACCATCAGCTGTTTCCTGAATGAATTATTTTTAAGTCATATTTCCTCTGGCAGGGACTTTATTTGCTATTTTGAATTTAAACAAGGGACTTTATACTGCTCATACTCTTTTGGTTTAACCTATTATGAATCTATCTCTCTATACTACCATTCACCCACATTTCTCCGTCTGCCCACTTGAGTGACTTTGTGAAAGATCTTGTTGAGATAAAGGTAATCTGTAGGTATTGTAAACGCTTAACCTTAATCAGCAGTAACCATATCAAGGGCCTACAACCAGTTGGGCATGACTTGTTCTGCATGATTCCCTGCTAGCTTCTAGTGGTCTCCTTTTTTTCCCCCCCTAAGTATGTGCATAACCATACCATTTTGCCAAGTTTATTTCAGATCATTTTTTAAGAAATAAAATATTATAAATACAGTTGAAGTGTCCTGTGTACCCTTCCCTAATCCCATTTCATTGTGTAGCCGTCCTTAATCCAACTTCTTTATTACCCTTCTTAGAAGCCATCACTATCCTGAATTTGTTGATTATTATTCCCAGTCTTTTTTTTTAATGATTACTGCTTCTGTATGCATCCAGTGATCATTGAAATTTTTTTTCTTATTACAAATATGCTCCAGTGAACATTCTTTAAATATGTCCTTGTGCATATGTCTGAGAATTTCTCTAATGTGTATACCTAGGAGTAGAACTGCTGGGATAGTCATAGAATATATGCATCTTCAGTGTTACTAGGTATCACCAATTAGCTCTGTACTCATTTACTCTTCTATCAGCATGTTTTAATTTGTTTCTCTATATCCTCACTAACACATGATATTGCCAGATTTTAATTTTTTTATTTTTGCCAACCAGATGATATTTCCTGGTTTTTATATGCATTTCCCTGATTTCTAATGAGACTGGGTCCCTTTTTACATGCTTATGGGCTACTCAGTATTTTTTCTTTTGAAATCATAGTTGTGATTCTATTCCTTGTCAAAAGCTGAAAAGTCTGTTGTATATATAGGACTTTGTAGTTAGCTGTCATTAAAAGAAATTGAATCCTAGGCTCTTTTTTCTTTAAAGTGCTGTATCTTTATTTTATTTAATCTTATTCTCCCTTATCTTACTAAAGACAATCCTGTGAGGTAGCAGAGCAAGGGCAGAGCATTTTTTAAATGCAGTGCTGGTAAGTCAAATGACTTATCTAAGGTCATGTGACTTTTAAGTGATTCACTAGCACCCAGATTTTTATGATTATTGGTCCACTGCGCTTTGCATTGTATACTGTGTTGCTTTTTTTAGGTCAGTGCAGTTCTGTTGTTCTTGGTTTGATGTCTAATATTCCCTCCAACACCTAGTAGAGTGATGTTCAGGTTCTGTTAGCTCAGTAAACACTTCCTGAGTGAATGAGTGAATGATCATGGTTCTGATGTAGCTGTCAAAACATTCATAATGTCTGTTAAAATGGAGGTAGTTTACCTTACAATGATTTTACAAGTATCTGCCTCTGTTAGGCTTGATAAAGAAACAGAATCAATATTCAGCTTACTGATGCAGCTGTAGAATTAATCAGAGAAAATATCAAAGTAAATCATGAATGCTAAAGAATAGTTTGTACTTCCAAAAAAGAAATCTACACACCCTTTGGAAACGAGATGGATATATATTCAGGCTTTAACAAGGAGTAAGAATTTTTTTGGTAGGAAAAATTGATTAAGTAGTGTCTTCACGACTAGTGATTTAAATTATAAATCATATTCATGTTACTTGTCAATCAGTCAGATTACAGATCATAAGTGAGATCTTTGGTAATGTTAATTTTTGATACATTGATTTCCCCTCCCCTCCCCCCCCCCACTGTGGACATTGGTAAAACCCACATTCTCCAGTAATTACTGTACTCTTAGTACCTGTAATTTTTAAAATTGGGAATTAATAAGTACATGAGGGTTCTGTTTAATATTTGCAATGACTTTGCTTGGAGATTTTGAGGAATTTTTGGTACCTGGTTTTTCTTCCAGATAAAAAAGGTGGCATATTGCCATGATTCTTGTATAGGCATAATATATAATTATATATGAATATCTGGAATTGCCACTCAGATATTTCTTTTTTTTTTAATCAATACATATTTATTGAGCATCTATTTTCTTAACATCTTTATTGGAGTATAACTGCTTTACAATGGTATGTTAGTTTCTGCTTTATAACAAAGTGAATCAGTTATACATATACATATATCCCCATATCTCTTCCCTCTTGCGTCTCCCTCCCTCCCTCCCTATCCCACCCCTCTAGGTGGTCACAAAGCACCGAGCTGATCTCCCTGTGCTATGTGGCTGCTTCCCACTAGCTATCTATTTTACGTTTGGTAGTGTATATATGTCCATGCCACTCTCTCACTTTGTCCCAGCTTACCCTTCCCCCTCCCCATATCCTCAAGTCCATTCTCTAGTAGGTCTGCGTCTTTATTCCCATCTTGCCCCTAGGTTCTTCATGACCATTTTTTTCTTTTTTTGTTTTAGATTCCATATATATGTGTTAGCATACGGTATTTGTTTTTCTCTTTTTGACTTACTTCACTCTGTATGACAGACTCTAGGTCCATCCACCTCACTACAAATAACTCAATTTTGTTTCTTTTTATGGCTGAGTAACATTCTATTGTATATATGTGCCACATCTTCTTTATCCATTCATCTGTTGATGGACACTTAGGTTGCTTCCATGTCCTGGCTATTGTAAATAGAACTGCAGTGAACATTGTGGTACATGACTCTTTTTGAATTACAGCTTTCTCAGGGTATATGCCCAGTAGTGGGATTGCTGGGTCGTATGGTAGTTTTATTTTTAGTTTTTTAAGGAACCTCCATACTGTTTTCCATAGTGGCTGTATCAATTTACATTCCCACCAAGAGTGCAAGAGGGTTCACCCACACCCTCTCCAGCATGTTGTTTGTAGATTTTCTGGTGATGCCCATTCTGACTGGTGTGAGGTGATACCTCATTGTAGTTTTGATTTGCATTTCTCTAATAATTAGTGATGTTGAGCAGCTTTTCATGTGCCTCTTGCCCATCTGTATATCTTCTTTGGAGAAATGTCTATTTAGGTCTTCTGCCCATTTTTGGATTGGGTTGTTTGTTTCTTTAATATTGAGCTGCATGAGCTGTTTATATATTTTGGAGATTAATCCTTTGTCTGTTAATTCGTTTGCAAATATTTTCTCCCATTCTGAGGGTTGTCTTTTTGTCTTGTTTATGGTTTCCTTTGCTGTGCAAAAGCTCTTAAGTTTCATTAGGTCCCATTTGTTTATTTTTGTTTTTATTTCCATTCCTCTAGGAGGTGGGTCAAAAAGGATCTTGCTGTGATTTATGTCATGGAGTGTTCTGCCTATGTTTTCCTTCTAAGAGTTTAATAGTGTCTGGCCTTACATTTAGGTCTTTAATCCATTTTGAGTTTATTTTTGTGTATGGTGTTAGGGAGTGTTCTAATTTCAATCTTTTACATGTAGCTGTCCAGTTTTCCCAGCACCACTTATTGAAGAGGCTGTCTTTTCTCCACTGTATATTCTTGCCTCCTTTATCAAAGGTAAGGTGACCATATGTGCGTGGGTTTATCTCTGGGCTTACTATCCTGTTCCATTGATCTATATTTCTGTTTTTGTGCCAGTACCATACTGTCTTGATTACTGTAGCTTTGTAGTATAGTCTGAAGTCAGGAGCCTGATTCCTCCAGCTCCGTTTTTCTTTCTCAAGATTGCTTTGGCTATTCGGGGTCTTTTGTGTTTCCATACAAATTGTGCTATTTTTTTTTCTAGTCACTCAGATATTTCTTAAAAACATGATAATGATATTCCCTTACATTGACATAGCACTTTATAGCTTACACAAAACCTCTTTGTAAGATGTTTTAACCATCACAACAACCCTTTGAGTGGGTAGAATTTTCTGTCTCTGATGACACTGATCCCTAATTATGAACTTTGGCTGATGATAGTTGCAGCATTAGAGATTGTGAGTTTTTTCAGTTCTGATGCCTTAAGCAAATTTGCAAGGGAGCCCTGATGTTAACTTTGGCAGGTTTCATGCCTGCAAATATTGATTGAGCCAGAAGCCCTAGTTGGAAAATGTCACCAGTGAATGTGCAGCCAGCAAAGGCAAGGGAAAACTCATTACTGCAGCTCATCTGTAACTTCTGGGTCAGGCCACTCACTACCATCTGGTAAAAATGAATGTTTGAAAACTCCTTTTTATTCTGACAAAATGTAATCAGGTGAGGTTAACAGCAGATGATTTCTGAGCACTTCGTATTGGTTAAAGCAATCCATCCACAAGCTTGGGTTTGTGACATTCCATATGTCTAATCACCTGAAGAGGTATCAGAAAGCTTTGAAATCCCCAAATAAAGGTAGGAAGGAATTTAATTATGTGTACACCTCCCTTAACTATGTTGCATACATTCTTCCCATCTCATATTGAAAGTGTTTATTCTGAAAAAGAAAAGGCAATGAGAGAGGAAGAATGAAATAGGATTACTGTCTTAAAATAATATAAAGTGTTTTTTTTTTAAATGTGAGAGTGAGATTAAACCTATTTTATATTGCTTTAAGGGGAAAGATTATGGACCGGGGAAGAAAATTATTAAGTTGAAATGTTTCCCCTTAATTGAATGAACTGTCTGAGTGATCCAGAGATGGAGGGAGTGCAGTTTAGGAGGAGGTTAAGTTTCTGGTCACCGAAAGTGTTAGGAAACCCCAGCCTGTGCCTAGCAGAAATATTTTAAAGGGTTTTCAAACCTCAGAAAGATAATTGAGTTAAATCAAGGATTCCTAAAGTCTGGATTGTCTCTAGTGACTCAGAATTATTGCAAGAGGTTTTAAATCCAGATATACTCAAGCATTTTCTGTAGAATGAATCTCAATCTCTCAAAATCTCTCTCAAAATTAATCAGTCTCTCTTTTTCTGTTTCTCCGTGTCTTCTCTTCTCTCTCGTAAATGTGGGAGTTAAAAACACAAATTCAATGAAAAGTATTACCAAATACATAGAAATGTATTTGTTTGTTGTCATTGTGTATTTTCTCAATTACTGGATACTAAAAAAGTGCAGCTGGGGTGGGGTCTGTCAAATATTTTGACGTTAAAAATGGGATCCTTGTTTTAACACCTATTAATGGTCAACACCCTCTCCAACCTTGAGGTTCTTTGATTTTAAGTCAGGTGTGTCCAGGAGAGATACACGTATTGTCTTCTGTGGGCTAAACTGTGTTTAGCACTTTAGAAACATTGGCCTTTATGTACATATATATATATATATATATATATATATAAAACGTCTGTGTGAAAGTGCGGGTTGTTCCTAGTTTATAGATTGAGAAAACTCAAGCCTGGAATGGGTAAGTTACTTCCCAGGGCTGCTAAGTAGAGGGACCAGGATTTGAATTTAGGAAAATCTGACTCCAAAATTCATTCTCCAAACAGGATATCACCATTGCACACAGGTTAGGAATGACTAGTTAGTATAGCGAAGGAGGAGACAAATTATATTGGGAATTAGAAGGCTTATATTATTGCCTACCACAGACAAGGTGCTTAAACCCACCGAGCTCAGGTTTCCCTATTTCTGTAAAAAGAGGGATAAACTAGATTATCTCTTTCAGCTCACATTTGAGTCTTCCCCATTGTTTGATATTTAGGAAACAGCACTTTATGCCCCCACTTGGAAGGCCCTTTTCTGAAGATATGTGACCTTCTTGATGCTAGGTGAAGAATTCCTGGTTTATTATAAAGTTAATAGAAGATTTCCTTTGAATTTTTCCATTTCCTTAATAAAATTGAACATATTTTTCTTCCATTAACATGAAAGTACATTTTATGAAAATTACTCCACTTCTTAGCCAGGTAACATGGAATATTGAGCTATATTTAGATGTTCCCCCGCAGTATACATCTACATTGTTATAGCCTGGTACAAATGTGCTCTTCACATTAATAATTGCACTGTGTGTTTTCATAATTTATCATAATGATACCATTATTGCTTATTATAGAAGTCCCCTTTCTTCTCCCCCACCCCCAAGTCTAATTGAGGTCGAGACAAACCATAAATGCGATAATATAGATTGCATGCTCAGAGGAAATGGGGTTGGTTTCATAGTGGAGTTTTAATTTAGGATTCGTTCTGCTGATGTAGCCTCTTCCTATGGTACATTACTTTGAGCCCAATATAACTGCATTTTCCCACAGTCCCTCATTATAGCTACAGCTTCTCACTGCTTTTTAATTAAAAAGGGGGGGGGAGAGAAATGAAACCTAAAGCTTAGGTTGGATATTGTCTGGGTATGCAGGGACTAGTCTAGGCAGATTGCTTATTTAATTTTTTAATTCTTTCAAAGCTTTCATGGAGATGTCTTGATTTCTATTTCTAGGGGGATGGATATATATATCATCCATCATACACACACAAACACACACAAGGCATCAAGATTTTTGGAAAATAAAGACATATTATATGTATATTCTTGGAGCTTCCTATAAGCTTTGAGCAAGTGGGAATCCTTTGTATATCCTAGAAAGGGTACCAGCTGTGTGGTTGGATGGTGGCAAATGCTTAGTGAGCATTTATTCCGCTCGCCACCTATTGGGAATAAGGCAGGGAATGTAGAAGATTGTAAAAATCCTTAAAAGGCTGATGTTCTAGTACATCAGAAGTTAAGAGTTAATCATTTTTCTGCTGTGGGCAGCAGAAGCAGAGAAATGACTTTATTAAGAACAATTTCTTTTGTCATTCCTTCATCTTGAGGGATTCCAAACACCTTTCAGATACCAAAACAAATTAATCTCCAAAGGTGACTGGTAAGACTGGCTTAATCCTCTTGGGATTGGTTGTGTAAAACGCAAGGAGAGCTCAGGCCTGAGCTGATGACCTCCCTGACAGGCTGTGAGTGCTGCCTTTCTGGATCCAGAGTCCTTTGTCTCTTCTGTAGTGAAATCAGTTCGGCAGTTCCTAGGTTCTTCCCCACTTACATATTCTTGCTTTGTTTTGTATAACTGATCACTCTCTCAGTGGTGAATACTGGTAAATATAATCTAGAAGTTTATTTCTGGGGCAGGGTGTTGTTAGCTTCACAGATTTTAATGGGGATCTTTCACAAATAGGACTTCAGCTGTATATGAGTCCCTATTTCATTCAGTGTGGCCAGAAATCCAATTTCATTTTGACATTATCAGGGAGCAGGAACCCCTCAGATGAAAATTCCCTAAACCTGGGATGTCTAGTATGGTAGCCACTCACTGCACATGGCTGTTGGGCACATGAAATAGGGCTGGTTCTGTGTTGAGATACACCACGAGTGTAAAATACATCTACCAAATTCCAAAGACTTAGTATTAAAAAGAAAAAGTAAAATACTTCATTAGTAATTTTTTATATTGATTACATGTTGAAAAGGTAATATTTTAGATATATTGGATTAAATAAAATATATTATTGAAATTAATTTCATCTGTTTCTTTTTTTGTTTGGCTGCTAAAACAATTTTAAATTATATCTATGGCTTGTATTATATTTTGATTGGACTGGTATGTCCTAGATTGTTAAGCCCCTTGATAGCAAAGCAATGTTTGTCTTTATGCCATGTGTCCCCAGTTCCCAGCACAGTGCCTTATATATAGTTGGCACTTATTATATATTTGTTAAAGAAATGAATTTTAACCTTTATTACTCAGAATGGTCAAATTTCAGAAATGAGTAGGAACTTCTCTATTTGGAGGGTTAGTATCTGAAAAAGAATTGAGAGTTGAGTAGAGAAGTAAAGAACAGAAGTTTTTAAAATTTTGCCTTGGGAGAGAAAAATGCTGAAATAAAATATATCGGGCCTTTGGGAGGCTTATCCATCTGTTGGAGAGGGAGGTGGGAGCTGTTATGTTTGTCAAGGAACCATGTCAAAGCATCCCAGTGGGATGGGTTCTGCTGTGCTCTGCTACAGAGTTGTCCTCCATGAGGGGAGCTAAAGCCGAATACCCTGTATGAGGGGGAAGGAAATTGGAGATACAGTGGCTAAACCTAAAGGTTGCCCTCTTAGGAATGTGCTTAGACTATTCACAAAGATTAGCAAAGCTATCTTGTCTCAAGAATCCGTTCTAGCCCTGTCTATCCCTGTGTCCCTATTTAGACATTACCCTAATGGAAGCCTGGGACTGGTACTAGGCCAGGCTGATTACTTGAGGATCCTTCAAGCCTTGGAATTCTTTAATAAATTATTTGTTGAATGAATGGTTTAAGAAATATTATTTTAACTTGCCTAACGTCTTGTATGACTTACGTTTATATGTTCTTGCCTGAAAGTCCCTCAGATCTGTCTCAGCTAGGGTCCTGGAATCATGGAAATTGGCAAACTTCCCAGAGATCAGTTTCAACTTTTAGAAGGCACCAGGTTGTCTTTGCAAGAGTTTATTAAAGGATCTCAGGCATCCTGTCTCCCTGCTTATAAAATAGAACTGTTAACTACTTCTCATCCCCAGAGGTGGGGTGAAGATTAAAAGGAGTGCTTTAAGTTCTGCAGAAGGAAAGTGCTATTTCAGTGGAAATTATTAGTGGTAAAAATGAAACTCCTCCCGGACCTCTGAAATGTTTGTTTTACAGAAGTGGATTGGAAGATGTGTTCAAAAGAGACATTGCCATTGTTCTTTTTTTTGCATTTCTAAACTGTGGCAGTATTTAGCTTTCTCCTTTTAATTGTGGTCCACTGCCTTTTTTCTCTGCGCTGAGATAAACAGTCCAGAAATCTCCTCTCCGTGGAGGACTGTGGAGCTCATGCTTTGATTTGGCTGCTGCAATAGGCTCACACTAATCAGAACCGCAGCAGGGCTTGTTTTAGGAGCCTGAAAGAATTAGTGCTCCCAGAGGGCTGAAGTTCCTTACCTGCTGTGGCGCTACCTAGTTTGAAGCCTGCCCTCCTTTAGGAGCAAGCTACCTCCTTCTCCTCACATGAAAACCACCACCTCCTTTTTTTGTACTCTTTGGTTACTGGCATGTTGATTTCCTTTTTCTTTTTCTTCTTCTTTTTTTTAAACGTGTAGACTAGTAATGATGACAACAGATTTTTGTAATTTTTATATTTATGGAAATAGAGTGTGATCATATGAAATTTTAATCCATCCCAGGGAGACTCAGGAACAGAGTGAAAAATAGCAGGTGGTACCCCACAAACCGAATTGTCTAATGTGAGTTTTCTAAGCAATGTCGTATGCTTAGACTTACTGAAGCACCTGGTATGTGGAATCAGCAGGGTACATGAATATAGAGGGGAATGCCTTTGTACCACTCGGGTAGCAGAGTTCAGTAACAGTGTGGGTTATAAGTCACAGGGTGAGATGTGTATCATGTATAATAGAAATTTGTCTGTTATCACCAAAAGCAACTTAGCAGGCTGGCAGTGAATATAGCATTTTCTTCACTTTGGTAGTAACATACCACATTGTACCTAGCGCACTGTTGGTGTGTGCAGTTATTGTAACAGGTAAAGAAAAGCTCGTTGAAGAGCCTAACACAAATGTTTTGTGTTGGGGAAGACAGAATCATTTGGATTAATTAACTCATAGTAATAATTTTATATATTTGTTTAGTATTGTTATAGTTTACTGTTCTTTCACTACAGTTTGCCACCGTTTGGGACAAACTTCCAGTTATAAGGTAAATAAGGTCTGGGGACCTAATGTATAGCAGAGTGACTGTAGTTAATAATACTGTATCGTATACTTGAAAGTTGCTGAGATCGTAAATGTTCTCACCATCAGTGGTGGTGGGGAAAGGTAATTATGTGAGGTGATAGAGGTATTAACTAACCTTATTGTGGTATCATTTCACAAAATATATATGAATCAAATCATCATGTTGTGCACCTTAAACTTGCACAAATTATATGTCAGTTATATCCCAATAAAGCTGAAAAAAATTTTTTAAATACACACAAAAACATCTTTTCTGAAGTTCACAGGGAGAAAAGGATGATAATCTCCACTTGCAGATGAGGAAAGTAAGGCTTAGAGAGGTTAAATGATGTGCCCAAAGTTGCACAGTAG
The DNA here is from genome assembly GCF_951394435.1 of Stenella coeruleoalba. NCBI lineage: Eukaryota > Metazoa > Chordata > Mammalia > Artiodactyla > Delphinidae > Stenella > Stenella coeruleoalba. The sequence continues at coordinate 21,709,636 of NC_137161.1, read as the reverse complement.
TAACTCGAGCTGAATGGAGATATTGGGCTGTTTGATATCTAGTGCGGTGCTCTTTTTCCTCAGTTCTGAGGCCCATTTCAGTAGTGCCCTGTTTTATTCCAGCTGAATGGCAAGCAATTGTAAAAACTCCTCCATGGATTGCATTGTCAGAGGGAGAATGAGACCCTAACAGTGCGGTGGGAAAAGCCCTGGACTAGGAGTCCGGAAGTGCCGTTCTATTTTCAGTGCTGCTCCTGGCTTTGTGACCTTGGGTAATACTTGACCTCTGGGCCTTACTCTACTCTGCTGGAAAGTAGGAATTTAGAATGTTGTAGACCCTTGGAAGTTGTGTATGTAATATTCTCTGTTTGAATTACTTGTGAGTGACTATAATCTTTTTTAAATCTGAATTAAAACCAGGTACTAAGGGATTGGTGTTGGGGACTGAATCCTAACTAGTAAATTGATCTTAACCCAGCGTTCCCTTCTCAAAGTAGCCTTGTTCCCCGTGATTTCTGTATATACAGGAACTTCTGTGAAGTGCTAAACTTTACATATTGAAAAATACTTGTAACAAAAACCAGCTACCTTGTAGGTGACTGTAATCATGTATTTATAGAATCGTTGCAGGTCTGAGAAATAACCACTTAGAGCTTTACTTCATTCTGTGGGAGAAATTGTATGCTCTGGTGTTTTTCAGTCAGGGAATTCCGAAAACTTTTAGAATGCTTGGTATGTATGCCCTTATACATATTTTCCAGCTCTCAAATCCTGTGTTTCTTTTTTCTCTTCCTTAGCCCAACAGGGGCACAAAACGTCCCCGGGATGATGAAGAGGAAGAGCTGAAGATGCGTCGGAGACAAGCTGGTACTCGAGAGCGTGGCCGCTTTCGGGAGGAGGAAATGACTGTGGTAGAAGAAGCAGATGATGACAAAAAACGGCTGCTTCAAATCATTGACAGAGAGGGTGAGGAGGAAGAGGAAGAGGTAAGGTGGCAGAGCTGGGCTTGGAGCTCAGATGCTCGGCCCTGACACAGCATCTGTAGAGTGTAATTCAGTGCTAAATGCTTAATTTCCCTGAACTTCCCAGCTTAATCTGTAAAATGGGGTTAAGAATACTTATTTCACAGTGTTGACATGAAGGTTAAGTGGAATAATGGAGTTGGGAAAGCATCTTACAAACTGTAAAGAACATTACAGATAGAGTTTTTAAATTATTCTGGATTATATATTATAATCGAGGCCCAAGCACTGAACTGTGGGGCAATTAGTATGGACTGAGGAGGGTCAGAGAGGCTTCCTAGCCAGTACTGAGGACACATAGAGGGCACTCATTTTTAAGTACAGTCAATAGTCTTTGAAAGAGGAGTAGAATTTTGTCAAACAAGTGGAGGAAGGGCTTTTCAGGCAGTTGAGATGGCCTTCGCAAAGCAACGAAGTTGAAGAAATTAAAGGCGCAGTTAGGGGATTAGGTATTTAGATGTGACTGAAAAAATATGGTTTAGGGAAAGAGATACCCAAGGCCCTTTCTATTTGCTGTTCCTCAAGGTGCCTTAGGGCCTTTGCACTGACTCCTGTCTCTGAACCTTTTTACTTCTGTGTCCTCTGCTGGCATGCTTTTCTTCCCCTGATGCTTTTTACATGACTGGTTTCTTCTCATTCAGGTCTCAGTTCAGGTGTTTCTTCCTCAGGGAAGTCGTTCCTGTCTCTGAGGTAGCCCTGCAAGTCGTTCTCTTATTCTCTTATCACTTTATTCTGTATACTGTCTTCACAGCACTTATCATGATCTGAAATTCCTGTTTGTTATTTTACTCATTTGTTGTCCTCTCCCCAACCTCTGTTGAAAACAGGGACTGGCTCTGTTTTGTTCACAGCTGTATCTCTAGCATTCAGAGCAATGCCTAGAACTTGGTGTAGGCCCTTAACAAGTATTTATTGAATGAATAAATGAATGAAGCCGAAAAGAATAGAGGTAAAATATCAGTGATTAAAAATAATGTGACCTTACCTTTGTGTCTCTTTAAATCCTTAAGTGTTAACTTGTATGTAATTTCACTCTGACATTTTGTTCAGTATGAATTAGATTCTTAAGAGCCAGCTGTTTTTTGGTTCCCTTAAAGACTTGATGCTAAGTTTGGATTTAAAAAATGAAGCTGGAGTGTGAATCTGAGAAGAAAAAAAAATTGATTCATATTCCAAAAAGGTCTTTATTGTGTTATGACAGTAACTCTCTCCTCATTAGGATTTCTACCAGTGGTAATTCGGTGGTCTGCCCCTAAGAGATGGTGACACTTTGGAAATCTGTGGTGAGAAACAGTCTTGGATTTCCTCTCTGAGGGCAGCAGCCCTGCCAGCCTTAGACAAACAGTGTGTGTAGCACATCCTCCCTCTCTCCCTCACTCCTTACTAGCTTCTGATCAGTCTGTTAGCCCTGCAGCAGCAGTTAATTGGCAGGTATAATTCCCGTGCCGGGCAAGGCTGGTACTGGAGGATTAGGATAGTAGCTGTCATGGGTATAAGGTTTCTAGCCTGGAAGACAGAAATGGGATGTGGGACCAGCCCTTCTGTTAAGGGATAGGGAAAAAGAGGTCGCTTTGTAAAAATGACGCATGGAAGGCCACAAGTCCAGGAGTTATTTTCTCACTGCCACCAAAGTCCCATTTGATGAAAAACAAGTGATGTTTGCCCCTGTAAAGTCAGGTGAACTTGTAAAATATTATTGTCCTTTTTGTGCTACATCACCAGCATTCATCTTTCTGAAATCTCCCTCTGGTTTCTGACGTTGAGCTATTAGAGATACCGCTGTGGCTGATGACTAAGACTGATAATTCGGTTTTCCCCCAGTGTTGGAGAGAAATTAAAGGAGGGAAGGCCAAACCCTGGAGAGGCTAAGACTTTGGGAATCCTGTGAGAGCTGTATTATTAACACTAATAAAGTTTTTTCCTACAGGGTTGGCAGGATGTTAGCTAAGGGAAAGAAAAGCTGTAGGTACTGAGATTGCTTGAAAGTGATTTAACCCTTTCCTAGCAATTTAAATTATTTTAGTTAAATCCCAGTGATAAGTTGGCTACGTTAACAATCATGCTAATAGTTACAAATAACAGCTTATATTAATAGAGTGTCATACAGTTTATAAAACAATTTTAGGTACCTCATGTCTTTAGGTCATCTCTATGATGACCTAAAGTAGTTTTCCCCTTTCTCCCTGCCTTCCTTCCTTCCTTCAACAGATCTTCATTGGATGTCTCCTGTGTGCCAGGCCCTATCATGGGCACTGGAGAGTCAACAGTGAATAAGCAGACATGGGCCACTAACAGAGGTTTGGGGTTGGAGAGATTACTGGGCCAAATCCTGCCAGGCCTTCCTTATACAGGTCATGTGAAGGATTTGGGACTTTATTCTAAATGCCAAGTGGATGAATTCACTTATGAGGTAGAATCAATTAGACTTGGTGAGGGTTTGAAGATTATATTCAGCAAAGTAACATTGCCACGTGGGTAGTAAGTAGTGAAGCTAAGCTCTGAGTCCTGACTGAGTCCGGGCGCTGACTTCAGTTTTTTTACCAAGTCAGGGTACCTCTCCTTAAAGCTGTAGACACTGGGGAGCGGGTGGGGTTCCAACAGAGTACCTCAGGGTCCAGGAGTCATTGATAAAATCTAAGAAAGGTGTCATGCCCAAAATGAATGTATAGGTATCTCCCACTTAAAACTCAATATGTCGGGGCTTCCCTGGTGGCGCAGTGGTTAAGAATCCGCCTGCCAATGCAGGGGACATGGGTTCGAGCCCTGGTCCGAAAAGATGCCACGGAGCAACTGGGCCCGTGCTCCACAACTGCTGAGCCTGCGCTTTAGAACCTGCGAGCCACAACTACTGAGGCCTGTGCACCTAGAGCCTGTGCTCCGCAACAAAGAGTAACCCACGCTCGCCGCAACTAGAGAAAACCCGCACGCAGCAATGAAGACCCAACACAGCCAAAAATAAAATAAGTAAATTTAAAAAAGAACCTCAATATGCCAAAATCTAAATTTAATAGCTAACATTTTTAGGTACTTAAAAAATTATGAGATGATTCAGTGCTTTCATAGCTAACATTTTTAGGTACTTAAAAAATTATGAGATGATTCAGTGATTTCCAAAAGGATCTATTTCTGGTTCTCCATTTTTTTTTTTTTTTTTGCGGTACGCGGGCCTCTCACTGTTTTGGCCTCTCCCGTTGCGGAGCACAGGCTCCAGACGCACAGGCTTAGAGGCCATGGCTTACGGGCCCAGCCGCTCCGCGGCATGTGGGATCTTCCCGGACCAGGGCACAAACCCGCGTCCCCTGCATCAGCAGGCAGACTCTCAACCACTGCGCCACCAGGGAAGCCCTTCTGGTTCTCTTAATAGCAGTTTCTTTATTGCTTTTAGGTGTGAGTTTTGGTCAGTGACTACAAAGTTACGAAGCTAGGAGTTGGGAGAGTGTTAGAGAGGCAGAGTGCACTGCAGCACATTACTTTAAACTGGGAACTAAACTGAGGAAAAAACATTTCTGAAACTTTAGTGTAGATTTTTTTTTGGGGGGGGGCGAATGATTCTGTTTTCAAAAATTCACTTTATTTACCTTTGTAGGTATTATTCCAGTGTATGAAGTAAGAATATTCTGTATGGTCTGCTAGTTTTTTTATGCTTCCTCTGAGCGAGGTTACTAAATTCTTGTTGCTGTATCGGGATTCCAGGTACCTGTCTGATACCCTTCCTAGTAGCTAGTAAGGACTAGATACAGTAATGTATAATATAAGAAACACAAAGCAGTGACTATTGCTAATTAACAACCATTCTTATGGGTGTACAAAAATAGGCTATAAGTTGAATTTGACGTATGGACCATAGTTTGCTGACCCCCGGTGTAGGGAAAAGATTGAGGGGCACTGCCACTGACTCAGGGTTTGACCTTGAACAAGTTCTTTAAACTTCTAAATGTTATCTTACCTGTACAACAGAAGAGAAGGACGAAATAAATATTAAACAATATTCATTTAGTATCGTTGCTTACTCCATGCCATACGGTATGCTCAAGAAATATTTGTTGAATGAGTGAGTCTTTAATACCTTAAGTTGAACTTCCTGTGCTAGATGTGAGACACACAGAGTGATGATACAAAGTAGCATGTGATGTACACCCTTAACCCTCATTCTAATGGGGGAGGTAAAGTATTTACTGTACAGTTAATCCAGAAAGGTGAGGGGCAGAATGGCATGTAAGAGCCACGGGAAAGAAGTAGTGATTAGTGAATAAGAAATCCCTTTGGACTGAAATTGTTGCATTTGTCTCTTTACCCCAGGAAGAACCATTGGATGAAAGCTCAGTGAAGAAGATGATCCTTACATTTGAAAAAAGATCATACAAAAACCAAGAGTTGCGGATCAAGTTTCCAGACAATCCAGAGAAGTAAGTCTCTGTTTTGCTGTTTTTGCCCTTTCTCCTCTGAGATGTTTTGTTTGCTATTTTGTTTTGCTCTTTGTGTATTTTGTGTTCCCAGGATGACCCACATGTTTGGGAAATCACTAAAAGTACTCACAGGACTCGGAGTCAGTGGTACTCAAGGATACACAATATGATCAGCAAGGGGAAAAGACACATCAGGCAGTTTGGAGAAATTCATGTACAGGCTTCCTGTGTTTTCTCCCTTCCACTGGGAGGGGTCAACAGACCTGCTCCTTTTTCCAGCAGTGAAATACATCATCACATGTGCAGTGTTTCTGTTAGGAAAGCCCATTTGAGACTCTGAGACCAGGGTATTTATTGAAGACAGATCATAGCATTCTCTGCCAGCAACAGCTACCAAAATTCCAGACTCACAGAAGGAAAGCAGATGTTTGCAGATGGGCAAAGCAACCTTATCACTTAGGAATTGTTTCAAAAGCCAGGTTCCCAGCTGCCAGCCTAGGACCAGGCCCTTCTAAGGATCAGGCCTGTTATGTTAACTCTTTTTTGCATTACTCTTCTCAAGGCCCCAGGAAGACTGACCATGGCTGCCATTAGTGATAGCTTTACTGTTGAGAAATGTCAAAGGCTTTGGGGTTAGACAAATATGGGTGTGACTCCCACATGACCTTGAGTAAGTCATTTCTCCTTTCTTAGCCTCAGGTGTCTCATCTGTATAAAGAAATAGTACCTTCCTCACAGGGTGGTTGTGAAGAATAAATGAGAATAATGGCAAGTGTTTAGCTCAGTATCTGGCACATAGTAAGTGCTCATGAAATGATAGTTAATATGGTTGTTACTACACCAGCTCCTCAGTGCACTGTGAAGTGCTATAATGAGGAGTCTGATAACTTTGCATCAGTTTTGAATCCTAAGTAAATGGATTTTCATATTTATACAGATTTTAATGTCCTAAATCTCTCTTTTCCTCCCTTCCTCCCTCCCTCCTAGGACATACACTTTTAATGAATCTTAATATGCCTAAGGCCCCTAGGCAATTAGGAGTTGAATAGTATAGTCTTTGCACTCAAGTTTAAAGGTTACTAGGGAGACTGACTATAAATGCATGGTAGAAGGAAGTATACTTTAAAAGAAATACAAGCAAAGAACTGTGGGAGCAAAGAGGAGAAGCAGTGAATACCACATCAGGGGCTATTGAAGACTTCACAGAAGAGGTGGTATTTGAGCTGGGCCTTGAAGAATGATTTTGATTTTAGTTAGGCAGAAAACATGGAAAGGCATGCCAGGCAATGTGACTAGCAGGAACAAAGGCACAGAGTTATCAGAGGGCATCCTGTTGTCATGGCAACTTGGTAAGGCTAATGTGGTCCACTACATTCTCTCTGTACTGTGGATGAGGAGGTGGAGAGGGGAGAACCCGGTTACTGGACTTGGGCCACAGCCCCCTTTGACAGTAGGAGTAGCTAGATCAGAGCTCAGCTTTCCCCACACCAGAGTCCTATCAGTTTTTGTGCTGACCTCTGTCATGCAGCAGTAATTGCACTTGTCATACTGCTGTGTGTGTGTGTGTGTGTGTGTGTGTGTGTGTGTGTGTGTGTGTTTGATTATATAAGTAATACATGGATAGATTGTCATCGTAAAAAATACCAATAGTGCATAGTAGAATGAAAAATGAAAGCTGTCCTTCACTGCACTGATCCCCTTTCCATTCCTCTACTTAGAGATAGCGCCTGTGAACACTTCTGTGAGTATCCTTTTTGATTGTTTTCTGTACACTTATTTACATATATATAAATATGCAAATATTTTTCTCCTACCTAAATCATACTGTACATATTCTGCACCTTGATTTTTTTGGTCACATAACGGAAGATCTTTCAATGTTGGTGCATGCATATTTACCTTATATTTTGTGCCTGGTGCCTAGCATTTCATGGTTTGGAGATACCATGATTCATTTATTATGTTTCTATAGATGGACATTTGGTTATTTTAAATATTGGTTTTTATGAACAATGCTGTAGTGAACCTCTGTGTACATGTGTCTTAGTGTACATGTATTTCTATAGGATACACATCTAAATGTTGAATTCCCAGATTGAAGGGCATGTGCGTTTTAAACTTTGATAGCTACTGCCAAATTCCCCACCATATCCTTTAGTTCTGTCACCAGCAGGTCTCTTTCCCTACGTTCTTGCCCACAATGAATTTGATCTCTCAACATCTTTGCCATTTGTTTTATTGTTATTTCTTTACTCAGCGGCCTTCCTGCATTAGACTCTGTGTTCCTTTTAGTTGGTGTGTATTGTTTGTCTCTGTAGTACCTAGCACGGTACCTGCCATACTGTAGGCACTCAGTAAACAAGAGAGATCTTATATAGTTGATGTCATATTTACTACATCCCTATTGCTCGGAACCCAAGGATACATTATGAGGCAGCTATGCCACAAGTTGATGACACTGGAAATTTAAGAAATCCAATTTACTTCTTGGAATGGCAGTATTACCTTTGCCCGCTTGGTAGGTATACTTGTCATTTTAGAGCAGCGAGTTTCTGCAGCTTATGTTCACCATCTACATCTTAGGTACGACAGATGCTATATTGTTACAATTCATGAACTGGTTTTAAGAAAATGTTGTTTTATTTAAAAATATCAACAGTGTTTTCCATTCACACAAAATTTATATACTATTTTAGTTTTAAAATCTAAACATTTGAAAATTGAAATTATACATAAAGAACATTTTTTTTTTTTTTACGTCCAAAAGCAGTTAGGAAACTACATTGTGTTTTAACCTTGAGTTCTTGAATTCTTATTGGTGCAGTGTCTTTTATAATTCTCTAGACCAGCAAGGTGCAATTAAAATGAAAATTGCTAGAGCATATTTGAATGAAACTTTCCGGTTGAGATCAGAAACATTCAAATTTATTTTCCCATATATGCAATTGTCATTTTGATTGCATACCAAAAAATGCCTCTCTTCATTTGGCTGCATTTCAGATTCAATTGACACTTCTCTTATGCAGCCTCTACTTTGCACTGTGTGATCTTTCTCCCAAACATCACATCTGGTAGAGTGTGCTGTTTCCCTAGTAAGTCCTTTAGTAGTTTCTCTCTTCATTTTTGCAGGGGCAGAATTATTTAGTTTAGTGGTCCTCAAATTTTTTAGTCTCGGGATCCCTTTGCGCCCTTAAATTATTGAGTACCCCAAAGTACTTATCTAAGAAAATTCTAGAATATTCAAGTACACATTTCATTAGCCATTAGGGCAATGGTATCATCACATTGTTGTATAGTTGTCTGAGAAACTCCACCATACACTCCTGAGAGAATGAGAGTGAAAAAGGCAAATAATGTTTTGGAGTTGTTGTAAAAATAGTTTTGATCTTATAAACCCCTGAAAGGATCTCCAGCCACCACCTGCAGTCCCAGGACCACACTTTGAGAACTGCTGATTTAGCCAGGTGAAGGAAGCATCATGTTGTCTGTGCACTTATAGCTGGTTTTGTGATTGCAGGAGGACTCGTTGGCTTCTGTTGTTCTTATAGTGTTTTTGAACATTGCTGATCACTTGCTAAAATTCACTTTTGTGGTTGAGGGAGAACATCCTGCTGGTCTGAAGCAAATGTACATGGGCAAGCTAGCAGAATATTCTCCATCCTACCAGATGGAATCAGTGACCCCATCTCAGCCTGGGTTACTGTTTTGATATGTTGCTCTATTGCTTTCCCGTTGACCTCTAGCTCGATTCTCTCCCCCCAGCTGTGAGTCATCTGTTGCTGAAGGTACACCTAATCCCTAGGCAGCCGTGTGCAAATACTGTAGTGTGTGATTTTAAATGAGTAGGCTTGGACTTTTGTCAGCAAAAAGAGAATTTTCTTTGTTATAGTGTAGCAAACTTGAGGGTATCTAGATTCATTGACTACTACATGCCAACACTTGTTAGGCATTTTATTATCTCTTTTAATCCTCACTATAATTCAGATAGGAAGATCAAGGAAGTTGAGTTTTAGAGATAGGTTAGTTAATATTCTGTCTCCCTTGACAAGGCTGGAGCCCAGTGCTCTGTGTTCCAATGGCAATTTTCTTGGGCAACGCTGGATATCCTTACAATGAATTGTATGTAATAGATTATTTATATTTGTGCTAGGCTAGGAGTTCGGTGAGGACGGCAACTGGGATTATTTTGCTATCTGTTATATCCTCAGTACCTAGCACAGTGACTGGCACCTAGTATGTGCCCATACATACTTATTGACACACTGCTAATGGTTACACAGCCAGTAAATAATGTTGCTGGGGTGTAACCCAGGTCAATTTCATTCCTACGTCCAGGCATTTCCCACTATATCTCGTTACTCATGTCACATGGGACCCCAGTGGTATTTTTATGCTGTTTCCCTGCTCACAGTTGACTTTCTGCTCGTTTTGTTGTGATAATTTTCTGACTTTCTAAACTTAAAGATATTTGATTAAGATTGCATATTTGGAAGAAGGATTTCAAAGTTGGAGCGGACTGAAAGGTACAGTCCCTTTCTCCCTTCTCATCATTGATTTTTTTATATCACCTTTTATTAATTACCCCCAGTGACAAAGATCTAACTTCCCAGAGAAACTTATTTCATCATTTGGCAGCTCTGACTCTTTAAGATTTCAACTCCGAATGAAAAAGAATTTCAACAAATCCTCCTGTGAGAGGATATCTAGACTCCTTATAACCTCAGTTGCTTCCCCAAATTAGTTTCCATATCCCTCCTAAAGTATGGTTCCCATAACAGATGTCACAGACTTTTATGGTCATCTAATCAGCATAACTATCTTGTCTTCTTTTAAGCAGCCTAAAACCATAACAGCATTGGTGGCAGCTACTTTCCTCTGCTCCTTCATTTGGAAGGCATCTGCTGAACTTCTGCAGTGGACCAGGGAGTGTGCCCAGTGCTAGGTGTCCAGAGATGACTGAGAAATAGTCTCTGTCCTGGCAGAACTGTTTGGTGGTCTGATTTGTATTGTGGTTACAGTTGAGTAAAACCATCAGGTCCTTTCTACACATGTCCTCTTACTACACTGTATCTTTCCTGCCCCATGTATTTGTACTTGACTTTTTGGTTCAATGCGTTCTCCACGTAGACCCTAGGTAATTTTTCTCCTGTTAGATTTGGCCCATCATCATTGCCTGTCAGAAACTTTTTGAATTGATTCTGTCAGCTGCTGTGTTCACTATAAGCTTTGTGTTGTATGACATTTGTTAAGTTTGCCTTTTATATATCTTCACCCAAGTTGTTGATCAAAACATAACAATAAAATAATATAGTTGATCTAAACAGACCTAAGGAGGGAGCCCTGCAGGATACCACCAGAAGCTTCTCTCCAGGCTGACATTCATTCACTAATTATCACTCAAGTCCCCAAATCTCTTCCTTGTATGCAAGATGATTTTGTTTATTACTAGTTAGTGCCCAGTCTCCCTTGCTAATTCTTCCCAGTGAGCTGCAAAAATCTTTTGTCAAGTTACTCTCAAGAAATCAGATTTTTTGTTTTGTTTTGTTTTATACTACCCATGTAAGGCAAATAAGCCTTAGAGGTTTGCTGAGCCCATTAGATTCAAAGATTAAACAGATCTACTGCCCCGTGGAATATCTGAAGTCTGCACCAGCCCTTCCATGTCATGATTCTGATTTGGTTTCCACACTTTAGGTGATGGGGAACTAGTGATTTAAAAGGTAATCTATTTGTAAGCACTGTGGAAGGAGACTTAAAAAAAAAAGTGGTATGGGGGGGGGTCTGACAAAAATAATTTTGAAGTTTACTTGGAATAATAAGCAGGTGAGAATAGACAAGGAAGCATTCAAAAAGAAAGCTAACATAGGAGTGTTTTGCAGTAACAGATATAAAATATATTGTAACACTATGCAAGTATGGTCCTGGCTCAGGAATTTGCAGACAAATCAATGAAATGGAGTGAAAAGCCCATAAACAGATTAGAGTACACATTAAAATTTAGTGTATGATAGAGGTGGCATTTCTTCAAATTTGTGGAAAAGAGATAGATTATAGTATTGGAGCAATTGGCCAGACATTTGCAGAGTATAAAGTTAGATCTTTGCCCTATATTATACACTGAAATAAATTTTAGTTTTGTTACTCCTAAACATTTAAAAATGTATAAACATAAAAGTACACCATATATCTGATCTTAGCATAGAAAAAACCTTGCTCAGCATACAGGTAAAATAGAGTTCATAAGGCAAAGGTAATTAAAAGCCTTTATGTCAAAAAGCACAATGTACAAGTTAAAGGACAAATATTTTTCTCTGGGTTTTTTTTTTTTGCAATATATCACAGAGATTAATTTCATTAATATATAGAGTGCTTATAAATCAATAATAAAATGAACACCCGGATATAAAAATGGGCAAAGAAGAAATACAAATAGCTAGTAAACATTAACACAATTTTTACCATGGTGGTATCAGAAAAGCAAAATTTAAAAAAGTTACATTTCCCATCTCAATTAGGAGATTTTAAATAGATAATACTTTTTTTGAAGAGGGTGAGGGGAAACAGGGAGTTCATACACTATTGGTGCCTTTCTGGCAGAATATATCAAAACCTGTTAAATTATGCATACTCTTTGACTTGGTACTTTCCTTCCTGGGAATTATCCTCACACGATAGTTATGAATACATGCATCTTAGTGCCATTTGTTATAAAGGAAAAAATTGGAAACCATCTGAGTGTCTGACAAAGGGGGATTGGTAAAATAAATTATGGAACATCTATACAAGGAAACACCATGTAGCTTTTTAAAATGTATTATTTAGAATAGGACTTTCAGATAGGCCTAATCTGTTCCCTCTCCATGATTGATTGGTAGTCTTTTCTTGGAACACTATGTTGAGAAGGATTCTGAAGCCATGTCTGGCCTCAGCGGGGGAGATGCTGTGCTCAGTGAGGGATTTTGCCAAGGGAGAAGAAGGACTGACAGCCCTATTGGATACTGGCTTTTCCTGCTGTAGAAGAATGTTTAATGATAAGAGGAATTGTTCAGACTATGTTAACAACAACAGCAAAAATTATATATAGAACTGTATACTGTGTAGGCTACTTTTAGGCAGGGGGAAGGCTATGAGTTGAGAAAAATGACTTAAACATACCAGAGTATTATCAATGGTTATTTCTGGTTAATAAGATCATAGATGATTTCGGTTTACTTTTTGAGGGCTCTTCTTTCCTTTTCCCAGTTTTCTACAAAAAGTGGTGTTTTATAATCAGAAAAAACTACATAAATGTTATGATTAAAAATGGTAATGGAGAAAAACAGTGGTAAGATATTGTCTAAATTATGGACATGTTTTAAAAAATTACAGTCTCCAGATTTTGTTCTTACAGAATCTCCAGAGTTCTGGGGAGGTGGTATTTGCCCAGCTCCTCAGCATCTGGAGGTTCAGGAGTCCCTGCTTATGTTCCTTTTCTTTGTGGCCTCAATTCAGTTAAGCAGGCATCTGTGGATACATAGAGACAAAAGATATAATTCCTGTCTTTAAGAAGCTTACTTTCTGGAAGGGAAGATAGACATATTATATGTGTTAGTAGTAGTAATAGAAATGAGAGCAAATGTACAGTGCTTTTTGCATGTCAGACATTTTTTAAGTGCTTTATGTGTATTTGTTCATTTACTTTTTACAGTAGCCTATGAGATAGGTAACTTTATTATCCCATTTATTATACAGATGAAGAAACTGAGGCAAAGAGAGGCTAAGTAAGTGGCGAAGTGAGGTTCAGAGCCAGGCAGTCTGGCTCCAGAGTGTGTTTAACCACTGATTCCTCTCAGCCAGTTATTTTTTCAGTTGCTTTACATGGATTAGCTCATTTCCTTTTCAGAACAAACCTTCCTGTCTTGTTCATCAAAGGCTTAGCGGGCATTTCTTCTATGTCAAACACTGGGGGAGGGCATGCAGAGGTGAATGCAAAGCAGTTCTGTTCTTTGTGCCTGGGCATAGGTTTGCGGAAAGGTTCAGGTGTGGAAATGTGAGTGAAGTATCTTGCTACTTAAGGTATGGTGGTGATTACAGGATGCCAGACTTTACTTTGGGATCTTTCTCTTAATCAGCTCATTGGAAGGGGTGTGGGGGAGGGGAAGGTATTTCTGGATGGCAGCAGAATCCCTGTACTTTCCTTTAGGTAAGGGGAATAATTGGCTCTTGATCTGAAGTGGTAGGTAAGAGAAGCCCTTTTTGGATCAGTAGGATAACTATGTTCAGGACAACAGAGTGAATTGCCATTCCAAGGGGTAATGGTCGCTAATCCACAGGACTGGTGGGCGGTTAGAGCATCTGATGCTGCAAAATGCTTTCGAAGCCTCTAAAAGGCAACTTGTGACTGCACGAGTAAGGGGAACCCTGTAGTGAGATCTGAATCCGAGATTGATTTTTGTAATGAGGAAATCGATTTCCCAAGGAAATTGTGTGACAGTATGATTTTTGGACGAGCATACTTCTTGGTTGGTCTGTTGTAGACACTTTGACAGATTGTCTCTCTGTCTGGATTATGTTGCTGTTTGCTCCTCAGTACTGATTGTACCCCTTCCCTTTCAATAATGCTGTCTTGTTTTCCCTTCCTAGGTTTATGGAATCTGAGCTGGACCTAAATGACATCATTCAGGAGATGCACGTGGTGGCCACCATGCCAGACCTGTACCACCTTCTGGTAGAGCTGAATGCTGTTCAGTCTCTCCTCGGGTTGCTTGGACATGATAATACAGATATCCTTTCAGATCTGTCCTCAGTAGGAAGGCAGACGTGGTGGGGGAATGCTGTTTACTCTCTTCTCCTGTCTGTCTCTGCTGATGTCTGCTGTCACGTTTGGTTTTCTATTTCCATTTTAATTTTCTCCCATCTTGAATCACACGCTGCTCTTTACTCATTCGAAAGTCTGGTTTTTATCTATTAATAAATCTTGGGCAACCCTTAATTGTCCTACTTGCTCTTATTAGTGTTAGAATTCATCGTGATGTATCCTGTTCATACATTAACAGCATTAATTTTTCAGGATCTTGATTTGGGGGCCCATTATATAGGCAAAACCAGACAGGATTTACATCTGTTGATCTACACATCATTTTGCTAACAGATGGCCCAGTGGAGTTGAACCCTCCTCTAGTCTCACATTCGAATGTCCAGGAAGACAGGGATTTTTATCTACTTTGTCTACTGCTATATTCCCAATTCCTTAAAAGAGGCTGGGTGCACAATAACATTTAGTATTTGTTGACAGCGTTAGACCTAAACAGACAGTCTAAGTTTGATTCCCTGTATGAAATGTGGTGCCCCTCCAGCCCTTAGTATTCTCATCTGCAAAAGTAGATGAGTTATGTCACTGGGACGTAACCAGACCTGGATACCTTAAGGTCTAACAGACTTAAGGGCATAGAACATTAAATTACCGAAGGATCTAAAAATTGTGAATTCAGTTGTCACCTTGTTTTCAAGACTTAAATGCTATAGACTCTTCTGTGGGAATGATACTGTGTATATTCGTAGATGGCATTTACTGGAAAAAAATATAAACATTCATATATATATATATATACATATATATAAACTTTTGCCTTTCAGTGTTATTGAGGGGATCAAAGGAGTTCATATAAGTGCTAAGCAGTTTCTGATACATAGTAGGTATTTAGTAAATGTTACTTTTAACTGAAGCTGAATCATGACTTAAACCTTTTTATACTTTGTCTTTGCTATCAGATGTGAAACAGCTTTAGTGGAAAAGGTTTTTGATGTACCTGTGGTTGGGGTTACGGTCATTAAAGCAAATTCTCTTCCAATAGTTGTTCTGTTTGAATATAGATTTCCGAAGGTAAGAGACAAATGTAGTTAGTCTGCTTGAGTGATATTCATGGGAAATCTGCTGCTGCTTCATGTTATTTTCATCTTTCTGGTAATCTCTCTCCTGAGAGCATGTCTGACTAGGTTCTTTCCTGCCTGATAATTCTCATAGAAATAAATCAGTGAATAATCTTAATGCAGGCTTCTTGAAGGGTGATCTTTTAAGCCATTTCTGATAATTCATGGAATGTTAGGCAGTATTGAGAATTTCTGTCAGTCCCTAGATTGATGAGTATATTCCCCATACTCATCACCGGGAGGTTCTGGGTTGTACGAGGACCCTAGTCAATTAGCTTCTCTCTGGGTGAGCTTGGTATGGGTCTCATGAATTCATTTGGTAGACATGGCTTTGAGTGCTTATCAGGCACTGTGCTAGACCCCCAGGAACCATAGGCTGCACTGATGCTCAAGCAGTATCCGTCAGTAAACATATTGAGTATCTAGCATACAAATAGCCCTATTCAAGGTACTAACTGGTCCTCACAGAGTTAGTAACCAAGAGTTCTAATTGTGACTTCACATTTCAGTTCACCTAAGAATGGTAGCTTTTCAGAATCCAAACAGACCTTAGAGTTGACTTAGTCCAGGGCCTTATTTGTTTAGTTAGTAACAAGTCTAAGGTCTAGATGTTGGACCACTAGCTGTTGAGGTTGAGGCTGGCACTCCAGGCCCCTGATTTCCAGTCCAGTGTCATTTCTAATGCACCTTGAGTCTTTTCCCTGTAGGATATACTACATCCCTGACAGAGTTGTATAGTCACCTGTTACCTTGTGTATTAATACAGCAATCACCTATTTTGTTTCTGGAAACACAACTCTTATTCTTCTTTTATTCTTGCTAACTCAAAATAATAGTGGCAGCTTTCTGAAGATGCTGACACTTTGCTGATTCACCAACCTGGTTCCTGCTGGGGAGAAGACTGACACAAGAAGTGTGCTTGACATCGGGATGTTTGGGAAAGACAATGGCACAGATGTTCCAAGTTGTTACGTTCTGGTCTTTAAGAAGGGAAAAAAACAAGTCCCCCCTATAATAACTTTGACAGACTGCCATTTCCCTCCTGGTTTCTGAGAGCTAAACTGTTTTTTCCCCTTCTTGTCTGCTAGCCTTCACCCTGCTGCCCTAATGATATTTTTTTAAATCTAATTTTTAAATTATGCCCTACATCAAGTTTAAAGTGCATTTGAAATTTTTAAAATTACCTCATTTTAATTAGATGCAGCAATTAGGGTAAATGTATTCCTCCTCAAAGTACCGTTTTTCTTGAAAGTGGTTTCAAGAAAGGGTAGGCCCTCTTGACTTGCATCTAACATATCCTCTATCAGTTGGAATGTTGATCTCCCAGTAGCATTGCACTCTGCTTCTTGTCGTATCTGTGATCTATAATGGAAATTTTTCTTCGGGAAACGGTTGTTGACAATTTACTGTTGTACAGCTGTAACTGCCCGAAACACCTTACCATGAATAAACAATTTCGTGGCAGTCAGGACTTAAATTTTTAATCATTTTAACTCTTCATTTATCAACCAAGACCATACATGGCTGGTTATGGTCCCAGCAAGCTCAGGTCATCTTTGCTTTGTCCTTCTCTGAGAAAACATAAACTATAGGGACTTTAATTGGATCAGAGGCTGGTTTGTTGTAACCTTAAGAGCCAGAGGATGTGAGAAAACAGCTTGTGCCTCATCCTTTCAACCGTGAGAAGCAGCTTCAGAGTTTATTCTGGCGCTCTGCATCACTGCTGCTGGTGAGGGCTTGTCAGCGCTTCTGTGCCTCATCTCCCCCCTTGAGAGGCTGGAGCTCAGCCATCAGTTGGCTGTGGAGAGGAATTCTGGTCCGTGAAGAGCACCTCTGGGGGTGAGGGGCAGAGAGGGAGGGGCACACCCCTCACATGGATTGAAGAGTCACTCTGAATGCATTAGGAGGGAACACAAGGTGGGATTCAACAGCTGCTGCCTTTTAGAAATATTGCTTTTTAAAACAATTTTCCCTTTAAAATAAATCATTTAAACATGTTCAGAGCCCTTTTTTTTGTGACCCTTTTGGAGTGTTTCTACAGAAAAATAAAATCAAAGGTACATTTAAAGGTTTTTTATTTTATTTATTTATTTATTATAAATTAATTTATTTTTAATTTTGGCTGTGTTGTGTCTTCATTGCTGCACTCAGGCTTTCTCTAGTTGCAGTGAGGGGGGACTACCCTTCGTTGCGGTGCGCGGGCTCCTCATTGCGGTGCGCGGGCTCCTCATTGCAGTGGCTTCTCTTGTTGCAGAGCGCGGGCTCTAGGCACGCGGGCTTCAATAGTTGTGGCACGTGGGCTCAGTAGCTGTGGCTTGTGGGCTGTAGAGCACAGGCTCAGTAGTTGTGACGCACAGGCTTAGTTGCTCCGTGGCACATGGTATCTTCCCGGACCAGGGCTCGAACCCGTGTCCCCTGCATTGGCAGGTGGATTCTTAACCACTGCGCCACCAGGGAAGTCCCTAAAGATATTTTCTTAAGGTATTGCTAAACAGTCAGTTCTGTGGCCCAGTTTAAACCAAATTTACTCAATTTGCCTAAAGGACCAAGGAGGAATAAAACAAGAGGAAGATAGAACCCCAGTTGGTGGCTAATCACCTCTTCTGCTATCAGCAAAAGAAAAAAAAAGTTAGGGCAGCAAATCCATAAATATCTTATTTTTATATGTCATTTGCTGTGTTCTCAATTTGAGGGAAGAGTCAGTGGAATCCTTTCTAAAGTCCTTATGGCAGATCATGGCATTTACCGGGTTTCTCCTTTGTATGATAAGCTCTGTTGGGTGCTATCAGGGAAACAAATAATAACTCTAGTTGAGGACTTCCCTGGTGGCGCAGTGGTTAAGAATCCGCCTGCCAATGCAGGGGACACGGGTTCGAGACCTGGTCCGGGAAGATCCTACATGCTGCGGAGCAACTAAGCCCGTGCACCACAACTACTGAGCCTGCGCTCTAGAGCCCGTAAGCCACAACTGCTGAGGCTGTGTGCCACAACTACTGAAGCCCACGCGCCTAGAGCCCGTGCTCCGCAAGGAGAAGCCACCACAATGATAAGCCCGCGCACCGCAACGAAGAGTAGACCCCTCTCACCGCAGCTAGAGAAAAGCCTGGGCGCAGCAACGAAGACCCAATGCAGCCAAAAATTAATTAATTAATTAATTAAAAAAAAAAACTCTAGTTGATACAAAAACACTCACATTACTAGGTGTGGTGAGTGCCCTTGGAGTGTTATGCTCAGGAAGTACCATTGGTGTTCTGAGAAAACGTAGGTCATCTCTGGTTTGGCAGTGATTAGGGAACTGGGCATTGGAGGTGGGTAAGCTTTTGATAGATGTGGAGATCAGTGTTCATTTCAAGTTTATTTTCATGATTCCTACCGTGGCAATGGAAATTGCCATTCCTCACGCGCTGGAAGCTGATGTGCTCACGTAGTCACTACAAACTTATAGGAATATCAGGTCCGTGGCTTTATTTATTTTTAAAATCATGACCACTGCTTCTCAGCTAAGTGCCCTATTCTTTAATAAAAACTATTGAATAATATAAACCAGATTTTTTCAAATCTGCTTTCTCTCCACCCGTTTGTGATTCAGAAAAATGAGGTCTCATTGTACTGTTAACTTAGGGCATCAGTACAGTTGGTTGCATGCTAATATGCAGGAAGGGAGAGCTTTGTTTTGTTAATTACAGAGTAGATCATTGGTCCTGATGGGACAGCTCTGTTTTGTCTGAAATAGGGAGTGGTCGTTAGCACTATTCTTTTCTAAATTACTGCTTAGTTTTCTCAAACTCTAGAAAGCCAGGAGAACTTGCAAAGTTGTCCCGTTGGATTTTGTGAAGAATTATTGTGGGAATTGGAAAATAAAGGGCAGACAGGTTTTTTTTAGACCAGCAGGGATCAATTGCACTTGAGCAGTTTGGGTCTATGCGACACACCATATTATCCCAGAGGGTGTGTACAGTAGTCAGGGGTGCCTTGTGTTCGAGCCCCAGTGCTAATGAGCAGGAGTAGGGCTGGGAAGGGTTTGCACCTCCTAAGGGCTTTCTTCTAATTGGACTGGGAGGGAGTTGGCTATTGCTCCAGTGCTTTCCTGCAAGCACTGTCTAACAAGACTTTATATGTCAAGCTGTTGTTCTGCTAGGAGCTATTCTTGTCTTGATATTTCTAGAATCAAAATTACACTGAAGGGACTTCCCTGGTGGTGCAGCGGTTAAGAATCCGCCTGCCAATGCAGGGGGCACGGGTTCAAGCCCTGGTCCAGGAGGATCCCACGTGCCGCGGAGCAACTAAACCCGGGTACCACAAATACTGAGCCTGCGCTCTAGAGCCCGGGAGCCCCAACTGCTGAAGCCCACGCGCCTAGAGCATGTGCTCCTCAACAGGAGAAGCCACCGCAATGAGAAGCCTGCGCACGGCAATGAAGAGTAGCCCCTGCCCGTCGCAGCTAGAGAAAGCCTGCATGCAGCAGCAAAGACCCAATGAAGCCAAAAATAAATAAATAAATTTATTTTTTAAAAAAATTACACTGAAAAGAATTTACTTCTTTTCCTGATTGGTAGTCTAACTTCCCTGATAATCTGTACTGATAAACCACCCATTTTTTTGGAGCCATTTAAGTATGCTCTGAAGTAAGTCAGATTAGGAGAAGAGTGCCAAAATGGCAATCTAGGAAAAGGACCTCTTAATGTAACTTTTGATCTTGCTTATGAGTTTTAGGTGAATTCCATGTCCTTGGAAGGCTAGGGTGGTTGTAGCCTGCTTTGGACATTTCCCCTGTGGCCTAACAGTGCCCACTGACATTTAGTAGGTACTTAATAAATGTTGAATGAGGACATTTTTTTCCCTCATATTATTTTGATTAAGGATTGGGGTAAAATTAAGAATCTAGATTCATTCTAGGTAGTTCTGTGCTATTATTTTAAAAGGAGAAAAAGACAGTTTTGTCTGTTTAGAAATTCATCAGCATTAATTGAGCTATATCTAATCACTCTTCTAATCTAGGAATAAAAGAAAAAAAGACTTCTAAAAAACCCCAGATTTGTTCCATTAAATCAGTTACATACTGTGAATCCAGACTGGTCATTTTTCTTAAAGAAGCATTTTTGAAAGGACTTTTAAAAAAAGCCATCTGCTTAATATATTTTGTTCCTCTTTATCTTTTTTTTCTTTTAATAATTTTGTTCCTTGTGGTCACATCTCACTGGAGATTAATGAAATTGATGCCCCGTTTCTGTCCCAAGACTCTACAGGAGATGAGGCCAAAAAATCAAATATCTAAAGCCAAAATAAAAGCAAACACACCTCTTTTTCTAAAAGCCGTTGTGTTGTGGGCCATTTTGTACCCAGCTGGTCTTTTCTACTTCGCCTCTTATTGTACTGGCTTATTGCCCTAGCAGTGGACAGGTGCAGAGGGAGTGAGTGGGGTGGCCTTTCTACCTGACATGACAAAATAGGCTATCAAAAACTGTGTTTTAGTAATTCACAAAGACAGGCTCTCTGTTTTCCTATTGCACTTGGATGGGAGAGCCTTTTACCTTGTGAAATGAAATTGTAACTACAGTGGAAAAACCTATCACCCATCCCCAGAGTCTGCTTGTGAAGAAACGCCGGATGGGTGGCAGACCATGCTGAATTTTCTCATTAAGACTTAGAGTTCATCTGTTTATCTTTAGTTTCACTTCTTATTCCTCTTTCTGGTCTTCAAATGACCTCTATCTTCTGGATCATATTATATTACTCGGGAGTTGATGATTACAATTATGGACTCATTACTGCCTTGCTGAAATGCTGTTTGGTGAAAGTTGAGAATTTATGTAAAATCAGTTAGTGGTAGGATTGATGAGTTGTTTACCAGACCTGGTAGCTGCTAAGTGATTTCTTATTTGACTTCTCAACTGAGGCAGGAGTGTAGTAGGCAAGGAGATATCTACTGGACCATTATAAGAAATGACTTTTCTTGGTAAAAGTTAGACATTTATTCTGTTCCTATATAAAACGATCACCATTGCCAAATTTTCTTTTCCTTTTTTCCCCCAGGTTTAATGTGACCCATTTGTGAGCATGGTATAAGAATAATCAAAGAAAAATATGATACTGTCCCATAAGACCTTAGAGGCTGAAAAAGGACTTGATCAATCTGAATTTCTGTGGCATAGCTGAAATATAAAATTAGATCTTCCAACCCATTGTGACCCAGAAAGGGAGGATCATGCTGTTGTTAGCTTAAATTTTAGATTTTAGAGGTTTTAGAAAAAATGAAGGCAATAGTGAGGGTTTGGCCATTCTGTGGGAAGAATTGACTAACAACAATCTTTATTATAGTGCTTTCTTATTTTCTCAGTACTTGGATTTACTTGCCCTTTGACATACATGATGTCATTTATTCCTTATAGCTACTGGGTGAGATAGGCTGGGCAGAGATCATTATCACCTCTTAACAGATGAGGAAACTAAGCTGTAAGGAAATAAAGGAGCTTGAGCAAGATTCCATAGTATTAACAATTTGGGGACAGTTTGGTTCACTAAAGATACGAAGCAAAGATAAATATGATATGACCCCCGTCCTCGAGTTTGCTCTGACTCTTCATCTATTGTTCTTTCATATATGCCCCACCTGTCTCTTGAGGCTAATGTTTAAGTAATCATAGTTACTAAGTACTTAGTGGGGCATGATGTTATTCAGGGGATGTAATGATAGTACTTATTGCATGCCCAATTCACATCCTTGTCCTATAGACATCTGACTCTATGGTGGATGGATGGATGGATGGATGGATAGATGGATGGATGAAATGTCATCATGCATATTAAATAAGCAGGTGGATAAATATAAGAATTTTACATCTCATATGTAAGAACTTTTCAAGAGAATAAATATGGGAGCTTCTCAGATGAGGAGAATGAGGAGTTGTTAGCATTTTGTTCTTTTTCCTGGGATTTTAATAATTTATGATGAAGTAAGTGACAGTCCTTTTCTCTGTTATTATAGTAGGGTCAATAGCTAGAATTTACCTGAATCTAGCTGTTTTCAAACCTGGTTTATACTCCCCTGTGCATTAATATGAAGAGTACGGGCAAAGGTATTGTTTTTGGAATCAGGTGGACCTAACATTCTCCCTTACTATTGCAGTGACCTTTAGATAAGTTACTTAACCACTCTGAGCTTTCGCTTTCTTATCTGTAAAATGGGGATCACACTTATAATGCTGCTGTGAGAATTCAGTAGCACAGTGCTTGGCATAATGATGACTTTTTAAAAATGGTAGTTATTATGATGGCATCTACAGCAGTGTTTAGAGAGGGAGAACTACTAATTCCTACTACTCAGAATTTCTAGAGGTTGGTTTGGTTAGGCTGTTTTGTTTTGTTTTTTAATTCAAACAATTTACATATTTTAGTTTACTATACATCATGTTTGATACGTGGTCTTTGTGTCAAGAGCTTTCTGGTTACTTTGTTAATAAAGACTATATACTATACACATGAAGTTTTATCCAAAGACCTTTAATCTCATTATACACATAGAATTTCATAGCACACCCAAGTTTTGCGTATATATTACTTTAAAGTGTGAAAGAATAAGACACGGAAAGCTTAATTACTTATTCATGATGGTCAGCTTGTCAGGTATAGATAAATAAAACAAACCTTTGAATAATTTTTCTTTTAGCAAAAGGTGTTCATAAAATACCTGTAACATCAGTTGGCAGTTAGCAGGTCCTATCATTCTTGTTAATATGTCCTGTATCTTTCTTTTTATTTTTTCTTTCCAGTTTGCATTGAAACTGCCCTGATTCTGACCCTTGTCATCTCACTTCTGGACTCTTTCGTGTGTTGTAGCTTCGGAGCAGGTCTTCCTCCTTCAGGCCTGGCTTTTCTCCAACCCCCCCATCTACCCACCCTCAAACCCAACACTCACAGTGCTTTAGTGCATCCTGCACACAGCTATTATATTATTCCTTCAAGATATTATTTTCTTCATATGAGTCTAGTTATCACTTTCTCCCCTCCTCCCGTCCCTAATCCTCTTTCTTCTCCTCTTCATATACCTTTGTACATTCTAATCTCTCTGTCTATATTCCTGATGTTTTGCTTTCTAGCCTACCTGCCCTCATCTATTTAGTGGCCTGTTTTCTGACCAGTCATCTTCTAGCAAATCTTTCCTTATTTCCCAGTTCAGTTTGCTCCTTTTTCAGGATGTGTGCAGTTCAAGTTGTCTGTATTCCTCATTTGTTACATGTTGGTAATTGCCTGTGGTATATAATTTTTTTAAACGTCTTTAGTTACCTTAACTTCCTCATTTTATCAATGAGGAAACTGAGGCCCAGAGTGAATAGATTTGCCTTTGTCACTATCACAGTGCTTTACTCATCATAAGCATTCAGTAAATGCTGGTTGACAGAGCAAGTGGTGTGTGTGTGTGCGCGCGCGCATGTGCGTGCGTGCGTGTGTGTGTATGCGTCCAAGGTGAGGGAAGGGAAACTTAGTTTAGTTTGGGCTTCCAGTTTCCAAACATAACTCCTCTTTTCTCTCCTTCATGTTTTCTTTCTCCTGTATGTCCCTGTCTCTCTCTTTTTGCCTTGTGTTTAATCATCATTGTTCACCTTCCTTTTATGTCCAAAGCAACATGGTATTTAAGAGGAAGGGAGGTTGGTGGGGTCTAGCACAGTCCAACGAAAATCCTTCCCTCTACATTTTAAACCTATTTTGTCACGCCCTGATTTCTGAAGACTCCTTGGTGAACACCAGCCATCTTATCTCAGAAGAAATCATTACTGTCTTTGGAGGTGAAGTGTAGAAGATAGTTAAGATTATACTGAGTTCCAAGAATTTAAATTATGAGGTAAGGTTAAGTGTGTTGGCCTTTTTCTCACTGGAAAAGTGACCTCCCAAGTGATCTATTTGAAGTTTTGAAATTTATGAAAATGCACTGAACCTATGGACTAAGTTGCCAGGAAGGCAGCATAAGGAAAGGAACTAAGTGAAGCAGTTACCAGCATTTATTGAACACCCACTGTGAGTAGAACCTTGTTGAAGAGATGTTAATAAAACTAGAGCGTATCAAAGGTAAATGGTGATGAAGCGATTGGCCAGGAAGTGGAAGGGAACCAAATATTTTAATAAAATGTCAGTTGGGTTTTCATATGTATGTGTTACCCTTAACGTTTTTCACATGTGTCCATAGCTGTGGTTGATTTGCTTCAGGAATTAACAGACATAGACACCCTCCATGAGAGTGAAGAAGGAGCAGAAGTACTCATTGACGCTCTGGTAAGTGACGTGTCCCTCTGGGGTTTTGCAGGTATGTGTACGGTGTTGGCATCCTCCCCACCATTGTCTCTGTGAGTGGCACGGGCTGGGTGTCAGGAAGAGCTCTGTGGCAAGGCGGGACTGAATGAGGAGAGTAAGAAAGTAAAGTGCAAAAAAAAACAAGCCAGGGCTTCCCTGGTGGCGCAGTGGTTGAGAGTCCGCCTGCCGATGCAGGGGACACGGGTTCGTGCCCCAGAGCAGGAAGATCCCACATGCCGCGGAGCGGCTGGGCCCGTGAGTGGCAAGGCGGGACTGAATGAGGAGAGTAGGAAAGTGAAGTGCAACATGTGGGGTACTTTATTCTTTGGAACTGTGTTAGGGCAGGGGTTGTAGAGTCCTAGTATTTATTAAATATGTGCTGTAGGCAGGCGTTTTCTTGTTTTTTACACTTTATTTAATCCTCGCTGTAACCTCTCAGAAGGGTATTACTGCTGTAATTCCCATTTATAGCCATGAAGCTGAGGCTTAGAGAGGCAAAACAACCTGCCCGTGGTCACACGGCTGGGATTTGAACCTGTGTTCTCTTTGACTCCACATTCCTGCACGCCTGCCCTCACTGTGTTGCTTCTGACCTTTTTACAAAGAGTTTTTGCAGCAAAGAGTTTCTTTTCTTCTCTGGGCTTTATAATCCCAAGTGCTAGTAAAGACAGGTATCATTATTATTTGTTGTACAGATAGGGAATCGGAGAACGTTTAAAAACAAGAACAAACCTTCTAGCTCATCCA
This sequence comes from Stenella coeruleoalba, assembly GCF_951394435.1. Taxonomy (NCBI): domain Eukaryota; kingdom Metazoa; phylum Chordata; class Mammalia; order Artiodactyla; family Delphinidae; genus Stenella; species Stenella coeruleoalba. The sequence continues at coordinate 21,684,288 of NC_137161.1, read as the reverse complement.
GGTCCAAGTAGCGGCCACTGACTGCAGAAGACAGGGTCAGCTGATTTCTGTGTTCCTTTTTGTGGAGCCTAGGCAAGGCCTCAGAATCTTCTTCAGGTATTATTCCAGGAAGCAGCCAATCCGAAGAATTTATATGTGAGGTGAAGTGATGTAATCTCATCAACTCACTCTACCCTTGAGGAAGCCCAGGTGCAGAAGTGAAGCCTTCCACTGCATCACTCTCAGCCAGTCCCTGTAACAGCAAAGATGAGCTTCTGCATGTTGGGATTCCCACTGCAGTCCTGTCCCACAGCACCAGTTTCCCTCTTACCAGGCATGGGAGAGGGCCCCAGGGCCCCACAGCTGGCCAGTGGCAGGAGTGACTCTACTCCAGCCTCTTACCCTGATACTGCCTGTGGAGCTCTGTCCACCCACCAAGCTATCTCCCTCCTCAAGTTTCTGTTGATTTTCCATCTTTCTGTTGTCTTCTGCTGTCTGGTCTTTTCTCTCTGGTTAAGAATGTTAATAAGTACTGGTTTTGATGCAGTTTGCAGAGTTTATCAAAGGTCCATGTAGCCACTTGTATTAGAAGCACCTGGGGTGCTTGTTAGGCTGCTTTCTGGCCCCATCCAAGACCTGCTGAATCAGAATGGCTGGGACGAGGACCCCAAATGATTCTGAGACCCCACTGCTACGCTCCCCACCCCCTCCTCACCCTTTCTGTCTTGAGGTTCTTGACATGAGAAATTTCCCATGTGCCTTGCTCACAGCTACCATTTGGTGTGAATGAAGGGGCTGTGAACCCACTGGATATGAAGGACTGTCTCTTACAGAGAGCGAGGCTGGAGTCCAGCAGGGCCATTTGTGACTGAGTATGATGAAAATTTCTATGGCCGTTTTTCTTTCAAGCTCCTTCCTAGAGCAAACTGCCACTTTCGTAGAATTCAGGACCTTTATTTTTCCTTTGAACCACTGTGCAGACAGAAAAGGGTGATGTCGGGGTGTCCTTTTGTTTGGAGGAGCATCTGAAGGAAGGCTGTGGCACTTGCTCCTTCTCCATGTCCCCACAGTGTCATTTGTGTAGTCTTACCTTTCAGAGGTTAATTACAGTGGCCCTGAGTGAGCCTTCCTGCCTGGACTCTGGGCTGATTTTAATTATCATCCTTTGCCTGTGTGAATAGAGGAAACAAGAGAAGAACAGCTAGCTGGTCTGCTGCCTGTAAAACGTACCCAGAAACAGCAATTCACACAAAAGCCCCCTTTGTGTTTTCTGTGTTGCCAAGCCCACCAATGAAAGCTGGATCTTGCAGATTTTATTGTTAGTTTGGGAAGAGACAGTTCATCCTCAGTCTGGGGAGCCATTAGGTAGCTGCTATACAGGGTCTTCTGTTTGTTTTGTTTAGTTTCTTTCTTATTATATTATTTTAAGCTTTTGACTCTTACAGCTTTATACTGGTGGGGCTGGTGTGAATCACAAACAATTGAACATTTCTAGACTCCCATATATTATTTGCTTATCTGCCGCCAGTCAGGAGCCATCAGTAAATATCAGAGAGCAGAACTGGCAGGTGGTCTTCATCTGTTTTTTTTCTACCCTTGTGCTGCATTCAGGAAGAAGTTTGATAAGTATTCTCATATTACAAGGGCTGAGTTGTCTTCGTAGTTTTAATTTGGGGCCAATATTGGAGGCCTGGAATTGAATGAGCAGAGGCTAGAGAACATGTAGTAGAATTTATTGTGATGTTCAGTTTGCAGTTATTGCCTTGGTCATTTTCTCATTTGGAAGTCCTAAGCAATAGAATAGCACATCTGTGGGGAGAAAGTGCTGTCCTGGTATTCTCAGGGATCTTTGGGGTTTAAGGTTTGGTTTATATCCACTGCTATTACTTATGCAGAAGGCAAATATTTGTGCTTTGTAACAAGTTGATTGGGTAGCCTGGGAAATACAGTCTTTTCCGAAGAGCGGGAACACAGGGTATTTGCTTTGATGGCAGTTCTCTGGCATGCCTCTCTTAAGAGGACATTGGACTCCTTGAGAGTCATGATTAGATTACAGTCATTTCCCTACTCCCTAGTCCCAAAATTTGCCATGCGCTTGGCAATCCCATGCTTTGCTCACATCTGCCCTCAGCTTGGCAAGGCTTGCTTCCCCTGGGCTATCTGGAATACTACTCATTCTTTAAAGCCTCACTTAAACCTTATCTCTCCTGAGTCTTTTTCAGACTCATCACTTCAGCAGAATTTGTGTTCCCCTACCACTGTGTATATCCTGGCACTGTTTCTAAGTTTGTCTTCCCTGAGATGTGATCCCGATCAGGGGAGTGGCCAAAGTGGTGGCTTTGTCACTTACCATCTGTGTGACCTTGAGAAAGTTACCTATCCTCTCTGTACTCAGTTCATTCTTCTGTAAAATGGGGATAACAGTAGTGCCTATTGCGTAGAGCTGAAGTGAGGAATAAATGAGATACTTAGTAGATCTTTAGAACAGTGTCTGGCACAGAGTAAACACCCAATAAATGTTAGCCATTGTCTTAATGAAGGTATAAATGTCTGGGACATATTAAGTACTTAGTAAATGTCAAGTTAAAATGATATATATCACATGCCACACAGTGAAATGTTTGTGAATGTTTGTTGACTTCAACAAACATTTTTTTTCATTTCAGCAAATGTTCAAAAAACATTTTGAACAAATACCCAAAAACATCTGAAGGGTGTGGACCTAAATGAGACATGGAGGGATAGATGTTTAGTTTAAAAAAAAAAAAGAGGATGAAATAAGTAATGATGATAATACAAGGCAGAGCATTAAGAATGACTGTGAGAGATGCAAGCTTCTTTGGAAATGAGGAGAGAGCCATCCCTTCTTATGGGTAAGAACCAGGAGGGGCGGCAGAGCTGTAGGTATTGGCCATGGCCCCTGTAGGGAGGCTTCAATGTGAGGGTGCTTGGAGGGGTCACAGCCAGAGGAGGTGGAAATGTGGCTGGGAGCCACCACTTACTATAGTTTCACAATGTGGCTTTGATGTGGAGAGCCAGGAGATTGCCCTATACCCATTCTTGCCCTCAATTAACCCTACGTAAATTTTGAAGCTTGAGCTGGTGGCAATGCCTTTGTGCTGCTCAGGTGAGGCTGAAGTTGGCAGGTTTTTGGTGGTTCTGAGGGTACTTATGTAAGTTTCTGGATGCTACCACTTTTATCCCTTCCCATTTCTATTCACGTCCTCACCTTCATCTGTATTTGTTCTCAAGCAGAATTCATTTGGTCATTCATTTCACTAATTGTTTATTGAATGCTTAGTGTGTTCTGGATTCTAAGAATTGCTTATGTAGCAGTGAGCAAGACTGACAAAGTCTGTTTTTGTGGAGCTCGGATTCTAGTGTCGGGAGAAACAGTAAATAAGTAAACGAGAAAACAGGTAATGACTCCTTGTTACATAGAGAATTAACATAGAATGATGTCCTGTAGAGCAACTGGAGAGTCACATCAAATTAGATAGTCAGGAAAGGCCTGAGTTCTGGGTGATGAGAAGAAGCCAGCCATTCAGAATGACCAAGGGCAAGGAATGAGCTTGACATACTCAAGGAACAAAAAAAAGGCCGGTATTGTTGGAGCACAGCTGGGGTGAAGGGAGAGAGCACCGTCAGGGCCAGACCACACTGGGCTTTGTAGGCCTTGTAGTAAGTTCGGATGGGATTGCCAGTGTTCAGGGGAGTAGTAACATAGTCTGACCTAACATTTTAGAAAGACCACTCTTGGGAGCTGTGTCGATAATGGGTTGGAGGGGCAAGAGTGGAAGCTAGAATATATTAGCTTGCAGCAGGCCTAAGTTTTACATTATGACCATATTACTATGTGTATTTTCAAAACTTATTGCTTGATCAAGATTCAGTGGGTGTGTGTGTAGGGCAGGGGGAGGGTTTATTATTGTTTTTTAAATATGAAATTTCCAGAACTCATAGTAGGTAGAAAAGCTCCAGTCAAACTCTTGAGAAACCTTGTTGGCAGATTGTGCAAGATAGAAAAGGAATCCTTCAAACGCTCTCATCTCCCCTCTTCTATCCCTTTTTTATTTCCTCATCTTCTCTTGTATCTACCCTCTCTGGTCAAGTGGAAAAATATGACTGATCATGCCCTTGAACCCTGTCTCAGTAGGACCTGGTGGAGTATTGTTTGGGAGACCTGGTAACAAGTGGAAAAAGCCAATGACTTATCAGAAAACATCAGGCTTAAGACAGTCATGATTTCCAAGGCCAGGGTTACTCTAGCTGATGCTTTAATCCCTAAGCAGGATTTGGTTTTAGTTTCAGAGTTAGCCACAGGTCCAAAACGGGCAGGAAGGTGGTAGACCCAAGAGTTTAGAGGGACAGAATGCTAATTTGTGCTTCTTACTAGATGATATCTGGAGCTATGCATAATATAAATGTTTTCCTGAGGGTTTTCTCAGCTAAATGTATTTTGACTGCTTTGACCCTGCTGCATTCAGATAAAATTGCATTTAACCCAGCTAAACATAAAGTTTCACACTTTGCAAGCTTAAAAAGGCTGACTGTTAGAAGTTAGATTTTTGTAGCAAGAAAAAAAGATTTCCTCTAGCCAGACACCCATTACCAATAACCATTCAGTTCTGGGATTTGAATGTGTTGCTTACTGCCACTGTCCCCACCACTCTCCGGACAGCAGACCATGGGTAACATAACTAAGAATCAAGGAAAGGGGACGGGGGGATAATGCACATAAAGCATCAATAAGCAGTTGAAACCGGTGAGGCTGTTTGCAGAACCGACAAGCAGTGTGATACCCAACGGAGTTGCAGTGTCCGCTGCTTTAAGATTCAGGGAGATTATAAATCAGTCAGGGTGATTTAGGGAAACACAAACTGTGATATGATTCATGTTTTTCCCCCAGATGTTTTTCTGTTTTCTCTCACATACCCAAATTGTCCAATTAATTAAGGAAAATATTGCAGTGGATTTCTTTGGTGAAGCTTTTTCTGGCTGTGAGATTTGAGAGCAAGACTATATCTCCTTGATACAAGAGAGGGAAACAGCTCTTTCTCGTATTTACAGGAGTTCTCAATTCTGGCATCAGTATCCCCTCCAATCTGCAACTAGTGTCTTTCATTGCTTCTCACACCAGGGCATAAAGGAGAGCCTAGAAAAATCTGCTTCATTCGTGATTCAGGTATCCCAAATTAGTCAACAACTTCAGCTTTTCCCCCATCCAGATGCTTCCCTTAAGTCTCACCCAGAAAGAGTAAAGAGGCCTTCTTTGAAGATCTGTCCCTCTTGCCATTGTTCCATCCTCAGGCTCAGTTTAAATTGTCCATAGAGTGCCTTATACACAAGTGTTCAGGAGGCATCAGTTGATGAGATCATTTCCTTCTCTCTCCTTTCTTTCCTCTCCTTTCTTTTCCCCTCATTGAAGTGACAGGATATGATGGGAAAAAATAGTCTCGGAGTTGGTCACTTCTGCCACAAGCTTTGTGACTTTGACCAGGCTAATTAACCTCTCTGGACCTTTGTTTTTCTCACCTGTAAAAGTTGTGAGGATTACATGAGAGTAAATGGAGCAGTGTATATAAAAATATGACTACAGGGCTTCCCTGGTGGCGCAGTGGTTGAGAGTCCACCTGCCAATGCAGGGGACACGGGTTCGTGCCCCGGTCCGGGAAGATCCCACGTGCCACGGAGCGGCTGGGCCCGTGAGCCATGGCCGCTGAGCCTGCGCATCCGGAGCCTGTGCTCCCCAACGGGAGAGGCCACAGCAGTGAGAGGCCCGCGTACCGCAAAAAGAAAAAAACAAAAAACAAAAATATGACTACAGTACACAAAGTAGAGTGTTTTGTCAGTTTATTTAAATTTAGCAAAATTACTGAATGTATAGTATTGCACTTGACTTTGAGGAGTGTACCAAGATAAATGATGGTGCAGTGCCTGCCTTCAAAGAATTTGAGTTTTTCTTAGCCCGTGGGAGATATGAACAGTGCAGGTATCAGAAGAAGTAAAGGGCTAGATTCAAACTCTCTACTTAATTTTGGAACCAGACCCAGGGTAAAGTATGCCATATAATTTCATTTAATCTTTACAACTTTTTCCCATTTCCTAAGTGAAGAAACTGAGGTGATGAGAGAGAGGATATATCATGGGTATGCAGTAGATCTTATCTTCCAGTATAGGTTTACTTATTGGCTATGACTTAGAAATGTATTACCAGATAGATAATCACTTCTTGATTATTAGGTGTTTCCTTAGTTATCTTCCTTGGTGTGCCTCAGGGTTCCCCAAGGCAGTCTCTGTAAGGGCACACATTGTACCAGAAGGTAGTGTGAAGCAGCGTAAGCATTATTTCACCTAAGAAGGAAGCTTGGTTTTTGCTTCTGCTGCCACTGCTTAGTAGCTGTGTGGTCTTGGCTAAGTCATTAATCTCTTAAATATCATCTATATGATGTGGCTACTAAAATTTTCCTATAAGTGTTATGTGAATCAAATTAAATAAGAGAAATGTAATTGCTTTCTTATGCATTATGTGTAATACAAACATAAGGTATTTTATTCTGTTAATATTCTTTTCGAGCAGGAGTCAGAAGTTCTTCGAAAGTAATAGTTTCATAAAAGCTTGATGTAGAAACTTAGGAATGTTTTGAGTTTAACCCTAAATTTTGATGTTAGTGTAAATATGGCAAGTAAACTTCCCAACTGAATATCTCTTGGTGCTGTGGTCTAGAAATGTGCTTTTGACTTGAATGAACTTGTGACTTGACTTAAGATGGCAGTTTTGTAAGGTGTTTAAATACCGCATAGAAGTAGAAAGAGCACAGGACTTGATTTCAGAGGCCTAGGTTCAAGTGCTAGTATGTCACTCAGTTAAATGTGTAACCTTGAATTTTACCTTGTTCCCTTAAGCTTCAATCTAAAGTTAGGGATAGTGATGCCTGCCCCTTCTTTGCCTCAGGGTCACTTCAAACCTCAAAAGAGGTATTGGGATGGGAGAGCGTACTGTAAACCATAAGTGGCAGGTTGTTTACTTTGTTCATTCAGTAGAGGAGCATGGGAATGACAACATTTTGGAGACTGTTTGTGACATGTATCCCATTCTCCTTTTGCTCCCCTGTTGCTGAAGGTGGACGGGCAAGTGGTGGCCCTGCTTGTGCAGAATCTGGAGCGTCTGGATGAGTCTGTGAAAGAAGAGGCAGATGGCGTCCACAACACTCTGGGTAAGGGGAAGGGTGCCAGCATCTTCTGAGTTTCTTTGTGTTTGTTTTGGGGTTTGGTACTCATTTCCTTCCTCCTTCATTACAGAGTCAACAGCAGGAGGGTTTTCCTTTTTTCTGCTCCCAAATGAAGACCCTTGTGTAGATTTCATATAACGGCTGCTTTGGTTTGGCTTGCGGTAATAAAAGCAGAATCATTCCTGGACAAAAACTGCTGGCTTCTTTGAGCAGGCCTTTGCCTTTGCCTCCAAAAGTTAGGATGAAGTCTATGCAGGATGAATTCTTTTCTATTTGCTTTGGAAAGTGTATATTTTACCATTTTTGAATCCCCTTCTGTTGGTTCTTCTTCACATCTCCCTTCAGTGGAACTACAAACTTTTGAACAACTGTATACAGGCATACCTCATTTTATTGCACTTTATCGTGCTTTGCAGATATTACATTTTTACAAATTGAAAGTTTGTGGCAACCCTGCATTGTCAGATGATAGTTAGCATTATATACTAATACAGTATTTTTAAATTAAGGTATGTACATTCTTTTAGACATAATGCTATTGCATACCTAATAGACTACATACAGTATAGTGTAAACATAACTTTTATATATCATAGGAAACCAAAATATTCATGTGATTTGCTTTATTGTGATATTCGCTTTATTGCAGTGGTCTGGAATCAAACCCACAATACCTCCAAGGTATGCTTGTACCTTTATAGGACATTTTATTTGAAAAAGAGTATTTCTTTCACTTCTTATGTGTACTTTGCCATGTAAACTGTGAGTTGAAATATTGCTGTTAACTTGGCTGCCCCTTTATCATATGTTCATTTAAGTGGATTCCTCTGCAATATTTCCCCTCCTCCTCCTTTCTCCTTGAGTCTCTCCAGTCTTTCCCCCTGCAAAGTTGCTGAACCAATAGCCTATTTAAAATCGTGCTTTTGGGTAGTCCTCTTTATCACTGGTCACTGTTTTATAAAACCAAAGGTGACATATCTGTAAGCAGAGCTTGAGAAATGAACAAGGCCCAGCAGAAGTAGAAATTTTAATGAGATTAGATTTTCTCCCAGCTCCTTTGTGTCTAGCACAGATTTCTCTTATAGTTTTATACTCTCTACTGTGAAGATTATCATAAAGAAGGAGGAAGACATGGCACCTAGGGAGTAAGAGAAGAGAGAACACAACAGTCTGTGATTTGGGGGTTGGCTGTAGTCTAGAGCCAGAATTTGGCATTGCCATCTGTTAGCCTAATGCTGAATTCTGCTGAGTAGAAAGAGTATCAGAAGTCTTAACTGACAGTTAATAAAAAGAGCCTGATGTAATGGAAAAAGCACTGGCCTGGCAGTCTATGAAGATCTGTCTACTTTCAACTTGGTCCCTTACCAACAGCTCAGGAGGTTCATCCCTCTTTCCCTTATTAACCATCCGATGTTTGTCAGGCACTGTTCTAGGCACAAAGATGAATTAGGCACAGTTCTTCTTAAGAGGCAGAGTGATGGGAAAGTCTTGAACAGAAAGGAAAGGTAATACAGGGTGACAAATGGTATAATAGTGGGGAGCACTATGGAAGTGAAGAGGAAGGGTCTCCAAGTTGCTGGGTAGGAGCAGGTAGCTGATTAGGGCTGAATATGAAGACAGGTGCATTTTTTTTTAATTATTCATTTATTTATTTATTTTTGGCTGCGTTGGATCTTCATTGCTGTGTGCGGGCTTTCTCTAGTTGCGGCGAGCGGGGGATACTCTTTGTTGCGATGTGCAGGCTTCTCATTGCGGTGGCTTCTCTTGTGGAGCACAGGCTCTAGGCGCACAGGTTCAGTAGTTGTGGCGCACGGGCTTAGTTGCTCCGCAACATGTGGGATCTTCCCAGACCAAGGATTGAACCCGTGTCCCTTGCATTGGCAGGCGGATTCTTAACCACTGTGCCACCAGGGAAGTCCTGACAGGGGCATTTTGACGGAGAAATGTGAGACGGGCAGGGCAGTATCATTTGTAAAGCCATGAATGGGCAAGGGCTTTGGGGGAAGACTAGAAATGTACTGTGGCAGTGTGAGATAGGTGTGGTGGGAGATGGGACCGGAGGAGTAAGTTTGTCCAGATTATGGAAGACCTTCTAAACCCTGGCAGGATGTTTGGATTTTATCCTAGTGGACAATAGAAAGCCACCTAAAGTGTAAGCAGAATAAGATAAAGGCATTGGAGATTAAAATGAATGAGCTGATTTCTTAGAAAATGTGAGAAAGTAATTAAGCTATTAAAATGATCTTCATCTCTCAGGGGTCTCGTTGCTACTCTGCTCCCACAGCTTTGTATCCATTCCCTGAGGGGCTGCCTGGTCATTCTTTAACTTGCCATTGGTGAGGCTGGCATGAGTGAGGAAGCAGATAGGAGGTGTAGTGCTTTCTTCAGCCCTTTCTCTTCAAGACTCAGACCCGCTGGGCGTTGTGCTTAAAGAGCACAGAACTCCGATCTGCTTTATGATAGATAATAACATATCCTGGGATGGGGAGCGGATGGAGCCCTGAAGGAAGGAAAGCACTGGATGCTATAGAATGAGACTACAGGTTTGGGTTTTGTTTTTTTAATGTCCTTTTTTTAGCATCATAATCATACAGTCACTTTTTTTGCCTCCTCATTTAAAAGTTTTCCCTTAAACAGTAATTTGGTTGTTGTAGGAGATAGCAGTACCAGTTATGTTTGCTCCTGAGTACCTGACGGTTACCTCTGCCAGCATGGTCTTTCCCCTCTATGCGCATTATTTTGTTCAGTTAAGATCATGCTTGCTTCCCTTGCAGTATCCAGAGAAAGAGATCTGAAAATGGATGAATCAGGAGAGGAAGAGGCTCTGAATTCATCCCCTGATTTTTCCTTAAGGCTTCTGCCGAGCCCCCTGTTTCTTTAGTCACAGGTCTCAGGGACTCCAGTACAGTGAGATTAAGAGGGCCTTCTTAGGCAGATATTCACACTGCTGTAGTGTTGTTCCCTGTTAACACAGAAAATGTTTCTCTATTCCTTTATTGAATTCCATCACATTCAGTTATGAGTTTTACTTGTAACATAACGTGAAGAAAAAAAAAATCATAGCATCTCCCTGGTTAATCTGAAAATGACAACACAGCATCTGGCTGGGAGGAATACAGGGAAGTGGAAAGAGGAATAAAATGTCTGTCTTGGGAAGCAAGCTTGTTGAAGATGGAAACAAAGTTGCCCTCCCAAATTACTGGTGTCTGTCTCCCTTCAGCTATTGTGGAGAACATGGCTGAGTTCCGGCCTGAGATGTGCACAGAGGCTGCCCAGCAGGGTCTTCTGCAGTGGCTGCTGAAGAGGCTGAAGGTAAGTTTGGCTTTGTGGGACTGTAGCTCAAACCTCTCTTTGCTCTGGGCACAGCTCATGCTGGGTCATCGGCACAGATTGTTACTCCTAGGCTATGTGATCTAGTTTGGGAATCTTTTGGCAACTCTTGCCTCTTTCTTTGCTTCTCTTCTTTTGTTTGTTTTAAAAGTACCCTTTAATGCCCCTGAAAATAATATAAACATGTTGTCAACACAAATTCATGTGGTACAGAAGGTTTATACTGAAAAGTTCTCTGCTGATTCCTTCTAGTTCCACTTCTCAGAGACAGCCTCTGTTAACAATATTTTATCTATCCTTCCAGAAATTTTCTGTGTAAATAAGAGTATGTGAGTGTGTTTGTGTGTGTTTCACAAATAGAATGATATATTATTTTCTTTTGCAAGTTGATCTTTTCGCTGAACTAATGGCTGCCTAGTATTCCATTTTACGGTTGTACCAAAGTCAATTTAACCATTCTCCTGTTTATAATAGTTTTTCACTGTTAAAACAATGCTGCAGTGAATATCCCCATGTACACATGCACATTTTTTTTTCCCCTTGAACGCTAGTGTTAGTTTATTTGTAGGATAAGTTCCTAGAAATAGAATTGATAGGTCAAAGGGTATGCACATTAACATTTTTGGTAGATATTGCAAAATCTAATAGTTGAGAGGGTCTGTTTCCCTTACCTACATTGGGTATTACCAAACTTAAAATTTTGTCAAACTGATAAGTGAAAATGTGTATTTCATTTTAATTTGGAATTTTAAAATCGAGGACAGTGTATTGGCTTTCAGTTTTTTATTAGCCATTTGTATTCATCTCTTTTAGCTTCCTATTTATATCCTTTGTTCATATTTCTGTTGGATTATTCATTCTCTTTCCTTCCTAGCATAGTCCTTTTGACCATCTTTTTAACATTTAGTGCTGTCACAGAGAGTAAATGAGGAAAGGGAGAGGTAAGAGCTTCTCTCAGGATAGTGTTAACCAAAGGTATGATGGAAGGCAGTTTGGAACTGCCTATGTGCTACTGAAATAATCTCGGCAAGCAAGGGTTCCCAACTTTTCAGTGAGAAAGAGGAAGACGTGTTTGTAGCTGGTATGATTCTTTAAGTAGTCCTGGCCTTGCTGTGCTTCAGAGTGTCATAGAGATGCAGAAAGTCTGAGGTGCATCAGGTCCGATTTGTCCCCCACTGTCTTGGTAGGACTAAGGAAGAAGATTCTGCCTAAGATATCATATGCCCCCATGGTTCCCTCCCTCTCTGACAGTCTAGGTCTTCCCCAATCCTTCTTATTTAATCCCTTGTTCCCATTAAATCTGTAACATAGACTTACATAACATGACTTGAGGATATTCAGCTGGCCTGCTGTATATTATCATCAGTGGGTATGGGCACATTTGCTGGCAGAGGATAAACTTAAGGCATAGTTCAGTAGACTGCAACTTCCTACCCACACACACACCCTCGCCCTCGCCTTTCCTTTCAGGAAAAATCAGGTCTGGTTAATTCATTCATTGTCATTTTTGCAGCTTCCTTTTCTCAAGGAAGGTTGCAGCTTCCTTCCAACCTCCTCTCATGAGTTTTGATGTCCTTTGGTTTCCGCATGTAATTACCTTCACATCTCCCTCGGTTTCTTCTTCCCTCATTATTCAACAAATCTTTATTCTCCAAAGCCTTGAGACATTTTGGGGGTGAGGAGTAGGGGAGAGGAAAGTAAAACTCGTAGTTAAGGGGGTAGGATAGATGGCAGAGACCTGAATTGTTGATGGGGTGGCCATAGGTTGGGGCCTTAACCTTAAAATGTACAAAATAATCCAATAGTTTTTGTCTTTTTGAAATCAGGACCAATTTTTCCCAGTTACTTGAGACTTGATACTGAATCAAGGATTCTTCATTAAACCAGAATGTAAGGCCTCTTCTGCCTTTTGAAAGGTGTTTAAACTTGCCAGTCTTTTTTTGGATTAGTAACAGGAAGGGAAATCGAGACCTTTGGGTGTTTGGCTTGGATACCATTACCCTTATGAGAGTAATAAAGAGGTCCATTCGGTAGTCTTGCAAGCTTTTAACTCTTGCCTTTTAGGCATAGTATTTATGCAATCCTCAAGGCATAAATAGCTGTGTTGCTGTCTCTGAAACAGTTTTTCAAGGTTTTGGGGTATCTAAACATTAAAATGCTATTTGGTTATTTTACTAGTAAGCAAGTACCCTTAGAAAAATCCTGTGCTGCCCAGAACATTAATGAAAGGTTCTGCTTAAAGGCGAGGCCAGTAAGAAGGCATGTCTTTAAAACCAATGCCTTACTCTTATTTGTCGCAATCTAGGAAAGTGCTTATTTTAATCTTCACCCTCATAAATATCATGGTGAATCAGAATGAGTGCTGGACCCAGATCCTTACTTTCACCAGTAGAACTTTTAAAAATACAGATTCCCAGACTTACTGTCTCAAGCCTCTGTCTTCGGTGTATTTTAGAGAAGTTCCACCTGTGATTATAAATGTACAACCCTCACTAAGATCCACTGGTCTCTAGAAATGTGAGCATTTTTGTTCCGCACTGCTCCCAAACTAATTTAAGGCTCCATTTTCATTATGCCATTCCCTATTCAAGAACCTTCCTAGAGTCATGCTACTGCCCTCTGCGTCAGATCCCACCATCTCTGCCTACTTTTCAAGGCCCTTTAACGCGGCCTGATCTTTCTTTTCTTTCCTTTTTCCTTTCATTTCTCAGTTTTGAAACACTGGCCTTATTACTGTTCAGACATCTCTTGTACCTACCCCCTTTGCAAAGGTCAACAAGGGTCAACAGTGTTGACCTCTGTGTCTGTCTTTGTTCATGTTCCCCCCATCCCCCAGGAATGACTCCTGCCTATATAATTCTAAATTATACACCACCTTCATCCCCAGGAATGACTCCTGCCTATGTAATTCTAAATTATACACCACCTTCATTAACCAACTTAAATCCCTACTCTTCCACATTGCCTCCATCATTTTTTGAACTGAAAGGAATTTTATAAGTTCTGTTGCAGATAAAAAATTAAAAATCAAGACCTGTAGAGATTACGTGCCTTGCCCAAATTCATGCAGCTAGTTAGAGATAGACCTAGAATTAAAACCCAAGCCTCCAGACTTTCTTCATGCACCCTTTCCATAGCACTACTTTGCCCCCAGCCCATATTGCCCTCTTTCTTTCCTGAATATCAATCATTTTATTTTTTTTCTACTGGTTCTCTTCTGGGAGTTAGCAGATCTGGGTTGTAACATATGCCTATAACTGTGTGACCCTTACCCTCATGGAGCATCTTTTCTTCATCACCTGGCAGGCTTTCCTCTTTTTATGTGTGCTCCTTGTCTTTCTCCCAATGTCCTTAAACTCCTTAAGAGCAAGGACTGGGACTCCATCATATGTGTATCTCCTCCAGATTGTTCTCAGGGTGTGGTTCCCAATGGGGAGCATCAAAATTACCTGGCAACTTGTTGGAAATGCAAATTCTTGAACCCACCCCAGACTCATTAAATCTGCCCAGCTTGGGGTGGAGCCAGCAATCTGTGTTTTAACAAGCCTTCCAGGTGATTCTGATGCATGCTGAAGTCTGAGAACCCTCATCCTAGAGTACTTATGTTTACATTGCTTGATAAAACCCTGCTATTTAACTGATAATCCCCTGTTTATTCAGTAGTCCTTGAGTAACTAAGTGAGTGGCACATTGGTGAGTCTCCTTTATGTACTGGTAGCCTAGCAGTATACAGAGATATTCATGGATTTCTTCATTCACTAAATGAAACCTCACTTATTTGTGCTGCTAATAAGGATAAAACCCATTGCAGAGGATTACATTAAATGGTTTAACAGGTAAGCAGATAACAGTAGTATGAGAGACACTGCACCATAGTTCACTTTTTAATGGGGAATACAAACTTATTAGCATATTGTGTACTATTGAAAATAACACCAAAACTTTTTTCTTTTTCAAGGAAACAAAATTGAGATTCCTTTTTGTTTCCCAATTAAATCATTGCTTCAAAAACAGTTGCAATGTTTGGCGCTTGAGCTAATGAATTGAGAATTGGCTGTGTTATACTACATGTACAACTGGTTGATGCTAAGTCCTTAGCCTCTTATGACCAGGAGATGGGATTTTTGTAGGGCACAATCTGCTTTGACTATTGTCCAGGGCTGTAGCTGTGTCTGAACCTGCCCCATGTGTTCCAGGTACCGGAGGTGAGCTGCAGAAATAATCTGCAGCTTCTGGCTGTGGGTGGTAGCATAAATGTCTTGTACTTTCCAAAAAAGCAGCAGCTCCAAAAAAGGTGAAGTTTAATTTTATTCAAGGCCAGTACATGCTGAGTACAAACCTATGCTTGACTCTGTAATTACTCTGACAGCTGAAAGATTTAGGATCATCAGGCTCCTGGATAGACGAGAGCCCCCAAAGCTCCAACTCCCGTTGACTAGCTTTGCAAAATCCAAGAGGCTATACCTGCTAAATAAATTCTCCTTCCTCCTGATTTTGACTAAATGTCCTTGTAATTTGGCAGTTTGGTATTTTGCAGGCGTGGAGGCTGTCATCTCTGGCTGAGATTTAAACAGAAATAAAACTTCCATGGCGACTTTTGTTTTTGGCTAGGCATGAAAGATTAGTCTCCTACTTTCCCATCTAGCCCAGTTTCACTCAACGTAAGAGATATCAATCAGGTTAGAGAGGCAGAGTAGTTTGGCCAAGATCACATAGCTGGTAACTGTTAGAACTGAGATTCTAACCTGGATATTTCTGATCCCAATCATCAGAAAAACTTATAGCAACTATTATGTATTAGGTACTTCCATATTATTTAATTCTCAGAGTAACTCTCCAAAGAAGATGTTATTTTATTGTTTCCATTTTACAGATAAAGGAACTTGAGACCAGGAAATGTTACTTCGGTCATAGATGACCATTCTTAATTTATGGTGCCATGAGTATCTCAGTAATTTTGTTTTTACAGGGTTCTGTGCCAAAGAGGACCTACCAGTCCCATTTAAAGTAGTTAGATCCAAACAAATTTAATACATATTTATGTCCTAAGACTTTAGTAGCCGTTCAAAAAAATAATATGCATGAATTAAAATAAAATATATTTTTTATTTCATTCTTAAATACCACAATTACTTACCAGTAGATGTGTGTGCCTCTTGTGTAGTTGTACTACACAACTTCTAAAACCTTGGAATCAGATTGAACACAACCATCTTCATTCCTGTTCCACACTGATTTTCACATAGTTCTTTTATCACAGCAACCACTCAAACCCAACTTCACAAAGAAAAGATGTCATCAAAAGAAATGTACATAATTCAAAAAGAGACATGTACCAAAATGTTCATTGCAGCTCTATTTACAATAACCACGACATAGAAGCAACCTAAGTGTCCATCAACAGATGAATGGATAAAGAAGACATGGCACATATATACAATGGGATATTACTCAGCCATAAAAGGGAACGAAACTGAGTTATTTGTAGTGAGGTGGATGGACCTAGAGACTGTCATACAGAGTGAAGTAAGTCAGAAAGAGAAAAACAAATACCGTATGCTAACACATATACATGGAGTCTAAAAAAAAAAAAGAAAATGGTCAGAAGAACCTAGGGGCAAGACGGGAATAAAGATGCAGACCTACTAGAGAATGGACTTGAGGATATGGGGAGGGGGAAGGGTAAGCTGGGACAAAGTGAGAGAGTGACACGAACATATATACACTACCAAACATAAAATAGCTAGCTAGTGGGAAGCAGCCACGTAGCACAGGGAGATTAGCTCAGTGCTTTGTGACCACCTAGAGGGATGGGATAGGGAGGGTGGGAGGGAGGGAGATGCGAGAGGGAAGAGATATGGGAACATACGTATATGTATAACTGATTCACTTTGTTATAAAGCAGAAACTGACACACCATTGTAAAGCAATTATACTCTAATAAAGATGTTAAAAAAAAAAAAAGAAATGTACCTGAAGCTAGTGATTAACATGCTCACTAATCAGCAGATGTGAGATGTCACTGTGCTTTCCTTGTAAATCCTGTAAATCCTTGCAATCCCCTCTGAATTCAATATGATGTCCCAGGTACCTTGGCACACAGTTTGGGAACTGCAGACTTAGTGTCACGTAGGTAGTACATGCTTATGAGTTAAATCTAGGTATGTCTCATCCCAGGTTCATGTCCTTCTATTTATTTTTTTTAACGTAAATGTATTACTTGATAAAATTAACTTTAATTCAGTGTAATTTTTTAAATGACGTAACAATGGACCAGTTTCATGTCAAATTCACCTCTGTTTGCTGTCACGTTCAATTTTGTGTCTTGCATATAGCAGGTGCCCAATAAATATTTGTTGGAAAAAAAGAGGAAACCTCTCTCCTACCTTAGAGACAGGAGTTTATAAAATCAAATAAAAGACAAGAGGCATTGGAACCACAGAAATGCTATTGCTGTAGTGGCCTGATGTCTTTTGGCTTCTTTCAGTTGAGTGTATCTTGTTTGCAACAAGAATCCTGACCCTTAAAAAGCTGCGTATAAGTTGGTGTAGCTTAAGTAATTTAAACTAGCAATACTTGAACTTAAATCATTTGAGTAAGTGATTTTATTAGCGAATCCTTCATTCTAATAGACATGTTCACCCCTTGGCTTTTCACTTTTGTATTTTGATTTGTATAAAACTATTTTTCTTAAAGTGAAAAACACCACAGATTGCATTTAAACCCTGGCTGTTGTACTGAATTTCTTGAAACAAGGCCTTAAGCTTGTTCAGGGAGCATAACTTGCAGTCAGCACACATAAGACCTTGTATTTACAGATCTTTTAACCTAAGATGGGTCATACCCGGTCAGCCTTCTGAAACCCTATGGGGTGCACTTAGGCTTGATGGGGAAGACATGCAGAGAGAACTGAAAAGATGCTGGGTGTTGCTTCATTAGGGGCCACTCTTCCTTCTTAAGTGCAAAATCAGTGTCCAGACAGAACTGTGAATGGCACTAAGGGGATGGAGGTATTAGCTTCAGTATAAACACTTCCCCTGTCCTTTCCAGGTACAGTAATTATATGTTGGTTCTAAAACCTGGATAGGTAGCAAGGCTGCTGCTGATTAACAGTCGTGGTCTTTGTGCCTGCATTTTAAGGATCAAGGGTACGGTAAATAAAAACACATCGATGAGGCTTGTGCTCCTCTCTGTGTACCTTTATCCAAGGGGCATTGTTAATGATGAGGCACTTGAGTCGCACTACTAGGGCAACAATGTGGATGACCATGAAAAATAGGCTCTGCAGTAGATGTGTCCCCTCTGCAACTCCAAGTAGCAGAGCATGCAGCAGGGAAAGAATTGTGGGTAATAATTTGGGTGTTAAAATATTAACATATTTCTGCATATTTAATATGGTTTCCTTTTTAAATAGTAGGCAGATTATGGCCCATGAGCAGTTAGGTTTATGATTTCAAATTAAATTTTAAGCATTTAAAAAAAAATCCAAAAGGAACTACTTTGTTATAAAGACATTCAACTAATCAAAACAAAAGCTTGCTTTCTTTTCAGCTTCTCTGATCATCTATCAGCTAATTTACAACCTAATTTTATGATTGTAACTTGTGAATGAAGCTTCATGATGAATTTTAGTCTTAAATGTTCAAAACTTTCAATCATTTATCCAGTTCACATTTGAGTGTGTATTATGTGCTAGACAATAGTCCCTAGACTCAAAATGGGGAATCTGGGAGGGCTTCACAGAGGAGGTGACATTTGCACCTGGGCTTTAGGAGTGTGAGAGCTGTTGTGTACATCTGCTGTTTATGGTTTTACTATGCAGTGCTTGAGTCTGGTCTCTTGAGAGCAGAGGCAGACCTTTTTTACCCTTAACCTGCCCTTTCCCTTTCTAACTTCTGCTTCTCTCTAACTCAGATCCTAGTACTTGTGAAAAAATTTGTCCTGGGGAAGGAAGCAAGGCCCCTTAACGTTTTTCTCATTTCTCCTATTTCCCAACAGGCAAAGATGCCTTTTGATGCCAACAAACTGTATTGTAGTGAAGTGCTGGCCATATTGCTCCAGGACAATGATGGTGAGGCTCCCTCTCGGTATTGATATTCTGTTAGGATAGGAGCCAGGCTTGTTTCAGATCATGACAGCAAGCTCTCTTGCCTTTGGCATCCCCTTGCTCTCCCTCTCGCTCTCTGTGCAGCTTTTGTACTCTGTCAAGCTGTATTGATTTTGTTTGCTGATGTATCAGTGTTAGACGGCTGTAAAATCTGACAGTTAGCTTCATTTTTTTTTTCTCCTTCTATTTTTTTCCCCTTTTAGAAAACAGGGAATTGCTTGGGGAGCTGGATGGAATCGATGTGCTTCTTCAGCAGTTATCCGTGAGTAATTCTTATGCTTCCTGTCTGCCGTCAAGATCCATGGCTTGCTTTAAATGGGAGGTGGAGCTGGAAATTGTTGGAAGGAATAAGCCATGTGATGCAAGCCATATGGAATGTGTTGGCAGGTTTGAGGTCACATTGGAGGTACATGGTTTGCCTCCTTTTCTTAGTCATTTCCTCTTTATGGCCAGATATCACTGTGTATCTGGTGTGGACTTTCTCAGTCTTCTGATATTTATCAATCCAAAAGAGGTGTGCTTCCTGCTTAAGTGTATATTCTTGAGCCAAGAATACCAAATTATTTTTAGTTGACCCACTCCCAAGATTATTCACTTGCTTTCCCGTCAGTCTGCCACTAAATTGGAGTCTGTTCATTTAGGATCCAGATAAGTAAGCTTCAGGAGTACAAGTTCCAATGCAGTGGGATAGAGGTCAGAGAGGAGGATAGGGAAGGATGTGGCACTGGAGGCTGGAAAAAGAAATTAGAAATTGCCATTTGCTCGTTGTAAGAAATGTAAATCCTGTTGAAATGTTGTTCTGCTGGCATTCTGAAAATACTATTAAGATTTTTTTTTCTAACAAATCTCATCTGTGCTATTCCAAAACCAGGACTGAAAATAGATCATTTGGATAAAATCTTAAGCGTGTTGGGAGTGTCTGAGATGTCAGTTTGCATACAGCTTTCATCTTGGTGCCAGCAGCCTGAGTGGCTTGGCCTCCACCCCAAAAAATAGAGCTTTGAAATGTGAATCTCCCAATTCTGGGAAAGTACTTAGTCCTGTTCCCGCAAGATTATTGATCATTTTGTAGTAGACTGTATGGGTATGCATACACTGTTAAAAGGCTTTCCTCTTAACATGCCATGTATTTCCGGCAAAGATAAAACTGCTTTTCGCTGTTCCCATGATTTAGAGCCACAACTAGTCTATGAGGCAGTTCAGTAGCCCTGATGGTTAGGAAACTGTTCCTTATATTGAGCCAAGATTTGCCTTTCAGGACTGTGGTTTCTTTTAGAAGGGGAAGAAGTGTGGTTGGGTAGCACAAGTGGAGGGCTTTGGGGGGTAGCTGGCAAAGTTGTTTCTTGATCTGAATGCTGGCTTCAGGGGTGTTCACCTTATGCATTTAGCTATACTTGTCTTTTATAGAGTCTTCTACATGTTAATATATTTCACAATGAAAAGGTTTTGTTGGTTTTTGTTAAATTGCCTCCTTGGAACTATCAGTTATTCATGGACTCAGTGGTCAGTTGAGTGTTCTGGTTTTTTGCATGAACTGATAGCCGTTTATTTAACCTGTGCATCAGAAAGCCCAGTTCCTCTATAATGGAAACTGATGAGAATTTTGTTTGGTAAGCTTCTGTTTCCTCAGTTGTAGGGTTTTTGGAGTAGATGGGCTTTGGAAACTGTTGAGTGCTGGTTGATGAAAAGACATTCTCTTATGGTTCTGTGCTTTCTGATATCTTTACTTGACAGGTGTTTAAAAGACACAATCCTAGCACAGCCGAGGAGCAGGAGATGATGGAGAATCTGTTTGATTCACTCTGTTCCTGCCTAATGCTCAGTTCCAATCGTGAGCGTTTCCTGAAGGGTGAGGGTCTTCAACTGATGAATCTCATGCTAAGGTATGCTTCTTATCTCCTATTATCTCCTAGCTCTCCATCTTTTTTTGCCGAACTCCTCACTGTTAGCCTGGATTCAAGAACATGTAGCTATGGCCTTTTATTCCATTGGGTTTCCTAGATATATAAAACAGTAAAGTCTTCAAGTGTGTGTATGGTCTTTTCTAAAGTTAGATTGGATGAATAAAAAGTATATTTCAGTCTGTTTGTGCCCTGTGGTTAGGTCATTTGGGAATAGGACCACTCCATCAAAGGGAAATGGTTTTTTTGCTCCTTCTTATAGTGTGTTGGTTTTGGGAAATCTAGTCGTTAACTTCTCAACATACCCTATGTTAATTTCTAAACTTAGCCCAGTTTTCTGTATATTCCACATAGACCTGTCTGTGCCATATGTTTGTCCGTATTTTTATTATTGACAGCAGAATATAATTCATATTTTTCACTTATACATATTTTTCATTATGTGTTATTTTCAATAATGCATTGCGCATGTGCTATGTGGCTAGCATAGGAGATATGAAAATGTGCAAGACAGTTCTAGAACTTTTCTTTATAGTGCTTTCTTGTATATCTTATTTATGCTTTAATTTCTTAAAATATTTATAGTAAATATCATGTTAGTATAATTCACAGAATCCTAAAGTTGGAAGTAAATGGGAGATAGCTTGTTATGGATAATTCTTTTGAGAAATCTGGCTTGGAAGGGAAATAGAGAAATGGTGTGAAGGGGTAACCAGAGAAGGAGTTGTAGTATCAATGGTCAGTTTTTTCAATTGAGAGATGCGAGAGACTATAATCATGGGATTATTCTTTATGAAATTGAGCCAGAGTCTGCTGTCTTGAAACATATTCAAGTACACTGAAAATTCTGTTAATATATTTCATTGAAAAAATTTTTTAATAAATTTGATAGCTTAGAATATAGACATGCAAAACTACTGTTAGTAGTAGGACTGATAAGGTACTATGTTAAGTGCTTGGCTTATACAGAATTGGAGGACAGGATTCCTGCCTCCAAGAAGCTAAAAAACAGCTCTGTCACTTGAACACAGCCCAACTTTGGGTGCATATTCCTTGTAGTCTTTTTTCCCATAATTGTTTTCTCTTTAACAGCTTTTTAGGCCTACCACACATGTAATTTTCTATACTGTTTTTGTTTGTTTGTTTGAACTTAACATGCTGTTTCCCATGTTTTGACATAACCTTCATGAGAGTTTTCAATAACTGAATAATGCACTCTAAGGGAATATAACTTAGTCTTACTTTGTTATTGATATTGAGGGTATTTCCAATGTTTTGTTGTTATAAAAAATTCTCCAATGACAAATTCTACAAATTTTTGTGTTTAAACTATTTTTGTCTTTAAGATTATCAAGGTATATGTTACTAAAACCTCTCCTCTTTAAAGGCTTGTTTAGGCCCAGGGGCACAGTAGACCTTTTGGTTTGTCTAATGTGTACTAGACCTTAGATTGATTGAAGAATCTTCCTATGTGGAATTGTTTTTTAAAATTTATTTTAAAGTGCAGAGAGGAGCATTGGAATTATTCAGAGACCTTTAGTGTTCAGCAGATTTTTGCTAGCTTTACTCTCTTGAGTCTTTTGTTTGTTTATCTCCTTTACCCTTCTAATTGCTTGTCCTTTTGTTGAAATGACCCACCTTCTCTCAAGCAAATAGCATATAAAGAAGATGCATTTGGCTTCCTGGACCTTCTAACCTTAAAACTATACTCTGCAGGGACTTTTCTCTAAGCTTCTTAAAGGTCTGAACTGCCAGTGTCTTTGGATGTTTGAGTGCAAATATGAGGTGATGTATTCCTGTAGCATATGGCTTGTAAATGTGCAGCAGTGGGGAGCTGAATAAATAACCAGAAATGTGGATTATTCCGACAGGAATGCTGAGATTCTGGGAGCCTAACTAAACAGGAGCTCCAAAAGACTTAGGAACTGTACCTTTGTAGGATCTCCTAACTTTTCATATTTGAATGCTGAAGTTACTATTAGATTAATTCTTTCACATTAATTAACTATATTAGCAGATTCAGCATTTCTTTTTTTCTCTTTCCCATGCTCTTTGTTCTGTGTTATTTTTCTTCTTCAGACTCCCAAGTGGAAAGTTTAATTGGGAGGGAATTTTTTTTTCCTACTAGATTCATCCTTCCTGATCTTCTAGCAAGAGCTGCCAAGTTGCTCTGTCTCAAGGGAACCCATTCAAAGACTATGAAGCTGTAACACTAGAAGTTCAGGAAAACTTCTGTGCTTCCATTGCCCCTAAATACTAATCTTTATTTTGATTTAGACGTTCATCAAACAGTTATGAAATGCCCACCTGGAGAGGTGGCAGTATGGTGTAGTGTGGAAGAGTGGGCTTTGGAGTTGAGGCAAATGTGGGTTTGGAACATAGTTCTTTCACTTACTAGTTCTGGATATTTGGTGAGTTACTCTAAGCTTTCTGTCCTCTGACCCTCACTTTTTTCATATGAAAAATGGGAGTAATAATGCCAAATTTGCAGGGATCTTTGTGGATATTAGACTATATATATAAATTGGCTGGGACAGTTCTGCAGTTCTTAAAACATTGGTAAAGTGCTATGTTAACTTACTATGTTAAGTGCTAGGCTTATACGGACATGGACAAGACAGGATTCCTGCCTTCAAGAAACTCAGTTGCTAGTGATGGAGGCCAACATTAAATAACCATAATATAATTAAATGTGTTAACTATTGAGAGGAACAGTTAATTTTGCATGTCCACAGAATTTTTTTTAATGTTTCTGATTATTGATAAGGAAAGGTCACCAACAAGATAGTCATTTATACATTTATATGCACAAATTATCACACATACATATATATATTGGGTTGGCCAAAAAGTTCGTTCGGGTTTTCCGTACCATCTTACAGCAAAACCCGAACGAACTTTTTGGCCAACCCAATACTACCCAATTTAATACTTTTATCACCTTTATTGAGGCATAATTTATATGCAGTCAAACACTAATTTTAATTTTGACAAATGTATATACCTTTGTTTTCACCACAATGAAGATGCAAGATACTGCCGACTGAAAAGAATGCACAACGTGAGAGTTGTGAGTTAAGTTTTATTTGGGGCAAAATGAGAACTATAGCCTGGGAGACAGCCTCTCAGATAGCTCTGAGGGACTGTTCTGAAGAGGTAAGGGGGGAGGTCCGTACATATATGATTTTGGTGAAGGGGAATGTGTGCAATCAAGCACACATTTCGGCAGAGGGTTGCTGCTAGTCGCAAGGAGCAGATTAATGATTTTACTGTTTTTCTAGATATGAGAGTTTACAAGAAATTAGGCTTATAAAATCTTCTCCTGCCCTTCCACCATACACAAAAATAAACTCAATATGGCTTAAAGACTTAAATATAAGACACGACACCATAAAACTCCTGGAAGAGAACATAGGCAAAACATTCTCTGACATAAATCATAACAATGTTTTCTTAGGTCAGTCTCCCAAGGCAAAAGAAATAAAAGCAAAAATAAACAAATGGGGCCTAATCAAACATATAAGCTTTTGCACAGCAAAGGAAACCATAAATCAAATGAAAAGACAACCTCCGGAATGGGAGAAAATATTTGGAAACAATGTGACAGACAAGGGCTTAATTCCCAAAATATACAAACGGCTCATACTGCTCAATATCAAAAAAACAACCCAATCAGAAATTGGACAGAAGACCTAAATAGACATTTTTCCAAAGAAGACATACAGATAGCCAACAGGCACGTGAAAAGGTGTTCAACATTGCTATTATTAGAGAAATGCAAGTCAAAACTAAAATGAGGCATCAGCTCACACCAGTCAGAATGGCCATCATCAAGAAGTCTACAAAAATAATAATAAATGCGGAGAGGGTGTGGAGAAAAGGGAACTCTCCTACACTGTTAGTAGGAATGTAAATTGGTGCAGCCACTATGGAGAACAGTATGGAAGTTCCTTAAAAAACTAAAAATAGAGTTACCATATGACCCAGTAGTCCCACTCCTGGGCATATATCTAGAAAAGAGGAAAACTGTAATCTGAAAAGATACATGCACTCCAATGTTCATAGCAGCATTATTTACAGTAGCCAAGACATGCAAGTAACTTAAGTGTCCATCAAGAGATGAATGGATAAAGAAGATGCTGTATGTGTATATATATATATATATATATATATATATATATATATATATATACACACACAATGGAATATTATTCAGCCATAAAAGAGAATAAAATATTGCCATTTGCAGCAACATGGATGGACCTAGAGATTATCATACTAAGTGAAGTCAGTCAGACAGAGAAAGACAGATATCATATGATGTCACTTATATGTAGAATCTAAAAAAATGGTGCAAATGAACTTATTTACAAAACGTAAATAGACTCACAGACATAGAAAACAAACTTATGGTTACCAAAGGGGAAAGGGTTGGGAGGAGAGATAAATTAGGAGTTTGGGATTAACACATACGCACTACTATATATAAAATAGATAAACAACAAGGACCTAATATATAGCGCAGGGAACTATATATGATATTTTGGAATGACCTATAATGGAAAAGAATCTGTAATGGAGCTGAATCACTTTGCTGTACACCTGCATCTAACACGACATTGTAAATCAACTTATACTTCAACAACAACAAAAAGTCTTCTGAAAATAACTCTCTGGAGGCCTGTTCTGCC
Organism: Stenella coeruleoalba; assembly: GCF_951394435.1. Classification (NCBI taxonomy): domain Eukaryota; kingdom Metazoa; phylum Chordata; class Mammalia; order Artiodactyla; family Delphinidae; genus Stenella; species Stenella coeruleoalba. Next base: position 21,659,048 of record NC_137161.1, on the reverse strand, counting down.
AGTTCTTGCCAGAGCACAGAGTGCCTCATTCCTGATATCTCCACCCTGAACTCCTTTCAGGGTGTGTTGAAGGTCAGCGACTGCTGTGGTTAGTGACCTAATCCTTGTAGAGGCAGATGGCAAGTGACAACTTTCAGTTGGCAATACATAGTTTTATATTTTGTAGTAGCCACAGTAAAAAGTTTAAAAGAAACAAAATAATAGGTTTTATTTAATGCCGTATATTATAAATCAATTCAACATGTAATCAATAAACACATTATTAAGCCATTTTGCATTATTTTTTCCTACTAAGTCTTTAAAATCCAGTGTGTATTTTACATTAACATCTGAATTCAATGCTAAATTTTCATTACAGTACTTGATTTGTAGTTAGATTTCATAAAATTTACAGTTGAAAAAGTAGATTCCCATACTTAGGTTTCTCTAAACATACTTAACTGTTTCCCAATAACTGAATCAAGTATCAATTTCTAAACTTAAATTTATTTAAATTAAATTTAAATTTTAGCTCCTCAATTTAAATCTGAAATTTAGCTATATTTCAGATGTTCAGTGGCTACATGTGGCTAGTGGCTATGATATCGGACAATGCATATGTAGATCATTTTTATCACCCTCCAAAATTTCCTTGATCACTTTTGCAATCGGTTCCCACCAATCCACCTTTGACCCCAGTCAAACATTGCCATTCTAGAGTTTCATATAAATAGAATCATACAGTATGTGTTTTGTTTAGCTTATTTAACTCAACAGGTTGTTTTTGAGGTTCATTTATTTTGCATGTATTAGTAGTGTGGTTCTTTTTTTATGCTTAGTAGTATTCGATTATATTTCTGCATTCCAGCATATCGGTTTGTTTATTTATTCACCTGTTCTAGACACTTGGGTTGTTTCCATTGTTTTGCTGTTGTGAATAAAGCTGCTTAAAAGTCTTTGGATAAACATATATTTTCATTTCTCTTGGTTAAATACTTGGGAGTGGAATGAGTGAGTTATATATTAAATAAAAATTTACTATTAGAAACTACCAAGTTGTTTCCCAAAATGATTGTATCATTTTATATCCCTACCAGCAAGGCATGAGAACTCCAGTTGCTCTGTATCCTCCTTAATACCTGGTATTGTCAGATTTTAGTTTTAGCCATTTGAGTGAGTATGTATTGTGGCTTTAATCTGCATATAACTGATTACTCAGGTTGTTGAGCATCTTTTCATGTTCATATTGACCTTTCTTATACCTTTTGTTAAAGTCAAACCTTTGTTCAGACCTTTTGTCTAAATTTTATTTGGGTTGTCTCATTGAGTTTTAAGTGTTCTTTACTCTAGGTAGAAGTCTTTGTCAGATACATGTTTTAGAAATATCGTTTTCCTAGTCTGTGGCTTGCCTTTTCATTTTTTAGCAGTATCTTTTAAAGAGCAAAAGTATTACTTTGATAAAGTCTAATTTGTAAAAAATATTTTTTAAATTGTGCTTTTGGTATGGTATATAAACTGTGTTTGTCTAACCCAAGGTCTCAAACTGTTCCTTTCATATTTTCTTTTACAACTTTCAGTTTTAGGCATTTATAGGTCTGTGATCCATTTTAAGTTAATTTTTATATATAGTGTTAGATATGAATTGAGGTTCTTGGTTTTATTTATTATTTTTGTATATAGATGTCCAGTTCTGGCACCATTTATTGCAAAGACTGTCCACATTCTGTTTAATTGCCTTTACACCTTTGTCAGAAATCAATTATATATGTGTGGGTCTATTTCTGTGCTTTCTATTCTGCTCTATTGATCTGTGTATCTATCTTTTTGCCAACACAACCCTATTTCGACTTTATGGTTAAGTCTTGAAATTACATGGTGTGAATCCTCAGACTTAATGTCTTTTTAAAGATTGTTTTAACTATTCTAGTTCTTTACTTTCTTTGTCTTTCTGTATAAATTTTAGAATCAGCCTGTTAATTTCTAGAAAAACTCTGCTGGGGTTTTGATTGGTATCATATTGAATCTATGGGTTCTTTTGGGGAGGATGGACATCTTTGCAATAATGAGTCTTCCAATCCATGAACATTGTATATTTCTTCATTTATTTAGGTCTTTGATTTCTTTCATCAGTGCTCTGATTTTTAAAGACAATTTGATACTTTATATTTTACTAGAAATTTTCAATTTCATAGACTTTCAAGTTTATTAATATGTTGTCCTTGTATCATTCTTTTCTATATCTTCCATTTCATTTCATCTTTTTCATTTTCACCTCTTTATGTCTCTTTTATAATCCTTTTTTTTAAATTTTATTTATTTTTTTATACAGCAGGTTCTTATTAGTTATCCATTTTATACATATTAGTGTATATATGTCAATCCCAATCTCCCAATTCATCCCACCACCACCCCACCACCACCACTTTCCCCCCTTGGTGTCCATACGTTTGTTCTCTACATCTGTGTCTCTATTTCTGCCCTGCAAACCAGTTCATCTGTACCATTTTTCTAGGCTTCACATACATGCATTAATATACAGTATTTCTTTTTCTCTTTCTGACTTACTTCACTCTGTATGACAGTCTCTAGGTCCATCCATGTCTCTACAAATGACCCAGTTTCATTCCTTTTTATGGCTGAGTAATATTCCATTGTATATATGTACCACAACTTCTTTATCCATTCCTCTGTTGATGGACATTTAGGTTACATTGCTTCCATGTCCTGGCTATTGTAAATAGTGCTGCAATGAACATTGGGGTGCATGTGTCTTTTTGAATTATGGTTTTCTCTGGGTATATGCTGGGTCATGTGGTAGTTCTATTTTTAGTTTTTTAAGGAATCTCCATACTATTCTCCATAGTGGCTGTATCAATTTGCATTCCCACCAACAATGCATGAGGGTTCCCTTTTCTCCACACCCTCTCCAGCATTTATTGTTTGTAGATTTTTTGATGGTGGCCATTCTGACAGGTGTGAGGGATACCTCATTGTAGTTTTGATTTGCATTTCTCTAATAATTACTGATGTTGAGCATTTTTTCATGTGTTTGTTGGCCATCTGTATGTCTTCTTTGGAGAAATGTCTCTTTAGGTCTTCTGCCCATTTTTTAACTGGGTTATTTATTTTTTTGATATTGAGCTGCGTGAGCTGTTTGTGTATTTTGGACATTAATCCTTTGTCAGTTGATTCATTTGCAAATATTTTCTCCCATTCTGAGGGTTGTCTTTTTGTATTGTTTATGATTTCCTTCACTGTGCAAAAGCTTTTAAGTTTAATGAGGTCCCATTTGTTTATTTCTATTTTTATTCTCATTACTCTAGGAGGTGGGTCAAAAAAGATCTTGCTGCGATTTATGTCAAGGAGTGTTCTGCCCATATTTTCCCCTAAGAGTTTTATAGTGTTTGGCCTTACATTTAGGTCTTTAATCCATTTTGAGTTTACTTTTGTGTATAGTGTTAGGGAGTGTTCTAATTTCATTCTTTTACATGTAGCTGTCCAGTTTTCCCAGCACCACTTATTGAAGAGGCTGTCTTTGCTCCATTGTATATTCTGGCTTTCTTTGTCATAGATTAGGTGACCACAGGTGTGTGGGTTTATCTCTGGACTTTCTATCCTGTTCCATTGGTCTATAGTTCTTTTTCTGTGCCAGTACTATACTGTCTTGACTACTATAGCTTTGTAGTATAATCCGAAGTCAGGGAGCCTGATTCCTCCAGCTCCATTTTTGTTTCTCAAGATTGCTTTTGCTATTCGATGTCTTTTGTGTTTCCATACAAATTGTAAAATTTTTTCTTCTAGTTCTGTGAAAAATGCCATTGATAAGTTGATAGGGATTGCATTGAATCTGTAGATTGCTTTGGGTAGTATAGTCATTTTCATAATATTGATTCTTCCAATCCAAGAACATGGTATATTTCTCCATCTGTTTATGTCATCTTTCATTTTGTTCATCAGTATCTTATAGTTTTTTTTTTAATTTTTTAATTTAATTTTTTTATACAGCAGGTTCATATTAGTTATCCATTTTATACACATCAATGTATACATGTCAATCCCAATCTCCCAATTCATCACACCACCACCCCGACCCGCCACTGCTTTCCCCCCTCGGTGTCCATACATTTGTTCTCTACATCTGTGTCTCAATTTCTGCCCTGTAAACCAGTTCATCTGTACCATTTTTCTAAGTTCCACAAATATGCGTTAGTATGCAGTATTTGTTTTTCTCTGTCTTACTTACTTCACTCTGTATGACAGTCTCTAGATTCATCCACATCTCTACAAATGACCCAATTTTGTTCCTTTTTATGGCTGAGTAATATTCCATTGTATATATGTACCACATCTTCTTTATCCATTCGCCTGTCGATGGGCATTTAGGGTGCTTCCATGACTTGGCTATTGTAAATAGTGCTGCAGTGAACATTGGGGTGCATGTGTCTTTTTGAATTATGGTTTTCTCTGGGTATATGCCCAGTAATGGGTTTGCTGGGTCATATGGTAATTCTGTTTTTAGTTTTTTAAGGAACCTCCATACTGTTCTCCATAGTGGCTGTATCAATTTACATTCCCACCAACAGTGCAAGAGGGTTCCCTTTTCTCCACACCCTCTCCAGCATTTGTTGTTTGTAGATTTTCTAATGATGCCCATTCTTTATTTATTTATTCTTTTAAAATTTTTGAATTTTATTTTATTTATTTTTTTATACAGCAGGTTCTTATTAGTCATCAATTTTATACACATCAGTGTATACATGTCAATCCCAGTCACCCAGTTCAGCACACCACCATCCCCAGATGCCCATTCTAAACGGTGTGAGGTGATACCTCACTGTAGTTTTGATTTGCATTTCTCTAATAATTAGTGATGTTGAGCAGCTTTTCATGTGATTCTTGGCCATCTGCATGTCTTCTTTGGAGAAATGTCTATATTTAGGTCTTCTGCCCATTTTTCTGATTGGGTTGTTTGTTTTTCTAATATTGAGCTGCATGAGCTGTTTATATATTTTGGAGATTAATCCAAACTGTTGTATAGTTTTCTGTGTACAGGTCTTTTGCCTCCTTAGGTAGGTTTATTCCTAGGTATTTTATTCTTTTTGTTGCAGTGGTAAATGGAATTGTTTCCTTAATTTCTCTTTCTGATCTTGTTAGTGTATAGGAATGAAGAGATTTCTGTGCCTTAATTTTGTATCCTACGACTTTACTAAATTCACTGATTATCTCTTGTAGTTTTCTGGTAGCATCTTTTTTTTTTTTTTTTTTTTTGCGGTATGCGGGCCTCTCACTGTTGTTGCCTCTCCCGTTGTGGAGCGCAGGCTCCGGACACGCAGGCCCAGCCGCCATGGCTCATGGGCCTAGCTGCTCCGCGGCATGTGGGATCTTCCCGGACCGGGGCATGAACCTGTGTCCCCTGCATCGGCAGGTGGACTCTCAACCACTGCGCCACCAGGGAAGCCCTCTGGTAGCATCTTTAGGATTTTCTATGTATAGTATCATGTCATCTGAAAACAGTGACAGTTTTTCTTCTTCTTTGCCAATTTGGATTCCTTTTATTTCTTTTTTTCTCTGATTGCTGTGGCTAAGGCTCCAAAACTATGTTAAATAATAGTAGCGAGAGTGGGCACCCTTGTCTTGTTCCTGATTTTAGAGGAAACACTTTCAGTTTTTCACCATTGAGAATGATGTTTGCTGTGGGTTTGTCGTATATGGCCTTTATTATTTTGAGGTAGGGTCCCTCTATGCCCACTTTCTGGAGAGTTTTTATCATAAATCGGTGTTGAATTTTGTTGAAAACCTTTTCTGCATCTATTGAGATGATTATATGGTTTTTATTCTTCAATTTGTTAATATGGTGTATCACGTTGATTGATTTGCATATATTGAAGAATCCTTGCATCCCTGGGAAAAATCACACTTGATTATGGTGTATGATTTTTTAATGTGTTGTTGGATTCGGTTTGCCTGATTTTTGCCTCTATGTTCATCGGTGATATTGGCCTGTAATTTTCTTTTTTTGTGATAAATTGTCTGGTTTTGCTATTAGGGTGATGGTGGCCTCATAGATGAGTTTGGGAGTGTTCCTCCCTCTAATATTTCGGAAGAGTTTGTGAAGGATTGGTGTTAGCTCTTTTCTAAATGTTTGATAGAATTCTCCTGTGAAGTCCTCTGGTCCTGAACTTTTGTTTGTTCGAAGATTTTAAATCATAGTTTCAATTTCATTACTTGTGATTGGTCTATTCATATTTCCTGTTTCTCTGAGCTTCCTGGACTTGATTGACTATTTCCTTTCCCATGTTAGGGAAGTTTTTGACTACAGTCTCTTCACATATTTTCTCAGACCCGTTCTCTTTGTCTCCTTCTTCTGAGTCCCCTATAATTTGAATGTTGGAACGTTTAATGTTGTCCCAGAGGTCTCTGAGACTGTCTTCAATTCTTTTCATTCTCTTTTCTTTATTCTGCTCTGCAGCAGTTGTTTGCACCATTCTTTCTTCCAGCTCACTTATCCATTCTTGTGCCTCAGTTATTCTGCTATTGATTCCTTCTAGTGTATTTTTAATTTCAGTTATTGTGTTGTTCATCACTGTTTGTTTGTTCTTTAGTTCTTCTAGGTCCTTATTAAATGTTTCTTGTATTTTGTCCATTCTCTTTCTGAGATTTTGGATTATCTTTACTGTCACTACTCTGAATTCTTTTTCAGGTAGCTTGCCTATTTCCTCTTCATTTCTTTTGTCTTGTGGGTTTTTATCTTGCTCCTTCATCTGCAATATATTTCTCTGTCTTCTTATTTTGTCTAACTTACTGTGTTTGGGATCTCCTTTCTGCAGGTTGCAGGGTCGTAGTTCCTCTTGCTTCTGGTGTCTGCCCCCAGTGGGCGAAGTTGGTTCAGTGGTTTGTGTAGGCTTCCTTGTGGGAGGAACTGGTGCCTTCGTTCTGGTGGGTGGAGCTGGATCTCATCACGCAGATGGGCAGGGCCACATCACTTGGCGTGTTCTTGGGGTGTCTGTGGGCTTAGTACGACTTTACACAGCCTGTCTGCTGATGTGTGGGTTTGTGTTCCTGTCTTGCTTGTTGTTTGGTGTGGGGCATTCAGCACTGGAGCCTGCAGGCATTTGGGTGCAGCTGGGTCTTGGAGTTGAGATGTAGACCTCCAGGAGACCTCTTGCCATTTAATATTGCCTGGGACTGGGAATTCTCTGGCATTCCAGTGTACTGGACTCAGCGCTCCCACACCAGAGGCTCAGGCCCCAAACCTGGCCTGGGAACCAAGACCCCACAAGCCACATGGCTTGGCAGTAATAGGGTGGGGAAAAAAAAGGGGCAGGAAGAAAACAAATGAAAACTAAAGACAGATAGCAAAGATAAAAACAAGCAAACAACAACAACAACTAAGAACAAACAAACAAATGAAGAAACAGACAAAGCCCCAGACAGATGGTAAAAGCAGAACCAAACAAAAACAAAGAAACAAACACAAAACGTACAAAAAAAGAAACAAAATCACGGTAAACAAAAAACAAGAGAACAAGCAGACAAACAAAAGAACCCCAAAATGAAATCAAACAATTAAAAACAAAATTGACAAAAAAATAAAAACCAAACAAGAGCAGAATGCAAACTGAAGGAAAAAGCAAACAAAACAAGCACACAAAGTTAATTTTTAAAAGATAAAGATAAGAACAAATAGAACAAAGCAAAAAAGATTTAAACAAAACAGAACAAAGGAAAAAAAAAGAAAAGGAAAAAACACAGAACAAAAAAGTAATGTAGAAAGAAATATAAAAAAATTAAAATATATTTTAGAAGTTTTTAAAAACTCAAATAAAAATAAAAACAATAATAATAAAACAACAGAACAAAACATTTTAAAAAAATAGTAATCATTATATTTTCCTGGGTCTCAGCTTTCAGCATCCTTGCCCCCCACCATGAGTCACAGCCAGCACTTGGCTCCCCAGGAGGCCCTCCACAACCTCTAGTTAGGTCTCTGGTCCCACTGTGGGCACTCTGGGGGCAGCTCAGGCTCTGACCTGGCCCACCTCCTGTACGTACTAGTCTGCAGCTGCTAGAGCTAGACCGGTTTCATTTGTGGGAACACTCATTGTCCATCCAGGTATTCTGTAGATGCAGGGTTTACCACGCTGATCATGAGGACTTAATCTGAGGCTTGTGCAGCTTCACAGGAAGACTTTTGTTCCTCTTCCTTAGTCGCCCTGCCCTGGGGCTCAACTGTGGTTTTAGCCTCACCTCTGCATGTGAGCCACCCACAGGAGTCTGCTCCTGAGGCTGCCCTGGAGCACTTGGGTCTGCCCTGGTGAGGACAGGGTGCGGAGGTGGCATGACTGCCTGGGTCACAAGGGCTCTGGTGGCGACAGGTGCATGGGAAAGCCAGAGGCCATGGGAGTGATAGATCCAGCCTTAGCGCCTGGCAGCCGGCATGAGAAGGTCAGCCCTGGAGGGAGCTTTTCTTAGCCCTGGCCACAGGCGTGAGAAGGTCCTCTTTAACTTTTTATGTCATTTTATATTATATGTGACTCTTGTTAAGAGCATATAGCTGTTTCTTGGTTTTTTAGTCCAATGCGGGAGTTTTTTTTTAAGTAGATGAATTTGATGTACTTGTTTCTATTACAATGACTATTATGTTTGGCCCTTTTCTTCTGTTTGTGTGTTTATTTATTTATTTTTAAACATAGTGGGTTTTTTTGGCTGTGTTGGGTCTTCATTGCTGTGCGCGGGCTTTCTCTAGTTGCTGCGAGTGGGGGCTACTCTTTTGTTGCGGTGCGCAGGCTTCTCATTGCGGTGGCTTCTCGTGTTGCGGCGCACAAGCTCTAGGCACATGGGCTTCAGTAGTTGTGGCACACAGGCTCAGTAGTTGTGGCGCATGGACCCAAGAGCGTGTGGGCTCAGTAGCTGTGGCTTGCAGGCTCTAGGGCATGCAGGCTTCAGTAGTTGTGGTGCACAGGCTCAGTAGTTGTGACAGGCTCTAGAGCACAGGCTCAGTAGTTGTTGTGCATGGGCTTAGTTGCTCTGCGGTGTGTGGGATCAAACCCATGTCCCTGCATTGGCAGGCAGATTCTTAACCACTGTGCCACCAGGGAAGTCCCTCTTCTGTTTATTTTGTTCTGATGATTTCCTTCATGGTTTTATTTTATTTTTTCTTGTCTTTTAGTTCTTTCATCCTTTTCCTTCTTCTGTGAAAATGTGGAAATTATTCTGTTTCTTTTCTGTTAGTGAAATTTACTTTTTAAAAAGTGAAGCTTTATTTGTTTGTTTATGAACGTTCGAAATGCTACCAAGTCCCTTCAGGATCTGGTCTCTGCCTAATTCTCCTGTGACCATGTCTTCTCATTCTCCCTTTTCCACACATTTACATTCTACTGTCTAAACCAAACTACTTTAGATTCCTTAACACATTGCTGTATTCTCTGGGTGATTCACCCTTGATGTTTAGGCTAAACTTCTTTAAGAAGCTTCTGCCCCTGTATCACTTCTCCTAGGCCTGTCCTTACACCCCTACTCACCCTCTAGATTGTAGAGATTAGGTTGTGGTATCCCTTGCATACCTCTGTGGGAGCACTTACCACTGTGTGTAACATCTGTTTGTCTCTGGCTGTACTATAGGACTCTTTTTTATATATATATATAAATTTATTTTATATATATATATTTTTTTATTTTATATTTATGTAAATTTATATTTATAAATTTATATTTATATATATATATTTATATATATTTATATCATATAAATTTATATTTATATATATTTTTATATATATTTATATATATAAATTTATTTTATATATATCATTTATTCTTGGCTGCATTGGGTCTTCGCTGCTGCATGTGGGCTTTCTCTAGTTGTGGCGAGCAGGGGCTACTCTTTGTTGCAGTGCACAGGCTTCTCATTGCAGTGGCTTCTCTTGCTGCTGAGCACAGGCTCTAGGTGCACGGGCTTCAGTAGTTGTAGCATGCAGGCTCAGTAGTTGTGGCTCACGGGCTAAGCTGCTCCCTGGCATGTGGGATCTTCCTGGACCAGGGCTTGAACCCATGTCCCCTGCATTGGCAGGTGGATTCTTAACCAGTGTGCCACCAGGGAAGCCCACTATAAGACTCTTGAGAGCAGAGACCAGGTTTTCCATTTTATATCCCCAGAATCTAGCAACAGTATACATTAGGCTCCCAGTAAATATTTTCTAAATGAATAAGAAAAATCTGAGAAATATTTTTGCTGTTTAGAGTCATTGGGTCATAGAATTGCTGGCAGACCCCATAGATAGGCCCAAAGAATGAGGAGTGACTTATTAAAAGTCATGTAGCTGAGAACACAATTTTCTGCGAAGAGATATTTAGTCCTATTTTCCCATGTGAAATTTTTTAGTGTGTGAAGAACATAAAACAGTCTACATGATGGTTGTGAGCCTGATCTTCAAGGTTCCAGGGAAGCCAGGCATCAGCTCTAGGCCTGGGCTCACTGCCCTCTTTGGCCTGTGGCCATGCTGGGCTTCAGAGCAGAAGCCAACTCAAGTGCCCGCACTTCAGTTTATCCCCCTTGGGAATACTTCACCCTTTCAACTCTTCTTCCATCATACTCCTAGGTGTTTCAGGGTTATGGTTTGGTTATTCATTTCTTATAACCTTTCTACTCAAGTTTCAAAGAAGTCCTTCATGTAGATTTGTAGTTGAGTTTCAGCTTTTGTTTCTGGGGACTGTTCAGAGGTCTAGTACCCCTTACCTCACAAGCTTTTCCCCTCTGGTTTACCCTTCCACCCCAGTGTCAGTTTAGTTGTCAGGTGACTTCTTTTCATTCCTGTGTTAAGAGTGCCTGGATTTCACAGTGCCTGACAGAATCAATAAGGAAAAAAGGGCTATTTTTTTTGTTTGTTTTTTTCTCTCTCTCGGCCAAAGGATAGATGAAGACATTTTGGAAAAGGAGAAAAGATTGCTGAGGTGATATTTTAAAATGGAACTCATGCTGTGGAAAAAGCAGCAGGTAGCCGTCCTAGAGTATAGGAACTCAAAAAAAAAAAAAAAGATTTCTCATTTGGCTGTAGCGTTTTGATAAGGAAAGAGAAAAGATGAGGTGAGGGTGGGACCTGCAGGGCCTCTTAGGCAGTGGAGAACTGTGTACTGAAAGGGAGAGCCAGAGTCCCTGTGTGTGTCAGGCATTTTGGTCTCATTCTTTTCGTTTGGTAGTCAAGAGTTAGGGTACAGAGAGGATATTTGGATGGTCTTTGGCTAGCAGCAGGAGAGTTCAGATATGAACATGAACCAAGTGGTATTAATAAGACTAGATTATACCTATGGGGGTATAGCCATTTTAGAATTTGGCAGGAAATGAGGGTGGAGCTATAAAAATGCCCTCATTGCCCCTGGATGGGGACAGGTTTGCCATTTCTTTGTACTTGGTTACAGATGCCTATCTTTGGTAAGATTTTGCTACAAATAGAAGATTTCAGTATACTGGGCTTAATTATAGACTGTACTCCAAATGTTTGCTTCTTGCCTCCACAAACCACTTTTTAACAGTATGTCCTTGTATCAAATGGTTCAGTGTTCTTTAAGAAACAACACAGCCAGTGGGAGACAGAAAAACTACATTGTCAGTTTCCTTGGAAATGTTGACATGAAGCTTATTACTTCTCTTGTAAAACCCTGTTCCATTTAGAAAAAGAAGAGACCACCGTGATCCCAAGGGGTGTGTACAATTGCAGCTTGGGGTTGTGTAACAGAAATACAGTGAACCCATTCTGGTTATTAACTGTATAGGCAAAAAAAAAAAAAAAAAAAGGAAAGGAAAGAGAAGGGTACATAGATACATCCATTTCAGAAGCCATCAATTCTTTTTTCCTATGAGTTTTTTTTTTTTAGTAAGATTTTCTGTAATCTAAAGAAAATTGTCTCTGACAAAGAAAACAGATAAAGTGGTGATGGTATACCATTTGCAAAGTAAGTCTTTGCAGGCCCAATTCTGGGCTGTAAGTTTGTACCAAAGCATATAGGTAGGTAGGCCAGCCTGGGGAATTGTTTTTAACCTTGAAATTTTATTCCCTTGGTTTTGTTCTTTATTGGTTTTGTTCCTAATGAACATGTGAAGATCCAAACTCTATCGCAGTTTTATTCTTGTGATCCTTTACAAAAGGTTTTGTTGTTGCTGTGGCGGTGGCGGTGGTGCCTTTAAATTCTAGAACCTTTTCTTCTGACCTTCAGTCTCCAGATTCAACTGCAAGAGCAAAATGATAATGCAGATCTTTTAGAATTCAGCTGTGCTTCCTAATGGGGCTGTAGCCAGTTTTTGCTCCAAGTTGCACACACAGATCTTGCTGTTGTTTGTCCAGCAAACATCCCTTTCCCCACTCACTGAATATTGCCATTCTCACTTAGATGAGTAATAGGAGTCTGTACCTGATCTCTAGGAATCAGAAAGATGCTTCAAAAGTACAAAGTAATGCTTCCAGCAGCCCTCCAAGCTAGTGTTACCTCTATAAATGGGAAAGTGCTGTGGCAGAGAAGGCAGATTAAACTGAACCAAGATTGCCTGGCAGGAAATGGTGTAGGACCTATCTTTGAGCCCTTCCATCAGCTTAGACTCATCCTGCCATCATCACAAGCATGATAACAAACATATTCATCATATCCGAATGTTTCCTTGTGCCCCTTAGTAACCCATAACCCCTCTCCCCTATTTCAGTGTTTTCAGGCAACTATTGGTTTGCTTTCTGTCCATTATAGGTTAGTTTGCATTTTCTAGAATTTTGTGTGAATGGAATTATAGTATTTACTCTTTTTTTAGTTGGGCCTGTTTAACTCACTATAATTATTTTGAGATTCTGCCATGTGTATCAATAGTTTGTCCCTATTTCTTTGTTGGGTAGTACTCCATTTTCTGAATATATCACAGTTTGTTTATTCAGTTGTTGATGGCCATTTAGATTTTCAGTTTTTTTGCTTTTAAGAACAAAGCTACTATTAATATTCATGTACAAATCTTTGGGTGGACATTTACTTTGCTATTAATATAGCCATTAGTGTTGGTATAGTGTATCTTTTAATGTGATTGTTAACATGGTGGTTTATAGTTAAGTTTAAATCTTGTGGGTTGTTTTTATTTTTCCCATCTCTTTTTCTGGTTCCCATTTTTGCTTTGTCTGCCTTCTTTTAGATTCACGGTATTTTTTTATTATTCCATACTATTTTCTTACGTGGCTTATTAGCTCTTCCTCTTTGCCTTTTTAATGGTTGTTTTAAGGTTTATAGGGTACATCTTTAACTCTTCACAGTCTGTCTTCAAGTAGTGTTATATCATTTCAGCTATAGTGTAAGAACCTTACAACTCTACGTTTCCATTTCCCCCTCCTGATTTTTGTGCTCCTGTTGTCACACGTTTTACTTCTACATATGGTATCAACCCCATTATATACTGTTGCTCTTTTTCTTTAAGTGGTCAATTATCTTTTGGGTTTCTTTTTTTTTTTTTTTTTATTCTTGGCTGCGTTGGGTCTCCGTTGCTACGCGCGGGCTTTCTCTAGTTGCGGTGAGTGGGGGCTACTCTTTGTTGCGGTGCATGGGCTTCTCATTGTGGTGGCTTCTCTTGTTGTGGAGCATGGGCTCTAGGCACGTGGGCTTTGGTAGTTGCAGCATGTGGGCTCAGTAGTTGTGGCACATGGGCTTAATTGCTCCGAGGCATGTGGGATCTTCCTGGACCAGGGCTTGAACCCATGTCCCCTGCATTGGCAGGCGGATTCTTAACCACTGCGCCACCAGGGAAGTCCCCTGGGTTTTTTTTTTAATTAGTTAATTAATTAATTAGGCTGCGTCATGTGGGATCTTCGTTGCAGCACGCGGGATCTTTCATTGTGGCTCACAGGCTCTTTGTGGCTCACAGGCTTCTCTCTAATTGTGGTGCACAGGCTCCAGAGTGCACGGGCTCCATAGTTGCAACACACGGGCTTAGTTGCCCCGCGGCATGTGGGATCTTAGTTCTCCAACCAGAGATCGAACCCATGTCCCCTGCATTGGAAGGCAGATTCTTAACCACTGGATCACCAGGGAAGTCCGGAAGTGGTCAATTATCTTTTAAAGAGATTTTTTTTAAAGTAAGAAGAAAGTCTTTTGTATCTACCCACATATTTGCCATTGCCAGGGCTCTTCATTCCATTGTGTAGATCCAGATTTCCATCTTGTATCAGTTTTTTTCTTCCCAAATGATTTCCTTCAACATCTCTTGTAGTGCTGGTCTATTGGTGATGATTTCTGTCAACTTGTGTATGTCTGAAAAATTACTTGCCTTCACCTTTAATGATATTTTCACCAGATATAGCATTCTAGGTTAATAGGCTTTTTTTTTTTCTTTCAGTACTCTGAGTGTTGCTGCACTGTCTTCTGGATTGCTTAGTTTGCAATGAGAGGTCTGCTTTCATTCTTATATGTTCTTCTGTATGTAATGTGTCTTTTTTTCTGGATGTTTATAGGATTTTCTCTTTATCATTGATTTTGAATAATTTATGATGTCCCTTGGTGTTGTTTTCTTCATGTCTCTTGTGTTTGATGTTCATTGAGCTTCTTGGATCTGTGAGTTTATAGTTTTCATCAAATATGGAAAATTTTCAATCATCATATTTTCAAATAGTTTTTTTTGCCCCCATCCTCCTTTCAGGAACTCCAGTTACATGTACAGTTGGCCCTTGAACAGCACACGTTTGAACTACATGGATCGACTTATACACAGATTTTTTTTCAATAGTAAATACTACAGTACTACATAATCTACTGTCGGTTGAGTCTGTGGATACAGAGGAACTGTGTATGTGGAGGAACCACGGCTATGGGGGGCCAAGTATAAGATACGTAGATTTTTGACTGTGCACAGGGTTGGTGTCCCAATCCCCACGTTGTTCAAGGGTGAACTGTATATTAGGCTAATAAGTACAGCTCACTGGTGATCTATTCATTTTTTCAGTCTTTTTTTTCTTTCTGTTTTCTTTTAGATAGTTTCTAATGTTAAGTATTTGAGTTTACTCTTCTTCTACAGTGTGTAATCTGCAGTTAATCTCATCCAGTGTGTTTTTCATCAGACGTTGTATTTTTCTTCTCTAGATGTTCAGCTTGGGTCTTTTTTATATCTTCCCTGTTTCTAGTTAACATGCTTAAGCTTTTCTCTATCTTCTTGAACATATCATATGTAGTTATAATAACTGTTTTAACGTCCTTGTCTTCTAATTCTGTCATTTCTATTATTTTTACAATGATTTTTTTCTCTTTATGGTTAATGTTTTCCTATCTCTTTGAATGCTTAATTTTTTTTTTACTGAAATTTAGATTTTGTGCATTTGGATTTCTTTTTGGTATACTTATAAATATTCCTGTGTGGGTGTGTTGGTGTATGTGTGTGCTTCTTTATTTTTATTTTATTTTTAAATTTTATTGGAATATAGTTGATTTACAGTGTTGTTAGTAAATATTCTTGAACTTTGTTCTAGGTTCTAGTTAAATTAATTGGAAATAGTTGTTCCTTTTGAGGCTTACTTTTAAGCTTACTATGAGGTGGGACCAGACTAGCATTTCGTCTATGGCAAATTTAACTCATTACTAAAGCAGTACCCTTCTGAGTACTTTATCTGCTGCACTGGGAATTCACCAAGCTTTTCCACTGCAACTGGTGGGAACACGAACTATTCCTGGCCCCTGTGAGCTCTAGGGATTATTTCCCCCTTCTTCTTTAAGGTGCTTCTTTTCTACAGCTTTGGTTAGTTTCCTCATGCATATTCTAATCAATACTGAACTGAAGACTCAGCGGGTACCCTCTGCAGATCTCTGTGCAGCTCTTGTTTCTGGTACCCTGCTCTGTGAACTCCAGCCACAGTGGTCTCCCCAGACTCCTCACTGTGCCTCCTCCCTGCCCTGAGGCATAGAAATTCTCTCCTACCAGCCAACTGGGCTCATTGCATGTGTTTCCCTCTCTCAGGGATTACTTCCTGTGCTACCTGATGTAAAGTATCTGAAAACCATTGTTTTGCATATTTTATCCTTTCATTTTTTTGTTTTAGGCATGGGAGGGGATGTAAATCCAGTCCCTGTTACTCCATCTTGACCCAAAGTGGAAGTCTAGCAGTATATTATATACTGAAAAAAAATACATTCTAAACTATATTTTCTTACCATTTATTGCTGGTAGATAGTAATGCAGTTAACTTTTGTGTTTTGATCTTTTATTAACAACTTTGCTGTGTCATGTATTGGTCAGCTTTTGTTGCAATAACAATCCCCAAATCTCAGGGACTCTCAATGGCAAATGTTTGTTTTTTACTCCTGATACATCTATCACTGGCCATCCGAAGCTCTGCTTCACATCTTTATTTCAGGATTCAGGCTGAAGGAGCAGTGTTTAATGGGACATGACTCTCTCATGGCAGAGGGAAAAGACTGGATAATGCAATAAATCTGAAAACTTCTCTAAAGACACATATATTACTTACACTCACATCTAATTGGCCATTAAAAGTCACATGGCCAAACCTGATGTCTGTGGTGGGAGGAGGGTGTATAAGCAGTGATGTGTTAGAGCTGGCTCATATAGGCTCATGAAAGCTGCTTGTACACCTCTCTTTCCAACACTGTGTTTAGTGATCATGTTGGTGACTTGAAATATACTATGATGGGATGTTTGCCACGTAAATTGGCAAACACAACAAATCAGCACTTTTTTTCTGGAGAGCTAGCTGAACTTTTAGTTTCAAACCACTGGGTATATGCCTCTTTTAGAGAGTAGTGGTTAATAGTTGGAAACAAGATTATTTTCTATCATATTTCTTTTTAGTAATTTGTTAACTTGTGTGTGTGTGTGTGTGTGTGTGTGTGTGTGTGTGTGTGTGTTTAAATTTTACTAGCTATGACCTCTAGTGTAGCATTGAGTATGAGTAGTGATAAAGGGCAAACTTGTCTTGTTCCTGTTGTTAAAGGAAATGCATTTTGCCATTGAGTATAATATTTGCTCTAAGTTTTTTGGAGATAGCATTTATCAGATTAAGGAAGCTTCTCTAATTGTCACAGATTTCACGTAATTGATCAATCAATTTTATCAAATGCTTTTCCTACATTTATTGAAATAATCTTTTAATATTAATATAGTGAAAATTACATTAATGAATATTCTGATATTGAACTAACCTTGCATTCCTGGAATGAGCCCATCTTTTTTATGTTTTCTAGGATTCTGTATATTATTTATGAATATTATACCTATATGTATGAATGAGCTTGGCCTGTAATTTTACTCTCTCAGAAAAGTTTTGCTGTCAGAGGTTGTTAATTGTTTGTTTTAGCCTTATTAAATGAGTTGAATAATGTTCCTTATTTTTCTGTTTTCTATATGAGTTTAAGTAAAATTGGAACTATTTTGCTCTTGAATGCTTAGTATAACTTGATAGTGATACCTTCTGGACCTTGAGTTTTCTTTGCGAGATTTTTAACTAGCTCTCCATTCAGATTTTTTTGTTTTTCTTGAGCTGGGGAAAATATATTTTCCTAGGAATTGTCCATCTCACCTGTTTTCCAAGTTTATGGCATAGAATTATTCCTTTGTTCTGTTGTTCTTAATGTCTGCTGTATCTGTAGTTTTCTCCCTTTCTGTTGATTACCATTATTATTTTTTTGTACTTTTTCTTTTTTTCTTGATCATTCTTGCTAGAGGTTTGTCAGTTTTATTGGTCTTTCTAAAGAACCAGAGTGGACTTTGTTGATCCTCTTTATTAGAGTTTGGCAACTAAAGACCTGTAGACCAAATCTGGCTGAGACCTGTTTTTTTATGGCCAGTAAGCTGGTTTTTATGCCTTAAAAGTGTTATAAATATTTTAACACACACACAAACACAAAGATGCCACAGAGACCATACCTGGCCCGTGAAACCTAAAATATTTTCTGTCTGACCCTTTTCATAAAATTTGCCAACCTGCCAGCGTGTGCTCTCTAGAGTCTTGGTTTTTTGGTCACTGATTATTTATCTTACTTCACTGTCTGCTCAGCCATTCTGTGTGAGGTTTCTCTGCATATCTAGCTCACCATAGCGCTAGAAACAAAAATCTTACCTCTGTTTTCTACATATTTGTTTCGTTTTCTGGCATAGGCAGTCAAGTAATGGTTGGTACCAGTAGTTTATAAAAGATGGATAGGAATAGTAATTGAAAAAATGTATCAAGCAATATAGAAGACCACCATTATTCTATTTTAGTGGTGGAATCTCTCTTAGCACTGCCATAGCACCAGTGTTCTTTGGCACTGTAGTTTGAGAGCAGCTATGAACTTAGTCATATTGATCTTACTGCCAAATTCATAGAAGTCCTGGACCCTGGAAAGTGATATTATATTTTGGGAGCTAAAAGGAACTTAATCATGTACATTGTAAAGCAAACAAAGATGATCTCATATGTCATTATCCAAATTTTTTACCAGAATAAGTTTATGGTTCACAGTATTTTTTAAAGAATGCCTATCACTTTTTTTCCCTCCTTTATTCCTCAGTCTCTTTTGGCCGGGGAGGGAGTAGACTTTACCTCTTTTACTTGTCCTTCAAATAAGTTTTCCCCAAGGTTTAATCCCTCTTTTCTGCATATTTTCTGCCCCCTCTCAGGGTAATCTTCACATCATAGGTTCAATTACTAACCATAGATGTAATTATTCTTATATATTTCCTTCTGTTTTTAATCTCATTCCTGGACTTCAGACCCACAAGTCTAAGCTGAACATCACTGCCATGTCTCACAGGCACCTCAGGTTCAATCTAACTCAACTCTTTTCACTCATGGTCTGTTACTTTGCCTTTCTTATCAGTGTCTCTACCTCTAATGCATTTCCCCTCTTTCTTCTGCTTCTTCCCCCCCTCTCCTCCCCCCATACTGTCCAACCCACTGTGGCAAGTGTGATCTTTCCAATACACAAAATCAGCAGGATTCTTTTTTTTTCTTTTTTTTTTTTTTTTGCGGTACGCGGGCCTCTCACTGTTGTGGCCTCTCCCATTGTGGAGCACAGGCTCCGGACCCACAGGCTCAGCGGCCATGGCTCACGGGCCCAGCAGCTCCGCGGCATGTGGGATCTTCCCGGACCGGGGCACGAACCCGCGTCCCCTGCATCGGCAGGTGGACTCTCAACCACTGTGCCACCAGGGAAGCCCAGCAGGCTTCATTTTTTGCTGCTGCCCCTCGTGCTCTTTATATTCTAGCAGTACCATGCACCACTTCCCTGAATGTTCCATGCTTACTCATGCCTTTGCATGTGCTGCTGTTTCCTTCTGCTTGAAATACCCTTATCTTTTTTGCCTGTCTGGGAAAGACATCCAGTGAAGCTTGGTTCAGGCATCATCTGCTTTGTGAAGCCTCCCTGACTCATAGTCAGCCCTCCTTCCTGCATTCATGTTCTACTTTGTGTACACCTCCATTGTAGTACTTGGCTCTTCATTGTCTGTACATCTGTCTCCCCTGTGAACTGAGCTCCTCAGAAGCATGAGCTGTGCCTCTCTCTACATCCTCAGCTTAATAACTGGCACCTATTAGATGCCTCATAAATATTATATTTGATGAAAGAGCAAAAAAATTATACTCAGAATGCATGTTCATTACAAAAGTATTTCTGTAAAATAAAGAAGAATAAGCTAATTAAAGCAACAACGGAAACTTCCCACTCCTCACCTTCCCTTCTCATCAGAAGGCTCACCTGGGCAGAAGAGGGAGCAGTAGGTGACTCAGTCATTTCCCACAACCACCCATGTTATAGAGGCCAGCGTTCACATTGGTCCTGGCATGATCAACAACCTGATGAACCCAGCCAAGACTAAGATAAACTGCTTGTCCTCGAGTAGAATAAATATTTCAAATAAAGTCAACCCAAGGCCAAACAGCTATTGATTGCTAAAAGCCTGAACTTGAGCCCAGTGAGTATTCCAACGTTCACCTCCATCCAGCTTGCCTGATCAATATGCAATTACTGCCCCCTTTAAACGTGTCTTACACTGCTTACCTGAAGAAGGGTTTTACTTTTAAGATCTTTTGTTTGTTGAATTTGCTTAGGCAGGGAAGAAAAGAGACTTGGTGAAACCAGCATCATTTACCTTTAGCATTTCAAACAATTCTGTTATATGTGAAATGTTTGAATGTATGCTGCATGGTAACGGAAGGTGCCCTGTTACATGACTGTAATTCATTTCAAGAGGACTTTTTCTGAGTGACTAAACAGTAAGGATATTGTATTTCAGTTTCCTAATTTCTGCTCACATAGTTATCTGCCCTAGCCATAACCTTTGTAAATTTAAGTTTGTAGAGTAGGGTGCTCAAGTCCAGCTGCAGTGAAAACATATATATTATTTGTCTACTCTCCTTTTAGAATTTCATCTTGGTGCAAAAAATACCCTTCCTATTGAATTTAGAAATTTATTTACCCTGCTCCAGATATTTAAGGTTTCATGTCTCACAAATATGCCTTTCTCACACCACTGCAGTTATCAGAACTCTGTCGTTTTCACTTACGCTCTTGTCATATTCTCTTATATATGCTTACTGACCCCAAGCTCTGTCACTCCAGTCCCTTCATCACACTACTGCCAGGTTAAGCTTTCTAAAATCTATCTGTGTAGAGCCCTCCTTTTCTTGAACATTTCATGGCTTCTCAATGTCAACAGCATGGAGCCCAGGTTCCCTGGCAGCACATCTAGGGCCTGTCATGACCTGTTCCTGCCCACCTCCCCTTAGTCATCTTCTTAACCCCTGGTCTTTTTTTTTTTTTTGCGGTACGCGGGCCTCTCACTGTTGTGGCCTCTTCCGTTGCGGAGCACAGGCTCCGGACGCGCAGGCTCAGCGGCCATGGCTCACGGGCCCAGCCGCCCTGCGGCATGTGGGATCCTTCCGGACCAGGGCACGAACCCGTGTCCCCTGCATCGGCAGGCGGACTCTCAACCACTGCGCCACCAGGGAAGCCCAACCCCTGATCATTGAGAGCTACTTCCAGTTCCCCCAAGTGGCATGTTCTCACAGGCCTCCTATACCTTTGCCCGGGTCACTTACCCACCACTGCCACCAATGTCATGGCTCTCCCTTCTCTGCCTGACAAACACTCATATTTCAGACTCAGTTCAGATGTCACCTTTCATTTGACACCTTCACAGATTTCTCTTTGATAAAGTTAATTATCTCTACCTCTCACCTTCTTGGAGTTAAATTTCCATTGCTTTGGGCTTTTTTTTTTTTTTTTTGCGGTACGCGGGCTTCTCACTGTTGTGGCATCTCCCGTTGCAGAGCACAGGCTCCAGACGCGCAGGCTCAGAGGCCATGGCTCACGGGCCCAGTCGCTCCATGGCATGTGGGATCTTCCCAGACCGGGGCACGAACCCATGTCCCCTGCATCAGCAGGCGGACTCTCAACCACTGCGCCACCAGGGAAGCCCCAGCTTTGGGCTCTTGAAATTATCTTTATTTACCTGTTCTTAAATTGGCTAAAGACAGGGAGCTTATAATTCCTAGCAGCTAGTGTAGTGCCTGCTGTATGGAGGCAGGTGCGTAGTACAAGCCTTTTTTTTTTTCTGTTAAACTCAGTAGTTGGGTTGAATGTCATTCGTGAGTATCTTGGATTGTTTTGATTGATTTGTTTATTCCCCATAGCAAGGGGAATAAAGGTAGGAATATTCACAATACATCCTGATCTTTTGAGGTTGGCACCAAGTAGGATGGCCAACTATCTCAGTTTGCCCAGGACTGAGGGGTTTCCCAGGATGTTGTACTTTCTTTTCAGTGCTAAAAATGGAACAGTCTCAGGTATACCAGCATGGTCTAGCACCAAAAGGCACTGTCAGCAAGCTTTTTATCTACTTTCCTTTCCTCCGCTCACTGGGACCCAATCCTGGCTGGCTATTCTGACCCAGGATAGCATGCTTTGTCATCATTAACACTTTAATAGTGCATACAAAAATTAACTCAAAATAAATTAAAGATCCAAATGTAAGAACTAAAACTAGTAAACTTTTAGAAGAAAACATAGGTGTAAATCGTCATGACACTGGGTTTGGCAGTGGTTTCCTTTTTTCTGACTGCACAACATGGCTTCCAGGATCTTAGTTCCCCGACCAGGGATTGAACCCAGGCCACTGCAGTGAAAGCACCAAGTCCTAACCACTGGACCACCAGGGAATTCTCTGGCAATGGTTTCTTAGCTATGACACCAAAAGCACAAACAGCAGAAGAAAAAAATAAGTTTTGTGCCTCAAAGGGCACTGTCAAGAAAGTGAAAAGATATCGCCTAGAATGGAAGAAAGTATTTACAAATCATTTACCTGTTAAGGGACTTGTATCCAGAATAAAGAACTCATACAACTCAATAATAAAGATAGTTAAGCTAATTTAAAAATGGGCAAAGTATCTGAATAGACATTTTTTCTAAGAGGATATACGAATGGCCAATAAGTACATGAAAAGGTGCTTGACATCATTAGTTATCAGGGAAATGCAAATTAAAACCAGAGTGAGATACCATTTCACACCCACTAGGGTGGCTAGAACCAAAACGTCAGATGATAAGTGTTGATAAAGATGTGGAGAAATCAGAACACTTATATGCTGCCGATGGGAATTTTAAATGATGTAGCCCCACTTTGGAAAAGTCTGATGGTTCCTCAACAGGTTTAAACATAGCGTACCATATTCCCTAGCAGTTTCACTCCTAGGTATACATATACCAAAGAGAAATGAAAACATATATCCATACAAAAACACGTGCATGAATGTTGATAGCAGCATTATTCATAATAGCCAAAAGGTAAAAACACCCCAAATGTCCATGATGGATGAATGGATAGATAAATGGTGACATTTCCATACAGTGGACTATTATTCAAGCATAGAAAAGAATGAACTACTGATACATGCTACAACATAGATGAACCTTGAAAACATTATGCTAGGTGAAAGAAGTCAGTCACAAAAGACTAAGTATTGTATGATACCATTTAAATTGAAAAGTCCAGAGTAGGCAAATCCATAGAGACAGAAAGTAGATCAGTGATTGTTTAGGGCTAGGATGGAATGGGGAAGGTAGAGGGATGGTAGCTTAAGGGTAGAGGATCTCTTGTCAGGGTGATGAAAATGTTCTATAGTTGACTATGGTGATGGTGGCACATATCTGTGAATATTCTAGAATTCATTGAATTGTACATTTTAAATGGGTGTGTTGTATGGTATGTGAATTATATCTTGGTAAAGCTGTTAAAAAGAAAGAAAAAGGAAGAATAGGTGATCCATAATCCTACCACCTTGAACATGTTCGTATCTTGATCTATTTCTTTCTAGTCTCCTTTAATGCATATATTTTACATAATTGAGATAATGCTTCATACAGAATTTTGAATATTATCTTTTGTGCTTATCATTCTGACCGTAAGAACTTGTTCATTCTACCACATACTCTCCTAATTGTTAACAAAGTGTGTAATATTCCATGCAGATATACTATAATGTAATAATTTTTTTACTGGTGGACATTGTTTTGTTTTTATTTTTCTTCTTTCCGTTGTAATGAGTATTGCAGTAAATACACTTTTTTTTTTTTTTTTTAAGACTAGAACACACTCATGAAAACCTCTTTTGTTCCCAGAGAAAAGAAGATCTCCCGGAGCAGTGCCCTGAAAGTGCTGGACCATGCCATGATTGGACCCGAGGGCACAGACAATTGCCATAAGTTTGTTGATATTCTTGGCTTACGAACCATCTTTCCCCTTTTTATGAAATCTCCCAGGAAGATCAAGAAAGTGGGAACCACTGAGAAGGAGCATGAAGGTAAGATTCACTGGAGAAGTCAGCCTAATGAAGGTACATTAGGAGAAATGGGGGGCAATGAGAGCTACTTTGACAAACTCTGTCGTGCAGCTGAGGAGTTGACTCTTAGGCGGAAGTGTGCTACCTTTTTCTTTTTTATTTGCTTATTTTCTATGCATGGAAAAGCAACCCAGAGACCCCTGATCACTGATGGCCTTTGTTGCACTGGTTCTCTGCTTGTTTGAATCCTAGTGGTTCCATTCCCTTCTGGCCTGTGAATAAGTCTGTGTGTGAAGGTTTTGTTTTCTTCACTATAATTTGTAGTGAGGAGTCTCTCTGATGGAAGACCCTTTTGAAAAGAGTAATGAGGTGGCAACACATGTCACCGCCAGAGTAGTGCTTTCATGTATTTCTGTATTAAAGTGTGATTCAGCCACCATTAGGAATTGCCGAAATAAACTATTTACAGCCCAGGTTCCCCTTTTTATGTTTCTCCTCCCTGATGGTGCATACTCCCAGCAAAATGCCATGAATTGCGGTGCTGTAAGCAGAGTAGTTACTGCTAGGCCATTCTCTTCCTGCTGTTGTCTAGTGGCCTGCTGCATCTCTCTCCCCAGTAAATAGCCGTAGTGCAATCTGGAAGGCCCTGGGTTTATGAGCACTGACAGTTCTGTTGGAGGTTAACAGATACTTGCACCAGGGAATTTACATGGTTGGGTGGTTATTTTAAAGCATGGGGAGGGTGCTAAGAGGGGGATGAGGAGGTGGTGTGTGTGAAGGATGAGGACCTGGGCTGATTGGCTGGCTAATTTGGTTGTCTTGTCAGAAGTTAACATCTGTCCCATGGTTTGATTTTTTTTCATCATGATTAGTAGAACGGCATAGGTATCTGCAGGATCTTTTTCATTCCTTACCCTCCTAGGTAAAAGTCTGGGAGTTCCTGTCTATCACTTCTCAAATTGACTTGACTTAGTCTGTGCCAACTTGGAGTGGCTAAAGGTGAAGGTGATGCCTTCAGTGGTCACCTCCAGTGATATCTTCTCTGATGAAAGCAGCTCTCCAGAGACAGCAGGAAGTCTGGCAGGGGAAGAACTATGGACTAGAGATGTGAGAACACGTAGAGAGTTCAGTTCACCTCAAACCAGATACTGACCAAACACCAGCTCTGAACATGTTAAGCCTACTGCTGATCTTTTTTCTTTCCTCAATGGAAATTCGGCAAAATGAGGCCATGGGAGAGGGAATGGGTGGTATTGGAGATCGAGGAGATAAAATTTTGGAGACAGTCACTATTCATTGAAAACCTGCCACATTCCTCGTGCTGCTGCATTATATGCTATCTTAGTTGGGCCTTACCCATGAAGTAGATGGTGGTATCCTTGTTTTTTAAGATAAGGAAGTCAGCTAAGAAAGGAACCAAGCTGCGGTTCTACAGCTAAATAGCTGTGTGACTTTAGACCCTTTGCTTAACTTCTCTCAACTGCGTTTTCCTTCCTGCTCTGTAAGATGCGGAAACTAGACTAGTGAATTAGAAGCTCTGATATCTGTACCTTAAGATCCTGAGGCACGGGCCCTAGTTGTCAAGGCTTTGTCCTATAATCCAGGAAACTCCTTGAGGACTGTGGGTGGCTGACCTGCTGGGTTGTATTGAGAGGCTTGATGGTACATTTTGAGCATGCTTGAAGAAAGTGAAGGGAAACAGCCCTTAGCAGGCTCTTGCTCTGTGTGCATGGCGCTGAGAAGAGAAATGACAGATTCAGTGAGTAGCTGTTTTCCTTCTGAAAAATGTGCCTGGTGGCATGCTGGTAGCAGTACATTTGCTTTAGAGTACCCACATTAGGAATTTGATAACATTATATTAGTGAGGGCAGTAGATTGGGAAGACAGCTCCTGGAAGGCACGTTTGGACTGTAATGGCTGGTGAGGATGAGCCCTGCATCCTGAATACAGCGGCACCCAAAGAGTAACCCCCAAGGAGAAAACACAGCCCCGGCCCTTCTCCCACCCCAGCTTCTGCTCCTGGCCATGGTGGTGGGGTGAGGATGGAGGCAGGGCAAAGCAGGGGCACCTTGTGCAAGGTTTCTTTGTCCTGTCTTCTGGGTTGCTCTCCATGTGCTGACCTTTCTGAAGGAAGTAGACCAGGTTTGAGTGGTAAGCTAGAGCACGGTAGCTCAGACCATCAGAAGTATTTGCAAACATGCCCAGCCCCAGGTTTCTACCATGCTCTTGCCTCCATCTGTAACAATTTTCTCTGACCTGTCTGCTCGCCTGCCTTATAGTCATCCTTCAAGTCCTTAGTGTTTGTTTTTTTTTTTTTGCAGTACGCAGGCCTCTCATGTTGTGGCCTCTCCCATTGCGGAGCACAGGCTCCGGACGCACAGGCCCAGCGGCCATGGCTCACGGGCCCAGCCGCTCCGCGGCATGTGGGATCCTCCCGGACCGGGGCACGAACCCGTGTCCCCTGCATCGGCAGGCGGACTCTCAACCACTGCACCACCAGGGAAGCCCTAGTCCTTAGTTTTGATGTCACTTTCTCAGGGAAACATAACATGAGCTCCTAGGCTTGAATAGAACCTCCTATTAGGTGGACTCTTGGACCCAGGACTTTGACTTCATAGCCCTTAAGATTATAGAACCAATAGTCTTGTCACCTCTGCGTCCCAGGGCCTAGTCCCGTGCTTGGCATGTGGTGGATACACAGTGTATATTTACTGACTGCATGAATGGATAACTGCTTCCCTAAAAGACTGCTCATTAAAGACAGACATGGATTTGGGGCTCTCCCCAGAACCTTGCAAGGTTGAGTCAATACAGTTGACAGTTGTTGGTCGTACACCTGGGGTGACCAGCTTGTCTGGAAGCAAAACAAGTGGGTTCCTAGCCTTAAGTTTTCCTTGTCTCATGGGCTTAGAAATTATGGCAGAACTCCTCCCCCCTCCTTTAGAGCTGTGCCTTTAAGAGACATGTTATGGATGGAACTTGCTTATAGGTGAGGCCACCCTATGACAAGCTTCTTTTGGTAATCCAGCAACTCCTAATAAAGGACTATGGGCTGGGAATCAGCTTGCCCATCCAGAACCTCTGGAGGGCTGCCCTGTAAGCTTCCCTTTCTTGTCAGCTTCAGGGGCTTGTCACATATCAGGGTTAAGTTCATCCTGGTCCAGTCTCAGCCCCTGTCATCTCTTAGAATCTTCCCCAAGCTCCGATGGTAGCAGTATAGCCTGGTGTGGTACAGAATGATCCACTGCTTGTCAACCACGTGATCTTGGGTTAATTCTTCAACTCTCCGAGCCTTACTTGAGCCTTAGGTAAAATGCTAGATCTACCACATAGGGTGGTTGTGAGGGTCAGGTGAGGTGACAGATATTAACTTAGCGCAGACTCTAGAATAGAGTAGGCACTTCAAGAAGTGTAAGTTCTCTCCTCTACTAAATCTGTCTCCAGTTCTGCCCACCCTGACCTTAGTCACACATACCCGTTCTTCTAAGACGTCACTGGGAAGCCAGGCAAAGAGACTGCCTACACCTTGGGTATGGGAGGATTGGGAGAGTGTGGGTTTTATTGGCCTGCGGTCTAATCGATCTAATCGCTGTATGATTGCTGCATGAGAATGGGCAAACTCATTCTTGACGGGAATGTCAGGAGTCATGATATGCTGAATAGTGGAGCAGCATAAAAACAACGTATTCCTAAAGCCAAGAAAAGAGCTTTGAGAGAGGACAGTCTCTAGATTAAGCTGACTCTAGAGAGGAGGGAAGAAGCAGAAACCACCCTTATAACCTAGAATTGTGGGTAATGTAGTTCTTCTTTTGTGAGTTAGGGTGGAGAAGGAAAAGAATTAAAATTGAAATCCATTCAGTTTTGCATAATAAAACCTTCTGAAATAGATCAGGGGAGGCACTTAGCTTGGGGGATGGGTTAGAAGGAAAAAATTTGCCCTTGGGTGCAATAGCATGATTGGCTGCCTCCTTGGTTTTATAAAGAATAGCACAGTATATATTGTCTCCTTGGAATTAACTGCTTCAGAATATGAGGGAGGAAGAAAAGAGCTGGGATCCAGAAATGGCATTTGACCTTTACTTCTTGTCTCTTTTAAAAATTCTTATTAAAATAGGTCCAATTTTCCTTGTATTGCTTCATTAGGTAGGTGAGTTACTGAGTTTATAGCAGTTCTAGTTAATTGCACTGTTTCAGCATGGTTCCCCTAGAGGCTATTATGAGCTTTAAGGGGGTGAGCTACCAAGCAGTGTGTAGGTGTGTGTGTGCATGCTAGGCATATGCACACATTTAACCTCATCAACAGTGACAGCAGTTGATAACAGGTCACTGCTTTAAAGAATACTTTTCTGTCATCTGCAGACAATTGTAGGTGATTCTCGTGGACTCCTCAAGTCAGGAGGTATACAGTTGCCTGGTGCTTCTTGCTGCTTGGACTCCTAACTGAGGAATTGCAGACCAGAGCTCCCACCACCTACCAGGCTTAGGAGAGGGAAATAGCAAAACCTTTCCTGCAGTCAGAAAAGAAGGGAGTTTAGCCAACATAAGCAAAAAAGAAATATTTTTAATGTGTCCATGGTGGGCTGTGGTAATGACATGGCATCGTTTGGGGCCAACTTTTACTGGGGCTCCTACTATGTTCAAAATTTAACAGACCTAACATGTGACAGGAATAAAACTGAATGCCTGTCCTGGGGGGAGCTGCTCTTTCCCAGTGTTCCGAATCTCCAGATCCTTTGCCTCAGCCTGTCCCTCAAGCATTCATCTTTGTCTGTCTGGATTGGCGGTGTCTTCCCCCAGTTCTTTTTTTTACTCCCCATACTCCTTGACCTCATCTACTACCTGTAGCTTTAACCTCTGTCTCTTTGCCACTGATTCCTACTCTTCAGCCTTGTCTCTCGTACAAGCTCTAATCAGCACAACTAATTAACCAGAAGACAACTGCACCGGATACTCAAATTCAGCTCATTCAAAACTTTACTCATTCCTTCATCACCCAAGTCTCTTCTGCTTTTCCTGTCCTGGTAACTGGCACCCAAGGCAGAAAGCAACACACCATGCTTAACTCTAATATTCCCCACATGCACAGGACAAGACTTGGGTTGGTGTCTTGGTTCTGCCATTTACTAGCTCTATGACTTTGGAAAAGCAGCTTAACCTCCCTGAGCCTGTATTTCCTCAATTGTAAATTTGGGATAATATTGGAATCTATTTCATAAGGCTGCTATGCGAGGATTAAATGAAATAAAGCAGATCAAATGATTAGCATAGTGCCTGCTTCATTAATATTAGTGGCTGGGTTGAGGATAGATTTCCCTTTTGTGTTCCTCTTCCTTCTACTTTATTGGTAATTTTCGAAGTACCCACAGAAAAAAATCCTTTTTCTCCCTGGATCTGCCATTCATAGGGGTAGACTGTAAACATGCCAGTCTTATGTGGAATGTAAGACAAAAACCTCTCCCATAGAGGATGTACTAGGGATCCCCAGGTCCCCACTTCTCTACATCATGTAAACAGAGAATTCAAAGATTTCGCCCCCTCCTTTTGTATTCCCCAAGCTTAAAAATCCCAAAGAGTTGGCTGTAGTGCTCAGAATAATGAACAAGTGAAGAGTAAATGGTATTTAATTTTAAGAGTAGCATTAAGCCATCTGCTACCAGGGACTTTATGTTAAACAAGGATGGAAATGTCTGGCTGTTGTTTTTTGTCGCTATCTGAAAACCTTATAACTGAATAGTTCCTGGATCAATTTCTTTTTTCTCCCTCCAGCTGCTTGTCTCATTCCTGACCTCAGATGACAAAATATAAGGATGCTGAAATAAGCAATGTGTTTGGACTTAGGGTTCCTCTCATCAGGCTTGAGGGGATGATTTTGAGTGTTACACATCTGGTTTGCTAACTGGTTCCAGTCATATAAGGATTAACCCACGGGCCTTTCCCAAGTAGAGCACAGCATAGCTGTTTGCCACTGAGGAAGATGGTGAAACAAAGGATGTATTTACCATCCTGGAAAACTGCTCTTCTCTTTTGTGGGAGGAGGTTAGTGGCCAACTCACATTTTATTGAGCATCTACGAGTATACTGAGGGCTTTACAGGTGTATATACTTTATGAATTAGGCATTTCTATCATTTTTTTATAGATGAGTCTCAAAGAGTTTGTTAATTACCAAGTACCTTCTAGCAAGTGAGTGACAAAAGCAGAATTTGAGCCTAGGTTTGCTTCTAAAGCTTCTTCTAACACCAAGGTGGCTCCAGTGGTCTTCTGGTTGGTATCCAGAGGCAGCACAGTGTAGGGGGAGGAGGATTGTCTTTGTAGGAGACAAACCTGGCTTCAATCCCAGCTCTACCCCCAAAACAGCTGGTGGCCTTAGACAAGTTATTCTTTCTGGACTTTGAATTCCTCTTCAATCAACAAGGCAGGTAAAGCCTTTCTCAAATTGTTGTGTGAAGAATAATGATCATGAGCATCCTACATAGTCTCTAGCAAGTGGACATTTAATAAATGGTAAAATAGTTGCTGCATGTCAGCCTTCTTTCAAAAATAGTCATCCTTACCTCTCTCAGTTTTCATGTTTATGTGTAGGGAGCAAAACTCCTTGGCTTTCATGGGTGTGAAGCCCAGTTGTGCACCAGGACTGCGTATGTGGAGAGGCTGGGTCATAACAGGAGCTACCAAGAGATGGGACAGCCAGTTTATCATGATGGCCTACTAATCTGGACCCTCAGTTATAATCTTGATTGTGCTGGTCCTGTCAAAATTCATCACCTTGAGTGAGGTCCTATACCCTTCTATTTCAGTTTGATGCTCTTGCAGAGGGTCTGTTCCTATGGATAAGAGCCCTAAAGGTAGGTCAGTGAGGCTTCATTCATTCTTTCATTAAACAGACCACTAGCCCCTTCTTTGTGCCAGGCTTGGTGTTGTAGATGGAAGGTGAACAAGCTCACAGTGCAGCTAGGGAGACATGGAAACCTGTATTTATATTACAAGGTAAAGTGGTAGAAGAGAGCACGGAGCAGGGGCTCCTAATCTAACCTAGGTGGTGAGAGAACAGGTGGAGGTTAGAAACAACTCCACCTTAGAAATGTGGCTCTTGAGCCACACCTTAAGTGTGAGTTAGCCACGGGAAGGAATATCAAGTGAAAAAAGCAGCGTGTATAAAATAAAAGGTGGGAGGCACAGACCACAGTGAGCCTCAGACTAGCTGCCCCTCAGAACCATCTGGGAATTCGTTTAAAATGGAGCCTTCTGGGACATGTTCTCAGAGTTTCTGGTTCCACCAGTCTGCATAATGCTGGTGGAGATGTAGTTTTATTAAGCTTGCCGTGAGTACCCTCTGAGACCAGTCTGGCACCAGCCCTTGGTAAAAGGAGCATGGAGCCAGAAGATTAGATTAGTTAAGCAGGAGCCAGACCTTGAAGGACCCTGAGGAGCTGTTGTGAGGATTGACTGAGTTAGTATATGTACAGTGCTTAGGGCAGTACCTGGCACATGGTAAGCATTCATTAATGTTAATAGTTATTGCTGTTCTTACAGTTATTTTATTGTGTTATAGTAAAAAAAGGACTCCCCCAAATTTTTATAGATCATAGGTAGAGTAATAATTTTAATTATTTTGACTATTTCAGCTAATTTAGCACAAACTCAATTTTGATATTGAAGGCCTGGGTGGAAAGGATGAAGGAGAAACATCTATCACGGTTTTTCTTTTGCGTTTTTCATTTTTCCAGGTAGAAACTTAGTTCTTTAGTGGTAGCATGAGCTGAATTCTTGTTTTGGATATAGAGTTTTCCACTGTTACATTTATTATTTTGTCAATATAACTCTGTTAGTTTTCATTTATAATCTTGATTAAGTTTTATAGAAATAGTTTAGTGTGCAGTGTATCTCCTTTACAGAAGTAAAACAAATACCAGGAATGTTGAAGCAGCAGTTGAGAAATAGCCAAACCTTTTTAGGTTATTTCTGTAGCATCAGGTGGTGCCAAAATGGGGAAGTAACTTAGGGGCTAGGCAGTAATTAACTGGTTTATTAAACCTGGTTTATAATAACCTGGTTTATTAAAATTCAACACGTAATCTTTACTATGATATGCTTCCTAATGTTACCACTGGGGGCCTTTTTGTTGAGTACTCTGATAAGCAAAAACCTATCAGGTGAGAGCATTCACTATATCATTTCACCTAATCCTCACAAGAACCCTGTGAGCCATGGATTATTACCTACATTTTACAGGTGAGAACACTGAGGTATAAAGAAGTTGTCATTTTCTGAAGACACAGCTAGTGCATGGCCTTACTAGGATTTTAAGCTAAGATTTTTCCAAGGTTTCTGAAAATTAAATCATATGCAGCACTCTTCTAATTCTTCTTTTAATCATAAATCAGTGTTGCTTAGTAGTAGTGGGCCTAATTTAAACTGCTTGGTGTCTTTTCGTATTTGATTTCTTTTAAGTCATCGGTAGTCCTGCACCCAGTACTGCATAAACTCTCTCAATTCCAAACATTTTGCCCTGCCACACTTTGTTCACCTCTTCTTGGCTTCCGACTTTAGGGTGTATCTGTCCACTGATAGTCTACTCTCTTCTCAGTGGCCTCTCAGGCCTGAAGCTCAGCACTGCTTCAGGCTTCAATTTCTGTTCCTAAACATTCCCATCTGCTTACTTTGCAGTTGCCTGCCTTTAAACACTTTACTCAGCACTCTGGCCTATTTTCTCCCTCTGTTGGCCCCCTTGAGAATGAGACATGAATCCATAGTTTTCAACCCTCACTGATGATTATCAGTTGAAGAGCTTTGACAGAATACCCATGCCTGGGCCCCACCTCCAGGAATTCTGAGCATCGGAATGCCCAACATCTGTATTTTTTAAAAGCTCCAGAGCCTGTTGCTCAGCTAGTGCTGAGACCCACTAGCCAGAATGCTCAGAGCATAAGCCTTGGCAAGCATACTTTTTACTTTCTCTCTGGGCCAAGAGAAGATTGTTGACATGGCGGGTCTTAGGGGAAGCCTTGTTAAAAATATCTTTATTGCTTTTTCTGAGTGTGAATAATTAACCTAATGTAGAAAAGTCAAGCATTGTGGAAAAGAAGGGTGGGAAGGTTAAAATCACCCCCAATCTCACCACCCAGAGTTAATGACTAGAAACATCGTGGACACTACCCATTCAAACATCTGTGTTATGGGTGGGGGTTGGATATATGTGCATATAATTTTGTATAAGTGGATCCATGGTGTATATGCTGTTTTGTAACCTGCTGTTTTTACTCAGTGTGTCTTGGGCATATTTGACAGGGATGAGTCTTTCAATACAATTAGGAAACTGGACTGTATATTTTTAGAAGGCAGGATAGATTTCAGGTTAAATGATTAGGTTGTAGAGGTGATAGCAGTTTGGAAAGGTAAGCTGCACTTGGATGGTGATGTTGCCTCTTCCAAGTATTGTTAATGTGCTGGGACTTCAGGATGGTAAGGAAAGGAGGTGTGGACTGAAGGCTAATATGTCTGAGTTCACTTGGTTATAGTATAAGGGAAGTGAAGATGCCTTTCAAATTTTTTTTTTAATGTGTGAATATTTTAATGTGTTAGACATGTTGGCATCTAACAGTAGATATAAGGTAGAAGGAGATAAACTGAAAATAAACCTGTATACATTTCACTGCTCATAAAGAATACAGTTACATGTGTGAGATATTTGTTAGTGTCCACCTTCCTGGACTTTTGCGATATTGGATGTGATTTTTATACACAGCAGCTTGCAGGTTGCTGGGGAAGTGCTCTGTGTATTTAATCATGTTGCAA
Organism: Stenella coeruleoalba; assembly: GCF_951394435.1. Taxonomy (NCBI): domain Eukaryota; kingdom Metazoa; phylum Chordata; class Mammalia; order Artiodactyla; family Delphinidae; genus Stenella; species Stenella coeruleoalba. The sequence goes on along the minus strand of NC_137161.1, from coordinate 21,625,489 downwards.
TCTTACTTGTTTGTTTCTCTTATGGTAAGAAAATGTCTTTGGCTTGCTTTTATAGTCAGATTGATTTTGCTTATGGGTGTCCAGATGCTGATGAAATATAATTAGCATAAGAAGGAGGTTGAAAAGATGTTGACTACTCTTTTCTGGTAGCCAAACAAAGGATCCCCAAACAAATTATTCTCAGGTATCAGGTTAAAGTGAAGCATCTCTTTTCTCTTTAAGATTCAGGTTTATTAAAGGATCTATGTGTTGAGCTGGGGAGGTCACCCTGGGGATGCAGTTGGAGAACCTTGCTGTAACCATCATGGGGTGATTTTCTGCAGCTGAGCACCTCTGTTTGCCAGTAGTAGCTTTAAATCCCTTAAGTAGCCTATTAGAAAGGAGCCCTGGGCTGGGTTCAGAAGGTTTGGATTTGTGTTTCTACCATAGGCTCTGTGACTTCGGTAAGTCATTTACTCTCCGAACCTCAGTTTCCCCACCCTTAAAGAGGGAGATAATAATATTTCACAGTGTGTGAGAATTGGATAAGATGGTGTATGGGGAAGTGTTTTTATATACTATAAGATTATGCACACGTACAATATGGTTGTGGTGTGTATTACATTTAGTGTTTTTCCCTTGTCTCTTCTACATTCCTTACAATTGTTTCCTTGTAACACTTTTCTTCCTTGTCTCTGGCTCCAACGTAGAAAGCAAATGATGGTTAATTTGTTCCATATTTGCTGCAGGGTTACCATAAAATAAATTAAGCGTATCATTTTGATGATCACTAAAAACATGCCTACAACTTTCTTAAAAGTATCGATTACTAATAAGTCATGTCTCTGTTAAGTATGCCTGCTGGCTGGCAAACTCGTGGGATAACAGTGTTTGCTTTTCTCGTTAGCAGGCTGATTTTCCTGATGATGTGCCAGCCAGTCTGAGGTTACAGACTGACAATGATGGCTGTGGTGGTGTCTCACATTTATTGAGTATTTGCTGGGTTCCAATATATCCATGATGTCATTATCCCTAACATCAGCCCTTTGTGGAGTATCATTAGCCTGGTTTATTACTGAGGAAACAGCCCCCAAGAAGTTAAGCACTTTCTCAAATCGTGCACAGATTAAATTAATGTCTGCTGGAACCTAAAGCCTATGTTCTTGATCCTATGCTTTAGTCTCTTAAAGAGACAACTGAAAACCAGAGTTAAATGACTTTTAATCATCACCAAAGCAACCTTTAGTTATTTCTAGAAATAAAACAGGAAATTTTATAATACTGGCAAGGCAGGGCAGAAAAGCTCTATTACCAAGTTTTTTTGTATTATGTAAGATGTGAATTTGGCGGGGGGGGCATATTTGTAATGTGGGATGTGAACATTTTTTATAACATCAACCTAAATTTTTGAAATAATGAATCTTGTTATAAAGTTTTTTCTATATGTTTTATACTAAGTTAGATGTGTTTTTCTAAGCTGTAAGCTTTGCATAGTTCTTAATAGTGTAGGGGGAAAATCGTATAGAACATGCAGACTGGAGTTCAAATCCCAGCTTATACCAGTTGTGTAACTAAATTAGGTGTTCTGAGACTCAGTTTCCAACGTGAAGGTGAGGGTGGTTTCTGCATACCAACAAATAGTTCTCGAACATCAGCAGGCTGTCTTAGAATTCAGTACAATTCTGACATTATAGACCTGGAGAAAGGAGCATTTTCCACAGGTTGAGGGCTCAGTCCTACAACTGCCCCACTCCCACTCCTTTTGGACACCATTCGAAAGCCCAGGTTGTTATCAGTACTTCTGATCAATTAATTGGTTATAAACCAGAAGTTTCCAAGACCTGCTCCTTGGGTTCTGTGCAGCTCACAGAACTCAGAGAAACACTTTACTTACCGGTATATTATAAAAAGATATAACTCAGGAACAGCCAAATGTAAGATATGAATAGGGCAAGGCATGGGGATAGGGTGCAGAACCTCCATGCTCCCCCTGTAGGCACGCCGCTCTCCCAGCACCTCGATAGCTCTCCACACCCCATCCTTTTGGGGTTTTTATGGAGCCTTCATTACATAGACGTGATTGATTAAATCATTGGCCATTAGTGATTGATTCGATCTATTAGCCCCTCTCCCCTCCCAGATCTGGGGTTGGGACTGAAAGTTGCAATCCTCCAATCACTCTAATCTCTTGGTTGGTTCTCCTAGCAACATAACATTAACATAACAAGAGACACCGTTGTAGCTTTCATCACTTAGAAAATTCCAAGGGTTTTAGGAGCTCTTTGCCAGAAATGGAGACAAGGACCAAATATAATAGTTCTCATTATAAATCACAATATCACATTAGGCACATTAATTAACTTCAATGATCTCAGATATACTGCATCTTCAACAGTGCTTCTCAGTGTTTATATTGCCAACAGATTACCTGGGGATCTTTTAAAAACACAGTCTGCTCCAGTAGGTCTAGGGTGAGGCCTGAAGTTGTGTGTTGACAACCAGCCCCAGGTGGTGCCGCTGCTGCTGGTCCTCTGACCACACTGAGTAGCAGGGATCTATAAAACTGACAGGGACAGGGTGAAGGGACAAAGGAGGTGATTAAATAGTTAATCCCACTAGGGGACTGTAAGTAGAGAAAAAGTATAGGCGACCCCTTGATCACTCAAGAAAGCAGGTTTGCTTAGCAACAAAACTGTGCAACAGAAGCATGAGACGTGCCCTGAAGCAATAAAACAGTGGTAGAAGGAGACCCACATCCTGCCCAGTGAGCTCAGTAAGTTATCTCTCAGATTCATTGTGGCATATAGTAGGTGCTTAACAAATGTTAGCCCTCTTCCCTTCTCCTTCCAACATGGCCTTTATTTAAGAAGTAATTCTGGAAATGTGTATTCCCAGCATGTCTTATCTCTGTCAAAGTTCCAGGCTACAGAAGACATTTTGCAAGTAGTAAATTCAGGATTAAGCTTTAAAATGAGAGGTGCCCACATCTGAGCATAGCTTGATGACTTAGGAGGTCATCTTGAGGTGTTTGCCCAGAGCTAGGAGTCATTTAGGAAGTCTGTGAAAACCTTTGTAAGGTGGCCTTTCAAAGAAATCCTCGACTGACGTCTTCCATGAGTTCATTCACTCTAAAGTTTTCTTCAGCCATTATTTGTTGAATACCTAATGGTGCCAGAAAGGAAGAGTGCCTTTCTGATTATTACTGTACTTATTCATGTCATGCTGGAGAACAAAATCTCAGTTTTCCAATCCCTGTGCCAACATGTGTGCTACTATCTTACACACAGTTTCCAGGAGCTACCAGGGTGAGGTCAGAGGCTTTCCAGGAGCAGGAAGACTTCCTGTAGTCCTCGTGGGGGTGTCTCACTGAGCAAGGGAAAGCAAGAAGCCAGGCTGAGGGGAGTTCTGGGATACCACTGCCAGCAGGGACAGTGATGATGAAGCAGGCTGGGGAATTCTTTCTTTGGGAATGCATCTTGGATTCCACAGTGGTAAACAAGTAGGATTTGTTTCAGAGAAATTACTTCGAAGTCAGTTTTTTCCAGAAACCATCTGCTTTGTATAAAGCAAGCGACATTGACATTCAATTTATAGCTATGTTCAAAGTGGGCTCCCTGCTTATTTTTTACAGCTCAGTTTTCTAAGAAGTACCCCAGAAATTTGGGTGCTAGTAAATTTAGTTTACCACTAAAAAGGCAGATTTGGGGCAGTGGAGAGAAAACTGGTCAGATCAGCCTCTGGCTCTTACTTGCTCTGAGAACTTGGATAAAACATATAACCTCTCTGGGCCTTACTTTTTCTCATCTGTAAAATGGGGAGAATAATTCACTCCAAGTGTGGTCATGAACATAGAATGAGAAAGAGTATGTGAAGCACCTAGCACAGTAACCTGGCATGTAACACTAATAAATGGTTTTTTTCCTCTTAAGAAAGACCCATTGGGGAGTTCCCTTGTGGCCTAGTGGTTAGGACTTCGGGTTTCACTGCCGTGGCCCGGGTTCAGTCCCTGGTTCGGGAACTGAGATCCCACAAGCTGAGCAGGCAAAAAAGAAGAGAGAGAGAGAGAGAAAGGAAGGAAGAAAGGAAGGAAGGGAGGGAGGGAAGGAAGGAAGAAAGGAAGGGAGGGAGGGAAGAAGGGAGGAAGACCCGTCGGGAAAGGCACGTAAATCTCTCAGACCCTTAGTTCTTTATTTGTACAACTGTAAAATGGTTGCACTGAGTATATGGAAAAATTAGCTTGTGAGAAAATGATGGCAAAGTACTCCGTATATCTGCTAATTGTTGATTATATCTTGTTCGTAAAACACAATATGGACTCTGTCTTCCCAAATGCCGTGTGTTTTTTAGGATTAGCCAGGTTCCTTTATCTCCTCCCTATTATGAGTCTAATACGTGTTAGAATATGATCCTGAAGCAACTTCGCAGAGATGACTGCGTGTTTTCCCGGTAGTTTTTGTGTGTGCAAGATTATAGAATGGTTTAGTTCGTTAGTCTCACAATGGAAATGAAAGAACTGTGTTAGTGCAGCACTGAAATTCCTTCTGTACTTTCACTGCTGTATTACTGGCTGATGGAAAAAGGGTTAAGAAGTCAGACTTCAAGAAAATGAACATAAGGCCACCTTGGGTCTGCGAGCAGGTTTTTCTGGTTTCTGTGGAAATCAGCGAAGCCCTGGAGTCTGAAGGAAGAGTGTGTGGAGCCCAACAGTTGGTGAGGCTGCAGCAGCTTAAAAGAGGACTTTACTGCTAAATGTGGGAAGAATAGGAGTTGGAGCGGTGGCTGTTTGAAGAGTGCAAAGGCAGGACTGGTGAATAAGATGAAAGTCGTGCAGAGGTGGGTTTAGATCATTCCCTGAAGGCCCTGGAAACAGGTTTTTCTTTCTTTCTTTTTTGTTCCCCCTAAACTGAATTTCTGATCTGAAGCAGGCATCCAGGGATGGCTTTCAGAGGAGTGTGAAAATACCTCCCTTGCTTTGGGGCTGTGATGATCAGCTCTCCTGAGCCAAGGCAGGTTGATACTTGGAAAGTGGGAAATTGGAATAGCGAAGAAATCACTGAGGAAGGGGAGAATGTGGGAGAATTCTGGCACTTAGGTTTAACCTCAAGTATATCCAAATCCATGTTATGACAGGGTTCTGCTGTGCTTTCCTAACCTTTTAGGCTTATTTGAGAATACAGTAAGCTAACCATTGAAAAGGACTCTTTAAAAAAATAAAGCCACATTACAAATACTCATAGTGATTGTCTCATTTTAGGATCTAAAGATTTTTTAATGTTTTTTGTAGGGCGTGGGTGGGGAGAGGAGTGGTAACTGTATAATTTACCTTTTTAAACCTGAAAGAGCTTCTAGGCCACAGAGTCAGTTTAATTTAGATGAAATACTCCTAAGTGATGTGCTAAAGGAAAGTAAACTCTAACCAGCCACACCTGACATTCAGGTGGCTTCATCAGGGGGGCTCACTAAAGGACTCAGGCTGGTGAGTCAGAAACCACGCATCTGAGTCGTCTCATACCAGTTCTTCAAAATACTGCTGGGTGTGAGTGCTGCTTATGTGAGTATTGCTGGGAATGCAGAGAGGAAACAAAGGTGCTGAAACTCCAAGCATGCGTTTCTGCCATTACAAGGATGAGGGTTAACTTTTTTAATTAAAAAAAAAAAAAAAAGTTGTATCAGTCCTTCCAGCCAGGTTCTCCAGAATATAATGGAAAAGTGTCCTGAGGAGATCCTTCAAGACAGATGAAAAGAGGGGAATGTACCTTTCACCAGCAGTTACTCCTGGTTCTAGGATTTTCCCCACTGGGATGTGTGGCTGGTTCCAAAAATGAGTGAGACTGCACACTCAGCTTTCTTGGGGTAAATACCTGACTCTCAGGATGCAGTCTGTCTTTGGACTTCCTGGAAAAGAACTTACTGAATTAGTATATCAGTTAGGAATTGCAGTTGGTTGCTAGTAACAGAGACTCGAAATCACAGTGGTTTAAACAAAATAGAACACATTGAGGTTTATTTCTGTCTCATGTAAAGTCAGCCCAGAGGTCAGCAGGACTGGACTGGCACTTTCACAGTGTCAGCCCGAGCCCAGCTTCCTTCTGTCATTCTCTTCCTATCACAGAGCCAGGGATGTTTGCTTGCTTGTTAATGCGCCCCAGGCACCTATAAAATGCCTGGCTTCCGTTTTCAGGATTGCCTCATGGTCTTAGATGGTTCCTAGAGTTTTAGTTACTATGTCTACATTCGAATCCACAGAAGAGCAAAAGGGGAAGGGAGCAGGGCAGAAGGGGTCGTGGCCGTTCCTGGAAGTCCCAAATACCAGTTCATCTTAAGTCTTGACCCAAAGTTAGTCACACAGTCATACCTAGCTATAAGGGAAGTGGTGGTTTGTTTGTTATTGTTTGTTTTTTTAAGCTGGGCATATTACCAAGTAAATATAGGTTCTATTAGTAAGAAATAAGAAGAGAAATTGGGTAGGTAGCTGGCAGTCTCTACCAGTCAGGATGCTGCCACTTGGTATAGAACACCTTTCTTGGGCAGCGCTTGTCTAGGCCATCTCAGAGTGGTACTCCCCAGAACCAGTATCATTCCCCAATCCACACTGCCTCTGCTGGAGTGATAGGGTTGGTTTCACTGACAAAGCACCTTGTAGGAGCCATAGAAAACTACAGATTGGAATCATTTTCCAAGGAGACAGTTGCGTACGCACGTGGCAGACAGAGTTCCATGGACCTCTCCTTCAGCCCATGTAAGATATGGGCCTTCCCTGATATATGAACATTAGACTTCTAGAGAACTTCATGCTTTCAGCTCAAGCCCTGAGTTGGGAGAATTAGATGCCACATCCCTCTGTTTTTGTTTTTGTTTCACTCTGAGTTCTTGGAGAATAATTGTGTAGCAGAAAGAAGCATTTCTTGGGCATACATCTCCCTTTCTTGCTGTAAGGCCCATTTTCCCACAGATTCAAATCCGTAAATTAGTTAAGCTAGCACTTAAACACTTTCTTAAATCCATAGTGCTACTGGAACTCTGAAAGGAAGGAAAGAAATTCCATGGGGAAGTGGAACTAAATTTTTAAAAAGCAACACCTGTCGTATTGCTTTGTACCCAGTAGATGCTTAGACACTTTGTAGAATCTCACTGCAACTGAAAAATGAGAATACTGAATTAATTTTGGCTGTATTTCAGGTTAAATGGGTTTCAGTGGGCCTGTTTCAATGGAAAATGCATTCAAAATTGCAAACAACAAACATACTAAAAACTACTTTTTGGAAAAATGGCCTTCAGGAGTCTCATCATTTGTATTCCAAGTTCACATCTCACTTACCACGCTGTTTAGTTAGGATGTCAAATTCAGTATTAGTTGAATCTCTGGCACAAGGCTAGACACTGAGGTGTGTCAGTGAATAAGATGGACCATGCCTTGGAGGAGCTTACCATCTGTTGCGGAGGTTCACATAGCAAAAGCGGTTTCAGTACTGCGTCATCAGTACTCACAGGGCCAGCAGTGTAGGAGAGTTTACGGGAGCTCCCCACAGCCTTCCAGGCGTCAGGTATTTTGAAAACTTTTATCAAATGAAACTATCTCATGATTTTATTTGTATTACTACTGAGGCTGAATGCTTTTTTAATATGCTTATTGGGTATTTTTTAACTCTTGAGGAAAATAATCAAGTTTTATTATAGTGGAACTAATGAGGTTACTTTCTAATTAGCTGTGAAACCCTGGGAGGCAAAGTTCTTTTCCTAGCTGAGTCTCTAGTCTCTTATCTGTAAAATGGGGAGGATAATAAACATGGTTCAGAGGATTGTTGTGAGAATTAAATAAAGTAATACATGCAGAGCACAGATAGGCACATAATAGGTTTACAATAAATTTTGCCTCTTTATGTCCCCAGTCTCTAGCCCAGTGCCTGCCAGAGTTCAGTAAATGTTTGTGAAGAATAGGAATATATGTATTTTGTGTATGTGTTAAAAGGGACTATATATAGATGCTTAACACAGATCCATCTGTCTTGAAAAGAGTGTTTGACTTGCATCAATATTCACCTGGAGTGGCTGAGTGCACATGCATGACTCTTCTTGGGTTACCACATCCCCTGCTAGGCAGATGTCCATTATAATGAAATGTAAAAAGGGAAAAAATAATAATAAAGGCAGAGCAGTGTGATGTTATGGCTTTATTTGACAGGGCCTCCTGCTGCTTCAGCTGCCAGTGCCAGGCATGGAACAGATTAATCTGTATTCCAACACACCAGTGCTGAAGTCAAGATCGATCTAATTAGGGTATTTTAAACATCCTGTTTGCATCTAGAGTCTTACCAGAAAGCAGGATGTCTCTCCATCTGGGGGAGCTCAGGGGGAGGTGGGCAGCAAGGTTCAGCAATAAAACAGAGATGGCTTTCATTTTAGAAATGAGGGAAGATCACTTCTGTGTGATTTCATTAAAACAAAAGAGCTAATGGCCTTAAACAAAGGCAGCTCTTCAGCATGGCCTTGAATTTTAAAGTGGCCCTGCAAGATCTTGCCATGACATGGGCCTGCTGGTTGAAGTACAGGGACCATTTCCATCCTAAGAATAGAACTCTGGCTGACCCATATCTTTCTTAACCATTTGGGCTGCTGGAAGGAGGTGCAGGCTCTGAAGCTGGGTGGGCAGATCAGCCCTGAATCCATTCCCCAATGAGCCATGCTGGGCCAGTATTTAAATGCCAGGCCATTGGGGTGTTGGTTAGGGTCCACTTTCCATAGTCCAGCATGTACATTTATCCATTATCTGTACCCCTTCCCCACCTTTCCAACCTAATCACCTTTTGTCCCCCTTCCCTCCCACCACACTGGTCTCCTCCCAGTTCATTGCCTGTACCCTGTACGTTTCAACTTAATGCCTTTGCTTCACGCTTGTCCATCTGTTTGGAATAATGTTGTTCCCATTGCCCCTTCTCCTGCCGAGGCTCTTCTCTTACCTGCTTCTGTTCTTCAAGGCTCCGCTCAAGGGCCATCTTGCCTACCAGCCTTCCCAGATATCCTCACTGGAAGAGTATTTGCCTCATTAGTAGTTTCTGCCCCTTCCCCATTCACTATCACTTTCTGTCAAGTAATTTTAGACATAGTATACCTCAGTCACCTAGCGGGCAGGATTGTCTGATTGTCTCAGTCCCCAAACACTGTATCTTATATGTTGTAGGATTCTATCTTATGAATAAATGAATAAATCAGTGTCAGTTCCTGTCCCAAAGATAGTCCTGTGGCCCAGCTCAGCTGGTTAATGCCTCCTTTTCCTTTCTGGTAAATATAATCTTCCCCTGCCTCATGGGACCAAAACTCCAACAGAGATGCAAGTGGGACACCTCTGAAATCCAGAGGCACAGAAGGATGAGGAAGTCACATTTGGGAATTATTACTGTGCACCTTGTCACCTTCCTCCCTCTGTTCCCTACCTCCACCCCAGTCCTCACCTTGGGAGACTTGCTAATATAAATAGTAGTCCATTTGTCCCAGGATTCGAGAATGTGGTCCAAATATGTGCTTCAAGAATTAAATGTGCTCCTAGAACCCAAAATTCTAGCTTCTGTCTACCAGCTTTGCCATAGAAAACTTGGGGTTGTGAGCTCACAGACATTTACTTGCCAGTGTAACACCTCCAGCCTTGCCCATAAGATGATGAGGATGAGCTTCTCTAGAGTGGGCCATCTTCTTTCATCTCTACGGTCCCAGTACTTAGTACATTGCCTGGCACACCGTAGGTACTCAGAAGTTTGAGTAAAGGAATGGCTGGTGTATGTACCACTTGGTGCCCTGTAATTACTTGTCCTGTGGTTATAAAACTCAAAGGAGAGTGTCTTTTTCATTTCCTCTGCAGATCATGTGTTGTGTTTTCAGTTCTTGCAGCAAGATCAAAAGGCAAGGACCATCTCTGCTTAGATGTGCTGTGTCCTTCAGCTTACTGATAAATAGCCACTGCCCACCTCAGGGCTGTTTGCAGGTCTCCCAGAATCTTGTATTATTTGGCTTTATAGGCAACCACACATAAGGTCTTTATTTTAATTTATTGTGGGATTAAAGATTCTGAGTGAAGTTGGCCTTGTTCCATTTTAGGGTTAGAACAAATCTCGAGTTGTAGAAAATAGCCCTACCAGCTGAGAAAGTCAAGCCATCTAAGTTCCTATTTATCTCAGCAGGGGCTAGTTAGAATAGCCCAGGCCGACTGAAACATGTTCAGTTGCCAACATGTGATCAGGATGCAGTACGGAAGGAGTGAGGTGGTGATCTCTGGCAGGTGCCTCAGTGAGAGAATCTCTTGTGATGCTCTTTTTCAATGCAGCAGATCTCAAACTAATGTCTGTTGAGTGCCTACTGTGTACATATCTCATTTGATACAATGGATTTAATAGAAGGGACAGCTGCATTTTACAAATAAGAGAACTGAGGCTCAGAGATTAAACAGTATGCCAGTGGTTTAGTTTAACCAGCTAGTGAGTGTCAGAGGCAAGATTTGAATCCAAGTCTGTCTGATTCTGAAGCCCCACATAATTAATTAATTCACTTAGCGTTTCTGGAGGAGGTCCCTGGAGTTAGTCCTCTCAGTGTACCTCTCAGCAGTAGGACACTGATGGGCCTAGTTGTTTATAGGCCCGTCTGGATGAATCACTCTCCTCACAGAGAGAGGTGACGTCAGCCTATTGGGATTTGGACCATACTTTTTTAAGGATGAGGATGGGAAATGCACTTCCATCTCATTCTTTACAAAAGTGGCACATACTGCAGGAGGCTGGTTAGAGTGATTGCCACAGTCTGGTTGTGCCATTCTGGAAAGACCTCTGATCTGGGTAGACTAGATCTTGGCCATCCCTAAGAGATGGGAACGCTCTGAAACTTCATGGAAATGTGGCATTTGTATCTGTATATACGGGAGGGAATGGCATGCATAAGGGTTCATCAGATTCTCAAAAGTGTTTGTCATGATTTTAAGAAGGAAAAAATAAGGAGTGGGGGGGCAAATTGCAGATCTAGATTTCAGTGGCCTAGAAAGGTACTTTTGACTGGAAGCAGCAAATCACATCCTTTATCAGGGCTTTTGTTTCTATACTCGAAATCTCAGAGGAGTTGAAACAAAGATTTCTAATTCTCCTTTCAGCTCTGAAAATTACAGAATTCTGATTGACCCTAGAGAATCAAACTTTTAGCCCCCATTGCATATATCCAGGGGGGTCTAACCCATTGCTAATCACTCTGGAGAGGCCCTGAAGGGATTTGAGCTGGGGGAAGAATGGGCCAGAACCACTCCTCTAGGCAGTTTCACTAATTAGTGTCTGAGGCAGTCAGTTGTCTGACTGTTGAGCAAGGCACCCAGCAGGAAAGGACTCACACTGGCACACAGTTTCAATACTGGCTCTCTAATTCTCCACCAAGACCCCTGCCTCCTTACCTAGTGACTTCAAAGTGTAGATTTGCGTGACCTTCCCCTCCCTGCGCCTTGTGGATTCCTTTAATGTGTGTGCGTGTGCGTGCGTATGTTCTGCTCTTCCTGGGTCCTGCCTTAGAGGTTGTTCTCTGCAGTGGGGCCACCACATCCACCCTGTCTATATTGACAGCTCCATAGCCATCCTTTACCTCCATTTTATCCTGTCGAAATGACAGAGCAGCTGAGCGGTGTTGGCCAGCAGATAAACCTGTTATCTCCCCTGCTCTCTGTGCCAGTAGCTCTCCCCATCTCCTTGGTGCGTGAGAAATTGACACCACCTTGGGCTGAAATCTGTTCCTAGGGAAGCTACATTTATTAGTGGCTAATGAAAGCGTGTGTGTGTGTGTGTGTGTGTGTGTGTGTTTGCACTCATGTGTATGCGCAAAACTTAGGGTGAATGAAGTGTTTTCCTATCTGGCAGGCACCAGTGACCTACGACCAGCCACAGCACCCAGAGAGAGAGATGCAAAGAATATAGGCAGATTCAGGTCTGCCTATGACAACCTGTCCTTTACTTAAAATCCCAAACTAATAGGTATATGTCATTTGTTCTTAGTATACCACTGCAATTGATCAAGGTATCTCCTGTTCCAGGCTGGGATGAGCTGTGGAAATACATGCTAATATGATCTAGTTCCAGAAAAAATGATTTTCCTCTATATTATATTTTCCTCTTTGAAAATTACAGCTCCTGACACTCTCTCTGTGCCACCAGCACCCCACATCCCATCTTGTTGAGGTATATAAAGAACGTTCTCTTGGGAATTCCCTGACGGTCCAGTGGTTAGGACTCTGCGCTCTCACTGCCAGGGCCTGGGTTCAGTCCTTGGTCGGGGAACTAAGATTGCGCAAGCCGCGCAGCGTGGCCCCCCCACCCCACCCCCCAAAAATAAAAGAACATTCTCTTGCAACTCCTCATCCATTTTAATCAGGAAGATTAAGTGGGAGAATTATTGAGAAGTTTTGGTTTAGTATTTGTGGAACTGCCCAGAACTCAAAGTCACTTCTTTATTTGGACTCTGCTAGAAATTGCTTCTGGAAAGGGTAATTCAGTAAGAGAGAAAAGAAGGGTGTTATTCATGTCTTACCTCCATATGGCCTTTCGCTTCACTTTCCTCTCGTTAAAACTATTGACTTTTTTGTTAATCCACATTTACATAGTGCCTGTCTTTTGGACACAGTGAGCCCCCCCATGAAGCACATTTTCAGGTTTTACATGGTTTAGTTTCTGATCTCTTTTATCATAAAAGTTTCTTCTTTAAAAGCTTTGATGGTTACCTTTTATATGTGGGAGCCTGTAACCTAGCAGGAAAAGCTTCCATTTTGGAGCCGGACAACATGGGTTCAAACCTAAGTTCCCACCACTCTCTCAAGGACATGACCTACTAAGTAAATTGATTAACCTCTGTGACACTTGGATTCTGCATAATAAATCAGAAATGAGAATAGTACCTTTTGCATAGCTTAGTAGTGAAGATTCAATGAGAAAATTGTGTACAGACTCAAGCCTACTGTTATTGATACACAATAAATTGGTGACAGTTATTATTGTACCCTGCTTACTTTCATACCGGAATTTGAAGCAACTTACAGCAAAACAATATGGTGATACTAAATCTTAGCTTTGAGTAAGAATTTATCAAAAGACAGATGTCAAACTGGGGGAAATATTTGCAGTGTAGAAGACAAAAGGGTAATATTCTTAATTTACAAAGAGCTCATAGAAATCAAAATGGGCAAAGGATAAGGCCCGGCAGTTCACACAGAGAGCAATACAAATGGTCAGTAAACATCAGAAAAGGTGTTTGACCTTATTCATAATAAAAATAAAAACATGCTAATCGAAAGAAGATCCCATTTTTCACCTACAAGGTTGTCATAATTTCTAAGTTGGATAATATCCAATCTGAGTGAGGATATGGGAAAACAGATATTCTTTTACACTATGTATGTAAAATTATACTTCCACTCTCAGTGTGTGTGTATGATATACGTGTATGTGCATGTAGGTATTTCCCAGCACATTCTGGTTAATTTACTTAAGGACATGCCCTTAAGCAAGTGGTAGGAGCTTAGATTTGAACCTATGTTGTCTGACTCCAAAATGTAAGCTTTTCCTGCTAAGTTACATGCTTCCCACATGTAAAAGGTAATCATCAAAGCTTTTTGTATGTACAAAACACATAGATACACACACATACACATACTGAGAGTGGAAGTTAATTGGTACAACCTTCTTGGAAGACAATTTGTCATTGTCTTTCAACATTTTATATGTCAATAGCTTTTGACTCACCACTTCCACTTCTAGGAATCTGCCATAAGAATATATGTGCAAAAGTGTATCCATGCCAGAAATAAAGGTATATGTGCCAGAATACGTGTACATGGACGTTCATTGCAGCATTGTTTCCAATAGCAAAAACAACAAACAACCCAAAACTGGAACCCACCTAATATCCATGACTGGGGCATTAGTTAAATTATGATAAATAAGTTCAGTGGAATTCCTGACAGCCATTAAAAAAAAAGTATGTGCTGATATGGAAAAATATAGTAGAGAATATATGTGTGTGTGTATTTACACACATGTATGTATACATACATACATGTGTGTATGTATGTATATATATTTTTTCCCCTCCTGTAGGTGTACACAAGATACTAGTAGTTTTTTGTCCTTTGGGAGAGATGAACAGGGTAGGAGAGGAGTATGGGAAAAGAAAAATATTAGTACGTGCTCAATAAATATTTGTTGAGGACATTCATATCTTTTTGTATAGTTTGGTTTTTACCATATGCATCCATTCCTTTTATTTTAAAATCCATTGGTGGAGGATGGAGAGAGTCAATAATAAAGTAGTAAAAGAAATTGACTCCTGTGGTTGAGCATGGACTCACTTTGAGCTTCTTAACAGCCAAGGCAAAGAGGTAACTCAGGTAAAAAGCACAAAAAATTTATCAGGAAAGAGAAACATTATCTTGATCTCTAAAAGGAATCTAGCAGCCAAGGATTGGTCTAAACTCATATCTAGTCTTATCTGTCTACAGCTTAAAATTCATTGGTGGAACCTTGTCGCTTTTTTCTCCAGCCTTTCCCCACCTGACTGGCCTCTCCTCCCGCACGTGTATGTGATACGCCATCCAAACCGGCCTTTGCATATATTGTTCCTTCTGCCTGGAGTGCTCTATCTTCTCTATCTAGTTGTCAGCCATGGCTTTTTAGTTTTGTTTTGTTTTAAGATTTTCAGTTGTTTGTTACCTCCAGTGGGAATTCCTCTAGGTCAGCTATACCTTGTCTGTGCTCCCCAGATCCCCTCTGCCTACCTCAGTGATGGAACTTGTCACACTGCACTGTAATTATTGTTTTGTTTTCCCCACTAAACACAGAGCTCCTTAAGGTTAGGGATACTATGTTGTTTGGAGGCCCTGATAACCAAGTGCTTGCCAGGCACAGAGGTAAGCGGTCAGTGAATGATTGAGTGAGTAATCTGAAATTTGGGTTCTACCTCTTTCACCCATTAGCTGTGTGGACAAGTCACTTCTCTCCGGGCCTTGATTTTTCTATAGGTACAATAAGAGATTTGGCCTAGATAATCTATGAGAACTCTCTGGCTGATTTTTTTTTTTTCTTCCTCTATGGTTGTCAGATTGTCATATATATACATGGAAGTTGTTAGCAGTTGTCATGCTGAGTAATTTCAAAGTTTCAAAACTAAGCTTGTTAAAATTCACTGCATTTTTTATGGCCTGTTCACCAGCTTGAAGAGATCAGAGCCACATCCAGTTGC
The DNA here is from genome assembly GCF_951394435.1 of Stenella coeruleoalba. NCBI lineage: Eukaryota > Metazoa > Chordata > Mammalia > Artiodactyla > Delphinidae > Stenella > Stenella coeruleoalba. Next base: position 21,610,264 of record NC_137161.1, on the reverse strand, counting down.
TTGGCCCAAGATTGCAGAACTGATTATGTCCCCCACTCTTCCTTCCTCTAATCTTCTCTCCTTGACATACACAGAAGTTTGTTTTTTTTGTTGTTTTTGCCTGATGTGAGCCTCCAAAGACGTCCCTTCTTATTATACTTTGTCACCCTGAGCTGAGCTGTCTTGGTTCCTTACCCTAGGTTCATGATGGTTTTTGCCTTCCTGTGAAGACAGGTCCTATGCTGTCCACTCGCCACTTTCTGCCCTCATCTCACCCTACTCCTGTTCCGTGCCCCTTCCTTTTTATCAAGGTGGAGCTTATACCAGCTCAATCCCAGCTTTACATCGGAAGTTAGAAGAAAGATATTGGGGAGAACTTGGGGTCTTGAGAAGGTATAATACCTCTCTCCACAGCATATTTTAAGAAAAAATTTATACTTAAAAAAGTGAATCTACTGACTAGAGACATTTTATTCAAACTGATGGCTCCCTAAGAAAAAGTCATCCACTTACTCCCAAATGCAAAATATCTTTAAGGACCGTTTTGTAACTGATGGTTTGAGAGCATATTACCAATGCAAGGGTGCTATTACTCTGAACTTGGGATAGGCACTATATACAAAAGGTGAAAGCTATTCAAAGGCATTTGAAAAATACCCAGAGTTCAAGAGTGATTTGTTTGTCTGGTCCCACCACCACCACCACCACCACCAAAAACTTGTATTGAGAGCCTGCTTTCTTCCCATTTGTTCAGCAGGTATTTCTAAAGCACCTACTATGTGCTAGACATTGTTGTGGGACCAGGGATATACCAATGAACAAAGCAGACTAAAATCCCTTCCTTCAAGGAGCTTATATTCTAATTGAAGGGTGGCAGTGAACAAAACAAATAATTAATTATACAGTATTTTAGAAGATAATGCATGCTGAAGAGAAAAATAAAGCAGTTAAGACTTGGAAATCGGTGGTGTTGGAGCACTGCATTTTTAAATAGTGTGGTCAAGAAAAAGCCTCATTGAGAAGATGACAGTTGAGTAAAGCTAGATTTGAGGATTGAGCCATGCAGATAGTCTGGTGAGGAGCATCTCAGGCAAGGAAAACAGTAAGTACAGAGGCCCCAGGACAGAAGCCTGTCTGACGTTAGAAACAGCATTTAGTCTGAGTGAGTGGGGAGCCATTAGAGGGTTTTACACAGAAGAATGATAGGGTCTGACTTAGGTTTTAACCTAAAGGATCATTCTGACTGCTCTATGGAGATCAGGCCAAAGCCAGCAAGGGTGGAAGCAGAGAGCCCCACAAGCAGGCTGCTGAGTATTCCAAGCAAGAGGTGATGGTGCTGTGGACCAGTGTAATGGCAGTGGGGGTAGCAGTAAGAAGACATGGAGTCCTGGGTGTAATTTGAAACTACAGCTGATAAGGTTTCTGTGGGACATGTGAGAAAGAAGAGAATCAAGGATATCGCCACTGCTTTTGGCTTGAGAAACTGGAGGACCTTGTTGCCATTAACTCAGTGGAACAAACTGGGGACAGGCCTGAGGAGGGAGGTCAGGAGCTTGGTTCCAAAACCATGTTCAGTCCTGCTAGACAACCAAGTGGAGAGAGCAGGTAGACAGGTGAATTCATGAGCCTGTGTTCAGAAAACAGGACTGGCCTATAGACGCAAGTTTGGGAGTTGTCAGCACGTAAATGGTCTTTAAAGCTGTGGGACTAGATGAGATCCCCAGGGAGGTGAAAGTAGATAGAAGAAGGAGTAGGAGGTAGAAATAGAAGTCTAAAGACTGAATAACTCTAGCATTAAGAGATTGGGGAAATGAAGTAGTGAGGAATGCTTCTCTGATATAAGTGAGGAAAATGACTTTTTGAGAACTCAAACTTTGGCATATGAAGATGTTCAGTCAGTTTTCAAACAGAATATTTGTTGCCCACACTGTGAGCATTTTATTTCAAAACAAACTTTACTCTGCCATCTCCTTTTCAACATCATTATCCTTGGTTTTTAAAAATCCTTTTTAAAGAAAAGAACCTCTTTACAGCTGAAGCCTATGATATACCCTTCAATTACCCTTTTCTTCCCTGGCTAGAAGAATAGTATCTCATAATAGAAGCCTATAGGTTATGTGGACTGAAAAAACATTGTTATCCTTTTGAAGTCCTTACTGTCCTGCTGTCTTTAAACTTGAGGTAGGGATTTTAGGTGCACCAGAATGTAAGTGATAGCACTGGGACCCTTTCGTATTTCTTATTTAATTCTCAGATATTTACCTGGGGAAGTTATAAGGTAATTTGAGAATATGGTAGAACATGTCTTATTTGTTCGTTATGTGCTCACCTCATGGTTAGTATCCATACTCTATTTACCGGTTATTTCTGTAAATGGGGGGATTAGTTTGAGGTTCTGTTGCAGACAATAAAACTCAATTAATTATAGGCAGAACAGAAATTCTAACTTAGTTTTGATTCACTTGCTCAAGTTGTCTTTGGGGATATAATCCCTTTTGAATATGTTTCTTGCACCGTATGTGAAAATCAGTTCAGTTTTCCATTGACACAATTTAGGTTCTTGTCTTATTAAGCAATAGCAGCAGTCAGGGAAGACCTACTTATTCCTCCTTCAATAGAACCAGACCAGGCTTGAAGAGAGGTAATAATTACTGCTCTGATCACAGCATGTTCTCTTTTCTCCTTCCCAACACAGAGCATGTCTGTTCGATCCTGGCTTCCCTCCTGCGGAACCTGAGAGGGCAGCAGCGGACCCGGCTTCTGAATAAATTCACTGAAAATGACAGTGAGAAGGTGGGTGCTTGTTGGACTGTAAAGATGGGACTGGGACCAGCGGGAATAGAATCACTATCTCCCTGATGCGATCTGAGGAGTGCTGGGTTAAGTGTTCCTGCCCTAAAATATCTTCTCCAGCATCTGGGCTCCATTGGTTTGGATCTCAAAGGTTTTTCTGCCTCTCATCTCCTAATGCATCACCCTTGACCCCAAGTATTTTGAAACCATTTCTGTACGCAACAGTGTACCATTATGGATCATTAAGATGAGGAGGAAAAGATTAGGTCAGTGCTTTAAAAATTCTTAATATGCAATGAAACCATTTGTTACCATGTAAGTAATACAAATAAGTGCAATTGTTGTTTGCAAAAAAAGAAAAAAAAGGAAGAAGAGGCCATTGGGTTAGGACACAGAACATCTTAGCAATCATGTCACCCTGGTGACATTATCTAATGTCTGTGCATCAGCTTCCTCATCTTTAAAATTAGGGCTGCTCTCTATCTTCCCTGCCTGCCTTATCAGGTTTTCCTAATGTTTAAGGAAATAGTGGATATGAGAATACTTTGTAAACTGAAATATATAAGATCTTAGGGTCATCATTGTTAACCAGGGAAGGTTTGGGCACAGTCTTCCTGACTGTCTGATGCTGTGTTGAAGCAACATCTACTATTAATCAATACAAGCTCCTGGGTAAATACCAGGGTTGCCAAGAACCATAGTGGTGCCAACCCAGTAAAAAGAGAGGTTAGAAGTTTAGGCTGGCTTCACAGTGTTCCTTCAATCTTTTGGAAGTCTTAGGGAAAAAAATGAAACTTTCAAGCCCACTCAGTATTCCTCAGGCCATGTTTGAAGCATGACTTTTGCTAAGTTTGAAACTGATTTTTAGGTTATTGCTAAGCAAAAGTCAGGGGCTTTTTTTAAGTTGTGAAGGAGTTTTTCTTGCACTCTCTTCTGACTGAAAAGCAACTAAAGAGATTTTACTTAGACCGTTTTTAAAAAAAGATCAGCTCTGGGGCAGAATCTGAACATGAAAGGTTTCAGTTTGAAAAAAGAAATTTCTGTATAGTTCTAAGTGAATATCAAGTATGTAACTTCATGCTTCTTCTCTGTGCAAGATGGGACTTGAATTTTTATTTATTTGTTTGTTTTTAACAACGTGAATTCAGGGGAGACCTAGAAGGGCTGGGAATGCATAGTGTCCTCCGGGAATGGCCTGTGTTCAAACTGCATCCATGCTAAGTGTTTGTTTTGTTCTGCCCGAGCCGTTTGATCCCTTCCTGATGTGTTCCACAGCAAAGCTCATATCCAGAGTGAGAAGTGGTAGAGTGGCTCTCCCTTTGTGGGGAGTGACAGTAAGACGAATAGGAGCTCCCGTGTTCTCTTGCCTTGGTATACTCTTTCTTTCTCACTCATGCCTGTGAAGTATCTCTCTTTCAGGTTGACAGGCTGATGGAATTGCATTTTAAATATCTGGATGCAATGCAGGTGGCCGACAAGAAGATTGAAGGGGAAAAACACGTACGTATCCCTGCCTGTCTTTTGCCAGCTGTTGACTTGCACTCCATTGGGTCCCTTGCGCACCTCGTATCTCCCCACAGGACAGGCAAGGGCAAAGGTGCCATCTACCTTTGTGTGCCACCTAACATGTCGTAAGAGCTGAGCAGATGACAGTCCGCCAGTGGTTATAACTGCCCTTTTAACAGGAGTGAAGTCCCTGAAGAGGATGGATGTGTACAATTGATCCCGGTCTGACCTGGGAGTCTGGGTGGTAGCACAAGTACCCTTGATAAGAGCTTCTCTTCGAAAATCTGACCAAAGCACAGTGCTGTGACGTGGTACCACAGTGGCAGAGTGTGTCTTGGCACACACACTTGCTGGCTTCTGTAGTCATAGGGAGGCACTGGAAGGAAACTGTGAGGTCATTGAATACAGTTCCCGCATTTGCAGATGAAACCTAGAGACCTAGAGAAGGGAGCTCAAAACTCTGCAGCATGGCCTGCAAACCAGGTCAGAGTGACTGAGCCGCATTGTCTGATGAGGTGGTTGCTAAGGGAGATGAAACCTGCTAGATGTTTTTTGTTGACAAGCCATACTTACCTAGGGTGTTATCCTACCTCCTGTATTTTTCATCTGCTTCCATTTTGTTCTCTGCTATCTCTGTCCTCAGTTGATTTCTCATCTGTCCCTTTAATCGGGGCAGGTTTTCATATTGGTTAATGTCTGATTTGTATTCTCTCTTTTTGTTTTTGGCTGCGTTGGGTCTTTGTTGCTGCGTGTGGGCTTTCTCTACTTGCGGCGAGCAGGGGCTACTCTTCGTTGTGGTGCGCGGGCTTCTCATTGCGGTGGCTTCTCTTGTGGAGGAGCACGGGCTTCAGTAGTTGCAGCACGTGGGCTCAGTAGTTGCAGCACGTGGGCTCTAGGGCGCTCGGGCTCAGTGGTTGTGGCACACAGGCTCAGTAGTTGTGGCTCGTGGGCTCTAGAGCACAGGCTCAGTAGTTGTGGTGCACGGGCTTAGTTGCTCTATGGCATGTGGGATCTTCCTGGACCAGGGATCAAACCCATGTCCCCTGCATTGGCAGGCAGATTCTTAACCACTGAACCACCAGGGAAGTACCCTCAGTCTATGGTCATGTTGCACAATGATCCTTTTTTTTTGCTTTTTTCAAAGTCTGTAGTAGAGCCCATTTTCTTCGTGATCTGGATTTGCTCTATCACTCTATTTTCTTTTCACTCTTCTTGCCTTAAAGACACACTGGAGGCTTTTGAGCCTCACTGGTGGGAGAGCCTGCTTCAGCACCCCTCCCGTCTGTGTTGGGGCAGGCCAGCCATGAGGCAGAGCTGTGTACATTGGGAATTACACTAGCATCTTCCCTCAAGTTGTGCCTCAGGCCAGGGTGAGAGACTAGAGCTTGGGGAAAACAGTGACCTTGTTGTCTGTGCCCTTCTAAGCCACCCATTCCCTTTCACAAACTATACCTTCATTTATGAATACCAGTAGATAGGTAACCATATGTATCATTCTTGTGATTTCCCTGTGCTCTCTAAACCTAGTAAGTCCTCAGATGTTTGTTGATTGATTGAATTGATTGACTGGGACTTTCTTCTTTAATGTGGTGATACTATTACAGGGTAAATGGCAGAGACTCTGAATTCTGAGGCTGGACTTCAGATACCAGCATGTTCCACACACAGTCCCTTCATTCCACACACCTCACCCCCTTTGTTTTATTCTTTGATTAAACTTTCCTCTTCCCTTTTTTCCTCCATTCACAGTAACTTGTCCATGGTCGACACTTAGTGATTGTTAAAGTGCCAAAGTATATATTCTTCATCTTTGACTGAATGATAATCAGAAACAAATTGAACTTTCCCTAGACTTTTGTAGGGAAACAGCCATGGGACAATTAGAACTCCTGCTGACGGAATTCCCCAAGTTATCTGCTGAAGGAGATTTTTAGGGCTGGTTGAAGGCGCACCTGGGAGTCCGAGGGCTAGGATTTTAGTGCGGGCATGCACCTCACAATCACTGCCTCGCCACACCTTGTCACTGTGCCTTGTGTAGCCCCAGATTCTTAGCCATAATGTGGCATCAGCAAAGGCGGTCTCTCAAATCCCCTCCAACTTAACGTTTTCCCTCAGATTCAGGTGAGCATACTTTGGTAACTGCCATTTTTTGAAAATGAAATGGGTTAAAAGCACAATGAGAGGTTGATCAGCGACTGTCTTCATGGAGTGCCAGCAGCAGCCTAGTAGAAAGGTGCGCATGAGGTAGGGGGTCAGATAAGCCTGGATTTGAATTTGAGCTCTGCTGCTTCCTAGCTCTGAGACCTTGGGCAAATGAGTTGACCTCTCCGAGCTGTGATCTTCTCATCTGTAAAATGGCCATAACACCTCCCTTTCAGTGCTATCATGAAGACTAAGCATAAACTATGTATTTACTTTGCTCAATAAGTAAAAGCTACTGCTGTTGTTAGATTTTCCTAGCTTCTTTTGGAATTCCCATGTAACTTTTAAGTATGCCAGGCAGTCCTTTTCCTAAGAGCATCCTCCTTACCAGATAACCCAGAAGGAGTTGTCCTAGCAGACCAGAGCATTGGCACCATCAGATGCTTCATCTGAGGTGAACCTGGAATAGACTTTGGTTTTTGTTTGTTTTTTTTGGGGGGGGGGGAGGGTGTTGTTTTCTTTTGTTTTGTTTTTTGAGAGAGACCAGAGGAAGCTGTTGGGCATCAGGGAGCAGGAATCTAAGAAAAAAAAAAAAAAGGTCAGGAAGAACCTAGGGGTAAGACGGGAATAAAGACACAGACCTATTACAGAATGGACTTGAGGATACGGGGAGGGGGAAGGGTAAGCTGGGACAAAGTGAGAGAGTGGCATGGACATATATACACTACCAAACGTAAAATAGATAGCTAGTGGGAAGCAGCCGCATAGCACAGGGAGATCAGCTCGGTGCTTTGTGACCGCCTAGAGGGGTGGGATAGGGAGGGTGGGAGGGAGGGAGACACAAGAGGGAAGAGATATGGGAACATATGTATATGTATAACTGATTCACTTTGTTATAAAGCAGAAACTAACACACCATTGTAAAGCAATTATACTTCAATAAAGATGTTAAAAAAAAAAGAAAAAAAAGAAACTTGGGCTGCTTCCTACCAGATTATCTATTATCAGCATTGAAGAGGGTGTGAAATTGATTAGCACTGACGGAGAGTAATGGCTGCAGCCACTCTCGCCAGCGTTCACGGTGCTTCTGTGTGCACAGGCGCAGGGCCCCGCCATTCCCTGACAAACACCTGTCTCCTTGATGCCAAGGCTGTTTTGCTGGGCACTGGCAAACGTTCCAACGCTATTAGTGCTCAGCAGCCTCAGTGTTGCTGGGAGAGTCGTGGCGGGGTGCGGGGGGGAGGGACGTGTTTGTGAGCAGCGCTCTCTGCCAGCACTCAGGCTCATCCTGCCAGATGAAGCCGCCTCACAGGTATGAAGTGACCTGGAACAAACCACCTCATTTCGTCTCTCCTTCATGCAGCCTACTCTCTTAAGTCTCTCTTAAATGATTTGTTGCCTCACCCCACCCCACCCCCGTTAAACTTGGATGTCCTACACCTACTGGGAATTCAGCAAATATTTGTTGACCTGAATTGAATACTTTTTTCTCAGGCATTTGATAACGTTGACTGTCATATCCATAATGAATAAATATCTCATATACTCTGCCAAGTCTGCAACAAAAAACACCTTAAATAACAGGGTCAGGTATTGACCAAGAGAAGGGGGATCAAGTATTGACATTTTTAGTGTCTCGGAGCCACCATCTTCCCTGCAAACTCCAGATTCCCACGGGCGCCGTGCAAGTGTCCATGGTTTGCAGCTGACCAAAATTCACTGAAAAGAATCCAGTCATTTGGCAGATGACAGGCACCTGCTCTGTGCAAGGCAGTAAGCTAGGCACTGGCTGGGGTGAACACAGGTGGAAGTGTCAAAAGAAGAATGGGCCCCAGGAGTACTGCTGCTGCTGCTGAGGGCTGGAAGAATCCAAGGAGCAGGGGGGAAGCCATCTGCACCTCGAGTCACCCCTGACAGTTTTGTGGATGAGGCAGAATTCAAGCTGAACCTTAAAAGGAGGAGACATATAAGCCATTTCCAGACTAGAGACGAACAGGAGCAAAGGAGGGGCAGTGGGAAGCCAAGTTAAGTTTTGGGGCGAGTGATAAGTTATACTCCAGGGCAGAAGGTGTGAGGGGGGCGCATGGGCTTTAGAGCCAGGCTTCTTCTGGTTCTCCAACTGCGGACAAATAGCCTAACTTCGCCAGCTTTATTTTCTTCCTTTCTGGTGTTTTGTTTTTGAGGTATACGTCCCAACCTGTGGGTCTGTGAGGAATTACATATTTAGGAATTTGGTGACATAGCTATAACACACGTGAAAGCTGCTTCCACAGGTCCCGGCCTGTAGAGGTGGCCAGAGAACCTTTAGTTTTCTTTTCTCTGTGAGCACTGTTTCTACCACCACCTCTCTTGCACACATGATTTTCTTCCTTCCCTAATGCTGCAAGATTTTGTGTGATCTGAGTCCCCTCTACTTCTCCCACTTCCTCTTCTGCTGCTGTGCGTTAACTTCCAGCTGTATAGCCTTTGCATTTGCTTCTCCCCGTCCTGCCTCTTCTCACGCTGGTGCCTCCTTCTACTTTCAGGTCTCAGCCTAAATGTCACCCCCTCAGAGAGCTTTTCAGTGACACCCGTATGTAAAGTAGTGTCCCCATGCCAGTGCTTCTTCGTAACCTGTAATTATTTTATATGTTTGTTTACTCTCTGTCTCTACGACTCTAATCTCTTGTTCATCATATTCTTAGGACCTACATAGTGATTAACATGCAGTAAATGAAGGACAGCTACTCATGAGATAAAATTAATATTTGTCCATGGGTATTAAGGAAGATAGAGGGTCCTGAGTTTTCTACATTACATCTAAACTCTCATTTTAACCCTAATTTTTGTTTTCTCTGAATAGCCCCATCATCAAAAAAATATTTTTTACAACTGTGTAAATTCTGTGGCATACCTGTAGCTATATTAAACACAGAAAGATACTCCTATTTAGAAGAGTCTACAGGACAAACTGATAATTGTATACATACTCAGTTCAAGTCGCATTACCTACAATAATCTGTAACTAGGAAAGAGTTTCACGTCTTGGGCAGTCGCCCAATGCTTTCACGTTATATTCAGTGTCCATGTGACTTCAGGGCCACAGTGTATCTGAACATACCCTTGGGCTTCCTGGTTAACCTTTTAAAGGTCATGTAATTCTTAAGACTCTTCTAGTGAGCAGCAGTTCTCTGTGATCTATAAATACCCAGGGTGCTTGTCTCAGCAGATTTCACCTGACTCCCCAAGCAAAAAAAAGCCCAGAAAATGCCAAGGTCCCTGTTGTTGGGAAGATATCCTGACTTCTCATGGGTTCCTTCTGGCTTCTGTTGGTTAAATGTACAGAAATGCCAGGCTTCTGAGTGTCAGAAGTAAGACATAATTATATAGATACTGGCAAGGATTTTAAAAGAAGGAGGAGAGCCTTGAAGAGAGGTTTTCCTTTTTTTAGTTCCTAGGAAAATTATTCTCAGCACGTTTATTCAATAAAGTGTTCTCGCCACATACTTTGCACCATAATGACTTACAAATTGTATGCTAATTTTGCCACAGTTAAATCATCCCAGGCTTTATCCTGGAAAGAGAAAGAGGGACTCCTTGTAATGAAACAGTATCCACAGGCCGTGATGTCTGAAACAGACTTTGACTATTTCCTTAGCATTTGAAACTCATTTAAGGATTTGTACAAAGGGGGTAAAGCGCAGGAATGAATGAGTGGGATTGGTGATCGTAAAGCACTGGTAGGTGTGTAGACAGTGGAAGTGTGAGACTGCTGTCAAGTCTGCTAAATGCTGGAATCTCCTGGGCAAGCCTAAGAAAAGGGAGTCCTGCTGAGAGTTCCTCTCAGCTGTTCTTGAAACAGTGGTTCCCAAACTTCTCAGTCTATGAACTTGGCAGAACACAGCTGACAGTCAGTAGAAGCCAGAGGTGTGGGGCAGGGGATGCTATGGTGTTTTTCCCTGTCCTGCTTGCCTCTTTCCTAGATGCAGATTTAGCCATATGCCCCTTCACCCGTTCTCTCCTGCCTCCCTGCCCGTGCCCTGCCCGATCACAGTCATCCTTCCTACCATTGGAGGAGAAGTTCTGGCCCCCCACCTCTGACTCTTACCTTGCAGTGTAGCCTTGAGCACTCTGTTTTGCTTTTCTCATCCTCTGTCCTCTCTCAGTGGGGTCCACAGTCTCCCAACTTCACAGAAGCCCTGGTTCTCTCAAGGCTGGCTTATATGTTGTGAAAATTCAGATGAATCGTCTAATAGTCTAGTTGTTTGTTTGCTTATTTTTAGTGAATTTGGAAATGGATGGCCTACCTGTGATGGAGGCATCATGGTACCATAGAAGGAACATGAACCCAGGGGTCATACAGCCAAAGGTTAAATCCCAGCTCTGCCACACATAAATTCTGTTCTTTGGGGAAATGCCTTGCCCTGTGTGTGTATGTGTATTAGTTTTCATGATAGTTTTATTAGAGGGTCATTTTGAAGATTAATGAGATTGTTTGTAAAAACCTGGCACATGCTCATGTGTTAAGGCTGTGGCCTAACACATAGTTTTCCCTTTGTGGGCAAACTCTGGCCTGATATCCTTGGATTCTTATTAGAACTGCTATCAGTTAGCTGTATATTCTCAAAAAAAAAAAAATCCCTTTTACTAATTCTCCAGCCTCTGTTTCCCCTGCTGAAAGTGACCTGCAGTCCTAGGATCCTTCTCTAACAGTCTGCCCTATTTCAGAAGCTCTTGGAGGAAGATTCTGTTTTGCTGTTGCTTGTGCCTCCCCCAACTCCACATACCTATCTCTCCCTTTGCTTTGGAAGAAAAAAGGAAATTGGCCTTTTCTCAATGGTGGGGCAATTCCTGCCCATGACTACAGACAGTAACTGTGACCCCTGCTGGGTTTCTGAGTCATGTCCTCTCTTATTAAGAAAAGAGGGATTCCTGTTGGCTTCATAGCAGCTTCTTTTATGACTGTCTCCTTCCATCAGCGAGGGGCAGCTCGCTGCCTGTCAGGGGCAGATTAGGAGTAGCATCCACACGCTCATTTGGAGGCTTGCGACTTGCCTGCGGAGAGAGAGAGAGGCACCTGGAAAGGTAGTGATTTGGTAGTGCTCCCGAAGACAGATGAACATTTAAAGTGAGGATGTGGCTGGAGGAGGGTTAGAACACACACACACACAGCCCTGCAGAAATGGCACCTTGATGCCACACGTACCACCTCCTTGTGTGTCTTTGGAGACGAAGCTGTTTATTTTAGCAGCCCCCAAACGGGCTTATGCTGCTGTGAATTGCAATCTGTTCTATTTAATGAGCTATTCACTGAATTACCATCTAAGTTTTTTATTCTAGCCCTGTCTTATGGAATGAACAAAATAAAACCTTTCAGAGTGTCTTTTTTTTTTTGGTTTAACTCTCCCAAGTTGCATGTGGAATTTGCTGGTCTAGCTATAGATTCCCACCCCCCTCTTTTTTTTTTTTAAAGTTTCTTCAATTTATAAGGAAAAGACAGGCAAAGGAGCCAGATGACCTTACATTTAATGCTGCTGGTTTGCAGTAGTTCCCAGATATGGCATAAAGAACTCATATGCTCATATGCTAATACCAGAAAAAGTCTATAAAACAAAGACTTTTTCCTTCTTTGAACTATGGAAGTGCTCACAGGCTTGGAGCCAGACGTGTGTGGGTTTTTATCCTGTCTCTAGCACTTGACTCAGCTCTGAGCGTTGTGACCTTTGGAGAGTTCTCCAACTCTTCTAAGCCTCAGTTTCTCATTTGAAAGTGAAAATAGTAATGATTCTTACCTCTTGGGGTTTAAGGAAAAATGAGAAATCCATGAAAGTGCTTATTAGCACAGTGCCTGGCAGACAGTAAGGACTCAGGAAATTGTGCTGTTATTATTCAATTTTTGCTGCCCATCCCTTGTCAGACTGAAAGGACTAACAGAAAAAGGTTTTGGAGTAGGAAACCATGTTCCAGTCAAGTCTCTAACCGAAACTCAGTGACAGTCATTTGGCATCTATCTCAATTTTTCCATCTGTGAGATCTGAAAATGGTGTTTGCTGTACATACCCAACACCAGGCATATACAACAAGGGAGGTTAATGCAGATCCGCAGCTTTGAAAAGTAAAAAATGCTGTGTGTGGATGTTCAGTTGTCATTGCTTCACAGAGAAAACGGTCACCTTCACTCTTCTCAAATGTGAGAGTTGAATGAATTAATTTGTGGAAGACATCCTTTAAATCTTAACTCTCTTGTATTTGAAATTGTCGTATTTCAAATACAATTCAATGTATATATAGATTTTCACTTTGAAATTTTGTAAAATACGATATCTTTACAATACTTGAGGAGGTTACTGATTTTTTGGAATTTCTCTTTAATCTCTATTAATCATATTCCCATTTTCTTTTACATCTTTATTGGAGTATAATTGCTTTACAATGGTGTGTTATTTTCTGCTTTATAACAAAGTGAATCAGTTATACATATACATATGTTCCCATATCTCTTCCCTCTTGCATCTCCCTTCCTCCCACCCTCCCTGTCCCACCCCTCTAGGCGGTCACAAAGCACCGAGCTGATCTCCCTGTGCTATGCGGCTTCTTCCCACTAGCTATCTATTTTACGTTTGGTAGTGTATATATGTCCATGCCACTCTCTCACTTTGTCACAGCTTACCCTTCCCCCTCCCCATATCCTCAAGTCCATTCTTGTGGACTGTGTCTTTATTCTTGTGGTCTGTGTCTTTATTCCTGTCTTACCCCTGGGTTCTTCATGACATTTTTTTCCTTAAATTCCGTATATATGTGTTAGCATACGGTATTTCTCTTTCTCTTTCTGACTTACTTCACTCTGTATGACAGACTCTAGGTCCATCCACCTCATTACAAATAGCTCAATTTCATTTATTTTTATGGCTGAGTAATATTCCATTGTATATATGTGCCACATCTTCTTTATCCATTCATCCGATGATGGACACTTAGGTTGTTTCCATCTCCGGGCTATTGTAAATAGAGCTGCAATGAACATTTTGGTACATGACTCTTTTTGAATTATGGTTTTCTCAGGGTATATGCCCAGTAGTGGGATTGCTGGGTCATATGGTAGTTCTATTTGTAGTTTTTTAAGGAACCTCCATACTGTTCTCCATAGTGGCTGTACCAATTCACATTCCCACCAGCAGTGCAAGAGTGTTCCCTTTTCTGCACACCCTCTCCAGCATTTATTGTTGCTAGATTTTTTGCTTATGGCCATTCTGACTGGTGTGAGATGATATCTCACTGTAGTTTTGATTTGCATTTCTCTAATGATTAATGATATTGAGCATTCTTCCATGTGTTTGTTGGCAACCTGTATATCTTCTTTGGAGAAATGTCTATTTAGGTCTTCTGCCCATTTTTGGATTGGGTTGTTTGTTTTTTTGTTATTGAGCTGCATGAGCTGCTTGTAAATTTTGGAGATTAATCCTTTGTCATTTGCTTCATTTGCAAATATTTTCTCCCATTCTGAGGGTTGTCTTTTGGTCTTGTTTATGGTTTCCTTTGCTGTGCAAAAGCTTTGAAGTTTCATTAGGTACCGTTTGTTTATTTTTGGTTTTATTTCCATTTCTCTAGGAGGTGGGTCAAAAAGGATCTTGCTGTGATTTATGTCATAGAGTGTTCTACCTATGTTTTCCTCTAAGAGTTTGATAGTTTCTGGCCTTACATTTAGGTCTCTAATCCATTTTGAGCTTATTTTTGTGTATGGTGTTAAGGAGTGATCTAATCTCATACTTTTATATGTACCTGTCCAGTTTTCCCAGCATCACTTATTGAAGAGGCTGTCCTTTCTCCACTGTACATTCCTGCCTCCTTTATCAAAGATAAGGTGACCATATGTGCGTGGGTTTATCTCTGGCCTTTCTATCCTGTTCCATTGATCTATATTTCTGTTTTTGTGCCAGTACCATACTGTCTTGATTACTGTAGCTTTGTAGTATAGTCTGAAGTCAGGGAGCCTGATTCCTCCAGCTCCATTTTTCGTTCTCAAGATTGCTTTGGCTACTCGGGGTCTTTTGTGTTTCCATACAAATTGTGAAATTTTTTGTTCTAGTTCTGTGAAAAATGCCAGTGGTAGTTTGATAGGGATTGCATTGAATTTGTAGATTGCTTTGGGTAATAGAGTCATTTTCACAATGTTGATTCTTCCAATCCAAGAACATGGTATATCTCTCCATCTATTTGTATCATCTTTAATTTCTTTCATCAGTGTCTTATAATTTTCTGCATAGAGGCCTTTTGTCTCCTTAGGTAGGTTTATTCCTAGATGTTTTATTCTTTTTGTTGCAGTGGTAAATGGGAGTGTTTTCTTGATTTCACTTTCAGATTTTTCATCATTAGTGTATAGGAATGCCAGAGATTTCTGTGCATTAATTTTGTATCCTGCTACTTTACCAAATTCATTGATTAGCTCTAGTAGTTTTCTGGTAGCATCTTTAGGATTCTCTATGAATAGTATCATGTCATCTGCAAACAGTGACAGCTTTACTTCTTTTCCAATTTGGATTCCTTTTATTTCCTTTTCTTCTCTGATTGCTGTGGCTAAAACTTCCAAAACTATGTTGAATAAGAGTGGTGAGAGTGGGCAACCTTGTCTTGTTCCTGATCTTAGTGGAAATGGTTTCAGTTTTTCACCATTGAGGATGATGTTGGCTGTGGGTTTGTCATATATGGCCTTTATTATATTGAGGAAAGTTCCCTCTATGCCTACTTTCTGGAGGGTTTTTATCATAAATTGGTGTTGAATTTTCTCAAAAGCTTTCTCTGCATCTATTGAGATGATCTTATGGTTTTTCTCCTTCAATTTGTTAATATGGTGTATCATGTTGATTGATTTGCGTATATCGAGGAATCCTTGCATTCCTGGAATAAACCCCACTTGATCATGGTGTATGATCCTTTTAATGTGCTGTTGGATTCTGTTTGCTAGTATTTTGTTGAGGATTTTTGCATCTATGTTCATCAGTGAACATCCTTGTTCATCTTTGTGACATCCTTGTCTGGTTTTGGTATCAGGGTGATGGTGGCCTCGTAGAATGAGTTTGGGAGTGTTCCTCCCTCTGCTATATTTTGGAAGAGTTTGAGAAGGACAGGTGTTAGCTCTTCTCTAAATGTTTGATAGAATTCGCCTGTGAAGCCATTTGGGCCTGGCCTTTTGTTTGTTGGAAGATTTTAAATCACAGTTTCAATTTCAGTGCTTGTGATTCATCTGTTCATATTTTCTATTTCTTCCTGATTCAGTCTTGGCAGGTTGTGCATTTGTAAGAATTTGTCCATTTCTTCCAGGTTTTCCATTTTATTGGCATAGAGTTGCTTGTAGTAATCTCTCATGATCTTTTGTATTTCTGCAGTGTCAGTTGTTACTTCTTTTTCATTTCTAATTCTATTGATTTGAGTCTACTCTCTTTTTTTCTTGATGAGTCTGGCTAATGGTTTATCAATTTTGTTTATCTTCTCAAAGAACCAGCTTTTAGTTTTATTGATCTTTGCTATTGTTTCCTTCATTTCTTTTTCATTTATTTCTGATCTGATTTTTATGATTTCTTTCCTTCTCCTAACTTCGGGTTTTTTTTGTTCTTCTTTCTCTAATTGCTTTAGGTGCAAGGTTAGGTTGTTTATTCGAGATGTTTCCTGTTTCTTAAGGTAGGATTGTATTGCTATAAACTTCCCTCTTAGAACTGCTTTTGCTGCATCCCATAGGTTTTGGGTCGTCATGTCTCCATTGTCATTTGTTTCTAGATATTTTTTGATTTCCTCTTTGATTTCTTCAGGGATCACTTTGTTATTAAGTAGTGTATTGTTTAGCTTCCATGTGTTTGTATTTTTTACAGATCTTTTCCTGTAGTTGATATCTAGTCTCATAGCATTGTGGTCGGAAAAGATACTTGATACAATTTCAATTTTCTTAAATTTACCAAGGCTTGATTTGTCACCTAAGATATGATCTATCCTGGAGAATGTTCCATGAGCACTTGAGAAAAATGTGTATTCTGTTGTTTTTGGATGGAATTTCCTATAAATATCAATTAAGTCCATCTTGTTTAATGTATCATTTAAAGCTTGTGTTTCCTTATTTATTTTCATTTTGGATGATCTGTCCATTGGTGAAAGTGGGGTGTTAAAGTCCCCTACTATGAATGTGTTACTGTCGATTTCCCCTTTTATGGCTGTTAGTATTTGCCTTATGTATTGAGGTGTTCCTTATGTATGAGGTGCATAAATATTTACAATTGTTATATCTTCTTCTTGGATCAATCCATTGATCATTATGTATTGTCCTTCTTTGTCTCTTCTAATAGTCTTTATTTTAAAGCCTATTTTGTCTGATATGAGAATTGCTACTCCAGCTTTCTTTTGGTTTCCATTTGCATGGAATATCTTTTTCCATCCCCTCACTTTCAGTCTGTATGTGTCTCTAGGTCTGAAGTGGATCTCTTGTAGACAGCATATATATGGGTCTTGTTTTTGTATCCATTCAGCCAGTCTGTGTCTTTTGGTGGGAGCATTTAATCCATTTATGTTTAAGGTAATTATCGATATGGATGTTCCTATTCCCATTTTCTTAATTGTTTTGGGTTTGTTATTGTAGGTCTTTTCCTTCTCTTGTGTTTCTTGCCTAGAGAAGATCCTTTAGCATTTGTTGTAAAGCTGGTTTGATGGTGCTGAACTCTCTCAGCTTTTGCTTGTCTGTAAAGGTTTTAATTTCTCCATCAAATCTGAATGAGATCCTTGCTGGGTAGAGTAATCTTGGTTGTAGGTTTTTCTCCTTCATCACTTTAAATATGTCCTGCCAGTCCCTTCTGGTTTGCAGAGTTTCTGCCGAAAGATCAGGTGTTAACCTTATGGGGATTCCCTTGTGTGTTATTTGTTGTTTTTCCCTTGCTGCTTTTAATATGTTTTCTTTGTATTTAATTTTTGACAGTTTGATTAATATGTGTCTTGGCGTGTTTCTCCTTGGATTTATCCTGTATGGGACTCTCTGTGCTTCCTGGACTTGATTAACTATTTCCTTTCCCATATTAGGGAAGTTTTCAACTATAATCTCTTCAAATATTTTCTCAGTCCCTTTCTTTTTCTCTTCTTCTTCTGGAACCCCTATAATTCGAATGTTGGTGTGTTTAATGTTGTCCCAGAGATCTCTGAGACTGTCCTCAGTTCTTTTCATTCTTTTTTCTTTATTCTGCTCTGCAGTAGTTATTTCCACTATTTTATCTTCCAGGTCACTTATCCGTTCTTCTGCCTCAGTTATTCTGCTATTGATCCCATCTAGAGTATTTTTAATTTCATTTATTGTGTTGTTCATCGTTGCTTGTTTCATCTTTAGTTCTTCTAGGTCCTTGTTAAATGTTTCTTGTATTTTCTCCATTCTATTTCCAAGATTTTGGATCATCTTTACTATCATTATTCTGAATTCTTTTTCAGGTACACTGCCTATTTCCTCTTCATTTGTTAGGTCTGGTGCGTTTTTATCTTACTCCTTCATCTGCTGTGTGTTTTTCTGTCTTCTCATTTTGCTTATCTTACTGTGTTTGGGGTCTCCTTTTTGCAGGCTACAGGTTGGTAGTTCCCATTGTTTTTGGTGTCTGTCCCCAGTGGCTAAAGTTGGTTCAGTGGGTTGTGTAGGCTTCCTGGTGGAGGGGACTAGTGCCTGTGTTCTGGTGGATGAGGCTGGATCTTGTCTTTCTGGTGTGCGGTCCACATCTGGTGGTGTTTTTTGGGGTGTCTGTGGACTTATTATGATTTTAGGCAGCCCCTCTGCTAATTGGTGGGGTTGTGTTCCTGTTTTGCTAGTTGTTTGTCATATTGTGTCCAGCACTGTAGCTTGCTTGTTGTTGAGTGAAGCTGGGTGTTGGTGTTGAGATGGAGATCTCTAGGAGATTTTCACCATTTGATATTACGTGGAGCTGGCAGGTCTCTTGTGGACCAGTGTCCTGAAGTTGGCTCTCCCACCTCAGAGGCACAGCACTGACTCCTGGCTGCAGCACCAAGAGCCTTTCATCCACACGGCTCAGAATAAAAGGGAGAAAAAGTAGAAAGAAAGAAAGAGGATAAAATAAAGTAAGGTAAAATAAAATAAAGTTATTAAAATAAAAACAAATTTTTAAGAAAAAAATTTTTGTTTAAAGTAAAAAAAAAAAAAGCAGACAGACAGAACCCTAGGACAAATGGTGAAAGCAAAGCTATACAGACAAAATCTCACACAGAAGCATACACAATACACACTGACAAAAAGAGGAAAAGGGGAAAAAATAATATATCTTGCTCCCAAAATCCACCTCCTCCATTTGGGATGATTCGTTGTCTATTCATGTATTCCACAGATGAAGGGTACATCAAGTTGACTGTGGAGCTTTAATCCGCTGCTTCTGAGGCTGCTGGGAGAGATTTCCCTTTCTCTTCTTTGTTCGCACAGCTCCCGGGGTTCAGCTTTGGATATGGCCCCACCTCTGCGTGTAGGTCGCTGGAGGGCATCTGTTCTTCGCTCAGACAGGACGGGGTTAAAGGAGCAGCTGATTCCGGGGCTCTGGCTCACTCAGGCGCGGGGGAGGGAGGGGTACGGAGTGCGGGGCGAGCCTGCGGCGACAGAGGCCGGCATGACGTTGCACCAGCCTGAGGTGAATTCCCGGGAAAGTTGTCCTTGGATCCCGGGACCTTGGCAGTGGCGGGCTGCATAGGCTCCCCGGAAGCGGGGTGTGGATAGTGACCTGTGGTCGCACACAGGCTTCTTGGTGGCGGCAGCAGCAGCCTTAGTGTCTCCTGGCCGTCTCTGGGGTCCGCGCTGATAACCGCGGCTCAGCCCGTCTCTGGAGCTCCTTTAAGCAGCGCTCATAATCCCCTCTCCTCGCGCACCAGGAAACAGAGAGGGAAGAAAAAGTCTCTTGCCTCTTCGGCAGGTCTAGACTTTTTCCCAGACTCCCTCCCGGCTAGCCGTGGTGCACTAACCCCTTCAGGCTGTGTTCACGCCGCCAGTCCTCTCCCTGCGCTCTGACCCCGACCTACCGAAGCCCGAGCCTCAGCTCCCAGCCCCGCCTGCCCCGGCGGGTGAGCAGACAAGCCTCTCGGGCTGGTGAGTGCCGGTCGGCACCGATCTTCTGTGCGGGAATCTCTCCATTTTGCCCTCTGCACCCCTGTGGCTGCGCTCTCCTCCGCAGCGCCAAAGTTTCTCCTCTCCGCCACCCGCAGTCTCCGCCCGCGAAGGGGCTTCTAGTGTGTGGAAACCTTTCCTCCTTCACGGCTCCCTCCCACTGGTGCAGGTCCCGTCCCTATTCTTTTGTCTCTGTTTATTCCTTTTTCTTTTGCCCTACCCAGGTACGTGGGGAGTTTCTTGCCTTTTGGGAGGTCTGAGGTCTCCTGCCCGCGTTCAGTAGGTGTTCTGTAGGAGTTGTTCCACGTGTAGATGTATTTCTGATGTATCTGTGGGGAGGAAGGTGATCTCCACGTCTTACTCTTCCGCCATCTTCCCAATCCTCTCCCATATTCCCATTTTAAGAGCACTTGATTTGCCTGCCCAAATTGTTTTAAAATAGCCTGTCTAATATAATAGCAGATCCAGGGGTTGTCTCTTTCTTAATAGGGAAGTTTAATTTATTGATGAGAGGACGAGCTAATTGTCAGTACTAAACATGTCCTGTTGAGGTGACAGTTTGTGTCTTCTACTTGAGGCATGTCTCCCAGTGGCTCTTCTGACTGTCTAGGAGCACTGTCAGTCAACAGCTCCTGTCTGTCCATTTACCCATATGCAGGCAGAAACTCACTGCATCTGGTTATGAAGGTGCTTCAGTCCTAGATTTGCCACAGGTTATCAAAGCTAAAAGGAACCTTCAAGAAGGCCTGATCAGGGAAGACAGAGGTCAGCACCCCTACACTCTCCAACCTGTGATTGGTGTAAACAGTGCTGACTGATTGCAGTGTTCTTCCTCTACTAAGCTCCAACTTGGCTGCACAACGCTTTTCCAATATGGTCATCTACAGCCATGACAGTGAAGTAGAGTTGGCACTCAGGAACCCTATTTCCCTTCCCTGATCCAGCTTAGGCTTCTAATTTCCAAGCAAAGAAGGCAAGGCCAAGAAAAATTAAATGACTTGCCTACAGACACTAGTAAGTTAGTATTAGAGTTGGGATCTGATCCCATTTGCTTAGTTCTTTAAGATGTCTAGGTCTTCCTCACACACAGAAATCCAAAGAACCATATCAAGTCCTTATCTCAAGATCAAATTTTTATCTAGTGTCTTAGAAACGGAGAAAAAGAGCCAAAAATGCATTAATCCATTTATAAGAAGTTGACTCTGTTCACACATTGTGAGACGGGTGGATAATAAAGGTGACATACCATCCTACTTCTTTCTAAAACAGACCAGAACTTGAGAAGCCTAAAAGAACTGTACGCAAACTTCCTTATTTTCCATCAGAATAATACATAATCACCCTGCTTTTTTAAATTTCCCTTTAAACATGGAGTAAACATTTGTGCTCAGCTTCCGTGAATCCACTCAGCAGTAAATATTCCATGCCACAGAGTTGTAACAGGCTAGATTAGGGACTGTCCTGACAGCAGTCACCTTCTCTGTGTGCTGGTTTCTGTGATGCTTCTAAATCTGTCAGGGCACAAACTTTGTCTTAGAAGCCAGTCTGTGTTTCATCTTTGTGCCTGTTCAGTGCGGTGATGGTGATGCCTCTCTTGGAGATGAACTGTAATCATATCTCAGATCTACATTGGAAAATTTCACTTTCAAATCATGTGGCCTTGTGTCTAAAAGTAGAATGTCGAATTGAACGTTGTTAGAGTCTTGAAGTTCTGAGGAAAGAGGAAAAAATAGAATTTGTCAATGTTCTCTTGGGTCCAATCCTTTCCACATGACAGTATTTAGAGAAATGGGAAGGTACATTATGTCTGGTTAAAAGAAGATCAGATTGTGGGGAAGAGTATGAAAAAGAAAAAATCGCCAGGGGCACTTCTGATGTAATTGGAGAAATTTAATTTTGCTAAACTCTATTTCTTAAGCCTTTCTGTTATTTAGTATCTTCCTTTGTTCTCCAAACAGCTCTAAAACGTATACCTACACAACCATGGTAGTAGGAAAAGAGCACATTCTTGGATTTGAATCCCAGTTCTCCTACCCACTAGCCTTAGGCAGGTTGCTCTGCCTGAGTCAGTTTCCTCATCTGAAATGGGGGTAGCAATCCCTACCGCGTAATATTTGTGAGAAGTAAAGGAATCAGTATAGGTAAAGCACTTGGCACTATAATAAGCCCCCAGTAAACATTAGCTGCTCCTCCAAGGTGGGTAGATGGTGGTAGCAATGGCTATTATTCAGACTGCGTCACACAACGCCTGGTATGTAGTAATCAATCAAAAACTATGATCTGCCGGTAGCTAGGATCTAATAAGCAAAGAAACACTCCCTTCTTTCTCTTCTTTCTCTCTCTTAATGGCAGTGATATTCCGCTCTTGTTCTCTTCCACCCTAGCCGAGTTGACCCATGCTATTGTTCCCTCTGTTTAGAATGTTCTTTCCAGCTTGTCAAATTCCTTCAGAATCCAGCTCAAATGTTAGATTTCCCTTGAACTCTCCTGACTCCTCAAAACAAACTTAGTCTGTCCTTCTCCTGGAGTCCCATGGCACTCAGTACAGTTTGAGAGGTCCTTCATAATAGCCATCACTACATTTTAAAAAGAAGTTTGTTCATATTTGTTAACCTCATTAGACTTTAATCTCCTTGATTATGTAGACTGTCTTATTTATCTTTGCCACCCCTGGTACGTCATGTAATATCTGGCCCATAGTTAGGTGTTCAGGCAGTCTTTACCAGGTAGATGAATGAATATGTTTCTCTCCAAGTTCCCATGTTTGGAAACCTCTAAGGGTTTGGTCTCTGTCCTCTCCTCTGCTCCCCTCCCCTCCCCTCTTCTCTTCCCCATCTGATATACTTCTCACATAGGCTGATACTGTGGCCTCCGAGCTGTACACTCTGCCTGCCTCTCAACACTTTAAGCCGATGTGTCCATCATAGAGGTGTTGGCACATTCTCATTCACTTTCCTGCACAGTGTAGTCAGCAGCTCATCATATCTCACTTCTCTGGCCAGCATTCAAGCCTCCCACCAGCTAGCCCTCCAAGGCACTGTCCCTCCCCATTTCCTAATGTTTCCCCTCCTACCCCATCCACAGAAGTCTTAGCACACACAGCTCATGAATACAGCTGAACTTCTACCTGCATTTTTCCAATCCTGTTTCACAAATGCTTTTCAAGAGTCTGCTATGCAAAAAAGTACCATGCAAGGTGCTTTCTAGGGTACAAAGATGATTTAAAACTTTACAACTCTTGCTTTCAAGGAACCTACACAGGAAAGAGGCACACGTCTGAATAACTATTGCAGGACAGGGCATGGGAGGTGCCATAAAAGAGGTACAAATCCAAAACTTGGGGGGTTTGAGGATTGAAAAATCACAGCAAGTTAGAAAACACTGAGACGTTTTTAAAGCTCTCAGGAGAAGTTTTGTAAGGAGTATCACGTTTTAGACTTTAAATACATTATGATAGAGATTGGGGATTGGGAAGAGTACCAACATTACAAGCAAAAGTGAAGGGGCCAGAAAAGGGAGGGCAGGCCTGTTTGTGCTGTGTGTATGGGTCGGGGGCTAGTGAGCAGAAAGTATGAACTGCATAAGGCATTTGCATAAGGCTTCGGACCACAGGAAGGCCTTCATTCTTAAGGCATTCATCCTGCTATGTCTGCCAGTCAGGATCCTTGAAACCTTACCTAAGTCACTTCTTCCCAATGCCCTAACATCTTAACCAGCCCTGATTAGCACCCACCACTTGTAATTACTTTAAATTTGTGGGTGCACTGTATCCCTTTACTTTTTGGTCATTTTCTGTGTTACTGTGACCTTCCCGGATAGACAGTCAGCTTCTTGGTGACTAAGACCAGGGCATCCCCTTACCTCCATTTTCATTCCTTTTCTGCCTTAACTCAATGCTTAGGAAGGTGTTCTTGCCACTAGGCACTTAGCAGGGTCCAGATCTGAACACTGTGCTTCATGTTACTCATTTCCACCTCAGAGGTGAATTAGACAGGATTCCTGCCCCCGGGGAGTCCATATTCTAGTAACTGGTAATTATGAGCAACTTACTTAACCTCTGTGTGCCTTGGATTCTAATTTGTACAGTGGGATTAATAATCCCTTCCCTGCTCTCTTTAAATTTGGTAATAAGGACCATATACATAATAACACTTTAAACTCTGCAGCATTATAGAAATGTGAAGTATTAACAGCAAATGCTTTTTGCATGAGTGAAAGTCAAGAGTAATTTTCCTTCCTGGGCCCCCAGCTTCTGAACACTTAGGAGTTCTGGAGCAGGAAGTTATGATTATGAGCAAATGAGAAACTAAAGAGGCCCTTCTACTTGTAAACTCCTTGGACGTCAGTCCAGTGCTCCATGACTACCTCATGAACGTTAGCACTATTACCAGATTACCAAGGAATTTGCTACTAAACAAAGCTATGAATTAGTGGTGGTGATTTACTGAGCAGTACAAGGCCTGGCAAATCTAGAACCCTCTATTGCCTCTCAGACAGAGGCCTTTGGGAGTGAGATGAAAAGTAGCCTTGTGTAGCTGCAGGCTGGCCCCCTGGGCAAATAAAGAAGCATGTTATCTGCATCTAAATAGTCTCTGAAGGATGCTGGTTGGAGATTGATGACCACAGTGGTAAGTCCTTCGAGTTTGGGAGAGTGGAAAGCAGGGTCCCAAGGGCTTCTGTCAGTGACAGGAGCCTGAGTTGGCAGAGGGAACCATGGCCATAAAACCACTGACGGAATTAAGAAATGGATTGTCGTCATCAAAGGCATGTATTCAAGCACCTGTCTTCTTAGACCAGTCGCTAGTCGTGTAGAATGAGTCCCTCCTCCAGTTCTGACCCCTGAGAGATGACAGCCTAAAACGGAGATGTCTTTTTCCTTTCATTCACTGCATGGATGTTTACTGAGCTGGGGATGTAAAGACAAAATTCAGTCCCCACTTTCACAGAGCTCACAGTTCACCCTCATGAAATAAAGGGAGTTATAGAAACAGGGAGCTGATGATAACTGAAATCAGTGTGAATATGACGTGCCAGAAGAGGTCGTGTCATGGAGTGACCTGCAAGGGTGCTGTCAGGAATTTTGGAAAGGAGGAGTTTTTAGCTTTAAGGCTCTGTAAGAGAGGTAGCTTAAAAATAGCGTTGGCTTGAGAGATACCCCAGAATCCCTAGGAAGGAAGGCCCTAAAGTCCCTGAGTTGGGAAGAAGAGGCCTCTTGGCAAAGGTGGTGGTAATCCACTGGATGAGGGACTTTGGAGATGGAGGGGAATGAAAATACTCTACAATGATTGTGATGGTGGTTACACAGCTCTGACTATACTAATTGTATGGTATGTCAATTGTATCTCAATAAAGCTGTTTTTGTTTTTTTTAAAGAATCTACTAGAGAGGAATAGATATGGGGACAGCAAGTCTGATAGGTCTGGGGTTACAAAAGTTTAGGAAAGAGACTCGCATCACTCATTAGGACTTTGGCCTTGAGGGAGTATTGAACTTGTGGAATGAAATGGAAAGATGGGCAGCATTTTGCATCTAACAAAATGTAAGCCAAAAGGGACACACAGATTGGGTACCTGTGCCATCACCAGGATACCAAGACAGAATCGTAGAGAAAGCAGCTCTCTTCCCTAGGTTAACTTGATCTGGAAGGGAAGGAGAATTAAGTATATCTGTAGAGAGGTTATTTATGGAGGCTGGAACGAAAGAGTAAAGAATGAGTAGAAGCAGATGAATAGATTTGTGTCCCATCAGCTTATTTTTTCAGGTTGAATATGTTGATGAGATCATTTTGGCCCTGAGTAACTGTATAGGAAAAATGGACTTTAATCTTGACTCCCTGGGCCAACAAGAGAACATAAGATACTTTAGAGTAATGGGAGAAGCAGGAGGCAAATCGAGGCAGAGTGGTTTTCTTTTGTTGTTGTAGTTGTAGTTACTACTCTTCTGTGTATTATGGGTGGACTAGAAACCTATTCTTTCCTCCTTCACTCACTGTGTGGCTTTTATTCCCAAACGTTCATTCATTTCTAGGACATGGTCCGGCGTGGAGAAATCATAGACAATGACATTGAGGATGAGTTCTACCTCCGGCGCTTGGATGCAGGGCTTTTTGTTCTCCAGCACATCTGCTACATCATGGCAGAGATCTGCAATGCCAACGTGCCCCAGGTAGGAGGGGGCTGCCCCTGGATGGGCCCTTCCTTCCCTGACTCCTTGCTTGCCACCTGCTTAGGTAGAATGGAGCGAATCACACTCTCCTTGAATTCCTTCACTCTATGTGGGCCCTCTCTTTCAGGGGGTGAGGTGAATACTTTCAATATGACGTATTCTGATGTCTACCAGGGCAAATGATGCTTTTTCTTTCTCTTTCCACTCTTCCCCTTCCTTATTAGATTCGCCAGAGGGTTCACCAAATCCTAAATATGCGTGGAAGCTCCATCAAAATTGTCAGGCACATCATCAAGGGTGAGTTGCACGTTGCTTGTGTCTGGGGCTCCAGGGAAATTACGCGATGCTTTCTGTCTCTGTCAATATCCCTGGAATTTGGTGCATAACATTCTCTGCACTGAAGGCTTAAGTGTGTTGTCCAGTTCAGTGTGTGTCCAGGTCATCTTGTCAGAATACCGAAGACTAACCTAGTTATTCTCTGCCTCTAACCCTCTAGTTCCAGAATTTTAAAAACACATAACAAACAAGGAGCACTAGGTGTTGGAAATTTAAAAACAAAACAAAAAAACACCAAACAAGAAATAAACAAAAAAATCTAGTTCCAAGCTGCATGTAGTGGAAGGAAATTGCTTTCTTAGGGGAAAAAAACAAGGAACTAACAAGAACTACCTGGAATTAAGGCAGAAGGAAGTGAATCTGAGGCAGTGTGGTGCAGTAGAAAAAGCATGCCTGCTTTCCAGTGCTAGCGCTGCCCTCCGCCAGCTGTGTGAGCATGAGCTAGAAGAAATTTCGCAAAGGTTCACAAGATACTTACATGATCCATCCAGTGTAGTGCCTGGCACACAGAAAGTGCTTGGGCGAATTTCCTTCACCTACCCCAACGGGTCTCTCAAATGCTGTTGTATCTTTGGCTGGGCCTGACTCAGCTGGAGTGGCTCCCAAGGGGCCTCCGGTCGGCGAGCATGCTCTCGATCAGCTCAGTGGTGCAGTTCCACCCTCGAGCCACTTAGCACAGACTAACACACATGGCGGCTAGAAGCCTGTATTGGCTTTTATAGTACTGATAATGCCAGAGTTCAGAGAGAGAGTCGTGATGGACGTAACTGCAGGCACATCATCTCTCTCTCTCTGACCCTTGTCCTGCCCACTTCTAAGATGAGACATTAGGCTAGATTTACTCAGAGGGTTTGCCTGTAAGTGGCTTATAACTCCTGTTACATGTGGGAGATGAAATGTGGAGATAAATGATACATACAATAAAGTGAAGAGAAGTTAAGAGCCATGGGCTCTGGGATCTGGCTCCTGAAACAGAATCCTGGCTCTGCTGTTTACTGTGATACCTTGGGCAAGGTATCCAACTGCTCTGGGACCTCATAGATTAGGTAAAAGGATTAAATGAGATGATATATGGAAAATATCTCAAGTTAATAAGTTCTTGGCAAATGTGAACTATTATGAGTATTATGAACTATTATGATGATGATTATCATTAGCAGCATTATAAGTGAGGCACGGCCAAAACCCCATGGGAAGCCTTGTGGGAATAGTAACATTGAGCTGGGTCTTAGACATTCCAAAACAAAGGAACAGTGTGAGTGAAAACATAGGACTGGAAATCACATGATCAGCACAGCCCTCCCAGGAGGGTGGGGATGGTAA
This sequence comes from Stenella coeruleoalba, assembly GCF_951394435.1. NCBI lineage: Eukaryota > Metazoa > Chordata > Mammalia > Artiodactyla > Delphinidae > Stenella > Stenella coeruleoalba. Next base: position 21,582,924 of record NC_137161.1, on the reverse strand, counting down.
ATCCGTCGTGCCCATTTTGTAGATGGAGCCTTCAAGCCATTGGAATTTATTGTCTTCTCCCTCAGAAAGAGGAAAGGGGGAACTTGTTCATGAGCCTGGCCTAGCATCTTCCACAGTGGCATCATGGGTGCTCCCTCTTTCTCAGTGTCACATTCGCATGAGTTACTGCTCAGGGTGTCATGCCACCTCCTCCCTAATGCAGCTGTGGTGATTTGCAACCCCAGCCTTTAAATGGCATTTACTTTCAACACCCACATGTTCAATTGGAACTTTTTATTACTCTCAGCTCTACTCTCCTGCATTTAGGCTTCTCCCTGCACCTCCATTCCTGTGATCAAAACAGTGATCTGAGAAAGGAAAAGTGTTTTTAACAGGTGCTGACACGTAGTAGGTGGATGCTTTTCTTTCAGAGATCCTAACACATATACCTGAGGTTATTCAGGATTTTCAGTTGCTGTGAGCCAGCCTCTGTCTCCCTCAGATCCCAGTTTATTCCCCAAGTGCCTGTTAAAGCACTGGGTGCATACTGGGTGCTGAATAGACATTGTTGATTGTCTGGGCAGGTGAGCAGGTGAGCAGCCTGCACAGATGCTGTGTTCATTCCCACCACTCTTGTTCCTCTCCCCTGTTGCTTTCTTTTCCCGCTCTGTCCAGACTCTCAGATCCCTCCTCCCAGACCCAGGTCCGGCCCTTCAGCTCTCTCGCCATCACCCTTCACAGCCAATCCATTAGTAAAGCTGCCACGTCTGCCTCCAGTCTCCATCCTGAATCAATCCACTTCTCTCCATGTGTTATTTCCCATCATAGCACCCAGTTTATTTCCTTCCTAGCCCTTATCACAGTCTGTAATTACTTTTATTTATGTCTTTGTTTCCTTGATTTGTGTGTCTCATACATTAAAGTGTAAGCTCCGTGACGTAGGGACATTGGCTCATTCTCCGTGTCTCCTCAGCACCTAGAGCAATGCCAGGCACATAATGGACACCCGGTGAATATTTTAAACATTGTTGAATTAAACCCTACCCTTGCATGAATTTAAATTGGCAAACGTTTACTGCGACTCTCCTCAGGGCTCGGCACAGTGCTAATACTGTGCTACTAAGGTGTCACACAGCACCTGCCCTCATGGAGCTTATAGTCTTCTGGGGAACATAGACGTAGAAATGACCAACCATAATCAAGCTAAGTGAAATACACACTCCAACAACTACTCAGCTGGCATTGCTGGGTGCCAAGCTCTGTATCCAGTACTAGAGATACAAGGAAGAATAAATAAGCAAGATCCCTATTCTTGAGGGTTCATGGTCTAGCTGGGAGAGATACTCGAAACTAACTATGATGTGCTAGGTGCTGTGTTAAAGTTGTGAACAGCGTTAAGGGAGTGATAAGGGGGCAGTAATGGAGGCACAGGCCATACCAAGGAATCCCAGGGGAGGAGAGGCTGGTCCCAGGACTGGGAATGGTGTCCCAGAGGGAAAGGCACGTCCCAGGCAGAAGGAGCAAACGTCCAACACAGGACATCAGTGGCCTTCATACGGACTCTGCCACATCAGTGGAGGCCAAGCAGGGGTGAGGGAGGCTGGAGCATTGGGTGGGGTTGGGAGTATTGCTGGGCAAGTCTCTCGAGTTCTGTTGGGTACACGGTGAGTTTGGGTTACGGGTAGCGCCTGCATCCCTTTGTTGGCCAGCAGAGAGTAGACATTCTCATTGGGGCGGGAGAGGTGCTTGTTTGGACAATTTGAAGTCGGTAGTATGGAGGTGATATTTAAAGCCAGGAGATTAGATGTCATTGCCCAGGTCAAAGAAGTCCTCACAGGACGCTGACCACTGAAAACAAACAAAAGAAAGTGTTCTCTCCAGATGGAAGGTTAAGGTTATAATAAAGGGCTCTCGCTGGCCCCAGGAAGCCCATCTGCCTGCGGTGTTGGGCGGTGGAGCTGTGCCACAGGCTGGCTCTCAGCAGCCCCTGAAAGTGGTGCAATGAGCAAGCTCCGAGCAGTGCTGGAGTTGCAAAGGGGTGAGGCTACCGCAGGGCTGGATAGGGGTGGCGTCTGGGCTCTGTTCAGGCCCACCTCTTAAAAGCCTTCACGCCCTCCCCCTCCTGCCTCCACCCTTCAGTCCATCACAATGCACGAAAAAACAAAGCCTCACAAAGAAAGCCAGCTCATCGGTCTGTCCTCTTTGATTTTAATTTTGTTTTTCAGTTTGGGTTGCTTCCTTTTTTTTTTTTTAACGTGCTAATTAGATGCAAGCTTCTTTCTTTGATTTTATGTCCTATATATTTCCTAAGTTTTGCTGGCAGGATGACAGCTGATGTATCCCTTGAGGTCTCAGGAAAACGCTGATGAGGCAAGCTCAGCAGGGGACTCTTCCCGTTATATTTCAGTCCCCTTTCTCACGATCTTCCTCCCTCCTTTTCTGTTGGGGGTGCCAAGAGAGCTGGGGAAAATTGATGGCTCACTAAAGTCCCTTGGTTTGCAGACTGCTTACTCAGTGCTCCCAAAGTCCAGCTTTCCCTGAACTCGCAGCAGCTCTGGCCTAAGGCCTCTGGTGCCCGCCTAGGGGACGGTGGTCTCTGTGCCAGAGAAGGACCACGCGCTCTGAAAGGGCAGTGACAGTCGTCCTGGCTTTTACCTTCTGGTGCCTGGCCCACGCCTGGCGCAGAGAAGGGGCTCAGCTAATGCTTATTGAAGGTACTGCTGAGGTGGTGCTTCAGCCTTCTTTGTGCTGTTCCAGAAATCCGGGACCAGTAGGTAGAGTGGTCTCTCCTGAGCACGTCCTCTGTGCCAGGCTTTTAATGTATGTTCTCTGGTTCTCACGACGGTCCTAAAAGCAGCATTACAGTCTCCATTTTGCAGATAAGGTAACCAAGACTTGTGGTTAAGGTTAAGGGATGTTACCCAAGTCACTATTAATGCTGGAAACTGGATCCAGACTCACTCGGTCTTCCATCTGGCAGAAAGGAGAGCTCTAACTGTACCAATCGGCTGATACACTCCTACTGCATTTTAAGAAAGAAAATTCAGGGCATCCACCTTTACAGAGTACCCACTGGCATCACAGGGCACTAGGTGGGCTCCTTAGATGAGTGAGACACTTAGGAGGCCCTGTCCCCAGGGCAATTCAGTGCCATCACATGTGAGATAAATAAGCACAACACAAAGCAGATTGAAGTCAGTGCTAAGGTATGGAGTGAGACTCAAGAACGCACAGTTAATTCTGCTGGAGATTAAAAAGGAGCTTGACGATCCAGAGAGGCTGCACAGAGGAGGAGGTGCTCGGGTGTTTTTTTTAATTGTGCTAAAATATGCATAGGAGCCACCACTTAACCATTGCCGCTGCCACCACCCCCGCCCATAGAACTTATTTTCATCTTGCAAAACTGAAACTCTGTACCCAGGAAACACTTACTCCCCATTCCCTCCTCCCCCAGCCCCTGGCGACCACCCTTGTATATTCCGTTCCTGGGAGGTTGATGACTGTAAGTAGGGAGATGGCTTCCTGAAGCCCGTGAAGGACCTCCATATGCAGATGCAGATGTGCACTGAGTGGTCCTCTCCTTGGATATGGAGCAGGCACTGTGACCTGGGAATACTTCGTATAAATACTTGTGCCGGGGGTTAGCCTGGAAGCCTCTGGTGAGCCTCCTGGATGTTTTAGTCACTGGTGAAAGTTGTTGGAAGATCAGGTGGTGCTGGGCTGTTTGGCAGAGGAAAGCTTAGAGGATTACTGACTCAAAACTCTTGTCACTGGTGGCGAAAAGACTGAGCCAAAGACTTCAGAATGCTTTCGGAGATTGGCTCCCGGCCCTTTGATTTGCTTGTGTTCTTTATGGCTTGAAGTCTTCTCTCAGAAGCTCACAAACACGTATTTCCATATTGAGTTCAGCTCTTGGTAACCTGGGCTTTGCCTCTGTGATTTGAAAGCTGCAGAAGCTGATAGGGTTTCTCTTCCGGTGACACGTTGATGTGTGTGACTTGCGCCAGGCCGTGGCTGCTATGGCCTCTAGGGTTGGGAGGCAGGAAAGGACCCCGGAGGGGCTGTTTAACCTTAGGCAGCTACTTGCCCTCTCCCTAAGCCACAGTGTCTATAAGATGAGGGTAATCTGCCTCAAAAGGTTGCTGTGGGAATGAGATGAGGTGCTGCAGGTAAAGTGCCTACATGTTGGCACGTAATAAGTGCCTGATAATGGTAGCTACCGTCACCGTTGTGATTCACATCCCGGCTCACGCAGGAATAAGCAGAGCTGAGAGGTACAGGCCGGCAAGAATTCTGGCTCTCTGTAACTTGGGGTAAGTTAGTAGATAACCGGTTTGAGCCTTCCTTTACTCCTCTGTAAGAAACAAACCGCAAGTGAATACTGCCCCAAGGAAGGTTCAGGTTGAGATGCAGTTGGGGGCCTGGGACAGAATACTTGCTCAGTAAAGGCAGGTTCCTTCCTTCCCTTCCTTGGCCTAATCCTTTCACCAGTGCTGGCAGGAAAGCCCATGGACCAGCACCCAGGCCATACTCCTCAGGGCCTGGTGGGGGTGGAAGGGGTAGGTGGTGCTTTTCCAAGCAGCTGAAAGGTCTGTGGGAAAATGGTCTATAGGGATGTGACCCTGTTAGCGCTGTAAGCAAAGGGTAAGTTTCCTTCTCCTCCTCCTTTAAGTAGGTTTCATTTTAATCAGATCCCTGATGAAGCTTATATCCCCAGTTGCAGCCCCAGCACAACATCCTCCTCCTAGAGAAGTGACATTAGTCCCTCCACACTCATCCTTGTCGTTAAGGACTCTCTGTTAGACCTCAAGGATTTTACTTTCCCAGTTTCTATTTTGTGATTATTTCTATGTCTTCAAGGGTTTTCAGTGTAAAAATATTGGCGTTCCTCTTCTCCCCACTCACCCTTCCTCCTGCACTTTTTCAAGGGTGAGTGTTTAAGGCTTAAGGTCCAGGGATCTGAACCAGGCTTGTGAGCGCTGGTCCCAGTCTCCATCCTCAAAGACAGTCCTTCCCCATCCGCCAGCCCGGGTGTCCCTCCCTCTTCCTCTTACCAAAAACAGAACAGCTTGTATTCCATGTCTGAATAGTAAACCTGCTGTCTAAAGTTTGCTTTAATATTTATGCGTTCAGCACTGCTGCCTGTTTTTGATCTCCATCAAAGCTTTTATTGTAAGAGCATTTGAAAATGCTGGGGAAGTCGAGAAGGGAGTCTATGTGTACACCGTCTTTCTCACTCTCCAACCCGACTCACGCTCTTCCTGTCTCCCCTCTCCCTCTCCCCTACCCTGAAGTTCTCCCTTCATCTAGCGTCTCTCTTTTTCCTGCATTCTCTCCCTTTCTTACACACACACACACACACACACACACACACACACACACACACACACGTGCGCGCGCGTGCGCACAGAGCAAAGAGGACTCTTTCCCGAGACCTCTGGGAGGAATCTGTTCAATATTTATAAACTGCTGCAGCAGCTTTAATAACCAGAGGAAGCTGGCACCACCAAGGTCTGCTCCAAATAGGATTCTACTCTGCAAACAAAGAATGAGTTGGGGTAGGGGGTAGAGGGTGAGAGGTGAGGTACACAGTTGGTAGCAGCTGCCACGGCCAGTGGGAGAGCACCCGGGGCTTGTCAGACCCGGTGGGCCTGGCCCTGTGGCTGGCTTGCTGCGGGACCCTGGCCGGCCACCTGTCCACCCAGTTGCAGTACATTTCTGAGAGGCCTGCCAGCCCTGACACTCAGTGGCCTGGCATGAAGGAGCATGGCCCCAGCGGCCCACTCCACATCTGTTCTGGCTGCTGAGGCCCCTTTACTCCAGGACATTCCCTCCAGAGCCTTACCTTTTTTTTTTTTTTAACATCTTTCTTGGAGTATAATTGCTTTACAGTGGTGTGTTAGTTTCTGCTTTATAACAAAGTGAATCATCTATACATATACATATATCCGCATATCTCCTCCCTCTTGCGTCTCCCTCTCACCCTCCCTATCCCACCCCTCTAGGTGGTCACAAAGCGCTGAAGAGCCTTACCTTTTGTGAGGACGTTGTAGCCAGACGCCCTGCCACGGCTGGGCTGCTTTGGAGATTTTTTCCCCAAAGGATGGGGAACAGGCAGGGTAAGATAACTGCCTAGGTAAGAGGATGCCACTTTGGGGACCGGCTCCCCAGCCCCACCCCCATGGCTTTTGACGTGCCTTTTTCACTTCTGACACATGTTCTTGGTTTGAATATCAGTTCCTCTACCATCCTAGACTTGGGCAGGTTGCTTCAGTTCTCTAATATGCCTCAGTTTCCTCATCTCTAAACAGAGGTGGTGCTCTTTGCCTTATAGGATTGCTGCAAAGATTATATGAGACAATATAGATAAATGTCTGGCACGTAAACAGTGTTCACCACATGTGAGGTCCCATTCCACTCTGTACAGGATAGCCCCTCTTCCAGATCCTACTAACTTCCTTCACAGCCCATCTCCAGAGAGCAGGTAATCTGACTGTTTCCTCCTTCCCCGCATGTGGAGCAACAGAGGAGACTTGTCCATTGGGTGAGTGCTCTGTGTACAGCGGTGGCATGTGTTTTTCTAAGGCCTTTGGAGGGGTGATTCAGCAGGGGATTGATACAAACTTTGGGCCTCTATTCTGCACATCCCTAGAAAGAGATTAGGTCCCTCCAGGGAAGTTGGCTTTACTTGGAAAAAAATCACTGCCCCAAAGGATCAGACTGTTTCTCCACTTCCCTCTCTCCTGGGTCTGAGAATACATTGGAACAAAGTGTTAGTTCAGTCCATTAAGACTCTTGCTTTCAGACCATGCCTCTGAGGGTATTAAATGCTATAATGGTCATTTCTGTCTCTCCTGGGGCAGCGGCTAGATCATTCACATGTGAGTAAGAGATACCACTTACATACAGCCCCTAGCCTTCTCCCGCAGCCCAGTTTCTGTTCTCCCATCACCCCAGCCCTCCCTTTAAGGAGACTTAATAGAAGGGATCACAGCTGTTTGCTGTTGGAGGTGATGGATGGGCCTAACAGAAGAGGATGATTTCCAGGGGGAGACACACAGCTGGCACACGTCTGAATCCCAAGTCCCGTTTTCCGGCACATGTCCAAAGTAATAAAGAGGATGGAGGAAAAATGAAGAAGTGGCAGGGGCAAGGTATTTCTCCATCACGGTGGGGGATGGGAGGTAGGGGAGGGTTTGCAGGCTTTCTTCCCTTTCCCCACTCTTTGTCTGATTTGGGTGAGCAGATGTTTTATTATGCAGAAGCCTCTTGCAAGAGAGTTTTCTATTGTTCCATTTCAGGCCACCCCAGGCAGGGAGCTGGGGGCAGACCCGCAGGCACTCATTCCTGAGCCACTGCTTTGAGAGCTTATTCACAGCACCAGACTGGTAGTTGGCTCTCAGCCAAGCTCTGCTGGGAATTTAGCTGAAAGTAAGGCGGAAGCCCCTACCTTCATGACGCTGTCAGTCTAGAGGGAGAGAGGGGACAAGTAGAAGATGATCTAGAAGTCAGGCCTGCGGTGGAGACAGAGGCTTGAGGACAGGAACAGGAGTCAGAGGTGAGCGGGCGGGGCTTTGCGGAGAAGGTGTCCTTGAAGGATGTGTGGTGTTTCTCTGAGAGAGATGTTGCTGGCCTGAGCAAAGCAGGCTCAGGGAGGGAGCTAGCGTATCTTGAACATCTGTTATTATAGGTTCTTTACATGCATTTGCTGAGGGGGAGACCACGCAAGGCCACCTAGGATTGTGAGTCAGAGTCAGGATACAAACACAGCCCACAGTGTTGCACCATCTCCTGTCTGAGGGCGGGGGCAGGGCATGGTCAGCGCACAGAGGATTTGGCTCTCCGTCCCCCGTCCCCGTCCACGGTGCTCTGGGAGCCACCACAGGAAACCCAGGGCCCCAGTCACCACACAGGCCCTGCACTCTCATCCCTAAGCTCCACACATCATTTCTGTGCCATATCGCACCCCTTCCCGCCTCCTAAAACCAGCTGACCACATAATCTGGGGGGGCCAGGACACTTTTGAGAATAAAATGGAGGTGTGTTAAGTACTCTGTTGGGATAACAGGGGAAACGGGACCATATGTTTACCCACCTTACAACTCTTTGATTATGTTCTGTCATCAGCATCATGTCCTGTATTCCCATCCTCTTTAGGCGTATTTCCTTTATCTTCCTGCTCTAACTAAAACTGTCTCTACCGGGGATGGGTCCTCTCAAGTGGTACCTACTTTCTCCCACATGCCTTTTACCACTGGAGACGGAGGAGGGGCCTTCCACGCTCCTCCTGGGCGTCTCTAGACCATTCTTTCTCCCTCCCTCTTTCCAAAAAACACCCATTTGTTTCAATCTCATGTCAGTGGACTGTACCGCAGCCCCCCCCTTCGTGGTGCAGACACCTGTTCCCCTTATTCCCTGGAGGAATTCCAAGCTCCCTGTCACCCTCTCCACTACCCTGTCGTATTTCTTAGCAACTTCACTATCCACATCTCTTTCTCTCACGCCCCATTTCCAGTCTCTCAGTAAATCCTGCTGGATCCACCTTCAGAATACATCTAAAATCTGAAGACGTCTCACCTCTACCATGACCTCCTTGGACCAAACCACCAATCAAATCACATCTCCTTCCTTCTGCCCTTGCCACCTTAAGGGTATCTTCCGCACAGCAGCTAGAGTGAGCTGGCTAAAGTCAAATCATGTCATTTCTCTGCTTAAAATGCTCTTATAACTTCTCATCTCAGGGGAAAGTCCAAAGTCCTTACAGTGGCCCGACACGACCTGTGCCCCGCCCCTCCCCGGCTCTGAGCTCCTTGCTCACCGCAGAGGGTCCAGGCATGCTCCCCTCTCAGCCCCTGCTCTGCTTGCCCCTCTGCCACTCGCTCCCAGATATTCCCCCACACACCTGCTTCAGGTCTTTAATCAAATCCCCCATCTCTGTGAGGCCTTCTGACAGCCACCCTATATATTTTATTTGCCTTTCGGTTTGTCTCCCCCACTAGAAAGTAGGCTCCACAAGTGCAGAGATTTTCACCTGTCCTGTTTTGATCAGGACTTTATCCCCGTTGCCTCAGATAGTGGTTCTCAAATGTGAGCAGCATGAGCACCGCCTGGAGGGCTTGTTCACAGACTGCTGGGCCCCGTCCTCAGAGCTTCCTAATAAGTAGGTCTGAATTGGACCCAACTCTACATTTCTTTTTTTTTGGCTGCGCCACGCAGCTTGTGAAATCTTAGTTCCCCGACCAGGGATTGAACCCAGGCCCCGGCAGTGAAAGTGCCAAGTTCTCACCACTGCACCGCCAGGGAAGTCCCCAGATCTGCGTTTCTAACAAGTTCCTGCGTGATGTTGCTGCTGTTGGTTGGGGTTCCCGCTCTGAGAACCACTGGGTCTGGGCAGCATCTGCCCATAATAGCATCCACTGTGTGTGTTAAGTGAAGAAAGGCTGCAGCTAGGAGGGGACTGCGGGCAGGGACAGGGGAGTTGGGCCCTTTCCCCCATGGGCCGTGAATGCAAGACCAAGGAGTTTGCACACAACTGCCACCGTGGCTGCCACTGGAGGCATTAGAGCAGCACACACCCCACGGGAGCTGGGGTTCAGGGAGAGGCATGGTGACCCGGCCACGAAGGACCCCACGCCTCAGATTCATGCCTAACCCTGCCTTTGTCTCCCCAGAATATGCAGAGAACATCGGGGATGGCCGGAGCCCGGAGTTCCGGGACAGCGAGCAGAAGCGCATCCTGGGCTTGCTGGAGAACTTCTAGCGGCCCCTGGCCCTGGGCAGCAGGGACTCTCTCTGGGCCTCCCCCAGAACAGTTTTTACGGAGCTCGATGTGACTTTTGGACAAATAAAAGCTAGTTTTGGTATTCCTGGGCTGGTGTTCTCTGTACTTTCTAACCTTTACCCAACACCTTTCCCAGCAGTGCTCACGGAACGCGTCTGAGGAAGCTTAGTGGTTGGCCTCCCCCTTCCAGTGAGGAAACTGAGGCTCTGAGAGCAGATGAGTGATAAAGTGGCCACTGGGGCTGCCCTGGGGGTTGCGGTGAGGCTGCCCATCTGCAGCTGGGAAGGGGAAGGCATGGACTGGGGACCTCTCTGGGGCTTCCAGCCCTGACACGAAGAGCCTGGGCGTGTAACACGAGGTACGTGGCTCGTGCAGAAGCACCCTGGGGAGGGCTTCCTGGCACTGCAAGGCCGCCCGCAGAGCACACAGTCCTCAGAGCAGCGGTCTGAACCCCGGCCACATGTCCGAGTCACTCTGGTTGGAAGGGGGCTTAAAAGTACATATCAGTGTTGAGCCCTGCCCCAGAATGATGAAATCGGAATGTCCAGTGAGGCCCAGGCCCTGGAACTGTCCTAAGCGCCCAGGTGGTTCCTAGCGTCAGGGTGAGAGCTACCACTTTAGAGTAGACAGGGCGTCCAAATCCAGCTGCATTGTTAACCAGCTGTGGCGGTTTGGATAAGTGGCTTCACCTTCTTGAATCTCACTTCCTTCATCTGCAGAGTGGGGGTAATAATACCCATTTGGTGATTTCTTTTGTCCTTCCCTCACATGTCTGTGGCTTCAGAATTGCAGTCTCACCCCTTTTACAGGGACTGTGAGAAAGCTGGTCTCCTCCTCTACAGAAGTCAGCGGTCCTTTAGCGTGTTTTTATTCTGTCACAGAGCATAGAGTCCTCGTTGAGTGAGGGGTGGGAGGACAACCGACTTAGAATGAAGTGTTCAGCCAGGGTCAGCAGGCCAGCTGCGAGGGACACCGCATGCTGTGTCTCGTGGCCACCATTCAGTCAGAGCAGCTCTGGCTGCTCAGTGAGCCCCCAGGGACAGGGCTCCAGGCGGCCACTACCATCTGGCCAGAGTTGACATGCCAGGAGAAACTGTTCGCCATCCCAGGCAGCCCCCCAGGGGGACTCGTAATTAGGTGGCACCTGTATCACCCCGGATTGGGCTGGTGATGGAGCAGTGAGTGAGGCAGGCCCTACCCTCTCGGTGCTCACGTCCAGCCTGGCGGGAAGATGGACAGTGTGCCTGTTATTACCATGAGGTAAGCACTCCCCAGGGAGGCATCTTGAGCCTGCTCCAGGGCCCGTTACAGAATCAGAGTTGCCCTACAGTCACATATGGATTTAGTTATTTTTTAATTTCACTTTTCTGTAATTATAATAGCGACCATGTATCAAACACCTGCTATGTGCTACTCACTTTACGTCCGTTCTCTCTAACCTGCACAGCAGCCCTGCTGGCATCATTATCCCCGGTTTACTGAAGCCGAAAGAGAGGTCCCAGAGAGTAAGTAACTTGTGCAAGGCCCTGGGACCAGTACGCATGGAGCCGGCATTCAAAGCGAGGTCTGACTCCACAGCCCGTGCTCTGCCCTCCCTTGAGCTGCCTCTGTTCAGGAGACAATCACAGGTCCCTGACTGATACAGTCCACTTTGATCTGTTCTACTGTCCATATGGGATTTAATGAATTCACAACAAATGTAACCTATAGAATCTTAAATTTTTTTTAATTTATTTTATTGAAATATAGTTGATTTACAATGTTGTGTTAGTTTCTGGTGTACAGCAAAATGATTGTTCCCTGTGCTATACAGTCGGACCTTGTTTATGCATCCTATATATAATAGTGAGCTTCTGCTAATCCCCAACTCCCAACCCATCCCTCCCCCACCCCTCCTCCCCCTCGGCAACCACAAGTCTGTTCTCTATGTCTATGAGTCCGTTTCTGTTTCATAAATAAGTTCAGAATCTTAAATTTTTTGAACTAAGGTTTGTACTTAGATCATTAGTCCTTCAGCTTTATTTTCTTTTTAAATTTTGTTTTTACCCAGGTAATGCTTGTACATGGTACAGAAGTTCAAATTTTAACAATAGGTATGCAGAGAGGAGTCTCCCTTCCCATCTCCCACCCGGAAGCAACTGCTGTCACCTGATTATCCATCCAGAGAAGTTCTGTCCAGCAGTTTCCCAGCTGTGTTCTACCTGAGCCCCAGGCTTCCCACAAGTGCATCAGAAGCCAACACAGAAGAGAAGGTGGGTAGGGCTTCAGGCCACTGACCCCCTCAGCTACAGTCCCCTCCACTTGGTTTTTTTTGTTTTTTGTTTTTTCAAAATGTGAGACAAGATAGTATTATATAATTGCAAGCAATATAGTATTAATTAATTTATTTATTTTTGCTGTGTTGGGTCTTCGTTTCTGTGCGAGGGCTTTCTCTAGTTGTGGCAAGCGGGGGCCACTCTTCATCGCGGTGCACGGGCCTCTCACTGTCGCGGCCTCTCTTGTTGCGGAGCACAGGCTCCAGACGCGCAGGCTCAGTAGTTGTGGCTCACGGGCCTAGTTGCTCCGTGGCATGTGGGATCTTCCCAGACCAGGGCTCGAACCTGTGTCCCCTGCATTGGCAGGCAGATTCCCAACCACTGCGCCACCAGGGAAGCCCCCCCCCCCCCCCGCTTTGCCCTGCTTCCTATGTTAGACTGCCTCCTGAGAGTTTGTTTTTCCAATAAGTCCCTGTACTAAAAGCAAGTTTGAACTCACACCTTCACTTTCAAATGAGGTCCCCTTTTCCATCAGTTTTGTGATGGGAGGGTTTGGGGGGAATGTGAGGTACAATCCCTTAGGATTCAGAAAGGGTGTACGGTTCCAGGGGTTGGGAGACCAAGGAGATGGGACGAGGAGTAAACTCAGCTAACTTTAACAACCCGCCACTCAAGGCTGAGAAGAGCTTTAAGAACAAGGGGAAGATCCTCATTATTAATCTTGCTCACCCTCAGGCTCGAGGGGTGTGGTCCTACCTCTTGCGTCTGCTCACGGCTGAGATTCTGCCTCACGAAGCAGCCCCACCCCTCCAGGAGGACTTCTTGGGCTCGAAAAAAGGCCCCATTTGCCCTGTGGTTCTGAACGCGACTTCTGCGTCTGCCACTCATGGGCTTCCCAAGCTCTCCCCTTCAAACAAAGCCCCTTCGTGTCCATCCTTGTGTCCATACCTGGGTCCGGGACATGGCACCCCAGCCAGGCGGTGTTCCTTTTCCTATGTAAACACGGCACTAAAATAGCCTTTCAGCACTGTTAGCCAGAATTCCTTCCTGCGGGAAGTGAGGATTTCATCTTCCTCCTCTTCTGCGGCTTGCTGCTCCGCTCACGGCGGTCGGCCTGAGTTCAGCGGCGTCAAGATGGGCCGTGTCTAATTTAGAGAGATTTGCATGCAGGCTGCATTCCTTCTTTATCTGGGGGAAATGCATCGTCAGGGAAGCTGGAAGGCAACCTTCAGTCACCCTCACAGCAGCACCAGTGCCCAGGTGGCATCTCCTGCCGTTACCAAAGCGTCAATTTAGTGCCAACAGGGAGACCAGACTCGCTTTCCTAAAGGCAAAAACTTCTTGATTAGATTTTCTTACTCCACAGTAGAGATAAAAGTGGAGCCACATTTTTCAATCTGTCTTGCTCCCCGGTACACGTGGAGAGTGGTTGGTATCACAGAGGTGGGCCTTCGTTATCTGTGCCGAGAAAATGGCAAGCGCTCCTCCAGTCCCCTTTCCCTTGTTAGGTAACACGTGCCCTTGGCATAAACTTCAGAAGGTACATAAGGAGATTCAGTGCATAAGTCTCCCTGCCAGCTGCGTCTCCGGCCCACCCAGGCCCCTCCCCAGAAGCAACCAGTGCTAATGAGCTGGAGTATCCTTTCGGAGGCAGCCTTCAGTGTCTTCAAGTGAATAAAATATAGTCAGTACAAACGGTGGCATCTCCTGGTCTCTGGTCTGCACCTTGCTTTTCACTCTACATCTACCCAACGCACAGAGTCCCCCCCCTACTCCTTTAATAGCCGAGCTCCATTGCAGAGCGGTACCATAATTCAGTTAATCCCGTTAATGGACATTTAGGTTGTCTTCGATCTTTGGCTATTACAATGCCGCAGTGAACATCCTTGTATAGAATGTCATTTCACACATGTGTGAGTTTAAATTCCCAAGCAGAATTGCTAAGTCAGAGGGGATGTGCAATTTTCACCGTGATGCATATTGTCACGTTGCCCTCCTCCCATCAGTGGTGTATGTGAGGGCTGCCCCACACCGTGTTAGCCGTCTTCATCTCTGCCTCTCTGATCGGGGAATGGAGTTTACTGTCTTAATTTGCATTTCTCTTATGAGTGAAGTCATTCGGTGTTTCGGAAGAATGGATTTATTCAGTGTGTGCCATATTAGCTGATACTCATTGAAGCTCTTGCTATAAGCTCGTCAAATTAGCACATTTAACCCTCGTTCGTGAGGTGTGGGTACTTTTATTATCAATCCATTTCACAGATGAGGAAAGCAGATCGAGAGGGTCAGTGGCTTACAAAGTGACGGAGCTGGGAGGGGAACAGCAAAGTGGTTTCAAAGCCCACACTCTTGATCCCAGAGCCACACTGTCCCCCAACTACGTGGCAGAGGAGGGGCTCCGCCCTATCGCACTGGAAGCAGAAGCCCCCGAGAAGCAGCCGGCTCAGCCTCATGACTGAAGCCCCCAGCGGCCCTGCAGGGTCCCTGCTTTCTCCCTGTGTCTCTCACGCCACATCTGAGCAGTGGCTGCAACACTCACCTGCGTGAGGGCCCCGGGGCCAGGCTCCCTGGCTGCTCTTCCCTGGAAGAAGGTTAGGCTTTCCCACCGCAGCAGCGAGGAGGAGAAGCCACTTACAGGCACGCTTGGAGCGAGGCTCCTTGCCTGCCGTTCGCATCATCGCCTCCTCTGCCCACCCACCAGTTCACACCCCTCACCCAGCACCTCCCTGCTCCTCGCTCCGCGTCCCACGTTGCCTCCTGCCATTCACCTCCCGGGAAGCGTTTGCTGAGCGCCCACTCTGTGCCAGGCCCCATTCTGGGCTCTGGAACTGTGCCCCCTAGATTGAAAGGCAGTGTGAACCACCCCCCACAGTAGCCGAACAGGGTGTCACGAGAGAGCGATGATGGGCTTCAACAGAGGTGAGGGGCAGAGAGGGGCCCCCAAACCTAGCAGGAAAGATTGGGAGAGACGGGACCCAGCACCATAACTGTGTCTTGAGTGACTTTCACGGGGTCCTTAGGATGGCCGTGAGTCCCAACACCCAAGAGGTATCAATAGAAAGTCATTCGAGGCAGAGGGAGCTGCGCAGGTAAAGGAACGGGGCCATGACAATGCAGGGGGCCTTTGGAGATGAGGGGGTTTTCACAGTTACCTCACTGGATAGGCCCTGGCTGCCCTGAGGTCAGCGAGGCCGGGGCTGAGTGAACTTCTGGCTGTGGCAGAACCTGACAGAACTACATACGTGGTGATTTCCTAGGAGTTCGGGGGTCACGTTTGTCCAGAGTCACAGCTTGTTCTAGTTAAATCTCCACAGTCCCTGAGTGATGGAGAAACAGATCCCATTGGATGGTGATGAAGCCTCCGTTCTGACCCCTCAAGCAAGATCCGGCCTCGCAGGTCATGCAGAAAGTGCCCAGGACCCAGATACACTGATATTAGCTGAGCAAGGAGCAAGGCCACCACCCCTAAGGCAGCGGGAAGGCTGCAGGAGGCTTCCCACAGCCCCTGGGAAGAGGCTCTGCTCTAAAGCCCTAGAGAGCAGCTGGGGAAGAATCACCAGAGACGGGTCTTCAGAAATCAGGCCGTGGTCTGGCCACAGCTGAGGAAGGTTCCAGCCCAGCTCCAGCCCCTGAGGCCTCAGCAAGCCCGCCCACCCAGGAAACACCTAGATGGAGGACGGCAGGGGACAAGGGGCAGGAGCCCCCAGCCCACCCTCTGTGAGACATGAGCCTCACCCTCTCGGAATCTCAGCTCTCCTTCATCTGGGGACTGACAGGGTCTCTGAGGGCCCAGCCCGGGGAACTCCACACCTGTGACCAGCTCATGGTGCCTGGGAGTTCATCACCCACCTCCCCCGCACCATTTACTGAACACCCACCAGAGCTGGAAACAAAACAGACATTGTCCCTGCTCTCCAGGAGCTCACGTCCTCTTCCTAGTGGGACAGACTGAAGGACAATAAACAAGTAAATACGTAGAGTGATTCCTGTCAAGGAGCGAACTCAGTGCAAAGTGATAGAGACTAGTTAATGGGGGACCCTGAGGATGGGTGGTCTGCGAAGTCCTCCTCAGTGAGGTGCCTTTGAGCTAAGCTCTGAATGATGTCAAGGAGCTGGGCAGCCCAAGAGCTGGGAAGAGGGTTCTAAGCAAAGGCACAGGTGCAAAGGTCCTGAGGCAGAGAGAGAGCACCGTCATTCTCCAGAAAATAGCCGAAAGAAGCCACTGTGGACCCATGCGTGAGGCAGGGCTGGTGGAGGATAAGGCCAGAGAGGTGGGCAGGGGCCAGGTCTTGCCGGGCCTGGAGGGCCACTGAGGGGTTTTGAGCATGGAAGGGTTGTGATCTGGTTTTGAAAAGATCCCTTTGATGGCTTGATGGAGCTCACACTGTGGAGCCCAGCATGGAAGCAGGAGACCCAAGAAGAGGAGATACTGGCGCTTTGGACCGGGAAGAGGTAGTGGGTTAGAGACAGGGGGTTAGGGATGCGGCTGAGGCAGAGCCAGCCGGTCACTCTATAGGGAGGGGCCCCCTGCCCTGTGGAGGCTTCCCCCAGCACTGAGGAGTGGGAGCAAGTTCACGGCCCGGCAGGAGTCAGGTGGGGCCACCACAGGGCTGCTCAGTAACAAGTATCTTTAATGAATAAACAGAAGTGCTTTTAGGGCTTGCGGAGTCATATCATTTCCACCTGCCATAAAATTTCATCAGAAGCAGGCGCTGCAGGGAGAGAGGAATGACTGCAATCAACGTGCCCACCCACCCTCAGGCCCTGCCTCCACTCTGAGCGGACACAGCTCCACGCCCTGGAGAATCCAGACCCAGACCCCTCTCCCCAGGCCTTCCTGGGGCCCATGGGAGTCTTGTCCTTCCCTGCGCCAGCCCCACAGCTCGAACAGGCAAGAGGGAGCAGTGGGCAGGGACATGTATCTTGCCATTAAAATCCAGGGGCTTCACTCTCCTTAGCTGGGAAATGGGCACAAAAATTCTGGCCCCCACTTTTCCCCCCTCCCCTGGACACAAGGACTTTACTCTCTCCTCATCTAAAGCAGATTAGGTGGGTTTCAGAGGAAGCAGTGATCAACACTGCTGAACACTTGAAACGACAGAGCTGGGGAGAAGCAGAACTTGGGGTTAGATGTTTTACAAATGAGAGAACAGAGGCACCAAGAAAGTAGGTGACTGTCCTAAAATCACACAGGATCTGCAGATCCAGCCATCCAAAACCACCCCAGTGCCAGCTACATTATAGCGCCAACGAAATGCCTGCCTCCTCGAATCCTCCCCACATTCGTGCGATGTGGAGACTATCGTTATACCATTTTGCAGATGAGAACACTGAGGCCCAGAGAGAGCTAGGGTCCAGGTCACCCCTTCAGTTAGAGACAGCCAGATGAGAGTCCAGTTCTCCAGCCTCTCACCGCAGGCTTTTTCTGCTTTATTCAAGCGTGGTAGGGCTGAGATTGTTTTCTTGAGGCCTTTGAAGGACTGGGGTGGAAATTTTGCTGAGTGCCTACACATGCCGGGTAGTCTCTGAACTGAAGGCCACTGTCCCCAGCACCTTGCTGCATCCCTGTAGCATCCTCCAAGGTGCCACGCTCACCTCCATTTTACAGATAAGAAAAGGAAGTACAGAGAGATCAAGGAATTTGCCCAAGGTCACACAACCGTGTCACTGATGCTGGCCATGGCTGCCAGCACTTAAACAACTGGAGATCCTCAGGCCCCTCCTTTGGCCCCAATGCCACCCTCCCCGAGCCAGTGGGTGTAAGGCCAGGAAGCCTGGCCAAATGAACAGACCCAGCCGGCAGCCTGCCTGGGCCTGTGGTTATCAGTTAAGCTCATTAAGTGGCCATGGCAGGACATGGCCTGTGCCAGCTGCCTTCCCCCTACCCCCAACCTTGCTCCAGCCCTCTTGGGAGCAAGGCCTGAGGACAGGTTCTTGCTTTTAGCAGCTGCAAGCAAAAGTCTCTCTGTAATTGGGAAAGATTAAAAGATGCACAAACAAATTTCAGCAGGCTGGCTTCGTGGACCCACAAGGGCAGTGAACACAGGGCATGGATGCTGGAGACAGGCTACCTGGGTTCAAATTTAATCCTGCTACTCCCCAGCTGTGTGACCCTGGGTGAGTCACTTCACCTGCCTAACTCAGTTTCCTCATCTATAAAATGGGGCGATCATACTATACAATACTACTCACTGTCTAGACCAGCAACAAGCTGATACACAGGAAGCGCTTGAGCACCTATAATGTGCTGATCAGTGGTCATGTCATCCTCCCTGATATCCTTATCTTATTGGGTGTTCTTGTTCACCTTCCCCACTGGACTGGGAGCTGACTCATCTTTGTTTATACCTTCCAGAATGAAGGAGAAAACCCATGAGGGCATCAATCCATCCATCAGCAAACACCCAAGCCAAGGTCCTTTAGGAACAAAGAGTGAGCAATGTATTGTATACAAGTGCTTTTTTTTTTGGCTGCTTTGGGTCTTCATTTCTGCTTGCAGACTTTCTCTAGTTGCGGCAAGCGGGGGCTACTCTTCATTTCCATGTGTGAGCTTCTCCTTGCGGTGGCTTCTCTTGTTGCGGAGCACGGGCTCTAGGTGCATAGGCTTCAGTAGTTGTGGCTTGCGGGCTCTAGAGCGCAGGCTCAGTAGTTGTGGCGCATGGGCTTGGTTGCTCCGCAACATGTGGGATCTTCCTGGACCAGGGCTCGAACCCATGTCCCCTGCATTGGCAGACGGATTGTTTTTTTTTTAATTTAATTTAATTTATTTTTTATACAGCAGGTTCTTATTAGTAGTCTATTTTATACATACTGGTGTATATATGTCAATCCCAATCTCCCAATTCATCCCACCACCACCACCCACCACTTCCCCCCTTGGTGTCCATACGTTTGTTCTCTACATCTGTGTCTCTATTTCTGTCCTGCAAACCGGTTCATCTGTACCATTTTTCTAGGTTGGCAGGTGGATTCTTAACCACTGCGCCACCAGGGAAGTCCCAACAAGTGCTCTTTAAGGGATTGGGGAATTGAACCGGAGTGCCATGGGTGGGCCTGAGCTACTGTCCAGCCACTGCTTACAGCCCGCACTGATGTCCCCGACCCCAGGCCCTTGTCCACGCCCTTCCTTCTCTGTAACCTGCCCCACTTCCCACTTCCCCAAACCCCTGTTGACCCTACTCATTCCTTGAGACTGGCTCCCTATCTGGGAAGCGGGAGCATAAGTCCTGCCCTTGGGGGGCTCCCAGCCTCACGGGAGAGACAGAGGCAGATATAACCCCCATCAGCCAGAGCGTGATAAGCAGAGGTGCCGAGAACCCCACACACTCTGCCCTCAGCCCTGAGCGCCCCCAGCGCCTCTTCCACCCCCTCTCTGCCCTCCCCAGACCCCCAGTGAGCTTTCCCTGAGCCCACTTCTCCCCACCTGCCCTATGAACTGACTGAGGGTGGGAGCCGCGTTTCATCCATTTCCGCTCTGCTGTGCTCAGCGCAGGGCCTGCCACCCAGGTGGTGCTCCTGCAACATTTCTTCAGCAAATAATTTCTGAGCACTTACTCTGTGCTGGACCCCGTGGGAATAGAGAGCAAACAGGCAGACATGCTCCTTGCCCTGCTGCCTTCCAAGCAGGGGAGACAGAAGTAAACAAGCAAGAGATAAACCAGCAAGGCAGCCTGAGATGGTGCTTAGGAGCTATAAGGAAAATAAAAGAGTAACTGGAAGGAAGGGTAGCTACTCTGGTCTGGATGGTCAGCCTTTCTGAGGAGGTAATGTTGGAGTTGAGACAGGACTGCTGAACAGAGCAGCTGCCGGGGGAAATTGGGAATAAGATTCTCGACAGAGGAAATAGCAAGCGCAAAGGCCGTGGGGCAGGAGTGTGGCTCACCTATTGAGGAACGGCCAGATGCGCCATGAGGATGAGGAGGAGAGCGGGAGGAGATGAGTTTGCAGAGTGGGGCTGGGACCAGACCGTACAGGGCCTTGCCAGCCACAGTAAGGAGTTTGGATTGTCTCCCACATGCAACGGGAAGCCATCGGAGGATTTTACGCAGAGAAGAGAAATGGTGGAGTACGATGACTGAGTCAAGGAGGGAGGGAGGGAATGGTTGAGGGGAGGGAGGATGAGAGGATGAATGATGGAGGGAAGGGTGGAGACTGAGACTCTGGCCGCCTGCATGGAGGAAGCGCCACCGTGTGGGACAGGATCTGTTCCCCTCCTGTCCCTCTGGCCCACTGTCGGGAGGGGCCGGCACCCAGCCTGGGCTCACAGTGGTCAGAGCGGCAGCCACAAAAGCGTCTTGAGTCAGGGTGGGAAGCAGTGGGAACATCTGAACTGAATTATGTCTGGGAAGGTCCCCGCCACTTCCTGGAGGAGGCTGCTCTGGCCCAGGAATAAAAGGGAGAGTGGAAATTCCACAGGTAAGAAGACAGGAGGGGCTTCCAGGAACAGAAATGAGCAGGCAGAGGTGGGGAGGCAGGAAAGAGTCCAGCTCTGAGCTGGGGACCTTACAGACCCAAATCCAGTTAGTTGTCACCACAGCCCTGTGAAGGGCAAGCTGCTGTCCCTGTTTTATAGATGGGAAAATCAAGTGTCAGAAAGAGGAAGAGGCTGGACGGTCACAGGCTATTGTGGGTGAGAGCTGAGACTTGAACTCAAAACCCAAGAGGGGTTAATAAAATACATCCCCACATTCTTGTGGGAAATGAGGATTCTACATGGAAAGCAAGTGGGGAGTAGGGGGAGGATACTGTCAAAGACCCACAAAAACACTTGTGGGCAAGCAGAGTAGCTCATTCTCCCTGGGGCATCATGGAGGGCTTCGTGGAGGAGGTGGCATCTGAATTCAACTGTGAAGCGTGGAGAATTGGGTGGAGAGGAGGGAGCGGGGCAGGAGGGGAGAGGTTGCCGAGGGAAGAGCATGGCAAAGGCCCAGAGAGGGAAAGCGTGTTGGAGGAAGTGTGCCCGCTCCAGGGTGGCCAGAGCAGCAGGCAGGGAGGCGGGCGGGGCAGTAGTAGAGACAGCGACAGGGAGGTGGGCAGGAGCCAGATTAGGAATGCTCCAATGCCAAGGCCAAGCCTTTGTACTCTTTTCAGAAGGCCCAGAGGGGCCCTGGAAGTGTTCTGAACCAGAGAGAGGCAGGTCACATATGTATATGAGTCCGAAAGACGCTCCGGTCTTGCACATAATGGATAGAAAGGGGTAGATCAGGAGGCTGTGAGAGCCAGGCAGCGGCTGGTATTGCTGTCTAGGCAAGCGTGCTGGTGGCTTCAGCCAGGGCCATGACCTTGAGGATGGAGAGGAGGAGATGTATCTGAGAGCTATTATGGAGTTCTAGCAGGCCGGGCTCGGTCAGGGAGAAGGGGGCTGAGAGCAGAGGTGGGTCCCCCTGGGGGTCGGATAGCACTGTCACCTCCCTGGCCCAAGACTAAAGCCATTCATTAATGCATTTATCCATCTTTCCAACCATCCATCCACACATCCGCCCACTTACCCTTCCTGCCATCCAGTAGGTATCAGTCCCCTCTCTGGGAGGATTCCTCTATGTTTTGCAGGGTGGAGCGGGGCATGAGATGCCTGGACCGGTCCCCAGCTCTCTGGAGCACTTCGTGGTCTAATAGGGAGACCATCGTGACAAGCGATGGTCACAACCCAGTGTGCCGAGCACGGCTGAAAAGGGAGACAAAGTTGGAGAAAGAGGGTTCGGGGGAGAGAAGAGGAGGAGAGAGGTTCAATGCAGCCCAGCTCCACTTTGGGACGGTGGGTCTGCAATGTCATTGTCCCAGACAAAGGACAGTACATTATTAGTATTATTAATTATCATTAATCTAATTAAATGGCAATTACAATTAAGAACACAGCGATAAAAATGCCACCTTGGGTTTAAATGCCTCTTCTCCTCCGGCATCCGAGTGAGGGATGCTCCACGAACTCAGCCCACCCTCCACTGTGGCACCACCTCCAGCCCTTGCGTCTCAAAGTCCCCGCTGAGGGGTCACAGAGTCTGACTCCCCTAGTTTTACAGATGGGCAAACTGAGGTCCAGGGACAGGAAGTGACAGGCACCGGGGTCGCCCACAAATCTGTGGCTAAGGTGAACTTAAGCCAAGAGGCCCCATTCTTGCTGCTTCCTGACTCACCCCATCCCTAATAGCATCGTTTTTTCTGGGAAAAACAGCTGTCAGAGGCAGCCATCCTGTTACTGATTAAACAAGGCAAATTCTATCGGCGCAGAATCAGAGACACCCCTGGACACCTACTTACATGGGCGGAAACGAGGAACACAGGCAGGGAATAGAAATATGAACAAACAGTGCAGGGAGACAGCTGAGGTGCCCTCTCCGTCACCTGAAGCCATCATATCCCTGAGGCTTCCAGACAGGAAGCATCTCCCAGTCCTTGAATAAGATGCCTGCTCCCGAGGAAGGGGCTCCCCAGCCGGGGTTCACACACACACACCCCAAAAGACAAAGAGACAAACTGGAGCTTGTGCACGCTGGACTGGAGCCGTTCCCCCTCTCAGAGCTTCCTCCAGAGCCTCACGGACAGCCGGTGTCATTTCAGGTCTCCAGCCAGGGCCATCGGGGCCGGGTGAGATTGGGCAGAGCTGGGCTGGAGCCCACACTGGCCTGGCCCCAGTGCTCTGACCTAGACAGGACCCAGGGCTCTGTCTGGATGCTGCCCCAGGCGCACTGCCCCTCATCTGGCCAACCCCCGCAAGAGGGCTGCCCCAGGAGGTTTTATCCCGTCAGTAGTGTTAGGTACAGGGGGCTGGGCTTTGCTGAGATCCTGCGTTTACATACTGGGCAGGATTGTGAGCATGTGAGGGCAGAACATCGGTCTAATTCCATTTCTGCATCCCCCACATGGACAGGCACAAGGCGGATACTAACGAACAGGTGAATTCAAAGTTCATTCCACCATATTTGTTGAGCTTTGTGTTTCTGCCGGGCTCTGGGGAGATGGAAAGGAGCAAAACAAAGCTCTCTGCTCTTTTATTTCTTTTTGGCCACACAGCATGTGGGATCTTAGTTCTTCAACCAGGGACCGAACCTGTGCCTCCTGCAGTCGAAGCGGAAAGTCTTAACCACTGGACCACCAGGGAAGCCCAAAGATCCCTGCTGTCAAGGAACTCATGAGTGGAAGGAGACAGGCACAGAGCAAGCTAAACCAATCAGAAGAAGAAGAATGAAATGATATGATTTCAGATAGAAATGGGTGAGATGAAGAAAATAAGGTAATGAGGTAAAGAGCAAATTAGAGGGACTTCCCTGGTGGCACAGTGGTTAAGAATCTGCCTGTCAATGCAGGGGACACGGGTTCGAGCCCTGGTCCAGGAAGATCCCACATGCCGTGGAGCAACTAAGCCCATGCGCCACAACTACTGAGCCTGTGCTCTAGAGCCCGTGAGCCATAACTACTGAGCCCGAGTGCCACAACTACTGAAGCCCGCACGCCTAGAGCCCATGCTCTGCAGCAAGAGAAGCGACCGCAGTGAGAAGCCCGCACACCGCAACGAAGAGTAGCCCCCGCTCGCCACAACTAGAGAAAGTCCGCGTGCAGCAACGAAGACCCAACGCCGTCAAAAATAAATAAATAAATTTATTTTTTTAAAAAAAGAGCAGGGCTTCCCTGGTGTCACAGTGGTTGAGAGTCTGCCTGCTGATGCAGGGGACACGGGTTCGTGCCCCGGTCTGGGAGGATCCCACATGCTGCAGAGCGGCTGGGCCCGTGAGCCATGGCCACTGAGCCTGTGCGTCCGGAGCCTGTGCTCCGCAACGGGAGAGGCCACAACAGTGAGAGGCCCACGTACCGCAAAAAAAAAAAAAAAAAAGAGCAAATTAGAGACTGTGTTGTATGGGAGTGGCGAGGTTCTACTTGAGATAAGATGGCTCTGGAGGGCCTTTCATAGGAGGTGATGTTCCAGCTGAGACGTGAAAGGTGAGCAGGGCAGCCAAGGGCAGAGCTGGAGGAATGTTCCAGTCAGAGAGAACAGCGAGTGTGAACAGAATGAACCCCTGAGTGGGTGTACATGTGAATGAGGAGGAGGGGGTCTCCTGTGAGAAGACAGGCTGGGAGCCAGGGCCAAGCAGGTGTCCCCCCATCAGGCCCCGCATCCTTGATGGCTCCCAGGCCTCTCCGAGAGTCCCATGTACTGGCCTGGTGCACCGTCAGGGCGTCCTCGCCCCGCCCTCCATCTCCCGCAGCCCCCGTGAGAGGCCTCCTCCAAGGTGACTTGTTCATTGGTTACTGTTGGTATTATTGGTGCACCATTAATAATCATCAGCCCTCAACTGCCTCCCTGCTGTTCACATTCTACCTTTATTTCTGGCTGTGCCATGTGGCTTGTGGGAGCTTAGTTCCCCGATCAGGGATGGAACCCGAGCCCCAGCAGGGAAAGCGCCGAGTCCTAGCCACTGGACCACCAGGGAATTCCCTACTTTCCACCTTAACGTAGGTCAAAGGGCCTAAGTCACTGGGCTGTCTGAGTCTTGGGTCCCCCATCCCAGGGTTCAGCCTCTTCCAGGCCAGGCTCTTCCAGGGCTCTGACTCTGGCCTTCATGTCGTGTGACCTAGAACAGGTTACAGGTCCCCCTTAGCCTCCCTTTCTGCCTTGAACACGGAGAGGGGGGCAGTACCTGCACCCCCTCTACCACATTGCTTCCCACCCATCACCCAGCGGCTCGTTGTATCCACACCGACAGCAGCCCTGCAAGATAGAGATAAGATTGTTACCTTGACCGCCTGCTTTAGATGTGGAAGCGGGGCCTAGGAGGGGCCCTGTGGCTTGGCCGGAGTCACACAGCCAGCAAGTGATGCAGTGGGTTTAAAACTCAGGCCCTGGCTGAGATTAGACACAGTGATGTTTCCACACAAATGTCGCTATCCCTGTGGTTATATTGTGGTTTTGTAAGAATACGTCTTTGTTTTAGAAAATGCACACTGAAATTTGGAGGTAATGGCATATCACATACCATGCTTGCAACTTTTCTGTAAGTTGGACATTAGTTCAAATTTTTTAAAATTTAAAACATCCAAAATACAGAAACAAAAACCAAACAAACAAGGCCTGTGTTCCTTCCACCCGGAGCTCAGTGTCTAGGCACGGCTGGCCAGGCTGCCGCCAGCAAGTTGGGTGATGTGACTTTACCCCTCACTTTGCAAACCTGGAAACAGAAGCTCAGAGTTGTCCAGTCATTCTCTGAGGCCACACAGCCAGTGAGGGGCAGGATGCATGCCCATGGGGCGCTCCCCACCTAGTGAGGCAGAAAAACCAGATAGAGGGGAACACAAGGGTGGGGAGGGCAGGTGGCGGCTGGCGATCTGCGGCTGGGGGCCCCAGCAGGAAAGCCCTCTGGGGGATGCGGGGCTGGTGTTGGATGCCAGGCTGCTGGGGGCCAGGGCACTGGGCCAAGTGGTACCCCTGACCCTGCCTTGTAGACCCCTTATTGGGCTCCCACCCCGGTCAAGGGCTGATTGATCCTCTACCTCCCTGGAGCTGGTCCCACGTCCGCACCTGGAGCTGCTGCATGTTTTCTTGTCTCTGATTGTAAACAGATTTGACTAAAGAGGTAAATTAGAAGTTAATTAGAGAGAACATGATTGATGAGGCAGTTTGCCGTGATTGGGAGGCGTGGAAAGGTTGGGCTTCCCTGCACGGAGGCGACGGGAGAGGCGGGTAGAGGAAAAAATTCACAGGCCCAGGGATCTGGAGGGGGCACCCAGCGTGGTGAGGGGCCCACTCAAGGCTGCCCTTTCTCCTAGGCTCCAGGGTCAAGGCCAGGGCCACCTGGGCACGAGGGCCCAGGTGAGCACTCCGTGAGACCCTGTAAATGGGGCCCAGGCCCTTGCTGGGCTTGGAATGAAGCAGCTAGTTTGTCCTGTGAACGGCCAGAAGTTGCATCCTCGATGTGCAGGCTGGGCTGGGGAAGATGCCGGCACTTTCCAAACACTTACATGGCTCCAGGCCCTGTGCAGCTTCTCAAAACCTTGCAAGGTCAAGGCTGTATCTCTGTTGTCTAGATTAGGTGCCCTTGGAGATTCAGAGCTAAACTAGCTTGCCCAAGGTCACACAGCTAATAAGGATGGAGCTGAGACTGACCTCTAGAGTCTGTGTCTTTCCCAATTCCAGGCTGTGTGCCTGGTCATGTGTCCAACTGCCCAGGCAGTGCGGGGGTCTTTCCCCACAGCGCCCCCTGCTTACATACCTCCAGCAATGGTGAGCTCACTTCCTCATGAGGCAGCCGGTCCAGCAGCAGGACAGCTCTGACTGTGGGAACATTTGTCCTTATGTGGACCTGGTCAAACTCCCTCCAGTCCTACCTCCAGGTCCCAGCTCGGCCACTTGCCCACTTCCTTCATAACCCCCTGCTACCCTCCACGTTAGACGTCACCTCACCCAACTGCCTCATTCTTCTGGGGAAACTGAGGTGCAGAGAGGGAGCAAAACCCCAGAGTGGCACAGTGAGGGGGTGTCAGTGCAGGGCCCGGGCTCCCCTGTGGCTGCAATACCACCCCCCACCCCGTGCCCCACATCTTTTGCTCCCCAGGCTGAAGAGTCAGCTCTTCATTTATTTATCCATTATTTCCCTCGCTCATTCAATCAGCGAGATTCACCGAGGCCCCGCTACGTGCTAAGCTGAGGCTGATCAGGAGATGTTCACTCCGGGGTGGGGCGGGGCAGGGGGCTTGGGCACGGATCCCATCTCAGGGACAGGATAGGTGGATGGATGGGGGCCGCTCCTGAGATGGGAAGCCCAGATGAGGGCCAGACTGGAGGGGAAAGATAGAACTTCGGGTGGGGATGGGGCGTGTTGGGTTTGAAGAGCCATTCAAGAGGAGATGGGCTCTAGGCAGGGAAATACCGGAGGGCTGACCAGAACCAGAGCCAGACTTGAGTCCCCCAGAGGCTGATGAACTCACCCAGGTGAAAATACGTGGTCTGCAGGCCCGCCCGGTCCTGACACCTCCTTCCCTGCCAGTGGGTCAGTGTCCCTCTTAAAAGGGGTGGGAGGGTTGGGGGAGGGTGGGGGGAGACCAGGGCTGGACAGAGCAGGGCAGGCCATCCCTTCCCTTGTTCTAGACTGTACCCTCCTGTCAATGCTACCAGTGGCCACGTGGCCTGGTCACTGGCCTCACCCTACTGGTGTCAGTGGAGCTGGAAGCCTCCCGAGGGCCTTGAGGCCTGACTGTCAGCTTTCCTCATTCCTCAGACTCCTCCAGACCCGAGCTGAGCCCATCGGGAGAACGTCCCCTGAACCAGACCAGCAACACGGGAAGTCGGGCCTCACAGCTACCTTTCCTGAGCCTGAGCCACCATCCACCAGGTGCTGCAGTGAGTGATGGGTGTTTAGCTAGACAACGATCCTATGTGCTAAGCTTGGTTTTTATTCCCATTTTACAGATGAGGAAACAGAGGCTCAGAGAGGGAAAGGGCCCAAGGTCACACAGCCCAGAAGAGGCAGAGTCGGGATCCAAACCCAGAGCCAGCTGCCTCTTGAGAGATCAACGGGGCCTTCCCAGCCTCATTGGGGTGGGTGTGGGGAGTGGGACGGAGCCCCTGCTTAGAGGCAGTGGGGCCTTGCATACCACATCTGGTTGAGGGGAAAGGAGCACGGGAGAAAAGAACCGTGATCCTTAGAAACTACCTTTCTAGGGACCAGGGAAGCAGGAACAGCAATTGAATATTGGACACTGAGACCAAGGTGGAACAGGGGCCCAAAGGACACACACTTGACCTGTGGCCAGAGGTGGCCTCCTTGAAGACACAGGCCTTCCAGCCTGCTCAGTGCTGGGGCTTCTGCTTCCTCCAGGCATGAGTGGCCAGTGGGGCACAGGGTGGAGGATTGTGATGGAGTGGGGTGGCGCCCCGGATGCGGCCTCTTTCTCCCTATTCATGGGATGTGTGGTCTCAGAAGTCTCTGCCCTTCCCTGGGCCTCAGTTTCCCCACCTGTACAATGGAGTAGGGCAATAAGATGACATCCAGAGACCCTGACAGCTATAGATTATCCTAGAGAGAGTGAGGACAGACAAATCAAGAGCTAACATTTATTGCGCCTCTACTGTGTGCTGAAGAAGGGCTTTTCATGCTTATCTCACTTAATTTTTATGAAACCCAGTAAGATAGGGATCACTATCTCCACTCCAGAGATCAGGAAACTGAGGCTCAGAGAGGTTGAGTAGCTTTCTCAGGATCACACAGCTGGGATGGGGTGAGACCAACTTCAAGCCTGCCTCTGTCTGGCTTCAAACGAGGCCAGTGTTTGTTCTGCTGCCCACAGCCCTGCACGTGGGTTGTGAGCGTATGTCCCTTCGGAGCTCCACCCTCAAGGGTGTTGAAACAGGTGGGGTTTGGGGGAAAGGGGTGGACGGGAGTATGGAAAGAAAAATGCGGTGAACGTGGGTAGAAATTAGCGAGAATAAGTCAGCGTGTGACTCTGGGCAAGTTTCTTTACCCCCTCCAGTCTCCGTTTCTCCATCGTGAAATGGGGGTAATCCTGGCCTCCCTCCCTGGGTGGTTTAAATGCGATGATATATTTAAAGCCACAGGCACAGTGCCTGTTGGTAAAATGAATGCTGAGATTCTGTCTCATCTGCTCTTGCAACAGCCCTACGGTTGGGGGAGGGGAGGTACACAGACGAGGAAACTGAGGCTCAGAGAGGTGAAGAGACCCTCCCAAGGTCACACAGGGTAGGATTTGAAGCCAGTGGCTGACCTTTCACTACTGCACACACCACACTAGCAAAGAGGAGATATTGGATGGATGATCAAAATTGGATGGATGGACAGAAAAATGAAAACATGCCCATAGTCCTGGGAACTCTTCAGAGCCTCTGAAGCTGCCTTGTGGCTCTTAACCAGGTGTCTCCTGGGGGGTAGGAGGGCTGCACCTCCAGGATCATGGGCTTCTGCTCAGCCTCCTGTGTCCCTCGCCTACTTCTGCTCCTGGAAGGCTGCCTTCCCCTGGGGGTGGGGAGGCTCTGAGAGCCACCCCCGCCGCAAGGTGCTGTGCTGCGTTCAGGATCACAGCTGGAGGTGTTCCTGAATTAGAGGGGAATGTATCCCCTCCCTGAGCTGCTGTGGCATGATTTACAGGCCTTGGCAAGTGGCATGAAACTCTGGAGCAAGTTCCAGCTGTTTAAATATAATTACCCGGCACCTCCATCCGGATTCTCCCAATAGATCATTAATATGAGAGACCCAGGATGCCCGATGATGTGTTCACTTCAGCAGGGACCCCTGGGGAAAACCCTCTCCCCCAACCCAGGCCCAGCAGCTTGGGTCAAGTTGGTCAAGGCTTGTCCCTACCCCCAACCTTGCCTGAAATTTCACCATTAGAATGTCATTCCTTTGGTTTAACACTACAGCTCTGGCTTTAAAGGGCATTTTCTTCAGGGCGGAGAACAATGGCCCAGGTGTCTAAAGATCTATGTTGGAAACCTTGTATATCTTGGTCAAGTCATTATCCCTCATTTCCTTCTATGGTATTGAGCTGGAAGGGCTCTGCAGTGATGATCAAGCTATACCCTCCCATTTTCGAGATGGGAAAAGTTGTAGTGCAGGGAGAGGATGGCTACTAGGGGTGACGTAGAATGCAGGGGAAGAGGGCCTGATTAGGGCCTGGCGTGCCTGACTCCCAGGTCCACCTGATGGGGGACAAGATCCCAACATCATCAGGAGTGGGCCAGGCTGACCCTCTCCCGTCCAGTCAACAGAGATTTTGGCCCCAAACCACACCCTTCTTGCGATTAAGAGCTCAGGCCCTAGAGACAGGTCACCCGGTGACCACAAGCTGTGTCATCTTCAGCACACGTCTGATCCCTCAAAGTCTCAGGCTGCTCATCATTACACAAGGATGTCAGTGGTGGGACCTCACGGGGCCACTGTGGCTGCGAGGAGGACAGTGAACATCGCACTCAGCTCAGTGCCCAGAGGGGCCAACGCAGGGAGTGTTATTTCCTATTTGGAGTCAGGAAGAGCCAAACTGGACCCCGGATCTGCACTTGCCAGCTAGGAGACCTTGGGTACCTCTCGGGACTCAGTTTCCTCATCTGTAAAATGGGCATGAAATATCTACCTTTCAGTATCGTGAGGATTTAATGAAAAAACAGGTAAGCGCTTGACGTATGACCTGGCACATTCTAGACCCTCAGCAAACGACGGCTGCCAGTCATGGTAACACAGAAGTCATAACCCTTCCCGGAGTGTGGTGTGTCCAGTTCCACACGGCCAGTAGCAGCTGAGGGCCCACTGTGTGCTTGGCCCTGCAGGAGCAAAGTGATGAGCAAAACCAGCTCGGCCCCTCCCTCGAGGACATCCCCGTCCCTGGGGGAGACCGGCACAAACAAGTTTCAAAAACCACATTTGTGTGTTCATTCAATAGTTAGTTCTTGAACACCCACTCTGTGCCAGGATCCAGGCTGGAGAACAAGACAGCCACTGCCCTTGTTCTCATGGGGTTTCCATTGTAGTGAGGGCAACAGAGAGTCAAGAAATAAACATGTAATGTGGCAGATAATGGTCAGAGTTCAGAAAAACAGAAATGTAAGGGGCTTCAGAGGGGCAGGGACTGCAGTTTTATATTACATGGTCAGGACAACATTTGATCAGAGGCTGGGGGTCTGAAAGGACCGTGTTCCGCGGAACACGAACATCAAATGCAAAGGTCCTGAGGCAGGAGTGTTCCAGGAATATTTGAGGAGCAGCAAGGAGGCCAGTGTGACTAGAGCAGGGGAGGCGAGGGGACAGCAAGGAAGATAAGGGCAGAGAGGTGACGAGTGACAGGCCCAGATCATGGTGGGTCCTGTGAGGTGTGGTGAGCACCCGGTCTCGGCCTGAGTGACAAGATGAGCACTGTGAAGAGAGTCACCAGCCTCGGGACCCCTCAGGTCTAGCTCTGGTGCAGAGCACATGGCAGGCACTCCAGACACGCTTGAAAGGAAAGAAAACAAGCAAAGGCACTCAGGCGGTAGAGGGGGCTGGGGACACCTGGGCACAGACAAGAAAACATGCGGGCCTGGTCCCTGTCTTCAAACATCTAAGAGGCACAGAGCCCTCTTCTCTGGCCCAGAGGGTCCACCGAGGGCCCACCTGTGGTTGTGACGTAAGTCCCATGATATTAATAAAGGCATCAGTGGTAACTGACACAGACACAGCAGAGAACAAAGTGCGTCCCATGTGCCTTTCCCTCTGGTCCTAAAACAACCCATGAAATGGGCTCTTTTATTCCCATTTTACAGGTGAGGAAATTGAGATTCAGGAGGTTTAAGTGACTTGTCCAAAGCCACATGTAAGTGAATGGCCCAGCAGGAGCTTGAGCCCAGGCCTGGGGCTGCCTTTTCAAACAGATCATGCCCTTCAGAGGTGGAAGGAGCCTCCTCTGGAGCTCCTTGTGATGGAGGAGGTTGCAGAAGAAGCGACCTCAGAACCTACCAGGTGCAGCTGGCTGGGGCAGACTGTTTGGCCTTGAGGATATAGTGGGGAATAAAGATCATACTGTTTTTTCCTTATAAGAGCTCACAGTCGAGGAGGGGAGACAGACACTAAACAGCTAGTTGTACGACTAATTAGTTAATTAAAATCGTGATACGGGTTCTGTCGTTGCTGCCACCCTGGCGCTGGTGCCCTGCTCCCTCTCCAAAGCTCAGGACGAGGCTGGCCAAACCCCTTCCACAGGCTCCCTTTGCTCAGCAGGCAGAAATCTCAAAAAGATGTTTGAGGGGGAAACGAGAGGGAAATAACGCCTGAGGATTCAGGCTCATGTAAGGCCACCTCGCTGAGCCTCAGCAGAAGTCTCGGGCAGCGGACCTTGGTCCCAGCCACTGTGTGACTTCAGCCCAGTCACTTCACCTCTCTGAGCCTCTGTTGTCCCAGCTATAAGATAGGGTGAACACCACCTGCATTCCAGATTCGTCGTGGGGATTTAGTGACATCAGTCCCAGTGCCTGGCATATAGTATGTGCTCACTAGATTCCTGTTCCCTCCCTCTGTGTGGGGTCTGTGGAGACACCCCAGCCTCCCCCTGGAGTGGTTCAGCTCTTTGTTGTCTGCTAGGGTAGTCAAGAACCACGTGTGGCTACCGAACACCGGAAATGCGGCCAGTCCGAATTGATATGTGCCATCAGTGTGAGATACGCACCAGATTCTGATGACTTATACGTAAAAGGAATGTAAAATAGCTCATGAATAATGTTTTATATTGATCATGTGTTGAAATGACAATATTTGGGGGTTACATCAAATATATTATTAAATTAACTTCACCTGTTTCTTTTTACTTTTCTTTATTGTGGCTACTAGAAGCTTTTTTTTTTTTTTTTTTTTTTCCTTCGCTGTACGTGGGCCTCTCACTACTGTGGCCTCTCCCGTTGGGGAGCACAGGCTCCGGACGCGCAGGCTCAGCGGCCATGGCTCACGGGCCCAGCCACTCTGCGGCATGTGGGATCTTCCCGGACCGGGGCACGAACCCCTGTCCCCTGCATCGGCAGGCGGGCTCTCAACCACTGCGCCACCAGGGAAGCCCCTAGAAGCTATTTTTATTTATTTATGTTTTTGGCTGCGCCACGCGGCTTACAGAATCTTAGTTCCCCAACCAGGGATTGAACCGGGCCCTCGGCAGTGAAAGCGAGGAATCCTAGCCCCTGGGCCACCAGGGAATTCCCGAAAAATTTAAATTACACATGCAGGCTCTCATTTGATTTCTACTGGACAGTGTTGGTCTAGCTAATTACTCACAGCCGTGGAATGTTTAGACTGGCATTAATCACACCATTAACGTCATTTTAGGATTTTAAAAACACTCCCACAAGCAGAGCCTCGAAATTGGCAGAGACCCTGCTGTCCTGTCGTGTTTAATAAGCACCCGGTTGGCAGGGTGAAGGGCCCTAGGAACCCCGTCTTTTGGATGCAGTTAATTGCCCTTGATGGGCTTATCATTAGGCCCCTTGCTGGGACAGCACAGATACACAGCTCGGGCATGTTTCAGGCCTTGGTAGAGTGCAATTTATGGGTTTGGGTTCAAACCTGAGAGCCAAGGCCTAGGGGGGTTCTCTGGACCTCAGAGAGGTGTCCCCTTTGGGAAACCCCAGAGTGGGATGCCTCTGGAGTAGCTGCCTGGCTGCAAAGTTGATGATGGGTTCTGTCTGCTCTCCTCATGACATGTGGAGGAAAGACTCCAGCTGGAGTCAGGAGACCTGGGCCCTTGGCCTGGCTCTGTCATTTCCTCCCTGTGAGACCCTAGGCTTATCCCTACCCCTCTCTGGGCCTCAGTTTCCCCATCTATACAATGGGGCAACCGTGGTTGATCCTTGATGACTCTTCTCTGTTAAAAAACAGAGTTATTTTAAATTCTAGGTTTTAGATGATGTCTTCACTCTACGTGGTCCACCCAGGCTACAATCCAGAAAGAAAACCTCCGAGTGGCCCCGCAGGTCTTCACGGGGTTACTCAGCCTAGAAGGGACAGGGGCCAGCCTGGATGACCTCCCCCTGTCTCTGGCTTCTGGCCCAGGCATGGCCCTCAGCCTAGCTAGGGGCTTCCTAATTGGCCCATGAGTTCTGAGGGAGGCAGAGTGCAGATGAAGTTTCAGAATCCACGAAGATGGGAGGATCTGGGTCTGCATCATGGGTGAGCCACCTGGGCAGAAGGAAACCTGGAGGCTCATGTGACAGAGACATGGCCTGACTGTAGAGGGCACTCACAGCTCCTGCCCAGCTTGTGGGAGAACGGATAAAGAAATCAGTCATCAGAGGAGAAGAGCGTCCCAGACCTGGATGGGAGGGGGTCACAGCTCGGCCCCCTGTGCTGCCCTGCACATGAGAGCTGGGGCAGGTGGCCTTCTTGCCCCAAGAGGCTGGCTGGACCCAATTCAAGGACCAGAAGAGGAGGAGCCCCTGTCCTCCCATCCTGTCGGGGTCCTCACTGTGGCCCACTGGATCCCTACACGAGGTACACCTGAGAGCTTGGTAAGCCGGCAGATTCCCTGATATCTCCCCCAGCCATACTGGAAGAGAACCCCCAGGAGTGGGGCCTGGGACTCTGCAGACGCAACCAGCCTCCCCAGAGAGTCTGAAGTCCACTAACATCTCATAACTCTGTGTCTAGGCCAGTGGTGCTCAACCCCAGCTGTGCGCTGGGATCACCTGGGAAATTTCGAAAAAGCCTGATACCAGGCCTAGCCTCACCCAAAGCAGTTGGGTCAGAATCTCTGGGGTGTGGTCTGAACATTATTATTTTTTTAAAGCTCCCTAAGGCACCCCAGTGTGCATTCAAAAGGGTACCCCAGACCCCAATCAACTCTAAAAGCCTCCAGATGAATGTTTGCAGAAAAAGGGAACTCATCGAGCTCAAAGAGGGGAAGTAACTTGCCCAAGGTCACACAGCAAGATGATAGCAAAGTCGGTCCCAGAACCCAGGCCTCTTTTCTGAGCCTGGGCCAAGTTTTCTCCTGAGGCTGCATCTCCTTTTACAAACCAGAGCCCAGGCAGGCAATGCCCACAGTATTTCAGTTTAATAATATTGGATCTTGGTACAGTCAGGGCCACCACAATGATGGGATGGGAGCCGTGATGGCGATTAGGAGAGCTGTAAGTCTTTTGCTTTATCCAAATTTTGGGCAGTAATTTAGGAAATTTAATTAAAGGGGGAGAAATCGGAACACCTCAAGCTCCTTGCCTCCTGTTATAATGAGTGAAATACACCAGGCTGTTAAAGGAAGTGCTGTCTGAGACACAGCTCCGATGTTTTATTGCCAAGTTTTATTCGCTGATGTAAACATAATCGCTGGAAACCAGAGCTCTATTAACGCACATATTTTTACCCATGCAGGGCCCCGCCTGCCCCCTCTTCCCCTCTGGGTTTGCTCACCCCCTCCCAGGGTCAGCCCTAGTCCTTTCTGGGCATGTCTCTGCTAAGCCTGGATTTCCCCGCAGGTTTCATACCCTCCCATGACAGATAAGAGTTTAATAGAATTCCGTTGCTCCTCTGAGCTCAGTAATGCATTCTGGAAATTAGGCGGTTACATACTGAAGCCATTGTTCCCCCGTATAAATGGGCTCCCTCCCAGCCAGCGACCGTGGGGTCTCCGATAAGCTCTCGTGAAGCCGCGCTGCACATGTTATTGGTGTGTTAAAAGGGGCAACTCGGGGCTCAATTGCTCATTGTTAGGAGATGATCCATTCAGGTAGTTTCTCCATGAATCAGGCAGCTTAGGTATTTCCCCCCTCTTGGCATTGATAGATGAGCAGAAGGGGGCCATTTAGACGACGCTATATAGCACCCTGGCCCACGTGGTGAGTGATTCCCAATGCCTGGTTTAATTTATTTTTAAATGAAATTTGTTATTGATTCTGGATTAAAAGGACAAATCTTATGGCTGTTACCACTGACAGAGCCATGGTGCTCAAGTGACACCTCTCAAGGAGGAAAGGGAGGCTGGCCTCCCTGGGTCAAGGGGAGGCTGGGGACTCTCCAGGGAGCTTGGGTCAGAGGCAGGGGACAGTGCGAGATCCCCTGCTTGAGGGGAACTTTTAAAAGATCGTCTTTCTTGACTGAAATCCTTAACATGATGTTCACCTTCTGAGCCTCATTTGGGTCATGGAAATAACAGTGATATTTGCCTCTTGGCATCCACGTGATCACTAGATGCTTGTTTAATTGCCTCCAGGGATGGGAAGCTCACTATCTCCTAGAGCGTTCCCGGAGTGAAATGAGTGACAGCAGCCATCCGCCCTGGTGAATTCCTAGAGACTATTTCCTGGAATAGTTTTCGTTTACCTTGTGCCTCCACTAAGCTCTTAGCTTCCACAGTGTCTGCTGT
Organism: Stenella coeruleoalba; assembly: GCF_951394435.1. Taxonomy (NCBI): domain Eukaryota; kingdom Metazoa; phylum Chordata; class Mammalia; order Artiodactyla; family Delphinidae; genus Stenella; species Stenella coeruleoalba. The sequence continues at coordinate 21,547,098 of NC_137161.1, read as the reverse complement.
TTGCACTTGGATCGCAAAGCAGAAAAGAGGCAGAATGACACAGAGGAGAAATATGGGCTGAGGATTCGTCTTTCACATCCAGCTTTTGCCCTGCTTCCCTGTGCCATGTTGAACAGGTTACTTCATCTCTCTGAGCTTCAGTTTCCTATGTGTAAAAGAAGGAAGGTAATAATAGTGGCCTCGGGCTTCCCTGGTGGCTCAGTGGTTACGAATCCGCCTGCCAATGCAGGGGACACGGGTTCAAGCCCCGGTCCAGGAAGATTCCACATGCCGTGGAGCAACTAAGCCCGTGTACCACAACTACTGAGCCTGTGCTCTAGAGCCCACAAGCCACAACTACTGAGCCCGCAAAGCACCTAGAGCCTGTGCTCCACAACAAGAGAAGCCGTAATGAGAGGCCCATGCACCACAAAGAAGAGTAGCCCCCGCTCGCTGCAACTAGAGAAAACACGCACACAGGAACGAAGACCCAAAGCAGCCAGAAATAAAATAAATAAATAAAATAAATAAATAAAAAATAATAGCGGCCTCAGGGGTTGTTGCGTGAATTATATAAGACATGGATGTAAATGGGATTCATAAACTGTAAAGTACATTTTAGGTGCTGTAGGAAATACAAATGGGACAGTCTGGTATTTTGGGAGAGCCCTGAGCTGGGAGTCAGAGGTCCTGGATCTAGTTCTGTCATGGTTGGCTCTGTGACTGAGGAATTCACTCATCCTCTCTGGGTCTTAGTTTCCTCAGCTGGGTGGGTTGAACTAGATGTGCTTAGGTATTATGCCAAGAGCATCGGCTCTGGAGTCAAACATATCACGGCTCTACCACTGTCTTGTGAGACAGTGGGGAAGATACTTAACCTCTCAGAGCATCTGTTTACTTATCTGTAAATAATAATAACAGTAATAATAATAGCCAACATGTATATGGCTATGTATTTACTGTGTATTACTACTTACTATGGCCAGGCAATGTTCTAAGTGATTTCCATGTAGCAAGTCATTTAATCCTCATAATAATCTTGTGATGGAGGTGTTATCTTTAGTTTACAGATAAGGAAGCTCAGGCACAGAAAAGTTAAGTAACTTATCTAAGGTCACACAGCTAGCAGTTGGCAGGATTCAAAATGAGAGCCCATACTTATAACCACACTATTCTACCCTATACGGCTTGGTAGTTCTGAGGATTAAGTGGGATAAGTAAAGTTCTTAGCACAGCGCTGGGTAGACAGTAATGGGCCAACAGAGGCTCAGAGATCGGGAGAAGGCAGCAGGCATTTCTTCCTGTGGGGGATGCAGACTGGACCTTGGCCAATGGAAGACTCAGCTAGACAGAGGGGAAGGCATGCATCTGGAGGGGGAAGCACTGGGAAGGGTAAGGACGGGATGAAGCTAGGGCATGTTCAGGGAGAGGACATGGGGCGAATGATGTCTCGCATGTGCAGGAGGTGAGGCTGGGACCTTGAATGCAAACCAGAGACGTCAAGATTTCTGTGATAAACAAGGCCATTAGAGGGTTTTGAGCAGAGCTATTACAGCATGAGCCTTTTCAAACTCATTAAATCCCTGGAGGTCTGTCCTTGAAGGAACCTCAGAGGTTACAGGGTTTAACCCTGTCCCAGACTATAAGAAAAAAGGATTCCTCAAGGTCAGTCAGTGGGTTAGCGGCAGAGCTGCTGTCCCACCCTGACCTTGTTCCTCTGCAGCCCGCAAACAGAGTCTCTTGTTTTCTCCTGTCTCTTCTAGTCTCCGATCTCTCCCTGTCCCCTTGCCTCTGCCCCCTTCCCTCCAATCTGAGGTTTAAGAGGAGAGAGCCCTGGGTTTGGGCCCCATTTCTGCCATTACATTCTCCTGCAGAGGCTTCAGCCTGGGATTGAAAGAATCCTGGGTTCCACTCTTGGTGCTGTTATGTGATCAATTTTTTTTTAAGATTTATTTATTTTTAAAATTTTTGGCTGTGTCGGGTCTTAGCTGCAGCACATGGGACCTTCGTTGAGGCATGCGGGATCTTTGGTTGTGGCGTGCAGGCTTCTCTCTTGTTGTGGCATGCGGGTTTTCTCTCTCTGGTTGTGCGCAGGCTCCAGGGCGCATGCGCTCTGTAGCTGTGGCACGTGGGTTCCAGAGTGCGTGGGCTCTGTAGTTTGTGGCGCGGGTTCTAGTTGAGGCAGGCGAGCTCAGTAGTTGTGGCAGGTGGCCTTAGTTGCCCTGCTGCATGTGGGATCTTAGTTCCCTGACCAGGGATCAAACCCGCGTTCCCTGAATTGTAAGGCAGATTCTTTACCACTAGACCACCAGGGACGTCCTGCTATGTGTTCTTGAAGATTCTCAGTTTCTCCATCTTTATAGTGGGGGCAATGAAGCCCATTTCACTGGGAGTGAGAGTCAATCGAATTAATGAATGAGGAAATACTTTCGTACCCAAGACAGCTGGTCAACCCAGGATAGCCTAAATACCACCTCTGAGTGGGAAGGAAGTGAGAAGTAAATTAATCGGGCAATAAATAAATAAATAAAAGGCCACTTCTTCCAGATAATATGGGCGGGAATGAGCTAGGACGGGGTTTTGTCCTTCTGCGGTGCTGAAAGCAGTGCCGCGCCACCGGTCCTGTGAGGGCTGTCAGTTGTGCAGAAACAGTATTTGTAAGTGCGCGACACTTCAGGGTGCTGAGCATAGTTTCGAATAAACTGTATTGTTGCTGGTGACCACAGGCCCCAACTGGTGTGCTGCCCGCCATACTGTTGTAAAGGGGTGTGCATGACGGAGTAAAGACAGGGGTGGAGGGGTGGAGGGAGAAGCTGTCCTTCGGGCTCTAACTTCATTCTCAAAGTTGGGGTGCTGTCCACAATGCGGGATCCACCTATGTGTGGTCTGGAGACGGATGTGGGCCGTCTCAGGCGCTGACTCCCATTCGGCGGGGGCGAGGGAGGAAATCAGAAGGTCAGTCCTTGGTGCTGAACCCGTGGAGCCCGCGGAGGTGCGGTCGGTGAGCTTGAAAAGATGGGTGTCCGTGGGGCTTCCCTTGTGGCACAGTGGTTGAGAATCCGCCTGCCAATGCAGGGGACACGGGTTCGACCCCTGGTCCGGGAAGATCCCACATGCCGCGGAGCAACTAATCCCGTGCACCACAACTACTGAGCCTGTGCCCTAGAGCCCGTAAGCCACAACTACTGAGCCCGCGGGCCGCAGCTACTGAAGCCCACGCGCCTGACGCCCGTGCTCCACAGGAGAAGCCACCCCAATGAGAAACCCGCGCACCGCAACAAAGAGTAGCCCCCGCTCACCACAACTAGAGAAAGCCTGTGTGCAGCAACGAAGACCCAACACAGCCAAAAACAAATAAATAAATTTATCAAAAAAAAAAAAAAAATGGGTGTCGGGGTTAACGCTGTCCTCCTCCGTGGTGCTGAAACAGCGGCGGACACGGCCGTCGGGAATGATGCCTGGCAAAGCACAAGGGATGAGAGCAGGAGGGACCCTGTCCGGGAATCAGGGACTTAGCCCCAGACTCGCTGTGGGGCCTCAGATAAGCTACTTCTCTGATTTAATGTGCTTAATCTTCTTTTAAATGGGGCCACAGTAGGTCCGCCTTGTGTCTGTACTGAAGGTCTGTCCCAGCTGCCCCAGTTAAGCAGTTGGAGAAGGAATCGGAGTATCTCGTTGCATTCCTGCTCTTGGGAATGAAAATGGCTTCATTCACTACCACCTCCTTCCCCCTCACCACCCGCCCAACATTCCACTATGCCCACCTGTCCGAGGAAGGGAGCCCTACAGTCCAGAAGGGGGCGATCCAATCCACTGTGCAGGGCCCAGCATCTCTAAGCTAGAAGAAGACCCAGCAACTAGCCTGCCTTACGCCCACTATTACAGACGCGAAAACTGAGTCCCAGAGAGGGGAACAACAACAGTAATAACTATTGAGCTCCTACCACGAAGGCGGCATTATGCTTAGCGCTTTACACACATGATTTTGTAAATCCTCACCAGGATCCCTGAAGGCAGCTATTATTCCCACTTCTCAGTTGAAGACCTTGAAGCTCAGACAGGGGTAGACACCCGGACACGATCACACTGGGAGCCAAAGGCAGGCAGGTCTAACCAGGTCTAACCAGGTCTCCTGTGCCTCAGCCCAGGTTCCCATCCTACCTCAACCTCACCTCCACCCCACCCCCACGTGCCTCCCTGACCCTGGCACCGCCCTGCTAGCAAAGTTGAGGAGACCCTCCTGAGCGCGCTGGGCCTGGCGGCTGGTCGACTGGTTTTTCCCCTTTTCCCGATGGAGCGTATTTCTGTTTCTGAAGCCAGCGGTGTTATGCTTTGCAGGAACCGGGTCCCTGGGGTGGCTTCCTCCACCCCATCTCGCCCCCGCCTGCTCTCTCCAGCCGGGGAAGTTGCGGGTACCGCTTTAAAAATCCCAGCCTGGGCAAAACTTTGATGATAAATCAAGCGACAGATCCCTCCGCCGCCGCCTCCTCTGGGCGGGCGGGAGGGAGTGGGAGGGAGGGGGTGCGGCGGTAGCGGCACCGAGCGGAGTGGCCTTCCGCGGAAGGGAAGAGTCCCGCAGTCGGAGACGGCCGGCAGGGCGTGCGCTTGCTAACCGCAGCCGGGGCTGGGCCGGAGCCGGCCGAGGACTGGAGCCGGGGCCAGACCGGGTTCAGCGGGCGAGGGGCAGCAGCCGCAGCGGGGCAACCAGGCCGCACCGGGCAGGGGACGGCGGGCGTGGTGTCTGCGGTCTCCTGAGCCCCGATGTGAGGCGGCGGCGCCCCCGGCCCGAGCGCGCACCATGGGGGCCCTGCTCGGCGTGGCGCTGGGCGCCCTCCACTACCTGGCACTTTTCCTGCAACTCGGCGGCGCCACGCGGCCCGCCGGCCACGCGCCCTGGGACAACCACATCTCCGGCCACGGTGAGTTGGGTCGCCGCCCTCGCGGACTTCCACGCCAAACCCCACCCTGGGCCGCGCGTCTCCAACTTGGCCGTCCCCGGGCTCGAACCCGTGCTGCCGGTGGCGGGAGTCCCGGGGCGCCTCCTGCCGGGTCTATGGACCGGCCCTGGCTCCCTGGCCACCCCTGCGGAGGAGGGGGCACCCCCTATGCCCCTCTCGCGGAGGGCTCTCTCCAACCCCCCCACCCCCCCCAACTCCCTGCGATACACACACCTCCATGACCACACACATATTCACAGCCATGGACACACAGCCACACTCACTGCTTTCTCACACTCAACTCCTTCCCTCACACATCTCCAGACACCATCTCAGATCCCCCTTCTCACTCATATGCTCACTACACACACAGCAGGCACTAGGGCTGGAGCACTCAGACCCTGCCAGCTGGCACCCAAGCGCACAACTCCTGCCTGCCCGCCTGCCTGCAGACACACTGGCATATACAAACACTTTGTGAACACACTCTGCTCACCCACCGCTCTCCGCCCATCTGCCTTTCCCCTTTGTGGGTTTAACCCCACAGCTGTCCTTGTCCCTTCCCTCTCCACACCTCCCCCACTGGAAAGGTCCTGGGGGACAGAAGACCCCACCACTTGAGAACTGGTAGCCTGGGCTGCAGCCACCCCTGTCAGGTGGGTGGCATCTTGGGGACGAAGGCTTGGTGGGAGCCCCTCGAAGACATTGGAATAGTTGGCATTGTTGCTTCCAGCCAGCGGCATGGAAGGGGAAGAGGGAAGCCAGGAGCTTTTGTCTGCCCCTGGGGAGGCGGGGGGACAGGAAGCCCCTGCCATCCCTCAATAGGGTACCCACCCGTCCTCATCTTTGACCCTAGAGGACTGAAAAGTGGGAAATCTCAACTCAGCCACTGTGAGAGCCAGGGAGCAAGAGAACATTCCCAGCACTGGTTGCCTGAGTGTCAGAAGCTCCTTCTAGCCCCGGAGGAGCCCAAGTTGGCAGTAGAGTTGGATTGTCTGAAGCTGGCAGCTCTGGGGGCGCCCCTTGCCCCCATGAGCCAGGCTCCTTCCGGTATGGGGACCAGGGCATAGATGAAAATGGAGACGCTTTGTCCATCCATCTCTTCCCTGCAAAGGCTTCCAATCTGGTAGGAGAGGCTGCAGCACCAATGTTGGGCACTGTATGCCCAGGGCTGGGGAGAGGTTTGCACAAATGGCAGAGAACTGGGTGATTTATTCTGATGGAAAAGAGTGAGGGCCGTGGTAGTAGGTAATCAGAGAAGGCTGCTGGGGCATGATGCATGAGTGGAATTGCTTTGGAAAGTAGGGGGCGCTTCCAAAGCCCTTCTCAGGGACTCTGCTTTTGGGAACCATGACTCCCTGCACCCTTCCTCCTTACCATGTTAAATAGAAACCGCTCTGTGTACCATTTACGTACCCTTCTTATCCTTCATCTAATTTCTACTGACCTGGCTGCAGTGGTGGTAAATAGGGGAAGGCTTATTTTGATCCTTAGTTTACAGATGGAAAAATCAAGGCTCAGAGAGGTAAAGGGACTCGCCCAAGGTCACACAGTGAGTGAGTGGTTGAGCTGAGACTGGCCCCAGGGTCTGTTGGGCAAAGACACTGCTTTTTCCAGGACATTCATCTCCCTGTCAGATTCCCTCCCATTCAAGGGAGACTGGGAATTCCTCCTTCCGCTCCCCTTCTGGCTCCGCTCAGTTCGCTCAGTTCCTTGGCACAGTTGGAACTTACACTAGGAGGGTTTTCCACGGAAGGGCTTTCCTGAGTTTGCGGTCCCGAGACATACAAGGACTGGGGCTCTGAGGTTTACCATCATCCTGTCCCTGGATCACCAGACCCCTAGGATCTGGGTGCCACTCTGTCATTCCTGAGGCCCCAAGGTGACCCCCCCATAGGAAAGCAGGGTTTGCCCTTTGTGTGGCAGTCTCTGCCTGCCCCCTGGTGCCAGGCGTGCTTAGGGCACAGCTCTGCCCCACTAGCTGTAACGTCCCTGCTGAACCCTGGGGAGGGCCAGCGGAGGCCCAGAGGAGGGGTTGGATGTCAAGGACACAGCACTGGCTGCGGGGGAACCTGGCTTCTCTTAGTGACCCGCCATGCAGTTCTGGGCCAGCGAGTCACCCCTCTAGGGCTCGTTCTGTCCCCCAAGAAGCGAGGAGGCCAGGCTGCTCTGCAGGGGCCAGACTGCCATCTCCCAACACTGCCAGGTTCAAAGTCACCAAGTAGTAGATGCCGAGGAGCCCCCGTGCTGCCCCTTTGCCAAACGCCCGAAGCCACAGGAAGGGTTTGGAGCCACTCACTTAATCACAAAAAGAAACTGTTATTAATGATAGTGAGACACGGCGGAGAAGTGGGTCATGTCTAATAGCCGTTTGCGTTCAGGAGGAGAATACCAATTTAATAAAAGCTACGTGTGCCGAAAAAGCCCAGAAATTGCTGTTTAGCAGATTGGAGCCTGATCATTTCATTATTCCTGGGCTCCGCGTGTCCTCAGCTGATTCAGGAAACGTGGCTGGGTTAGGCAGGTGTCTCTGCGTCTCGGGTAGGGGTAGGAGGCTGGCAGCGGGGGCCCCGGGGAGGAGTCCATTGACCCCAGCCGCCTGGTAGCTGCTCGCCTCTCCAGCTCGGTCCCAGCCCAGCCGCCAGGCTAACGCCTTCCGCCTGCTCGCCCCGGGGCTTGTCACAGGGAAAGCCCGGGGTCAGATGGGTCCGCAAGGACATCTATCTCGCTTCCCCTCTCCCTGCTACCTCCACTCAGTCCGCTTCGCAGAGGGCTTTTTAAAGGCATGAGGAGTGAATGGGGAGTGAGTGGTACCTGCCTCTTAGGGAGCCCTCAGGGAAGTGGGAAGTGGGGGTGGGGGTGGGGGTGGTCAGTGTCTATGCCCAGTAGGTATTCAATTAATGGCAGCTACTTTGAATTTTCCTCATCAGACAGGGTTAGCTCATTGCCATGAGCACAGCGGGTGGGAGGAAAGGGAGCTGACATTTATGAACTGCCTACTGTGTGCCGGGTGCTACCAAACCCCTTGCCAGCGTTAACTCACTAAGGCTGACATTATTCGTGCAAGGCTGGTGCTGGACATATGAGGAAACAGGTTAGAGAGGGCCAGTGACTTGCCCAAGGTCACTGAGTCTGCACGGAGAGCTGGGGAGCTGTGCCTACACTGAAGGTGTGTCTGGCAGTTCTGCTCTGGGCCTGCCTCCTCCGGGACAGCCTTGAGGCAGGCTTGGCCAGTTGTGTGATGGGTCTCCTTCCTCTGCCCGGCTCTGCCCAAGGGACTCCCTTCCACTTCCCCAGAGAACTGGTAAGGCAGTGGGTTCCACCAGGAGGAGCCAGTAGCTCAGAAAGGCGATGGGATCTTGCTGAGGCCACATGCAAGTTAGAAGCAGGAAGCTGGATTAGCCGCCTTCTCCAGGACTCTCTAGATCTTGTCCACGGCAGGCAGGATCTTGTCTTCTTTTTTTCTGGCCACATTGCACGGCATGTGGGGTCTTACTTTCCCCACACCAGGGATCAAACCCATGCTCCCCTGTGGTGGAAGCTCCGAGTCTTAACCACTGGACTGCCAGGGAAGTCCCCGGAAGGCAGGATCTTTATGAAGATCTCTGTGCACCTCTTGCATTGCAATCACTCAGGGAATTTGTTAAAATGCAGATCCTGGGGTCCTCCCCAGACCCATTGGCCAAAATGATTGTTGATGGGACCCTGGAATTTGCATTTTAATAAGCTCCCGAGATGATTACCAAGCAGCCTGGAGTCTGGGAGCCACTGCCTTAAGTATTCACTCAAACCTGATGAGACATGTAGGGATGGGAAATTGTCTGGTGCCAGGGGCTGCTGGATTGGTCTGGTTTTGCAAGGGAGGAAGAAGTCCAGGCTGGAGCAGGTATGTGGACCCTCAGAGGAGCCCCAGGAAGCCTTACACTGCAGCAAACATGCATCCTCCTGCCCCTGCCCTGACACACACAGACACACACAGACACACACACACAGACACACACACACAGACACACACACACAGACACACACACACACACACACACACACACCCCCTAAGCCAGCACCTTCAATTATTAATACACCCTGCAGCACACAAAGATCCTGGTTTGGCCTGGCGCTTTGTCCATTGAGTGATTCACTGTCCTGAGGTTTTCTCTGTTGCCAGGAGGGAGCAGCGGGGCGCTGGGGGAGGGGCGGGGGCCGCCGGGCCATTTGGCAAACAGCCTGTGCACTGAAAAATGACTCTGGCTTTCTCGCATTCCTCAACGAACTATAGGTATCTCCCCATCAGTAAGCTGGCTAGTTTGGTGGCTGGGAGATGGAGAAAACTGAGTGCTGTCTTCTGAAGGTTATGATGTTAAAAATGTGTTCGCCGTTGTCGCCGGTGTTGGTGATTATTCTATCAATTACGCCCGTAAACACTCCGCCTTGGGCTGAGGGTTTCCCGGCCTCCGGGAGGGAATTGACCCTCGCAAGCGGTTTTCCCCAAGTCCTTCACACCAATTGCTTTTGACACTTTGCCTATCGGCGGCTCCCTCAGCCTTTTCCCCAAGTAAGGGGAGCCACAGGCAGCCGGCAGGACGGGGGAATTTGGCTCGCTGCCACCCTGACAGCAGGGGTGTTGGGGAAAGTCTCCTGTTGACAAACAAGTGGGCAGGATCGGGGTGCCAGGAGAGTGGTCCCTTCCCACCCACCAGCCACCGAGGCAGAAGATAGAGCGCTTGGAATGAATCACTAAGGCTCAGGCCAAGCCAGCAGGACCTCTGGGACCATCTCCTTCTACCCATCTAACAGAGGGGAAGACCAAGGCCACGGGCAAGAGAGCGTGTGCCCAGATTGCATGGGAGGTTAGTGCTTGGCTTTTGGGATCACCTGACCCAACTCGATACAAAGAGAGTGAAAATTATACGCAAGCAAATGTTTATTGTCATGCCAGGGCCGTAAATGGCATTGTCTCATTTGATCCTCGTAAGAACCCTAAGGGGAGGGGACTTTCCCTGGCCCGATGTTTTCATGAGGAAACTGAGACGTGGTGAGGTTAAAGGCTTGCCCAAGGTCACGCACCTAGCAAGTGTTGGAGCCCAGAGCGGAGCCCGGAATGTGGCTCCAGGGCCCACGCTCACAGTGCTGTTGTGTCCCAGAGAGGACGAGGGAGAGGCCCAAGGTCACGAGACTTCCTGTGGTGGAAGGAGTGAGCATGGTGACCTCCACATTCCATGCCCCAGCTGTGCAGCAGAGGACATGGCAACCTCCAGACCAGGACCCTGCCTCAGTGACTTTCCAGCTTCTGTTGGAGGTTGAGAAAATCATATGCGTAAGGAGAGGAAGTACGTGGTGTGAACAGTGATGTTGGCACCCACGTGAGGGGCAGGTGTCAGAAAGAGGGGAAAGGGGACATGAAGCAACCCCACCTCCTGGTGCTTGGCCATGACCTTGGACTTCAGGGACTGAACCGGCTGTTGAGGGGGTCGTGGGAAGAGTCTCTCGGCCCCGAAGGGGATTTGGGGCCAGCTGGCTATACAGTGGCCAGCATCCGGCCACTCTCACCACTCCCATTGTAATGACCGGGGGTACAGGTCAGATTCCCTTGTGTCCTGGTACCCTCCACAATGCCCAGCCTAGGGAGGTGGCAGGGAATGACTGAATGGGTGGCAGGGAGGATAAGGCAGAGGTCTAAGGTCTGAAGTTCTTCAACTTTTGCTCATTCCAAGTCAGTATTGTTTTAAACATTCACGTAATTTTAATTTCATTAGAAATCCATGTTATTAGTAGAAAAATCACAAAACTGGAACCCCTCCTCGTCCTTACTGACCACAAGCACATCTGGGGTGGGTAAGGCTGATTTCATCTTGCAGTGGGTGGACTCAGACCCAGTCCCTTGGGGTGCATATGAGATGCTGCAGCCTTGAGGGTAATGGGGTCCCAGGATGTATCTTCTTCTCCCAGACCCCAGTGAGATTCTTCCAACAGGAAAAGGGGCAGTGGTCTCACTGGGGGAATAGATCCGCTCCTTTCCCAGCTGGTGACCCCGGGATCCCTCTGGTACGTGCTGCTGTGGAGAAGGGAAGTGGGGATGGGGGGGGCAGAGGGGCTGCTCCTCCTCCGGGTCCCCCTGCCCACCGCTGTGTCCCCTCCCCTTTCTCGAAGCCAGCAGAGGACTCAGCTCCACCATACCGAGTTGAAACCCTTCTTTAAGAAGCCCCCAGGGCTTCCCTGGTGGCGCAGTGGTTGGGAGTCCGCCTGCCGATGCAGGGGACACGGGTTCGTGCCCCGGTCCGGGAAGATCCCACATGCCGCGGAGCGGCTGGGCCCGTGAGCCATGGCCGCCGAGCCTGCGCGTCCGGAGCCTGTGCTTTGCAACGGGAGAGGCCACGACGGTGAGAGGTCCGCATACCACAAAAAAAAACAAACACATAGTGGGTTAGTTTATAGAAAAACACAAACGACATACTAGTACAGGTGGTACCCAGGCCCATCTGTGTGCGGGGATGACTGGACTTGGGGGCTGCTGGCCTACAGGCCAGCCCCTCCCATCTCATACTCCGTACTCCTCATACTGGGAACTGCTGGCCTCACAGGGGCTGCTGCCATTTATTGGAAGCTTGATCATTCCTTCCTTCCTTCATTCCTTCAACGAATATCAGTTGAGAACCTGCCATGGACCAGGCTCTTTTAGCCACTGGGGACATATCAGTGAAGAAGACAGTTAAGGCTCTTGCTCAGACAACTAAACTTATAAGATAGATATAAGTATAAATTGTGATGAGTTAAGAAGCAGGGATGATGTTCAGCCTGGAGAAGGGCGCTCACTCCTGGAGCAGTTAAGGTACCCAGTGGTGAGCTCCCCATCACAGAAGGTATGTAAGCTGGACCAGTCATTAGCTGGGGATGTCACGGGGGGATTCCTGCCTTCTTTCCCAAAGGAGCAAAGACTGGTGAAGTGGGCAGAGAAGGCAGAATACAGTGGGCGGTTAATAAGGATGTTTTACCCAGCAGTTTAGTGGTGGGGCTGGGACAAGGGTTTAGGTGGGCGGAGCTCCGGACTCCGGGGATGCCTGGTCCCACACAGGGAACGGACGTGGTGGGAGTGGGGCCTTCGCTGCTCCCCATGTTGAGGGGTGGGGATAGCGACTCCTTTGTCATTTCAGCCCCCAGTTAAAGTGCCAGAATTGGGGCGGGGAATGGGACCTGGGTTTTTATCCACCCTCCCACTGTCTCCACCTTCTGGGTGGCTTGGCACGTCCCTGCCCCTCTCAGTTTCCCCACCTGAACAGTGCCGAGTTCTCCTAAGCTCTAAGCATCTAGAATACCTCCATCTGTATCCTCCCAAGCGCTATTCTTTGTCCTCCAATCAACAGGTGAGGATGGAGCCGACGGTGGCGTGGGATTCCGTCCAGCACATGGTGCTTAGCTCTCAGTGGCCTTGCGGGCTATGAACCAAAACACCAGCCAGCACTCATGGGGGATTTTCTCTGTGCCTGCCACTTCCCCTCCTCCTCTCGTCTAATCCTCACCCGGCCTGTGAGGAGGGCGCTCCCATTTTACAGATGAGGATGCTGAGGCTTGGGGGGTGATGCGATTTGCCTGAGGACACACAGATGTGGGATGGCAGAGCCAGGCCTGAGCCCAGCTTGTGGCTCTTCACCCGCTCATCTGTCCTTTCCCGGCTGCCAAACCGCATGGGCTTGTGGGCAGGTGCTTTGTTCCACAGCGGCGCCCTGGATGCGTCAGATTCTCTCAGGGTCCGTGATGCCAGAATGCTGAGAAGGCCTGGGTCTGGATGAAAGAGCCCAGGGCTGAGAGTCCAAGCTCCTGGATCCAAGTCCAGCATCGTCAGTGGGGAGCAGCGGGGGTGTGGGCGCGCCTGCCCGAGTGTTCTACTGGGGGCTGCTGTTTTTGTCTGAGCCCGAGTCTGGAGTGAATGTTCGGGTAGGGTATTTGCTCACGTGCAGTTGGAGGAGCTGTGGCAGTGGGGGAAGGGGCCTGGGAGGTCCTTTAGCGGGCTGGCCTAAGGGGCCAGGCGGGTGCCCTCTGCCTTTGCGTCAGTACCAGCCTCCCCCTCCAAGCTGGTGCCCTTGGGATGCGAGGCGTGGAGGCTCTGGGAGCATCTGGAAGGTTAGAGCCGGAGCCGGGAGCGGGGCCTCGCTCAGAGCCATCAATTAGGGGGGCTGGCATTGCCCATCGGTGGCACATGCTCGCCTTCCCCTCTTCCTCCAGCTCTCTCTCCGTGGGTTTCTCTCTCTTTCTCTCTCTTTCGATCTCTATCTCTGTTGTTCAGTCTCTCTCCATCTTTCTTTGTCCCTTTCCCTGTGTCTGCTCTATCCCTCTCCCTCCCTCTTCTCATCTCTCCCACCTTGGTCCTCCCTTTCCCTCTCTCTCTGTAGACACACACACACACACACACACACACACACACACACGTACGCTCCTCTCTTCAGGGGACGTCTCAGGATTACACATACACAGACTCTGCATGACACCCACACCGAGCAGGCACCCAAGAAATGTTGGTTGAATGAATGAAGCGAACAAATGAGTGAATGACCGCGTGGGGAAGCTACAAGGGACGCTGGACATTGTCTAGACCAGTGGTTCCTAATTTTTTTGGAGGTCGTGATCCTCCTGAGAGCTGGAATGTTGATGAAAACTGGATTGTTTCCTCAGAAAAATGCCACATGGTTTTGTCCAGCATCAGAGGGTTTGTTGAGGCCCCCAGAGCCCACCTGTGGTCCTCCAGGGAAGCCTTCATTTCACTGGGGAGGTAACTGAGGTCCAGACAGGAGACAGGGCTGGCCCTAGGACACAGGGCCGGTGTGCAGCAGAGCCAGGCTCTGGCGTCCTGCCCCCCACTCCCCCACACAGTGCTCTCTCGTGACCCGGAAGAAGCTTCATTCACTTTCCTGGCAAGTCCTTGGTGAGTGTCTTCAGGGGGTGAGTACTGGGAGAGATAATGGAGGACAGTCAGCCAGAGGTGGGAGCCCAGGAAACAGGGCAGGTGAGCCATTGGAGGGAGGTCTCTGGAGGTTTCCAGTGAGAGTGGTTGCTGTGTCCTGGTGCAGTCAGGGACGACTTCCTGGGGGAGGCAGACTCCTTTTCTGCCTGTATCCAGGGACCATCAGGGCTGAGAGGAGACTGGTGGTCAGTAGGGAGCCTTGCCTGACTGCCTGCGTCTGGGAGGGGCTTCATGTGGAGAGTCGTGTGTGCATATCCGGAAAAGCAGGCTGCAGCTGGAGGTACTGAGAACAGGCTGGGAAGCTTGGTTTTGATTCCCGGGGCAGGGGCAGCCCTGGAGGGTTTCTGAGTGGGGAAGGCACAGAGCGTGGCTGGCGTTTGGGTGGGGATGGCCCTGTGAGTTGAAATGGGGGCTCAAACAGGCCTTGGAGGCTGGAGGGGCTCGCGGAGGAGGAGAGGCTCTTTGCCGGGGGCTGGGGGGCTGAGTTTCTGGGCTCATAGGATGATGGGGCTGGTCCAGGTGTCCAGGGAATGATGGGAACGTGGGCTCGAAAGGAGATGGAAGCCCGTGTGCGTGTGTGTGTGTGTGTGTGTGTGTGTGTGTGTGTGTGTGTGAAGGCACACTCGCTTCCTTTCTTGAACACCCGAGTTCCTCCCTCCTCAGAGCCTGCTCTCGAGCCATTTTCTCCCCTTGGCAGCTCTCTTCCTGCCTCTCCTGCATTCTGGTTCTCTGCTTTCTGTACGTCCTCAGAGAGGCCCGCGACCTCCTGTCAGAAGCTCGTCATGGTCACCCCAGCAGGCACCCAGGCACCCATCAACATGCCCATCTTGACCAGGAGGAAACTGGGGCTTAGGGAGGTGTCTGGGGCCCCCCACCTAGTTCAAAGCCAGGGAGCAGAGCCCAAACTTTGTTTTCCCCCAGCCTGGCATGTTAAGGGTGTCTCTGGGGTTGGGGGGGTCTTAACTGAACCCCCCTTTCTTGGAAACCTCGGGCTTGGTTCCCGGCTGAGGGCGGGGAAGGCGAGAGCAGACGGCAGGGTGTCTGTTTTGCTTTGTGAGGTTTTAAAAAAATCGTTTCCGACCTTCAAGGCGGCAGCAATTACGGCTGGCTCGCTGGGGAGCTGTTGGCTGCCTGTCAGCGGCCCCAGGAAAGGGTCCCTAATGGAGGCCCGGCAGCCAGAGCACATGGTAGTGGAAATAGCGCTCAAAACAAAGCCACACTAATGGTCTCGGGCAGGCAGAGGAGAGGGAGGGGGAGGGCAGGCTGGCTGACAGCTGACAGGAGGGCCTGGGGGGGCAGGGGCCCTGAGACTCACCAGCTGGTCTCCTTATGCCCCCCAGAGACCCCCAGCAGCGGTCACTGAACTCCAGCTAGGTGCTGGGTGCCCCAAGCCCCATCCCAGCTCTGCTGCTTTCTGTCAAGTCCCCTTCCAGGCAGAGGGAACAGTAAGTTCAAAGGCCCTGGGGTAGGGCAGAACCCCTTCAACTAGGGCTTGTTTGGTTCTAGAATAGTCCTTGTGTTTAAAAGGCCAGGTCAGGCTAGTCTTCTAGGTGAGGAAAAGGGAGGTGGGAGCCTTGGGGAGGCAGGAGGTGGACCAAGACCGCCTGAGAGAGGAATAGCAGCCTGGTCATTGCCGTCATGATAATACTCCATGGTGTGTATGACCCTGTTGAGTGCCCACAATGCCCATTCTACAGATGAGGAAGCTGGTGCTCAGAGATTTGCCTACCTCGAGGAAGTGCAGTCGGGGTTCAAAGCCAGGTCAGCGTGACTCCAGAGCCCACATGTTTACAGCTGCATTCTTGGATTTCTCAAACACAGTTGGACAGGAGTAGGAGGGGCTCGGACGGGGGCAGGAACGAGGTCCCAAGCGGGGCCAGGTGTAACCCAGGCCAGGCCCTGGCGGGGAGGGTGTGGAGGAGGGGCAGCATGGCCGCTCTGCCCTCTGCCCCGCCTGCTGGGCACCCTGAGAAGCTCTGCTCTGGGGGAAGCACCCCTGGGGGCTGCCTCGGTTTCACCTCTCCGCTTGGTCTCTGCACCTGGCTTTCAGATGCCCTTGTCTCTGCCTCTCCCCTTCTGCTCTGTTCTGCATGGCCCTGGCCTCCCTGGCTCCACACTCAGTGCCTCCAGACATTGCTTGCTTTTCTCTCCTCTTCTCAGTGGATCTGGGGATGCTCCTTTCTGGGGTTCTGGGGTAACCACTCATACTATGGCTGATGCAATCTCCCTGTGCTTCCTCCATTTGCCCCCTCTCTGCCTGTGACAGGCATTAGGGATGGGTACACGCCTGGGCTTTGAGATCAGACACTGTTGGGCTCAAGTTCTGGCCCCCACTCAACCTCTCAGAGCCTCACTAGCCATCGGTGCAGTGGGCTTACCCCACCGGCTTCGCAGGATGTACAGGTGAGGATGAAAAGAAATGGTACCTGCACAGACATCAGGATGCCTACTTGCATTCTCCCGTCCCTGGCTGCCCCACCCTGTCCCCGCCTCCCTGCACAGTCCCACACTTGCCTTTCTCCCTCCCAAACCCTTTCATCCCCTGTGGCCCAGATGTGTGGGAAGAGGCGGCAGGAATTCCACTGGGGAAACCTGCTCAACTCCCGCAATCCTGCAAGTGCCAGAATAGTTTCACTCTCCTTAAATCTCCCTAGATTTGTAATTCCACTGCTGTCTCCTTCAATGTGCGCTGGTGGCCTTGGGAGGCACTCTGCCCGCGGCCTTAGGTGCCAGCACTGCCCACCTGGCTGTGTTGGGGCTGCCTGGCAGGGGACCTGGGCAAGTCCCCACCTTCTCTGTGCCTCAGTTTTCTCATCTGTAAGAAGACGAGGGTGATAGTGGTTACTTCCCAGGTCGTATTGGGGATTCAGTGAGATATTTTATTAAAGAAACACCTCTACAGGGCTTCCCTGGAGGCGCAGTGGTTGAGAGTCCGCCTGCCGATGCAGGGGACACGGGTTCGTGCCCCGGTCCGGGAAGATCCCACATGCCGCGGAGCGGCTGGGCCCGTGAGCCATGGCCGCTGAGCCTGCGCGTCTGGAACCTGTGCTCCGCAACGGGAGAGGCCACAACAGTGAGAGGCCTGCGTACCGCAAAAAAAAAAAAAAAAGAAAAGAAACACCTCTACAAAATGGAGTGACATCTGATATACGCTACAATGTGGATGAACCTGGATAACATTATGTTAAGTGAAAAAAGCCAGTCCCCAAAGACCACATATTCTATTATTCCATGTATGTGAAATACCCAGAACAGGCAAATCTATAGAGACACAATGCAGATTGGTGGTTGCCAGAGGCTGGGGGAAGGGGGAGTGACTGCTTCGTGGGTAAAGAGTTTCCTTTCGGGGAGATGAAAATGTTTGGGGACTAGATAGAGGTGGTGGTCGCACAGCATTGTGACTGCACCAAAGGCCACTGACTTGCGCACTTTAAAATGGTTAATTTCATGTTATGTGAATTTCACTTCAATTACAGCTAAATGAATGAATAAATAAAAAGGAAACATCTTTATAAGCACATACTTGGTGTCAGGCAGTCACTTTATAAATGTTAACGCATTTAATCCTTACAACAGCCTTATGAGGTGGCGGTTATTATTATCCCCATTATAGAGATGAGGAAACTGAGGCACAGCATCTCCAGGCACTTTGCACATAGTCAGTGCTCAAAAGTGTTAGCTATTGTAATTGTTATTGGGTGGGTCATCAGTCAGGGCTGGGCAGGGGCCCCACCTGGGTGAATGTGCTTGTGTGTCCCTAAAACTCAGCATTGAGTGGGCGTTGAGGCCCTATTGTGTCCCGAACACTGAAACAGGCTCTTCACCTGCGTGAGTTCATTTAATCCTCAAAAATAAGCCTTTAAACAATGACACATGTGGGAACCGAAGCCCAGAGAAGTGCAGCAACTTA
The DNA here is from genome assembly GCF_951394435.1 of Stenella coeruleoalba. Taxonomy (NCBI): domain Eukaryota; kingdom Metazoa; phylum Chordata; class Mammalia; order Artiodactyla; family Delphinidae; genus Stenella; species Stenella coeruleoalba. The sequence continues at coordinate 21,529,319 of NC_137161.1, read as the reverse complement.
CACGAAGCCACGCAGCAAGTCAGGGTGGAGCTGCAACTTGGCATCTGCATCTGTAAATCCTGGGCTTCACCCTCCCCCAGCCCCTCTCTCTCCTCTTGGTCCCCTGCCCCTTTTGCCCACGCATCAGCACTCCAGCGTGCAGAGCATGGTCTGAGGAGCCTGAGGCTGCAGAGGTGAAAGCAGCTTCTGATTGGATCGGATGGAGGCCCTTGACGAGGGGTTCTCCCCATGCAGGAGAGTAAACAGCTCCCAACCAAGGACAGTATTTCTTTGATGTCTCCTATTTCATTCAAAATGCATGAATTCTGTATTCTATGCCATAATATATTCATGTTTGTTTTAATACAAAAACAGTGCTCTGTCCCCAGTTGGGGGGAGGGAAACCAATGCCTCAGGAAGTCACTGCCCTGGTCTGAGCAGCACAGCACAGAAGGGAGCCCTCCATTCATTTCTTTGGTCATTCATTCTACTAGCGTGCATTCGGGCCTCCTCATTCCTGAAATGGGTGTTAGCCCTCCCCATGCACAAGGCACACGGAAACTTACAGCGAATCAGACAGGATGCTGCCCCGTATAGGTGAGTGGCAGGAAAGGCTTCCAGGTCTATGGGCCAGAGTGAGCAAGGTCTTGGAGGTACCAGCTAAAGGTGAATCGTGGGGGACTGGGCCAGCGGCCCAGGAAGCCAGAGCCGGGGACAGTGGTGGGGGTGGTTGCCCACTGATGCCCACTGGTGTCAGCTGGACCTGCATCCCAGGCCCTTCTGATCAAGAAAAAAGTTTCTGCTCGGTGCTGCTCTGAATTTAATGCCTAACTCTCGCCAGTCTCCCTTGTTAATGAGAGGAATGGGGACTGAGGCTCGTAGCCTTCAGCAGGCAACCTCCCCTGGCTAGAATTTACGAACGCTGTTTGGTTTTCGTAGTGTTTATTTGTACTGTTACCCTCTCTTTATGGCACGTGTTGCTGATTTTCCATTTATGGCAGCAATAAAAGTCTCCTTTTAAGCTGAATTGTCCTTTTAAGCTGAATTTATTTAGTAAAAAGGGAAAGATGCTTTCGAAACTAAATATTAAGTAAATGATAGTGCAGTGGTACCGGGATCCTACAGAAATGGTAAAGGTGGTCCCCCAAAGGTTGGACTTGGGAAACTCTACTTCTGGTATGCCCTTTCCTGTCCTGAACACCCCCAGCTGTGCAAACCCCATCAGTGTTTAAGTCCAGTCATGTCCCCACTTCCCAGAAGCCTGACTCTCCAGGCAGACATGGGCCTGCCCTTTCCTCTCTTAGCACGTGCACCTCCATCCAGAGCTTCTGCATGCAGTTGTGCCCTGCACCTCTCTGTGCACTATGATTCATGGCTCTGTGAATGGTGCACACCCTGAACAACTGTACGTGCCGATCCAGGCTCAGTCCCAGCTCTTGTCCAGGCTGTTCTGTGTGTTTGTCACTCCTGCAGAGTGTGGGCCCCTTGAGAGTCAGGGCCTGACCTAAGCATCTTAGGAAGCCCAGCTCAGGGTAGGAGTCCATGAAATTTGATCTCTTTCATTCCTTCTGCAGGGAGCCCTTAAGCCCCTGCTGTGTGCCCAGCCCCCCATCTTCCCAATAAGGCATATTGCAGTTCCTCAAGCTTTGGTACAAAATGCATTCCCTGTCACTTCTTGAGAAGGGGAAACCTGTCCACTCCAAGATGAAACAGCCTTCGTTGACTCACACCTCGATCCCTGTTGCTGCAGGCCGCCTGCCAGAAGCTGGGGGCAGCCCAGGAGGAAACGAAGAGAACCTCAGGTGCCTCCCCTGGGTCCATCCCAGGGCAGGTGCCCTGCACCCATCCCTTCCAGCCTCCCCATTCCCTGGAGGCTTTTCCATCCCACTCATTTAGGTTTTCCTCTTACGGACATTTTACATCCCCTGATTTCAGGAGCTCTGGGAGACTCGCCTGTGAGCTGGGGCTTCCTTGTAAACACTCCCTCTGCAGCCCTTTTCCCTATTCTGCCTCCCAGCTGGGAGTTCCGGGGACTGCAGGCCTTCCTGACCCTGTGTCACACACCCTTTTGGCCCCGGCACCCTGCTGAGCTGGGTACAGAGCAGCCTTTCTGGAAATGGCCCTCAGTGAGTCACACTTTTTATTTTTTGAATTTAATTTAATTTTTAAAATAAATCTATTTATTTTATTTTTGGCTGCGTTGGGTCTTCGTTGCTGCGTGCGGGCTTTCTCTTGTTGCGGTGAGCAGGGGCTACTCTTCGTTGAAGGCTTCTCATTGCGGTGGCTTCTCTTGTTGTGGAGCACGGGCTCTAGGCGTGTGGGCTCAGCAGTTGTGGCTCACGGGCTCTAGAGCACAGGCTCAGTAGTTGTGGTGCAGGGCTTAGTTGCTCCACGGCATGTGGTATCTTCCCGGACCAGGGCTCGAATCCATCTCCCCTGCATTGGCAGGCGGATTCTTAACCACTGTGCCACCAGGGAAGCCCTATTGATACATTCTTATGTTCATACTATCTTCTAAATTGAGTGTGGACCTAACTGAACAGCCATCTCAGTTTGGACTAGCTGTGTTTCAACTCTCCACAGCCACATGGGGCTCAGGGCCACCATACTGGACAGCTCAGATTTAGTGGAAAGTTGCCTTGTGGCACAGACCCCTGAAAACACACCGCTGCAGGGCTGGGAAGCCGCGGGAGGTGTTTTTTAAAAAGTTGTGGTTAAGATACGCATAATGTAAATTTCACCATTTTCACTATTTTTCGGCGTACGGTTCAGTGGCATCAAATATAATCAGGTTGCTGTGCTTCCATCACCACTGTCCACATCTGGGAATGTTCCGTCATCCCGAAGTGTAACTCTGTACCCATTAAACAATGACTCCCCCATCCACCCTCTTCCAGCCCAAACATTCCGCTTTCTGTCTCTGTGAGTCTGACTACTTTAGGAACCTCATGGAATCATACAGTATTTATCCTTTTGTGCCTGGATTATTTCACTTAGCCTGATGTCCTCAGGGTCCATGCATGTTGGAGCACGTGTCAGAATCTCCTTGCTTTTTTTAAGACTGAATAATATTCCACTGTGTGGAGGGGCCACATTTTGCTTATCCATTCATCATTGGAGGTTTCGAGTAAGCAGTGACTCAATATGTCCTGGCAAGAGATGGGGCCTGAGATAGGGATGACCAAGGGGCCCTTGGGGCAGCACTGGTTCTCTCTGCTCTGCCCGCTTTGTCTCTCTCTAGCTCCAGTTCTGCCTTGGTTCCCCTGACTAGGGCATGCCCCTACCACCAGTCCCCAAGGGGAATCCTGCTGTCGCTCTGGCAAAGACTTATGGGTGGGCTAGGGTCCAGTCCCTGCAGGCTTCCTGGACCAGAGGGTCTGGGATGGGGAACCTGAGCTCAGAGATGGAGGGAGGTGGGGCCTGAGCTGGGGTCACCTTGGTTGACAAGCCCCTCAGGACCTGTGTGAATCCCCCTGGCTTGGCGGGGGGACAGCTGTTGGGAGCAAATGAGGAAGGAGAGGAGGTACAGGACTGATGGATGAGAGGTCTCGTGGTCCAGGTGTGAGTGAAATACAGATGTTGCATCCACCGTATAATCTGATGAGGCTACAAAGGAGCATCTTTAAAAATCTTTCTGGTGATGGTAGAATTTTGAGCTAGAAGGTGAGAGAAGGGAGTGCTATTTGGTGAGCACCTACTATGTGCTGGGCGTGAGGCATATGTTGCCTTGTATAACCCTCTCCCTCTCATTCTCCCCTTTCTTCAGCTAAAGAAACTGAGGTTCAGAGAGGTAAAGGGGCTTATCCAGCTCACACAGCTAGGGACTAGAGGAAACAGGGTTCGAATCCAGACCTGAGGCCAAGCCCTAGGTGTGTGTGCTGAACCAGGGCCTGAAAGGTTAGGAAGAAGGTTAGGGTCCTGCTCTTGAAGGGCGGGTGAGATCTTCCAGGTCATCCCCTGCCTTTCCCAGAAGCCAAACTCAGTGCCTCAGGCCAGGGTCACGAGCTGTTTCCTGCAGATGACGCCCTGTTAACCAGTCCTGGGGTTAATTAATACAATTAAAAGCAGAAAGGAAGGAGATGTTGCATTCAATGAAGTCCCTTTCTCATTCTCCTGTAGAATCCTAATTTGTGGACAGTGGTTTTAATTGTCTTCCCAGCGAGCCTAGCCCTGCTCGGGCCCTGGGGCTGGAGAGCACAACTGCATCCTTTTCAAAAATCTATAATTAGGGCTTCCCTGCTGGCGCAGTGGTTGAGAGTCCGCCTGCCAATGCAGGGGACGTGGGTTCGTGCCCCGGTCCGGGAAGATCCCACATGCCGCAGAGCGGCTGGGCCCGTGAGCCATGGCCTCTGAGTCTGCACGTCCGGAGGCTGTGCTCCGCAACGGGAGAGGCCACAACAGTGAGAGGCCCGCATACCGCAAAAAAAAAAAAAAAAAAATCTATAATTATACCAGCCTCCCTAGGCACGGGCTGCGAGGAGTTAACTGAACAGGGAGGGGGTGCTCAGGGGTGGGAGGATGTCGGAAAGGAGAGAGGATTTTAATGTCCCGAACTCAGCAGGGATGCTGACGTGGAGATGGGGTGGCGTAGGGAGTTGGGGATGGGGGATGGGGTTGTCTGAATGGTGGAGGGAAGGAGGTTGGGGAGACTGGGAAGAGGGGCTGTAGGAGCATGGTCTAGAAGTTATGAGCTCTCACTCCTCAGTCCTCTAGATCTGGGTTCATATGTAACCACTTACTCACCCTGTGATCTTGGGCAAGTCACTTAACCTCTGTGAGCCTCAGCTTCCCCATCTGAAATATGGGGATGGTAATGATCACACCTACCCCATAGCATCCTGGTGGGGGCATGAGAAAATATGTGTAAAGAGCTTGGCAGAGGGCCTGGCAAGGACTCCATATTTCTCAGAGATCATCATCATCCTCATCAAAACTAATGTGGATCAGGCTTCCCTGGTGGCGCAATGGTTGAGAGTCCGCCTGCCGATGCAGGGGACGCGGGTTCGTGCCCCGGTCCGGGAAGATCCCACGTGCCGCAGAGCGGCTGGGCCCGTGAGCCATGGCCGCTGAGCCTGCGCGTCTGGAGCCTGTGCTCCACAACGGGAGAGGCCACAACAGTGAGAGGCCTGCGTACCAGAAAAAAAAAAAAAAAAAAATTAATGTGGATCACCTTCCAGTGTCGGGTGCTGATGCCACGTCCTCGTCACAGAGTTAGGAGAGGGAGCAAGAACATCTTGCCGATTAGGGCTGCCCACTTTCAGTGGATGTAGGAGAAACTGAGTTCCCCATCTCTGGAGGTGTGCAAGTGGGATACAGACGTGTGGAGCCTGGTGACTAAACTCAACCTGATAATTCAGAACAAATTCTGATGGGAGCTGATGGACCCCTGGGTCTTGGTCATGCCTGCTGGTCAGACCCAGGTTCAAATTCCAGCTGTGTGTGTGTCTTGGGCAAATGATGTCACCTTTCTGAGCCTCATTTTCCTCATCTGTCTAACGGGAGTGAGTGGATTAGAGACTGTTAGAGACGATGTCTGCACCATGCTAGGCGTGCAGTAGGTGCTCCGTAAACGGTGGACGATGATGATGATGATTTGTGGCTGCACCGCGCGGCACGCAGGATCTTAGTTCCCCGACCAGGGGTTGAACCCATGCCCTCTGCGGTGGAAGCTGAGTCTTAACCACTGGACCACCAGGGAAGTCCCTATTACTATCATTTTTTTTTTTTTTTTTTTTTTTTTTTTTGGCTGCACTGTACAGCATGTGGGATCTTAGTTCCCCAACCAGGGATCAAACCCATGCCCTCTGCATTGGAAGGCAGAGTCTTAACCACTAGACCACTGGGGAAGTCCCGAAAATACCTTTTTTTTTTTTTTTTTTTTTTTTTGCGGTACGCAAGCCTCTCATTGTTGTAGCCTCTCCCGTTGTGGAGCACAGGCTCACGGGCCCAGCCGCTCCGTGGCATGTGGGATCCTCCTGGACTGGGTCATGAACCCGTGTCCCCTGCATCGGTAGGCGGACTCTCAACCACTGCACCACCAGGGAAGCCCCTCTATTACTATCATTTTTAAACAAGGCTCCCTGGGTTTCCCTCCTTTCCTCCTTGGTTCACACCATCCCTTTTATCCTCCTTGGCTTGTCAGCATCCACGCCTCCTTCAGGGCCTGGCTGAATGACCAGGCCACCTCCTCCTCCCTCCAGAGTCCCCTTCTCCCCCAAGTAAGAGGGACCCCTCCCCTTCCAATGCCCAAACCATGGCTCTTAGGACATACATCACTTTCTCCCTCAGGCCGTCTGAGCTGGTGGGGGTCTCAGACCGTGAGGTACAACCCCCATTGTATACAGGAGCAATCTGAGGCTCAGAGAGGGGGAGAAATTCTCCCAAGGTCACACAGCAAGTCTGTTGGCAGAAACAGGCTCAGTCCCTCCTCCCCAGCTCAGTCCTGTGCTCCTGGCAGTTATCTGCACACAGCTTCTCTCTGGGGGGAAGGGGCTTCCTTGGGGTGGAGCCCAGACAAACCTTCGTGTTGCTGCCTCTGGAACAAGAAGACTCAGATATGCCATCAAATGTCTAGAGCCTCGGTTTCCCCACTTGTCCTGAGGATGCATTGCCCCCATCACCACTGAGGTTGGAGTCAATGGGATCCTGAGGGCGCCTCCCCCAACCCATTCCACCAAGTGCCTCCAGGCAGGGTCTGAGGGGATCAGAGCCCACGGTGGCGAGGAAGAGCTGGTGGCTACACCTGCAGACAGCTCTCCTGGCTCCCAGGAGTTCTTGGAGCTGGGTTCTCCCTCCATTCTCCCAGCCAGTGCCCCTCCCCACTCCAGCTCAGGACCATCTGGCCCACCTGGGGATGGGGGGAGCAACACCCCCTCTGGAAAGCCTCCCTTGATTGCCTCAGCCTGGGTGAAATGCCTCCTCTGTACCCAGCCAGACCTTTACGCTCAGAATAAAACAGACTCCCCACCCTGTTCCAGAGGAAGGGTCCTCTCCAGGACCTTCCAAGGCAGGGTTGGCCATTTGGGACTGTTCCTTTTTAAGAAAGGGCCCTACCACCAAAAAGAGTTAGAATTCTCTGGGAGTAGCATGGCCTTGGGAGTCAAACAGTCCTGGATTCAAATCCAAGCTCTGCCGCATGGCCTTGGAAGGGTTACCACCCTATGCTGGGCCTGGGCCGCCTCCTCTGAGCAATTGGGACATGTGAGGGAGAGGGGAGCGAGGCTGGCACAGCGTCACCACCTGCCAGGACACCCGCCGTACGTGGCAACTGAGCAGTGGGAATGTGGCTAGTCTAAATTGAGATGTGTTGTAATCATGTAAAATACATGCTGGATACCCAAGACTTAGCACAAAAAAGAATGTAAAATATCTCATTAATAATTTTATACCTGTTGAAATAATTTTTTGATATCTTGGGTTAAATAAAATAAATGATTAAAATTAATTTCATCTGTTTAAAAAAATTGTTACTTTTTAAAATACGGCAATAGAAAATTTAAAATGCCGTATGTGTGTTGCCTGCGTGGCTTGCATCTGGTGTCTGTCGGACAGTGCCCTCTAGAGGACAGTGATTGGGATCCGGGTTGGGGGATAAGGGCTGTGTGTTGGGGGTGAGAGGGCCTGAAGCCTGACCTTGCTGACCCCTGGCTGCTGAGTAGCCCCAGGCCAGATACTGCCCGCTCTGAACCTCATTTTCTGCATCAGTAAGAAGAGCTGGTGGGCCAGGGTCAGGGTTTTTCAGTCAGCTGGGGGAGCTTGTGGGCAGGGGGAGGCTGAGTGAGGGTGGATGGAGGCTGGCCCTTCCCCGGGTCACCCTCATGGAAACCCCACCCAAGGACGGCCCATCTGTGCCCTTCCTTCCACCCATGAGACCCAGATGTACCATTTCCCATCCTCCTGTCGGACAGATGTGCTTCCTCCACTCAGCCATCTCTGGGAGGAGAAGGGCCGTGGCTGAGTCACGCAGGCCCAGGCTCCAGGGCTGGCTTCGCCCTTCCTAGCTCTGTGATCCTGGGATGAGCAAACCCCCCGCCCCCCAGTAGCTCTGGACTCCCTTTCTCCATTTGCAGGAGGGAGAAGTGTGGGTACTTTCTGATTCCCATGGCTCAGGCAGTGGCACCTGGAGAGGGTCACAGCTGTGTCCCTCCCACTGTCTCTTGGCCAGCAGGGTCACACTGCCGGTTACCTTGGATCCAACTAGGGGGCCTCACCACTCTCCTCCTTCCTCTGTTTGCAAAGGGTACCGGGTGGGCAGGGGCCCGGATCAAAGCCGAATCTGGCTGTCCCAGAACCGGGGGCCAATGGCTCGCTCTGATCACCTCCCAGCCCTCCTGGTGGCTCGGTCCTCAGCGGCCCCCTTCAGTCCTGCTTGAGTTGGCAAGTCAGCATCAGAGCAGGCATGGAGGGCTGAGCCTGGCCTGGGACCCTCGGACAGGGCCCCTCCTGCCTGTGGACGCTGCTCCACCAATGACAAGCCAGGTCTGCTCATTTGTTTATTCAAAAAGTATTTATTGAGCACCTACTATGTGCCAAGCTGGGGCTATATCAGTAGACAAGACAGGCACCGCCCCTACCTCCTGGAAGGGAAAGCAGACCATAAACATAAATATTAGCTGTGCTGTCCGATACAGTAGCCGTTACCTACAAGTGGCCATTTACATTTAAATTTAAATGAATTTAAATGGAGTAAAACTTAAAATTCAGTTCCTCATTCACACTGGTCATATCTCAGATGCTCAATAGATACATGTGGCTGGTGGCTACTGTATTAGCTCAGATATAGAACATTTTCCTTGTCACAGAACGTTCTAGTGGACAGCACTGTTAGTATGCGGGAAGGGAAGAGGGATTTGAAGCACTGGGTTGGGGCAAAGGATGCAGTTTGTTTGTTTGTTTGTTTTTTTAATACAAATTCAATTTTGCAATTTTCATTTAAAAAAATTTTATTTATTTGTTTATTTTGGCCGTGCGGCTTGTGGGATCTTATTTCCCCGACCAGGGATCGAACCCAGGCCCTGGCAGTGAATGCGCCCGAGTCCTAACCACTGGACTGCCAGGGAATTCCCAGGGATGCAGTTTTAAGTGAGGTGGTCAGGGTAGGCCTTGCTGAGGAGGTGACATTTGAGCAGAGTCCTGAAGCAGGGGAAGGAGGGAGCCATGTGAGAATCTGGGGGAAGAGCCTTCTAGGCAGAGGGAACAGCACGCGCAAAGGCCCTGAGGTAGGATCTCAGCTGGAACGTTGGAGAAGCAGCAAGGAGGCCATCGTGTCAGGAATGGAATGAGCAAGTGGAAAAGTAGCTTGAGGACAGAAGAGACAGGGATTGATTTGTGTTTTGCCAAATTACCTCTGGCTGCTGTGTTGAAAATAAATTGTCGGGGAGCGGGCAGGGAGGTCAGTGAGGAGGCTCCCCTACTGTTACGGGTGAGAGGTGGTGACGGCTGGCCCAGCATGGGGCAGTTGGAGTGAGCAGAAGGGACCAGATTCAGGAGATGTTCTGGAGGCAGAACCCATGGGATTCCCCAGAGATTGAAAGGGGGTGTAAGAGGAAGAACGAGGGAGGCAAGGGCAACTCTACAGTTTGGGGCCTGGGCACCTGGAAGGCAGAGGCGGGTGGGCGGGTACCTTCCTCCAGGAGCCTGCTGCCCAGCTCTCAGCTGACGGCACACCACGCCTGGCTTGTGTTCAGTAACTCCAACAACACCCATTCTTATTAAATGGGCCTTGTTATGCAACAGCGGCCAGTCCCTCCCGAACCTCAGAGGATGTGGGCAGCCTGAATGCATGACCCTGGAGGTCAGGGATGTCACAGACTTTCTCTTAGCCCAGAGACTCGTTGCTGGAGTCAGGCTCCACTTGGAAACCCTCTGTGCAGAGCAGAAAAAGCAACTTATCAATCCCGAACCTCCCAAAGCCCTCGGGATCGTGGGGAGGGAGTGGAGGGAGGTGGCCCCAGAGCAGCACCCCCGCCCCCAGTCAGACTCTGTCCTCCTCCTGCCCTGAGCTGAGCGGTGCCTTGAGGGACCACCGGGGCTGCAAGGTGGGCTCGTCTGCCCGCTGGGTCAGGGTGTCTGGCGGGCTGCAGCAGCAAGGTGGGCATGGGATCGGGGCACTGATGGATGCAGCATTCCCTGGGTGACCTGCCTGTTGCCAGGTGTCTTTCCAGGGTGAGAAAATCTCTCCTGAGAAGAGGAAAGGATTCTAATGACATCTCAGGACAGTATTTGTTTGGAGAGACGAGTGTCAGAACATAAGGTGGGGAGCGGTGCTGGGCCGCACTGAGCCGGGATTTGTTTTCTCTTACCTGCCAGCCTGGTGGGCATGGCAGTGGGTGGGGCTCCTGCAGGGTCCCAGGAACCACCTGCTGTGGGATTTGGTGGGCGAGCTGGACCCTGCTGGAGGGATGGGGGGCACATGTGTCTCCCACCGCCTCCTGGGGCTCTTGAGAGGATGGAGGATGTATCACACCTACGAGGTGCCAGGAGATGTGTAGCCACAGGAGAGCTGGTCCCTGTTCTCAGGCAGCTTGCACAGGCAGTGCAGGCAGTGAACCGATGCAAGACCGTGACCATTCCCCAGGCAGGTGGGAGCTGGGGGGTTGAGGGGAACCTACCCACGTGGTCAGGGAAGGCCTCTCTGAGGGGACCAAGTTTCAGCTGAGCTTTGAGTGACTTGCTGGACGAAGAGGGACCAGGGGAAGAACATTCCAGGCATTGGGAACAGCGAGGGCAAAAGTGAGGTGAGAAAGTGAGGCATGTCCACAGGACAGAATGGAGACCAGGGGGAGGTGGGCAGGGCTTGCCCCCCAACCTGGTGCAGAGGGGACCCGAGGAAGGGTTCCGAGGGGGCCGGGGAGGGGGGTAGGTCTGATTTGGTTTTGCAAAGACGGTGCTGAACGCTGTGCCCTGGGGTGGGGAATGATCCAGGATGGGGGCAACTGGAGAAATCGGGGAAGAACTGATGAAAACAGCAGCTTCCTCCCTGGCCTCCTTGCTCACACCTTCCAACCAAGCCCTCCTCGGATCCATCGCTCCCTTCTCGAGAATCTGGTGCCCGCGGGCTCCGGGATCAAGGCCCAGCTGTGTGGGGCCTCCGGGGCCCCGGGCCTACGCCTTCATCCCCAGGTGTGGCCAGCTGCCGCCGCACAGGCCTCTGCGCAGCCTCGCGGAGCTCGTCTAGGTGCCCCACCTGCAGCCAGGCCACACCCGCCCGCAGGCGCGGCCGCTCCCTCTCTCTCAGCTCCAGCCCCCGCGCCAGCCCCGGGCCGCCGGCCCCGCTGTTTCCTGAGCCCCGGCCACCCCTCCCCCGGTTTCTCCGCACAGCCCTGTTCACAGAGACGCCCCACGACATGACGGCGCGGACGGGCGAGGACGTGGAGATGGCCTGCTCCTTCCGCGGGAGCGGCTCGCCCTCCTACTCGCTGGAGATCCAGTGGTGGTACGTGCGGAGCCACAGGGACTGGACGGACAAGCAGGGATGGGCCTCGAACCAGGTACCGCCCCTGGGGAGACTTCCGAGTGGGGCTGGGAGAGCCCTGGCCCACCCACCCCCGGGGAGGAGTGTGTCTCTGCCCCTCATCTCCTCGGAGGGGCGTGGGTCCCGGCTATGTTCGTCCTCTGAAGCCCCCAGCTGTCTCCTTCCCTTTTTCCCGGAACGGAGGCCTGTTTGTGGGGAGGGGCAGGGGGCGGAGCCAGGCTGAGCTCTTGGGATGGGCCCAGTAAGAAGGGCCTTCCAAGGAGTAGAGTCCCTCCCTTCGTGTACAGGTGGGGAAGCAGGCCAGAGGGACAGAAGCTGTCACACACACGTGTACATGCATGCCTTTCCACATACGTGCAGGCACACGAGGCCGCCCAGTCACGGCACACACATTCACCTCTGCACTCGTACACGCTCCCACGCACACACTGTGCCAGCCTGCGGCGGGGCGCGGGGGAGGGGGTGGCGGAGTGCAGACGCTATTGGTGTCCCCGCCCACGTGCCGGGTAAGCACCGTCCCCTGCCACCAGCCCCGCTGCCAACACTGCTGAGGGTTTTCTCTGGACAACAGAGCCTGCTGGCCAGCAAGGCAGGCTGGAGGAGCGCCCCATCAATGACTGACGGAGTTGGAGGGTAAATACCCCAGCTCCCTTGCTCCTCCGTTGGGATAACTGAAGAACATCCTCCTCCCTTTCCCCCAGGTGCCCAGTGGGAGTAAGTTCCAGTTGCCCAGGGGGGTAACTGGCTTGATGACATACCCATTATTGACTTCCTTCCCTCTTTTGTCTCACTCACTCATTCCTCTCCTGATGTTTCCTGGGATCACCTACCAAATAAACCACTTGCACCTGAATCTTTGTCTTAGGGTCTGCTTCTGGGGGAACAAACTAAGACACTCTCATTCTTACGCTTGTGTATATGTAACTATTATGCAAACACATGTGTCTGCCCACCTGTTCACTTATGAACACTTACATGACGCACCTTCATAGGCACATACGGGCATGCTCACACGTTCTTGCATGTTTCATGAAATGGCCTCTAACATATTCACAAATATATATTAAACTCATCTAGCTCCTGGAGGTGTCAACCCCCCAGCACACAGGCTCAGAGGACTCCAGTGGTCAGAGAAAGCCCTTAGGCAAAGAGTTGCAGGCTTTGTAGTTGGATGTCTCTGGGGTCAGCTTGCCGGGGGATAGTATGTGGGCAGGGCTCCGACAGCGTCTGCTGCAAACACTCCTGAAAACACAACACATTCACAGATAGAGAGATGCAAGTGTACAGACAGACACTCCGACAGACACACCAAGCCCGAATAACATTTTTGCCTGTTCACACGTACCCTCCCTGTATATCCCTAAATACCGTATATATCAGAATGTGTAGCACATGCACAGTCAGTTTTTTAGGCACCTCCTTTATCTTCCTTTGCTCTGACTCACCTCCATGCCCTGAGTGGACATAGAGCTGAAGGACCCCAACCTCTAGACCCGTAGTCCCCAGAGCATCACTTGCGGTTACGAGAATCTTAGCCATTGCTCGTATCCCCACCCCGTGATCCTAACACATTGTCTCTGTTTTCTCCACCCTCCCGCTCCCAACAGCTAAAAGCATCTCAGCAGGAAGACGCAGGGAAGGACGAGACCAAAATAAGTGTGAGTTTTGGTAATGACTTCTCACAAGGGCTCTAATGGAGGACACAGCTGTAATTTAAAAAAAAAAAAAAAAATCCAGTTCAGCAGGGAACTTGGGCAAGAAGATGGAGGAGAAGGAAAAAAGAAGGGGGAAAAATTGGCCTGGCTCTGTTTTTGAAAAGCCAGAGGTTTTTCAAGTTCATTGAATGACAGGCACAAACCAATGACAGGGGGCGAGAAGACGCATTCTCTCCTGTTGGGGCCAAGGCTGTGTGCCTCCCTGATGCTTCATGTCTGTCTCAGCAGCATTTTTTATTTGGGGAACCAACAGGGTATAATGAGACTGAGCCGGCTTTTTTTGGCCCATCACGAATGACTGCTGTGGCATCTCATGGTCACTTGGGTCATCTGGCTCCAGACATGAGGCAGGACAGGGGGACTACAGCTGAAGGATTTCAAGACGGGCCGGGCCTTCTAATGCATTGACTCATTTTATCGTTGCTCCATCTCTATGGGGAAGGGCAAGCTTTCACCCATTTTACAGGTGAGGCAACTGAGGCTTAGAGGGGTCAAAGCCCTGCTGGAGGTCGTGACTTGGCTGAGCTGCCTCCAGCTTTTTGTCTTCAGGCTACGCTGGAGCCCAGTGAGGTGGGGCACCCAGGGGACTCAAGGATTGACAGTTTTTGTAGAGGAGGGCACCCAAAGCAGGGCCTGGAAGAGGCAGGCAGGATCGAGAAAAGAGACTGTGTAGAAGGGACCGGCCTGGTGACACATGTGGCCATGGGACCAGGTTGGGTTTGTGCACGGGGCATGTGGTCAGCCTGGCAGGAGGTTAGAAGTCCACTGGACACATACTCAGAAGATGCAGGTGCCCGCCGGGGTATGAATGTGCATGTGTGGGAGTGACCTCCAAAATCACTCTTTTCTGTTGCTCCTTCTGAAGTCCTTCAAGGACCTGCGGGGGAGCTCGGGACCCCAAGGCCAGTTAGATGCAGAGGAGCTCCCTGAGCGGAAGTCACAGTGTAAAGAGTGGGCATCGGGAGGCATGAGGTGCTGTGCCAGGCACTGGAGGTGGCAGAACGGAGGCAGGGAGGCCAGGAGGGAGGCTCCCACAGAGGCTCAAGCAGGAGGTAGGCAGATGACAGGCAAGGGCCTTCAAAGCACCATTTGTGCAGTCTGCCCGGGGCCTTTCTGAGTTGCGATCTGGAAATTTGAGCCATTTCCAGCTCAGGACAGCTGCTGGTCCACCCTCTCTAAATCCCTAGCCCTCACCCTAACCCTCTCTCTCTGCCAAGGGCACACCCATACGTAATACCCCATTTCTTGCCCAAACGCCCATCAGTTAAGCCCAGGAAGGTAGAAATCGGTGTGTGTATTAATATACCCCGTTCATGGCAACTCTCTCGCCGATGATTTTGTTTGGGGTTTAAGGAGCGTCTCAGGCACAGGAGAGAATAATCTAATTGACTTAGAGGATTAGAATTCAGGCTGTTGGGCCCCACGTGAGGGGAATGCGAAGGTGCTAACTAGTTAAATAAAATAAATGTGCTCAGCATGACTGTGCAATCCCCCCCACCCCATCCTAGCCCCGGCGATTCTTGCACCAGCGGGGGCTCTGGGGCTCGGGGGCTCTGGGGCTCTGGGGCTCTGGCTAGGAAACTCACAGACAAGCACAGACCCAGTTCCTTGTGCAGACAGCGTCTTGCACGTGACCGTTCTTAAATACACAGACGCGCAGTTAGTGGACACCTGTAAGCAGAGGCACACCCCGGTTTCCTGCAGCTTAGGAGAAGGCTCAGACTTTTCTCTGCGGGCTTTGAGGTTCTGTGCAACTTGCTCTGCTCACCCTCTGGGCTTTCTCACCTCGCTTGACCCGGCTCACACTGCCTCCTTCCACCCGCTGCCTTCCAGCCTCCCATTCCTTCCACCTCTGGGCCTTTGCACAGGCCAGTCCCTCTGCCTAGAAAACTGTTCCTCTCTCTTCCTTCAGAGCTCAGCTCAGCAAGCCTCCCTGGACCCTGGAACTCAGCCGGCATCCCTCCCTTCTCCCTGCTGGCTGCATTTCTGTCTGCACTTATCCATGCCTGTGAGCATTTGTCTCAGGCCTGTCTTCCCCAGAGACAGTGGGGCTGGGACTGTGCTTGCCTGATTGACTGGTACATTTCCAGAGCCTGGCACAGCGCCTGGCAGGTAGTTATTTATCAGGTGACTGTCACACGTACCCACACACCCCCAGGCCAGTGGCAGTGTAAAGCCAGACACAGATTTTTTTTTTTTTTTTTTTTTTTGCGGTACGCAGACCTCTCACTGTTGCGGCCTCTCCCATTGCGGAGCACAGACTCCGGACGCGCAGGCTCAGCGGCCATGGCTCATGGGCCCACCCGCTCTGCGGCACGTGGGGTCTTCCCGGACTGGGGCACGAACCCACGTCCCCTGCATCGGCAGGCGGACTCTCAACCACTGTGCCACCAGGGAAGCCCCCAGACACAGATTTTGATAAACAGACATGCCAACACTATGTGCGTCATGCCTGTGCATGGATGTGTACAGGGGACGTGCAGCCATGAAGGGACTTGTGTGAAACTATGGGACCTGGGGACCGCAGGCCCTGTATCTGCAGGAGCTAGATGAGCCAGGCAGGAATTCCAGCCCCATAGCCCCATGTCACCTAAAAATCCCGAGTTGCATGGAATAATCTCCCAATTTTTAACTGTTGGGACCTAATTTGATTTTTGAAAAACTGTGAAAACCAAACGGCTCAGTCTCCCCGCTGGTAGCGTCAGCACCTGGGGGGCCTCAGGTTCGGAGGAGGAAGTACAGTGAGTTTCTGGGAGTTTGGTGTGGGCAGGGCTCCATGATGGGCTCTGTAACCCATTGGGGCCGCCATGGTGGCCCTGGGCAGGTTGAGATACGGCAGTGCTAAGTGCGGGGGTGCGACAGTGAGGACACAGTGGAGCCAGCCCTGAATGTCACAGGACCTGAGTCCTGGTCCAGCTCTGCCAGTCCCCTGGGCCTCTCTTTCCCCCCTTCACAGCTGTCTAATGAATATATGAAAACACTCTGGCAACTGTGAAATTCCTCCGGATTTGGCCATGTGAATGACAGTGGGTAGTAGAGTGGAAACTTAATATGAGTATTCGAATCACGTGACTCCTATTCCTAGCATGTGTGGAGCAGGGAAAGGAGGCCCAGCTTCTCTACAGGAAATGGGAGGGAATGAAAAGAGCTCAGAGAGATCATTTATATGGGAGGACAGGCATCTGTGATGATGATGATGATAATAATAGTAATGATAAAGCAGCTGACATTTATTGAGT
This sequence comes from Stenella coeruleoalba, assembly GCF_951394435.1. NCBI lineage: Eukaryota > Metazoa > Chordata > Mammalia > Artiodactyla > Delphinidae > Stenella > Stenella coeruleoalba. The sequence continues at coordinate 21,512,913 of NC_137161.1, read as the reverse complement.
GCCCGCCATATGTCAGGAACCATGATGAGTACTTTACATGAATTATCTCATTTAAGTTGGGGCCTGGGAAAGGACCCCCTGGCCTTAAAAGTGTCTCCCTTGGGAGCTTGTGTATGCTGAGGATTCTACCATCAGGGCCTTATTCCTGTGGCTCAGGTAACTTTTGCTCTGTCCATTTTCAAGTTCTGGAAACTTTTCTTTTGACCTAACTGAAGTTCTGTCTTTTGGAATTTAGGTTAATTTCCCCTTAACCAGTTTTGCAAGTTGAGATGGCCCCCGACTTCCTAATTGTAAAATAAGGTGAAATTCTCCACACACCTTTTTTCCCAGGGGGCTTCCCTGCCTTCATTACTGTTAGTTCCTCCTTTGGTCTAACCAAAGTCATTTGTGCTGTAGATTCAGTTCATGTAACCTGTTTCGGTCCAAAATAGCCGTGGGCAGCCTGGGTCTCCATGTACGTGTCGCCTCGTGCTCCAGCCCACTTATCCTAAGCCCCGCCTCCTCTCCAGCTAAGCCCCAAAAGCCAGGTACATCCAAAGTGGCCTCAGGAAACATACTGCAGCCCCCTGTCCCCCAATCTCCATAAATGGTTAAAAGGCAGCTTCATTGGTCAGATCAATCAAGTGGCCCTATAGGTCAAGCCCCTGTTTACCCCGCTTGGCTGCCCCACAGGTATGATACACATACGGATACCGCATCTTTTCTGGTGTGGGGGATGGGGGCTGGGACCACTGGAGCAGCACATGAGGTCTGCATCCTTCACTAAGGATTAACAGGCCAAGTGGCAGGTCATGGTGTATTATGACTTTATTTTCTGCAGTAGACGTTTCTGTATTTTCTTGAAATTCCTGCCGTGATCCACAATATACAAAGGGCATGGAACTCTGAAGTCTGAAAGGGAGGCAAGATTCATGTGGAGTCAAAAATCACTCCATCCATCTTGGAAATCCCTTGAGACATCCGTAGAGCAGCCGGCCTCTGGCTGGGACTGAAAAGATTCCTCTGTGAAGGCCATGGTCACACACTCCCAGTCCCTGCTCTCACGGTACTCCCAGTCAGTGCGGGGGATGGATGTTAATCCAATAATCCCTCATGATAAAAAGTAAAATTACAACTACGACCATCAAAATGAGAAGGAGCGCAGCCAGTAACAGAGGACCTGACCTAGTCTGGTGGGTCTGGAGGGCTTCCTGGAGGAGGTGGAGTGAGGTGAAGTGAGCTCTGAAGTGTAGAGAGGTTGACTAGAAGTAGGGGGAACTTCTCTGGGTGTGTGTGTTGGAGGAACTGCAGGAGGCTGTTGTGGCTGAGGGGAAGGTGGGGATGAGACCCCAAAGGTCCCCCCCAGCAGCCACTGCTGGGAGCCATCAAAGGAAGCGTTCTCAGTTGGGGGCGTTTTGGGAAGATCTGTCTGGCTGTCACGGGAGGATGGATTGGAAGGAGCCAGAGTGGCTTTGGGGAGACCCTGGAGGAGGCTGCGATGTCCTGGCCAGTGCCTGGGGATCTGGATTCTGGAGAGCGGGGAGGGGGCCCAGTGATGTTTAGAGGAAAGGTCAGTGGGATTCAGAGATGGATTTTGCCAGAGTGTGAAAGGAGCGGCGGGGATGACGACTTGGGAAGGTCTAGCTGGAATGGGTGAAGCCCTCTGGGGCCCAGATTTGGGGAGACTCTGGGTTGGGTTCTGGACATGCCAAGGGGCTGGCGGCTGGGTGTTGCTGACGGAGGCACGGGAGTGGCGGAGCTCAGGGCAAGCCCTGGCCTGGGGCAGGGACCCTCTGACCCCTCTTCCCCACCCAGCACCTTCCCAGGGCCACCACGTCACTCCTAGGCTGAGGCCACGTGGAGGAAAGGTCTGGCACCATGGTCGCAAATTAGCATCACCCATTCTTCCTGGCTCGGCTCGGGAGAAAGGTCCCAGCCCGCCCACCTGATGGTCTGTGGGCTCCTGCCGTGTCCAGAAGGGCCTGGGCCGTGGGCAAGCAGGGAGGAGGCTCAGCTTGGTCCTGGTGTGGACTGGCCTTGCCTCTTTCAGCATAATTAGGTGCTTAACTGCACTGCTAAGGCCTGTCGATGCCTGTGCCGAGGTGATTATGACTTACAGCCAGGCTGCCGCCTGGGGGTCTCTTCCCCTCATAGCCTCTCCGGCTGTGTTGGAGGCCTGGCCCGCAGGATTTTTCTGCCCAGTCTGTGAATGTTGAAATCCAACAGGCTGCTCCACCACCCACAACAAGCCTGGGTAGGATGATGGGCCCCCTCCCACAGGAGATGCTTCTGAGGCAGGACTGGGCTCCCCCAAGACATGGAGGGCTGGGGGCCTATGGAATGATGGGGGAGGGGGTAGAAAGACCTGTGGTTTACTGGTTCCGGGAGGCTCCCCAGAGATGTGGTTAAGGCCTGGTCTCTGTCACCAGCTGGGTGGCCTTGGGCAAATCACTTCACCTCTCCTAGCCTCCGTTTTCTGACCCATACAGTGGGTATCCCAGCAGTGCCTACATCATGGGGTTATTATGAGGTTTAAATAAGGTATAGACTATTTAGCGCATCATTTCACAGGGATCAAGCGCTCCATAAACACTAGCTACCAGCAATACCGTGACTGTTGTTACTGTTTTTATTACTTGCCTTCTCCGGATGGTGCTTAAAGGCGCAGACCCCTGGGGCTGGGAGGGAGCAGCCTCTGATGTGTGTCCTCTCCCTTCGTCCTGTTGGAAACCAGCTCCCCGGGGTGCTCGGTTGCGGGTGTGAGGTCTGGGTTTTCCGTTAGACCTGGAGCCCGCGCGGATGTCGCTGGGGTCTGGCTGATTCACAGCTGTATCCCCAGCGCCCAGCTCGGAGTGGGCGCTCGCTAATCGTCAGCTGGATGGATGGATGGATGGATCTAGCCCAAGAAAACCGAGGCCAGGGTGCTGGTGACTTGTCAGGGTCAGAATCAGCCTCCCAGCACTGTCTGCTGTGCTCCCTGTCTCCCTCCTCCTCCCTGAGCGGGGAGGCCACACAGGGGCGACAGGGCAGGAGGGAGCTGGTGCCCAGGCCTTGGCCTCTGGGCCGGGGCTGGGCGGAGAAGGGGGCTGGGCTCGGTGCTCCCTCCCTAGCGCTGCTCCCAGCCTTCACATTATTACTCCATTAGCGCCTTGTAGGGTTGACAAATGAAGGATAATTAATATCCGTGAGGGAAACAGATGTTGAGGTAATTCACTCCCCGCTGCGCATTTGCAGCAGCATCTCCTGCCTCTCCTGAGAGCTTGGCAGGGCCGCGGGACCTCTCCGTGCCCTTGGCCAGAGGTGATGGAATCAGCAGGGCTGATGGCCTCCAGCTGGGCCCAGCCCCGGTACCCGGAGAGGAGGGGTCCCCTGCCCAGGCGGGCAGCTGGAAGAGTCTCCCGCTGCTTGCTCTGGTGGAAAGGTGGGAAGTCCTGCCTCTGTCCCACCTCCTGCTTCCTGCCGTGCCGTAAGCCCATGCTTTCCTGCCTCGTGGGGGGATGACGACCAGCCAGGAAGGCTCAGAATAAGGGAGGACGGGCCAGGCTCCTTGTGGCTGCCCACTGCTCTCTTCCCTTCTGGAGCCTGGGAAACCCCCCTTGGCCCTGCCAGCTCTGCGTGACCCTCTGTGGGCCTCTGTCATGCCTTTGGAGGGTTAGAGTGCATGGACTCAGGCCTGGGGTCAGTTCCCGGCTCTCAGTTCCCTGACTCAGTGCCCATGGGAGAGTCGCTTCTTTCAGAGCCGTAGCTTCACTGTCTGTAAAGTGGGTAGGATCATATATACATGACCTAAAATCAAAAAGCATAATATCTGGGTACCGCTTCATTTGGAGAAAGGAGCTAGAGTGAGACCATTCATTTAACAAATGTTTTTATCGTTATTATTTGCAGGGTACCAGCCTCTGCGATGGTCACTAAGATGAACAAAATAGGTATCATCCCTGCCCTCGTGGAGTTTATAGTTTAGCCAGAGAGAGAAACAAAAATCAAGTAAACAAACTGGTTCTCAAATTGTGATGACTGCTAGGAAAGAAATAGACAGGGAGATGTGATTGAAGGCTTTTTGGAGGAGGTGATGTTGGAGAATGAATGGGAGTCATGGAGACAGCACCCAGGCAGAGAGACCAGAAGGCTGTGAGGCCAGAAGGAGCTTGGCATCTGGGAGGAAGGGGCCAGGGGAGCCGGAGCAGATTAGTGGGGTGATTAGAAGTCACGTGCGTGAGTGCCCGGCCGCACATGAATGCACTCCCTCAGAGACCGTCCTCTTCCTCATCCCGGCCTCCTCACTGCAAGGGTGATCGGCCGGGGTGTCCTCCTCCAGAACTTGGGGTGTGGCAAGAATAGGCAGGCTGGTTGTCTGTCCCCATTGCCCACCCCCCAAGGGGAGAGGAACCAGATGGGCTCAGCACTGGGGCCACAGGTCTGAATCCCACTCAGCTCCATCCTGGCCCTGGCGAGCCTGCAGTGCCAACTGGTGGTGGAATCATCGGGCAGGGGGCCCGTGGCTGGTGGTTGGGGACTTTTCTCCCCTGTTCTGGGTAGGTGGGGCAGGGGCTACAGGAGGTGGGGCAAGGCTCATTTTGGTTGTAAGAAATAAGGGGACAAGGAAGGATGGAAGCCCCCTCCCATTACCACCCCCCCCACTCTATGGGCCCAGCTGTTCTCTTTTTTTTTTCCAGCTTTTTATTTTGAATTGCAGACTCATAGAAAGTTGCAAAAAGAGATCACAGAGTCCCCTGTCTCCTTCACCCAGCTTCCCCAATGATTTATCTTATATGACTGTCCTTTTCTTTCTTAATTGAAAAAAAACTCACAGTAGCTTTATGTTTGTGGCAGATTTATTCCTAAGAGCTGTAATCTGAAAACTACCCAAATGTCCAGCAACAGGTGACTGGACAAACAGATTGTGGTATATCCATATGATGGAATACTACACTGCAGTAAAAAAGAACACACTGAGCCGTGCAACATGGAGGAATCTCACTGATACTATGTTGTGTGAAAGAAGCCACACATGGAGGAGTTCAAGAACAGGGAAAACTAATCTATTGCTGATAGAAATCAGACTAGTGGGTAACCCCTTGGGGGTGAGTATTGACAAGGAGGGGCCACAAGGGTGCGCTCCAGAGGGCTGTAAGTGTCCCATGCCCTGCTCTGGATGGTGGTCACACTGGTGTACACGCGAGTAAAATTTCATTAAGCTGTGTGTGCCTTACTCTATATAAATTATATTTTAAGTAAAATTTTTAAAACCATATCAAATAAATAAACAAGCAAAAAGCCAAAGTACAAAGACAGATGTCACTCTCTTGCTCCCCCCCCAACTGGACAGTTGTTAGCATCCTGATATACTTGTGATCAGCATTTATTTATTTGTTTGTTTGTTTGAGAAACAAAGCTAAGAATTCACTTTGCAGTCTACCCCAGGTCCTCGGCCCTTCCCTGGGCTCCACTCCAGAGACAGCCGTGGTGGTGAGGCCACTGTGTTCCCTCCCATCTGTTTTCAAACTTGCACACACACAAGTCATCAAAACCAGTGTAGAGTATTTTCCCGTGTTTCTTTCCAGAAATGGCATCACACCGTATGTAGGAGTTTTGCAATGAGATCTTTTCACTTCCTGCATGTCCCTGAGCTCTAACACGCCTAGTTCTAGCTCATTCTTTTTCACTGCTGTGCAACAGTCCACTGAATGAACTGACTACTGCCTATTTATCTGATCTGTTGATGGCCATTGAAGTTGCTTCTACTCTTTTGCTGTTAACTCCGCGTGCCCTCATGGGAGTGTCTGGGGCCCCACCCACGGAGTGGGCTCCTGTGGCCAGGTCACCGTCTCTCTGTCGCCCCCAGGTGGTCAAGGTGGTAGGCAGCAACATCTCCCACAAGCTGCGCCTGTCGCGGGTGAAGCCCACGGACGAAGGCACCTACGAGTGCCGTGTCATCGACTTCAGTGACGGCAAGGCCCGGCACCACAAGGTCAAGGCCTACCTGCGGGTGCAGCCGGGAGAGAACTCCGTCCTGCACCTGCCCAAGGCCCCGCCCGCAGCGCCCGCCCCGCCGCCGCCCCCCAAGCCCGGCAAGGAGCTGCGGAAGCGCTCGGTGGATGAGGAGGCCTGCAGCCTCTAGACTGATGCCCAGCCCGCCGCCGGCCCGCCCTGCGCCCCTACGGCTGTACCGAGTGCATGAGGAGCCGCTGGACCGCTGGGGACGGGACTGCCCAGGTCCAGCTGCCTCCCCATCCCGAGACCGCCCGTGGCCCCCACGTCGGCCCTCCTCCCACCACCCCTTGGCTCAGCATGTAAGGCCCGCCCAACCCTTCCCCTTCAGACCCTCCCCGTGACCTGGCTCAGAGACGGTGGCCCGGGCACCGAGGGGACAACCGCCCCGGAACGCTGGGGTGGGGCACCAGGCCGGGGCCGGGCTGCCCCCTTGTGTCACCAGCTTCAGTAGAGTCCAGTGTTTCGCTTTGCTTGCTTGTCCCCCATCCCGTCCCAAGCTGGGGCCTCCCAGCCTCACTGCCCCTCCTTCCAACCATCCCCTGCTTGGACCTGGAGGTGTGGACAGTGACCCCTCCCCAAATTCGGACTTGAATCTTCTGAGCAGAACTGGGGCCTCTCCTCTGGCAAAGAACTGGGAGCAGAGCCCCCAGGAGAGCTGTGGCCAGTTGCCAGGGTGGCTCACAGGGGCCCTGGGAGGAGAGGGAGACCCCACTGCCTCCAGGTGGGTCCTTCATGTTCAGCCTCCTTATACTAAGAAACAGCTCCCTGCCCGCTCCAGGGCAGGAATCTGCCCCTTCACATGGCAAGTCGGAAGGAGGGCCTTTCCTTTCTGACCCCACGGCCCCATGCAGAGTTCTGCACCAGCAGGACCCCTTCGAGGGGCTTCGAGGCTCTCCAGGAGCCCCCTCTGCCAGCTCCTAGTGTCCCAGCCGCCTCCCAGGACCCATGCCGAATCCACCCAAGGGCCTGGGGCTGTTGGGAGCCGAGGGCCCCCCAGTACCAATCCCCTCACAATTCCTGATCGGGGGCACGCACCCCCTGGTGATTTGTAAATATTTCTGTTGGGCCCAACACCCCTTCAGAACTGGCTCAAACCTCTGGCCGCACCTCAGCGATGGAGTCGGGGGACGTGGGAGAGGCTTTGCCTAGGGGTGTGTGGGTTACCCTGTACACATGATCCAGTCCGTGACTACCGGCCAACCTGAATAAAGCGGTTTAAAAAAGCCTCTGGGCAGTGTCTTTCTGGGGCATTTGTATCTGGGAGCAGCACCACCAGAGAGGGGCAGGTGGCAAGGGCTTGGCCAGCCCCCGCCCCCGCCTCACTCAGCATCTTCTCGCTCCTGCTCTCTGCCCCCCAAGCACAGAAGAAGCACTGGAGGGGGCACAAGAAGTCAAAGGAAAACCAGCCTTTGTCCAGGGCCAATCCAATTACCAGGCACTTGAATTATTCTCAGATTTTGAGATAACTACACATACAGAAGAGAGCATAAAATATGCGTACACTGTTCTGTGAATAAATTATAAAGCAAGTAGGGGTGAGCTACCAGCTTATCAAGCAGCACCCCATAACTGAACCCTCTGCCCAGCCCATGCCTTCCAGATCACCCCCCTCCCTCTTAGAGGTCACCACCACCCTGATGTTTAAGGTCATCCCATTCTCAATGTTCTTTTTACACGTTTACTACCTATATGTATATCATCTTAATATAGTTGAGTTTTGTCTACATTTTTTGAGCTTTATATGCGTGGACTCATACCATATCTGTTCCTTAACGCACTGCTGTATTGTGAGATTCATCCATGTTTCATGTGTCTGTAATTGGTCCATTTTTATTACTGCATGACTATCTACAACTTACCAACTTATTTATCCATTATACTGCTGACAAAAGTTTGTGGTCCTCTCTGGGCGCACGATAACCAGCAGCACTGCCCCGGGCATGTGAGCATGAGGGTGGACTGGCTGGGCTGGAGGTTTAGGCACTGCACTTTAGGGGTCTCGTTTTCTCCTCAGGTATCACCATCCCCACACTACAGTTGAAGAAATGGGTTCAGAGACGTTGAGTGGCTCACCCAAGGTCACAAGGTCACAGCTATCGAACCCTGCTCTGCCAAGCTGAGCTCCTGCTCCCACTATGCCCTGGGCTCTGGACTCCCCCTGGCTCATCCCAGCCTAGAGTCCCACCCGCCGTGGGAGGGCATGTCAGTTAAGCCTTGGTAGCCACTGTGGCTAGCTGGTGCCTCCTTTGTGCATCTACAGAAATCACGAGCATCACCCACACTGAGCCTGGGGCATCTGCCTGCCCCTGAGCTCCCCTGCCAGCCAGACTGAGCGAGCCTCCCTCAAGGGCAGGGACCGGGAACTGTGGAAATGATGACTGACATTGGCTGAGCACTAAGTGTGTCCCAGGCACTGTGCTGACCGCCACAGCAGCCCCAAAGGGAGGCATGTATCCTGTTTTGAGATGAAGAAACTGAAGTTCAGAGAAGAGTGGGTTGGAGGCTGGCTGGCTGGCTGGATGAGGACATGGATAAACCAGGCTATGAAGCAGGCAGGGCTCTGGACCGGTTGCAGAATCCTTGGGCTGGATGGTCTATGACCTGTGGTCCTTTCAGGCCAGCAGCCAGTCTTTATTCCATGAACATGGTCCCTTCTAGAAATGCCCAAGTGCAAGGCAGACCCTGAAAACCCCAGGTCCCTCTGGGAAGGTCTGGAGGGTACAGGCTCATGCTAGAGTGATAATAATACAGGTCTTGAGCACCTCCTATGAACTAGTGAAAGACTTTCCACAGGAAATCCTGAGGCTCCACAGGATCTCATTTCACCCTCCCCAGGGCTTGTGTCTCATCTCCGGTCCCCTCCCCCTTTAGAGGGGTCCCCACCTCCTTGGAGGAATTTTTCTTGCTCTATTAGGAATGCAGCTCAGGGGAAAGAACAGTGTCTGGGTTAGAATCCTGTCTCTGCCCACCCTTGTTTCAGGACCCGGGGCAAAGCTCTTCATCTCTCTGAGCCTTAGTTTCCTTTTCTGTAAAATGGGAATGCTCCCAGGGAAATGCAAATCAAAATCATAAAGAAATACTACTTTGCACACACTGAGATGGCAAGAATCAAAAAGACAGAGAATAACAAGTGTTGGCAAAGATGTGGAGAAATTGGAACCCTCATACACTGCTGGTAGGATTATAAAATGATGCAGCCTCTTGGGAAAACAGTCTGGCAGTTTCTCAGAATGTTAAACATAGAGTTACCATATGACCCAGCAATTCCGCTCCTAGGTATATACCCAAGAGAACTGAAAACATATGTCCACACAAAAACTTGTACATGAATACTCACTCATAGCAGTATTATTCATAAATAACAGCCCTAAAGTGGAAACAACCCAAATATTCATCAACTGATGAGTGGATGAATAAAATGTGGTGTGTCCAGACAATGGAATATTATTTGGCAATAAAAAAAAATGAAGTACTGATAACATGCTATACTATGGATTATTCTAAGGGATAATCGAAACGTTATTCTAAGTGAAAGAAGCCAGATGCAAAAGGTTATGTATTGTAGGATTCCACTTATATGAAATGTCTAGAAGAGAAAAAAATCTATAGAAACAGAAAGCTCAGGATTTCCCTGGTGGCACAGTGGTTAAGAATCTGCCTGCCAATGCAGGTGACACGGGTTCGAGCCCTGGTCTGGGAAAATCCCACATGCCACAGAACAACTAAGCCTGTGCGCCACAACTACTGAGCCCGCGTGCCACAACTACTGAAGCCTGCATGCCTAGAGCCTGTGCTCCGCAACAAGGGAAGCCACCGCAATGAGAAGACTGTGCACCACAACCAAGAGTAGCAGCTAAAAATAAATAAATTTTTTTAAAAAGACCCCTCCTCCTTTAAAAAAAAAGAAAGCAGACTGGTGGTTGCCAGGGCTGGGGGAAAGGAAAATGGGGAGTGACTACTAGTGGGTATGTGGTTCTTTTTGGGGTGATGGAAATGTTCTAAAATTGATCGGGGTGTTCTAAAATTGATTTACACAACCTGTAAATAAACAAAAAACCAATGAAATATTAATATACTACATTTTACATGGGTGAATTGAATGGGATGTGAATCATAGTAAAGCTGTTGAGGGAAATGGGACCCTCTTAACGACAGCCCAGTGCCCACGTGCCCACAGCAGGCACATGGGAGGCACTTGGAAAATTCTGGCCGCTATTAATATTGCTGTGATTTTTATGTGGAAGCCAAAGCCAAGGTGTGCTGATCTCAGAGCAGAGCTGGAGGTGGCAGCCTGGCGGGTGGGGCCAGGGGGCAGCAGAGAAACAGGAGACCTGGGAGAGGGAAGTTCTTAAAGGGGGTCCCCAGGCCCTGCCCTGAAAGCTCAGAAAACCCCCCTCACACCCCCAGGTTAGTTGTCCCCCAGTATAAGAATAACCCAGGGGAGGTGTTTTTCTAAATTCAGATGTGCAGGCCTCCTCTTGGCCTTCATACCCACACGCAACCACATCTACAGCTAGTGCCCCTGGCAGTTCTCATGCTTCTGAGTGACTCCAGCCCCCCAGCTCCTTTGGTCTTCAAGGCCCTGAATTCTGACCCAAACCCTACCCACGCTGCCTGCCCAGCTGCCCTCAGGTGTGGACCCTCACAGGGCTCCCCTTTCAACTCTACCCCAGAACCTCCCTTTCCATCCCCTGCTGGGTGAGAATGGGGGAAACTGACAGCAAGGATCAGGTCTCTGCCCCCTCATTCTTTTTTAATTAATATTTATTTATTTATTTGGCTGCACCGGGTCTCACGCGGGATCTTCGTTGTGACATGTGGGATCTTTAGTTGCGGCATGTGGGATCTAGTTCCCTGACCAGGGACTGAACCCAGGGCCCCTGCACTGGGAGCATGGAGTCTTAACCACTGGACCACCAGGGAAGTCCCATCTGCCCCACCCCCATTCTTGATCCTTCATCCTAGGATTCAGAATGTGAGGCAGGGACGCCCCATTTCAGAAGGTGAGAGAGGGTCAAGCAGGTTTCAACCCAGGGGCTGGACCCTCCCAGCACAGGGCAGGACTGACTGTGCTCCGAGCCGCTAGTAAGCGCTAGCTTATGATTAGCTAACCAGAAGGGCAGGGACCGTGCAGCATCATCCCAGCAGTTCAGTAAGAAGCCAGCTTGGGGCAGGGGATAACGGAGGCCTGGTCCAGGGAGAGGGGGAAGGAACTCAGGAGCCCCATCAGGATCCCTGGAAATGGGTGAGGCCCGCTGCCCTCGTGGGGCCCACACATCACCTAATCCTGGGGCCATCTGAGTCATGGCAGCTTGTGAGCAGCCCAGGTTTGGGGCTCTATCCCCAAAGATTCTGACGCAGTAATTCTAAAGTGGAGCCCAGGAATCTATATGTCCAACTGGATTCTGATGGAGGTGGCCAGTGCAGTATAGTTGGAGAAATATTGTACTATATGATTCTTTAAAGAAAAAGACACAGATAACTTAAAAAAAATCATACTTTTTTATAAAAGTGGGTGTTTGCTTCACTTAACCACACGCCACATATAGACCTATCTCATTTTTTGCTGCTAACTGGAGAGCATTTCAGCAGAGGATGCATCACAATTACCCTCCCCACTTGCCTCCTGATGGACATCTAAGTTATTTCTAATGATTTGCTATTACAGGTAATGATTATCTGAGTATGGCTCTATGAACAGCGTGGCACTCTTGGGGTATTTCAGAGTGTGTGGGAAATCCTTAAACATGGAATTGCTAGCACCAGATATTCTATCAAATTGCTCTCCTCAAGCAACCTTGACTATCGTAAAAAAAATTTTTTTTCGAATAAGTTAATGTTAAAAGTTCAAAAGAGAATTACATTCTGTTCCCACCCATCCACCATTTCCCAGTTCTTCCAGGAGGCAATTACCATTAGGAAGTTCTTAACTCTCCTTCCCGTTATAGTGTGTGTGTGTGTGTGTTTGTATGTGTTTAAATACCAGATGATAGTGTGATATACACAGTTCTGCATCTTGCTTTTTCCACCTAACAATCTACCTTGGCGATGGTTCCACATGTTTATTGGCTGTAGAATAGCCCGTTATATGGATGAACCATGATTTACGTAGCCAGTCCCCTAGTGATGAACACTGAGGTTGTTTTCAATCTTGTGCTATCATAAACAATGTTTATTGTGAATTTCCTAGAGTATAAATCTGCGCGTACATGTGCAAATATGTCTGTAGGATAAATATTTAGAAGTTAGAATTGCTGAGTCAAAGAGTTTGTGCATTTTTAATTTTGGTAAATATTGCGAAATTGATCTCCACAGAAGTTGGACCAACTTACACTCCTGCAAGCTGTGTTTGTGAGAGAGCAACCTGTTTCCTGATTCCCCCACTCTCATGTTTTGATCCTGGTCAAACTGTTGGCTAAAATGGGATCTCACGGTGGTTTCAATTTGCACTTTTCTTATGAGTGAAAGTGAGCATCGTTTTGCTTATTTAAGAACTATTTGGGGACTTCCCTGGTGGCGCAGTGGTCAAGCATCCGTCTGCCAATGCAGGGGACACGGGTTTGAACCCTGATCCGGGAAGATCCCACATGCCACGGAGCAACTAAGCCCGTGCACCACAACTACTGAGCCTGTGCTCTAGAGCCTGCGAGCCACAACTACTGAAGCCTGCACACCACAACTACTGAAGCCCGTATGCCTAGAGCCCGAGCTCCACAACAAGAGAAGCCACCACAGTGAGAAGCCCGTGCACTGCAAAATGAAGAGTAGCCCCCGCTCGCTGCAACTAGAGAAAGCCCACATGCAGCAACAAAGACCCAACGCAGCCTAAATAAATAAACAAAACAAAACAAGAAAAAGAACTATTTGTACTCCCTTTTCTGTGAACTGACAGCTCATAATCTTTGCCCATTTTTCTATTGGTTTGCTGGTTGTCATCTTACTGATTTATAGGAGCTCTTTGTGAGATGAATTGAAATATTTTTCTCAGTCTTTTCTTCGTCATTTGGCTTTGTTTTTGGTGTTTATTTTTTTCTCCCAGGTAAATTTAAAAAAATTGTTAAGTACTTTATATCTATTAATCTCTTATTTTATCATTTCCGTATTATGTTTCATTTCTATAAATGTAAATTTTACTCTTCATGGATTTAAATTGCTTCAAAGTATGAGATAAGGTTCCCATTTTATTTTTTTCTAGATAGCTATTGCTTATCTCAACACTATTTTTCCTCCACTGATTTGAAATGTCATCATTATCATATTGCAAACTCCCACATATATATGGACCACTTCTCAACTTTCTTTTCTACCCCCCCTCCCCAATTCATGGGTCAGTACTATACTGTTTCAATTGTTATGGCTTTATAACATATTTTAGCGTATTCTAAGGCTGTTTTCTACTTCCCTTTCTGTTTAATTTTTGTTTCTAGAACTTGCCTGGATTCTTCTTTGCTTTTCCATGTGAACTTTAGAATCAACTTCTCTAGTTAAAAAGAATTTGATTGTTATTGTAGTTGGGATCAGTAAAACTCATAAATTAACATAGCCAGAACTTGCATTTTATGACAATGCCTTCCTATTGTATCTCAACACTCCCCTCCCTGGTAATGCCCTCTCATTTCGTCTGAGACTTATTTTGTGTGCTTCTAAAAAGAGCACTTAAAAAATAACAGATTTTTGAATGAACAGAAGGATTATGTATGGACTGATATGTGTAATACATGTGAAATACAAAAGATGTTATTTGGAGAATCTAGGTGGTGGGTATATGGGTGTTCTCCGTATAATTATTTAAACTTTTATGTATGTTTTAAAATTTTTATAATAAGATGTTGAGGGAGAAGAGAGCATTTAGATGTTTCCTTCCTACAGACTTTGCATTTTAAAAAATTAATTCCAAAACACTTGTGTTGCTGCTATTGTGATGTAATCTTTTCTTCTGTATGTCTTCTAACTAGATGCAGCTGGCATAAACATGAGTGCTATTAGTTTCTGTATTTTAACTTTTGTATCCAGCCACCTTATTGAATTTTTATTGTTTATAATAGTTTTTCATCTGATTACTTATCTCCCCAAGTAAGATTATCTTTCTTATTTCTTTCTGATCTATATAAGCTTTATTTTTTCTTCTCTCGTCTAACAGCATTGGCCAGTTCCTCCAAGATAATGTTAAATTACGGAACTCATAGAGGACATCTTTGCCTTGCTTTTTAGCTTTAATGTGAATGCTTCTCATGTTTCCAATGCTGCCTTTTGAATATACATCTGGAGTCTCCTGTGAATGATTTAGGAGACTCAAGTCTTATTGATGAGACACCCAAACACTTCAATGTGGATGCCCATTTCAAGTTGGCACCATCCAAGCCAGGTTCCAGGAATATGCCCACCCCGCTCCTTAAAAAAAAAAAAGGGAAAAAATGACTGGACCATCAGGTACAGCTCTGAAAACCAACAGGTATGGCATTTAGAGAATGGACTTTGGGGTCTGATAGACATGGGTTCAAATCTCAGCTCTGCCACTTCTGAGTTATGTGGTGTGAGGGCCACCTCCCCTCCCTGAACCTCAAGTGTCTTTGGGGAATTGAAGGGGACACTGTGAACTCAGCATCTAGCACACTGAGGCTGTTCTCATTCACCAGCATGGGGGAGGGCAGGGCCTAGGACTCTGCATTGCTAACACAAGAAAATTTGTAAGCTGGTGGGATATCACATGTGCATAGTAGTCTGAAAAGACATAGTAGTCTGAAAAGACATCCATAGTAGTCTGAAAAGACATCCATTAAGCTGAGAGCTGTGGTCACTTCTAAGGAGTGGGATAGAAGGGATATATTCCAGTAGGCTGAATATTTGTAAAAGGCAAGTTTTATATCTGTACCTTGAAATGCATACAAATGTTTAAAGAAGACCAACCAAGAAACAAAAGTAAATAAAACGGGGGTGGGGGGGCGGTATGTAAGATGCCAAGGTTGGCAGGAATCCTAGTATGTCTGAGTCCCCTTGACAAGGTCTCTTCCTCCAGTGATGAGAAGTGTTCTCCCTCTGAAGGAAGCCCTTGCTGACCCTACACAGAGCAGACCCTGGAGTCAAGTTCACCCCACTCCTCCTCTACCCTACTCTCCCACCCTCTTCACACTCTTACTTCTTTTTTTGCTTGAGTTAATCCTGATTTAGGTTAGATATCCACACTCCTTTGAAGCCACTTGTCTCAGTAAAGACCTGCCCACTCCCAGACTCAGTGTGTGAATCTCAATTAAACTAAGCTATGGGCTTTTAATGAAGTCCACAGACCACCCCTACCAAGGGTCTGTGGATGGAATGCATGGGATTCACAATCTTGCATTGGGAAAAAAGAGAAAAAAAAACTATGTCTTTCTTTTCATTAAACTCCAGCTGAAATTTATCATTTCCTTCTATTATGAATGTAAGCAACAAACCGCAGTATCATTAGCAGTAACTTGGGACTTTGTCACCAATGGAAATCACAAATATTTTCATATCACAAAACAGTTATTACAGGTATCTTAGAACATTGTTTACCTTTATCACTACTTAAAAATTATGGTTGTTATTAGATCTGCCGCTAGATTTTGTTATTTAGTGCACTAATAAAGAAGCAAGTTTATTCCTATATCGCTTAAAAAATATATTTTTTGATATAGTTGGTTTCTTTTGTAATCCGGTCATTTTATTCTATGCAGTTAAATAGAGTATTCTGGGAAGGGGTCCCTAGGTTTCACCAGACTGCCAAAGGGGCCCATGGCACAGAAAAGGTGAATAAACCCTGGTCTAAGCCAATACTGGCAATTCCATTATCCGAGCTGGAGACTACTTAGGAAGTATCATGTGACCTAGTGTGTCACATTCACAATGAGACGCAATGGGACATCTGCTGGAGGGAGAGTGGAGTCCCTCTTGGGAAAGGTTTCTTAAGAGGAGACACGAGGAAGTCATCCTTTCTTCCTCTGCTTCTTAGTGTCTGAGCATGTGAGCTGGGAATTTCTTCCACCATTGGGCAGCCATGTGAAGAGCAGCTGATCCACTTGAGATGCAGAAAACACTGATGGGAGAAGGCTGGGTTTTTGAGGATGTGGTTGATCTGGTGAATTAGCCAGATAGGAACCTCCCTACTTCTAGACTCCTGTTATCAATCAATAAATTCCTTAAGACTTAGGCCGTTAGGTCAGTTTTCTTTTACTTGCAGACAAGAGCGCTTTCTCTAATCCACCATGCTATTTTTGTTCCCCCATGTTTTCCACACTTGGTCCTAACAATTAGTGGGGTGACATGGAAAAGAAGTCAGCTCCTTGTTCCATCTGAGTCTTATGATTGGTCAGATCTTCTTTCCTCAAGGCTGAACATCTTCAGGTCCTTCAACTGGACTCATGTGAGATGGTTTTGAGACCTTTTTCTACCACTAACACATATGTCTATCCAGATCACTGGTTCTCAAACTTGAGCATGCATCAGAATCATGCTAATGTTTGTTAGCATAGGTTTTTTTAAATACATTTATTTATTTTATTTTTAAATTTATTTTTGGCTGCGTTGGGTCTTTGTTGCTGCACGCGGTCTTTCTCTAGTTGCGGAGAGCAGGGGCTACTCTTCGTTGCGGTGTGTGGGTTTCTCATTGTGGTGGCTTCTCTTGTTGCGGAGCACAGGCTCTAGGCACGTGAGCTTCAGTAGTTGTGGCAGGTGGGCTCAGTAGTTGTGGCTCACGGGCTCTAGAGCACAGGCTCAGTAGTTGTGGCGCGTGGGCTTAGTTGCTCTGTGGCATGTGGGATCTTCCCGGACCAGGGCTTGAACCCGTGTCCCCTGCATTGGCAGGCGGATTCTTAACCACTGCGCCACCAGGGAAGCCCCAGCATTAGGTTGTTAAAACACAAATTTCTAGGGTCCCACTCCTGGAGTTTCAGATTCAGTGGGGCTGGAGTGGATCCCAATAATTTGCATTTTCTAACAAATTCCCAGATGCTGCTGCTGCTGCTGCACTTGGGGACCACAGTTTGAGAACCACTGGTCTAGGTCCGTTTAGAAACATGGCTTTCAAAAATGAAACCACTACTCAAGGCGGGGGTCTTGCTAGTGCTAAGCAGAGCAGAACTATTACCTCCCTCAATACCAATAGCATGCTCTTATTACTGCAGCCCAAATTACAAACTGCCTTTTCATGCTGTTGAACCCTATGTCACCAAGACTCTGAAACCTGTATCACACATCTGGCTCCCAAACTCTCTCCCTGTTTTTGTTGAGTGCCTATTGTGTGCCAAGTGCTTTAAGGAATTATCACATTTAATTCTCATGACAACCCTTGAAATGTGCAGCGATTTCTTTGGGGGAGGCTGATGCCCAGAGAAATAAAGAAAAACAATTCCCAGGTAAATAAGTGAAGGACCCAGGATTCGAGCCTGGGTTATAGAACTCTACAATTAAGAACTCTCCTCCGTCTTAACAGCATCAATTAATCAGCTGCCCTTTGGGGCCCAAGACAAATTTACCTAATTGTGCCTCATCTAGCTCATTTCTCTTTCTTGTTTACAAGGTCATCTAATGTGATTTTTTTCAAATGCCCCAGGTTTCTTGAGTACCTCCTTCACCCACAACTCAGCCCTTTCACTGCCCTCACTGCTGCCCTAAAGAGAAGGAGGTTAAGTTTGCTGAGTTGCATTTAGAGCCATGAGTTTAGTCTCTGAAAGTGTTAACTGTGGGCACATTTTAATAAAGGCCATTTTCTAGGCTACAGCTACATAAATGTTCCAATTTAATATGCAAATGTACCACAAGTTATTTAGGATGTGCTGGGCCTTCATTGTTCTAGTTGCTGTTATGTTGATTTAGCCCAGAGCTTTATAGTTAATAATTTAGGAGACAACCTTATTTTTTAATCTCCCTTTGTGCTCATGCCTCACCCTTTATTACATTACGGGACTTAGGCCTGTCTGAAGATTCAGTTTAACGAACGATCAATCCTTGAATAAGTGTAGTGGCCAAAGGACTCCCTTGAAATCTAGGAAAAGCTTTAGGTTCATGAGTTTTCACCTTCTTGATGGGATTCTTGGTTTCATCATAAATATCATGACTCTGTTTATCCCTAGTAGTCCGTTTTGTATTATATTCTGCTTTGCCCAACAGTAACATCGTTAGATGAGTTTTCTTTGGTTAGTATTTGCCTGGTATATCTTTTTCTATTTTCATCATTTCTGTGTCATTGTCTTAGGTATATCTCTTACACACAGCTTATGCTGAATTTTGATTTTTTAAAATCTTATCTTATAGTCTCTGACTTTAATAGGTAGGTTTAATCCACTTACATTTCTTGTGATCACTGATTTATTTGGACTTATTTTCTACCATCTTAGTTTGTGTGTGTTTTCTATTATCATGAGATTTTTTTTTGTGGGGGGGGAGCACATATGGTTACTTTAATTTTTTTCTTCTTTTTTGACTTTTGATGGATAGCATTCTTTGGCACCCCCATCCTTTTTCCTCCTCACTGATTTAAAAGCTGTGTATCACATTTCTTTTAGGGTTTTCATTTTAATTTTTAACATACTTAAGTATATATTTTCCTAACAGTATAAAGTTTTTCAGTATCTATTTTCCTCTTAACAAGACAATCCCTCTAACACCATGTAACTGCCAACTGAATTGCCCCCCTCCCATCGTTCTTGTTATTGTCTAGAATCTTAGTTCCACTGTTTATCACAGAAACTAATGTTCATATTACCAGAAATTATTTAGATCCATCAATATATTCGACTAATTTCTGTACTTACTGTCTTCCTTCTTTCACTTTCCCTTTTGCTGAAGTACTTGCTTTAGTAATCCTTTCAATGAGGTATAGGTGGTAAACTCTCTTAATCTATGAAAGTCTGAAAATACCTGTAATTTGATTTCCTTTTTCAGTGTCCATCTAGCTGTGTATTGAGGTAGGCTGATCATATTTTACCCTCTGCATGATCAACATATTATTTCTCTGTCTCTGTCATCCATTGCTGTTGATGAGAAATCTGCTGTCAGCTCAACTGGATTTCCTTTCCTTTGTAGGCAATTTGTCTTTATTCTCTGTAAATCTTAAGGTTTTTCTTTTTAACTTTGATATTCTACTCTACGATTACAATGTTTCTGGTTGAGATTTTATTAATTTATTTATTTTAAATTTTATTTTTTTGGCCACAATGCGTGGCTTGCAGGATCTTAGTTCCCCAACCAGGGATCGAACCCAGGCCCCAGGAGTGAAAGCATCAAGCCCTAACCCACTGGACCACCAGGGAATTCCCGAGATTTATTTTTAACCATTCTATCAATATTTTGCACACGGTATGTGTTTTTCATCTGAGGACTTTCATTTTGATTCTGAAATATTCTCAGTCACCCTCTCTTAAATATTGTGTCTCCATTACATCCTTTATTCTATCCTTCTGGAATTCCTATTACACATATGTTGGACTCTTCCCATATGCTCACTATGTCTTAACTGCTCTTTCATATCTTCCATTTCTTTATCTCTCTGTGCTGGGTGAATTACTCAGGAATATCTTTCAATTCATTAATTGTCTCTTCAACTGTGTTTTATTTAGAATTTATTCCATTTGAATTCACTTCAATAATGATACTTTTCAATTTTAGGATTTCTAATTGTTTCTTTTTCACAGCAACGTCAAATCTGTTTGTCTTTGTTTCATAAATTTTTTTTTTCTTTTTACAAGTTGTTCATTCCTTTACCTTTGTTAGGATCCTAAACCTGTAATGGAATTTTCAGATTGCTCTATTATTTGCACTTATCATGAGCAAATTCATCTGTTAAGAGTTGAGTTTGTTGGCCATCTCTCTGTCAGTTTACTTCAAGTGCTTTAGAATTTTGGTTTGCAAGCTTATTTTGAACAGGAATCTTTCTGTCCATTTTCTTTCTTGGCACTTGTCTAAATCCTCAGGACCCTAGTCCCAAACTGTTCTTCCTATTGGCAGCTCAGGATTCCCAGTTTTGGGTGCTATCAGAGATGTCACAGATGCAGTTAATGAGTCAAGGTGGCATAGCTCAGGTCCCAATTGCTAGACCTGCATCTGCTCCTCCCTGTTACCTAAGTTATGGTTTCAAGCAAGAGGCTGATGCTAGACCTCCACTTCTTGACCTCCACTTCCCCCCGCCTTTTTTTCCCCCTCCTCCTCTTTTTTACTATTGTGGTACTGTTGTACCTTCCAGTTGTTGATTCATCAATATTTTTATTTTTATAACCTTCCTAACATATCTGTTAGTTTCCTAGTCTAATTTTATTTTTTACTTTGCTATTTTTATTTTATTTTATTTTATTTTGACTTGGGTGGCTTGCAGGATCTTGGTTCATGAGGCTGGGGTCAGGCTGGAGCTCCTGTGGTGGGAGATCTGAGTCCAAACCATTGGACTAACAGAGAACCTCAGACCCCAGGCAATATTCATCGGAGTGAGGTCTCACGGAGTTCCTCATCTCAGCACCAAGACCCAGCTCTACCCAACAGCCTACAAACTCCAGAGTTGGAAACCTCAGGCCAAACAACCAGTAAGACAGGAACACAATCCCACTCATTAAAAAAAAAAAAAAAGAGACAGCAAAAAAATATGTCACAGATGAAAGAGCAAGGTAAAAACCTACATGACCAAATAAATGAAGAGGAAATAGGCAATCTACCCGAAAAAGAACTCAGAGTAATGATAGTAAAGATGATCCAGAATCTCGGAAATAGAATGGAGACATGGATTGAGAAAATACAAGAAATGTTTAACAAAGATCAGAAGAACTAAAGAACAAACAAACAGAGAAGAGCAACATAATAACTGAAATGAAAAATACACTAGAAGGAATCAATAACTGAGGAAGAAGAACGAATAAGTGAGCTGGAAGACAAAATGGTGGAAATAACTGCTGAGGAGCAGCATAAAGAAAAAAGAATGAAAAGAATTGAAGACAATCTCAGAGACCTCTAGGACAACAATAAATGCACCAACATTCGAATTATAGGGGTCACAGAAGAAGAAGAGAAAAAGAAATGGTCTGAGAAATTATTTGAGGAGGTTATAGTTGAAAACTTCCCTAACATGGGAAAAGAAATAGTCACCCAATTCCAGGAAGCACAGAGACTCCCATAAATGATAAACCCTAGGAAAAACACACCAAGACACATATTAATCAAACTAACAAAAATTAAATTCAAAGAAAAAATATTAAAAGCAGCAAGGGAAAAACAAAAAATAACATACAAAGGAATCCCCATAAGGTTATCAGCTGATCTTTCAGTGGAAACTCTGCAGGCCAGAAGGGAGTGGCAGGATATAATTAAAGTGATGAAAGAGAAAAACCTACAACCAAGATTACTCTACCCAGCAAGGATCTCATTCAGATTCAATGGAGAAGCAAAAGCTTTTCAGACAAGCAAAAGCTAAGAGAATTCAGCACCACCAAATCAGCTTTACAACAAATGCTAAAGAAACTTCTCTAAGTGGGACACACAAGAGAAGAAAAAGACCCACAAAAACAAACCCAAAACAATTAAGAAAATAGTAATAGGAACATACATATCGATAATAACCTTGAACGTAAATGGATTTAATGCCCCAACCAAAAGACACAGACTGGCTGAATAGATACAAAAACAAGACCCATATATATGCTGGCTACAAGAGACCCACTTCAGACCTAGGGACACATACAGACTGAAAGTGAAGGGATGGAAAAAGATATTCCACGCAAATGGAAATCAAAAGAAAGCTGGAGTAGCAGTACTTGTATCAGATAAAATAGACTTTAAAATAAAGACTGTTACAAGAGAAGGAGGGACACTACATAATGATCAAAGGATCAATCCAAGAAGAAGATATAACAATTATAAATATTTATGTACCCAACATAGGAGCACCTCAATACATAAGGCAAATGCTAACAACCATGAAAGGAGAAATCGACAGTAACACAATAATAGTAGGGGACTTTAACACCCCACTTACACCAATGGACAGATCATCCAAACAGAAAATAAATAAGGAAACACAAACTTTAAATGACACAATAGACCAGATAGATCTAATTGATATTCATAGAACATTCCACCCAAAAGTGGCAGAATACACTTTCTTCTCAAGTGCGCAAGGAACATTCACCAGGATAGATCACATCTTGGGTCACGAATCAAGCCTCAGAAAATTTAAGAAAATTGAAATCGTATCAAGCATCTTTTCTGACCACAACACTATGAGACTGGAAATCAATTACAGGAAAAAGACACAAATACATGGAGGCTAAACAGTGAGCTACTAAATAATCAAAAGATCACTGAAGAAATCAAAGAAGTAATTAAAAAAAACATAGAAAAAAAAAGACAATGATAACTCCAAACCTATGGGACACAGCAAAAGCAGTTCTAAGAGGGAAGTTTATAGTAATACAATCTCACCTCAAGAAACAAGAAAAATCTCAAATAAACAATCTAACCCTACACTTAAAACAACTAGAGAAAGAAGAACAAAGAAAACCCAAAGTCAGTAGGAGGAAAGAAATCATAAAGATCAGAGCAGAAATAAATGAAATAGAAACAAACAAAACAATAGCAAAGATCAGTAAAACTAAAAGCTGGTCCTTTGAGAAGATAAACAAAAATGATAAACCCTTAGCCAGACTCATCAAGAAAAAAAGGACGCAAATCAATAAAATTAGAAATGAAAAAGGAGAAATCACAACTGACACCGCAGAAATACAAAGGATTATAAGAGATTACTACAAACAACTATATGCCAATAAAATGGACAACCATGAAGAAATGGACAAATTCTTGGAAAGGTACAGTTTTCCAAGACTGAACCAGGAAGAATTAGAAAATATACAGACCTATCACAAGTAATGAAATTGAAACCGTAATTAAAAATCTTCCAACAAACAAAAGTCCAGGACCAGATGGTTTCACAGGCAAATTCTATCAAACATTTAGAGAAGAGCTAGTACCAATCCTTCTCAAACTCTTCCAAAAAATTGCAGAGGGAGAAACACTCCTAAATTCATTCTACGAAGTCACCATCACCCTGATACCAAAACCAGAAAAAGGTATCATAAAAAAGGAAAATTATAGACCAGTATCACCGATGAACATAGATGCAAAAATCCTGAACAAAATACTAGCAAACAGAATCCAACAGCACCTTAAAAGGATCATACACCATGATCAAGTGGGATTTATCCCAGGGATACAAGGATTCTTCAATATATGCAAATCAATCAATGTGATACACCACATTAACAAATTAAGGAATAAAAACCATATGATCATCTCAATAGATGCAGAAAAAGCTTTTGACAAAATTCAACACCCATTTATGATAAAAACTCTCCAGAAAATGGGCATAGAGGGAACCTACCTCAACATAATAACGGCCATACATGACAAACCCACAGCAAGCATCATACTCAATGGTGAAAAACTGAAAGCATTTCCTCTAAGATCAGGAACAAGCCAAGGATGTCCACTCTCACCACTCTTATTCAAAACAGTTTTGGAAGTCCTAGCCACGGCAATCAGAGAAGAAAGAGAAATAAAAGGAATAAAAATTGGAAAAGAAGAAGTAAAACTGTCGCTGTTTGCCTATGACATGATACTATACATAGAAAATCCTGAAGATGCTACCAGAAAACTACTAGAATTAATCAATGAATTTGGTAAGGTTGCAGGATACAAAATTAATGCACAGAAATCTCTGGCATTCCTATACACCAACAATGAAAAATCAGAAAGAGAAATTAAGGAAACACTCCCATTTACCATTGCAACAAAAAGAATAAAATACCTAGGAATAAACCTGCCTAAGGAGGTGAAAGACTTGTACTCAGAAAACTATAAAACACTGATGAAAGAAATCAAAGATGACAGAAACAGATGGAGAAAATACCATGTTCTTGGATTGGAAGAATCAATATTGTGAAAAATGACTATACTGCTCAAAACAATCTACAGATTCAATGCAATCCCTATCAAACTACCAATGGCATTCTTCACAGAATTAGAAAAAAATTTTTTACAATTCGTATGGAAACGCAAAAGATCCCAAATAGCCAAAGCAATCTTGAGAAAGAAAAATGGAGTTGAAGGAATCAGGCTCCCCGACTTCAAACTATACCACAAAGCTGCAGTAATCAAGACAGTACGGTACTGGCACAAAAACAGAAATATAGATCAATGGTACGAGATAGAATGCCCAGAGATAAACCCACACACATATGGGCACCTAATTTATGACAAAGGAGGCAAGAACATACAATGGAGAAAAGACAGCCTCTTCAATAAGTGGTGCTGGGAAAACTGGACAGCTACATGTAAAAGAATGAAATTAGAACACTACCTAACACCATACACAAAAATAAACTCCAAATGGATTAAAGACTTAAATTAAGACCAGATACTATAAAACTCGTAGAGGAAAACATAGGAAAAACACTCTTTGACATAAACCACAGCAAGATCTTTTTTGACCCACCTCCTAGAGTAACGGAAATAAAAAGAAAAATAAACAAATGGGACTTAAAAAAAAAAAAAGCTTTTACACAGCAAAGGAAACCATAAAAAAGACAACCCTCAGAATGGAAGAAAATAACTGCAAATGAAACAACAGACAAAGGATTAATCTCCAAAATATACAAACAGCTTATGGAGCTCAATATAAAAAAACAAAAAATCCAGTTAAAAAATGGGCGGACGACCTAAATAGACATTTCACAAAGGAAGACATACAGATAGCCAAGAGGCACATGAAAAGATGGTCAACATCACTAATTATTAGAGAAATGCAAATCAAAACTACAATGAGGTATCACCTCACACCAGTTAGAATCGGCATCATCAGAAAATCTACAAACAACAAATGCTGGAGAGGATGTGGAGAAAAGAGAACCCTCTTGCACTGTTGGTGGGAATATAAATTGATACAGCCACTATGGAAAACAGTATGGAGGTTCCTTAAAAAACTAAAAATAGAACTACTATATGACCCAGCAATCCCACTACTGTGCATATGCCCTGATAAAACCATAATTCAAAAAGAGACATGTACCACAATGTTAATTGCAGCACTATTTACAATAGCCAGGACATGGAACCAACCTAAGTGTCCATTGACAGATGAATGGATAAAGAAGATGTGGCACATATATACAATGGAGTATTACTCAGCCATAAAAAGAAACGAAATTGAGTTATTTGTAGTGAGGTGGATGGACCTAGAGTCTGTCATAGAGTGAAGTTAAGTCAGAAAGAGAAAAACAAATACCCTATGCTAACACATATATATGGAATCTAAAAAAAAAAAAAAAAAAATGGTACTGATGAACTTAGTTGCAGGGCAGGAATAAAGAGATAGACATAAATTTTAAAAAATACTTTAAAAATTATTGAATAAAAATATTTCAAGCTAAAAAAAAAAAGAGATAGACAGAAAATGGACTTGAGGACCTGGGGTGGGAGGGCGAAGCTGGGGTGAAGGGAGAGTAGCATTGACATACATACACTACCGAATGTAAAATAGTTGACTAGTGGGAAGCAGCAGCATAGCAGGGAGATTGGCTCGGTGCTTTGTGACCGCCTAGAGGGGTGGGATAGGGAGGGTGGGAAGGAGGCTCAAGAGGGAGGGGATATGGGGACATGTGTATGCATATGGCTGATTTGCTTTCTTGTCCAACAGAAACTAACACAGTGTTGTGAAGTAATTATACTTCAATAAAGATGTATTAAATTTTTCTGATGGAAAAAAAATTTATCTATTGTTGCAGTGTATAAACGGAGGTTATTTTTCCTCACTAATTCATGGATGGTGTGGTTAAATTTTCCTACATCATTTTTATTGAGGTATATATGATTAATACACAATAAAAGGATCCATTTAAAGTGTATAACTTGATACAGTCATACAATCACCATTATGTTATAAACATATACAGTCATATAATCACATTACAATCAAGAAAAGAACACTTTCATCAACCCCCAAACTTCCTCTGTACCCCTTTGCTATCAATCCCCTTCCCCAAACCCCAGCCCCAGGTAACCAGTGATCTACGTTTATAGATTAGTTTTGCCTTTCCTAGAATTTCATATAAATTGAATCAGACAGTATATACTCTTTTGTGGTTGGCTTCTCTCACCAAGTGTAGTGATTTCGAGATTTATCCATGTTGTGTATACCAGTTCTTCATTCATTTTTACAGTTGAGTAGTATTCTGTTGTATGGGTATATCACAATTTGTTTATCCATCCTTCTATTGATGGACATTGGAGTTGTTTCTAGTTGGGGCTATTATGTATAACTCTGCCATGAACATTCATACACAAATCTTTGTGTGGACACGTTTTCATTTCTCTTGGGTAAATATCTAAGAGTGGGATTTCTGGGCAGTATGGTAAATGTATGTTTAACTTTATAAGAAACTTCCAAACTGTTTTGCAAAGTGGCTACACCATTTTGCATTCCTATCTGCAATGTATGAGATTCTGGTTGAGGAGCAGGTTATTGTAAAAGTATGAGCTCAATGCCATATTCACTGAAGGTGACTGTAAAAACACTTAGAAAGTACACTGAGCTATAAAGTCAGGAATGGTAATGAAGGCTCTGTGAGGGCACTAACTTTTAGTGTCCTGTGTACTGCTGAGTCCACAATGCCTTGCACAGGTCTTGGCTCATGGCATGCACTCAACAAATGAATCAATGAATAAAGATTTGTCCCTGACAG
The DNA here is from genome assembly GCF_951394435.1 of Stenella coeruleoalba. Lineage (NCBI taxonomy): Eukaryota > Metazoa > Chordata > Mammalia > Artiodactyla > Delphinidae > Stenella > Stenella coeruleoalba. Next base: position 21,486,208 of record NC_137161.1, on the reverse strand, counting down.
ACATTAACAGCTTTTAAAGTTTGGGTCAAAGTTTGGACCTACTGCATCCTATTTGAGCAAAGGAAGTTTTTTGGAGCCCTGTTTTCTCCTTCCCTAAATTTCACAAGACCGTTGTTTTGAACTAGTTGGCATTTCTACCCCATTTCTATGAGATCTACCATCCCTTTAGCCAGGCTTCTCTTCAAAGCCCAAGATGATCACTGTACCCCCAGTGCTGCGTCTGCATTGCAGCCAGGAGGAAGGAGGAAAAGGGAGAGAAGGGCATACACCCTCTCTTTAAGGATACTTGCTTGAAGTTGAAGATCATTTCTGCTTATCTATCATGAGCCAGAACTTAAGCCACATGGCCACATGGCAAGGGAGATGGGAAAGTGTGACCTTTACTCTGACCAGCTGTGTGCCGAGATAAATAGCGGTTCTTTTACTTAGGAGAAGAGGAGGTTATGTACTGATGACTTCTAGCAGGGCCTACCCTGAGCCTGCCTTTGTCCTGAATGCTAGGCACTAGTTCAATATACAGTATTAGTCGAAAAATATGTTTATTCCTCAACTCCACGGAGAACTTTTTTTTTTTTTTTTGCGGAACGCGGGCCTCTCACTGTTGTGGCCTCTCCCGTTGTGGAGCACAGGTTCCGGATGCGCAGGCTCAGCGGCCATGGCTCACGGGTCCAGCCGCTCCACGGCATGTGGGATCTTCCCGGACCGGGGCACGAACCCGTGTCCCCTGCATTGGCAGGCGGACTCTCAACCACTGTGCCACCAGGGAAGCCCCAGGGAGAACTTTCTGATTCACTACCCAAAAGGATGCCACCCTAGTGGGTAAGGAGGTGTCTCAGTCAGCAATTCCAGGCCTCACCCCCTGCCACCAGACCACCCACCGTGGCTTCTCCCTCCAGGTTTTCTGATCCAGCTACAGGGAGCAGTTGAAGGATGGTGCATTCAGAGAAGGGGGAGTTAATAATGGAATCTGTAGACAGGCCCACATTGTTGACCACCCTGGGACCCAAGTGTCTGCCTTCTGGTGACCTACCTGAGGAAGCTCTGATGGGCCCAATGGCTGAGCTGGGTGCAGAGAGCTGGGTCTACTCAGCTGCCCTTCCCACGGTCCATCAGGCTGGGTGTCCAGGAAACTAAGCAGCCTACAGAAGGTAGGGTATATCCCAGAGCTGTGTGTCCAATACAGTAGCCATTAGCCCCATGTATTTATCTCAATCTAAACTAATAAAATAAAATATTCAGTTCCCTAGTTGTACCAGCCACATTTCAAGTGCTTAGTAGACACCTGTGGCTAGTGGCCACCATAATGGATAGCGCAGACATAACACACTTCCATCCCTGAAGAAAGTTCTATTGGACAGTGCTGCCCCAGAGGAGAGACATCTCAGGTTGAATTATAGAGGCAGAGTACTAAGAAAGAGGCAGGTGATGGGTCTGAACTACACTGTGCCAGGCAGACCCAAGCTGGGCCACCATGGTCCATGGGCCCCACACTCTGTGAGGGAAGCAAATGAGAGAGAGGAAGGTGTCCAGGAAAGGGTGCAGTGGGGGCTGGAAACGTATGTGTGTCTTGTTTAAAGGATGTTTTAGTATGGGTTCCTCCAGAAGCAGATGCTGGGACAAAGGTTTAATGGCAAGTAGTTTTCTGGGGAGGTGATTCCAGAAAGTACCAGAAGGGGAGTGAGGAAATGAGACAGGGAAAGTGTGAGTGGTCAGGCAAGCATCCACTGTGAGCAAGTGGGGCTCCGTCCTACCAGGGAGCTCTGGGAGCCAGTGCACGGCACGTACCTCAAAGTCACCCCAAGGGCTTGGGGAGCTGTGGTTTTGATACATTAACTTCTACTAGTCGTTGGTTCAAGGCTGCTGCCAGGGTGTTAATTTGCTAAGACTTCTGGTCCGCTAAGTATGGAGATAGAAAGCCTTCCTTACCTGTGGGAAGTCCTCAGGCAAAGAGATGTAAACATGGGGCAGCTGGAAGTTGGCTGGAGCAGACTGAGACGGTAAGACTTGAAGGATATGGGCTGGGCACCTGGAGAAGACCAACATCCTTAACCCCCAGCCTCATCTCTCTCTCTCTCTCTCTCTCTCTCTCTCTCTCTCTCATACACACACACACACACACACACACACACACTCCTTGCGTATCTCTCATCATGCTGGCCTCTTCCTTTTCCTCAGACTCACCCTGCTCCCTCCCACCACAGGACCTTTGCATATGCTGTTCTGGGAACGCCTGAAGCACTCTTCTACTCTTTCCCATCCCTTTTCATCTAGTCAAGTCCTACTTATTCTTCAGATCCTGGCTCAAATGTCCCTTTCTCTAGGTAGCCTTCTCTGAGGGACACCCCACCCCCACCCCAGGACAAGAACAAGTCCTGTTGCACACCATCCCAGCTCCCTGTCCTATAAGTGCGTCATTATATATTCACGAGGTTAGTTGATTACCACTGTCTTCCAGTCAGACTGTAACGAAGGGATCTTGCTTGTCTTATCCCCAGTGACACATAGTAGGTCCTCAAGAAATATATGTGGGGTGAATGAATGAAAAATGAGTAAATGAATGATTGAATTCCAGTCCAAATGACTAGGACTCCCAGTATCCAGAGAGAATTTACTAGCTTAAGACCCCAGGAAGAGGAAGAAGCTAATTAGCAATTCATTAGGATCTGTTCTCACTTCTGTAGTCAATGCTAATCACTTGTTTGTTTAAAACAGGAAGTTCTGCACTCATTAAATCCATTAGTAAATGAAAACGTTTCTCAGGGAAGTCTGGCCTCCCACACTGGAGTGTAAATTCTAGGGCCGCACCCCACCCCCGCACCCCCCGACTTTGTATAGACTTCACAGAAGTCAGGAAAGCAGGTGCTAGCAAGTTGTAATTACCCTGGGAGAGGACTTGAGTCCTCCTTCACAGTGGGACCTTAGGAACCTGCTTCTTCAGCCCTCTGAGCTCAGTTTCTGCCCCTGTACAACGGGCACATTGTATCTCATGGCTAATTGTGAAGATTAGAGGGAGCTGTGGCGCCAGGAGTGTCAGCTCACACCTTGGTGTTATCCTCCCTGATGGCCGGTAGAGGGTCTATTTTGAGAATATAGCTACCCGACTGTCCTGAACTCTTTCCTTCTAGTTAACAACCAGGCTCCTCTCTCCTCCTAAGCAGCCCAGCTTAGAGGCTCACAGGCCATGATGTGCTCACCCTGGCCTTGCATTAGCTCATTTAGTTCGCACAGCAAATCCATTATTAGCTGCATTTGCAGATGTGAAAACTGAGGCTTGCAGAGCAGAGGCACTGGCACTGGACTTTTCTCCTCCCCACGCTGGGCTGTCTCCTCCAGGAAGACGCCTCTGCCTCGAGGCATACTGGTCTCTCCCCAGTCTGTTCTTCATCAGGTGTGTCTGTTGGTCCTGGGTCTTACTCATCCTCCTGTTCCCAAGGACCTGATGCTCTGTAGAAATGGAACATCTACCTGGGTCCCGGCATTAACTACATACTAGCCTCAGTGCTGCTTTTCCTGCATTAAATCACAGAGTCCTCACCAAAATTCTACAGGCTGAGCTACTATTATTAACCCCCATCTTACAGATGAGGAAACTGACGTATCAGAGGTCACAGGGCTGGAAAGTGCATCAATGGCCAAGGCAGGCTGCCTTCAGAGCTCGTGCACTTCACCCCACAGAGGACTGTTCTGCCCTCACAACAGGCCTCAGGAACGGTGGAGAGGAGGGCTTGGGGGTAGCCTGGCAAGGGTGAGCTCAGCCCTCCATCCAGTCAGAGCCCTGCAGAAAAGCCCCAGACAACAACTTCCCTGGTGCAATGCTACCAACCCATTCCTCAGGCGCCTACTGAGTGCCCACTGGTAGTAGAGTTGTGTCTGCCTTTGGGTATCAAACAGATCAGCCTCCCTTCCCGAAGTTTCATCCTTTTGTTCAGCCTTATTGTTTACTGTTCCCACCTCCCATTCACATGAGCCAAACACCATACGTGCTGTTCCCTCTTCCCAGAGGGGATCCTTCCCTTTGCGTCTGGGGGGCAAATACTGCAAAGCCAGTTTGGACAGCCTCTCTTCCATGAAGCCTCCCAGTTTCCTTTCAGTTCCACCTCTGGGCTGCCACTCATACCTCTAAGGTATCATCGTCATCATCATGACCAACTCCAACAGAGCACCGCCCAGGGGCTAGGCCCTGGGTCTAGCACTTTATTCTCACCATGCTCTCAGGGAGGTATTATTTTTATTCGCATTTTGTCAAAGCTCGGAGCAATGAAGAGACTTGCCCAAGGCAGCAGTGTCAGAAGTCAAACCCAGGCTGTCTGTGTCCAGAGGCCATGCTCTTAACTGCTGCTCCCAACCTCCTCCCAATCCAAACTTTATTGCTGCCTTCTCATGATGATGGTTTTGTTTAGCTCTCCTCTGAGCCTGGCTCCTAGGGGACAGAATTTATGTCTTTTTGTCTCTGGGCTTGGCACATAAAAAGCCTCGGAAAATGCTTGTTGAACGGAATTGAAGTTTCCAACCTGAAGATTTTGAATTCTGTTGCATAAACCTGGTGTAACTGATCACGTAACTCATCATTTGATGTTGGCAGCCTCAAGTTTGAATCCTATCTTTGTCCTTTATTTGGTGCCTTTGGGCCCGTCACTGGGCAGCTGGCATTCTAACAACGAGAGGAAGGCACAAGCCACAGCCCTGTCCAAGGTGCTGAAGGTGCAGTCATGAATGCAACCCCTCCACGAGGGAAAAGGCTGCAAGCTGGACAGAGCCTCACTGGGGGCTGGGGCAGAGGGCACCGTGCAATGCCCTGAGAGCAATGAGTGTGAGTCCTAAATTCTGTCTGGGCAGTCAGGAGAGCCTCTGAGGCTCGCCCTGCTTCTCTTGGGGTTCTGAGGGCTCAGGTGAGCTGGGGCACGGATGGGAGATGGTTTTTCTGCATTCATACAGGGGCTGTGGGTTGGCTGTCTGTACAGCACACAACCCATCCCCTGAAGGGATCCTCTCTAAGATCCCTTTTCTTATTTGGCTTAAGCAGTACCTCCTCTCCCCCCAGCCTGGTTCCCCTTGAGAAATGCACAGCACAGGAGAGGGAGCCCAGATGATGTTACACTCCTATCACCAAAATGTGAGTTTACTATAGAATTATAGACTCACAAACGTCTTATATTTTAATAATAACATTTTTGTGAGTAAGTTACACATATATATGATTTAAAAATGTGAAGAGTAAAGGGAATTCCCTGGTGGTCCAGTGGTTGGGACTCAGTGCTTTCACTGCTGAGGGCCCGGGTTTGATCCCTGGTTGGGGAGCTAAGATCCCACAAGCCATGTGGCATGGCCAAAAAAAAAGTGAAGAGTATAAAGGGTACAGTGTGAAAAGATTTCTCATCACTAATCCTGCTACCCTTCCTAGAGGCTGCCACTTGAGTGTTCTTTAAGAAAATTCCACACATAAAGTACCCCTGTCCCTCATAAATAGTGTTAAGTGTTCTGCTTGCCTTCTTCTTTAATAATATATCTTGGAGATATACACAGAGAACCAGCTCTTTCTTTTTAAAGGCTACTTGGCACATTACAGGTTAGTAAGACACTTATTTAGCCAAGACTCTCTGGATGGACTTCTAGGTTGTTTCCAAACTTTGATTAATGCAAACACTGCTTCGATGAACTCTTTGTCCCTCATCTTTGCATGTGGACAAGGAAATTCCTAAAAGCGGGACTGCCGAGTCAAAGAGTACGTGCATTTAAAATTCTGATAGCCATTGTTGGTTTATTCATTTTATTATATGGATGGACCATAGTTCATTTAACCGGTCCATCCCTCCCTCCCTCCCCAACCCATACTCCTGCTTTCTTTTTAATTCCATATTTACTTTTAGGAAATAGTTAACATTTCATGACTTTTGATGTACCATTTGTTCAGTATTGTTCACTAGAATTTCTCTTTTGGACGGGAGCAAGAGGGTGTTTCAGTCTCTTCTGGATGGATGTTTAAGTCCTATGATTAGGTTACTTCCTATCTTTTGCTTCCAGTCTCTTGAGATACTCATGTAAAGCATTAGGCATAATGCCTGATACATACTGGGCATTTAGTATTTGTGAGTTTCTATAAATCAGGAACAACCTCGCAGTGACTTGCCTGTGCATGTACTCCTTTGTGCACGTGTGAGTATTAAATTCTTAGAGGCAGAACTGCTGGTCAGAAGGTGTGGACATTTAAATTTAGGAGATATGGCCAAACTGACCTCCAGGGAGCTTGTACCAACTTACATACCCGTTTCCCCCAATACTTGCCAACACTTTATTATCCAATCACAGTTTAGGAGATGGTGCAATTTTGGAGACCAACAGTTTTAAATCCTAGCAGACAGGGAAACTGAGACCCTGGGGAGGAGGAGGGACTGCCCAAGGTCACCTGTGAACTGTGGCACAGTTAGATTCCCATTTCTGGCCTCTCCGTCCTCTTCTAGGGGCTGGAGCAGTGCCCAGGGTGGAATGTGTGAGAGCACCAGGTGGGGTCCATGAGGTAAGAAAGGATGTGAAAATGGGGTGGAGAGGAGGTGGGGTGCACCAAGGTCTGGGTCCACTGCACACCTCTGCCTTGGGGAATGTAACATGTTTTATTTCTTGTTATTTTATTATTATTATTTTTTGGCTGTGCCGTGAGGCATGCGGGATCTTAGTTCCCTGACCCCGGATCGAACCCGTGCCCCCTGCGGTGGAAGCGTGGAGTTTTAACCACTGGACCGCCAGGGAAGTCCCATGTTTTATTTCTTGAAGAAACTTCTGACTCTTCTCCGTTACTTCTCCTTATCTCCACCCCCACCCTACCCCCCAGCATCTTTTCCCTTGGAAACAGCCTCAGAGATTCTGAAAGGAGTTTTCCTTACTTCAGAGCCTGCCTGTGTGGGAGGAAGCTGAGGACGTGAGGGTACTGACTGAGAGAGCAGGTTGAGACCCAGGAGCCGTTGTGCGAAAAGAATGGAAAATTATATAAGGAGGGAAAACGGAAGGGGGTGGTGGAGGCAGCCATTCATCACTGCTTTTTAACCCTTTCCTGCTGCAAAAGCGGGCAGCCCCAGATGCTGGGAGATGGCTGCAGTGAGAGACGTTTTCATAAATGGCTTGTGCCTGAGGCTTTGAAAGGTGGTGGGCACCACTCCCTCCTAGCCCTTAGCAGGCGGGTTTTGTACTCTGGGTAGAAGTGTCAGAAAAGGTAGAACAACTCCTAATCTAGGAGGTGATTCCTCTGGGAAATCAGGCTGCTTTTCAAGTGTAATTTGAAAAGTCGCTGCCTCCAAACTTCATTGGGGGTGGGGGAGGCAGGGGGGCAGAGGGAAGAATGCCGTTTATAAAGCAATCAGTGCTTCGACAGAGGCAGCCATCACTCAGAATTATTTTCTGAAATTTGGCCTCTCTTCCTTACTCTGGAGGAAAGGCAACATGGGCACTTTGCTTCCAGTCAAGCCCGACACAGAGGCTGGGGTAAGTCACACAAAGGGAGAGGAACCCTGCCCTGTTCATCAGAGCTGGAGCTGCGGAAAATCATTTCTGGGCTTCTCGACTCTTCCGAATGAGCTGGAGGAAGCCTCATCAGAGGTTCCATTCATCTCACTTCTTACTTTTAAACTTTAAAGCACATATTTATGTGCCTCAAGTTGCCCATGAACTATGGCGTGTCAAACAGTTTGGGGTTGATGGAAGAGGTACATTTTCTCGTCCTGGGACTTTCAGAAACACAATTTCATCACCAGGCTCTCTCCCTTCCAATTTCTCCTGTACGTTGCCACGAGATGCATATTCTGCAAACGCTTTCAGTGCATTACTCACCCGTTCAAGAACCGTCCAAGACCTCCCCTCTTGATCTCTTAAGTCTGGGAACCCCAGGTTGACAGTCAAGGCCCTTCGTACATGTGGCCTCAGTGACCACAACCTTCTCACACCCACCATCCCTAGACCACCAAGCCACCCTTGTCACTCGCCACAAATATGGGGTGGTGAATGCCTGTCATTTTGGCCCCTCTGCACCCTGCAACACTTCTCCTGGTAACCGAATGCAGGGCTTCCTTTTGGGGGAAAGCACCGCACCCCAGTTCCCTCTCCATATGGTTTGGGTGAGCTGACCTGACACCTGCCTCCAGGCCTGCTCATGAGAATGTAGATCTGGGCTTGGCAAACTAAGGTCCCAGGGCCAAAAAAAAAAAAAAAAAAAAAGGCCCCCAGCCTCTTTTTTTTTTTTTTCTTTTGCGGTACGCGGGCCTCTCACTGTTGTGGCCTCTCCCGTTGCGGAGCACAGGCTCCGGACGAACGGGCTCAGCGACCATGGCTCACGGGCCCAGCCGCTCCGAGGCATGTGGGATCTTCCTGGACCGGGGCACGAACCCGTGTCCCCTGCATCAGCAGGCAGACTCTCAACCACTGCGCCACCAGGGAAGCCCTCCCCAGCCTCTTTTGAAAGACTCCTGAGCTAATAATTTTTACATCTGTAAAAGATTGTAAAAAAAAAAAAAATCAAAGAAGATGCCATAGAGAACCTATGCCCACAAAACCTAAAATATTTGCCATCTGGCCCTTTACAGAGAAAGTCTGCCGACACCTGCTTGAATGCACAATGCTTGGTTTGGTTTGGGGCGGGGCGACGGAGGGGCTGAGCTCAGGAGAGCAAGTCCCAGGACTTGAGCTGGAGCTCAAGTCAGAGGGACGTGCACACTCTCCTAACTTTGTTCAGCAGAAAGAACATAAGTCTGGAACTACTGGTGGCCATCTTTGACACTTTACAGAAAGAGGCTGCTGGAGAAGGAAGGCAACACTGGGGGAAGCAGAATCAAAAGACAGACTGACTGGCTGTGGGACCTGGAGCCAGCTGGGCTGGCTGGTCGTGCGAGCCCAGACATTTCTTTCAACTCAAGCCAGTTTGAGTTGGGTCTCCTGTCAGCTGCAAGGGAAGGAGTTATGATGAGTACAGATACTGGCAGGTATGGCCGATGCATTTGGGCATGTTATTACCTTGTCTGGAATGCCCTTTATCCTCTCTGCCTGCCAAAGAGTCTGCTTGTCTTGCCAGGATCTTTTTTTATTATCTCTTTTAGCTTATTTATTTAATTTTATTTTTGGCTGCGCTGAGTCTTCATTGCTGCGCGCAGGCTTTTCTCTGGTTGCAGTGAGCGCGGGCTACTCTCGTTGCTGTGCACGGGCTTCTCATCGCGGTGGGTTCTCTTGTTGTGGAGCACAGACTCTAGGCGTGCGGGTTCCAGTAGTTGTGGCATGTGCGCTCAGTAGTTGTGGCTCACAGGTTCTAGAGCACAGGCTCAGTAGCTGTGGCACATGGGCTTAGTTGCTCCAGGGCATGTGGGATCTTCCCGGACCAGGGCTCAAACCCGTGTCCCCTGCATTGGCAGGCGGATTCTTAACCACTGCGCCACCAGGGAAGCCCTCTTACCAGAATTTTGTCCACGCCCCAGCCCCCCACCCCCGCTGTGGTCCTCTATAGTTCCTGGGTAGCTCGTTCTGAGACATAACCATCTATTTCCTCAGCTATAATTGTCTTGGAAGAGTCGGTATTGCATCCCTAACAAAGCCACGAGCAATGGGGTGGGGATAGGGGGAAGGAAAGCATGTTGTCGAGCCCTGGGCACTAGCTAAACACCATAAACACTACAGCACTTATTCCCCCTGAAGCAGCCGTCAAAAGAGGGGGAGGCAGCAGCTCCATTTTAGAGATGGGAAAATGAAGTGAAGTGACTCACCGAGGTCAAGCAGTTACTAAGAGGCAGAGTCAGAAATCAACCCCAGCTCTGATGAACTCTACATCCATGTTCTCTCCACAGTATGGTGCCCCCTGAGGGCCACATCCAGCTCTTCTCGGGATCCCTTGGATCCAGCTCTACACCTCCCTGAATCCTCCAGGAGCCTCTGCAGATCAGACCTCAAACATCTCAACCTGAAATGCAAAGCCTTTCAGTATCTGCCGATTAATCCCTTCCCCACCCATCTCCAGCCACACTGATACTCAGAGTACTCAGGGTGCACCCGGAATGAGAGAAGAAACCCTCACTGCACCAGCAAGTTTTAACAGGGGAAACGATCACTTTGCAAAGCCTTCGTTAACAAAGACTAGATTGAGTCAGCTGGACAGCTTCAAAATTAAAGTTGCCTGAATATAATAATAACCGGAGAGGCACTCTAATTAGTTTTTGTTTTTTGTTTTTTAATCAAGTGCAACAATCTGCCTGCAGTAATCTGAGAGCGACTCGGGATGTCTTAACTCTTTGAGGAAGAGGTGGGTTTTTGGAACATCACGGCAAGTCCTCCCACGCAGATGATCTCCTGGAGGGCTTCCCCAGAGAGAGAGTTTTGTTACAGCACAGGGTGGGTGTGCATGTTCCCCCCCACACTTCTCAGCACACCATCACGGCCTGCCACACCTAGGGACCTGGGGAAGGAAGGCAGGCTGCTTCAATCTCCCTGGGAGCTAGGTCATGCTCGACAAGTCACGCCACCTCTCTGACCTGTTTTTTCATTTGTCAGGACCTAGAGATTGAATTAGTCTATCACTTTGTGTCCCCAGTGGAATTAGGAACAATGCTCTGTGAATCCTTCTACAATCCCCTCAATTAGAGGGCATTTCTCAAAGGAAATCATCCCAGAATTTTAAAACTGGAAGAGAGTTAAGTGGTTCTCTCTCAGGACTTCTTAACTTGGGAGTTCCTCTGGGGTCAGAGGTGAAGTCTCTGAAATTGTACCCAGAATTTTGGGAGGTCAGCTAAGCAGACCCAGCGAGAGGTGGAGATGGTGCGTGACTGTAGGCTTGGAGGATGCAGCGCCCTCCTGGGAGTGACAGGGGAGGAGGAATGTTTCGGGGGACTGGGTCCTCAGATCTCATCTGATTCCTGGAAGAGCGCAGAATCCTCAAAGCTTAAGAACTCTCTCTGTGGCCCATTCCCTCCACTTTACAGGTGGGAGAACTGAAGGCCAAAGGTGGGTGGTGATGACTCACTGACAGAGCCAGACCAGAAGCCAGCTGGACATCTCATTGCCCTTGCAGGGAAGGTCCTAAAAGGAAAGGAGTGGGGCCTCTCTGGAACTGGCTGGGGACCCTTGCTCCAATAAGTCCCCATGCCAACCATCTTGTTTTGTTTTGCTTTTTTAGAGCTTGGGGATTATCTATGTCACTGGAGGAATTATGTACATAGTGCCTCACCATGCATCTGGGGAGGAAGCATTCATCATTCTCGAATGTGCATCTTTCAGCATGGGTGAGTGAGTGTGTGCATGTGGCTGAGTACCTGAATTTACATAATCTGTGGGTTTTAAATCTCCCAGCTAGAAAAATCAAGTGTTTATCCTGCCTTTTCTACACAAACTCCCTCAAAGTTACCACGTGGTTGATGAAGGGACCAAGGCTCTAGCTACAAGCAAGCCGGCAAGGCGGAGCTGGAACAGCGCTGCTCTGTAATCCCTAATGAACGAGAGGGTCCAGGTGAGGCTCACCAATGGCTGCCAACTTCACAAGAAGAGATCAGACATCATGTACCTCCTGATGGAAGTAAATAATACCACCCACGGCAGAGTGCAGCCAAAAAGCAAAAACAAAAAAACCAAACCCGATCAAGCCTCTTGTTCTGCTTCCTCATTTACAGGAAACACAGGTGACAGGAGCAGCCCATGAAATGACCCCCCACGGGGATGCAATCAGTAAAGCCAGACTGTGGGAAATGCTGCAGAATAAATGACCTTGTTTCCTCAACAAAAAACTTCCCAGGAAAAGAAAAGAGAGGTGGAGGGAGAATCTATAAATTAAAACAGATTTATTAAGGGACATACCGATAATGGCAATGTACACACCTTATTTGCATCCTGATTCAAACACACAGGACCGTTGTTAAATGTTTTAGGTGTGATAATGCTATGCTGGCTGTACATGTTTAAAAAAAAAAAGAAGTCTAGATATGACATCTGGAGTTTGCTTAAAAATAATCCAGGGGCCAGGTGTGGTGTGGAGGTAACTGGGAAGGTGCAGGATGAAGCAGGGCTGGCCACGTGCTGGTGACTGGGTGCAGCTGGGTTATGGGCACGTGGGGCTTCAGAGTACCATTATCCCTGATGGAAAGTTAAAAAATACTTAAAAGGTATCCAAAAAAACTGGCATGACTATTTGCCTTTGGAGAGGGAAACTAGATGTCTGGGGAATGAGGATGGGGAGACTGAGTTTTCATTATTTTGTACTGCTTGGATTTTATACCATGACTTTGTATTATCCATTCATGAACATAGACTCAGTTTTTTTCTTTTTTTTTTTTTTTGGCCTTCCCTTGCGGCATGCGGCATCTTAGTTCCCTGACCGGGGATCAGACCCAGGCTCTCAGCAGTGACAGCGCACAGTCTTAACCACTGGACCACCAGGGAATTCCCCATAAACTCATTTTTAAAAAATCACCCAATTTAAATAACAAACTTCAACGTGAGTTCTTGATCGTACTTTTCATCCAAGAAGTGCCTTTATTTCATTTTCTTCCAAAGAACAGGTAGGTTCTTATCTCCTTCCTTGAAGAGGGGGAGGTGTGTGAGTCCATGCTGCAGGCCGGTGATCTGAAAACTCTCCAATGTGTGATACTTCCACGTGGTCCTCAGGCGGCCGAGGTCATACATGATGGGTAGTACAGGCCTCCGCCCCATGTATCCTCAAGCTCTTGGGTGTGGGTGGGTGCGTGGGGCGGCTTGAGAGGCAGCTAGGGCCGCAGAGATGGTAAGCTAAGGAGTTAAGCCCTTAGAGCTGCCAGACAATGTCATTTGAAAATACCAGGTATGAAAGAGAAGTAACAGTCAGCTGCTTTCCTTCAATCCAATTTCTAAGCAGTGTGATCGATCAATTTATAAATCGATTGGCTGTCTAATCCACCTTGGCAGTCTTCTCTGAGGCCGACGCCACCGCCCTCGGCCAGGGTGGGGTGGGCCCACATCCTCGGCAAGCTCCGCTGGGGACCTCCTCGGGCGCCTGCCTGACTCGGGGGCGGGGCGGGGTCACTGCAGCTCCTGGAGCAGGCGGAGAACGTTGGCTGTGTACGGGTTCTGCTGCCCAGTGGCCCCCCGTAGCTGCACCGGGTGCAGGCTGGGGTGGGGAGGTGTGAACTCCTGTGGGCAGTAAAGCTCGTTCAGGAGGAGCCAGGTGGAGTCGGGGTCTGCCTTCATCAGGTGGAGGAAAAGGCTGTGGAGAGGTGGAGAAGGGAGTGAGGGCACGAGGGAGGGCTGCTGGTCCTCCACCCCAGAGGCTGCTTAGCGGGCTCTTGGAGAAAACAATGATAATCGCATCACTCTGCACAGCAGAACAAAGCCCACTTTCGTGCCTAATACAGGGCCATTAGGACGGTCCCAAAGCCTAACAGAAAGAGAGGTAAAGAGCTTCATATCCGTTGACATAGAGAAAAGGAAAGTAGTTAGTCTGAGCAGAACAATATTGACATCAAACAAGCTCTTGGCAAAGAAACCGGTTAAATGCTGGGCTATAAAACAGTTCTCAGAAGGAATAAAATGGATAGAGCCCACCCCTTATTACAGAGTCCACTTCGCTCACAGGACCAGCCCCAGTGTAGGGACTCCCTCTCCTGCTTGGGGAGCCTGGGCAAACCCTCAACTCCTGAGTCTCAGGTCCTTATCTCTGACCCTCCAGCACGCTGCTGAACTCAGTAGTTGGCCCATTTCTGGCCCCTGAGAGCCATGGATTCTCCGTGGTCTGGATCCCATAGAGGGATCAGATGCAGTTATTCTCCCATGGCAGGATCGGCTGAGCCTGGCTCTGGGACCTTTAGCAGAGGCAGAGCACTGGTGCCCTATACACGACATGAACACAGCTGAAGGGCCAGGGCCACGCAGCACCAGACACCCACCACGGGTGAGGTTCTTTATCTTGGTCTGAACCGTGGGGTCACAACCCTTTGCCTCGTATCTGCTCACATCCCATTTCTGAACGATACCCAGGCCACTGTGCCGGGTAATCCAAGTGTAGACTTCCTATGCCTGGCTGACTCAGCGATTCGGAGTCTGGCTTTTCAATCTCGGGAAGGATGAGGCCCTCCCCTAGCTGGGCGGCTCTCTCTCAGCCACCCTGCCCATCTCAGCTCACGTATCACCCGTGCAGAGAGGGTGGCCTTCCTGACCATGTCACCTAGGTGGTTGCCCCTTATTTCTCTCTCTCAGGACACCCTCCCCAGCATTTATCAATTGCCTGTTTATTGACCATCTCCCATCTCCCTTCCTCACAGCACAAGCCCCTGAGGGCAGGGACCATGTCTGTTTGGTTCACTGCTGTATCTCAGGCACTTAGCACGGCACATGGTTAGCATTCAACCAATACTTGATTGAACAGGTTTCATGTTTAATAAGGGACTTATTATGCTGCACACTAATGATTTCAGATGGCATCCCTCTTTGAAGTAAGTTATATTCTGTAAAATGATCTAAAGGAGAGGTCAACTGCTCACTACCAAGGAAGAACCAAGGATGTTACTAACAGGAGTCACGTTACCGCAGATGTCACTAGCTGTATGGCTTGCCTCCGTCTCAGTTTCCTCATTTCTAAAACTGGGGATGTACTTCACCCAGGGTTCTGCTGGGGTTTAAACGAGAAAACACAGATCCAGCCCTACACAGGGCCTCCCACATGCGATCCCTGTCTACCAACTAACAGCGGATAGAATCTATTTGATGGATCACATTTTATTTTTGATGACCATTCCTAGGACCCTCTCCCGTACTGCTGGGCATCAGACAGGAATGTAAATGCTTGCTGAACAGAGCTAAATTCTGTTTTTAATTTCGTTAATCTAAAAAGCCTGTGCCGTCAGGGGATTTGGGTTTTACTTTGGTGAAACCAATTTTTTTTTTTTTTTTTTTTCCCGGTACGCGGGCCTCTCACTGTCGTGGCCTCTCCCGTTGTGGAGCACAGGCTCCGGACACGCAGGCTCAGCGGCCACGGCTCACGGGCCCAGCCGCTCCGCAGCATGTGGGATCTTCCCAGACCGGGACACGAACCTGTGTCCCCTGCATCGGCAGGCGGACTCTCAACCACTGCGCCACCAGGGAAGCCCCGGTGAAGCCACTTCTGCTTTCTTCCTTGGGTTTAACAGACATATGCTAAGGAGGCAAGGGAGACAGGTGGAGGGGGCACTTTGACACACTTTCTGGCCTGTTTTGTGCCCGAACAATTTAAGTTTTCTTTACTTAGGATAATCTTGAATTTATAACCTCAGCGGTGGTTGCTGGAGAAGTGATTAGAATATTCTAATTCATCGTTTCCACTTCACCGCAGAAAGGAGATGGGGCCTGCGTGGGAGACAATTTTTGTTTAAAAACAAAAATATCTTTGATAATTAGAGTGGCACGGGAAATTATGAAAAAAATGCACCAAAAATGGGAAGCAGATTTCTATTTACACGTGACACAGTTGACAGTTTTCCCTGGTGCCAAAGACTGTTAGAATGCAAATGGTTTCATTTGATTTTTTTTTTTTCCCCTTCAAGAACTGGAACAAGCTGCAGCATGGGCGCACCCTCAGCTTCAAGGAGTATTTTGATCTGGGCGACACCCAGCAAAGTGGTGCCGTGGCCCAGTTCAGTCACAGCTCTGCTCTGACTTACACGGCATGGAAACGTCGCAGTGTTCATTTTTGGTCTCCTTTTTAACTTACTAAATGCGGGTGTTGTACTCGTTGGCAGGAAAGGAAAAGGCAGGAAGCCACTCTCTTTGCCCTTCGAGATCCCTAAATAAAATGCCAACAGGGAGGCAAAGGAAAAATCGTGTGCAACGTTCATCTTCTTTTAGTAAGCTAGAGCCATACTCTTGGACAAATTATTTTGGGTCTCACTTCTGAGCTCTTAAAGAGGTAGAATCCCCAGAATTGCAGGTGGCAACGCAAGTTTCTTCTCCACCTCTGCGGCCGGGAGCAAATTATTTTGCCTTTGTGGACCTGTTTCCTCCTTCTCCAAAGGAAAATAATCACACCTACCCGACCCTCCTCACAGGTTTGTTCTGAGGCTCTCAGGAGATGAGGTGCAGGAAAACACTCTGAAGTGTATAATGAAAACACTGTTCCTTCCAGAGAGTGTGTGTGTGTCTAAGGAATAATTATCACTACCAACCCTGGCAGCACTGCCATACCATGGAAAATTCTCAGATGCTCTGTAAAGGGCAGAACATTTGTCTTTTGTTTCCGTCATAATTTCCTTCATACTGACTTGATAGGGGTCCCAATTCTCAGCCACTGGGGTTGTAATTTTGTCCATTACTTTCAGGAAGAAACGAATGTAATATTCTCTGCCCTCTGCATGCCTGAGGTCGGGAGCAAATGCCGTGCCATGCAACCAGGTGGCTGGCAGGCATAGCTGTGCTCTTGCTTGGCAAAAGGCATGCAACCCGCTGAACTCTAAACACTGACAAATTCTGAACCTGGACCCCTGTTCACTTTGAGGCCCTGGGAGCTGAGCCTGAGACCCAGGAGGTCTTGTCTGAGTACTCAGCCGCCCAGTTTTCCCCCAAACTCCAGTATTGCTTTGTCCTGGGACCAGTTCCTGCCCTTTCTGAGCTGGCGAGAGGGGCTCCCAGACAATGAAGGGAAGAAGGCTGAAGACCTCGAAAGCATCCTTTTGCATAATCAAAAGACAAAAGACAAAGAGGAGATCTCTGCTTTGAAGTCATAGGAGTAACTGCCTGGAAAATGTTCCTAACACATCTTGAGACATGGCCGAGATGGCTGTTGAACATGCCAAGTGGCTGACTCCATCTTTTTTCAAACCCAAAGAGAAACACTTTAAAAAAATATATGTACACCATTTAACTCCTGAACAAAAATTTCTTTCTCTTTCCCCCAGGCCCGAATCAGTGGCTCCAAGGAGCCCAGTTATCAAGAGATTATCTGGTCCCCAGAGTTTCGGGAGCCACTCAGCTGTGCCTCCTGCCTCCGAGTGTCCTGAGGCGAGTGATTATCTCTCAATAACCTGTAGGGTCCTGTAGCTTAAATGATAACTTGACTTTAAAAAATTTAGAACTCGCTGTTAGGCAGTTTCTAAGCAACCTCTGTTTCCATGGCAAAGAAGCCTGGTGTTTATACTGATTTTTCACTTAAAATGCGGTTTTATTGAATTTCACTTCATGCAGGCAGCCATTTCCCTGCACTTCAGCCCTATCTACAATTGACGGGTATCAGTAAGTACCTAATAAACTCCAGACACCAAACCAACAGAAGGGACTCATTCCTTTATGATCAATATCAGGTGCTCCGAGTGACAAAGCTGGGGGTGATGTCGCCTGGGGAGTTGGGAAATGTGCTGCTAGAATCTGGCTGGCCGGGTCTGGTTCCCTCTCTGCGTGGTTCACCAAATGTTTACTAGCACCTGGTCCAGCTCAGGCACTGCGTCAGGTGCGTGGGACACAAAGACGGATGGACAAAGGCTCTGGCCTCAGGGCTCCCTGTCTGGTGGGGAGGACAGACTGACCACAGAAGCCCATGATACAATGTAAAGAGGGCCAGGCTCAAGTCACAGGTGGGCCAGAGCCGGGGAAGGATTCCTGAGGTGGGGACATGGCAAGTCACTTCTCTGTACATCAATCAGATCAGTTCTAACCCCCTTCCAGCTCCAACACTCCCAGCAGTTCTCAAGCATAGGGGCTGGATCATGGGCCCTTTCACCCCAAATGCAGCAAAAGGACACCCCTCTGTTGAAGATGCAAATATTACAGAGTACGTCCTCACCATCTTGGGTTAGACAACACCTGCTCAAGGGGAGCTCTAGAAAACCTCTAGCCAATCGAGGCCCAGCAAAGCTAAATAAACTTAACTGAAATTCAGAGCTCCCAGCTCTCCTGGGTGACAGGCTATTCTTTCTCTGTCAATTACTTGCTTGAGGGATCTGCTGCTCCTTGTCTCTTTCTGGGTTTATAAAATGCTCTCATGAGCTGTCTGCGTAAATGCCGGTGGTAAAGGACTTGCGGCTTTGTGATGTTTATTTATTTATTTATTTATTTCGGGGCATCTGAAGAAGTTATTCAGGGTGTCTCCTTAGGGACACGATACAGGCTATCTCTACGTGGGCACGACTAAACGCAATCGGAGGGTAAACTCACTTGTTGGAAAGCAGGCACACCTGCAAAGTTATTTTGGCTTCCCTGTTATTCCCCTTCTGGCAGAACAGCCTTCACACTCTTTTTTTCTGTGGCCATCTCTTCTCCCGTGACTCCGTACATGATGATGCTACAAATGAGGTTGTGTGTTTCCTTTTAAATAAACGGATGCTCAGGGTGTCGACGTGTCCGAGCCAGCAAGCAATGGGGCAATGCTTCCATACTCAGTAATTTACTCTAATGGGTCTCGGTTCATCCGTTAACCAGTATTTCAAGCCTGTCCTTTCTTGCTATTCAATTTAGCTATCTTCCCCTGCACGCGGGTCGTTTTTTGTTTCTAAATGTTGGAAATGGAGGATTATGACTTGAAGCAACAATTTACTCTCCAAATAAATACTACCAATTACCTCTGCAGCTATACATACTCATTCGACTTAACTCTATTTACCTGTTCACAGTCATTCATCTATCGATCGCCAACCCACACACTCACACAGAGGCCGATATTAAAAATATTTAAATGCAACGGGGACAGGATTTAAAACCATAAACACCAGTGGAAGCTTACAATGATAATCGAGTCCCTGAAGTACCACAAGACAAAGTACCATAGATGCTGTGGAATGACTCCATTGCTTTGTGCATATTTAAAAAGATATGGCACTGAGAGGCCCAATCTGTTACTGACAATTCAAAAATAAGCCAGAACCAAGAAGGGTTTAAATCCCACTGGGGCAGAATCTAAAAGCAGCCCTTTCCATCTGGCCAGCTCTCCCCGCTCCAGGCCCCACCTTCGGCCTAGATCCCATGATGACAACGCTGCTGGGCGCAGATTTCAAAGTGGCCCCGGCCGTCTGCACTCTCAGGCCGCATGCAGCGTTTCCTGGTCCTCCCTGGAAGATTCACACCCTTGCAGATAAAGACATCTTCGTGGCAACCTACCTGTTTTGCGCCCCCCTGCCCACCACCCCCAAACTGTTTCCCTGTAACCCACGCTCTGGCACTAAGCCAGCAGCCTCCACTGATGGAGTCATCAGAAACAGCTCTAGGAAATGTACTTCTGTATTTACTGCAAGGACATTAGGAATAATCAGTCACAATGGTACCTAGCGTTCTTCTAACATGGCCCATGGGGAAATTTTCTCAGGGTTCAGCACCAAGGGAATTCCAGAGCTGTGCTTCCTTCTAAAAGCTTTCTTTTCTTATTTCAGTGATGACTGGAATGTGTGCAGCAGATGCGTTTCCCTCTTTGCCTTGTCTGTTAGGAGGCCCAGAGCCACGCTGCAGGCTCATCTCTAGCGGAGGTGAAGAGTTCAAAGCCTGCATTTTATATATTAACCTCAACCCTGGCTTCACCTTGTTCTCCCTCTTATTATTTTTCCTTAAAAAATGTCTTCACTTCTTATTTACCTTGCTGCATACACTTAAGTTTATAAGATGCTTTAGGTCTTTTTTGGAATGAGGAGGAAGTTTAAATACTGATAACAAGTATTATTGATTGACTTTTTAACTCTGGGCTGACATTTTGTGCTAAAGACTAATATACATGACTTTACTGAATCTTTGTGATAATTTTATTAGGTGGAAAAAATAGATATGCTTATTCTAGTCTTATAGATGAGGAAATTGAGACTTCGAGAAGGAAGTTAATTTGCCCAAGGGTATACCACTACTGAACAGCGATGTGAGGCCAACTCTACCTTGATCTTCAGCTTAGAACTCTCAACACAGTACGTGGCTAATAAGAGACTCTAAAGCATCTTTTAAATAAATACACATATAATAAGACAATTGAGGCCATGTCCTTGGCTACTTTACTTGGTGCTGAGATCATCAACATTCACTCCTGCCTCCCCTGCAAAGGGATGAAATGACCACCCTGTGGTCGGCCAAGGCTTCTGATATTTGAAATCTACTTTGTGCACGTGGTCCACCTACCAGGCTCGATCTCCCGCCAAGAGCATCGTGGTTCCTGACCCAGTATGGCATATACAAGTGCATGTACGCCCCACACTCGGCTTTCCAACTGGGTGGTGAAATGGATGACCCTGGCAGATTATCAATCACGTGACAACACCAAGGAAGCAGGGGAAGGGCTGGCTGCATTTGATTTTAGTAGCACAGAGGTCCCTGCCTTCAGATCTGAAACTCAGCAACCCACTTTGTCTGTAATCTGCATGGCAGATGTCTCTTATCTTTGACACCAGGAAATCATGCCTATATATGCACAGTGAACAGCTTCAGATCTGAGTGTATTTTTAGAACAATGAGCCTTGAAGAGAAAAGCAGCAATGCCTGTCAAAAGATGGATAATGGGAAAGCTAACTATTTGGGTCTGGATTTGTCAACTATTAATCGAATGTCAAAAGGGAAAACATTAGGAGTGCCCTCATTTCCATAGGAAACGGCTTTGCAGCCCAAGCTCAAACAAACTGCCCACACCATTTAAGGGGATGAGCTACTAATTTCAAGCTCAGCTGAACTACTGGATCACCTCTGTGGCTCCTGATCCATTCAAATATAATAGGCCCACGTGTGAGAGGAGTTGGGGCTCTGACGGGGATGAAATGAAAGAGCCTCTGCCAGTCTGACTTCCTCCAGGGTTTGAAGGCAGCGGCTGCATTTTTGATGGGCTGGGATCCTACTGCTAGAAAGAAAGCGGGGAAGTCAGTCAGTAAATGAACCTTCAAACTCTTGGTCCTGGCTTCTCATGCAAAAGGCGGTAGGAGGAGGTAGAACAATTAACATGAAAGAGATCCTTCTGAGATGAAAACCCCAGTTTAGATTTCAGTCAAGATGAAGCAGGCTTCCAACAAGAAATTCCATGCCCAAGTGTATACGTGTACATGTAACATATACACAACACATTATATATTTGGCAAATTTATATATCTCCCATAAGGGTGTGTATACACACATAAATAAAACTCCAGAACGTAAGCACCATGAGGGCAGAGGCCTCCTCTCTCCTGCTCCCTTCTCTTTTCAGTGCCTACAACAGTGCCGGGCACACAGCAGCTCCTCAGCCAATCAGCAGAATGAATGAACGCCGAGCGTACTCTCTTACATATTAATGCTATTCATCCGCATGGTGGTTCTGGAGGAAGGTGTTATCACCAAACCCAGTTTACAGAGGAAGGAAATGAGGTGCAAGGAAATGAAGTCATTTGCTCAAGGTCACAGAGCCAGTAAGATGTGAACCTAGGTTTGTCCACCTCCAAGGCTGGTGCCCTTTGCCCATACATACAATGGCTAAGCGAGGAAGATGGGAGGGCCCTCTCCCTTCCCCACCACACACATCAGGAACCACAGCACCCAGCACCTGTACAACCAGGAGGTGCAACAGGCTGGTCACTACTTGCTGGCACCCTGCGTCCCCACCTGGGTTCTGGGGTTGACAGGTGGAAACCACGTGGCCTAAGAGCATTGTTGGGTATGGACTTCAACTTTTAAAAAATAGATATTTCCTAGTTTTGTTCCGTTTAGCCCCAGGGTGGAAGACTGACTGATTTATGCACAAGAAAGGGAGCCTCAGAGGCTGCTCAGAGAGAGGCCCAAGGAGTGTGGTTTTAATGGAGTTGAGTTGAACCAGGCTGAGAGCATGTACTGGTTGGAAGGAAAAAAACAGAAATTTGGGGAATGTGCTCTCATCTCAAATTCCTTTCATATGCAGGAAGGAAGAGCTCTGTGGCCAGGAAGGCACAGAACTGTGGAGGCCCACTGCATGCTGGGAGGTATCTCAGAGGCTTCTAGGGCCACTGGAGAATTTATATCAGTTAAGTCTGCCAAGGTTGAGATGCAGGCGTGGCTGATATAACCTGTTATTTTGTAATCCAGTGCTTATTCTCAGGGACTCGGCCTTATTTACAGCTCATGATATGCTGACCCCTCTTCCCATACCCCAAATATGGTTTTCTCATTTGTTATCCACTGAAGTCATTTAACTAGGTGGACTCTGGGGGAGTCGGTATTTTTTCTTGCATGGCCAGTTCACAGTGACACCTGGTGGTAACAAATGGCAAGGTTACACCCTGCTCTTACCCCCGCCCCCCAACTGCCCCCCACCCAACCAAGTTGCAAGATTTATGTCCCTCCTTACAAGGCACATTTGCTAGATAAAAGCATTAAACTGGAATGGCTTCTCCGTTCTTAGCATTTACAGCCTTGGTTGTATCAACCACCCCCTGATCAATTTCCATTTCTAGAGTTTACAGCCTGGATGTAAAAGCCTGCCACAAAGGCTCTATTTAATACGACAAATTAAAAAAGCAAACACAGGCTTGGTCATTCTTTGGAGCCAGGAGAAGCAAACAGGAGGAAGGAAAAATCCAACTGTAATGCACACAAAGAGGAACTTTCACGGAGCTGCGAGTTCGCCTCCATTCCAACGTGAGGGAGGCTGCTCTGCAGAGGTCCCCACCGCCACCTGCCACACCTACAGACACAGCTGCTCATCCACCTCTCTGAGAATGCAGGAGGCCTCAGAGCAGCCACCTGCCCTCACAGGTTTCCTCACCAGCCCCGCCTGATCCAAAGCCAGCCGGTCAGCTGCCCAGTGTCGGAAAGTCACTACTTCTGAGGGAACTGGGGCGTCTCTGGGTGGCTCTGGCTTTCACTAGTTCTTTTGAATACGGAGCTGAAGCTTGAGTTTTTGTAACCCTCTGGCTACAGATCTCCCCCTTGGGCCCTGGCAAAGAACACACAGCGTTCTCTTCTCCCCTGAGTGGGTGGAGGTGTCACTGACAGCTGTGTGGGGAACACTGAAGGGCATGTGTGAAAGCGGGGGGCTGGGGTGGAGGCTCCTGCAGGGGATCAGGTAAGAGATGAGGGTGACCTGGCCTGCCCTGGCAGCTTGGAGGTGAAGAGAAGCAGTTTGAAGAGAGATTTTGCAAGTTAGGTAGACAGGCTTCACTTCTGGAATGGATGTGGGGTGTGATGGAAAGAGAAGAATTCAGGACAAACAACCGGATGGATGTGCGGCCACCTGCTGAGCTGGGAACTCTGTCTCACTCAGGGACCTCATTAGTTCCCGGAGGTCTGACTGTTTTCATACTAATTGGCCCACCCATCTCCCTCTCTTCGCTCTGTAATGAGACTCACAAAGAGACCAGATTTCCTATTGTCCCAGACGGCTTCTCCTATTTAGAGAGCTTATTAATTTCTGAATCAAGATGCCAAGTCAGCTCCTGATCAAGGACAACACAGATATTTTTTTCCCTGACTTCAAAATAAGTTTGCAGATGATATGTACGTAAAGCAGTCAACTTTGCACTTCCTCCCTGCCCCGCCCGTCAGAGGGAGGTCATCTGACTCAACCTCAAGTGGAACAAAGAGGTGCTGCAGTCAGGCCTCTGGCTGCAATCTCCTCCCCGCAAGGCACCTGGAATTCCAACTCAAGAGTCAGTAAGGTCCAATTCGGGTTTAACTGCTTTCAGTAGCAAATAAGGAAAATTAGAAATGAAAAGATAATGAATTGTGAATATAAGCTTGTTTGATGGGTCTAAACTTGAAGGATGGGTATGGGGCGGGTGTAGGAAGAGTAGAATGGGACAGGGAATGAGAAAACCAGATCTTTGGGACTCTTGGCTGTAACAGGCACCCAGAAGAATTTGCTTCAAGATGGATTCATCATGTTTGTGAGTTGTACTTTAAGTCATAGCACAATTAGCTTCAGGAACACTGCCCGGAGGAGGACTATTTTCATCCTAAGTTGGTTCTTTAAGGAATAAGAATGTCCGGGGACAAGAAGCTCTTTGGGATGCACCCCTGTGCTTGAGAAACCATGATGGATTCTGGGCCTAGGGGATGTGACAGGAAAGGGACAGAAAGAAAAAACGGAACTGGGGAAATCAAGAGCAGAAAACTGCAAAGGATAATAAGTCAATTCAAAGAGATATTTCCGTCGCTCCAAGAGAGTGCAAGGCTTATAAGGGAGCAAGTTGGCTTTCCTCATTTCACAGACAGAGCAGCCTTTCAGCCCTTCAGGGAGTAAGATGACGCCTACCGCACCAAGGAAGATCAGGGACACATTTCCAGAAGCTGATGAAGTGGGAAGGACTGTTTCTTTGCCCGGGGAGGTGGAGCTGCAGTGCCCAGAGCGGCAGGCAGTGCCAGGCCAGACAGGCCGGCTTTCACCCCAGCTGCAGATGTCCAGGGCTGGCAGTTCCAGGGCACAGGCTGATCCTGGCTAGAAGGAGAGCTGGGGAAAGGGGGTCAGGGTACATTTTGGGTCTCAAGTCTGGGGAATGCTCCTGTGCTCAGAGTTTTAGCTTTTGACAAATAGCCTTTAGGACTCTAGGAACCAGACATAGCTTCTCCTGTTAGAGGTGGTACAGCTACTCTCTAATAAGCAAAACTCTTAGAAATTAGAATCACATAATTTCAGAGTTGAAAAGGCCCTTTAAATCATTAGTCCAGTGGTTTTGAACGTTTCTTGGTTCACAGACTCCTATTATAATCGGATGAATGATGTGGAATCTGTCTAGAAACAGATACGTACATGTCTGCTTGCACACACACAATTCTGCATACAATTTGTGAGGGTTCACGGCACCTGACACCCATTAAGATGCTCTGTGGAGCCAAGGTTTGCTAGATCAATAATCCAATGCTTTCACCTTGTGGATGAGGAAGCTGAGAGAGAGGTGCCAGGGTCACCTGGTCACCAGAAGAGTAGGGCCTAGAAGCCGATCACCCTCTGACCAGGAGAGTGCTTTGTCCCCTACAAGACACCACCTTTCTGCTTTTTGCCCCTTTGGAATTGTTGCTGATGCTGCAGCAGCTGAAAAGGTTACTTTCAAAGAGAAATGTGTCTAGTAAAAATACCATCTCTAGATGTTGGCACAGTTAAAGAAATCATCTTAACCAGGCAAGAAGAGAGAGAAGAGAAAAGAACAGAGATGCCTCAACTCTGCTCCCCATTAGCAAATCATCTATAATTTAGGACAAACGTAAAGAGATGCGGGTGATCAAGCAGACGTACCTCCTGGCAGCCTCTTGTAATTTCACGGGCTGTTTGGCACTGAGGTAAATCAAGCAGGCATCAGCTACTTTATTCAGGTCACCCTCACCTGCAGAGAGGAAAAACAAAACAAGCGTTGGCCCTCAGGCTTCAGTGGGGATGAGCAGGCACCAACTGCTGTCTGATGAAACTGGCACAGCTAGGCAAGATGCTGTGGGCTCTGTACTCCATCCCAAGTCAAAAAACACAGCAAGGTAAATGGATAAATGAGGCCAAAGTGAGATGGAAGGATGTGCACAGGACAGGAGATGACAGGAGCATGGCTGAGTGAGGAGGGCAAGGATGGGGGTGAGACAGTGTACAGTGTGTGTGCCCAGGTGAGACTGGCTGGTACCTACCTAGGTCCAGTCTCTCACAGAGGGGGCCCAGGCCCTGCAAGACGGCCAGCTGCAACTTGAAGGCCAGCGTGTGGAAGTAAACTGGTCCAGCCCTGGCACTGATGGGAGCCTGGCTGACTAAAGAGCCAGCCAGCTTTGGCAGGACATCTTTGCAGAACCGGTTCCTTAGAAAATCGCCACACTTGCCTCCCAGGGTACGCAAAACCTGTGGAAACAGACCCCAACCCAGTGACTGAACGTTGCCAAGGCAGCGAGAGCACTAAAAGAATGTTTGCTAATTCAATTTCATCTAGGTCTCTGCTTGAAAAAGAAAAATAGAATTATTGCTGTTAATTCCTTGCCCACGGTTTGTGATTCTGACAGTTATGAATTTGGAGGTCTCTGCTCCCGAGGCATGGCTGCTTCTAACCATAAATACAGATTACATGGAGAATAATTCAAAGGAATCTTGGGTTGGATAAATAGTATGGTTAATACCTGGATTTCCCTTCCTTTTTTGTTAAAAAAAAAAAAAAAAAAGAGCTTAAAGCAGTTCACATAGATCATCTCTCGAATCTCCCTAACATCCCTTGAGGAAAGACTTGTGCTTTTAACTCTAGCTAGCTGAACAAACATAAACAGGCCCAGTAGCTGAGGTCCAGCTCAGCTGCTGCCACGTACAGGCATCGAAAAGGGCAGTGGCTGGCTGAGGTCCTTGGCTGGGTCAGGACAGGGTCCCCAGTGATCCGAGCCGAGTCAGAGTTCCTTCTGTTCCATGGCACAATCTCTTATGTACATCACCCTCATTCCATCTTTCACGACAGGCAGTCTCTTTGCATGTCTTGTTTTAAACCTTCTCAAGCAGAACATATTGAAACGTTTTGCCCCACTGCACAAGACTGAGTATACAGGATAATAAGAATTTCTTTAAAAATTGGTAAGCAAGGGACTTCACTGGTGGCGTGGTGGTTAAGAATCCGCCTGCCAATGCAGGGGACACGGCTTCAATCCCTGGTCCGGGAAGATCCCACATGCCACAGAGTGACTAAGCCCGTGTGCCACAACTACCGAGCTGGCGCTCTAGAGCCTGTGAGCCACAACTACTGAGTCCGTGTGCTACAACTACTGAAGCCCACGTGCCTAGAGCCTGTGCTGCTCAACAATAGAAGCCACCGCAGTGAGTAGCTCCTGCTCGCTGCAACTAGAGAAAGCCCGCACACAGCAATGAAGACCCAACACAGCCAAAAATAAATAAGTTAAATAAATAAATAAACCAAAAAAATTGGTAAGCAAGGCATATCCAGGACAGAGAACATTTACCAACTTTGTAGAGAACAAGGCACATATTTCAGGGCCCTCAGCAAGACTGCACAAGGCCTTACGGACCTCAAGGGTCACTAATGGGTCTGGGAGTGGAAAAGCAGCCTCAGTTACAGTGCACGTATCTTTATATTTTTTCATTTTTCTATATTTGCTGTCATTTCAGATAAACTATTAATTTTCATAAAGGAAAACGGCACATCTGAGTGACTTAGCAAGACCTCCCTCCTTCTCCTCTCCCCAACCTCCCTCCTTCCCTCTCCCCCACCTCCCTCCTTCCCTCTCCCCCCCCGACCCACATGTGCGTGTGCGTGTATGTGTCATTTTGTGTATTTTGGCTTGGAAAAAAATATTAACGATTTTTTTATATGTTTTAAATGTAAGCTTACATTTTGGTCCAGTATATGCTGAAGAATCTTACAGAAACAAAATACTTTAGCCAAGTATATTAGCTGCATTCCTGGCTTCATTCTATACCCTACGCATCTTTTTTCTTTGCCTCACCTTGCTCACCCACTTCTAATTGATGTTAGCTTGCTATGGTAAATGTATCTCTGTAACTTGCCTTAAGTGCTTTTCAGAACAAGGAAGGATATAAATAAATAAACCAAAATATGTGTGCTAATATAAGCCAAACTAAGTCAGGGAGAATAATACCTTACACACACAGAGGGCTTTTAACTTTTCAAAGCATTTCACTAAATGGTCCCACTTTATCCTTGATGACAACAACTATGAGAAAGGTGGGATAGGTGGTCATGGGCTTTGTCCAGAGTCACTCAGCTGGACAGAGGATGCCCATTGCTAGAACCTAGTCAGTCTTCATCTTGACTCTTGTGCCGTGCACAGAACATGGGCATGAACTCAGATTCAGGTACTATCACTTCCTAGCTGTGTGATCTTGAGAAAGTTCCTTAACTTTCTGGGCTTGTTTCCTCCTCTGTCAAAAATGGGGATACCAGTATCTTCCTTATAAGGTTGTTGTACGGAGATGAGCTCATGTGTGAAGTGCCAAGCATGTCGCCCGGCACAGAGGAGGTGCTCAATGAATACCGGTGGCCCTTTTCATCTACTAGTTCTCTCTGCTTCAAATTCAAAAGGAAACTGACTTTATTTTCTTCTTTGTGCTCTTCTTATTTGCCTATACTTTCTTCAAGGTATAGTAGGTCACAATTGGATAAAAAGAGAACTACCCCCAAAAGACACCACTGAGCTCTGTGCTCACTTCCCTCCATCCCCATGACTGATGGCGGTGGGGCAATAGTGCAGTACCTTGAAGGCTCTGAGCACTGCCAGGGGGTCATCATTTGTGAGTCGGTGCACGAGCGAGGGCCAGGCCCGATGAGCCAAGGGAAGGAGCTGGTTCTTGTGGGACTGCAGAACAACCACACACAGATCCAGCACATCTAAAACCTGCAAGAAAAGAGGACAGTATTTCGGCAGATAGTCAAGGCTTGAAACGAAATACCTGGGATCAAGTCACCATTTTAAAAGAGTAAAACTTAGAAACTCATGAGTCAAGGAAATCTTTACGAGTCCTGACTACATGCCAAGCACTGGCTAGGTACTGGGTGGGGGGCACACAGGGACAAAATACTTACATTTCCTTTCCTTGGCTTATGGTCAACTGGGGAAAGACTTCAGATAACACCGAAATAACGGGATGAATGACTACTAATTGTGACAAGTACAAGGAAGGAAAGTCAAGGGGGAAATGCAAGACACTAAAGGGGGGGATCTATACAATACAAACTGTTGGGAGGGCTTCTCTGAGGAAGTAACTTCTATAAGGAGGCATACTGGAAACAGTAACGAGGAAGACCCAGAGGAGGGAGAGCTTGCAATGCTTAGAAAACTAAAGCAGGGCAGCGTGAAGCGTGACAGAGGAGGGGTAGGATGGGACTGGACCTCGACGACGTCACATTAAGACTTTTTAATTTTGTACTGAATGTGGTGGGGAGCCGTGGAAATGTTCAGGCACGTGCTGTGATACAATTCCTGTTTTTAAAAAGTCACTCTGGCTGCTGAGTGGAGAAGGGACTTGAAGTGGGAGTGAGAAGTGAGGAGGCCCTTGAGGGAGCCACGGCGCACGTCCACATGGGAGGCGGGGAGTTACGCGGCTACATGGTCGTGGCTGAGGCAGAGAAGTGAAGGGTTTGAGATCTGTTTTGGAGATGATATGGCTTAAATTGCTGAAGGACTCACTCTTGGGGAGATGACGAGAGGAATCAAAAAGAGCTGCTTGGGTTCAGGCTTAGCAACTGAATAGATGCAGGTGCAGCTTAATGAGACAGGAACAAAGGAGAAGGAGGAAACCGGGAGGGTGGGTGAGATCAAGTTCTGTTACCTCTAAATGAAGAGGTCAAGTAGGCAGCTGGGACACAGGTCAATCTCAGAAGAAAGGTCTGGGGTAGACTAGATGTAAATTGGGGTTTTTATCTTCCCTGAGAATATGTTTCCTGATCTCTCATGTCTCAAAGCTCACTGAAGACAGACGACCTGCTCAGTGTCACAGGCAGTGGTCGCCACGATAACCAAGTGCAGGCTTCCCTCCTGCACATATGGGCCAGCCTTTCCAGAGCAGGGGAAGGTACACGTCTGAGTCAGGAAGACAGAGTAAGGTCTGCAGTAAACCCTTACTGGATGACTACTGTGTGCTGGTCACACGGAGACTGGAACAGAAACAAAGAACAAAACAGGCCCTGCCCTTGAGGGCTGAATAGTTAGGCAGGGGAATAAGAGAAACCTCAGGAGAGCAGAGTAGTACAGTGGAAATGGCTTTGGTATCACTGACTGGCTTTGGATTTGAGTTCTGTCACTAACTGGGCAAGTTACATCATACTTCAGTGAATCATTCCCCTTCTGCCTGGAATGTTCTTCCCCCTCCGTTTGCCCCTGCAGGGCTGGCTCCTTCTCAGCCTTTAAGTCTCAACTTAAACATTATCACCCGACAACTGGTCTCAGTCAGAACGTAGCTCCCTCTTATTCAACAGGATTTGGTAGAGTAGGTTCCCAAAATGTGTTTACTACATGGGTGAATTTTCTATCATAGAACCTTCTTATTACCTTCATAGCATTTCCTCCACGTATATGTATTTGTGTATTACCCCTTTCCCCTCGAGAGACAGGAAGTTCCATGAAGACAGGGATCATGTCTGCTTAGTTTCCTTCTATATACCCTCTGCCTGACCTATAGCAGTCCTCAATAAGCATTTAGTGAATAAGTGAATGAGTGTATATGCCATGTCTGATGCTAACTGTTTTATATTTATAGTCAATGACCCAGTGAGGTAGGTACCATCATTTTCATTTTACAGATAAAGAAGTTGATGCTCAAAAAGGTGAACTGACTTACTCCAGGTGGCACGGCTAGTGAAGGGCCGAGCCAGGGCTGGAACCCGGGTATGCAGATCTGACTCCAGTGTTGATGCTCTCAATAGCTACAGTGTATATACGCTGCTACAAAGCCTCCAGAAGAGGGAAGACACTTTACTGATGTGTCAACCAGACACCACCAACAAAAGGCTCCTGAAGAGTGCCTCCTGAGTGGAAAACCCGACAATGCTAAGAAGTATCTCTGGGAAGACTAAACAAATTCCGCAAAACCCAGATGCTGAGTGAGGTAATCTGTGGGTCAGGGTTTCCCAGCCCCCACCCATGACCAGGGCAAAGTGCTCTCATCACTATCAGTAATGCATGGAGGCGGCTGTTTCTCACTCCTGTTTGGGGCTAGGGAGGAATGGGTCAGGCTGTGCTTTCCTTTGGGTATAAGATCTGCCCCCAGGTGATTCTGAAAGCTGGGTCCCCCATGCCCACCCCGCCCCACTGTCCTGTTATCGGAGTCACTACTGTATAGTTTAAGTCTTTGCTGATGGGGAGGCTGCTTGGGAAACTGCTAGCAAACAAGGATGTAAGATTAAGAAAAGTGTTGGTGCCAGGCCTAGGATGAAAATGGAAACAGAAACAGAGACACGGGCTAGCGTCAGGCTTGGACGAATGACCACTTCAAAATATTTAAACCTGTGTCCCACATTAAGTCAGCTCAGAAAGTGATATCCTTTCCAAATCATATGACTTTTTCCCCCTTGGAGATGCAATAACGCTCCAAAACTTTGTGGTTTTTAATTCTACCAAGGGGACTCGGATCCCTTTTGGCCTCTGGGCTGATACAGAAAGACGTAAGACTGGCATCCCACAGATAAATTCCTCCTGATGCCTTCTCTTGGCCACTGCACATGCACTGGGAGATAAGGGTGGGCTCCTTGCTCATCCATGTAGTCATTGCCAATAGACCAAACCTCAGTCCCGCAGCTCTGTGAATGCAGGGAAAGGGCCGCACACTGACCTTCAAGCGGATTTTCAGATTTTTGTCTGACATCAAGTGGATGCAGCGCTCCATCACGTCCGTGGCTATTTGGATCTGCACTGGCAGTGGTGGCTGCACACTGGGATCAGTGTCATTCTCATCCACTTCGGGAGGGTCTGACTGCTCCTCTGGAAAAAGAGCATAACTGGGGGCAGTGTTTTACGAGAGATGCCCCACCCCAACTTGATCTCCCAACTTCAGATAAGGAGTAAGACTTACAAGGGAAAATGTCTAGGAACTGATCCCAAGGAAACCATGTAAAATTTGGGTCAAGCTACGAGTCAAGATATTCACCAAAGCATTACCTGTAACAGCTAAAAACTGGGGGAAAACCTTCCATGTCCACTCAAGGGGGTACGGTTATATAAACCATGGTATATCCATACAATGAATGGCACATTATGAGGGCCTGAAATTTTGCATTTACCAAGGGCTTTAATGACAAGGGAAAATGCTTATGAAATAACATTGTGTTAAAAAGAGAAAAGCAGGATACGAAATTGCATATACAATGTGAGCACTATTATATAAAGTTTTATATAAAGATAGGAGGAAGTTCAAAATATTAACGGAGACGGGGTCATGAGTTAATGGATGATTTTTATTTTTTCCCTATATCCTTAGTTTTTTCTAAGTTGCCATTAATAAATATTTAAAATAAAAACATAAGAGGGCAAGATTCTAATTTGGAGCCCCGAGGCTGGCAGTTCCCTGGCTGGCCTCTGGCCCTTTACTCTCTTTCCTTTCCTTTTGGTTCATCTTTTGACTAAAGGGGGTACATGTCTGTCTTCTCTACCAGCCTGTAAGATCTTCTGAGGGCCAAGATGAAGCCTTACACATCTTGGTATGAGGGACAACACCAGGGCAGCCTGGTGCAATATACAGGGATGGGGTTTGGTCAGAGGACTAAAGTCTTGCCTCCACATCCTATTAGCAACTCCTCTCATCCCATGTCACCTCATTTGAAAAAAAGGGATAAAGCATGTATACCTCATCTGCTTGCTGAGAGAGTTAAATGAGATGCATGTCACCAGCTATTATCATTTTTCTCATTGCCTGGAGTGTTGCATTGCATGAGATAGGTGTTAAGTTTGTAAATTAAAACAACAAAAAGACTTGAGAGTTGCATGAAACCCTGGCCAAAATTCCTCCCCTGAAGGTTATCCTCTATCTGCTTATAGCCTCCAGTCTCCCCACACCCTCAATACCAGCTGTGCTCATTTACACTGAGCTAAGCATTGCTCCCCTAACTTTCTGCCATTTCAGTTTCCTCTGCTGGAAAAACAGAACCTTACAGTAGAGTCCACACCTGTCTCTAACAGATGCTGAAAAGATAAATGAAAATGCATTTGTAGAATGCTTGGATTTCTTGGAGGAAGGGACGTCAGATATATAAGGTGCTCTTACTGTGGTTAAAACAAAAAACCCATGTCAAACCAACATCAATCCAAACATTCCTTACAATGCCAAGTGTGTGGTGTGTACTTGATGAACGATAATTATAAGAATGATAAGGCTGTGCTTTTCTTTCTAGAGGAGGATTTGTTGTTTGAAATTCACCTACTGCGAAATGTTATCTGAGGGATGTGGATTTTGCTACCGGAAGAAAGATTTGATTCATTCAATTTGCTCCTAGCCAACATCAGCTAGAACCAGAAGATCCTAATCATGAAAGAATTGATTCAGTGACAATGCTAGAATTTCAAACAAGAATGGCAAATCTGGATTATGAGGGATCAAGATGCCTCTTCTTCACGGTTTCTAGGCTTGAGCAAGGGGTGCAGTTTATGAGAAGGATTGGGTTGGCTCAAGAGACAAAACTGAGAAGAAAAAGCCTGATAGATTTCTGATTAGAAAATTCTGTTCTTGGGGAGAATAACAACTCAACTCTGCATAAATCATTATGTGGGCCTTGTGATGCTTCCCTGCTATTTAGAAGGAATTTGTTGCAGTTAGTTGCATTGAACTACTATTTCCTGTTATCCTGGAGGTATTTCCTGTTATCCTGGAGGTATTGGCTTCAGTTCATCAGAGTCTCAGAGTAGAGTGCCAAAAAAAAAAAAAAAAGAAAAAGAAATCTGCTCTATTCCAACCTAACAAACTAATTTGGGACTCAGTTTGATTTAGGATAGTTCTGAGACCACCAAGCTCATTATGACTTGGCATTTTATATTTGCAGAGGAGATTCTAATAATTTATTAATCCTTCCGTGACCTGAAGCTCCAGATTGAGCTTGTGAATAAAACAATAGGCCAGAGCTTCAACTAGCCTGAACTCCCTTCTCCTTTATCGTATAAATTGGTAAGAAAAACACTGGAATCTACTCCTACCAATAAATAAAATAAATGGACAAAGCATGTGAAAAGATAATGGACATAAGAAAAAATTGTTAGGAAAGATGCATATAGAAAGATGTTCAACCTTTCTAGCAATCAAAGAAATGCAAAATAAAATAACGAGAACCATTTTAATTTAGCAAGAAGTAAAACTGGTAATAGTCAATGTTGGCAAGCTTGTGGTGAAACCAGTATTAATCCTGAACTGCAGAAGAGAAGGTGTAAATTGCCACAACCTTTCTGAAAGACAATTTGGCAAGCATAACATGATGTTCATATCCCTGACCTAGAAATCCCACTTCTGAGACTTATACAGAAATATGCAAAAAGAAGGAAAAGGTCACGTGCATATAGAATCATGCACTGCAGCACTGTTTATTAGAGTGAAAAGCTAGAAGCAACCTAAACTTCCCACAGGGGAATGTATACTTAGTGGCAGCTATTAAAACATTAATTATGAAAACTCCATAGCAACATGAAGAGTTCCTTATTATATAACTAAATGCAAAAAGGGTATAATGCATTTAAACTGTGGCTGCAACCAAACAAAAACAGGTTTGCAGTAGAAAAGGATGGAAAACAACTACACACAAAGAGAATGCTTACGTTAGCATGGCGGGGGTTATTTGTGACCTTTCTTATTTCCAAACTTTCTATCATGATGTTTCATTGTTTTTACAATAATCTGCTTCCAAAAGTAAAAAACAGCTGAGGCCAAAATAAATAATAGTTACCTTCTTCATTATCAAAACCCGAGACATTTCCATCTGCTACATCCTTTTCCTTGAGGTAGTTCAGCACAAACTGTTCAATGTCTTCGGCTGTTGTGGTATTCTCAAGTCCTTTCTCAGGACTTGCTGGTCTTTGGCTCAAATGACTTCCCTCTTCCCCTACACTTTGCTCTTGGAGTTGCCCGAGATGACCTGCGTCTGGGAACCACTGGGCTATAAATAAAGTGTTATAATGATCACCTTGGTCATTGACAACAGGCATTAGTACTTTCTAAGTAAAATAAGCTCTCTGCCATGGCCTGCATGGTGCCCACAGGAGCCAGTCCCTACCTGTCTCTCCAACCTCCTCTTCTAACCACTCCCGGCTGCCCAATGCGCCAGGTATCCTCCTGCCTTAGAACCTTTGCACATGCTGTTCTTACTATCTGGAATACTTTAACCTCCTTTGTAACATCTGGTTAATTCCAACTCACTTTTCATGTTTCAGTACAAATATACATTACCTAGTAAAGCCATTCCTTGACCCCCGTGCCCCCCCAACCCAGCCCTGCCAATCTAACTTAGGTCTTTTATACGCTGTCTTATACAGCACCATGTTCTTTTCTTTCAACTCATCACAATTTGTAATTACTGTATTTACTTTGTATGTATTGTTTAGTGTCTGAATCTCCCATTAGACACTGTGTTCCATTGATCACCACTGGAAAGCCAATATGCCCAGCATGGAGTGGGTGCTCAAAATATATGCTGAATGAATAAATATGCTAGACTGGAGGAAAGCTACCAGTGACAAAATTCTGAGTGCAGGATACACTGCTCATTAGCGGAAGAAAGGCTCTGCAGAGCCTTGAGAACAGACACAGTCTCACACAGATATCTGATATAAAATGCTTCAGAAGGCTGGCATTTTCTCTCCAAAGCTTTTCCTTTTTTAGTGATGCTCCAATACTTCTGATGTGTCACTGCAGAATAAGCCTTAAACATTACAGAACCAGTGGTTTTCAAACTGTGTCTTGAGGAGCCCTAGGGCTCTGCAGAAATGTCTCAGGGTCACAACAGGGAGGGCACCTAGAGACAGCAGGTTAAAGGGTGGGAACAGAGTTTCTATGCCTTCTTTTACCAGCCCTGCTCTAATTTGAACTCTTTTTGTATACTGGGGTCCCCCAGGGCTTCATTTCAAAAAAGGCTCTTAATACTTAAAGAATGAATCAACAAGAAAACTCTATGGCCTGAATTTTTGCCCTCCTTTTGCAGACAGCAGGGGAGAAGTCTCTGATGACCTTTAGCACCTGCTAATCTCTTT
The DNA here is from genome assembly GCF_951394435.1 of Stenella coeruleoalba. NCBI lineage: Eukaryota > Metazoa > Chordata > Mammalia > Artiodactyla > Delphinidae > Stenella > Stenella coeruleoalba. The sequence continues at coordinate 21,450,715 of NC_137161.1, read as the reverse complement.
TCTATCAAGGAGCATCTGCACAGAGCCACAGCAACAGCAGATGGGCTACGCCAGGGCCAGGCCACTGGGAGCAGCAGAGAGCAAATGCTGGATATGAGAGCGTTTGGTCCAGTACCTGGAGATTCCTACGTGAAGGGATCGATTATGCCATTTCTTCAGTGCCCAGGCATAAATCTGTCCTTAATGTACTCGGAGGGACTGCATTCCCAATGGGTTAAAGCCAGGGCCCAGCATTTACACTGCTAAAAGTAGACATGCTGCAAAGATTATTTTCTAGATTTAAGGCAAAGCAGCTCGACCTCACTCTTAATGCAAATTAAATTGTAATAAGGTGCACTTTTTCTCCTACTGGATTAGCAAAGATCAAAAAGCTAGGTAACATACAGTGTGGGTGACGGGGTGGCAAAATTGGCGCTCTCTTACATTGCTGATGGGAGTTTAAACTGGTGCAACCTCTTCACGGAGCAATTTGAAACTCTTTATCTATCACAGATTTAAATGTAATACCCTCTAAGCCAGCAACTGTCTTAGGAATATACTCTACTGGTATACTCAGACATGTCCAAAATGACCTACAGAGAGTACACTACAGCATTTTGGGGGTGGAAGGGGCAAAAGACTGGAAACAACCAAAATGTCCACCAAGAAAGGGCTGCTTAAATTATGGTGCAGCCACACAATAGAACATTGTGTGTCCAGAAAAACACGGCCTTGCATGTGTGGATGTGGCACAGTCTCCGAATGCTGAGGTATGTGGTATGGACGCTTTCTCATTTTCAAAGCTACCCAACTTTTTTGTTGTTATGAATAATCACTGGATCAGCAGGTGGTGCTAAGGAGTAATTTAACTGATGGTTCTTGCCTTCACTGTGGAACCTAATGCTTTTTTAGTCAATGCCTGTGAAACACTGTGTATGTGGTAACTCAATTTCCTAAAAGATATAGTGGGTTCTTTTAAAACCTTCTGGAAGTTCTCTGAGACCACACTTCCACTCCCATCTTAAAAGAGTGACCATCAGTTAGACAATTCGAATGACAAGAGGAAACGCCAGCAGGCAGTGCTACTTTGATTTGTGTGAGACCGATCCTCTCCCCAGGACTGCTTACCATTCAAAATGCAAGTGTGCGCTGGGTTATTTCAAAACTTTCAGAAAAGCTATCCCCACTTTTGCTGGTTTTCCTAGGATGCTCTCAAGTCAAGCTTAACCATCCTCATTTTCCTCTCTGCAATTTAGAGAAAAGGTGCTACACAGGATTCCTCTTCAGAGATGACCAAAGACACTGGCAATCCAAGGCAATTCAATTTTCATGGCCCAAATGGAGATAACTCCTGAGAGGATATATTTAATAGGCCTTTTGTTAATATATATTTTAAAACTCAAACTGACATGTAGTAGAGTTCCTCAAAACACTAAGGATGGAAGCCTGGGGTATATTTGGGCCATGGAAGCCACTCATAGTCTAAAATCTATAAGCAGTAAGCCAGTCTTAGGAGCGTTTCCATGTTCTTCTTGGTCACCACTGCCATCCCGGTGACTAGTCCAGCACACAGGCTTCCGAGTGGTTGCAAAATACAACCCCCACTCCTTCCCTTGGTCTACAAGGCCCCGTGGGATTCATCCTCACCCAGCCTTCCAATTTCATCTTGTGTCACTGTCTCCACAATGATCTCTTCTCCATTCTCCAAAGACCCCAAGCCCTTTCTTCCCTCCAGGCCTTTGCACCTGCTGTTCCCTTTGCCTGAATGTTCTTAAAAAACATAAAAATGATGTGACAGCTCCATATGTACTGATGGGCCCTTCTCAGCCTTCAGGTCTCAGCTCTAATGCCGTTTCCTCAGAAAGGAAGTGCCATGATCAAGTCCCCTGACCACTCTGCTACTGTCCTGTTGCCCTCCTGCAGTAGCAGGAAAGCTCCTTGAGTTTATTCATCTTCTTCACTGCTGAATCCTGATTACTTAGCACAGTGTCTAACATATTGCAGGTAAGCTTTACTGAATGAATAAAAGAATATGTACACTGCATGTGAACGTTCATGAATGAATGAATGAACACTGGAAGTGGTATCAGCTACAGGGCAGAGAACTGTCCCTGTTCAGTCACCTTCCTTGAGAAACTTTCTTACATGGTCTTAGCTTTTTCAGCTGACAAAATGAGGTCAGTGACCTTTCCACCTACTTTGGCGGCTATTAGAAGTACTGAAATAAATACTGGAGGTATGCTCTTTGGATAAAAGGAACTCATGTATATAGCTCATATATATATATATATATATATATATATATATATATATATATTTTTTTTTTTTCATTCGAAGATTGACTATCCAGTGAAGGGATTCTCTTTCTTATAGTCCAAAACTTTGCCATTTTAATGGTGGGTTAACACCTCCAACAGACACCCAACAGGGTGAAAGGGAAGTAGAGAAATTCAAACCACCTCATACAATTAAAAGGTTAAAAGAAAGTTTCTAGACCTGCTCTGTCCATCATGGTAGTCACTAGCTAGCTACATGTGGCTATTTAAATAAAAATAAAAAATTCAGTTCCTCAGCTGCACTAGCCACGTGTAGTTATTATATTGGACAGAACAGATATAGAACAGTTCCATCATCACAGAAAGGTCTATTGGACAGTACTGTTCTAGATTATCTGTGGACTGAATAATTTAAGTTAGCCCTGTTCTCCATTAGCATAGACACTGCTAACTCTAAATATTGTCAGAATCAGTCTGGTATATTGAAAAGAACAAAATTGTCATAAATCCTGACTTTCCTCCTTATCGTGTGACCTTGGCTAAGTAGGAGCTCACTGAGCCTTAGTTTTCCTTACCTGCAAAATAATGTTTACATTTAGTCTGCAGGGTTTATGTCCCTGGGACAGAGCAGGGGTTCAATAGATGGTAGAGATTATTAAAAGTATAAAAACATAAGCAATGGAACTCTACCGTAACATGTGGGACCAGACAGATACCTAGTCAAATAACGTCCTCCATAGCATAACCCCAACCAAAGAAAAAAACAGTTAGATGAACAAGGATACTAGTCCTTCCCTCCAATCAGCATTAAAAAAGGGCTCTCAACGTACCTAATGCTGTCAGCAGGGCATGCAGTACACTGACAAAGGAAGTTGTTCTCTTATCATAAAATTGGTCCAGGGTAGCCAAGACATCTTGAACCACATCTGCCACCAAAGGGAGCAGGCTAGCATCTGAGTTCTGTAGCATGACTTCCAAGACCTTCGGGGTATGCGGGTGGAGAGATAGATGACGCAGATTTAAAGAGATCCCATTTACCAAATAGTCTGAATTCTGATTGATCAGCTGCTGCAGGGAGTCGTAGCCACAAGCCTGGCAAATGTCCATCATGGTACTGATGGCCGCCTGACTGATAAGCAAGGTTTGGTCTCCAGCTTTCTCCAGGACTGGATAGAGGGCTGACATCAAGAGCAAACGGAAGTCTTTCCCTAGTGCGTGTGCAAAGTGGCCAATCCCTTCCAACTGGATGCATATTTGCCAGATGTTGCTGTTCATGGAGCAGATCGTGGGACTTGGCTTTGAGAAGGTGGGAGAAGAGGTAGCCCGGCAGGTGTGTGCACCAGAAGTGAGGGCCTGAATGCCTGACTGCATCATCGTCAGCTCCTCTCCCACCTCTTCAGCTTCCAGGCAAGTGACCAAATACCAGTTTTCTTGGCTTGTGTATTCTTCAAGTATTGATGTCACGATCTCCCTCAGTTCCTCTGGGTTTGTTTTAATGTGTTTTTCATGAACATTCTCTACCCCTAACCCAGCAGCCCCTACAACCAGTTCATTTAGGATCATGGCGGCCTGCTTCCGGTAAACCACAGACTCGTGGTACAGTTCCATAAAGGGATCCACGAGCAAGTAGAGGTTCCCATAGAAACCAAGAAGCTGACAAACCTGCCTCAAGAGCAGGAAAACCCTCTCATCATTGAAGAAGCGAAAATATCTCCTCTGCATTTGAGCCCACGGCCGGGAGGCGGAAGTCTCTGGAGAAGTGCTCAGATGCTCAGAGTTCCAATGCCGCTCTTCAACGATTTTGACGTCGGCCACATCTAATTCCAGAACTTGGATAAGCGCTTTGGAAAGGCGCTGGAGATGGGCCACAGAGTTGAGGACAAAGTTCACTTTGGGGCCCAAGAGTTTCAGGTACCCGAGTAACAAGGAGAGAGTAGACAATCTGCCCTGATCGTCTTGGGAGTTCATCAGGCGGGGAAGGGACGTGGCAAGGGAGTGCAGGTTTTCTGACAAGATGTCAGCAAAGGCTCTGCTGCCCACCACGACTTTCTCATCTGCAAAACGTCTCAGAATTTTATTGCATTGGGCTTGGACGTCAGGACTCTCATCATTTACCAGACTCACCAGAGCCTTCAGAAGGGGACCAGCCGATTCGACCAGTGACTGACTGCACTTCAAGAGAAGGGCCTCGACAAAGTCTATCACTTCCAGCCTCACCTTCCAGTGTGGGTGAACTGAAACGCACTCAGTTATCTTTTTAATAAGGACAGTCAACCTGTCGCCGGTATTTTTTACCCAATTGGCTTCCCTGTGAACCAACAGCTCCGCTACTCTGTGCTCCACGGCAGGCTTTTCTCGGACCTCTGAGACTCTTCTGAGCTGTTCATCAGCCATAATGAAGCTCACTGTCTTGTAAAAGACCTTTAGGGAAGACACGACAATGCTGTGCCCTTGTTTAAAGTCTCCTGTGATGATCCTGGTCAGTGTAGTTGAGAGGCCAGGTAAAAAAGAAGCAAACAAATCCCCCAGCTGCTTTTGCTCAAGTTCATCCAAGGACCTTGGATGGTCTTGACACTCACATTGAAAGAGTAGAACCTGTAAACATTTTAAGGCAGCCATTTTAATTTGTTTTGATTTCTCCTGTTCTGCTAGGCCTAACAATAAAGATACAGCAAATCCTAAACGAGGCAGAATGGAGGGCTCATAAATAGTCAGAATGATGTCCCCATAAGCCGAGTGCATTAATGCACTGAGGCCCTGGATCACAGCCAATTTCAACTCCTCTGACACAGCTGCAGGTTTCTGAGAGTTGGGTGAATACAGGCAAGCAGAGAGTTCTGAAAAGAGTTCCTGGAGAAGTTCTTGTTCCTTCACACACGTTGAAGAGAGGACAAGGGTGATGCATTCCACCACACTCTGGATCAAGTGCTCTCTTTTGGGGCCCGGGGTCTTCAGGGTAAATCGCAAAGGGAAGAGGATGTACTGCTGAAGTTCCTGAAGGGCAGAGTCACTCACGACTTGTAACTGTGCCTGCAGACACTCCACATTCTCCACTGTCTGGGTCTTTGTGAGCTGAACACAGATGGGACGCAAGACGCCAAAGGCCTCCTCTGGAGTATCAAAAACTGCCATTGTGCAACAGGCTTCCTCTCACTGAGCAAACACCCTGCAGGCTGGAGGGAGGAGACTTTTCAGTAAAGAAGGCCAAGCTCAAAGAAAATACAAAGTGAACTTGCACTCATTCATTCAACAGACATTCAGTGGGGGCTTATGTACCAGTCACTCCACACAGTGCTAGGGGAGCAATGGAACGGAAAAGAGCCGGTTCCTAGTCTTAGGGAGCTCCCAGTCCAGGGAGGGAAGCAGATGTACAGTTACAACACAGTCTCTTAAGAATTAGGCTAGGCCTGTGCTTGTGGTCCTACGTGAGTATAGAAGACGTATGCGTCATAACACTCAGAAAGCCAGGGTGGGTTTCACAGGAGGAAGATGCTTGAGCCAAGACTCCAGGGAGGAGTGAATTGGAACCTGTGGGCTATTCTAAGGAGTATGGATTTTAACCTGTGATAGTGATGGAGAACCACTGAAGGTTTTGTCTTTTTTAACTTGAGGTATAATATACATAGAGCGAAAGGCACTAGTCTTAACATAGCAGCTCAGTGAATTTTAATGTACGCAGAGACTCACAGAACCACTACCCAAAATAAGATATATAATATTTCCAGCACCCTGGAGGGCTCCCTCATGCCCCTTTGCAATCAATTCCTATTTCCCCTGCCCAGAGGTAACCATTACTCTGACTTTTATCAGCCTGGACTAATTTTGCCTGTTCTTGTCATGGAGAGATTTCAAGCAGAGGTGATAGGAACAACTTTATGCATTGAAAAGACCCCCTGGCAGCCAGTAATACAGGAGAAGACTCAGAGCTGGGTGAGACTGAAAGCAAAACAAAATGAAAGGGAGTGGCCAGAGAAATGGGAAAACCAGGAGCGCACACTATCACAGAGACCATGGGAGAAGAGAGATTTGAGCAGGATGGAGAGGTGGATGGCAGGCAGGCAGTGAAAGGAGACAGGTTTATAGGTAAGTGAAGGAGCTGTGTGACTTTACACATGGGCTATCAGCCCGTGACTTTGCATTTCCCCTCACAGAGAAGAGGCTCTTTTCTCTGTGAGGGGAAATGCAAAGTCATGGACTGATAGCGAATAAGAAGGCGGGTAAACAGAGGGCTTGAGGAGAGAAATAAAATTCTCAAATATTCCCTTTGGGGAAGCAGAGCATGCTGGGAAGACACAAAAGTATGGCCCAAGGGTACTGAGGACTGAGTTGAAGCTGGAGACCATTAAACATGCACAACTGTAAAACGCTGGTACCGGATGGAGGCTTAGAGATCACCTAGTCTGGTGGTGTCTCCTTCTCTCTCTCTCTCTGTCTCAGCTCTATTTGCTGGGGGCTTCTGAACAGATGATGACAAGAAAGTGTCCGCTGCTTCTCGCTGTCCCCAGTAGTGCTGGCAGGCAAGTGGTGCCTGGTGGGTGTGGGCAAGACCTGCTCAGCCCAGAGAGAGAGCTGGTGCTGGATATCCTCCATGGGTCAGGAGAGGGCTCCAGGGCAACAATCAGGCTCTCATACCCGGGACAGAGTCTGGTCCACAGAACTCCATGAGAGGAAAGGCAATGCTGTTCTGTGAGGTTCGTTGGGGGGATATCTCCTGGTCTGTGACCCTCAAGAAGCCAGGGAAGGGAAGAAGCTCAAATTTTCCCTATTCCAGACTAGCAAAATGCCAGGTGTGGAGGCCAGAAAGCTGGGCCAGGGACTACTGACACCCTATCAGCACCAGCTCACACACTGATGACCCCGAGGCTACTGTGCCACCCCTTGCCCAAGGTACTAGTATTTAGAACAACAGAAGCAAAGGAAGTAACCACTTAATGGGGCCCAACAGTCAGGAGCAGGAAATGCAAATATAGCACCCTTGAGGTGGTGAACCTTAGTTTAACAGAAATGCTAAAGGAGACAGACAAGAATATGAAAAATAATTAAGACCAATAAGGAAATTCAATTACAAGACAAAAGATATTTCTTAGAATTTAAAAACATGTCTTTCCACACTAAAAAAGCTCAATTGATTAAAAAAAAAAAGGCGGTTAATTGCTGAGATCCAATTAGTGGCTGGGAAGATCAAGTAGAGCTATCTTAAAACTCTGAGCAAAAATACAAAGAGATGGAAAATGTGAGACTTGGAGCACAGATCTGGGAGAACCCACATATAAATAGCTGGGAATTCTGGAAGGAAAAAAAGGAACAGATGGAGGAGCTAAAACAAATAAATAACTGAAACATTTCTCTGAGCTGCAAAAGTATTTATCTGGAGATTGAAAAGACTGAAGGATACACACGTAGTCAAATTGTGGTAAAATTCCTGTACACTAAAAGATAAACGGAAAAGAAAATCACATATGTCTTCAGGAAGAAACAACAAATAACTTACAAAGGAAAAAGACCGGCTTTGGACTTCTCATTTGCAATAGAAGACAGTGGAAGAGCATCTACTGACTGCAAATAAAGGATTGTGGCCCCCAAACCCTACTTACAGCAAAGATATTCAGCTGTCAGGGTGAAGAGCCATATGTGAGGATTCAGAGAGGGTAGCACCACATGTCCTACCAGAGGACTCCATTCAAACAAGAAGTGACTCGAAACAGACCTAAAATGGGAAGATGAATGAAGAAGGAAACGTTGCTGAGTAACTTTTTTTTCTTTTAGCATGGAAAACTTTCTTCAAATAAAACGTTTAAGTGGAAGCCCAGCACGTAAAACAGATAAAATCAGAGGGTCTGGTTAAAGCTGGGGTGAAGGCGATGGCCGGGGGCTCTGCATCTCTCTTATTTATCTCAGGAGTTTCAAGACAATAACCTGGGGTCCCCTGAACTATGTTCTCAGATTATATGACAAAAACTGTAATACAGCAAGTGAGGTGAGAACACAACCTGTGCCAAACTGAACTTATCCGCTTTCTTCTGTATTCCCTTTGTGATTTATGGTCCTCACCTGGGCTAGACGCCTTAGCCTCTCTGCTTTCTTTCACCTCCCTCTTAATTCCACTGTTCCCTAAATTTCATCAGTTCTACCCCTTCAACATCTTTCAAAGCTGTTGAGGATGATAATCATCTATTTGATATTGGACTGACCGTAATGGTTTCTTCTCTGGCCACCCTTGCCCTGTGTGCTTGCCCGTCTTGAATCCATATTTCACACTGACATGTAAGTAATTTTTTTAAAACAAAACTCTGGATCACTCTTTTCCATGTTTAAAATCCTTCACCTGCTCTTTGTAGCCTGCCTAAAGTACAGACACCTTTCTACCATGGCATACAGGGCCCTGCACCATCAGGCCCCTGCCTGTCTCATCAACCTCATTTCGCACTGCTTCACCCCTTGAACTTGAAACTGCAACCATGTGAAATTATAAAACTTGCAATTTCCTAAACAGGTAGTGCTATTTCATATTCTCCTCCTTTCTCCTACCACTGTACACACTGCTATTACAGTATTTAGCATGCTGAATTATTTTGTATATGCCTGTTTTACCTACTTTAGACTGGGCAATCCTACACCTAGAACCTACAAGGGCATCTGGTATATGATAAGCAGTCAGAAACATCTGTACAGATTCTCCTTTCAAGTAGGATACAGTAGGGTATGGCAGGCCAATACTCCTGGTGACAACTAGAGAAACCAGATAAATTATAAAAAGCGTTTCTTAAAGCATCAAATAGTTGCAGAAGCAACAAAGACCAGATGAACTAATACTCTAGTGAAGGATGAAAGTTCACAGTGAGTCAACAATCAATAGTTGGGTTTTTTTGTTTGTTTGTTTGTTTTCCATTTGCTGATCCCGGACATGGCTCAGGATTACGAAGAGGCCCAGGCTGAGGGCTGTCACTGAGGAAAAAGAAACCACGACGCTTTTAATGTGGTCATATAGGACTGGAGTCCTATATGCAAAACCGTAGTCTTCAGGGATCTCAAAATACATGACTTCTGAGAGAAGGCCGCTGCTGGGGGACAAATGGCTGAGAAATGTCCAAACAAATGAAAGAGATCAACCCACAGATTCAAGAAGCTCAGCAAAGCCCAAGTTGACAATACAAAGAGAAACACACACAGACACATCATAGTCAAACTGCTGAAAAACCAAAAGTATGGAGAAAAATCTTAAAAGTAATGCAGCAACAGAAGTGACAGGCAACTTCTCTAAAGAAATGATGAAATCCAGAAAACAACAGAATGACATCTTTGAAGTGTGAAAGGAAAGTAACTGCCAACCTTGAATTTTACACCCTATAAAACTCTTTCACAACTGAAGGTAAAATGCAAGACAATAATGCACAAAAGGTGCATGGATAGTATAAAAGGAGTTAAGTGTATTAAGAGTCTAGCAGTATCAGGAAGTGATAAAAAAAATCTGTATTAGATTGTCAAGAATGCATGTTGAAATCTATAGGGTAAACTCCAAAAGAGCTATAAAAGTTCAGACAGTAGTAAAAATGGGATAATTAGTACTTCTGATTGATCCAAAAGGTGAAAAATGAGAAAAAGGGAAGCAAAACTGGTGGGTCAAACAGAAAACAAATACTTAATAAGATGGTGGACAGAAGCCCAACTGAAACACTGATTACATGAATTCAGAGTTTCTCAACAGTGGCACTACTGACATTTTGGGCTGGATAATTTGTTGGTGGAGAGCTGTTCTGTGCATTGTCAGATATTTAGCAGCATCTTTGGCCTCTGTCCCCAACATGCCAGTAGCACTCCCCCAAGAGTACCAACCAAAAACGTCTCCAGATACTGCCAAATGTCCTGTGTAGGGCAAAAATCGCCCTGGATAAGAACCGCTGGTATAGAATCAACATAATCCCAATCAAAACCCCAGCAGCATTTTTATAGAAAGTTATAAGACGACTCTAAAATTGATATGGGAATGCAAACAACCTAGAATAGCAAAGACAATCTTGAAGAAGAGGAATTAAATTGGTAAATTTTGGTGGTGAAGTTTTACACTATCTGATTTCAAGATTTACTGTAAAGATACAATAATTAAAGGGCAAAAAGAAAGACAAACAGATTAGTGGAACTGAATAGAGTCCAGAAATAGTCCCCATATATACAACAGAGACTCCATATATAGACTCACATACCTGACAAAGTTGACACTGAAATCAACTGGGAAAGAATGGTCTTTTCAATTAAAGGTACTGTGCCACCTGGCTATCCACATGAAAAAATATATAGGTCTTGATTACATCTCATACTAGATTTAAACATGGAATGTCAAATAACAAAGCTTTCTGAAGAAAACAAAGAACGTCTTTGTAATCTTGGAGTAGCCAAAGATTTCTTAAACAGGACACAGAAAAGAGCTAACCATAAAAAAAAATGATAAATTGGACTACATTGAAGTTAATATAAAAGATTTTCTATAAATCATTAAGAAAAAGACAATCCAACAGAAACATGGAAAAGAAGTTGAACAAGCATACCACAATAGAGGATATCCAAATGGCCAATAAACACATGAAAAGACATTAACATCACTGCTCCGGAAAATCCAATATAAAACTACAACAAAATACCATTACACACCCACCAGAAGGGCTAAGCTGAAAAAAAAGGGGAAAAAAAGAAAAAGGAAGAGAAAATACTAGGTGTTGGCAAGGATGTAAAACAACCAAAGCTCTCATTCAATGCTGGTAAGAGTGTAATTGATACAACTACTTTGGAAAATCCTTAGGCTAAAGGTAAACATACATACGCTCTATGATCTAGTAATCACATTCTTTGGTATGTACCTAACAGAAATGCATACATAAATTTACCAATAGATGTGTTCTGGAATACACTATCCACAACTGTCCCCACAAAGAAACTACCCAAATGCACATCTATAGTAGAATGGATAAACTGTAGTATATTCTCCCAATGGGATACTATACAGATGAAGACTTACCACAATTGGAGATCTTCAAAAGAATGGGTTACGGGCTCAGAAATACATAAACCAGCTTTCTGTAAGGAAGAGAGTATAACAAATTGCTAGTATGGCATGACTATAAAAGGCAATCATATACCTTTATGGGATGGTCATGAAATCACACCTGTGTGACAATATGTTGATTACAGAAGGAACTGCTCAGAGATTTAGAAGCATAGGAGTCCTAGATTCTATTCCGATAAAATGCAACACTGATTAAAGTGGCACTGCAAAGTTTGATGTTTATATAACTGACAGCAACTGGCGTATTCTGGCCCAGAAAGTGATACTGGGATGAGGCTTTCAGAACAAGCTGATTCTCAGGGTGAGCAGAGAAAACAACCCAGAGTTCAACTGTGACAGACAGTGACTATATAAACCAGTTCTTGACTCTAACCCTTTCTGAGTTCAGTGAACCCCTTCCGCGGTCATAGAAAGCAGTCACTGGGGAGGTGGGGGAAGAGAGCTGCAATCGGAGTGCTTGAGTGAACCCATTCCCCTGGCAGCTTCTTCCCCTCCTTCCCATCTCTTTCTGCCTTTTCACAGGAATGGGCTGTGTAAGATCCCTGGGCCATGGCATCCAGGTGGTGCAGACAAACGGGACAATCTGTAGGTGCTATACTTTACAGACACTTAAAAGATAAGACGCTAGACCACAAGGTACTTATTGTATCATATAGTTAAAAAGTGAAAAAGGGAGGAAAAACCCAAGAAGTACAAAAGGAACTTAGAAAAAGAATGAACACCAAAAGGGAAGGCTTCATGGAGGGAGGAGGATTTATGTTGGGGTGGGGGGACTACACACTTGGGGCTGCATGGGAAGGCTGTTCAAGGAACAATACCTCACAAGCAAAGGCCAGAAAGCAGAAAAGTTGTAGCCCCTAATAAAGGCAGAGACGAGAGGGAGACACCATCATGGCAAGTGAGCCATGCCTCACACAGGGGTGATGTTCTGATGAAACCACCTGCTCGGGGCCTTTGTAACTTGCTGTTCCACGATATATCCTCACGGCTTGCTCTCTCATCTTTCAGGGCTTTACTCAAATGTGAATTCTGAGGGAGGCCTTCTCTGATCACCCCAATTTAAAACTGCAACCCATCCTCACTCCTCTCCTGCCCTGCACTCCCAATCTCCTTCCCCTGTCTTTGAAATTTTCCTCCATAGCATTTAGTACCGTCTGTCAAACCAAGTTATCCACCTATTTGTTTATTGTCTCTCTCTTCCCACTAAAATATAAGCTCTATGAGGGCAGTAATAGTTGACAGTTTTGTTTATTGCTTCCAGCAAAGAGCAGGCATTCAATAAATGCTTGTTGAATCAATCACCATAGACCAAGGTCTGGCTCTCTTTGGTGGATCTTTGATATCAGATATGTGTGAACTGGAGTCTGGGAAAAACCCACCATCCTCTTCTTCTCCTGGGGTGAGTTATTCCTACAGGTAGTTGATCTCATCCATTACAGGAGGATCTTACTAGATTCACTCTCAGGAGGCAATCATAGTTCTAGATTTTGACTGTATGCCAGTCCATTTTTAGGGTGTTTCCAGACAGAGTAAGTATGAGAACAGGAATCTGACAATTGGGTGATAGTCCTGGCTCTGACAGTACCTGATCTGTGGTTTCCATGAATTTTAGTTTCTTCAACATAAAATAAACTTGGTGGATAAGATGATCTCTAAAACTTCTAACTTTGAATTAACTAGCACATGGTAGAAAGACTGGGTTTAGATCCCAGAAATAGGAGTTTAAATAAAAGAATTGCCAACACAAGTTCTTGACTAGAAAGAAGAGAATTAATATTTGTTGAAAAAACCCACCATATGCTAGGCAATGTACATAAATAAATTCCTTGTCTACAAGCTGAGTAACACAAGGTTCAGACAGATTAAGTGATGCCCAAGGTTACACAGCAAGCAGTGGGATTCACGTCAAGCCTGTGTGACTCCAAAGGCTGTACGCATTCTTTTCACTACACCAGAGGTTTCCAACCCAACTGTTTATCAGAACCAAGGGGAAACAATGTAAGTACAGATTCCTGGGCCTCACACCAGATCTACTGAATCAGAATCTATGTTGGGGGTGGGGTGGAACAGGTATGTTTTGGGAATCTATTATAAAAGTTTGCAAGGTCAGTCTGATGATCCATGAAGTTGCTAAAAGAGTAGAGTAGATCTCAAATGTTCTTACCACACACACAAAAGGGTAATTTTGTGAGGTGATGGAGGTGTTAACTAACCTTATTGTGGTAATCATTCTCAATATACATACACAGATATGTGTATCAAATCGTTACATTGTACATCTTAAACTTTTACAATGTTGTATCTCAATAAAGATGGGGGGAACAAAGAAAAAGAAGGCTAAGTAGGAGTGGGGAGACAGGACTCCCACTTCTACCTAACAGTAATTAGGAGCCCTCCCTCGTGGGTGTCAAAGGAGGCTGAGTGAGGAATCTGGACTTCTACCTACACTTGGAAGTAACAAGGTTGGTCCCCCCACCCCTGCCTTATCCTGCCAGAGTGGTTTCAGAGGAAGCCAACTAAAAAGAAGACTTCTATAAGGTCCAGAATCTTAGAACATAATACAAAAATGTCCAGTCAAAAATCATTCACCATACCCAAGAACCAGGAAGATCTCCAAATGAATAAAAAAAGAAAAATCAATCAATATACGTTAACACTAAGATGACAGAGACATTAGAATTACTTGACAAAGTTATTAAAGCAGCTGTGATGAAAATGCTTCAATAAGCGATTATGAACTTGTTTAAAACAAAAGAACAGAAAACCTCAGGAAAGAAATAGAAGATACAAAGAGGAAACAAATTTTAGAACTGAAAAATTCAATAACAAATAAAAAGCTCAGCAGATGGGCTCAACAGGAGAATGGAGGGGACAAAGGAAAGAATCTGTAACATGGAAGACAGAATAAGAGAAATTACTCAATCTGAACAACAAAGAGAAAACAGACTGAAAAGAGGCTCAGGGACCTATGGGACTATAACAAATGATTTAAGCATCCCAGAATGAGAGAAGAAAAAGGGCAGGGTTGAAAAAGTACTCAAAGCACTGAAAGCTCCCCAAATTTGGCAAGAGAGATAAATCTATATACTCAAGAAGCTGAGTGAACTCTAAACAGGATTACCCCAAAGAAATTTGTACCAATTATAATTAAAATTAAAAGTTGTGAAAACAAATGACAAACAATCTTGAAAGCAGCCAGAGAAAAATGATACCTTGCCGATACGGGAAAAACTATTTGAATGACACTGGATTTTTCCTCAGAAGCCATGTAGGCCAGAAGGAAGCAGCACAATAATTTTCAGGTGCTCAAAAAAAAAAAAGAACTGTCAACACAGAATCCTATACCCAGCAAAAATGTCCATCAGGAAAAAAAAAAAAAGAGGAATGAACTGGAAAGATATCCTCAGATGAAGGAAAACTAAGAGAATTTGTCACCAGCAGGCCTACTCTACAAGAATGGCTAAAGGAAATTCTCTAAACAGAAAGGAAATGTTAAAAAAAAAAAAAAAAAGAATCTTGGAACATCAAAGAGGAAGAAAGAACATGGTAAATAAAAATATGTATAAATACAATAGGTTTTTCTTATTCTTTTAAATTTTCTAAATTGTGTCTGATAGTTAAGCAAAAATTATAACACTGACTAATGTGGTTCTAAATGTATCTAGAGGAAATATTTCAGACAAATATAAACAGGAAAGGGTAAAGAGACATAAAGGAAGTAAGGTACATATACTTCACTAGACCTGTCAAAAGTAAGTTATATACACATAATATGATACCTAGAAGAACCACTAAAATGGTTATACAAAGAGATACACTCAGAAACACTATAGATAAATTGAATGGAATTCTAAAAAATGTTCAAGTAAAGGAAGTCTGGAGAAAAAAAGAAAATGGAGAAACAAAAAAACAGAACAAACAGAAAACAAAAGAATTAAATTTCAGACTTAACCTCTAACATATCAATAATTATATTAAATATAAAATGTCTAAATACACCAATAAAAAATGACTGTCAGAATTGGTTAAAAAATATGACTTAACTACATGCTGTTTACAAGAAACTCACTTCAAACATAATGATATAGTCAGGTTGAAAGTAAAAAGATGGAAAAAGATATTATCATATAAACATTAATCAAAGGAAAGCAAGACTAGCTATATTAATATCAGATAAAGTGGACTTCAGAGCAAAAAAATTACCAGAGACAAAGAAGGACATTATATAATGATTAAAGGGTAAATCTATGAAGAAGACATAGTAATCTTAAGTGTGTATGCACAAAACAGAGATGCAAAATGTGTGAAGCAAAAATGGATAAAACTGAAAGGAAAAGTATAGGTGGTCACCACAAGTATAGGTGGTGACTTCAACATTCCTCTCTCAACAACTGATAGAATAGCAATTATAACACAAGAGCTCAACTACACCAACCAACATTTACATAATTGACATTTACAGAATACTATTGACAGTAGGATATACATTCTTTTCAAGTATCCACAGAACACACACCAAGATAGACCATATCCTGGACCACAGAATAAACCTCAACAAATTTAAAAGAACTAAAATCATACAGTGTGTTCCCTAACCACGATGGAATCAAACTAGAAATTACGAATAGAGAGAGAACAGGAAAATCTTCACACACCTGGAAATTAAGCAACACATTTCTAAATAATTCATGGACCAAGGAGGAAATGTCACGGGAAATTTTTACAAAATACATGGAAATGAGTGAAAATAAAAGTTCAACAAATCAAAATTTGTAAGACGTAGGTACAGCCATGCTGAAAGGGAAATTTATAGTATTAAATATATATATATATATTAGAAAAGAGGAAAGCTCTTAAATGAATATCAATAATCTAAACTCCCACAGCAAGAACCTAGAAAAAGACAAATAAAATAAAATAAAGTAAAGCAAAATAAATCCAAAGCAAGCAGAAGGAAGAAATAATAAAAATCAGAGCAGGAATTGAAGTTTAAAACAAAAAATAGAGAAAATCAATGAACCAAAGAAATGGTTTACAGAGATCAATAAAATTGGCTTCTAACTAGACTGATGGGGGTGGGGGGAGGGAGAGGGAGAGAGAGAGGGAGAGAGAGGGGGAGAGAGGGAAGGAGGGAGGGAGGGAGGGAAGGAGGGAGGGAGGGAGAGAGGGAAGGAGGGAGAGAGAGAGGAATTACCAATACCAGTCCTACAGACTGCAGATATTGAAGGATAATACAGGAATACTACAAATAATTTTATACACATAAATTTGACAGATGAAATGGCAAATTTCTCAAAAAATACAAACTACCACAATTCACACAAGCTGAAATAGATTACTGAACAGCCTTATAAGGAAACTGAATTTATTATTTAAAGACTCCCAAAATCAAAGAAAAAAGAAAGAAGAAGCCTTCAGGCCCAGATGGTTTCACTGCAGATTTCTACCAAGCATTTAAAGAAAATTAACACCAGTTCTACACAATGTTCTAGAAATGGAAGAAGAAGAAACACTTTCCAATCCATTTTATGAAGCTAGTATTACCCTGATACCAAAACTCAATAAAGATAATACAAAAAAATTTTAAAACGGCAGACCAATTTCCCTCATGAATATAGACGCCAAAATCCCAAACAAAATATGAGGAAATATAATTTAGCAGTATGCAAAAAGAATTACACACCATGACAAAGTAGGACTAAATTTCAGGGATGTAAGGCTGGCTCAATATTTGAAAATCAATCACTGTTATTAATATTAACAGGCTAAAGAAGATAAATCACATGATTATATCATCCTCATCTTTCTGACCTCTAAATGTTGAAGTGTCCTAGGACTTAGTCACTGGGCCTCTTTTCTTTCTATACCTGTTCCCCTATGACTCCCACATTTATAGCTCTACCTCAGATCTCTCCCTTGAGCTCCAGACCCATAAACCCAATTGCCTATGAGATACCTCTACTTGGACAGGCATTTCCAATTAGACATATACAAATCTAAACTCCTGCTCTTACTACCCAAACCAGCTCTTCCCACAGTTCAGTACATACATGCAAACTCCATTCTTATGGTTGCTTAGGCTAAAACCCTTAGGGCCATATAAGCTCTTGCTTCTTTTATACCTCATACCTATGCTGTCAGTTAATCCTGTGATCTCTTCCTCTAAAATATCCCCAGAATCTGACCCTTTCTCACAACCTCCAGCCTGGTCTGAGTCTTCCTTTCACCTGAGTTATCACAACAGCATAGTCCTCCTGCTCCTACCTTTGCACCCTTACTGTCTATTTTCTACTTAATAGCCACATGCTCCTCTTTTGCTCAAAATGGTCCAATGGACTCTTGTTTCATTCCGAGGAATATCCAAAGTCCTTACTATTGCCTATAGTCCCCCACACGATATGGTCCCTGGCAACTTTTCTAAGCTCATTTCTAGCCTTCTGGTTCACATCACTTGAGCTGTCCTCTTTGCTGGTCCTTGAAAATGCCAATAATGGTCTGACCTCAGGACTCTGCACTTGGTTTTCCCTCTGCCTGGAACATTCACCACATAGCATAGGGCTATGCTATGAAGGCTGTGATCAAATGTCACCATATCAGTGAGGCGTTCTCTGACCTCACTAATGCACGCCTATCCGCCCATACGTGCATTCCTCATACCTCCCTTTATTTTTATTCAAGGCATTTATAACTTTCGGGCTCATTTTACACACACGTTTATCTTCCCCTGCAGAAGGTAAGCTTCCCAGGACATGGATTCTGTCTGTTTGCCTAGAATAGTGCTTCAGACATAGGTTCTCAAAAATTATCGGCTGAATGAATAAATCAACCACTGGCTCGGGAGTGAAGAATTTGGGATAAGATAACCTTGATTTGATTCCTGGTTCTGTCATTTCTTGTGTCCAAGTGACATTGATTACTCACCCATGTTTAATGTTTTCTCATTTGTCAAATACTGATAATAACCCATACCCCACAGGACTGTTGTAAGGATTAAATAAAAGAATGTTCATAATGTGCTTAATACACAGTGACTTGGTATAAAAGTGCTCAGTATATGACACTGTTACTTAATACAGAAAGATGGCCTAGATTTGGACTCA
This sequence comes from Stenella coeruleoalba, assembly GCF_951394435.1. NCBI lineage: Eukaryota > Metazoa > Chordata > Mammalia > Artiodactyla > Delphinidae > Stenella > Stenella coeruleoalba. Next base: position 21,432,302 of record NC_137161.1, on the reverse strand, counting down.
AAGGCCCTAGGTTATAATCATGACTAGATATTGACAGTGATTTTAAGCTATTCACTTATTTTATATTAATTCACTCAGTCAGCTACGAATAAGGTGCTGGGGTAAAAAAGACAGATAAAGTAGAGTCCCTTCCCTCTAACCTTAGTTATGTGATCTTGGGTAGGTCACCCAAGCTCCCTCAGCCTCATTTGCCAAATGGGAATAACATAATACCTATTGCATAGCTTTGTTGTATTAAACAAGTCACTATGTGAAAACACAGTGTCTAGCCCATAGCAGCAGCTCGTTATGTTGGCCCTGATTATGATGATTCCATTCTGAAGGAGGAGTAAAAGCACCTAAGCAAAGAACAGTGCAGTATGAACAAAAACAGGCATCAACTAGTACAGTGCCTCCTAACTGGAACCTGCCCACAACTGGTCAGTTCCACTATGATCAGGACATTTAAAAATTCTACTATGTCTACAATAACCTAACTCCCTACCACCACCCCACAGCAGTTAGAAGAACAAATTTCTCTGCTGATGTGATAATTGGAATTTAAAACTTTTTAAAAACGGTTAAAGGATAGAGTCTCAAATAGAGTTTCTTAAAGGAGGTCAACGAACCCACTGACTTCCTTACCCCAGTCCCCCACAAAGTTAACATGTATTACTTAAATTTGAGCAATAGTCAAATGAACCCCCAGAAGGCAGCCTGTAATTCCCTGAATACAACAACCAACTGAGCCGGGAGCACAAGGGTGTGTTTGACGGCGGTCCTGTCACAGACTAAACATCGGAACTGGCCACTAAAGGTGGTCCTGGAGGCCTAGTGGGAGCCCACCGCGTGAGAAGGGGGGGCGTCACCTTTGGAAAAAGAACAGCAAGAGCCAAGGCGTGGAGGCGTGAAAAGTGCACGTGGGTGGCTTGGCAGAACCAAAAAAAGCTTTTTGTGGGGGGCGGCCAGAGAGCAGGACACGTACAGAGGAAGAGTGCTGCTGGGGCCTGCCAGGTGAGGGAGAAAGGTCCCGTTCCATTCCCAGGTCATGATCTCTCTGCCTCAGCATCCCCTCAGGATCCCCCTCTAAGGGCTCGCGGTTGCTGTCTCCCTCTGTTTCGCGCCACTCTCCCTTACCTCGTCTTCCAGCCTTTCCCTCACTCTCGCACCTCCTCTGCCGCGCCGGAAGTGACGCGTAACTCGCGCGCCGCACCGCGCCAGAAAGGTTCTGCGGGAGCGGGAGAAAGGGTTCCGGTGACACTCACTGCGCCGGCGTGCGGGCGCGAGCGGTCAAAGCGCCTTCCGGAGGCCGCCGAAGTGCGCCCTTTTCCCTGTCTGTCGCTTTCGGAGTGCTCCGAGCGAGATTCAAAGAGGCATTCGCCACGGGAGGGGTGTTTTACTACACTCTGACCCCCCCCCCGGTGCCCCGCCACTCCGGCCCTTGCCCTTTGACCCTGCTCTCGCGGCGGGGTGAGAGGTCGGTGGCCATCTTGTGGCGGCGGCGCGGGCGGCTGTTACTGCGGAGACCCATCCCCTCCCCCTCCTGGCCCCCCGGCCGTCTGTCAGTCATAAAGAGTCCCGCAGGCCGCCAGGTGAGGTTCCGGCCTCGTGCCATCGCTCTCCCCGCCGCACTGGGCGGCCCAGGCCGATCCCTGCCGGGCCTCACCGCCGCCACCATGTCCTCCTTCTCCGAGTCGGCGCTGGAGAAGAAGCTCTCAGAGCTGAGCAACTCTCAGCAGAGCGTGCAGACCCTCTCCCTGTGGCTCATCCACCACCGCAAGCACGCGGGACCCATCGTCTCGGTGTGGCACCGCGAGCTCCGCAAAGGTAAACACTCCCTCTACCCCCATGGGTCCTCCTCCCGGGTAGCCCTCTCCCGCACCCCGTCCCGAGGCCCCTCTAGCTTCTTAGCTGAGCCTGGCTTTCCAGGCCTGGGCCTGTGATTGATTGCGCTTCTGAGGTTGGAGACAGTGTTATCCCCATTTCTCGGAGAAGGAAACCGAGGCCTGGGAAGGTTTAAGGTACTTGTCTGAGGTTCCACCGACCGGGGCTCAGGACTCCCAGTTAACCCAGCCGCTTTCCTCTCCGGCTCCTCCTGACACTTGTGACCATTATTCTCTCGGCAGCGTTGAGCGCCTGGTGGAGGGTACAGGCCTTAGCCTGTTGTGTGCCAGGCAGTTGCTGGGCATTCGGAGTAAGATTACCTAGATCGAGCCCTTGGCTCAGTCACTTGCTAGCTGAGTGATATCGGGCAAGTTTCTTCTCTCTAAGCCTCTGTTTTCTCATCTGTCAAAAGAGGACAAGGGTAACTGCCACTTCCAGAGCCTTTATTCTGTGCCAGTCACTGTGCTAGGACCTTATGTACATCCTCGCACTTAGTCCTCAGCACTGCCCTGGGAAGTGGGTACGGTCACTGCCCTTGCAGAGAAGTCAAGGGGCCGCACCACCTAGACCTTGCCTCTCAGGTTCCTCTTCTCATGCAGCTCTCCTTGGTTCTAGGCCCTGCTCAGCATCTGGCAGCCATTGATTGAGCTCAGCCTGTTGTGTGCCAGGCACTGGGTTGGGAGCTTAATAGCATGTTGGCTCCAGAGGCCAAGTGCCTCTGGAGCCTGACTTTGCCATTTACTGAGCCCCCGCAGCTTCACCTCTCTTTGCCTCAGTTTCCTGATCTGTAAAATAGAGATAATGATAACTGATATTTACTGTGCCTTTGTTCTGTGCCAAGTGCAGTACTGATATCATTACATACATTGTCATTTTTTACGGTCTCAGAGTTCTGTGAAGTAGGAGCTCAGCAGATGAGAAAAAAACGGAGGCTCAAACAACTTGGGGTGAAGAGTAAACAGGATAATCCACATGAACATCTAGCATGGTGTCAGGCAGAGTGTAGGCACTGGATAAATAATGGTGAGGTGGGATACTGATTACTCAGTGTGGGGCATGTTCTTTGCCTCGAATTGCTTACAGTCTGCTGGGGAAAGATGGGCACCTACACAGCTATCTGATACCCCAGTGAGCTTCATAGCAGAAAGCTGAGCAAATGAAGCTTAGCGCTGTTTTGGACAGCCTGTATGTGGTAGGCCCTTTATAGCATAGGAAGTAACTCTACATGTGTTCTCTGCTATCTGTGAGGTCAGGATGTTCACTCTGTTTTACAGATGAGGAAACTGAAGTGGCTAAGTGGTATTTTCAAGGCCTTAGAACCAGTGAGGCTCAGACTACATCAGACTGGCAGACACCAAAATCCAGGATTTTTTCAGGAGACCCAGTTCTAGTCCTCTGGCAGAGACCCCCCGCCCCCCAAATATCACGTGCTGTACTGAGATGGGGGTCCCCTCAGCCCTCAGGGTAGTTGGCGGATAGATCCTGGGCCTCCCAGAGCCCCATTCATGTACCCCACTGTGCCATTCAGATACCATTTCTGTCATCTGAGATGTGGCGGAAAAATTCGAATTGCTTTCTACAGGATCCTATCTGGTAGGATCTCAGAGGCACGTCAAAATCCACCTCAGATGTCACTTCTGTGAAGCCATCTTGATTCCCCACCTCACCCTATTTGAGATACAGAAAATAAAGAGTACTTTCGTTTATGAAGCTCCTTTAACCCTAATCTCATATGATGAAACCTTAAGTTGTAAGTAGGTCAGCATTATTATCCCCATTTTATAGATGAGAAGATACAGATATGAAGAGATGAAGTGCTTTGTTCACATGAGTGTATAGTTGGGACATTAGCCCAGAGCTCTGAGACGCCGAAACTTGTTTTCAGGTGCCCGGTGCATCAGTGCACTTAATAAGTGAAGGTGATCATCTTACTCCAACCAAACCCGTAGTGCTTTTATTTATTAGAATTAATCTGCATTTATTTCATTCTTACTAGTTATGTCTCTTTCACTGGATTATGTTTTGAGGGAGAAACTAGCTCTTCTAGTTGTCCGTAATGTACACAACATTTAGCATGGTGCCTGTTAACAGAGTTAAAAAATAGTTCAGGTGTTAAATTGTGGTCTCTTGACATCATTTTCATGGCTGAGTAAAGGATCCAAGCGGCACTGTCTAGAGCTTTCTGTGATGAGAGAAATGTTTTATATCTGCTCTGCAACAAGGTAGCCTCTTGCCATGAGCACTTGAAATCTGTGACTAAGGAAGTAAACTTTCAAATAAATACAATTGAAAATTTAGTTCCTGAGTTTTGTTAGCTACAAATTAGGTGTTCAGTAGCCACCTGTGGCTAGTGGCTATCATACTGGACAGTGCAGAACTACAGGATGCTCTTCCAAGCATCAGTGTACAGTTTCCTAATACCCAGCCTTCCTTCATGAATTGAAAATGCCCCCGCACTGAAGTGGAAAAAGATTTTGTGCCCTAATGTTAGAATTGACTAGCCCTTTAGGTTCTAGCCCACCCTGAATCTTTAAAAATGGACATTTCTATCTATAGCCAAGTCATTTCCTTAAGACATTTCACAAACCATCTCTGTTTTGCCTCCAAATATTTATGAGACTTTAAAAGTTTTCTTTTTCCTGCTTAAGTACTACTTCTATTCATGATGTGTTATTTTCTTTCCATTCCCTAGGAATAATCCTTAATTTATCCCTTTGGGCTCTGTTCTAGGTAGAACTTCTCCCTTTCTTTTTGGAGCAGTTTGGTGTAAAATACCCTAAGATGAACATTTTTTAGTAGTGCTTTTGTACCTTACGTTTGCACTCCTACTACCTTTAGTAGTGCAGGTAAATAGGCCTTTTTTTAAAAAAAAAATTACTTTCTCTAGATGTCAAAACCAGCCAAACAAGTGAAAAATTTTGGTCAGCCAGTAATTTAAACTTTGCTCAATAACTATTTCAACCAGTTTGGAATGGGCCTCGGTAGGGAGTGAAAGAATCCATACTGACATATTGGAAAGACATTTGAACAAGTGAGTTACCACCCAGGGCTGGAGTAGAGGGTTGTGTGTGTCATGTGTATTATGACCTTGTGTGTTCAGGTGCTCTAGGGCTTTGTGGGTTTTTGTTGTTGTTTGTTTGTTTTGGCCGCACTGCGAGGCTTGTGGAATCTTAGTTCCCCGACCAGGGATCGAACCCCGGGCCCTCGGAAGTGAGAGCGAGGAGTCCTAACCACTGGACCTCCAGGGAATTCCCTTTAGGGTTTTGTTATGTTACCTTTACACACATGGTGCTCATGTTGATTATTCAGGATGCTGGATGTGGAGGGAAAAAGTTTTATCCTAAATTCCCATTGCTAAGTTTGACGGTGATGAGAATTAATTGGCATTATAGATAGTGAAAACCTTGGCTATCTTAGCTATCACATTTGTAATACTGCAAAATGTTTCAGGTCTTGAATGGCCAAATTGACATTTTACAATATGGATTCTGGGTTTTTTAACATAAAGTATATTAGTCCGATTTGCTTTGTAGAAGTTCTGTTTTACTTTTTTTTTTTTTTAATATTTATTTATTTATCTTTGGCTGCTTTGGGTCTTTGTTGCTGCGTGCGGGCTTTTCTCTAGTTGTGGTGAGTGGGGACTACTCTTCGTTGCGGTGCACGTGCTTCTTACTGTGGTGGCTTCCCTTGTTGCGGAGCACAGGCTCTAGATGTGTGGGCTTCAGTAGTTGTGGCTCGCGGGCTCTAGAGCGCATGCTCAGTAGTCGTGGTGCACGGGCTTAGTTGCTCCGCGGCATGTGGGATCTTCCTGGACCAGGCTTCCAACCTGTGTCCCCTGCATTGGCAGGCGGATTCTCAACCACTGCGTCACCAGGGAAGCCCTCTTTTACTTTTAAATCTAACTTTCATGGCGTTATAAACTTGGTAGTTTAACTTGCTGCAACATCCTAGAACAAGGTTTGCTTTAAAAAAAAAAAAAAGCTTTTTGCCGTAATCATACCTTTGTAGCAACAGTGGGATATTGAAGCTATTGACACTTTTGTTCTGTTTTCGAATAATAATTAGAACAGTTAAAGATAGCTCCAGGTTTTCAATATTCTCATCTGTTGGCCATCTAAACTAGGTTATTATCAGGTTAATACATTTCAGGATATCCATATTTAATTTTATGAGCACTTTAAGTCATCAGTTTCAACTATAACATGCTTTAAAAATCTTGTTTTTAACTTAAGTTATTCTCCTGTAGCCACATTTTAAAATGTCAGATCTTGAGCTTGCTGTGTCAGAATTTATACATGCTGTGTGCATTTCAAAAGAAACAGAAATGGTTTCTGAGAGCAGTGGAGTAAGGACTAGTAATTCAGGTGTAAAGGTTGACATAGGGCTTGCTTGAGTCTTTTGGGCACTTTGGCATTGGAGAAAACTTAATGTTTTGAACTATCTGATTGTGTTATTATTTATTTCTTTTAAAAGAAAACTGGGACCAAAAATGGTAGTGATGTAACTTTACGATTGAAAAGTTATGTGCATAGAAGCCAGGAAATTCAGTAATGTTCCCCCAAGCAACTGTAACTCAGACATATTGCGTGAAGTTTTTATGGTTTAATGCATGCTACCATACAGAGTAATAGGAAATACTACATTTAGTAGGTATAAGAAAGAAGAATTATATTTTTTATAGGAGCCATAATTTTGCATATCCAGATTTCAGACGTGTGTAAACTTTCAGTGATCATGTAGCAATAATGTATATTTGAATTTTGAGATAAATATCCATTGGTGCATCTAGAGATTCCTCTGGATTGTAGAGTTGGTAACATTGACTGATTATGGTTATTGGAATGTTCAAAGAGAAATTCTTGGTCTAGGAGCATAAATTACAAGTATCTTTTAAAACTGAAACTTAACTCAGTCTTTCATTCTGTGGTATTTGATAATTAACAGTGAGTAAGAAATGCTCATTTTTGCAATATAATAAATGAAAATCTTGGTTTTAACATGTCTTCTGGAGATGTATTGACAGCTTATCCTTTAGGAATTGACTGGAGAATACTGACTGCTTATCCTTTAGGAATTTTCTTTGGATTATCTTAATTTTTACTGCCAATTAATTACCCTGACTAAAATAACACAGAAATTAAGATGCCATATTCTTTTTTTTTTGAAAAACAATTTTATTGAACTATAATTCACATTCCACACAAATCACTCTTCTAGAATATACAATTCAGTGGTTTTTAGTATTTCGCAGTTATGCAACTATCACCACAATCAATTAAAATGGCGTATTCTTGTTTTTTAGTTTTTTCAAAATTGTATTCTCAATCCTGTTTTACTAGACACCTCCAGGAGTCCCTTAAATTGTTTTTTCAAACATAGCAGTCTTGACCTCAAGTAGATAATGCTTGTCTTAGTGTTCTTTAGGAGTAGCTTAGGGCAGAAGAATGGTGGATTGAGAATTTCCTTGGTGTAAGCTAAATTATCTTTTCTTTTTTTCCAGCCAAATCAAATAGAAAGCTTACTTTTCTGTACTTAGCCAATGATGTCATTCAAAACAGTAAAAGGAAAGGACCTGAATTCACTAGAGAATTTGAATCTGTCCTTGTGGATGCTTTTTCTCACGTTGCCAGGTATGTTTTCGGGTTTTTTGTTACGTTTTGTTTTTGAATGCATTACCTTTTCCTTTTTGTTCTTTCTTTTTGTGTGTGATAGCCTTTGTAACTTGACAACTTCATACTTTAAAGAGAGGTACTTTATAGAGAGTTGCAGAGGCCAAATTGTGGTTCTATATTTTGCCTGAACCCTTGAGAACTATCTCAGACAAGTAAATATTTTGATGCGTTGAAGGGACTCAGTCTAGCACTTGAAGCACATCTTTTCTCCTAGATGTATTCACTATTGAATTCACTTCTTGAATGTGGTACTTTCCTTGGTTTGGCTGAGTTGTCTCATTAGTTTATGGTCAAAAAACAAAGCTAAATAGTACAAGGGAACTTTCCAGTAACAAAGCCTTAATGGCAAGAAATTAGTTGCTGTGCCTTTGTTTTTACTTACTTCTGGATGTCTACATGTCTAACTTACTAAAAATAGTAGTCATTACTGTACCTGCAAAGATAGTAATTATTAGTGTGGAAAGTAGATATTTGCTCTGGCTCTGTCATATTAAGTGTGTGCCACTATTGTGTTTTGTGACAGAGGACGGGGCTGGGTAGAGCATACTTATAGCTGATATCACGGAAACTATACATTTAATTAAAAGTTTTACAAATCACTTTTATTTATTTAAAAACAAACTGTTTTTTGTAGATATAAGTTAGTTGCCTAGGAGGAGCAAAGAAAAACTATTTTTCACTAGAATATTAATAGGTAAGCAAATCAAACAAAACATCTTTGCCAAAGGAAACTGGGAAGGGTGAGAAGGAGACTAGTGGGTTAAACGAAAATTATTCTAAGGTGTAGAGTGTATGTGAAAGACCTTAAGTGTGAAAGTAAGTCTGGCATTCTGTGAAAGATTTGGAAAGTTTGAAGGAGTGAAATGAGAACTCCAAAAGATTTTAAAGAAATGACATCTAGCTTTGTAGAGATGGATAAAAGATTTTTGTTAGTCAACTGGCTTTTTTTTTTTGAACATGGATACTGAAAAAGCAGAATGTTTGGGGACTTGAAAAAATACTGAGTTGTCATAACAGAGAATAAGCTTAGAACAGACTACTAGAGTAGCCCTCTGAAATTGGAGACAGGCATTTTCCTGTTTTGAGGAGAGTCAGTTCAGTTTCCTAGACGTTGGCTGTCGCTCTGCCTCCAACACTGAGTGGCCTTGGATGTGTTATGTAGCTTTTTGAGCCCACATTTCCATGTTAGTTAAAAGGGAATGTCACCACCTGTCTCATTAGAGTTGTGAGGCTAAAGTAAAACAACAATGCTCAATCCACAGTCTTTGCCCATTCATGGGAGTATACTATATTATAAACTATATGAAGAGAAAGACTGTTTCTTTTTTGTTCTTTCCTGTATTCCAGACACCCAATAGAGTATCTGGCACAGAGCTACTGGGTTTTGTACCTTCGGGAACACCATTTAGATAGTCTTGATGTGAATGGTGGTCTGTCCTGGCACAGAGTAGGGATTCAGTAAGTAGTTGTTGAATAAGTTAATAAATTTAGGGTATAAGAAATTGACTAAAGTAATTCCCTATAGGGATAGTAAACATAACATTTTTCCTTAAAAATTTAACAGTAATCATAAGCTGCTCCCAAATCAGAAAAGTGGAAGTAGAAAAGCGGATGGGAGAGGGGGGATGAGCAATACCAGGATTAAAAATTTTTCTACTTGGTTATCATCTTAAAACCTAGCTAGGAGGCATTGTAAAAATGTCTTGGCAAATTCTGTGGCTTTATGGGGAAAATAGACCTGATCCTTTTAAATAAAAATAGATAGCTCTATTACCTTTCTTTTTTGCATTCTTCTAGTTCTTTTAAGGTCCTGTTCAGATATTATATTCAAGGTCCCCATGTCTCTAAGCTCCCTCCCCACCCCCACCCCCATTATTAGAATAGAAAGTCCAGCCACACCACTTCAGTCCTGATGCACCTTATCAACAGTAAAAAGTGCTCTCTGTACAGTTTTTCTGTGGCCAATTGATGAACAAAGATAGTGGACCCATTAATATTGACTAAAATAGATTAGGAATCTCTTTATGATAATTTCCTACCTCCTCCCTCAAACCTCCTACCCCCTAGGAAAGAAACAACAAACCTCTCAAGTCAGAGAAAGCTGCCAAGCTCATGGGGTGGTTTTAATTTGAATAGCAGTTTAAGTAACCAGACTTTAAACTTATTTTCCATACAAATGCCTTCTTGTTTTCTTCTCAGTTGGGAGATAGTTGTGCACTTAATCTTTCCTTCAAGATGTATTTAGGTGCCTTTGTGCAAAGTACTGATCCAGACACTAGGGGGGCAAGCAGTGAACAAGGCAGACAAGGACAAAATGAGTAAGATACTTTCAGAGAGTGATAATATGGACATAATAAAATAGAATGACGTTCTTGAGTGGGATCTCTTCTAGTGTGGTGAAGGAAGGCCTCTCTAAGGAAGTGACATTTGAGGTAATCATGCAAAATAGGAATAGCTATTAAAAAGAACCTAAGGTACAAATAATCTTGGCGTGTTAAGAGGATCAGAATGAAGGCCATTGTGGTTAGAACACAAGGAACAGAGGGGAAGTCATATCCAGGTGAGATCAGAGAGGCAGGAAGGTGACAGTCACACATGTCTTGTAAGCCTTGGGAGAGAGTTAGGATTTTGTTCTGATGGGATGTCAGTGAGGAGTTTTAAGCAGGGGAATGATATATTCCAAATGCCTTGTTCAAAGATCCCTCCATCTTGGGGTGGAGAATGGATTATAAAGGCCAAGGGAGAGGCAGGGACATGAGGTAGAGGGTGTTGCTCTAGTGTAGGCTAGAGATGACATTGGCTAGGATTCAGGAACATTGAGGAGATAATAGCTTCCACTTGTTGAATGTTTACTTTGTTTACTTCATGGGTAGATTTGTGCCCCACCCCATGTAAAACTGATAGGATTAGTGGGAGCTTGGTAGTGAGGGAAAAGAGAAATCAAAGATTATTTCTAGGTTTTTGACGTGAGTATGTGGATGACTGATGGTGCTGTTTACCGAGGTGGAGTTTGAGGTAAAGATATGGTAGAGGAAATCAAGAGTTTTGTTTTGGCCATGTTAAGTTTGAGATGGCTAATAGATATTCCAAAGGGTGATGCCATATAGGCGGATGGATGAAACAGTCTTGAAGCTCAGTAGGAAATTGATTTCTGGAGACATAAATTTGGAATTATCACCATATACATATTTATTTCCTGTTATAACAGTCGTGGGCCCCCAAGACCACTTCCAGGTCCGGTGACTTGCTAGGAGGACTCACAGGAGTTGGGTATAGTTGTGTTCCTGGCTATGATTTATTACAGTGAAAGGATATAGAGCAAAATTAGCAGAAGGGAAAAGGTGCAAGGGATGAAGTCCAGAGGAGACGAGGCATAAGCTTCCACGAGTCCTTTCGTAGTGGAGTCACATAAGACACACTTAATTCCTCCCCCTTTGAACTGTGGCAACAAATGTGAAGTGTTTTCTACCTGAGAAGCCCATTAGAGATGTAGTACCTAGGGATTTTGTTAGGGTTGGTCACAGGCACTCTGCCAAAATTCTAGGCTCCCAGAAGGAAAGCAGGTGTTCAGCATAAACCATACTGTTTGTATAAACAGTTTAAGCACAGTAAACCACCCTTATCAGTTAGGAAATGATAGGAGCACTTCTGAAATCCAGGTTCCGAGATGCCAGTCAAGGGCCAACCTCGTGAGCAGGCCTGCTAAGGGCAGCAGTCTCAGGCCTGCTATGTTAACTCTTTCCTACACAATTGCAAAGGACTGTCTCTGCTCTACCTTTACATGAGGTGCTGTTGGAAGTGCTGAGGATACTTAGAAAGAATTTATGCCCTGAGTAGGCCTGCCATAGGCCTACTGTGCATGGGATAAGAGAGAAGTACACAAGTTATAGCGGGTGTACCAAGGCAGTGCCATTAGAGCTGCAGAGGAAGAAAAGGCCCCCATGCTGGCTTGGCAAGCCCTTTGGTATCCAGCTGACACTTCAAGCAGTAGTCCTACGTGTGTATAACACATACTTTTCACTTTTTAGATCACGTTTTCAGTGGTTGAATTTATAAATATTTAGAATTAAGATACTAAGTTGTGTTCTGCAAAATAAGTTACATATGTACTTATTTATCATCTTTCAGTTTATTCATTGATAAGTGGCAAAGATTTTTTGTGTTTTTTCACTTAAAGATTTCTCAAGTTAGAATGGAGTTAATACAACTTGAAAAGATAGCTCCTTGTGTCATAAAATGACTTTTTTGCTTTGGTTGTATCCAATTTCAGGTGCTAAAGTGACTTCCACTTCATTGGAGCTACTTAGGGCAAAACCACATCAGTAAAAAGATTTCTTGACTGTTGTGTCTATATCTTTAGACCTTAGTTGGCAAAACTTTGATTTACTGTAGTGCTCAAAGAATTAACCTATCATGGTTAATTATGTTCACTAATTAAAGTAGAGCACCCTTTTGGCTGTAGCCTTTAGTGGTGAAAGCCTTTTGAAAATCTTTTGGTTACAACAGGTTTGAGCATCATTATCCACTATACAGTAGTGTGACTGCAGCTGATTAAGACTATCAGTCTTAATCAAGCCCCAAATAGCCCCAGGAATGGTGGATGGTGGTTGGATGGGTGTTGTGCCCCTCCCAACCCTTTCAACTAAATCCTTGATAAGAATTTGTTTTCATGATTAGTTTCTCGTTTAAGAGAATTTGCAGAGAACAGATTTTATGTTAAAAGTACCGACCAGTTAAGTTCTGATTAGTTGTGATTTTGTTACAGTAGTTATAATGACTTTATTTTTCTAAAGCCTGCATTTCATCACATTAGGGACTTCCCATTGCCTTCAGGATAAAGGCCACATGTTTAGTATGGAATTTAAGGTCCTCTATAATCTAATTCCACTGTATCCCTCCAGATTCTTCTGCTGTTTCCACCCCCCCACCCCACCCCATATAGTACTTCAGCCACCAGAATTACTCAGAACCTTTTGCTCTTCACCTTGTTCTGTTTTGGGGATTCCATTCAAGCGAGAGGAGAAAGCATGAGCATAGGCACACGTAACAGTGGCAGCAAGTGCTGAGTAGAAAATACTTACCGTTGAGTGTTGCTAGAACATGAAGCCTCAGGTAGGGTGTGGAGAGGTGAGGGGCTGCTGGGTCAAGAATCTAGAGGTCAGGACCTAGGCCTTGTTCTTTGTATTCCAAGCACAGTATTTCAGAAACCTTAATGCGCAGATGAATGCTTAATTGATGTCTGACATGAATGACCTTGATGTGGTAAAATGGTCGTTGAAAGTTAACTAATTGTATGGCCTACTGAAACCTTTCTAACATTTTTCGGAAAAAACATTGCAATTAAATATTTACTGTGCTTGTTCTGGGGCGTAAAGCAGTGGGGGAAAAAGACAAATCCCTGCCCTTGTGGAAATCCCATTCAAATGGAAAGAGAGTCTAAACAACAGGGAAACCGTATATATAGCACATCAGAAGATAGATTGTGTGGAGAAAAATTAAGTAGGAGTAGGGAGTGTAATTTTAAGTCAGGAGATGAGAGGATTCACTGAAAAGGTGCTGTGCGAGTATACGCACCTGAAGGAGGAGAGCAAAGGAGCCTTGCCTGGCCTGAGCCTTGGTTCCAAGCTAAGTGCAAAGGTCCTACACTTTAATGGCAGGAGGGCCAGGGAGCTGTTGAGGAGGGAGGGGAGAGTGAGGATAGGTGAGGTCAGAGAAATAATGGGCTGGGCTGAGAAGGGCTTTGTTGTAGGCTTCATTAGGACTTTCACTTTTATTCTGAGGGAGACCAGGAAGAACCATTGGAAGTTTTTAGCAAAGGAGCAACATGATCTACCTTAACACAACAGTTAGGATTGGATTTTTAAAACTTGAGAATAGATGGTTGGAGGACAGGGTGGAAGCAGGGAGACTAGTCATGAGGCTGTTGCAGTAATCAGACAAGAGATGATAGTGGCTTGGATCAGGCTGAGAGCAGAGAAAGAGGTGAGAAGTAATTTGTTTCTAGATATATTTTGAAGATGGAGTAGAGATGTTTTTATTATAAATATCAAGGTCATATCTTTAAGTTTTATAAATATCAGTGGAAATATTTTCCCCCTTTTCCCCCTCACCCTGACCTCTGACTTAAAAGAAAAAAGCTTTACCAATAATTAATAATTAGTTTGTATGTATCCTGATTTAGTTAGTACTTTAACCCCCAATTTAGTGAAATTTGCTGCTAATAATTCATAAGTAATATAATCTGACCAGCTTAGGCCGAAAACTCAGCTCATCTTGAGTGTTAATATAAGTTTTAGAAAAGTGCTGTTAGGGCTGGGGGTGGGTGAAATTCCATCTGAGTTGAATTTTATATGGTTTCTTCTTGAGGTTCCTACTAAAGATATTGACTTAGATACTAAGGTGTCAGGGTAACCCTTCTTGTTTATAGTTCCTCAGTGTAAGGTCATTGACATCTAGACAGTCTCACAGAACAGAACAATTCATAGTAACACAGTACATGGTGAGGGAATTTGTTTTCCTTTCGGAAAATCTTCCGCATGCTTCCACTTGCCGTCTGACACTTTATGGTAAACAACTGCTTCACCCTGAGTGCGAGTTATGGTCATCTCACTGAAAAATAAGAGAGTGATATGTTTTAAGAGAGTAATACGTCAGGAAAAAAACTAGCTTCTTTCATTCAGATATAAATTACAAAGGACTGTACTATGCTCGGTGTGTTCTAAGATTATCTGCTAGACATCTTTGTGTGAATCTGGAATACAGACCTAGCCTGGAATTAAAATAATTATGAAGTAGTTTAAAGTTGAGAGTCTTGACATGTATGTGTGTATGATTGTATTTATACATATTAGAGGTGATGGTGTGTTAGCATTGATGAGTTATTGTGAATTTCTTCCCCACTTTAAACATTTGGTTTTAATCATTTTTTTCCTGTCCTTAAACATTTTGGCCCGCTTTAATTTCCAGCAGCATGTCTGGCACTAGATTTCAGTTAATGCCTTGTGAAAAGCAAGCCGTCACAATTGATATGATTGATTTTTGATAATTGTCAGTAAATATCAGCCTTTGGCTTTTTGCCCTATTTACCCCATCTTTCAAAGAGGATAAAAGACACAGATTAATTCTGTAACATAATCCCTCTCTCTTCCCTACACACCACAGGAAGAATGTAGTTTCTGGTCAAGTTTTGAATATCCATTAAGTACAGTATGTACCTTACTCTTCCTTCTGTTTTTAAATATGTAAATCATTTAGTCAGTTGTTGGTTGTTTTTTTTTTTTAAAAGTAAATCTGTCCTAATTAAAAGCAAAAAATCTTAAGCTTATATATATCTTTTCGTCTTTTCTGGGCAGAGAGGCAGATGAAGGCTGTAAAAAACCTTTAGAAAGATTGCTGAACATCTGGCAAGAAAGAAGTGTGTATGGCGGCGAGTTCATACAGCAGCTGAAGCTGTCTATGGAGGACTCCAAGAGCCCTCCCCCCAAAGGTAGAAACATCACCACATGTTTACAGCTCTTGGTCTTTGCCTACTTTCGAATCACATATGAAAAGCTGCAGTGGGGGTTGCTGTGAACCACCAGCGATTATATGATTCTTCAGAGAGAGATGATCATAAACGATGGTGAGAATTTATGTAGTGCTTGCAGTGTGTAAGCCTGGTTCTAGTATTCATGCTATTCATCATCTCATATCCTACCTTTTGATCTGTATTCTCCTTGGCACGCTTATGCCTTTCAGAGACTTTACTTGCACAAGGGAAAGGAACAACAAAATTGTTCAGAGTTATAGCGAACTAGGAAGTACCCTGGGCTAAGATTTTGTCCGAGCCTTGCCGCTAACTGTTATAGGATCTTGGACAAGTCCTTCAGCCCTTATGGAACTTGGTTTCATTAAATATTGATGTGGTTTGGGGACATACTTTTGATGGTTGTCAGCTGCTGTCTAAAATTGGTTTTGGTCCTTATTGAACCCAGAATATTCTGAGGTAGTGTGTTCATGTATGTGTGTGAATTTTACCAAGTCCTTCTTAAAAGCTATGTTATTTTTTTCTTTTAAAGAGGAGTAAGATCAAACGTTATTTGATTCTTTGGCTTCCAGTTAGTTGTGGCTTAATTCTAGCTGGCATGACATGTTTCTAAGCTACAGATCTGATCTGACTGTACACATGCTCATTGCCTGGAGGATCAAGTCCAAATACCAACATAGTATTTAGGACCCTTTATAATGTGAACTACTCTACTTTTCCAGATTCTTCTCCCATTTTCTCACATATACCATATTCTTTGGCCATACCTAGCAATTTCCCCTCTGGATGCTCTGTTGGTACCCCTTCCTTTGCATCTGCTGTTACCTCTGCCTAAAATGTCCTTCTGCCCCTTTTGTGTGGTGAACTTATTCTTTAAGAATGCTACTCACATTCTGACATCTTTGCTAGCTTGTTTGGGCACATGTAACCAATTTCCTCTATCTTCCTCTGGGACTTTGTACATGCCTCTGCAATAGAACTTAACCACAATTAGCATATGTGATAATGTCATTCATTCAGCAACTCTTTTTATTGTATACCTTTCATGATCTCTTCCAGGTCTGAGTTTATATGCGTTTTAAGGTGGAGTAACTTTCCTGTGAAACTAGAGGTTAGAGGCTTTCTAAGAATGACATAAGTGCTTTCAGTCTGCAGGTCATTGCTGTTTTACTTGGAATTGATAGAAAACAATTTTGGGATTGGATTGGATTCTGGCAGTGTTCGTGTTGTGTCCTTTGGAAGTATTCTACACAGTGTTGGGGAATTATCCAGCATTCTTTTCTCTCCTCTGACTTGAAGTCCATTGGTAAACAGTGCTGATTTTTTAAAAACACCTTTGGGCAAGTAGGAGAGCTCTGAAAGATGATGTTTGAAGCTAAGTGTTGAATTTCAATTAAACGAGCATTTGCCAAACATATGCTTTGAGTAAACAGCTATGCTAGACAGTATAGGAAAGAGCAAGAGAGGAGTGAGAAATAGTTTTGCACTCAGAGAGCAGTCAGACAAATTGGGGAATTTGTGGCAGTGCTAGATTTGAAAATAGCTCCATTGGGTTTCTGATTTTTTTTTTTTTGAGTGTCTAGACATTAACAGCAATAGAGGCAGTATTCCTCTTATGTAGAGGATAATGCTGATATAAAGATAATTTCTCTTTCTCTAGTTTGTAAAGATGAAAACACATATCAAAAGGTTCCAATGTGTTTGTCTCAACTAACTCACTCTGTCTTCTCACTGTCTTTTTTGGACCTGAGTTATCAGAATATTTTACACAATCCTTTCAAAATATTGATGAGTTTTCCAGAAGCTTATTTCCAAATTTAAATAGTCCTTTTATATTACAACCTTAATTCAAGGCTAATGCTTTGTCTTCAGACAACTTTACAGAGTTTACTTTTGGAATAAAAAATTTCCTGTGGAGCTGACATTTCTAATGTTGGAGAATGTGTGAGTTTAGGAATTTTGTTTTAGAACTGGAGTTTTCTTGAGTTTGTGTACCTGTAATTTAAAATCTGTGGGGTTTTTTCTTTGTTTTTTCAATCCCAGGTACAAGACCCAGTGATTCTAAAGTTGTCTCTGTATTCTTGGGAATACTCATGCTGTTGCTTGACTGAGTGGAACTTCATTATTTACTTCAGTCCCACGTAAATCACACGGTATCCTATAGTTGCAGGCTTTAGAAAGGAAAGGTAGATACAAAGGAAATAGCATTTATTGAGCACCTATTCAGCACCAGCCCCTCTGCTGGCTGCTTTTCATGTTAATTTATTTTAGATCCTTACAACTACTCTATGTACTAGGTATTATTTTCGTATTTCAGATGAAGATATTAAGACTCGCAAGGGTACAGTAATTTTGTCCAAGTAGATATAATTGATAAGTAGAGAATTCAAACCCAGGTCTATATAACTTAAAAGCCTGTGTTCTTCACACCATAATTTTTCCTTGAAAGCACATGGATTCAGTAGACTTGAATGAGGGTATGAATTCATGAGTAGGTCACACAACTTTCCTGGACCTTAGTATAGTTAGTTTAGCTATTCAGAGCAACGGTTTGAAATCAGACTTCCAGAGTATGAATCCCAGCTCTGTCATTTCCAAGCTGTGTGACCTTGGGCATGGCATTTGACCTCTCTGAGCCTCAGGTTCTCACTGTACAGTATGGCTATTATTATGGCTAGTAATAATACCTCATAGGGTTGTGTGAGGATTACTTGAGATAATGAAGGTAAGATGTTATTAATGTGATCATATGACTTCTATTTGGTACCCCCTCCCAGTTCTAATATCTAATATTCTGAGTTTCTAAATACAAACCAATAGCAAAAGTAGGAGGAGTCATGTTAGTATGTTCAGTCCCCCAGATTTTGTGCAAGGCTGGCGAGCATGGTGGTTAAGAGCACAAGCTCTAGGCTCAGCTTACCAGGTTCAGGTCTGGACCTGGCCATTCAGTTCAGTGAGATGATATGGGTAGAGTGCTTTCAGAACTGTGCCTCAAGTGTCAGCCCTTTGTTGCATATCTTTTTCTCTCTACAAGTAAAGGTAAATGTGCTTTTTAAAGAAAACTCCCTTATTTTGCAGGGAGGGGACAAAGAATGAGGGAGCTCTTGGAAACAGTATTTCCTGATTCTTTTTTCATTATAAAAGTAATATAGAAATGGGAATAAAAACAAAAGTAAACAAATGGGACCTAATGAAACTTAAAAGCTTTTGCACAGCAAAGGAAAACATAAACAAGATGAAAAGACAACCTCAGAATGGGAGAAAATATTTGCAAATGAAGCAACTGATAAAAGGATTAATCTCCAAAATTTACAAGCAGCTCAATATCAAAAAAACAAACAACCCAATCCAAAAATGGGCAGAAGACCTAAACAGACATTTCTCCAAAGAAGATATACAGATTGCCAACAAACACATGAAAAGATGCTCAACATCACTAATCATTAGAGAAATGCAGATCAAAACTACAATGCGGTATCACCTCACACCGGTCAGAATGGCCATCATCAAAAAATCTACAAACAATAAATGCTGGAGAGGGTGTGGAGAAAAGGGAACCCTCTTGCACTGTTGGTGGGAATGTAAATTGATACAGCCACTATGGAGAACAGTGTGGAGGTTCCTTAAAAAACTAAAAATAGAACTACCATATGATCCAGCAATCCCACTGCTGGGCATATACCCTGAGAAAGCCATAATTCAAAAAGAGTCATGTACCACAATGTTCCTTGCAGCTCTGTTGACAATAGCCAGGACATGGAAGCACCTAAGTGTCCATCAGCAGATGAATGGATAAAAGAAGATGTGGCACATATATACAATGGAATATTACTCAGCCATAAAAAGAAATGAAACTGAGTTGTTGTTGTTTTTTTTAAGATTTTCTTTTTTTTTTTTAAATTAATTTATTTATTTTTGACTGTGTTGTGTCTTCGTTTCTGTGCTAAGGCTTTCTCTAGCTGCAGCAAGCAGGGGCCACTCTTCATCGTGGTGCGCGGGCCTCTCACTGTCTCGGCCTCTCTTGTTGCAGAGCACAGGCTCCAGACGCGCAGGCTCAGTAATTGTGGCTCACGGGCCTAGTTTCTCTGCGGCATGTGGGGTCTTCCCAGACCAGGGCTCGAACCCGTGTCCCCTGCATTGGCAGGCAGTCTCTCAACCACTGCGCCACTAGGGAAGCCCAAAACTGAGTTATTTGTAGTGAGGTGGATGGACCTAGAGACTTATACAGAGTGAAATAAGTCAGGAGGAGAAAAACAAATACCGTATGCTAACACATATATATGGAATCTTAAAAAAAAAAAGTTTTTGAAGAACCTAGGGGCAGGACAGGAATAAAGACGCAGACATAGAGAATGGACTTGAGGACACAGGGAAGGGGGAGGGTAAGCTAGGACGAAGTGAGAGAGTGGCGTGGACTTATATATACTACCAAATGTAAAATAGATAGCTAGTGGGAAGCAGCTGCACAGCACAGGGAGATCAGCTCGGTGCTTTGTGACCACCTAGAGGGGTGGGATAAGGAGGGTGGGAGGGAGAAACAAGAGGGAGGGGATATGGGGATATATGTATATGTATGGCTGATTCATTTTGTTATAAAGCAGAAACTAAGACACCATTGTAAAGCAATTATACTCCAATAAAGATGTTATAAAAAAAAGTAATATAAAATCTGTGGGGGGAGTTTCCTTATTTTCTTTTTTCAATCCTAGAAATTTCAAGTGGATTATTTAGAAGATCCAGCTTTACGGGTAGATGACTGCATTTTGTAATGTGATTTGGGATCCTTCAGGCTAACTTTTTGCCTTAAAATTAGTTTCACAGTCTGCCATAGTGTCTGAAATTCTATCACAGGTCTCTAAGAGGCATACCATAAACCCTTAGGTAACCAGATTACTTGAAGGTTAGCTAGTACAAGGCCCAGTGAAGACACAGGGATGTGTTGAAGGATAGAACAGAAGGTGTGCAATAAGGACAGAAGGTTTTCGGTCCCTGTAGTGTTTGCCCTGCCTATAAACAGAGTGGTTGAGGAAGTGAAAAAAGGAGTGAGTGTAACACCTGTGGTCAGAGCCGAATTGATAGTGGAAGGTACCTGATGTGAAGTTCAGACACAGGAACAGGACTGGCAGATTTCCCGGGTCATTTTAATGGTTGTCCGACTTGATTGAGAATTCTGGGCCTCCTCGCTGCTAATTCTGTACACATGAGCAGGGGAGAGTCTGGTTTGTGTAAAGGGAAGCAGGGATAGTCATTTCCGGCACAGCACTAGGACCTTGCAGTCGCTATGCTTCCTCTGCCTTCAAGAAGTTTCAGACTCAGGTGTGTTGACACTTTCCTGGGTATAATAGCGATGTAAAGGAATAAGACACTTGCTGTTTTGATCAGAGAGGTAAGGCCTGTGCCTGCCAGTTGCCACGAAAGTGGCAAGGGCCCAGCGCTTTCAAAGAGAGGCCCCGATGCTGTGGGGGCTGGAGGGAGAGGATGACAGTCTGAAGGGAGTGCTCAATGTGGTTCTGCCGTTACCATCACCAAGGAGACTTTGAACTTAGGTGGCCTTTTCAGGGTTTTGAGTAGAGGCATGATGGGGTGAGAGCTCAGCTCTAGGAAGATGGTGTAGTCTAAGTTGCAAGAGTGACTAGAAGAGGCAGAGAGCCCAGATAGGACAGCCGTCTGGACAAGACTTGCGAAAGGACAGGTGGCTGATAAGAGGCTTTGGGAAGGAGCAGAAAGAGGATGTAAGGAAGAATTCCTCACAATTGTGGAATCTGCCAGAAGTTGGGACTTTGGGAAAGATTCCACTGTTCTCCAAGGCATTGTACCTGGAAGATGGGGCCAGTGGCAGTGTTCATAATGGTAGTAGTTAGCTCAGGAAAGGAGCCTTGTGGGGGAAATGATGAATAATTTATTTCCAGTAGGTCCTCTAGTGGAGATACGAGAGAACTGGAAAAGTAGGATGATAACGGTTACCTCCTGTTATACCCTCTTCCATCAGGATGGCGAAGGACAGAAATGGCCCTAAAATTGTCATCAGTTTGATTTTGGTTTTGCATTGCTAGAAGTGAGTGGCAGCATGAAGTGGTAAAAAGAACTCCAGATTAGGAGACAGAAGCTTTTTGCTGTAGGACCCAGACTTAGACTAATGAGCTCTCTGGCTTTGGACACACCACAGCCGGTGGGCCTTGATATTCTCATGAAAAATGAGGTGGGGAGCAGTGGGGAAAGCAAATACATAGGTCTGCCTAAGGCCTTCCAGTGCCAAAATTCAGTGATTCTGAGTGTCCTGAGATGTTCAGTGATGTGTGGTTTTTATATATAATAATTTCTGGATGAGAGTTGGAAAACTGAAGGATTCAAGTTTTATATTTTTTTCTACCTTCTTTAGTGTTTAACAATTATTTATTGAGCATTCTTCTAGGTGTTTGGAAGTGAACAGAACAATACTGTAAATTTTTTTTTTTTGCTCTTACGCTTACATTCTCTAGTGGCTGCTCATCAAACATGGCCACTTTGATGCTGTAACGGCTAAATGTTTACACAAGTCATACCACACACTACACATTAATTAGGCAGCCACTGTGTGCAAAGTACTGTTAGATATTTCATATGCAGATTATATCCCTATAGATTTTCTGTTTGAAAAATAACAGCCATCCTTGCTTTGCATAGGAGTGCAGGACTGTAAAAATGACCATTCAAGCTGAAACCGTACAGAGTGATCTTAATAATCAATGGGAAAAATTACAATTATTCTGTGACTTAAAATTTTTTATCAAAGAATTAAAAACTCACTGTTGATTACAATTGTATAGGAAAACAAAAAAATAGTAAAATTAAGACTTATTTAGCACGCTGTAACATAAATTAGAAACACTGTGAGTTAAAGTGTTTATTTCTCTGTAACAAACTTACTAAGAGCGGTTTGAACAAAGCTTGTTGCATCTTTTCCATCTTTGTCATACTCCTTCCTAAATGTGGATCAGCTTCCAACATTCTATCCTTTGTGCTTTCAGTGTTGTGAAGTGTATCAGAGTTCCTTTAAAGTGAAGTTTTTTGTCAGCATCACTTCCTCTGGGACATTGTCATCCTTTTCATCACAGCCACATTCTTCAGTTATGTTGATGAGTTGACCTTCACTAAATTCCTCTGGCTGCGAATCCAGCGTCTCCAGAAGAGCACGGCAGTGCCGGCATCCCCACAGCCAGCTGTTTCTTCTACAGCCCCATTTGTGTTCCACGCAAACTTCATTTCCAGCGTTAACTTTCGTCTTAGTTTCTTTGCTGCTCTTTCATCTTTGTCAGTCAGTTCCCTGTTTTGATTATTTATTTTTATAAAATGTCACGTGGATTTTGCCACTGGGAGACTAACAACACAACTAAACACTTTGTTGTCTGTGTGTGAACTGAATAACGGAGGTGCAGTAACCAATTACTGACCTTGGGAGAAGTGATGCAGTCACTAATCATGATGCATTTCTATTATTTATGTGATGATTTGTGGACTAAAGTTAGCAGCGAGGATTTGTTGTTTATGCAATTACACAGAGTAAATATGCCATGGTAACTGAAATTTGAACTCTGTTGTTGGGGGAATAGTGTCATTTAACCAAACTGTGGTAATAAATCTGTGCATAATAGAACAGTGCAAAGACAGGACTGCCGGTAATGCAAATGCTGCTGTTTCTCTTCGTTAGTAGAACAAACAAAAACATTAAGAAAAAATAAAATCCACAATATTGACTTGACTTTCACGTCAAACATAGCCTGGTCAGTTAATATGTAAGGTAGAGAACAGGAACTACATCCTGGGTTCCAGAAGAAAATGTTGAATCAAGCAGGAAGTGTACATGATTCTGTTTATATCTCACAGAGTTCTGAGGCAGGTGCATGGTGACCCTCATTTGACAGATGAGGTGGAAATTGTGTGATGCTAAGTAAGTTGAATTCAGTGGAAAGAGCGCAGATTTTGAAATCATACCATTACATGAGTTATTTAGCCTCTCTGGGTCTTCATTTTCTCATCTCTAAAGTGGAGATACTATTGTACATCTTAGAATTGTTGGAGGGATCAAATGTAAAGAAGCTATTGCAGTGCCTGGCACATGTCAGGCATCCAATAGTTTCTTTACTTTCCAAACCTGAATTTCTCATTTAGATTTATGTCCCTCAGTTGTTTGGCATTTATTTTGTATTGTCCAATTTAATGCAAAAGGAATGATTTTGGAGTTAACACATCTGTCGTAACAATTTAAAAGCACGTGGTACGGATAATAAAAAAATGTAACCTGCTAGCCTCAGAAGTGGTTAATTTTAAAATGGTGACTTATGTAATTTCTCTCAGTAATATGTCATAATGCTCAGGAATGGTTATTTTAAATTTTAAGGTATAACTAGGTTTGTTTTGTTCTTAAAGGGATAGTTTAAAGGATGTTTGTTTTTAGAGCTTTTGACACAATTTTATTGCTGGGTCTCTCTACTACTTATTTTCTGAAGTGACCCTGGAAAGCGTAAAGTATCTCATTTTGTACACGGTATATTCCCTACAGACCCTTGCACACAACAGCTTGCTTCATTACACGTTACATTTTCTGATGAGGTTTCTTACCTTTTTACTTCTCCTATTAACTTTTTTTTTTTTAAGATAATGACGTTTTTAATGAAATGTGTTAGTTTGGTAAATTTCACTTTTAGATGCTTTTTTTCAGTAGTATTTTTCCAGTGAGTCAATCTGAGATGACAGACTCAGGCCATTTTGACTCTTTTCAGTAATGTAGAGAATGACCACCAATTGAAAATAAGTGGCTTAAAGTTTAATGTTAAGCCATCTCTGGAAGTGTACACCCCTTCTACCCTTTCTTACTTGCAACCCATTGTGCATAGCATTTGACTCTTACCTGTACAGGCTGTGGTGATGCAAATTTGTCACTTTTTTCTTTCCTCTAGCAACAGAGGAGAAGAAATCTCTAAAGCGAACTTTTCAGCAAATACAAGAGGAGGAGGATGACGACTACCCTGGAAGCTACTCTCCCCAAGATCCTTCTGCAGGACCCCTCTTGGTATGTCTTGACCCCCAGAGAGTAGGGCAGAGTGGCCTGAAGTGACCGCTAGTTGAAGATTCTGGCCACAGGGTGGCGCCAGTGACCAATAGTATGGAATCACCAGAGGGCAGCTCTTGGCACTGGGTGCAAGATCCACCTAATGAAGCTTGCCAGACAGCAGGCTTGATTTTGTCTCTGCACGCCCTGAATCTGGGATGGACTTGTAAGAGTACTTGGATTTGGGTTTTTTCACTCCTAGAAATTGAAACTATTCTTTAAAAAAATAGACTTTTGTAAAGGGGTAATGTTACAAAGGCATTCAAAAGTCCTCTACCATCGCTTGTCTCCAATAGCATGGCTGTTTCTTATAAGTAAACAACATATTAGTTTCTAAGGACAGTCTGTGTAGCAGTAGCAAATTTACTACACTATAACCTATTTAAATATTAAAACAGGGAGCTAGCACTTATTGAGTTTTTAGCCGTGTATCTGCATTGTTTGACCCTTTGTGTAAGTTAGTTCATGAACTCTGTGTGGTTGGTTTTAGCTGTTTGTTTATGTAGTTATTCATTTACAGTCAAAGGAAGTGAGGCTCAAGGAGACAGATTAAGTGACTTACCCAGTGTTCTAATTGAATCTGGGTCTGACTGACTGCAGAGCCCATGCTCTTTTCACTGAGTTGCACTGCCTCTCATTTTGCCTAAAACAGCTTTATTTTATTACACGTGGGAGTGTTTAAGGCTTGTGTAAATAGGAAGCATGTCTGATCTGTGTTACGTTAAAATGTTGAATTAGTCCGGGGGGTCAAATGAAAGCAGTGTTAGGCCATATATCTTTGCATTTAAAAACTTTCAAGAGAACAGCCTGAATTACCAACTTTCAGGATAACCTGACTACCATCTACATGGTAGCCTTAGGGTCATTATGGACTAGCTAACCTGTCAGCACTGTGTGTTTCCTGACAATTAAAAAAACCCTTTCTGGTATTTACAGAAGATGCATTCTTGGTTTGCTCTTCTTGCTTTTCTACCCTCTTTGTTTGTAACTAAGGAGCTTGACACAGTTAATTTTGGGAGTGACTGCCCAAATCAAAAATGTCATCTTTGTGATATTCATTTTGTAGTGCAAATTCAAGAAAGAATTGAAGTTGGTAGTGTCATTTCATTTAATCAGTCAACACACAAATTGCTAAGCATTTGACATGTATACTTTTATTCTAAACTGGAGGCCATACTGTACCAGCGATCATGCATCCTTTGAAACTAAACAGTATGAACCAGACTCCATTTTCTTAAGTTGCCAAAAACATGTTCTTTAAAAAAATTCTTTTTCACAGTTATGTAGAATTTCTTTTGTGTTCTACCATGGACTTAGAAAAATTATGTACATTCTCTTAGAATTTGTATCATTGACTTCAGTATACACTCTGGGATAAGAGCAATGATTTTTTTAAACGTCAGGGATGATCATATTTAGAATTTGCCTCCACCTTGTTTAACTCCAGCTAAGTTTCTTTACACCCCATATCCCCATATGTCTTAATGGATAGTGTTGTTTGTGTTTTCATTGTACAGACTGAGGAACTAATCAAAGCTTTGCAGGACCTGGAAAATGCTGCATCAGGGGATGCTACTGTCCGACAGAAAATTGCTTCTTTACCCCAGGAAGTGCAAGATGTTTCTCTTTTGGAAAAAATAACAGGTGAGAAGGTAGTTTGGGTGAAAGATGAGGGGAGAGAGACATATCTCCAATGCATCAAACCCCAGGACATGCTTATGTCTGCAAATACAGACCTTCCACATGGTGTTGGGTTCTCTGTCATCTTGGGATTTGCAAACATAACTCACATGCTGAACAAAGAAGCTGCTGGAATAGTCCGAGCTTGAATAGTGACTCTAGGAATTATTTCAGAAATGCTAGCATGCTACAGCCTGTGGTACTCAGTACAAGTAAGGTCTTTTGAAACCACAGTGCAAATTATGTGTGCGGGGGGCAGACGGGGGGAAGGCATTAAACTCATGACCCTTTCCAAAAAAAAAAAATTGTGATTCAGTGCTGTGACTTCTACATTGTCCACTGACATACCCCATAGGTGATAGTGCCTTCAGTGCCAAGAACTCCAGGTTTGTATTGTTAGTCATGTCATTTTGCCCTCTTGATGATCACCCCCAATTAGACAGGGAGGGGCAGTTGGCATTTTCCCGCTTTATGCGTGGGCTGTTGAGAGGAAGGAGTGAAGTGCGAACTCATGTAGAGTATGCTCTGCGCCAGGTGCTTCTGCCAGCCTAGGCTGCAGAGCCTGTGTTCTTCCCGTTACAAAAACTCGAACCTTTTGTTCCACTCTCGTCCGAGGGCCACCATTTTCTCCTTCCAGTCCCTTACCTTGGCTGCTTCACTCATTTCCTCCATATCCATTTAAAGGAAATCAAGGTTACTCCTGAAATACTCCTTCACTCAACAGACATTTGAGGCACCCCATGTGGCATCTGCTCTAGGGGCCGCACCCACATCCCATCACAGGTTAAGTGCCCCAAAGGAAAGGAAAGCCAGAGGTGTGGGGGTGGAGGCGCTGTTCCAAAAGTGCCCAGGGAGGTCTTCCTGATGAGATGGGCTTTGATCAGAGCCCCCCCCCCCCCCGCCCCATGAAGAAGCAAGCTGTGAGGAGACCTAAGGGAAGGCAGTGCCCCCCAGGTGGAGGGAGCGGTACCCGGCAAGACCTTCAGGCAGGAGTGTGCTTAGTTGGAGAAGACGACACGGAGGCCTCTTGGGCTTGCTCTCTCTACTGCCACCATCCCTCACCCCAACAATTAAACCCACTGGATGTAACAGCCTGTTGATGCCACAGTCTGTCAATCTTTCCACCTTTTCCCAGCCTTTACTCCCCTTATGGCCTCGTTTTCTTCATTACTCAGCTTGGAGTTGTTACACTTAGAGTCTTTATAATCACTCTCTCACACACACCCTCAGTCCCTTTTGCTCTTTTTTCCCTTCACTCTAGTCTCGTGGCAAAACCCCAACTTTTCTCCTGGTTAAATCCAACTTTGTTGTTGTTATAAGGACCACCTCATTTATTCTTACTGTCAGAATCACAATCTGCAAAATTGGAAGCAAATTAATATAAAACTAGCAGTGTATATAATTTCATTTGTTTTCACTGACTTAAAGGATTTATATGGCTTTTAAAAATTATTTATTTATTTTGATTTTTAATTATGGTGAACTACATCTAACAAAATTCACCGTCTTAACCATTCTTAAGTGTGCCACTCAGAAGTGTTAAGTACATTCACGTTGTGCAACCAATTTCAAGAACTCTCTTCATCTTGCAGAACTGAAGCTCTATACCATTAAATAACAACTCATTTCCCCCACCCCAGCTCCTGGCGGTCACCGTTCACAACTGAATGTGGCTGGGCAAAACAAATAAACACTGGCTCACTTCTCTTCCTGTTTCTGTGGATGAGCATGCTGTTTTCTAAAGCAGCCCCTCTGCCTGTTAGACCTATTCCTTCTCACCTACTCAAGAACACTGCTCCAACAATTCTCCCCTTTTCTCCTGCATATCCAGTTTTTTTCCCCTTTACTGGATCATTCTCCATAGCATAAAAACGTGTATTTTTTTCCCCATTTGGGAAAAATTTTTTTCTTGACCCATATCTTCCTCCAGCTACCATCTCATTTCTCTGTTCTTTATAGCAAAACATTCTAATATAGATCGCCAGTGCTCACCTGTCTCCATCCGTGCCCCGTACCCCGCCCGCCTGCCCGTTTTCTTTTGGTTCCACATCACTGACTCTGCTCTTATTAGTGTTGCTGGTGACTTCCATATTGCTGAAATTCAGTGGTGAATTTTTTGCCCAATCTTAACTTGATCTCAGTAACATTTGGCCCAGTTGATCATTTCTTCTTCCTGAAAATACTTTCTCACTTGGTGTGGTAGACAGAATAATGATCCGCCAAAATGTCCATGTCCTAATCCTCAGAACCTGTGAATATATTATCTTATATAGGAAAAGGGACTTTGTGGATGTGACTGAGTTAAGGATCTTGAGGTGGAGAGATTATCCTGGCTTAGTCAAGTGGGCCCGGTCCTTATAAGAGGGAGGTAGGAGGGCAAGAGTCAGAGGAGCTGTGACTGTGGAAGCAGAAGTTAGAGAGATGCATTTTGAAGATGGAGGAAGGGGCCATGATAATGAATATTAAGACAATCCATTTATGTTGTTTTAAGCCACCAGGTTTGTGGTGATATGTTAGAGCAGCAGGAGGAAGCTGGGACTGCATATTCTCCTAGCATTCCTCCCCTCTCTCTGATTGTGTCTTTTCAGTCTCCTTTGCTGGTTTCTCCCCTTCTCCTTCACCTCTTAATTTTGAGTAATTAGCCCTCTTTCCTAGTTAGTTTCACTGACAGTTCCTCTCATTCTGTTCGATGACTTTAAATAACAATTTTTATGTTAATGATCCCCTAATTTATATCTCTAGTGTTGACCTGTCCCTTGAATTTGAGACCCATATATCCAGCCTCCTGCTCAGTGTTACTATTTGGATAGCTCGAAAGACATTTCAGATTTGACCTGTCCGAAACCAAACTTCTCATCTTCCCTCCAAAATTTCTCTCACGGTCTTTTCCATCTCAGTAGATGACCCCCTCATAATTCCTGTTGATCTGGGCTACAACTTGTATCTGACACCTTGTTACCACCTCCGCTGCTGCCACCTGGTGCAAGTCACCACCTTCACTTGAATTATCACAGTACCCTCCTATCTGCTCTCCCTGCTGCCTGCTTGTCCCCCAGTCATCTTTCTGTCATCAACATAGTAACCAGAGTGATCTGCTAAAATGGAAGTTGGATCATGTCCCCCCTCTGCTCAGAACACTCTAGTCATATGGGTTCCTTGCTAGGCACTTTCCCCTCCAAAGGCCTTTGTACTTGGCTGTTTCCTCTGCCTGGAATGATCTTCCCCAGATAGTCACATGGCTTGTTCTCTCACTACCTCCAGCCCTTGGTTTCTGTATCACCTCAGTGAAGCCTACCCTGGCTACCTTTTTTCTTTTTTTTTCCTTTGGCTGCATTGGGTCTTTGTTGCTGTGCACAGGCTTTCTCTCGTTGCAGCAAGTTGGGGCTACTCTTCGTTGTAGTGTGCGGGCTTCTGTTGCAGTGGCTTCTCTTGTTGCGGAGCTCAGGCTCTAGGCGCGCAGTCTTCAGTAGTTGCAGCATGCGGGCTCAGTATTTGTGGCACATGAGCCCTAGAGCACACGGGCTTCAGTAGTTGCAGTGGGTGGGTTCAGTAGTTGCAGTGTACGGGCTTCAGTAGTTGTGGCTCACAGGCTCTAGAGCTCAGGCTCAGTAGTTGCCGTGCCCGGGCTTAGTTGCCCCGTGGCATGTGGGATCGTCCCGGACCAGGGGTCGAACCCGTGTCCCCTGCATTGGCAGGCGGATCCTTTTTTTTTTTTTTTTTTTGTGGTACGTGGGCCTCTCACCGTTGTGGCCTCTCCCGCCGCGGAGCACAGGCTCCAGACACACAGGCTCAGCGGCCATGGCTCACGGGCCCAGCCGCTCCGCAGCATGTGGGATCTTCCTGGACCGGGGCACGAACCCACGTGGCAGGCGGATTCTTAACCACTGCGCCACCAGGGAAGTCCCTGGCTACCTTATTTAAAATTGCCTTCCTCCCTCTGAATGCCCCATTTTTCCTCCTTTGCCTTATTTTTCTGTAGAGTTCTTATCTTCAGCTGGTAAATAACTAAAATATAGTGTATTACTTATTTCTCTTCCTCCCTGAGATTGTAAACTTGCAGGCAGAGAGTTTTTGTCCTTTGTGTTACCTTTTGACTCAGAGCCTAGAACAGTGTTGGACACACAATAGGAGCCCACATGTTCGTGAGGCTAATTGGAAGATTTGGAGTGTAAAATTTGATTGGAGTGAGTTTAGTGACAGCAGTAGGGGAGGAGGTGGGTACCAGGAGGATAGACAGCTCTCTTGAGAAGTTCTGCTTTAAGAGGATCAGGGATGTGGAGCAATAGCTAGAGAGTGACACACAGAAGATAGAGCAGCGTGTGTGTGTGCTGGTGGGGTGCTTCCAGAGGGAGAGAAGTTGATGAGGCATGGGGAAACGCAGGGGACAGACCCAGAAACTTGAGTCTTGGAGTAAGCAGGAGGGGGTGGGATGCCCACGCGCAGGTGAAGGGCTGGCCAAAAGAGGACACAGCCCTCGTCTGTGTGGCTGGGAGGGTAGACAGAGCATGTGAGGACAGCCACAGGTAAGTTCTTCGAAGTGAGCATCTCACTGCTACGTTTTGGCTGCATATTCTTCTATAGCTCATAAAACTATTGCAGCTTCTTTTTCTGGTTTGTAATTATTTGTGTGAATGAATTATTTTCTTTGTACACTTCTTGGAGTGTAAAAGAATTGGTTTTGTTTATTTATTTTAATCTCAAAAATTAGTGTTTTCCTTGCCATTTTCTGCCACAGGCACTTACACATTTTAATGAATTAACCATTACAAACAATAGCTAAGCAATGACAAAGCTAAAGCAGCCCACCCGCCCCAGCAGCTCAGTCCCAGGCCGCACCGCCAGTCTAGAAGAGTAAGTGTCCCGTCTGCTCCACCCTCCACGGCTGACGATGTCTCTTTCCTTTGTGTTCTCTTTGGCTCAGTGCTCCTCCACCAAGAACATCCTGTTGTTTCCCTGCCCCCAAGGAGCATAGAAGTACCTGATCTTTGACATCAGGCCTAATTTGGAATCCCTCAACAGTCCATCTTCCAGTATTCACGTAGAGAAGGCATCTAAAAGTCAGGCAGACTGTTTGCCAGAGAAACTGTGTTGGAATTCTTAAATCCCGGTTAACGTATGACAGTGCTGAGGTCTCTCATCTTGTCGACCTGTATTCATAGGAAGCACTGGATCTGTATCACTGTGTAACTCACTTTGAGTTTGTCCCATGGAACTACTGGAGTCTCTAGTGCTTTGTTTCAAAGCACCGATCTCTCTCGATCCTTTAAGGCCTTTTTAAAATGAGGTATACCTGCTTAAAAATTTTAATCTCACCATAACCACACGTAATTAATTACATCACTTCTTTGAAATACAAATAGTCCTTTGTCTTTTCTTATTTCCTAATGTTGAGCCTTGTTCACCCCTTCTTTCCAAGGATACCCTTTCTTTGATTCTTCCGCACAGTTTTTTCCCCAAACAATGAGTTGCAACCCATTAATTGGACCTGAAATCAGTCTGGTAGATAATGACCAACATTTTTTTTTTTTTTTATGGGTTAGAAGATAGAACACCCTGCACACACTAAGGAAAGTATTGTTTTATGAAACTTCTGTATCTTTTATTTTTGTGTATTTATATAAAGTATTTCTCAGCGTGGGTCTCATTTGAAAGCTTCTTATCAGACCCTATATTTTGTTAAATAGAAGAAGAGGTTTAAGGCTTACATAGTTTAAGAAGTAGAATCCTATAGGTCCATTTTATAGATGTGGTTTTGAGTCTCAGCTCCTCAGCAAAGAACCTGCTACTGAACCTGTCACTTTTGTTAAGTCTTAGTTTCCACACCCAAGAAATGAGTGCTTGCTTTTGTATTTCAGAGGGATATGCAAAGAATATTTAATGAAATAATATGAATGAAAGCACCTTTGAAATTCTCAGAGGCAGGGAAATATTGTTTCACAAATGACCTTAAATATCTCTTTCTGTTTATTTGTAGAGCTTTTGTTGCTATAGATATTTATATTTATTCATTTTTTGGTAGAAGCATTTAGAAATCATTTACCAGATTCCCCTCTTTGTACAATTGCCTCACTTCAGGTAATTCAGAAATGTCCCATCTTGTTGACAGGAGTGAGTACCTTTGGATTTCTCTGTCAGCCAGTCCATTGTTTGTCTACAGGTTCTGGCCTGTTCTTGGACTTGAATGTTAGGGGAGAAGCTAACCTCCCCCAGAAATGTTTGCAATTATGCCTGTGTCATTGTATATTGTCTCTCTCTTTTTTTGGTCTCATTTGTACTTAGACAAAGAGGCAGCTGAACGTCTTTCAAAAACAGTAGATGAAGCATGTCTGTTACTAGCCGAATATAACGGGCGCCTGGCGGCAGAACTGGAAGACCGACGCCAGCTGGCTCGGATGTTGGTGGAGTACACCCAGAACCAGAAAGATGTTTTGTCAGAAAAGGAGAAAAAACTAGAAGTGAGTACATTGCAAGGCAGACCCAAACTTCCCAAGTTTCCCTTCCTGCAACCCACATTAGGAGGTTTTTATTATGCCTTAAATAACACGTTTTTTTTTCTTTTTAAAAAAATTCATGAGATGAGAACGTCCATCAGATTTTTTTTTTAATTAATTAATTAATTTATTTTTGACTGCGTTGCATCTTCATTGCTGCGCGCTGGCTTTCTCTAGTTGGCGGCGAGCGGGGGCCACTCTTCATTGTAGTGCGCGGACTTCTCATTGCGGTGGCTTCTCTTGTTGTGGAGCACAGGCTTTAGGCACGCGGGCTTCAGTAGTTGTGGCTCGCGGGCTCTAGAGCGCAGGCTCAGTAGTTGTGGCACACGGGCTTAGCTGCTCCTTATCAGATATTGTAATTATCTGAACCTAGTTAAAAATCAAAGTCATGTTTTTATATGTCCAGGAAAGAACAAATGGAAATGCAGAAAACAAACAATGAAGCCTTAAATAACAGCATTTAGGGTACTACTGTTGCTTTAGTTTGAACTCATATTAAAAAAACACAACTGTAGGGCTTCCCCGGTGGTGCAGTGGTTAAGAATCTGCCTGCCAGTGCAGGGGACACGGGTTCGAGCCCTGGTCCAGAAAGATACCACATGCCGCAGAGCAACTAAGCCTGTGCTCCAAAACTACTGAGCCTGTACTCTAGAGCCCGCGAGCCACAACTACCGAAGCTTGCGCACCTAAGAGCAGGTGCTCTGCAACAAGGGAAGCCACCGCAATGAGAAGCCCACGCACCGCAACGAAGAGTAGCCCCCGCTCGCCACAACTAGAGAAAGCCCGTACTCAGCAACAAAGGTCCAACGCAGCCAAAAAAAGCCCAAAACGTATATTGAGGTACAGGAAGAATAGGCATTCAGCAAAACCAAAGAATGTTTGTTTGGTAATATTTGGGAAATGCTTGAAATTTTTTTTCTTTTGGGTTATACTGAGATTTATTTCCAACTTGTATCCTTGCTGAGGCCAATAAGTAGTGTGCCTCTAAGCTCTGTCTGCAGTCTGTTCTAAAATTCCACGTAAACATAGTGATGTTTATGGAGCCCAGTTCTCGTACTGTTGAGAAGGAACTAATTTCTACCCTGAGCTGACATTGTCTGAGTGCCCTTGGAGAGGGCCTTCAGAACTAGTTTCTCTAGTTTGCGTTTGTCTGGCTTCTTAATTAAATACATGGTGGCTTATCCTCAGTCCTTTGAGATAACTGAACCGGCAGTGTGGACATT
Organism: Stenella coeruleoalba; assembly: GCF_951394435.1. NCBI lineage: Eukaryota > Metazoa > Chordata > Mammalia > Artiodactyla > Delphinidae > Stenella > Stenella coeruleoalba. Next base: position 21,398,760 of record NC_137161.1, on the reverse strand, counting down.
TGGGAACTTTGGCTTGCTTCCAGCTGCTACGCTTCCTTTTCAGGAGTGTCTGCCCTTCTTTTTCTCAAAGAGACGTGGAGAAGAGTTGCAGCCAGTGGTTTGGGAAGGGAAGACAGTTTTGAGTTGGAGAATCAGTCGCTTACTCCAAGAAACAGAGTAGATTGGGGAGGGAGGGGATGGTCCCCCTCCCCCAGCCCTGTACTTAAAGAAACACATTCTCTGGCACAGAGGGAGGGAAAAGTGAGCTAGCCCTGTGGCTGACATGGTTGTGTTTGCCTTTCAACACAGTCACCTGACTTGTGCGGGGAAACGAAGGATGGACGCTGTTTACCATGTTGTTACCTGCAATGACTACAGGAGCTGTGATGGGTAGTAGTGGTGGAAATTTCATATTCCTAGCCAGCTTGAAAGTGGAAGATGGGAAACGGCTATAAAAATAGTATGGCTTAGATTTAGAAATCAACACTGACCAGAAATCCTAAAGGGAGTTTGACAGGCAGTACCAGACGGTCATTTATCTGAAATGCTCATCTTTCACTGAGGAAGCATTTTCAGCACTGTGCCCTGGGACTAATAAGAGAGTGTAATTAATGATTCTGGTTGTAAGTCACCATGCCATCTGTTGAACTGCCCCTTGGCAACACATTAAGGGCTTTCTCTGATCTGTCAGACATTGATTATCATGAGCAGCTGCTGTTGGGTGGAACATGGCACGCTACCATAGAGGACAGAGTCTTTGAGAAGGAGATTGGGTTGGTAGCGTGAATTAACTCTTTGTACGTCTCCCTTCCTCATAGTTGCACTTTCCTCCCTATATTTCTTGGGGGATCATTCTGGTTTCTGTAGAACCAGTGGTTTGCTAGATGCCACAAGAGGTCATTAAGGCAGAGAGATGGATCAGAGATTTGAGTGTGTTTTGTTGCTTTCCAGCCCAAATTTCATTACTCATCTGGGCATTGGAATTCCATTGCTTTAAGAATCAGAACAGGTATGTCCCACCACTGGAAAGTACAGATTCTGAACTGCCAGTTCTTATTCCAAACCATGTCTCTCAGCCACATGAGCAAAACTATTCATCATAAAAGTGGAGCTAAATTTGCTACATTTAAAAAAACAAACTACTAGGTATAACATAAGATGTTGAAAGATGGTTTTAGTTCTTTCTTTATCCATGTTTGCTAAAAATATGAACAGTTTACTCCCTAGAATCTGAGATTTTTCTCTCATATCCCATAATAGACTGGTCTTAATTCCATTATATCCTTACAGTGATGATAAAACTTGCTAAGTATGTGCCACTTGAAAGATGCATTATTACTATGAATTCTTATAAATCTTCCAAAAGTCTCTTACTGATGAGGACAGTAAATAAAGTTACCTACCTTTTCAACATTTTTTTTTTTTAATACTGCCAATACTTGTTTTAAAACTGCCACATGATGAAGTCTGCTTTTATTTTTTTCTTTTGTTTTGTTTTGTTTTGTTTTTGCGGTACGCGGGCCTCTCACTGTTGTGACCTCTCCCATTGCGGAGCACAGGCTCCGGGCGCGCAGGCTCAGCGGCCATGGCTCATGGGCCCAGCCGCTCTGCAACATGTGGGATCTTCCCGGACCGGGGCACGAACCCATGTCCCCTGCATCGGCAGGTGGACTCTCAACCACTGCGCCACCAGGGAAGCCCTGCTTTTATTTTTTAATCTTTTCATTGCTGTCGGTGTAGAATATGGAATTCTTAGAACTCTAGAAATGTAATTATTTGCTTGAGGGTCTTTTCTTCCCAAAGTTCTAATTTGTTAACACGTAAGGTTTTTTTTTTCCTTCAAGTTTATATCTTCCTTACGTAATAATCATACCTTTTTATTCTTTCACTTGAGAATTTTATGTTAGATTTCTCAGTGGCTTCTAAAGTTTGGGATAGGGAATATAATGATTCAGAGCCTAGGATGATTCAGACCCTGGGATGTAGAAGACAGAGTTATGGCTCTGAGAGATTGTGTTTCTGCCCTCAAGGAAATCATATTCTTGAGTAAACAGCATCGGTGAACATAAAACCAAACTGAGGGATTGTATATAATATAGATCAAGGAGACAACTGGCAATTGTGATTGTGGTTTAAGGTTAAGTCCAAACTTCCTCGCAGGCACTAAAGCCTTTTCTTAAAAGGAAGTAGCAGTTGAAGAAGGGAAATATATTTATAAATGGAGAACAGCCAGGCTGGAGCAGACAGATTTATGAAAGGAGGCAAAGACAGAAGGTATGGGAGCGGGGTGCCGGAGCCCTCCTGTGGGAATTAGGCTCCATACTCTTTCAAGGGCTGCTTACTCAGCCATGAAGTCAACAAAGCCCATGCCAGGCAGGAGGTAATCGGAGAGGAGCATGATGTACGCTCTCCCGTCAATGAGCTTCCACTCTAGTGTGAGAAAAACAGCGAAAAAGGAGTTAAAGTAGAATGTGAGACATGTTCTAAGTAAGGGGACTGTCCTAACTCACTGTGCCTAAGTTAAAATAGACCAAGGAAAAATGAATATGTTAATGTTTAACATTAATTTGATCCGAAGTTTATTTAAAATTTAAGAGATTTATAAAATGCACGGGCAGTTTTTGAACAACATACTGCCTTCAGCAGGTCTTCCAAAGTTCATTCGAGTATGTGCTCTTTGGCTGCTCTTACAGCGTCAGGAACATAATTGTTCCTCAGTAAATATTTGTTCTGTGAGTGAAATTTATCACCTGATGAAACCTTATTTCATAAAGAAGAGGATTTTCTAGGTTGAATTAAAAAATTAATTCTTGGTTGTAAAGAATATATCAGTAAAGAAAGGTGAGTATTTGATGGAAACTGGGGGTTTCCTCCTTTGTGTTGCTTTTCTTTTTTTTTCCTTGAAGTAGAATCATGATTCATTTTGAGATGATTTTTTTTTTACCTTTTCTTTTATTTCTGCTTTTCCTTTTGGGTGTTATGGTAGACATTGGCCTTAAACTCCAGGCAGGGTTAGAAGGAGAGTTGCTTAATATTTGTCATGAACATGAGGAAACACAGAAATGGGAAAGAAGGCATGTAGAAGGAAGCACAAACAGCAGCCCCGAAGTGAGGATAAGGAATGTGGAGGATACAGAAGAAGGTGAATTCAAAAAGGAAAAGGCCAAAGGTACCAGAAAAGCCTCTAAACTTCAGTTCTTGGAGCAAAAGGAAGGTTTGTTTCTGGGTGACAGAGGTGACCATTACCCCAAGTGACTGCTAGAAGCTTACAAGCCATAGAGTAGGACAGACAAAGTTCCCGTCTTGTTTGGAGAAAGTATGATGTGGTATGTTCCGTCTGACTGATCAGGGCATGTGAAAAGCAGAGAGAGAGAAGGAAATCTATTTGTACAAGCATTGAAGAAAAAAAATCAAAAGGGGGAAGGTACCCAAAATTTTACCACCTTAACACATCAGTTGGTTTCTTTTACATCGTGGTGTTTGACTAGCAGTGCTCTAGAGCTGAGAGGAGACAGTTCTGTGATATACATGCCACTTGGTACACACACAGACTATATGCCACACAGGGAAGAGCTCTGGGGAGATGTGTTCCTATCTGCAGATTTTTTTTTAATTGAGGTGAAATGTATAGAACATAAAAGTAATAACCATTTTAAAGTGTATGCATTTCAAGGGCTTCCCTGGTGGCGCAGTGGTTGAGAGTCCGCCTGCCGATGCAGGGAATACGGGTTCGTGCCCCGGTCCACGAAGATCTCACATGCCGCGGAGTGGCTAGGCCCGTGAGCCATGGCCGCTGGGCCTGCGTGTCCGGAGCCTGTGCTCCGCAACGGGAGAGGCCACAACAGTGAGAGGCCCACGTACCGCAAAAAAAAAAAAAAAAAAAAGTGTATGCATTTCAGTGGCGTTCAGTACATTCATAGTATTATGCAACCACCACCTATATCAAGTTCCAAAACATTTCACATTCCGTCATACCAAAAGAAAACCCTGTACCCATTAACGAGTCATTCCCTATGCGCTCCCTCCTCCCAGCCCCTTGCAACTGCCAGCCTGCTTTCTATCCCCATGGATTTGCCAGTGCTGGATATTTCATATAATTGTGTCTGGCTTCTTTCGCTTAACATGTTTTTTAGGTTCATCCACGTTGTAGCATGTATCAGTACTTCATTTCTTTTTATGGCTGAATTGTCCATTGTATAGATATGAAAAAATGTCTACCCATTAATTTGTTGATGGACAGTTGGATTGTTTCTGCATTTTGGCCATTATGAATAATGGTGCTGTAAACAGTTGTGTACAAGTTTTTGTGGGGACATACGTTTTATTTCTCTTGGGTATATGTATAACTAGGAATAGAATTGCTGGGTCATAAGGTGAATGCTATGTTTAACTTTTTGAGGAACCACCAAAACTGTTTCCCATAGCAGCTGTACCATTTTACATTCCCATTAGCAGTGTATGAGGAGGGTTCCAGTTTCTCCACATCCTCCTCAGCACGTGATAACTGTCTGTCCTTTTTAAATTCTAGCCATCCTAGTGGATGTGAAGCGATATCTTGTGGTTTTGACTTGCATTTCCCTGACGACTAACGGGGATGAGCATCTTAGTATGTGCTTGTTGGCCATTTGTGTATCTTTTTTTTTTTTTTTTTTTTTTTTTTGCGGTACGCGGGCCTCTCACTGTTGTGGCCTTTCCCATTGCAGAGCACAGGCTCCGGACGCACAGGCTTAGCGGCCATGGCTCACGGGCCCAGCCGCTCCACGGCATGTGGGACCTTCCTGAACCGAGGCACGAACCCGCGTCCCCTGCATCGGCAGGCGGACTCTCAACCACTGCGCCACCAGGGAAGCCCTGTGTATCATTTTTTTGAGCAGTGTTTATTCAAGACCTGTGCCCATTTTTGAATTGGGTTGTTTGTTCTTGAATTGTAAGAGTTCTTTGTATGTTCTGGATATTAAACTCTTACCAGATAAATGCTTTGCAGATATTTTCTCCCACTTTATAAGTTGTCTTTTCATTTCTTCATAATGCCCTTGGATGTAGTAAGTTTTTAATTTTGGTGAGTTCTACTGTGTTTTTTCTTGTGTTGCTTGTGTTTTGGTATCACATTTAAGAATCTGTTGGCAAATCCCGGATCATGAAGATTTACTCCTGTGTTTTCTTCTAGGAGTTTTGTAGTTTTAGCTTTTACATTTGGGTCATTGAGTTAATTTTGGTATATGACGTGAGGTGGGGCAGGGGGACGTGCGTGCAACTTCATTGTCTGCATATAGATATCTAGTTGCCCCAGCACCATTTGTTGTCCCCCACTGAATACTTGGCACTTTTGTAAAAAATCAGTTGGCCATAGATGTATGGGTTTATTTCTGGACTGTCTGTTCTATTCCACTGATCTGCGTGTCTGTCCTATGCTGGTATCACAACTATTTTGATCACTGTAGCTTCATAGTAAGTTTTAAGATCAGAGAATGTGAGTCCTCAACTTTGTTGTTGTTTTTCAATATTGTTTGGCTATTTGGGGCCTGTTGCAATTCTGTGTGAATTTGAGGATCAGCTTTTCCATTTCTACAAGAAAGGCTGTTGGAGTTTTAATAGGAATTGTATTGAATCTGGAGATTGCTTTCGGCACTATTGCCATTTTAACAATCTTAAGCCTTCTAATCCATAAACATGAGATGTCTTCCCAATTATTTAGGTGTGCTTTAATTTCTGCTGCAAGATTTTAAAAGAGATGCTAGATTATCACTTACTGATGCATTTGATATTACAAAGGCCCTGTTTAGGTGCCCTCGGTATCAGGGACCACAGCAGAAGACAGCGTGCGCCTCCTTTCAGTAGGCAGTGTCTTACACACCTCTAGAAGGCACGCGTATGTATGCGTGTGCGCTCAACAAAGTCACCAGGGCATGGTCAGTGACAGCCAGCTTCACTCTGCAAAGTAAAGGCCTGGATGTCTAGGTAAGGTCGTTAACAGGATTACTGAGCTGGACAGAACCTTAGAGATTGTATAGTCCAGCTTCTGAATTGGTAAAGAAACTCAGACCCAGAGTTAGCCCAGACCAGGAATACAATTCAAAGCAGACATCTTGTGATTTTGATTGAGTTTGTGTTTGTTTATTGTGGATTTTTAAAATTAGTTTATTTATTTCATAAGGTCAGGTCACAGCAGAAAGACACTCTACACAGAAGAGTAGCCAGAGTTGATCATTTCAGCAATCCCAAGAATCTTGTTTCAGAGACATGACATCTTATGTAGGGGGATTAAAATGGTTGCATGAAAGCATTCTAAAGTGGCCCTCGAAAAAACCTTTCTGAATTTGAGAGAGCCCATTTTGCCACAAACGTTCCGAGTACCCTCTGCTATAACTGTGCATGCTCTTGCTCTGCGAGGAAGGGAGAACTAGTTCATGGAACTTGGGCCTGCTGCTCTTTCCCCAGCGTGGCTCCTCCCCCTCAGCTGTGATGAATACTTGGGAGCACAGCTTTCTACTTCAGGCAACACGGCTGGGAAGGGGGAGACAGCCCGGAATCCAGCGCTGTCTTGTGATTCTTCATGTATCTGCTTGTAATTTGGTTATGACAGACTTGAGCAAGTCTTTGACTGTAGCTGAGGGGCGCTAAACCAAACTGCTGGCCGTCTGTTGTTTTTGGCAGCATCCCCCACCTCCCTGCAGGGAGCAGGTGGTTAGAAGTGTTCATTCCTGTAATGGGATAGGCAGTAGGTGGAGATAGAGAGCTCCTTTTTTGTCAGCTTTGGAGTAAATTCTCCCCTTTCCCCGTGGTGATGAAAGCCAGTATCTCATCGTCCATTATAGTGAGGGCAGATGGGAGCAGGTGATCTAATCCTCATTTTATAATCGGAGGGGGTTTTTGTTTGTTTTTTTGGTTTTTAAAAAAATTCTGGCCACACTGCATGGCATGCAGAATCTTAGTTCCCTGACCAGGGATTGAACCTGTGCCCCCTGCAGTGGAAGCTCGCAGTCCTAACCACTGGACCACCAGGGAATTCCCTAATCCTCACTTTAGATGAGAAGACAAAGATCAGCATTTATATGAGCAGTTCAAGGTCACAGAGGAAGTCAGTGAGGACCAGAGCCCCAGTCTCCTGAAACCTGACTCCAGTGATCATCTACTGTGTTCCCCTGGGAACTGAGAGGCCCTGCCTGGTCCCCTGCTAAGCAGTAGTCACTGCCCTTCCTCAGCATGTCATTCTTTCCTCCCTAGACCAGCAGTGCTGTCAGCACCACGGGCTGTAGAATAGTCATTGAGGCAGGTCAGTCTGCTCACATGGGTCAAGTGATCGGGGGGTTTGTACTCGTGTCCTTCCCCACACAGCAGGCCTTGGCGTGCTTACTGCTTTTTCATCCCTTTGATGTAGGACCCTTTTTTTTTTTTTTTTTTTAAATAGGTTTCCCTCCAGTAGGTGGGGACTTTTCTTGAGTTGTGTGCTTCTGTGAGTAATTTGGAGTTTGGAGGCAGTGTTTAGTCCTTGGATTCCTTCCATTCATTTTAGGTGCTGATTATAGCTCAGGCCAGATTTGCAGCTGGAACTTTTATCTGTCGGTGTGTGTGCTTAGGTGTGTGTGTGTGTTCTTTCTATATTAATCTCTTGTCACTCCAGGGGGGAAAATGCCCCATATAATGTACTTCACTTACTTGGTGACCTAAGGGCATGGTTCACTGACATTTGAGACTTTACACTGAAAAAAGTGATGTGATTTCAAAGCTCTCCCAGCTGGAATTCCATACTTTTTTTTTTTAAAGAATTTCTTTTGGTGTGGACCAATTTTAAAGTCTTTATTGAATTTGTTACAATATTGCTTCTGTTTTTATGTTTTGGGTTTTTTTGCCGTGAGGCATGTGGGATCTTAGCTCCCTGACCAGGGATCAAACCTGCACCCCCTGCATTGGAAGGGGAAGTTTTAACCATTGAACCACCAGGGAAGTCCCTGGAATTCCATACTTTTAGCCCCAGTGTTGTTTTTGTATTTATAGTTCAACTTTTGATTAATCCTCCTCCTTCCTGAAACAGCTCCACTGAGTTTTAGCTGGTGTATGTAGCACTAATTTTTCATATTTATTTATAAAGTGCATATACATATTGAGTCAAAACAGCCTCCGGGCCCCATGTCACTGCTTGTCTGAAAACATCCATTCTTATTCAACTAATATTCAGTTTTTTCTCTTTTCTTTTTTTCTGATTATAAAAGAAGCACATCATAGGAAACGTAGAAAAATTAAGTATAAAGAAAAAAATTGTAATCTCACGACCCAGAGATAACTACTTTTAGTATATTTCTTTTATTTTTTTCCTCCTATTTTAAAATTAAAATAATCATAATGTCATGCTTTTTAAAACTTTTATGTGATCATTTTCCCTTATTGACAAAAACTTTATAAACATTTTAAATGGATGCTTGAATATCTGTGGTTGGATATTCAATGATTATTTTTATTGTACTGTTTCTTTTTTCTCCCCCAGCCCCCCACTTTGGACTAACTTTTAGTCTGGATTATTTCCTTCCTATAAATTTCTAAAAATTGATTCTGTATGTGTGCAGATGTCTGCTTGTCTCTAAGTACCCTGGAGGTCATATGCATTTCAAAGTCTTTGCCACCAGTAGGCATTTCTGTCTTAAGCGTTCTTGTTCTTTTTCAAAGCATCTTAGGCAGTCTAGAACTTTATTGAGCTTTATAGACAGACAGATAGAAGATATATATCTTTAATATGTGTATATATATCCACAAGTTAAGGATTAATCTTCGTTTTATGAAGGAATGAACATTGAATAGTTTAATCAGACAAATAGGGCTCTCTTCTAGGTTTTATCTGTTTACATTTGAAACAGATGTGGGAAAATAGCAATTCTTATTATAGTATTGACTTGAGTGAGCATAGCTTTTTTTGTTTTGTTTTTTGTTTTTTGCGGTATGCGGGCCTCTCACTGTTGTGGCCTCTCCCGTTGCGGAGCACAGGCTCCGGACGCGCAGGCTCAGCGGCCATGGCTCACGGGCCCAGCCGCTCCGCGGCATGTGGGATCTTCCCGGACCGGGGCACGAACCCGTGTCCCCTGCATCGGCAGGCGGACTCTCAACTACTGTGCCACCAGGGAAGCCCGAGTGATCATAACTTTGAGAGCAGAGTTCAGATTACAGAAATTTGAGCTCTTGTGTCTAGGTGTCTGTTTGACCCAATGGGTACATGTTATTTTGAGCGAAGATCTATTTTAGTCTTTATGAATGTTCCTACTCCTGTTAAGGTGGGCCTTCTACTCCCACTTCAAGTTGTGATTTTTGAAGAAAGTAAAATTGGATTGTGGCATACTCTGCAATCTTCTAAGTTATATCTCTGACTTTGTTTTTCCTTATAAAATGTAGGGCCTGAAATAAGGTCAGAAAGAGTCTTTTTCCATGATTAGGGCAAAAATGTGCATGCTTATAATGAGTCAACCTGAAACCTTTACGAAGTCCCTGAGGTACCTACAGCCTGCTTCATGTAAAGAAGTGATGGTACCAGCCAAATGTCATTATGACTCTGCCAGCCTCCTTATTTGTTCTCTTCCTTATTCAGCTTCTTTCAGCATCTTTAGGAAAAAGTGGGGACCACTCTCTTGCTTCTTCCAGTCGTTAGGTACTTTGAGAATTTTAAGCAGAGTAACTTTGCAAATTTCAACTCAGCAAAAATTTGCCAGCAGCCTTCTAAGCATTATCGGGGTTTGGATAGTGATTATATATAGACACAGCCCACTTTTTCTTCATGATGTCTGGTATGATGTATTTGGTGCTTTTCCGAGTCCTTTTATTTTGCCCATAGTGTTTCTGCTTCGTGGGACATAAACTCACTGGGAGTTATTCCCAGAAAGATACCGTTTGCCCCAGTTAGGATTTAGTGATGAGGACCTAAAGTGCCCATTCCAGGCTCTTTCTGACTTTCTCTACTGAGGCCAGTGGTCTTTGCAGCCTCTTGTCTTTGGTGTGGTTTTTCATTTATAAAATAATAATTTTACCCTCACCTGGGGCAAACAGGTTCCAATACTTGTCTAACCTAAGTTGTTAGTGTTCGCCTTTCTTTATCTCACAGGATCTTTAGGGCCAAGTTATTTTCCTTTCTGTGGAAGAACTCTCCAATAGGCTGGCTGAAAGCGTCCTTCTCAGCACGTGTAGCATACTTTGCCTCTCTAATATTTTTTTAAATCACATTCACACAAGCACACCCCTGCACCACTACCACTATGCCTTTGTAACTTCGTGTTTCTCCTTGCTGCCTCTGCTTACCCCATTGCAGTTTAGCAGGCGTATCTCCATTACTGTCTTTAGAATCTTCCACCAGTGGTCTAATCTCAAAAGCCAAAAGATACTTTTCAGTCTCTGTCTCTCATCTCCTTTTCTCTTTTTGGCCCTCTCTATAGCATTTTATACTGTTTAATAATTTTTATGTGTTTTCCTTCTCTGGTTTCTGTATCCCACCTTCTGCTGGTTCTAGGACTTTTGTCCTTTAATCAGCTTTTCTCCATCCTTGCCCTGTAAATATGGGTTTTCCTTTAGCTTTTTTCTTATTCCAGACCTTTTCCTTGAGTGACATAAAGTGGCTTCAGCTACCACCTTTGTGCTGATGGCTTAAATCTAAATCTTTACCTAGACACTTCCTTGTACTTAAGACCCATTTATCTTATTTCCACAGATACTTCTTACTTAATATGGTCAAAACACACCATCTCTTCCCTTCCAACCTTTCCTTTCCTGCCCTTCCCCTCTCTTGGAGAAGAGCATTGCCATTCATCAAAACCAGACACTGGACCTCATCCAGTGTTTCTCCCCCTATTTTTCCCACCTCCCACGCCAGTCATTTCACCCTTCTCATGTCCCAGTCTCTCCCTCAGCTCCTCTGCTGCACCTCTGCCAGACAACCTCCCGTCGCCTGTCTTCCACATTGGAGTAGTCACCAAGCCATTGTGATCTTTGTCTCCTCAGGTTTTCTTGAATTTGTCCCCCTTCTCTTCATCTCTGTGTCCACCTCCACCACCTTAGTTCAGGCTGTCACTGTGTCTCACCTGGTCGCCTGCAGTAGCCTGGTTACTGATCCATCTGCATTTGTTCTTATGCCCTGTGATCCATTCTTTGCATGGCACCCTGTGATGTTTTCAGCATGCAGCTCTGGGCATGTCATTCTCTGCTCAAACATTTAAATGGCTTCCCATTGCTCCTAGAATATAGGCCCAAATCCTCGCATGTGGCCGTCCCCCTACCCCACCCCGGGACTTGGCCCCTGCTGACCTCATCAGCCATATCTCTTGCCGTGTTCCATTGCATTTTGTCTGTGCTGACCTTCTTTTGTCTCTGGCTTCATATGTGCTGTTCCCTCTGCATAGAACACTCTCCCTCCTTTACTTCCCACTGGTTACCCTTACCTGGTTGATCCCCATTCATCGTTTATATCCTAAGTCAAACAGTATTTCCCGGAAACCCCATCTCCACCCCATAAAGCCAGGTCTCTGCCCGCTGCCACCCCCCATATATACTGTCGTAGCTCCCCATCATTTTCCTTTAGAGCACCACATAGTTTGTCATTCTCTTTAGGGATTATTTGGTGATTCTCTGACCAGATCATAAAATCCTGGCTGTATTGTCATTCTTTCATCCCCAACCCTAATCCTGATGCTTGGCTCAGCGTCTGACCTCAGGTGGCACTTACGGTTGCAGTTCGGTTTATCTCCAGGTGCGGTCAGAGGATATCTTCAACGGGGACTCCTTCTGGTTGAGGACGTTCCTGCGAGATCTAGGCTTTACTCCTGAGACAAATTCTTTTTCTCACTCAGCTTTTAGATTGATAGGGTTGGACTATGGTGCCACCTAATTAAAAATTCTGTGACTTTTTTCCCCTCGTCTTGGAGGTCATGGGCCTTTTCATTTTCTCAAGCCAGCTTCTAGTAAATGTGCTAAATTTTCAGGTCATACTCAAATGGTTTGTGGGAGGAAGGATTTTGTATCCCATTAATAATTCTCTTTTTCTTCAATTCTGTACATCTTTAACGTATAAATCAGGAAGATTAAATATTATAAAATAATAAACATGGGAAGGGCGATTGTTCTTTTCCCCTCTCAGATCTGCTCGTTGACATTGAACAGTTTAACAAGTGCTTGGTCTCATTCAGAACTCACCATCACCCCAGGATATAGGCATTATTTCCATTCCCATCTTAGGAGGATGCTAAGCCCAGCAAGGTAAAGTCACATGTCATACCACAGACAAGAGGTAGAGTAGGATCTGAACCTTGGATTTTCTGACTCTGAGTTTTTTCTGTTCTACCACAGAGACCTACCTCCCTCCAGTGGGAGGGTGATATACCTTCAGTCTTTTGGAGGAGCTAGGAAGTGCATTTTCTTCCTTTTTTCGCTAATGGGAAGGAATTGATGTTTTTTTATTGCTTATAGAGAGAGCTGTATCCAAATACTGTGCAGTAACCTACAGGCTAGCCTGCTTCAGGCAGACCATATAGCACTTAAAATTATAGTAAACATTGCTTAAAATTATTTTTTGTGAAAAATATCCTTTTCCTTTCTACCCTTTGCTTCTTATCTGCCTTCTAGGAATGCTTGACTCCCCCAGTATTAGGCTCAAAAGGAGAAACAGGTGAAAAGTTGGCACCTTCGATGCTTGCACAGCAATAACCTGGGTCTTTATTAAAATAGTCATTAAGGAAGTCAGTTTGTGGGGGCTTTACTTGCATAAAACTTGCATTTTTGAAGGTTAACTTTTTAAAAAAGAATTAATTATAAATAATTCTTCCTGTACATTAGTATTTTGGTTTTATCTGGTTTTGTATGAGGGGTCCATTGCGTAAATGGTGTAAGCATTTTTGAAGGACCCAGGTCATTTTTAAATGTCTCTTTTTAGAGCACTTTTATGGACATCTGTTAAATTGTAAATTTTAGCTTTATGGTTATGTTAAGGTTTGAAAATTTGCCCAGTCCTAAAATTGATTTTATTTTTGTTAGTTTCATTTTTATTAGTTTAGTTATGTGTATACAGTGACTTTTCATTCTTCTTCCCTTGCTTTTGCAATTCCCTATCATAAGGGAGTTTTTCTTGTGATAGTAGAAGCTCCCTTAAACCTTTTGTGTAGAGGGTCCTCTGGGGAGAAGGAAATACCCTGAAAACACTTTGTGGTACGATTTCAGGTTTAAGAAGGCTGTTCCCAGTTGATCCCTCCAGTGGCTGGTTGGATTGCTCTGAGAATACTCCTAATTGTGGTCATTTTGTCATTTTCCCTTCTGGGAAGTACTTTGTGTGTTCTGTTGGAAGCGGGTGGGGGTGAGGGATTTCTTCCTCTGCCCCTCTTGAGCTTTTGTGGCTGGACTAAGAATAAAATTGACAGAAGGCAGATTAAGAGGAGAAAAAGAAACAAATTTTAATCATGTGCATGGAAATCTCATAAAAATGGGACCTAAGAAGTAGCCAGAGAAGGCAGCTTTTATACTTTTTAGACAAACAATAAATTTGTGAGGAATTGACAGCACAAAAAAACTTAGGCTTTGGGTGCTGAATTAGAAAAGACTCTAAACAGAGTTTAAGCTTGGGGTAGTAAATTAAAGAAGTAAAGTAACAAGGTTTGTTTATATAGGCTTCTTGGCTCTGAACTCCTTGTCTCTGACAGTAAATGTTTCCTTCTACCTCCAGATGCAGAGTGAACCTTTCACATGAGAGATTTATTTCCTGCTTTTCAGGGAGACAGAGGAGGGTCAGAGTCTTTTTTTTTTTCTTCCTTATATAAGCGGCTTCTTAGGCAGCTTCAATTCAAAATAATCAATATGCCACGGTGGCATATTTTGGGGCAGCCCACTCTGAGCCTCAACAATGCCTTTATTACTTATTTTAGTAATGGAGCCGCAAGGCCCTGAATACTGGGATCGGAGCCACGACTTCCTCTTTTCCCTGTATCTTGCATCTTACTCAGCAGCTCCAGCCCTGCTGTGACATCCCAGAATGTGTCATTTTGAGATGTCTCCGCTGCCACTAAGTCATATGGAGCATGGAGCTGGGTGAGAGAGAGGTGCAAGTCAGTGATGGGTTTTCAGCGTTCCCGTGTAGATCCTTGAAGGAAAATTAAAAACAGCATTCTGATTTTCAGTCCAAGGATCTATAGGTTGTATTTTCCCTTAAGAAAAATGAATGAAAGAAAGAGAAATTAATTAACTAATTGGGGTTTAAGTAGAAGCTGTGACTTCTACATGTAGCTCCTGTGAGCCTTAGTGGCAAGAGGTGAGCCTCCTGGCAGGACGAGGGGGCTGAGTGGGCACGTTAAGTAATCTTAGGGCGAGGATCAGCTTCCCCTTTCTTCCTGGCTCTCTTTACCCTTCATGCAATGAAGCCGTTCTTTGACTCTGAAGCCGTTCTCTGAACAGGGCCCTTCATAAACTTCTTCATGCGTAATAACCCTTTATGATTCTTAATTGGGAGTAGCCAAGCAGTGGGTGATTTTTATATACCGTATGTCCTATAGCACAACAGGGCAAGATAAAGGAACACATGAGTCTTGTTACTGGAAATCTTATCAAATCAAGCCCCTGCCTGTGGTGTTATTTCTAACATAATATTTCTTGTGTAAATACTTCTTAGCAAGAAGAAAGTAGGTTTGACAGTGTTTACATTTTGATCAGTGATTACATTTACATGAGTTGCTAGAGGGTATGCTTCTAATTTTGTTTGTTTTGAAAGTGAAATTCCTGTCTAAAGGTCACTGTGATGTCGGACCCTGTCATTTCTAACCATCTTATCCCCAAGCTCATCTGCAGCGTGTCAGATTTGGCTTACCGCTGTAACCAAGAAAGGCAAAGAATGGGTCAGCCTTGCTTCCTTCAGCCAGTTGTCTTCGTACTCCATGCTGGACTGTGTTCCCACAAAGTCAGCAGGGGGATGTTGGACACATTTTCTCCCTCTGGTTTGAAGAGTCTATGAGGCAAGATTCCAGAGCTTTGTCAGGACCATAAATCCTCGGCATTATCTTAGAACTACGTGTTGGGCCTTTACCTTCTATGTTTTGAACATTTCTTGGCAGTCAGATAAACCCAGGCAATTCCTCACAGGTGCCTGCTTTCCCCTCCACCTCCTCTCCTCAAGGATCCTGAAACAGGGCAGCCGTAGCAGCAAATCTGGTGGAACTCCTGCCTGTTTCATGGCTCCCCATGGCCTCTCTAGGGTGGTGTGGGGTTTGCTGCAGTAGGTGCCTGTAGCAGAATGGAGGATTCAGCTCAACCCATCACCTCTGCCACCACCCCAGTATAAATTATTCATGAGCAGGGAAGGAAAAGCAACAGCTGCCTGGGTTTGCCTTGTCTTTTCCTGCTTAAGGTAGGTAGTGGAGGAAGAGGCAAGTGTCTGAAGACAAGAGTACGAAAAAGAGCCGTGTGAAGTGTGGGTGAGGTGAATTAGCTGGCAGGGAGAGAAGACTGATGAGCGGGAGCGGTGCAGCGGCGTCATCTGCTGGTGTAAATGGTACAGGGCTTGATCTCTCGAATTCCTGTACCAGGCAGGGGAGCATGAGCCTTAGATTAAAGGCTAAGTCCTCTGTTACAAGTGTAAGGTATTTTAAGCAAGGAGCATGTGACCACCTTGCCACATCATTTGTCTGAATGGTACTTGGTGTGCTAAAGAGACTGTGGGATGCAGCACACTTAAATGAGTCAACAGAACTTGAATAGGTCTCATCACTTTGAAGTTGGTTTTCATGGTATCATGAAAGGAAGCCTGGATTTCTGCTGAGCACAGGAGTTGCTGAGGGCATGGTTTGGAACCTTGTAGCAGCAGAGCTTGTGGACCACGGTTGTCAGAAGGCAGGCTAATAGTTTGAGAAAAAAGCTTCTTGGATTCTCCTGAGGTCTGTTTCCTCTGCCCATCCAGAACCTAAGAGAATAACTGGAAAGGCAGCTAGCTGTCAAGGGAGTGCCGTGACCTGACTGGCAGATTCTTCACAGGGACCACCGAGGAAGTCCCTGTTTTAACAGGTTTAAAAGCAGTCTTTACCTGTATTTAGATATTTAGAATATATATCTAGTCACTCTTGCTGATACATTTTAACCTCTTGTCGCATTGGTCACTTTTTTCGAAGGCTATTTTTTAGAACAGTTTTAGGTTCACAGCAAAATTAAGACGAAGGTACAAAGATTTCCCACATACTCCCTATCCCCAAATATGTATAGTCTCCCAACTATCAACATTCTCCAGGTGTGGTACATTTGTTACTGTTGATGAACCTACACTGACACACTATAATCACCTAAAGTCAGTAGTTTACATTAGGGTTCACATTGGTGGTGTACATTCTGTGGGTTTGGACAAATGTATAATGTATCATTACAGTATTTTCACTACCCTAAAAATCATCTCTGCTCCACCTGTTCATCCCTCCCTACTTCCCTCCAACCTTTGTCTCCATGATTTTGCCTTTTCCAGAATGTCATATAGTTGGATTATAGTTAGCCTTTTCAGATTGGCTTCTTTCACTAAATGATATGCATTTAAGGTTTCTCCATGTCTTTTCATGGCTTGATAGCTCGTTTCTTTTTAGTGCTGGATAATATGCTGTTGTTTGGATGTACCAAAGTTTATTTATCCATTCGCCTACTTAAGGACATCTTGGTTGATTCCAGCTTTTAGAAGTTAGGAATAAGGCTGTTATGAACATTCGCGTGCAGGTATTTGTGTGGGCATAGATATTCATCTCCTTTGGGTAAATACCAACAAGCATGATTGCTGGATCATATGGTAGGAGTATGTTTAGTTTTGTAAGAAGCCACCAAATTGTCTTCCAAAGTGGCTGTACCATTTTGCATTCCCACCAGCAATGTATTTGAGAGTTCCTCTTGCTCCACATCCTAACCAACGTGTGGTGTTGTCGGTGTTCTGTGCTTTGGCTATTCTAATAGGTGTGGGGTGGTATCTCAACAGTGTTTTTTTGTTTTTGTTTTTGTTTTTGCGGTACACGGGCCTCTCACTGCTGTGGCCTCTCCCGTTGCGGAGCACAGGCTCCGGATGCGCAGGCTCAGTGGCCGTGGCTCACGGGCCCAGCTGCTCCGCGGCATGTGGGATCCTCCCAGACCGGGGCACAAACCCGTGTCCCCTGCATCGGCAGGCGGTCTCTCAACCACTGCACCACCAGGGAAGCCCCTCAACAGTGTTTTAATTTGCATGTCCCTGATCACGTGTGATGTCTTTCACAAACATTTTCTCCCAGTCTCTGGCTTGTCTTTTCATTCTCTTGACAGTCTATTGCAGGGTTGAAATTTTTCATTTTAATGAAGTCCAGCTTGTCAGTTCTTTCATGGATCATGCCATTGGTGTCGTATGTAAAAAGCCATCACCAAACCAAAGACCATTTAGATTTTCTTCTGTGTTATCTTCTAGCAGTTTTATAGTTTTGTGTTTTACCTTTAGGTCTCTGATTCATTTTGAGTTAATTTTTGTAAAGGATGTAAGATTTGTGTGTAAATCTGGTTTTTTGCATGTGGTTGTCCAGTTGTTGAAAATACTGTCTTTTCTCCACTGTATTGCCTTTGCTCCTTTGTCAAAGATCAGTTGATTATATGGGTCTATTTCTGGGCTCTCTATTCTGTTGCATTGATCTGTTTGTTTATTCTTTTGCCAGTATTGGCGTTGTCTGGATTACCATAGCTTAAAGTAAGTCTTAGAGTCAGGTAGTTTCTAACTTTGTTCTTCTTTTTTAACATTGTGTTGGCTCTTCAGAATCTTTTGCCTCGCCATATAAACTTTAGAATTAGTTTGTCTGTATCTACAAAATAACTTGCTGTGGTTTTGTTGGGATTGCCTTGGATCTGTAGATCAAGTTGGGAAGAACAGACATCCTAATAGAATTGAATATTCCTATCCATGAACATGGAATATCCTCCATTTATTTACTTCTGTGTTCAGTCATCAGAATTTTGTAATTTTCCTCCTATAGATCTTATACATATTTTGTTAGATTTATACTTAAGTATTTCATTGTTTTGGGGCTAATATAAAGGTATTGGGTTTTAATTTCAAATTCCACTAGTTCATCGCTGGTATATATAGGAAAGCAATTGACTTTTATATATTAACCTTGTATCTTGCAACTCTGTTTTTTAATCCTTTTCAGTGAATCCCACTTTCATCCTTTCTCTCGTGATGCCCTCCTCCTAGGCTCATGCAACTGCTCTTAAAATAGAAATCCCTATGGGAAGAGAATGAGAAGAAATGCCCATGGCACAAGGAGGTATGGGCATGATCCATCCACTTTCAGAGTGGCCTGAAGAGAGGACTTTAATATGGAACATATTTCCTTTTATTAAAATGAAGTTTCTGTGGTGATATCTAGAATATAATAGCAGCCTAAGCATGATGAGATACCTCTCCACTCTCCTAAACAGGAATAAATGGGATTTTGTTTTTTAAGATTGCCTTTGAAGAGAGTTATTTGAACTTAAGGTAGTGTGGGGGTGTTATCAGATCAATCACCTTTCTTCTTTAAAAAAAATTTATTTATTTATTATTTATTTATTTAGGCTGCACCAGGTCTTCGTTGCAGCATGTGGACTTCTTAGTTGCGGCATGCATGCGGGATCTAGTTCCCCAACCAGGGATCAAACCCCGGCCTCCTGCATTGGGAGTGCAAGAGTCTTCCCACTGGACCACCAGGGAAGTCCCAGCCACCTTTCCTTTTGACTTCAGGTGGACTTGCTAAATTAAATTAGTCTAAGGATTACCCAAGAGTGAGGACCCTTGGATTCTGATCTCAGGTCAGCTCACTAGAGACTTGGTGATTTTCAAACTGTTCTTGAGGAATTCCTTCAACTGAAGTGCTCTGTAGCTACCAAGACTGGATGGCTCTGAGTTGAGGTGGCTTTCATTTGTCAGCTTTGGTCAGAGGATTTGGGCAGGGAGCAAGGGGTAACTATTCAGTAACTATTTTACCTTTTTTGTACCTAGAATTCAGGAGAAGTTAAATAAATGAATCCATGTCCAGTAATAGAGAATTGGTCTTCTCTATTAATTTCCTGTGAAGTCTGTGAAACCAAAGAAGAAAACTGTTTGTGGAGGGAAGGACAGAGAACCTTCACGTTTTAGGTCCTCAGATTTGAAAGTAGTTTTCAGTTTCAAGAATGAAAGGTGATTACTTTATGTGGTGTGCTTGTGCATGATATTATCTTTTATATATTGTTAATTCATTGGGCAGCTGTGTAGACACCTACTGTTTACAGGGCACTGCTGGGCATGGTGGATGCTGGGTGAAGCATATAGGTCTGGTCCTAGCCTCCCGACGCTTACTAGTTTGATGGAGGAGTCACTATCAATAATTAACGTAAGTCATTATTTTAGTTGTATTAAGTCTACGAAGGTAAAACATGGGGTGCCAGGAGAGCTTACTTTCTTAACCTGTCACTTGTCTGTTCGTTTGATGACTTGTGTGAGCAGCTCTCATTTCAGGTGGAAGGCTGACCGCCACCAGTCATGTAGGGGTGGAGCCTCCCTGCCCATTTCCCCATTCCCCTCTTCCACTCCTTGCTTGGAATTTGTCTTTACAACTCAAAGTAAGTGTTCTTCATTTAACCTTTTTCCTGTCTTACCACTCTTCCTAGGAGTGCTTAAGCTTATGCCCTCAAACCCTTTGCCTCTCAGGTGTCTGGCATGAAGGAATGTGGAACTTGAAGAAAAACCTTACGGGTGGTTCAGTTCCTTCAGTTTTCAGATAAAGAAGGATGAAGGAAAGGAGGGAACACATCCACAGTCACACAGAAACTAAAAGAGCCAGAATTAAACCCAGGGCTTTGCATCTTAGCCCAGTGCTTTCTGTTACCTTCCTGCAGGAGACGCTTTAGTCACCAAGGGCCCAGTCTCAGGAACCTCCTTATCTTTGCAGAAACACCAAGGAGGGTGACACAGTTAGAGGGAAAAAGTCAAGCCCCAAAGGGGTTGTAAACCACAGATCTCACATGGCCCAGAGTTGTTACTCCATACAGATTTACCAAGAAGACCTTTTAGCTGGGAGCTGAGGAAAGAAAATAGTATATTCAGTTCCTGTCATCAGGGGAGTCATATTTTAGGGGAACATAGAAGTCTTGTATGTATGGAGAGAGTACCTAAGAGCAGTCTGTTAGGGGCGCAGTGCACAGGAAGGCCAGTGGAGATGGGGACCAACGTCTCGGATAAGGAGGAAAGATTTTTCTAGAGGAGTGGGACTCAGCAAGTAGGCGAAGGAGTGGAGTCAGGACTTTGCCAGGACCAGGAGAAGAAAGAGATCCCTTCAGGCTTGAGGGGAATCTGAACAAACGGCCTGTGCAAGCTCTGGCATATGCATGGGGGGTTGGGAAGTTGTAGGAAGACCTTGCTGCTGGGAGCAGTCATGGAGATAGTGCCGTGCCATGCTTCCCTTTCTCAGAGGAGTGACTTGAAAGCTGGGCTTCTGGAAGATAAGTCCGTTCAGGGGAGTCTACTAGAAGGCGTCAGCTGGGCCTTGCTGCACTTCTCAGGTGTGGAACAAGGAAGTCCTGGACACAGGCAGTGGCAGTGGGAATTTTAAGCTTCTGTAGTCCTTGTCTACGAAGATAATAACTCTGGGTTAATCTGAGTTTAACACACAAAATATAGCTTTATAGTGGTTTTTCTAGCCATGTCTAGGTGGAGTTTTCAAAATGATTTTAAAGCTTAGGCTTTATTTTATTTTATAAAGTATTCTGAAATAGATAAGAACCAAAGACACTGCAAATACAGAACATCACTTTTTACTTCCAAATCTCAAGTGCTTAGCTGAATACCATTTCATTCACTGTTGCCAGTATTGAGCTCTTGAGCGTTCCTTTTTTTATTTAAAGTTTTGCCTTTTGAGAGTTTGAATGAATGTTTAGCTGAATGGGGGAGGGGCTCTCTGGTGAGGAGCACACAGAGCAAGAAGGTGAGAGTATCTGTATCTCCTCTTTAAACCTGACCATCAGCACACACAGACTTAACTGCATTGTGTTCTCTTTGTCTCCTTAGGAATATAAACAGAAGCTTGCTCGGGTAACCCAGGTCCGCAAGGAACTCAAGTCCCATATTCAGAGCTTGCCAGACCTCTCGTTGCTGCCCAACGTCACAGGGGGCTTGGCCCCCCTGCCCTCTGCTGGTGACCTGTTTTCAACTGACTAAGGCAGGTGTCATGCCCCAGACTCCCATCTGTACCAGCAGAAAGAAGAGGGCAAGTCATGGTTGGAAATAACCTAGTAGCCCCTGGTTCTATCCCTCTTTCTGCTCAGCCCCCCCAGCCTCAAGAAAGAACCGCAGGGTCTGATTCTCCTCTCCAGCCTCTCCTGTTGAGCACAATTGAGGACAGTGGCGAATGGAATCCAGTTTAGATTTATATTTGGAAAGCATACAGACTCACTTCATGTTTCCACGCCCCTGTTGGTTTTCCATTCTTAGCTCTCTCTTTACACCCAAGAAGTTATGAAAATCATGTGTAGAAGAATCTTGTCTCTCCCGACAGCATTGTGTCATGAAAGCAGCTTCTCCTTTCTGAGTTGGGCTTGTTCAAGTTCACTTGAACTTCTGCTGAGGGACTCACTTCTGGAGTAGTTGGCTTTCCTGGCCGCCATCCACCCCAGAGGTTGGAGGCACGGCTGTTGAGCAACTTTGCCGTACAGAGTTTGCCAAATCTCGGATCCTCCCTTACTGTGACTTCTAGCAATGCGTAGTCAAAGGTTAGGTGCGTGTGTGAGCAGACTAGAGGATCTAGCAATAAAGCTGATCTGGGACATCAAGTCATAGTTCAGAGAACGACTAACAGATCACAAGCATGAATTAAACATAAGTTATTTGCTTTAGGTTCCTATCCAACAACCTTCCCAGGCTGCACTTATCAAGGGTGCCACCCACTGTCAGAGAGCGCGTTCCTCGAAACATGATCTTTGCCCCAGTTGGTTGTGAAGGCGGTTGTTAGAAATGGCACTGTGGGCCTCCAAAGCTAAAGGCATTCTGGGAGTCCGGGCTCTGCGTGGGTGTTGCTTTGACCCTTTCTTTTGGGGAGTCGGGCACACACTAACATTTAATTCACTGCGTGGGCACGTGTCCACAGCATGGTGACTAAACTTGAAAATCTCCCCTGCAAATATGACACTCTGTGCATGCTTGTCTGTCCTTCACTTCACACCACTGCACGTGTCCTTGTGCCCCTAGGAGGAGGAGTACTTTGTGTCAGATGTTACTGAATCGCTCATCTCGGGAAGGGGGAAAGTGAGGGATATTAATTGGGGGTCTTAATTCCATTATCATGCCAGCTGACATTATGACTATATAATGTAGTTAGGGAGGATTATTACCTTGCTTTTAGTAAAGGTTAGGCCTGCTGACTGTAAATCATGCTAATTTGGCAGGCTTATTTTTGACATTGGAAAGGGCAGAAAACAATTTGCCCAAATAGTGTAACAGGAATTATAGCCCAGAGGCTGAAATCCAAAAGCTATATAAAAAGGAATTCAGTGGAGGGGGCTTCAGAATCTCCATTATTTTGAGTTGCTCTTTTCAGGATTACCAACAAGCCAGTTACATGTAATTTTACATGTTCAGCGTGTTAGAACATAACGTCTGTTTTTAAAAGTGTAACAGGCTTCCCTTCAAGAAGCTTTCCTGCCTGCCGTGAAGTGAAAATGATAAAAAGTCATAGCAGGTGTGCAGTTTAACTCTGTGTAGAACCTAGTAGCATTTAAGCTATTTTTCAGATTGAATACGGTCTGTGTGTTGTTTGCATATTGACACTGCCTGTTGTCCTGTCATCATTAAATTAATGAGTCTATATATAAAGCTTTTCTCCCAGAGGCCATAGGGCAGTAAATGACTTTTACTAAAATTGCAGAATAAATTCCAGTCTTTGCTGTTTCTGCATATAAGCCCCCTCCCCGCGTGGTGTGCTGCTTTAGTCCCGCAGATGAGCTTGCTTCTGAACAGACCCATCTTGCACAAACTCTGTGCTTTCTTTCACCAAGGAAGCAAAGTCTTACCAGCCACAAACCAGCCAAAAAGGTGTAGTAGATATCTGCTGTCATCAGCTAGATGAAAATATTATAACATAATGGATTTTGCCCACTGCTGTGTTTTATCTGATTGAGTCTTTGACTAGAAACTGGTGCATAATTATTACAGCAAGAGCAAGAAATGAAACTTTAGCAGTTATGTAAATGAATGTGTTGGCCTCTTAACACCTGTTACTAGTGGACTTCCTGTAAGGAAGTTAGTTCTGTTTTGTTTTTTAACTCTTAATTCTCTACTTCATTTGTTTAATTTAAATGAACCTTTCTCCTTGTATGTGTGAGGTGATCTGGCAGGGCGGGGTGGGTGGATTTTGTTCTGTGTTCTCCTATACTTAGGGCATCCATTGGCCTCTAGGACCTTTCCTTCAGGTCTTCATTCTCAGAAAGTCTTCAATCTTCCCTTGTTTTTTGTTCTGTTTTTTTTCTTAAAGAGTATTTTTAAAGCTTAAATTTGTATATTAATTTAGGACTTTATTTAGAAGTATAGGCTGCCATTGGCGGTAGCAGTATATTCTGAAATGTCTCATAGATATATATTTTTGAATAAAGATGGTGTTGTTGAATGACATTGTGTAATGTTTCTTTTCCCTCCCCTGTTAGGGAGCACCCAAAGCTTTGTTTGTAATCAGTGGGTAATTAGTAATCATCAATAGAGATTGTGCTGTCTCTGCAGAGTCTTGTCTCTTAGGAGTTTTTGTGACTGTTTAGTAGCCCATAAATACTCAGCACTTAGATAGTATTTTTTGGTTCTTTCCAGGGGGTTAATTAGCTTTAATTAGCCAATTCACACAGTACACAGGAGAGATACCTTCCTAGTTTTATCTTCATTGTACAGAAGTGGGATTGATGGAGAGAGGTTAAATGACTCTTTGCCTAGTACCACACGGTCTCCGACAGATTAAAACTTGCAGGTTCTTTGATTTCAGCACTTCTGTTCATACCACTAGGCCTCGTAAGAGAGATTTGATTTTGGCAGTACAGTGAAAACCACTCTGAACAGTAAAATAAACATGAGATAATTGCAAACCCAAGTGATATGTCTTTTAAAAACATTTTTTGTAGGTTTCTTTTCACTTTTAAATTCGGTGAGAGCATATTGACTATTACTGGTTAAAACTCAAAATAACAAAAAATGGTTTGAAATACTTTCCTTTGAAGCAATTGATATGTTTAGAAGGATGATTTTAACCTTTCTTACTGGGTGAGGGCAGCATTTACCAAAAGAAGTACAGTTACCAGTTTATCCCGTTTATCTCATGACGCAAAAAAACTGCTGTAGCCCTGGTCCTTCAAGGCTAAATGCAACCCAAGATGAAGATCAGATTTGGAAAGTTGAGGCTATGCATTAACCAAGTTCTGTCTTAAAATATAAAGGTTGAATGTAATATGTGAATCTCAGGAGACAAGATCTCCTTCTGTGTCCCCAGGTTTCATGGCCTAGTTAATGTCTTCACTCCTGCCTATAAATAGTAAGTCCATAATTCCTCTGGTTTAATTAGCACTTCAGGCTACAAAATGTGACTCTGAGGTCCTCAGAGCTGAGGATGGAACTAACTACCCAAGAGTTCATGAATCTGTCAAAATGCTTAACCTCTGTGATTAGAGCCATTAACAGTGTGACCTTCCTAGGCAAGGTGCTTTCCTCTCTGGGCCTCAGTTTTCTTATCTTTGAAGTGTATTGGACTAAATTGTTTCTGGACACCTGCCAGCCCTAAAGCATATGATTGTTGTCTTGCAGGAGAATGCAGGACTGAAGTCTGAGAATGCTGGATGGCATATTCTGGGTTCTCCATAGTATTTGATAGATAGAGTAATAATATCATCATCGTGCTGTAAACGCTTATTTTTTAAAAAGTTTACATGAAATCTTGGAGCCTGTGAGGATCAAAACACGAGACAGTGCCAAGACTAGGAAGATGAGAGTAAGCACAGTAGCTCACTGTCTGGGGACAAACAGTCAGTCTGCGCTTGGTTTATTTGAGATCTTTAAGAAAAAGCCACCCTCCAACCTGGTTTGCTCTCTTGCTTTCTCTTAAGATCATTCATCTAGCTAAACTCATTTCTCATCGCCACCTCTGTGGGATTTTCCATTTAAAAATCATTTTTCCACTCTGAGGCACAGATTCAATTAAGAATCCTTTATTCTCCTGTACAGTATATTAGGATTTGCACAGCTTTACCTAGTGTTGGAAGCCCAGTTTGTTCAATTTTTTAAGACTCTGAGACAGTTATTTTACATTAAGAATTCACTTCTACCCCTGGTTTGATAAATCTTAAAATTAGCAGTATGCATTAGAATTTACCTAATACTTTTTAAAATAAGAGGCAGCTGTAGCAAATGATAACCCCCATCTTCTGATCTCCTCTCACTGTGATGACCTTCGGCAAGTCCCTCAGCCTTTCAGGACCTCAGCTGCTTCTTAAAGGAAATGAGTGTGGTTGACTAACCTATGAAGTCCTTTCCAGATCTAAAGTTCTGTGACTAGGCTTTCAGAATATTTCTTCCTATTGAGAATCTTATTAATAATACCTCACTCTGTAGATTTTTAAATGCCAGTTATCTGTATGAACTCGTGAAATCGATAAGGTAGTTATAAGCATACCTGTTAATAACTTTAAATGAGATGTTTGTAAAAAGGACCTAGTACCATGTCTGGGACAAAGTAGGGGCTCAATAGTAGCTGTTACTATATTCAGATGATTGTAGTTATTTAAATGCACATGCAACAAGAGGTTAAAATAGATGTTTTTTGCAAGGCAGCAATAGATACCACATAAGTATACCATATGCTGTATTTATAATGGAGGTGGTCGAAAACCTGTAGTCATCTTAAACTCCCTCACCCACATCAAGGATATAAAAGAAGAGTTAAGAGTTGAAGAAGGAGTGCTTCCCTGGTGGCGCAGTGGTTGAGAGTCCGCCTGCTGGTGCAGGGGACATGGGTTCGTGCCCCGGTCCGGGAAGATCCCACATGCCGCGGAGCGGCTAGGCCTGTGAGCCATGGCCGCTGAGCCTGCGCGTCCAGAGCCTGTGCTCCGCAACGAGAGAGGCCACAGCAGTGAGAGGCCCGCGTACCACAAAAAAAAAAAAAAAAAGAGTTGAAGAAGGAGAATTTTTGGTGGGGATTTCTTTGAAGAGAGCCATTTGTGTGTTTGGAGTCTCCTCAGCAAGAGTAATGGGTGCCAGTTGTGCTCACCTCAAGGCTAGGGAAAAGGGCCTCACTGGAGCTTACTATGTGCATCCCCTGTAGGGTGACAATCTGATAGACTGTACAGACCCTGGCCTGGAAAAATCTAAAGGATGAGATACCAGTGGCTGGCTGGGTGCTTTGATGATGGAGCAAAGGAGAGGTGGCAGAGGTGGGTGCAGCCTCCACTCCCAGAGCTTGTTGGGCCAGGGATGTGTCTCTGCCTCCCAAGCACCAGATGTGGGCTGCGTGCAATAGAACTGGCACGCAGTCATCTCAGAGCCTGAGCAAGAGCCGAGGGTTTACTCCAGGAGATGAACTTCCAACTCGCAGTGCTGATGAAGGATCAAAAAGCAGAGTCATGGGGAAGTCGTCACCCTTGAGGGCTCCCTGGGGCATGAAGATGGCATGACAGGGAGAGAGGAGAGGACGGATGAGCCACCCTGAGGAGTGTTGGAGGAGCCCACATGAGAAAGACAGTTAAACTCTTGCCAAGTCAGTGCCCAGTCAGCACAAAGCCTCAACTAAGGCTGTTTTCTTGCTTTGCCTTCATTTCCTCACTCCCACAGCCCTACCCCAGGAGGGTCAGAAGCCTTAATACACGAAGGCCTCACTTCCCTGATGCTGGCTTATGGTCTGCAGCAGACCCAGAGAAGGCCTCAACTTCAAATGATAAGCCATTTTTATTATAATGGAATTGGACGTTTAAACTTCTGAACTGAGACTGTTTTGCATCTTAAGTGTGACTACAGGATGATATTATGATGATGATGTAAGATTGACTAGAGAAGTTGTCAAGGCCTGATTTTCTTCTAGAACTAAGGGATACGCTAGTCCCACAAGTTGGATTTCAGGAGATGGTAGGAGACAAAACTTGCTTTGTGATTGTAGTTCCACAAGACTACTTGTTTATCGCAATGGTTACACATATTTTATGACCTTTAATTCTTTTTTTTTTTTTAATTTTTAAATTTTATTTATTTTATTTTTGGCTGCGTTGGGTCTTCATTGATGCGCACGGGCTTTCTCTAGTTGCGGTGAGCGGGTGCTACTCTTTGTTGTGGTGCTCAGGCTTCTCATTGCGATGGCTTCTCTTTTTGTGGTGCACGGGCTCTAGGCGTGCAGGCTTCAGTAGTTGTGGCACACGGGCTCAGTAGTTGTGGCTCGCGGGCTCTAGAGCACAGGCTTAGTAGTTGTGGCACACAGGCTTAGTTGCTCTGTGGCATGTGGGATCTTCCCGGACCAGGGCTCGAACCCATGTCCCCTGCATTGGCAGGCGGATTCCTAACCACTGCACCACCAGGGAAGCCCAACCTTTAATTCTTGATTTGTTGTTTTATTTTTGTTAACTTAAAAAGTTCCGTTTCCACATCTTCAATTTGTTTCTTAATTAGTAAGTTCAAGAATTATCCTTCTCTGTATATTTGAACACTTTTTAAAATTGTAGTAAAATGCGCAATATAAATTAACCATTTTAGCCATTTTAAAAGTGTATGATTCATTGGTATTTAATACATTCACGATGTTGTGCAACCATCACAACCTAGTTTTAGAATATCTTCATCCCCTCAAAAGGCAACCCCATAGTCATTAAGCAGTCACTCCTACTCCCAACACCCTGGCAACCACTAATTTGCTTTTTGTCTTTATGAAATTGCCTATTCTGGATA
The DNA here is from genome assembly GCF_951394435.1 of Stenella coeruleoalba. Lineage (NCBI taxonomy): Eukaryota > Metazoa > Chordata > Mammalia > Artiodactyla > Delphinidae > Stenella > Stenella coeruleoalba. The sequence continues at coordinate 21,370,886 of NC_137161.1, read as the reverse complement.
TTTAATATAAATGGAATTTTACAACGTGTGATCTTTGCATCTGACTTTGTCCACTCACCATAGTGTTTTCAACATTCATTCATGTTATAGCATGTATCAGAATTTTATTTTTTTAATGGTTGAACAATATTCCATTGTATGGATATCCATCAATATTTATCAGTCAGTTGATGGACATTTGAGTTGTTTTTATCTTCTATTGTCAATAGTGTTGCTATGAATATTCTTGTACAAATTTTTGTTTGAACACCTGTTTTCAATTCTTTTAGATATATACCTTGGAGTGGAAATCCTGGGTCATATGATAACTCTGTGTTTAACTAATTGAGGAACCACCAAATGGTTTTCCACAATGGCTGCACCATTTACATTTCCATCAGCAATGGATGAGGGTTCCAATTTCTCCACATTTTTGCTGTGTTAGGATTTTCCAGAGAAATAGAATCAATAGGATATTGATATAGGTAGGTAGATAGATAGGGATTTATTTTAAGGAATTTGCTCACACAGTTGTGGAGGCTTAGTAAGTCCAAAATCTGCAGGGTAGGCCAGCACCTGGAGACCCAAGAAATAGGTGCAGTTTTAGTCCAAAGACAGTCTGCCGGCATAATTCTTTCTTGCTCAAGGGGAGATGTCAGTCTTTGTTTTATTAAGACCTTTGATGGGTTACTCACATTGTGGAAGGTAATCTGATTTTCTCAAAAGTCCATCCATTTAAATGTTAATCTCATCCTAAAAATACCACAGAAACATCCAAAATAATGTTCAACCAAATATAGGGGCACCGTGGCCCAGCCACATAAAATTAACCATCACATTTGCCAACACTTGTTATTTTCCATTTCTAAAATTATAGCTGTGTTGGTGTCCTAGGGCTCCATAAGAAAGTACCACAAACTGGGTAGCTTAAAACAGCAAATTCATTGTCTCACAGTTCTGGAGGCTAGAAATCCAAAATCAAGGTGTTCACAGGGCCATGCTCCCTCCAGGTCACTAGGGGAGGATCCTTCCTTGCCTCCTCCAGTTTCTGGTAGCCCCAGGCATTCCTTGGCTTGTGGTAGCATGACTCTAATCTCTGACTCCATCTTCACATGGCCATCTTCCCTCTGTGCCTTTGTCCGAATTTCCCCCTTTTATAAGTAAACCAGTCATATTAGATTGAGGCCCACCTTAATCACCTCATCTTAACTTGATTACATCTATAAAGTCCTTATTTCCCAATAAGGTCAAAGTCTCAGATACCAGGGGTTAGTACTTCAACATATTTTGCAGGGGAGGGGACACAATTCAACCCATAACAATAGCTATCCTAGTGGGTATGAAGTGCTCTCTCATTGTGGGCTTGATTTGCATTTTCCTAATGACATTGTGCTTCTTTTCATGTGCTTAATGTTCTTTGTATATCTTTGGAGAAATGTCTATTCAGGTCCTTTGCCCATTTTTGAATTGGGTTGTCTCTGTTGTTGAGTTGTAAGAGTTCTTTATATATTTTGGATACTAGACTGTTACCAGATACATGGTTTGCAGATATTTTCTCCTATCTTGCAGGTGTCTTTTCACTCTCTTGATAGTGTCCTTTGATGTATATAAGTTTTAAATTTTGATGAAGTCTATGATCTATTTTTTCTTGTGCTGTTTGTGCTTTTGGTGTTATATCTAAGTAAACACTGCAGATCCAAGGTCATGAAAGTTTACTCCTATGTTTTCTTCTAGGATTTTACACTTTTAGCTCTTATATTTAGGTCATTGGTGCATTTTTTAGTTAGTTTTTGTGTACAGTGTGAGGTAAGAGTTCAACTTCATTCTTGCTTATGGATATTCAGTTATCTCACCCAGTACCATTTGTTGAAGAGATTATTTTTTCCCCTTGAGTGGTCTTGGCACCCTTGTCAAAATCTTGAACACTTTAAAAAGTGAATTTAAAGGTTAAGTAATGGGTTGTGTCTTGATCAATTCGAGTTAACCTTGAAGATCTTTTCCTAGTTCAACTTTTCATAAAATCTTGACAGAGCCTAACTTCCTGGTAGAATTGTGAAACTCAAAAATATTCATGAACTAACTCCCAACACAATTTTCTTAAATTGTCTCTAACAACTTTTAATGAAGTCACCATCTATTAGTTAAATGATATTTTAAAGTATAAACCAATGGTGAAAACAACTAGGATAGAGATTTTCAGTTCCACCCATGAAGGATTAAGTGCTGTGGGAACTGCCTTCCGCCATAAACAACTAGAAAATCAGACAAAATATACGAGACAAACGTTTTCAGACATTGGACATCAGGAAGCATTGGGACATCTCAGGGCTGTGACTCCCTGAGAGAAGGAAAACACACAGGAAGAGGGGAATTGCCCATCTTACTCATTTAGGATTTTTCCAGTCTTCACAGAGATGGGGAACCAGACGCCCACTGTATCACTGAACTGGGAGACAGGGGTCAGAGTTCAGGAAAGCTGAGGCAGCTAAAATTTACATGGAGAAATAACAGAGAGAAGGTAGCTTCATAGAGGCAGAGCTCAGAAGATCCACAGAGGGCTCCCTTGACCCTTAGGTAAGTTCTGATCAGGACATATGTGGGACGAAACTCCATGCCACCAGAGAAAGAAAAAACAGAAAGCAGTAATTCCCAGGGCTCACAGAGATCTGGGAATAGTTGAAGTTTCTGCTAGCCAGAGAAGAGACATTGTAATACACAGTGTTGGATAGAATCCTGAAAAGGTCATGCCTTTGTGGTGGGGCTAAAGTAGTCCTAGAGTAAAGGTTGCTTTTAGCCTGCCATAAAACAAGCTCAGTATTAATCCTCAAACTGATCTGCAAGTAACTGCTTGGCAGAACGAAGTCCAGCACTGTTTAAAGAAATACAACAAAACCCAACACTCAACAATGTAAAGTTTATTATATTTGGCACAAAAAAAAATCACCAGAGTAGCAGAAAAATATGATCAGAACCAGGAGAAAAATAATTCAACAGATCCAAAACAACACAGATGATAGAATTAGCTGACAAAGATTTTAAACAGATATTATTAACATTATAAATGCTCAAGGAGATATAAAGGAAAACATGAACATAATGAGGAAAGACATAGAATGTATTTTTTAAAAATCCAAATCAAATTTTTGGAGATGATACATAGACTATCTGAAATTAAAATAAACTGAATGGGATTAACAGCAGAAGAAATTAGACCCTGCAGAAGAAAAGATCAGTGAAGTTAAAGGCACAGAAATAGATATTATTCAAAATGAAGCACAAAGAGAAAATACTGGAAAGGGAATGAAAAGAGTAGCCTGTGAAACAATACCAACTGTCAGAAATACATACCAGAAGGAGAGGAAAGAGAGAAAGAGACAGAAAACATATTTGAAGAAATAATGGCCATTCCCCAAATATGATAAAAATGTTAAAGGGGCATAGGTCCAAGAAACTCAGTAGTCCTCAAGAAGAACAAACATGAAAAAAACTTAACATCCTAAGACACATCATAGTGAAATTGCTAAACCACTGATAATGAATAAGAAGAAACATATACCAAGGAACAAAGATCAGAGTAGCAGCAGACTTCTCATCATAAACTATGCAAACCAGAAAGGAATGGCATGACACCTTTAAAGTGTTGAAAGGGGGGGGGAAATGTAGAATTCTGTATTTAGCAAAAATGTCCTTAAAAAATGGGTGGGGATGTGGCCAAGATGGCAGAGTAGGAAGACCCTGAACTCACCTCCTCCCACAGGCATGCCAAAATTATAACTGTTTAGAGAGCAACTATCTATGAGAACAACTTGGAGGCTAGCAGAAAAGATTTTCCACAACTAACGACATAAAGAACTACAACAAGGTGGGTAGGAGAGGTGAAGATACAGTAAATCCAGGACCCACACACCCAGGTAGGTGACACACAGTTGAGAGCATAATCACAATTGCAGAGGTTCTTCCCAAGGAGTGAGATATCTGAGCCCCACATCAGGCTACCCAGCCTAGGGGTCCTGCACTGAGAAGATAAGCCCTAGAACATTGACTTTGAAGGCCAGCAGGCTTGCATACAGGAGAGCTGGAGAGCTGTGGGAAATAGAGAGTTTGCTCTTAAATGGCACTCACAAAATCTGACATATTCCAGGTCCCCGTGCAGAGGCAGTAATTTGAAAGGATCCTGGATCAGACCCTCATGCTAACTTTAGAGAGCCTCCTGGAAAGGCAGGAGGCAATTGGGATTCTCCTTGGGGACACAGACACTGGAGGCAGCCATCTGGGGCAGCTTGTTCTACCATGAGGACACTGGTGGTGGCAAGCATCACTTTGCAGTCTTCTCTCTGACCCATTAGTGCCAGGGTTTTACCCACCTGCCAGCAGACCAGCACCAGTCCCAGGACCCCCCAGACCAAGCAGTCAGCTGCCCCAGGACCCAACCCAGCCCACCACTGCACAAGGCAAGGCCTGGCAGCCAACCAGACCAGGGCCCAGCACCCCCTTACTAGCACACCCATAGTAGTAGGCCCTGTTACAACAAAAGGGCCCATGCCACCCACATAGGGGACACCCCTAGAGCATACAGCTCTCGTGACCAGAGGGGAGTGTGATGCTGGGCCCCATAGGACATCTACATAAGGCCGCTTCTTTAAGATAAGGAAACATAACCAACCTATCTAATATACAGAAATAAACACAGGCAAAATGAGAAGACATAGGAATATGTTCCAGACGAAGGAGCAAGACAAAACTCCAGAAGAACTAAGTGAAGTGGAGATAATCAGTCTACGCCCTAAAGAGTTCAAAGTAATGATCATAACAACACTCAGCAAACTCAGGAGAAGAATGAATGAACATGTGAGAAGATTAATGAAGAGGGCGAAAATATAAAGAACTAAATAGGGCTGAAGAATACAATAACTGAAATTTAAAAATACACTAGAAGGAAGCAACAGTAGATTAGATGATACAGAGCAGTGAACTGGAAGACACAGTGAAATTACCCAAGCTGAACAGAACAAAGAAAAACATAATTTGAAACAATGAAGGTAGTTTAAGAGACTTCTGGGTCAACATCAAGCATATTAACATTTCCGTTACAGGGGACCCAGAAGGAGAAGGGGGGGTTGCTATTTGAAGAGATAATAGCTGAAAATTTTTGTAACCTAGGAGAGATAACAGACATCTAGGTCCAGGAAGCACAGAAAGTCCCAACTAGATGAGCCCAAAAAGGTCCACACCAAGACACATTATAATTAAACTGGCAAAAAAAGATAAAGAGAGAATCTTAAAAGCAGCAAGAGAAAAGCAACCAGTTACATAGAAGGGAACTCCCATTAGACTATCAACTGACTTTTCGTCAGAAACTTTGCAGGTCAAAAGGGAATAGCATGATAAATTTAAAGTGATGAAAGGAAAAAACCTACAACCAAGAATACTCTACCCAGCAAGACGATTATTTAGATTTGAAAGAGAGATCAGGAGTTTCACAGGGACTTCCCTGGTGGTCCAGTGGTAAAGAATATGCCTTCCAATGCAAGGGACGTGGGTTTGATCCCTGGTTGGGGAACTAAGATCCCACACGCCACAGGGCAACTAAGCCCACGCACCACAACTGTTGAGCTCACGCACCTCAATGAGAGAGCGCATGTGCTGCAAACTACAGAGACCACACTCTGTGGAGCCCGTGAGCTACAACTACAGAGCCCATGTGCCCTGGAGTCTGCACGCCACAACTAGAGAGAGAAAACCACACGCCACAACTAGAGCGAAGCCCGCGCGCCACATTTAGAAGCCTGAGCGCTGCAGCGAAGAGACTGCATGCCAAAATGAAAGATCCCGCATGCCTCAACGAAGATCCTGCGTGCTGCAACTAAGACCTGATGCAGCCAAAAAAATAAAGAAAATAAATAAATATTTTTTAAAAGTTTCACAGTTAAGCAAAAGCTAAAATAGTTCAGCACTAGCTTTACAAGAAATGTTAAAGGGACTTCTCTAGGCAGAAAAGACTACAACTAGATATATGAAAATTATAAAAGGAAAAATCTTATTGGTAAAGGCAAACATACAGTAAAGATAGTAGATCAATCACTTATAAAGCTAGCAGGAAGGTTAAAAGTCAAAAGTAATAAAATCATCTATATCCACAATAAATAAGGGATAAAGAAAACATAAAGATGTAAAATATGATGTCAAAAACATTAAATATGGATAGGAGGAATAAAAATGCTTGGTTGTTAGAATGTGTTGAACTTAAGAGATCATCAACTTAAAATAATCATATTTACATAGTTATATATGAGTCTCATGGTAACCACAAACCAAAAATCTATAATACACACACCAAAAAAAGAGAAAGGAATTCAAACACAACACTAAAGATAGTCATCAAATCACAAGGGAAGACAACAAAAGAAGAAAAAAGGAACTACAAAAACAACCGTAAAACAAACAAAACGGTAATAAGTACATACCTATCAATAATTACTTTAAATGTAAATGGACTAAATGCTCCATGAAAGACAGAGTGGCTGAATGGATAAAAAAACAAGACCCATGTATATGCTGCCTACAAAGACTCACTTTAGATCTAAAGACACACACAGACTGAAAGTGAGGGGATGGTAAAATGAATTCCATTCAAATGGAAACTAAAAGAAAGCTGGGGTAGCAATGATTAGATAAAATAGACTTCAAAACAAAGACTGTAACAAGAGACAAGGAAGGACATTACATAATGATAAAGGGATCAATCCAACAAAAGGATATAACAATTTAAAATATATATTCACCCAACAGAGGAGCACCTAAATACATATGGCAGATAATGACTATAAAGGGAGAAATTTATAGTAACACAATAATAGTAGGGGACTTTTAACACCCCACTTACATCAATGGACAGATCACCCAGATAGAAAATCAGTAAGAAAACACTGGCCTTGACCAACACATTAGACCAGATTAATTTAGTAGATATCTTATAGAACATTTTATCCAGAAGCAGCAAAGTACACATTCTTTTCAAGTGCACATAGAACATTCTTCAGGATAGATCACGTCCTGGACCACAAAACAAGTCTCAATAAATTTAAGAAGATTGAAATCATATCAAGCATCTTTGTTGACCATGATGGTATGAGATGAGAAATAAAATACAAGGAAAAAAGAAACTACATAAAACACAAACACATGGAGGCTAAACAATATGCTACTAAACAAGCAATGGATTGTTAAATCAGGAAATTTTTCAAAAACCTGAGTGGGAGAAGGTGTGTGTGAACAATTTGGCAAAAAGAGGTTAATACCCAAAATATATAACTCATCAAAAAAACAACCCTATTTTTTTTTTAAATGGGCAGAGGAAAATAAAGAGCAGAGAACCTGAATAGATCTTTTTTTCCAAAGACAGGTGGCCAACAGACACATGAAAAGATGCTCAACATCACTAATCATCAGGAAAATGCAAATCAAACCACGATGAGATGTTACCTCATACCTGTCAGAATGGCTATCAGCAAAAATACAAGAAATAACAAGTACTGGTGAGGATGTGGAGAAAAAGGGAACCCTCGTGCACTGTTGGTGGGGATGTAAATTGGTACAGCTGCTGTGGAAAACAGTATGGAGAGTCTTTAAAAAATTAAAAATAGAACTGCTATATGATCCAGCAGTTCCACTTCTGGGTATTTTTGTGAAGAAAACAAAAACACTAATTCTAAAAGAAACATGTGCCCCTATGTTCATTGCAGCATTATTTACAATAGCCAAGATATGGAAGCAACCGAAATGCCCATCAACAGATGAATGGATAAAGAAGATGTGGTGTATATATACACAATGGAATATTACTCAGCTATAAAAACGAATGAAATCTTGCCATTTGTGACAACATGGGTGGACCTAGAGGGTATTATGCTAAGTGAAATAAGTCAGAGAAAGACAAATACCATATGATTTCACTATACGTGGAATCTAAAAAACAAACTGAACAAACAAAACAGAAACAGACTCATAGATACAGAGGTCAAACTGGTGGTTGCCAGAGGGGATAGTGTGGAATGAAATAGGTGAGGGAGATTAAGAGGTATAAACTTCCAATTATAAAATAAGTCATGGGATGTAATGTTTAGCATGGGGAATATAATATTGGAATAACTTTGTATGGTGACAGATGTTAACTAGACTTCTCGTGATCACTTTGTAATGTATAAAAATATTGAATCACTATATTGTACCCCTGAAACTAATTTAATATTGTTTTGATCCCTGAAACTAATTTAATATTGTAAGTCAATTTTACTTTAATTTTTAAAAAGAGAGAAAAAAATGGAAATGAAAGAAAAATGTTTTCAAAGCAACAAAAGCTGAAATAATTCATCACCAGTAGACCTGAACAATAAGAAATGGTATCTGAAGAAGAATGATACCAAGATAGAAATCTGGATCTACACAAAGGAATGGAGAGCACTGAAAATAACTCCATGGGGAAGTATATAATTTTTTTTCTTATAATTTAAATGTCTTTAAAAGATAATCGAGGGACTTCCCTGGTGGTCAAGTGGTTAAGAGTTCGCCTTCCAATGCATGGGTGTGGGTTCAATCCCTGGTCAGGGAGCTAAGATCCCACATGCCTTGTGGCCAAAAAACCAAAACATAAAACAGAAGCAATATTGTAACAATTTCAATAGTCTTTAAAAATATTACACATCAAAAAGAAAATCTTAAAAGAAAGATAATTGTTTAAACAAAAATAATAATGTACTTTGAGTTTTATAACATACAAGAAAGCAAAATATATGACAACAAAAGCATAAAGTCAGAATGGGGAGAAATGGAAGTATTATTATAAGGATCTTATAGTATTCGTGATGTGTTATAATGTCACTTGAGAGTAGAATGTGATAAGGTAAAAATATACACTGCAAAGTCTAAAACAACCATGAAAATAACAAACAGCTGTAGCTAATAAGTGAACAGAGGAGATGCAATGAAATCATAAAAATTATTTTCAAATATTCCAGAAGGCGGCAGAAAAAGGAAAAAATGAAGCAAAGAATAGATGAGACATGTAGAAAACAAATAGCAAGGTGATATGCTAAAATCTGATCATATCAATAATCACATTAAATGTCTAAATACCTCAATTAAAAGGCAGAGATAGTAAGAAATTTAAGGTGCATGGTTTCAGGTGTCGGAGTCACCAAGTAAGACACAGCTCACATAGGCACTAGATGGAATGATGCTTTACTCACGGAAGAAAGCGAGATCTGCTTTAATAGCACTGGTTCCCCATGGTCAGCGGGTCCTGTCCTGCAGCTGACACAGGAAGATGGTCTGCATGTGCCCCTCATTGTGCTGCAGGAGGAGGACCCTGTTCCCTCTCCCCAGGAACAGATATAAGCAGTGGGGTTGGCCAGATGCCACTTAAGCAGAACAAAGACATATACATCAAACCTGTTAGCAGGGGAAAGATATTTGCAAACAAGGTGATATGCCCAGCACTAGCTGTGAGGGCTCCTTACCTTCCTGTTAGGAAATGTTTCAGGCCCCAGGAACACGTTCATGCAGCTGTGCAGGAGTCAACAGGCTGTGTATGACCACATTTCCCAACATATTTACTATCTGACCCTTTACAAAAGTCTGCCCATCTCTGGGTTAATGTAATATGTACTTCAGCCCAACAAGAGACCATGATGACTGCTGAATTATTGGGGTATGAATTAATGAGGTCTCCATGTATTTCCTAACGTGCACTTTCAAAATATCAGATGCTTAGGTTAATTAGTTTTTGTCTCCCTGGACCAGGAACCCACTGGGTAATTGTGGACTGTTAGATATGCATGTGGGCTCAAAGCCAGGTTAGAATGCATTTCACTTCCCTGGGTAGGATCTTTGTGATGTTGCTCCCCTGGAGGATTCCCCTTCAATTAAATCTGATGAGTCCACTCGGCATGCTCTAGGCTAGAGCAAAGAGCCCTGAACTTGGAACCCAGGTGAAGTCCCAACTCCATCACTGCAGAATGGAGTGACTTAAGGCAAGTCACTTCACATCTCAGGTTGAGGCTGACTTACCCAGGAGACAAAGTATTTCCAGATCTCCCTAGAGATCTTCATCGCTGTGCTTAACATGAACAACTGCACAGAGAGGCAGCACAGGGAGGTTACGGGCACCAGCTCCAGACTCCAATGATCTGAGTTTGAGTCCCAGTCTCCCCACTTTTTAAATTGTATTCTATTTTATTTTATTTATGGCTGCGTTGGGTCTTCATTGCTGCGCGAGGGCTTTCTCTAGTTGCGGCGAGTGGGGGCCACTCTTCGTTGCGGTGCGCAGGCTTCTCATTGCGGTGGCTTCTCGTTGTGGAGCACGGGCTCGAGGCGTGCGGGCTCTGTAGTTGTGGGTCGTGGGCTCTAGAGCACAGGCTCAGTAGTTGTGGCGTGCACCGGCTTAGTTGCTCCTCGGCATGTGGGATCTTCCTAGATCAGGGCTCGAACCCGTGTCGCCTGCATTGGCAGGTGGATTCTTAGCCACTGCGCCACCAGGGAAGCCCCCCAGCCTCCCCACTTAACTGGTACTTTGGCCGAGTGACTTTACTCCCCTGTGTCTTGGTTTCATCATCTGTACACCAGGGATGACAATAATAGACTCGTAACTCCGAGGGTTATGGGGATTTAATGAATATTGCTAAAGTAAGCTGAGCTACATGAGTGTTTGTTAAATAACTAAAAGCTGTTTACTGTTATGGAACAATCAGTGCAAACTGGGCATGTGAGCCTGGGATGTGGTACAGCTGGACTCAGCCGTTCTTCTCTGGAGGCCATAGAGCAAGAACTGTGTCCTTTTAAAGTCACAGCTGTTGTGAAAAGATGCTGAAAAGGGGCACTGGCCAATTGCAGGACAGTAGCTAGGCCTCAAAATCAAGGCCTCCCAGGAAGGATGACTTGGAACAGTTTAGCCTGCAGATGAGAGGGCAAGTATGGTGGTGCTCAATGTACATAGATAAAGGCAGGCATAAAAATGGTTCTTATTTTGAGGATAAAAGTGGGGACAGGAGTTGGACGTTTCAGTGGGGACAGCTTCTGACCCACTATCAGGAAGACATTGCCCCACCAAGGCTGGCTGACCCTTCTTGTCCGGGGTGCTGTAGGGTACTTCTCAATTAAGGTAGAGAGTTAGACGAGATGAAACATACAAGGGCTCTCCCATATCGAATACTCCTGGACTCTAATATTTCTGTTGGCTTTGAGATTTGACTGCTGATACGTGTGGTAGGAACGAAGCCATTGCTTTTAAAGTTCCAAAATTTGAAGCTTGCCAAGAACTCTCTAAGAGTGTCTGCCCAGATTTCCTGGGCCACCTCCTGATGGATTGCTCAGCGGCCTGTCTTTACTCTAAACCTCCCCCACCTCCATGGATTATGAAACACGGGTTGGTGGTGACAGCCCCTGGCAAGGTCATAGAAAGGCATTATTTATCTGAGTGCTGTCATTGCTCAAGAACCTGAAGACAGACCTCCAGACCCTCTTGATATCGGCACTGGTTGCCTTCAAAACTTCCAAAGGGCCATCCAGACTTGACCCCTAGTTTGCCCAGAATGCAATGGCATCTGGATTTCATTTCAATGGCTTGACAGTCTATGAAGTCATTTCCAAGAGGGGCCTTCTTATCTGCCTCAACCAAAACAAGCATGTTCAGTCCTGGTTCTGAGGTAATTAAAGTTCATTAGGCTTTGGAAGTACATTACAGCATGACCTGTTATACATGAATTCAGATCGTCCATGGTTCAAATCAAGCTCTCTCTCCCCACCACCATCTACGTGGCCAACCATGGAACAGACTGGAAGCAAACTCCCTGGAGGCAACAAACAGTGCCTACGTGACCCCTTATCTGGGGAATAGTTACAGAGGGGATTCGCAAATCTCAATAGAACAGGGGCTGCAAACTCAGATGCCTTCAGGACCTGGGGAGGCAATAGGAAGGAGGCAATTTGGCCAGCTGTGGACAGGCAAATGTGTGACAACCGCTGTGTAGTTCAGCCAACTGTCGCACGCCGGAAGGGAAGATCAGTATTACCAGATTGTCTGATTTTTCTAAGAGAATGCGGAATCCTGGATTTGCATGTAAAAATAGTTTTTTAATGTTGGCAACTAATTTGAATACCAGTTTGGAATTTTGTTTTTTTGGAATATCAGTTTGTCCTTGGAATGCCAATTTGTTTTGGAATGCCATATTGTTATTTTTGCACGTAGAAAGTTACTCTGTGCTGAGGACCTGTGACAGGAGTTTGCACAGCTGACCACAGTCTGAAGAAGACCACACCCCTGTTCAAAGAAGACTCTATTAGCCTCAGATCAGAGCCTGCAAGTACCTTCAAGTTAATCCAGTCCGACTACTTACAGCCTGCTGTAGAGACAGGAGCACTGGCCAGAGAGTGGAGAGCCCAGGTTCTCGTCCCAGCCCTGTCACTGATTCCCTGTGTGACCTTGGGAAAGTCTCTGTCCTTCTCTGGCCTCGGTTTCCCCTTCTGGAATTGGCCCAGAATATCTCAGGTCCCTGCCAACTCAGATGGTCTAGAACTCTGCCTGAGAGGAACCCCAAATTGAGAATCCTCAAAAACAGGGCTTGTTCTTAATTTGGGGTGAAATGGCTATTTTCAGAACCGGTTGTGCATCTTTGGAACCAGTAGTTCCAGAGCTAAGAAAAGAATTTACCGGAAAGGAGGCTTTGCCAGCAGCTTCTGGAGTTTTTGTGCCAAGATCTTAGGGCTGATGGAGGTGATCAGTTAGCATTCGTCAAGTGCCAATGGTGAAGGTAAGTGGGGCTTATGACAGATGGGAAATGGCAGGTGAGGGGGTCACACAGAGGCCTGGCTTCTTGTCCTGTTCTCACTCACTCTGCATCCCGGGAAGTCCTTCTCTGTCCCTGTGTTTCAGTTTCCTCTGAGGAAATTGTCTGGCTGGTTTCTGAGCCCCCTTTGAGCCCTGGAGTTCTGTGATTCTAACAAATTATGTTTCAGAGTTATAGTTTTATCATCTTCCCAAGGACTTTAATTTTTTTTTAATTCAACAGGTGTTTCTTAAGCACCCCCTGGTGATAGGCACTATGGATGCAGCTAGCAAAACCAGAAACAATCCCTGTCCTCATGGCACTTAGATTCTTGGGGGGAGACAGACAGCGACCAATCAGGTAAAGGCACAGTGGGCCCGGCAAAGTGCTATGACCAGAGGATGAATTTTCAACAGGTGACGTGAACCTGGGTTGCGGCATCTTCCAGAGCTCACGGCCCCCGGTTTGCCATGTTGAGAGTCCAGAGGGAGGTGCCGAGGGGCTACCCCAATCCACAGAGACCACCAATAATCGCAGACAACATGTATGCAGCACCTTCTGGATGATGAACCCTTACATTCACCATCTCGTTTAATCCTCACAATAACCCTACGAAAGTAGGAAGGCCTATTAGCCCCATTTTGCAGGTGAGAAAACCAAGGCTCAAGGTCAGGTAGCTAGAGAGCACAGGACTGACCCAGGTCTGCATGCTTATGTGCTCTACCTCCTGGGCCCCTCTGGTGAGGATTATGGATGGTGGCTGGGTGGTATGGGGGAGCTGCTTTGGGGGATAAGGTGGCAAAGCTGAGAAGTCCAGGCCCTCCATCCCTGCTCCAGTGAAAGCAGCTGCACTGTTCCGTGTTGTGCCTTTGTGTTGTGCCTTTAAGGGACTATGTTAAATTTCACTGGAAAAACAGTTACAAAAACCAAACCAAACCAAACCAAACCAGATGGCATGGTGTTTCAGAGTGTGTGGCCTGAACTGAGAAAGTCCCAGTCCCAAGTCCCCACTTAGTGACCTGGGGAGCTAATAATAGGTCCTACCTCATGGGGACTCATGGGGGAATTCCATGAATCAAGCCCGTAAAGCCTTAGCACGGTGCTGGGAACCGAGTAAATACTCAGTGGGGTGCTACTTGCAAGGAAAGATTTGCCTTTATCAAAGGGGTCTGTTGTTGGAAAAAAACCATGACTCTAGGCAGCGGGGAGACTTTGAAGGCTTTGAACAGGGTGAACCCACTCAAGTTTGTGCTTGTGGAGAAGCCCCTAGGCCGGCACCTACAGCCATCGGGGGAGCTGTTCCGTTTGCCACAGAACTTGAACTTGGTAGATAAGTCTGGTGGGGCCGGGGGCGGGGGCAGGAGACAGGGCAAGAGAAATGCCGTTGTGGGTTTTCTCTGAAAGGAAAGCCTAGGAGAAGGAAGTGGACAGCGATAAGATTAGGGATTGTTACAACATGTTCTGGAGCCATAAATCCTGGTTTATTTTACCCACTTTACCGAAGGATTAAGTTGATTCTGAGAGGAACCAGAAGAAAGGAGAGAGGCTGCCTCCCAGGGACAAGTGTGAGAAGAGCTGAGGTCCAGCCTGGGGAGAACCAGCCTCTCACTCTGAGCCCAGTTTCTTTCTCCAACACCCCTGGACACAGGCCATCCTGTCCCTGCTTGAACCCTTCCAGTGACGGGAAGCTCACTCACACACAGGGTAGCCTGTTCCGACAGGTTTATCTCTGAACGTTCAGAAGACCTTCTTGTCCCCCAAGTGCAGATCTTCCCCCCAGTAGCTTCTTTCAATAATTCAGTGGGTGATTATATGGAAACATATTTTTAATATGTTTATTTTGAATCCAATAAAAATGCTAAATTTTCTTGTTAATTTAGATAACATAGTTGTAGATCATTTGGGGTTTCTCTATATATACTAATTATAGCACCTTTGAAAGATGACTTTTATTTCTTTTCCAACTCTTACATCTTTTATTTCTTTTTCTCGCCTCACTGCACTGGATAAGACTGCCAGTAAAATGTTGAATAAAATGGGTGCAGTGGGCATCCTTGACGTCCTGATCTCAAAAGGAAAAGCTTGCAATATTTTACCATTAATTATGGTAGCCACAGACATAATCTTTATCAAGTTATGGTAATTCCCTTCTGTTCATAATGTTGTAGATTGTCATTTTTTTTAGTTTTAAAATCATGACTAAATATAAATTTTTTATCAAATGGTTCTCTGCGTGTAGTTTTTGTCCTTTAATCAGTTTATGTGCTGAATTGTATGAATAGATTTTCTATTGTTAAATCAACCTTGTGTTCCTGGGATTAGCCCACTTTTGTGGTATCCTTTTATATAGTGATTTATGTGGCTAACACTTTATTAAGGAGTTTTCATTTATATTTATGAGTAAAGTTGGCCTGTAACTTTCTTTTCTTGCTGTATCCTTTTGCTGTTTTGGTAGGCAGGTTATGTTACTCTCATAAATGAATTGGGGATTATTTACTGTTTCTCTGTTCTCTAGAAGCTAAAATTGTTTCTTCTTTGAATGTTGGATAGAACTGGCCAGTGAAACCATCTAGACTTAAAGTTTTCTTAATGAAAGGGATTTTCAGTGTTCTTAATTATTAGAGGACTCTCTAGGTTTTCTATTTTGTCTTGAGTCAAAATTGGTATATTACACCTTTCCAGGTTGTCCGTTTCATTTAAACTTTCAAATGTATTGACTCAAAGTTGTTCAGAATACCCTCATTTTTCTTTAATGCTGGCAACCTCTGTAGTGATGTCCCACTTTTTATTCCTAATATTGTTTTCTTGGTGCCAGTTCTGTTTTTCTCTAGACCAGTTTCCTTCAGGGGTCTATCAATTTTACTACCTTTTCAAAGAACTGTCTTTTGGCTCTGTTTTAATCTTTGCTTTCTTATTTTATTATTTTCTGTTCATGCCTTTATTATTTACTTCTTCCTACATTTATTGAATTTGTCTTGACATTCCTTTTTTTTTTGGCTGCGTTCTGTCTTAATTGCTGCGCGCAGGCTTTTCTCTAGTTGGAGCAAGTGGGGGGCTACTCTTCATTGCAGCTCGCGGGCTTCTCATTATGGTGGCTTTGCCCATTGTGGAGCACGGGCTCTAGCTGTGGGGGCTTTAGTAGTTGTGCCTCGTGGGCTCTAGAGCACAGGCTTAGGAGTTGTGGTGCATGGGCTTAGTTGCTCTGTGGCACGTGGGATCTTCCCAGACCAGGGATCGAACCCGTGTCCCCTGCATTGGCAGGCAGATTCCCAACCATTGCACTACCAGGGAAGTCCCATGCCTTGACATTCTTTTTACAACTTCTTGGAGTCGATGTTTATTTTATCAATTTTCAGCTTCTTTTCTTCTCTGACATATGTATCTAAGACTATAAATTTCCCTCTATGTACTGATTTACCTACACTCACAAATCTTTATATGAATTAATTTGCTATCAGTTCATTCAAAATATTTTTTAGCTTCCTTTATCAGTTCTTCTTTAACCCATAGATTATTTAGAAGTGTATTTAAAATTTTCCTAGCATATGGAAATTTCTAATTATCTCTTATTATTGATTTATACCTTAGTTATAAGAAATAGCTGGTTAGCTAATATGCTCTATATGATTTTGGTTCTTTGAAATTTGGTGAGACTGGCTTTATAGCCCAGGTTATAGTCAAATTTTGTAAATTGTTTTTTGTGTCTGAAAATAAGGTGTTGGACACAGAGTTATCTATGTATGTCTGTTAGGTCAAGTTTTTTCACTGTTTTGTTCAAATCCTCTGAGTAGAGACTATAGGTTCCCACTCCGGCCTGGGTTTCCTCTCTTTTCTGGAGACATAGGCAGACTGCACTTCTCAGTATACTTAGAGATGGGAGAGAATGTGTGACCAGTTCTAGCTAAAGAGATGTGAATGAAAATGATATGTGTAACTTCTGAGCCAAGGCAATTAAGAGCCAGTGTGCTTCCTCCACACTTTCTCTTCTTTAGAAGCATCTGTGGGAACTACAGAGTGAGATGGCAGAGGCATGTGATGAGAGCAGACTGGATCTCTGGGTCACTCCTTGGAGGAGAACTGTCCTGAGAATTGCCTGACTTCACTGGACTTTGTGTGACTGACAAATAAACCTTTGTTGAACCAAGCCACTGAGACTTCGGAGTTTTTTGTTACTGAGGCATAACCTATCCCTATCTGATAAATACATCTTTTATATCCATACTGACTTGTCTCCATGTTCTGTCAAATACTGAGAGAGATGTATTGAATTATCATTCTATCAATTTTTGTTTTGAAACTATGTCATTAGGTGTATATAAAATTAAGATAGTTATATAGTCTTATAAATTAAAACATTTACCATTATACAACAGCCTTCTTATCTCTAGTAATACTTTTAATGATAAAGTCTCTTTTATTTTATGTTAATATAGTCACACCACCATTCTTTTGTAAGCTATATTTTATTACATCCTTTTACTTTCAGTATCTATATATCCTTATGTTTCCTGTATGCTGCTTGTAAACCACGTATAGTTGTATTTTTCAAATCCAAGCTATACAACGATCTTTATATTTTAACTGAAGCATTTAGTCTTTTGATATTTAATATAATTATTGATGTATATGGGTGTAAATCCACTCGCTTATTTTGTGTTTTCTTTTCATCTCACCCTTTCTATGTTATTTTTCTATTCTTTTTGGCTATTCTGAATTGATTATTTTTTAATTCTATTTCCCTTCTCGACCAGCTTGGAGATTATACATCTTTTCTGTTTTTTAAATGTTGTCCTTGAAATTACAACATGAATATTTAAATTTATATAATCAGTACCTTTTATCTTTTCCCAGCCACTGCAATGCTACTTTGACATATATGCCGTAGTTTTCATGTATTATAATTCTATCAAATACTAAAGAGAGAAAGAAATTCTACTGGACATTAATATTATTGTTTATATATAGTTAATGTTCAGATAGACCTGCAGATGTATTTATCAGTTTCTTTGCTCTTCATTTCTACTTTTATCTCAAGCCTTCCATCAGGGTTAATATTGCTTTTACACAGAGTATATCCTTTAGAATTTAATGAGGTTCTATGAGCAGAAAGTTCTGATTTTGTTTGTCTGAAAATGTCTTTATTTAAACTTTGTTCTTGAAGTACATTTTGGTGGGTATAGAATTTTATTTGGGTAGCTGTTTTCTTTTGGCCCATCAAAGATAGCATTTCACCATTACCTGGCTTCCATTGTTGCTATTTAGAAGTCAGCATCACCTGTCATTCTTTTGAAGGTAATTTATTGTATTCTCTAGATGCTCCTTAGATTCTTCTCTTTGTGTTTAATGTTCTTCAGCTTTTCTGTCATGTATTTAGACATGGATTTATTCTTATTATTTAGCTGGGGGTTTGTTGGGATTCTTGAATTTGTGGATTAGCTCTCATCAGTTTTGGAAAGTTCTCAGTCATTATCTCTTCAATTATTGTGTCTGCCTCTTCTCTCTTACATCCTTCTGAAACTCTTAATAAACATATTTTAGACTTTCTCGCCCTGTCTTCAATGCCTTCCCAATTCTCTTTCATGTTTTACATCTGTCTATTTCTCTGTGGTATATTCTGGATCATTTATCTTCTGCTTCTCTAATTCTCTCTTCAGTTCTGTCTAATCTGCTATCAAGCTCAATCATTGAGTATTAAGTTTCAGTTATTAATAGTTTTCATTTCTAGAAGTTCTGTTTGGTTCTCTTTTAATTGTTCTAGGCACCATTTGTGCTTTCCTGTACCATGCAGATATTTGCAAGATCGTACTCCTTCCTTCTTGCTGTTCCCTATCTGGATTGCAAATCCTCACTTGTCCCTACCCATCCTCCACACCTGGATGTAAGTCTCACCTCCTTTCAAAAACTTTGGCCGACAGTTACGATGGAAATTAAAGCCACATTCATCATTTAATCATTTTGTGTTTACTCAACAAAAAAAACCTACTAAGTGCTAGGCAGTTTCTATGGGGGATACAATGATGCATCAGGCCTGGAACCTGCCATTGAGAAGCTGTGTCCTGGGAGGAAGCTGATATGAGAAAAAGGAAATGTAGAATGAAATCTGTATACCTTTCTTGAATGCCTTTTGTGTGCCAGTCACTTGGCGGGTTCTGAGTACACAGAAGGGAACAAGATACAATCTCCTCCCTCCAAAAGGTTACAGTGTAGTAGCAGAGATGAAATGAGGACTTAAATAATCATGTGAAATGTAATAAGTGCCAGACACATGATGGGTGCCTTGTAAATTATCTCTGAGTGAATGATGTAAGTTAATGTGGCAATTCAGAGGAGAAAGAGATTACTTCTGATGGGAATGGATCAAGGAAATCTTTGTAATGACATTTGAGTTGGGCCTTAGCAGTCAGCTATTTTGAGGGCATTCAGATAGCAAGGAGAAGGTAGGGGCAATCCAGGTATTGCATGAAAAAAGGCATGGAGTATCTTTTTATTTTTAAAAAGATATAATTATTGAGATATAATTTATTGAGATATAATTTACATACCATAAAGTTCATCTATTTAAAGTGTACAATTCAGTAGTTCTAAGTATATTTGAGTTGTGCAACCAACATCATAATATAATTTTATAACAATTTTCATCATCCCCAGAAGAAAATATTAGCAGTCACTCCCTATCCTCTTGACCCCACCCTTCCCCATCCCGTGACTCTAGGCAACCACTCATCTATTTTCTGTCTGTTTGTCTATTCTGGACGTGTCATATAGAATGGAATCATAGAATATGTGGTCTTTTCATTTAAGATAGTGTTTTCAGGTTTCATCATGTTGTAGCATGTATCAGTACTCTATTCCTTTTTACTGCTGGATAATATTCCATTGTATGGATATACCACATTTTATTTACCCACTCATGAGTTGGTGGACATTTAGGTTGTTTCTACTTTGTGTGGGGGGGTGCGGGGGTTGTTTCTACTTTTAAGCTACTATGAATAATGCTGCTATGAGTATTCATGTTCAGCTTTTTGGGTGGACATATGGTTTTTTTCTTTAATTCCACTAGGAATGGAATTGAATGAAATGGTAACTCTATGTTTAACCTTTTGAGGAACCATCAAACAGCTTTCCAAAGCAGCTGCACCATTTTATGTTTCCAGCAGCAGTGTATGAGTGTGCCAACTTCTCCACATCCTCGCCCACACTTATTATCTGTTTACTGATTATAGCCATCTGGTTGCTCTGAAGTGGCATCTCTTTTTGGTTTTAACCTTCATTTCTTAATGTCTAATAATGTTGAACATCTTTTCTTTTGTTTATTAGCATCTGTATATCTTTTTTGGAGAAATGTCTCCAAGTCCTTTCCCTATTTTAAAATGTGGTTATTTGACTTTTTATTAATGAGTTGTAAGAGTTCTCTATATATTCTGGGTACTAGACTCTTATCAGATAGATGATTTCAAATATCTTCCCCATCCTGTGTGTTGCCTTTTCACTTCTGGATGGTATCCTTTGAAACAAAAGTTTTAAATGTTTATAAAGTCCAATTTATCAATCTTCTCTTTTATCACTTGTGCTTTTAGTGGTGTGTCAGTTGTTCTATTTTTTAACCTGGATGCTGGTTTCATGGCTGGGTCCAGTTTATGATTTGTGGACTTTTCTGCACATGTACTTAAGGCTTTTTGTTAAGGGGTGATAATAATAATTGCAGCTTCTTCCCCTGGGTCATTGTGGGGACCGAATGGGCAAATGCCTGCACAGTGCTCGGCACAGCATCTGGCTCCCCTCAGTGCCAATACACAGCAACTGTTATTGTTCTTTTATTGTTAAAATCTAGCTCTGCCCCTGATTGAGTGGGTGATCTTGGCCCCAAGTCACTTCACCTCGTCAGACCTCACTTTCCTCATCTGTGAAATGGGTTAGTACTACCCACTTCACCAGGACCACCAGGTGCCTCAATGATACAAGATACAACATCATCGAGCTTCAGATCTGCCCCAAGGACACCATCACGAAGGTTTGAGTCAATAAAACAGGGAAGAGGGGGAAAAAAACCAGTCATGACTGAGGAGAGACAAATTGGCAGCGCTGTGAGCATCTGGGTGACTGCCAAGAGCGGCTGTGGGCCGCTCAGAGTTTCCATGAGCAGAGCTGACCAGGCCTGGGAAGGAATGAAGGGGGAGTTGGCTGACAGAGAGTTGGCTTCCATGTGGAGCTGGGTGTACCAGGCTTGGGCAGGGCTGGAGCTTGAGCCTGGCCGGGCAGGGGGCAAGGAAGCTCATTCTGGAATGATCAAGACCAGCCCTCCCTCTCCTCCTCAGCCCCCCACACTGGCTGCCCCTGTTCTATTTCAGTCTCCCTGTCTTTGCCCAAAATATCCTCCCAGCCACCTCCACCTCCTCCGCCCCTGTCTTGCCTTTGAGGTCCCGCCCAGGAAGAATTCTCTGCCCTTCCTCCCTCACTGGGCATCTCTGCAGCCCCTCCCAAGCCTCCCCTCTGCTACCCTGGCATTATCACTCCCTCCCTGGGGTGGCTGGAGGGAGCTTCCTAAAGCATCAGGGAGATCATATCACCTCCTGCTCACAACCGTCCAGTGGGAACCACTGCATGGTAATACCAAACCCTTCTCTGGTCTCAAGGTCAAGTCAAGGTTTCAAGGGGCTTGAAGCTTATACCATTGGAGAGGGAAGCATTCATTAAAGTACAACATGCATATAGAAAAACATACGTCATAAGCATATGGCTGGATGAATTCCCCCAAATTGAACACACCCATGTAAACCGGCCCCCAGCTCAACAATCAGCCCAGCATCAACACCCCAGATGCCTCCCTGATGCCCCTTTCCAGTTACTAACCATTCCCTAAAGGCAACCACTGTCTGACTTCTCACATCATAGATGAGTTTGCCTGGGGTTGAACTTCACATGAATAAAATCATTCAGTGTACCGTGCATCTGGCATCTTTCCTTAACATGCTTGTGAGATTCAACTAAGTTGTTGCATGTAGGTGTCATTTATTTTTTTCTCATTCTTTCTTGTAGTGTCACTTTGAATGACTATACCAATTTATATATCTGTTCTGCTAGTGTAGGACTTTTAGGCTGTTTTCAGCTTTGGGGTATTATGAAGAAAAAAAAAAAAGACTGCTAGGAACATTCTTGCACATGTCTTCCAGAAAATATATGGGCTCATTTCTGTTGGGTAAACATCCATGAGTGGAATTGCTGTCTCATAAAGATAAATGATTGTACATTTAGAAGATATGGCAAATAGTTTTCCAAACTGGTCATAACTATTTACATTCCCCTCACAGTCACATAGGAAAGTTCTTATTGTTCCATATTTTCACCAACAATTCGAATTTTTTTTTTCTTTTGCTTTGCATTTTAACCATTCTGGTGAGAAGGCTGTGGTATCACATCATGAATTTAGTTTTAATTTGGGGCGGGGGGACCACCTTTAATAAAAAGAATATAAGATAAAATTACAAATATAAAACTGAGTACAAAAGTGATTATTTATGAAGAATGTGAAAAGAAATCATAATAAATTGCTGGAGAGTTGCTAGTTTCAGATTCCCTTCTTCTGGGCATTTTTCAAGCTATTTCCCAGAAATGCTTACATTGAAATGCTTCCTGATAGCAATCTGGCTCCCCTCCCTGCCTGCAGTACTCCACAGCTGCCTGTGATCTTTGTGTGAACAAGGCCCCACACAAGTGAGGGTCCCAGAACCTAGAGCATCAGCTTTCTGGGAAATGGCCTCTGCCCCCACCTCCCCCACCCCGAACCTGCCCCCAACCCTTCCCTGGGCTGGCTCCTCCTCCCTAGGGTTTCAGCTTCCACATCACCTTCTCAGAAGGCTTTCCCTGACCTCCTTGTCGAAGACCCTCTTGTTTTGTAAGTCCACATCACAAGACAGATGACAACAGAGCAGGAGGTTAGGAGCAGTTGCTGTGAACCCAGCCTGTCTGGTTGGCATCCTAGCTTCCTTGTTTTCTAGCTGTGTGATCTTGGACATGTCACGTAACCCCTCTGGGCCTCAGTTTCCTCGCCCACAGAGTGGAGAGGGTAATACTAGCTCCCGCCTCACAGGGTGTTATGAGGACCCAGCAAGTTCATGCATGTGATGCATTTAAAAGGGTGCGTGGCACCCTTGCTCTTACGATTGTGCTGACGGCCCCATTATCCTGAGCCTTAGTCTTTTTTTCTGACACATCTCACTTCACACTGGTGATCTGCTTGAATACTCTGTAGGACAGGCCTGCCATGGTGACCACTGTATCCCCAGGGCCTAATGCAGCACCTGGTCCACAGCTGGGGCAAAAAAAGATGTTGTTGAACGAATGGATCTCCTCTGTGTACCTCAAATCCATTCCGATGACTCCAAGACAGCCACACCCCGGTCCAGGCCACCTCATCCTTTCCCTTCAGGCAGCAGCCACCTCTGCTGACCCCATAGCTACTACTGGTTAAATACATGAGCCTCAGTCGCTCGCCTTGATCTTGCCTTTCTCATTCACGGCTGGAGTTCCTGTTGGCTTCCATCTCTACAGCCCTTTACAGTTTATAAGGCCTGTTCCCATCATAATCACATCCCTGGGTTGGGTGACAGGGCAGTAATTGGGAGCTCCAGTGCGACAAAGGCCTGGAGAGGGAAAGTGGCTTCCTCAGAGTCACACAGCAAGAGAGAGAGGGGAGATGGGACACAGGCCCAGGACTCCTGGGGAGGGGCTGCCCACACTTGGTCGGAGGCCCTCTCTCATCCCTTCTGGAGAGCACCTCAGGCTGAGCACACAGTAGGCTCTTAGGCTTGTTCAAGACAAGTGGAAAGAGAAAGTCCTTGGGTTCAGCCTTGGATCTGGGACCATGGACCCGCCCCTGCCCCATCTGTGCCTGTTTCCCCATCTGTAAATGGGCTTCACTTACCAAGTGAAGGCGGATCCCTGTCTCACCAGGTCTGGCTGGCATTTCTCCTTGGTCTCTCTGTATGTTTACTCCAGATGACTTTGGAATGAGCTGACGTGGAGTTGGGAACTGACTAAGGGCCTAGAGAGAAACTGGGATTTCCACTGCGCCTCTGGTATCCTTGACATGGAGCAGTGGCTGAAAGCAATGTTTGGAAAAGCATCTCTTCTCCCATTTTTAAAGGCTGTTGAGGAAACGTTGCGCTTGTGACCGGAGTGCAAAGATCTCATGAACGATTAGGGGTTTACTAGCCCTGGGGGACCCCCAGACTCCACAGGCTGGGCCAGGAGCCTATGTGGTCATGGATATGATGCCCACATCAGTGGTGTTTCAGCACTCCTCTGCTGCTACTCTCTCCTCTCCCCTGTGGCAGCAGGGCCAACTAAGGCCCAGAGAAGGGAAGAGTTTTACCCAAGGTCACCAGCACACCCAGGCAGACCTCCTGAATCTGAATCAAGTCAGATTCTGGGGCTCAGCCTTCTCCTTTTTCCCCCTGTTCATTATTTATTTTTAAACAGCTTTATTGAGATATAGTACATATACCTTGCAACTTACCCTTTTAAAGTGTATGATTCAATGGCTTTTAGTATAAAATTGTGCATCTATCATTACGATTAATTTTAGAACATTTTCATTACCCCAGAAAGTAACCCCATGCTTTTTAGCTGTCACCCCGTCCCAGTCCCTCCAGCCCCCCAGCCCCAGACAGTCACTAATCTACTTTGAATCTCCATACATTTGCCTCTTCCGGACATTTCATATAAATGAACTCATACAAATGTGGTCTTTTGTGACGGGCTTCTTTTCACTGATTATAATGTTTTCAAGGTCCATCTATGGTGGAGCATGTATAAGTACATGGTTCCTTTTTCTTGCCAAATAATATTCCATTGTATGGATATGCCACATTTTATTTATCCATTCGTGGATAAATTCATTTATTTATCCATTCGTTATCCATTTATTTATCCATTTATCCAAACCAAATGGACATTTGGTTTGTTTCCACTTTTTGGCTATTATCAATAATGCTGCTATGCACATTTACATACAACTTTTTGTGTGGTTATATGTTCTCAGTTCTCTTGGGTTTATACCTAGGAATGGAAGTGCTGGGTCATATGGTAACTATGTTTATGAGCCTTTTAGCTCTGGCTTTCTCAGACCTTGGGGGCTGCTGATGGAAGACTTGTTACTCCCAGTGGCCAGGGTCTATGGATCAAGTCTCCACCCCACTTTGGACTTAATTTTAGAAACTTCAAGTACTGTGTTTTCTGAACTTGACACATTTTCACAGGCTGAATGTACTTGTTTACCTAGCACCCAGATGGAAAAAAATCAAAGCCATCCCAGTGCCCCAAAAGCCCCCTCGTGCTTCTGTCCAGTCTTTCCCCTGCCATGGAAAACACGACCCCAACTTCTAACACCACAGATGAGTTCATGAACTTTGTCCGAGTGGAATTATGTGGATCGTGGTCTTTCATGTCTGCCTCTCTTGCTCAACTTCAGGTTGTTAGAGTTCCTGCGTTCTCAAGGCTGTATGCACCACCTTTTTTGTCATTCCTTCTGCTTTTAATGGAACACTTTGGACTTTGCATCTTGAAACAAGACACAGGGCTTCACGGTCTCGTGGGTGTGCGTCTCTGTGTGTGTTCTCGGGCCTGTCCGGGAGGGAAGTGGGGAGGCTGGGAAAGTGTATGTGATGACCTAGTCCTGGCCCCAAGGCACATGTGCCTCTAGGAGGCCCCTACCTGGCCCTCCCACTTAAGCCTCTCCTCTTGGACTCTGTCAAAGTTCTGTTATTCTGGGTTTGACTTGAGACCAAGGGGCGGAGCTGGCAGGCATCCCAGGTAAACAAGAGCAGCTGGAAAGGAGAGGGACTTTTGGGGGTGGAAAGATAGACCGGAACAGACCTCCATTCCATGGGGGCTTTTTTGGAGGCCTGTGTCCCGTGCACCCTAGCACTTGGTGGGAAGGGAGGGTTCCAATAGAAATCGGGCCTCCTCTAGGCTAGCCCATGCCCTGGGGAAGGCAGGCTGCCTGGGTTCAAGTCTCCCCACTCTGCACCTTACCAGCTGTAAAATGGGGGGAAAAACTGGATAGGATTGTTTCAGAAGTGAAGAACTCAGTGCATATAAATGTTGCTGACCTGGAGGAAAGTTGGCTGTTATGGTTAGAATGTGCCAGGAGCCAGCTGAATATTTTATGGACACTGTTATATTGAACTTACACACCAGTCATGAAAGTAGACAC
Organism: Stenella coeruleoalba; assembly: GCF_951394435.1. Lineage (NCBI taxonomy): Eukaryota > Metazoa > Chordata > Mammalia > Artiodactyla > Delphinidae > Stenella > Stenella coeruleoalba. Next base: position 21,344,876 of record NC_137161.1, on the reverse strand, counting down.
CAAATCATCCCCATTCGACAGATGAGGAAGCAGAGGCACAGAGAGGTTGAGAACCTGCCTGAAGCCACACTGTGAACCCGTGGCAGAGCCAGCATTTGATCCCAGGTCTGTTTGGCTCCAGAATCCAGGCCCCTGCCACCTGGGCTATGAGCCGAGCTTTTGGTGTGGGCCCAGTAGCTCTGAGCTGCCGCGGAGCTGTGCCCAGCACTGTTGTGTAGGGCCCCAGACTCAACCCTTGCCTCTGGTTTGTGCAGAAGGAGCTCAGGCTCTTTCCCCCTGTCTCTAATGGGCCCTCGTGGCCAGCAAAACCTTCCTCCTTCCTGGGTTCCTGGCTAGTGAGCTCTCAGGGGTGGGGCAGGCCTAGGGGGTGGTCAGGAGGGGCCCCCCAATCTGTCCAGCATTGGCAGACCTGGCCGGGGCAGCCCTGTCTCTCTTTAGGAGGCGAGGCAGTCAGGCCTGGGAGCTAGAGTCGGCAGTACCGCGTCCACTTGGTGACCCCCTTGTGTGAGGTGTGCCCTGACTCTGCTCCTGGGGTGCTCCAGAGCATGGGCCAGGCACATCAGCAGCTGGTCCTAAGCCAGGCTAACCTGAGCGTTGTAAAGGGCTCTCTACCATATGCCAAGGGGAACAGAGCTTGAAGCAGTCGGCTGCAGTCCAGGAAGGCTTCACAGAGCAGGTCTCCCTGGAGCAGGGTTTTGAAAGCTGAGCTCCTTAGGTGGAGATGATTGGAAGGGTGTTCTTACAAAGGGAGCAGCCATAGGCATCGGCTACTCAACTCCATGCCCCCAAGCCCTTGCCTCGCCATCTCTGTTTTTCAGGGGCTGGAAGCCTGGAAATATATTTGCCAGAGCCCCTCGCTAGCTATTTCTGGTGAGGATCTGCCAGTGGGGAGAAGGCAGGAGGATGAGAGATGCCAGCCTGCCTCTGGCTCCTACCAGGGCTGACTTCGGCAGGATTTGTAGATTCGGCAGCTCTGTTGGTTCCAGAGCTGGAGTGACAGTGCCTCCAGCAGCTGGGTGGTGGGGACCGGCTCCTGGGCTCCTGCGCATCCTGGGTGGCAGCTGCTTCCCTGTTTCCGGGTACCACTCCTTCTCCCTCTGCTCTTCCAGCATCTCAGATGTTTTTGGAGTCAGTTTCCCTTGTAAACTCCCTCTCCACCTGAAATAGCCGAGTGTTTTCTATTTTCTTGCTGGTCACTAATTGATAAAGTGCTCAGGCCATCAAGGCCAGACCCAGGTGTAGTTTTTAAGGAACAGAAGGATTTAGCACCCCGAAAATGTGATGTCACACTTTGAGTTTGATTTATTTTTTGCGTGCATGTCAGATGTTTCAACATGGGTTCCCTGAAGGCAGAGACTGTCTTCCATCATCTATTTAATCAACAAACATTGATTAGTGCTTCGTTGGTGGGGAATGAGATGAATGACCAAATCCCCACGCTCCTGGAATCAGTCTAGACTTGGAACCATTCAATTGAAACTGAGTCCCCTGAAACTGAGTTCCCCTGCTGAGTTTATGATTCATCTTTCTCTGTCCAAAACTTTATTCACATTCTTGTCCCACCCCTGTTCCCCTAAGGATTGAAGAGTATCAACGAAAAGAGGGGATTGAAACCAAGCAGGACCTTGTGGGGTCTTCCCAGGTACAAAAGTCCCTCTGTGTCCCCTGTTTCTTGTTTGTAAAAAAAAAAAGGCTTTAGTCTCCTAGGCCTTCCCTGAGTTCCAAAGAGCAGATTCAAGCAGTTAATGATGAAGACCATAGAGTCACAGGGCTCCCAGTTCCTCCTGAAAGGATATAGATAACAATCTGATGCATATCTTTGAGTTGCTCTGTAGAAACTAAGAACCCCCGCCCCGCCCAGGTGGAGGATGGCGGCTACATGCTGACCACAAGCACGTACCCCAGACTGGTTGGAACCAGAAGGTTGAGATTCCTGAAACATCACCTGTTACCTCACCACCAGCCAATCAGAAGAAGGTCCACAAGCTGATCACGCATCCTGAGACCATATCCCCTCACACTGTCTTTCCCCTGAAAGCCATCGGGGTGTTCAGGTCTTTTGAGCATGAGCTGCCCATTCTCCTTGCTTGGCGCCCTGCAAATAAAACCTTACTTTGCTGCAAACACCCACTGTCAGAGTTTGGCTTTCTGTGTGGCAGGCATACGAGCCCTTGCTTGGTAACACAATGTAGTAGCCAGTAGCCACCTGCAGCCATGGAGCACTTGACATGCAGCTAGTTCGAATTGAAACAGGCTGTCAGTGTAAAACACACACCACATTAAAAGACTTTGTATGAAAATTAAGAATGTAAAATATCTCACTCATAATTTTTATGTTGATTATGTGTTGCAATACAATATTTCAGACATATTAGTTTAAATTAAATGCATTATTAAAATGTATTTTACCTGTTTCTTTTTCTCTTTTTAATATGGCCACTAGAAAATTTAAATTACATATATGGCTTGCATTTGTGGCTCACGTTATATTTCTACTGGACAGTACGGTCTTATGGGAGCTGAGTTGAAACACATTGATCCAGCATTTATTAGTGTCTGTTTAAGAGATTCTTGGTCTCTGCCCTTGGGACTTCAGACAGGATGGGGAGCGGGACAGGTATATCAACATGGAACTAAAAGTCACTGTGATAAATGTTTGAGTTGTCCATGTTCCAGGGTTCTGAGAAGAAATCTGGGTAGGCTTCACAGAAGGGATGACTTTAGTGTTAAGCATTATAAGATGAATAGGAGTTCACAAGCTGGGTAAGGAAAAAGAGGGGCACTCCAAGCTAAGAGGTTGACAAGTACACAGGATGTTAGAAGAGATACAGGCAGTTCATTCTGGTCTGAACATGGTTTGTTTGGAGAAGAGGCTGGAGGTGGAGCTGGACAGTTGTAGAGCATTGAATGCCAGTAAAGTTTAGATCTGAGGGCGGCGCTGAGGCTAGGGAAAGGCTCTTAGGCAGGAAGTGGCTGGTCCAGATGTTAAGTGAGCTCACCCACCCACTCTCCTCAAAAGCATGCAGCGAACAGACCAGACCTGGTTTGAATGTGAAAAATAAACTCTTTTATTTCAGTACTTGCTCTTTGTGGCTCAAAAGCACATCTGCTGCTTGCTTGGAACCCAGAAGTATTTATAAAACCATAGAGAAATCAAGCAATATGTATACAGAACAGAACATATATATTTCGGCTCAAGTGCTTCTTCCTGTGCAAAGCAGAAAGTTCTAAGTGCATCAGCGTGACTTTCCCCAAATCCCTCTCTGGGATTTGGGGCACTCTGGAGTCTTTGACCCCACTCCAGATACAGAATTCTCCCCACTTCCCTCTTCCAGGCTGAGGGAGGCCCAGTCACATGGAGAGAATGAGTGGTAAAGTCAGAGATGGCAACTTGTGGGGTCCCCGAGCTTAGTCAGGGGCAAAGGCTGTGTTCTAGGGCCCTGGCTCTTCAAAGAGGGGTTGGCTGAGATGCCAGCCTTGTTGGTGAGTGACCAGCACAGGCAACTAAGGCTCCTGTGAAGTCTACACATTGTGGTGGGTGGGGTCATGGGTAGGTCACGGGCCTCCGGGGCTCTTTTCCCCTAGAACTGGGCTCTGAAGGAAGATGCCTGGGCACAGGTGGGGGACTCAGACAGGGCTGGGGGCAGGAAGGTGGTCATGGTCATGGTCTCATTCTCCAAAACATCCTGGCCTGTGACCTAAGGCTCTGTGAAGCCAGGGAGTAAGACTCAATGTCATTGGCAAGGCTGAGTCATATAAGGCACCAGAAGTGCAGAGCTGAAGGGGCCTTGGAGATGAGCTGGTTCAACCACTCTGTGACCGATGAGCAGACTGAGGCCCACAGAGGGGAAGGCAGTGGCTGGCCAGACTTGGGGCTCAAACCCAGGGCTCTAACCCCTCCAATTTCCTCCCCACCTCCTCATCCGAACTGGATCCTTTTTGATCAGGCCCCAGATGGCCTCTCTGACAGTCAGGTCAGGGCTGGTGTGGTGAACGGGGCCCTGGACTCAGAGTCAGAAGGCCTGGCTCCATTCCTGCACCTTCATATTAAGCAGCCTTGCAACTATCCAGCGGTGCAGGGCGGGCCACCTCCCTTCTCCAAGCTGCAGTCTCCTCACTGAGAAAGTGGCTCCCACTCTGCAGTTTTCCATGGCAATTAAATAGGTTGGTGGCCGTGTGAGCCCAGGAAGCACTTAGTAGGTGCCTCACAATTGCGGCGTGTGGGGGTACTGTTGGGCCAGGGCTGCTGGGATGTGGGGGGAGCTTGGGTCTGGACTATTCCTGGGACCCTCTCGATCTGCACCTGCTCAGGCTCTGCCAACGGCCCCTGGGGCCTGGGCACAATCTGGGGAAGGGGTTCAGGACACCCCAGGGAGCTGAGTTCCTTGATCTGGTCACTGGGCACACTGTTTTTCGCCTGCTCCCAGGGAAGGGGCTCTGGAGTTGATCAAACAATATGGCAGGTGGTCAGTGGCTTTCCAAATGGCATCTGGGCTGGGAAGGGAGGCTGGAGTCCCTCCTCCCCGGCCCACCCCCCAGGCCCAGTCAGCCAAGATCAGGGCTCCTACTGTGGAGGCACAAAACATTCCTCACAGGTGAGGGAGGTGGGGAGCCAGGCTCAGGGGGACCATATGGGCCGGAAGTACATTTGATTCCAAAGAGGCCCCATAGGCAGCCCACCGTGCCCTGGGGTCTGGGGCCCAATAAGGGGCAAATTTTGCTCATTACCTTGGGATAAAGATTGGGGTCAAGTTGGGGGCCCTCGGCTGGCACGGGGGCCCTTAGGAGGTGTTAACAATGACGTTCCTGAAGCCCTTCACGGCCTTCAGCCTGTCGCTCTCGAAGTTCACCACCAGCTTGTGGCGGCCCGCGTTCAGGGGCAGCAGGTCCACCCTCGCCTTGACTTCCTCCCCCGCCTCCACGGGGTGTGGGCTGGGAGAGAGAGAGAAAGAGGGTGAGATCAGGGCTTGGCCTGGTCCCCACAATGGGGACAGGCCAGGATGACACGTGACTACTGAGATCTTAGCCTAGAAACTCCATGGATGTATAGCTTTGTGCCGACGGAATACAATGGGTCCCGCTCACCACTCTCCGAAGGCCTGGGCCATCTGCCCTCCTATGTGTAGAGGGGCTGGTGTGTTTGTGTGTGTGTGTGTGTGTGTGTACATGGAAGTGGATGGTGTGCTTGGGGGTAAGAGTGCGGATGCTCACGTGACCACGTGCATGAAAATGCATTGAGCTGTACATACGTGACTCGTATGCTTTACTCTATATAAATTACAATGAAAAAGTGAAAAACAAGAAGTGTGTATGCTTGTAAGTGTACGTATATATAAATATGTATCCATGAGGGTACTCCACACAGGCACGCATGTACACCTGTGTGCATGTGAGGACTCGGGTGTCCCGAGGTGGGTGCTTAGCGAATGTGTACCTGTTTAGGTTTGTGAACACATGTGCACAGAACGCAGCTAACGTGTGGGTATTTGGGCGTAGACACGGGGGAATATTAGGCAGGTGTGTGGAAAGGGAGAAGAGGGGGTTACGGGCCTGGGTTCAGTGCCGGAGGGCGCCCTTCCCCCCGCAGCATCTGCCCTCTGCTCCCAGGCCCCCAAGCTGGAGGGACCAGCACTTACATTTCCACGGTCTTCTGCTCCTTGGTCAGGCCCGCCCCCTCCACGGTGAAGGTGCAGCCTGACAGCGGCACGGTGAGCGGGTTCCACAGGGACACCTCAGCCACCAGCTTGCGATTCTGCTTGGGCTCTCCCAGGATCTAGAGGAGGCATGGGGCAGATGTCAGGGGCAGCACGGAGGGAGAGCAGCCCACAGCCCCTCAAGGGCATGCAGGGTCCCAACTGGGCCATCTCCATCTTTGCTGCAGTTTGGCCCAATGTCTGCCCAGCTCCGCCGCTAACATTCCTCGCCTCATCTGGAAAACACAGATGATGACACCTGCCCAGGCCTCCTTCGTGGAGCTGAAGTGAGGCTCCACGCAACCCACAGGATGTGTAAAATGCCTCCCTCATTCTAGGGTCTAGGGTGGAAAGATCAGAGTCTTTGGAGCCAGGCTGATCTCTGACCCTTTCTCACTGTGTGACCTTGGCAAAGTTACTACCCTCTCTGAGCCTTGGTTTCTTCATAGAACAGAAATGCCTGACTGCAGGGTTCTCATGAGGATTAACTGAGCTAATATGTGCAAGCTCCTAGCAGACTGTCTGGCACACAGTGCTCACTCCCTCCTGCTCTGCTCTTTACCATTTATTTGTAACTGCAGCATTTGGGGATCTGGGGCTGTGACTCCTCCAGGTGAATCACTATGATGACCATGAAGTTGGTGATAAGAATAGTCAGTTTTTACTGAGCCCTCATAACGTGCTGGATGTGGTTCTATGTGCTTCCTGTAGACTCACATTTAATCTTTACAACACCCATTGTATAGATGAATAAATGGACTCCAGCGTCTGTGCCCTTAACAACACATCCCTTCCTGCCCCACCAGGGCCCCAGGACCTGGGAATCTAGCATTAGTAGTTTAGCTTTTAAGGGTCCACGAGTCTGAGATCCCTAAGTGCCATGATCCTACTACTCTGGGATTTTAGGATTCATTCCTAGAGGCTGTGAGTCCCAAATTCTGCTTCATGATGCTTTTCTTTGATAAACCTAGGATCTGAGGAACCTGGGGCATCGGAGACCTTGAGGTTGCAGGGAGGGAGGTGCATGCACGTGTGGGGACCTGTCCAGGGACCCAGCCAGCCCTTACCCGGATCTTGATTTCTGGATTCTCCAGATAGATGTCCCTCTCAGCCAGCAGGTAGCTGTTGGCAGCTGGCTCGACGAACAGGCCCCGCACCTTGATGAGGTTCGACTCGGTCAGGTAGTCACAATACCTTTCGTAGAGGATTCGAAGGGGAATGCTCTTCTCTGCAGGAGGGGAGAGGGGAGAGCACTCATGACATCTGAATCGTGGCCCCCACCTCTCCTATGGCATCTCCACAAGGCACAGAGAGGGCAAGGAATGAACTCGAGGTCACACAGCTGGTGAATGGAGGGGCATGTCCCAGCACTTTCCCTCACCTGCCCTGGCTCCAAGGCTCCCAGGGAGGAAGTGGGGAGGAGAGGCTTGGGCATTAATCCTGCCTCTGCCCTTCGCTGACTGGGGATGCTGGGCAAGTCACTCCACCTCTCAGGACCTCATTTCCCCCCATGAGGTCGGTAGAACTGTACCCATTTACAGATGAAGAGACACTTCTGCCAGTAAGTGTTCAGATCAGGAGAGCTGGCCCTGCTTGGCCACTGTCTGACTGTGTGAGCCTGGGAAGATGACCTCCCCTCTCTGTTCCCTCTCTGTTCCCTGGGACATCTGGCACCCGCTGGGCAGAGCTAAGACCAGAGGTCATTTCAGAGCAAAAGCCACACAAGTGATAGGGGTGAGAAAAAAGCCGGCAGGGCCAACCCCTCCCGCTGCAGAGAAGCAAAGTGTGGATTGCAGCCCCATTTCTCTGACAAGAACACTGAAGCCTTAGGGCACCAGGGGTCAGCTTACAGGAGGCAAGAAGGAGCAGTGAAACGGGCACAGGACTGATTCTCCACAGACCCTGCTTGTTCACTCGGTCGCAGGGAACCTTGGGAAAAATCCCTTCTGCTCCTCGGGCTTCCCCCCATCAAACAACAATGTTGGAGGGATGGTCTTGGGGCTCCATGGAGCCCAGCCAACCTCTCCTCACTATCCCAGTGCCATGATGGGAGATGCTGTTTCTTCTTTTTCTGCCATCTGTCCCCTCCGTCCCTGCACTAGACCAGCGTTTCCCAAACTCCAGCCATTCATGTGATTTTTCACATGTCTGAGTAACTCCTCAGTAAATAATTTTTCTTTCAGTCCCCTCACTTTACACTTTTTAACCTTTTTTGCTTAGGGAACCTTTTCATCATTATTTGCAGAAAACCTGTCTCATTTACCATAAGTAGAAGGAAGCTGGTAAAAACAAACACCAGCAAACAAAGTCATGTTTATTCAATTCGGGCCGATATTCTCATCTGCTGAGGGCTCTGAGTTTGAGACCTGAGCTTACTGTTAAAGAGGGAGGTTAGCAAGGGTCTGGGGTGCCCGGGCCAGTAAGCACCCGTTGGGAGGTCATCTCTAGGGCCGTGAAGGCCCGAACAGATGGTCACCTTCTCTCTGCATGAGTCAAGGTCCAGGTCCTGGCTGGGCACATTGGTGTTCCCCGTCCCACTCTCTGGAAAATGTGTGCCCAGCCCTCTAGTCACTCATTCCTGGGGTGGATCTGCCCCAACCTCTGCTCAGATGGCGTGGGGGGAAAAAAAAACCAAAGCTTCTGCGAAAAAGGAGTGAAAATTCCTGGGTCAGGACCTGGTGGAGCAGAGTAGAAACTCTGACCAGCTCCACAGGAAAGAAGGAAACCATTGTCCTCCAGGAGCCTGGAGGAGGTGGCCCCAGCTGTTAACTTTTCCAGGAGGCTTAGGCCAGGGTGGGGCTGGACCTTTGAGAACTGCTGTCCACAGGCCAGGGGCCTTGGCTTCGGGCCAGATGCTGGCTGAAAGAGGGAAACATTTGCGGTTAGTGTCTATTCATTCCTTAGATGATTCCTTTGATCATCACAGAGATCACGCTGCCTGCATTCCTCATGACCCACCTGGAGGGGTGAGGGTATCCAGAGAGAGAGAAGGGGTGGGTGGCAGGAAGGAAGAGAGCAAGGAGGCGGGGTGGGGTCAGCTGGATTCAGTTCAGCTGTCCTAGGCCTGGCTTCCTGTCCGCTAGCACATGGAAATCCCCCAGAGCTTATCATCAAAGAATAACCGCAACTCAGCCAAAGTTCAGGGTCTCACAGGGTGGGAGAATCACTTTCAGGTTGACTTTGGCCTTGGAAGCCTCAATAGAGCATCCTGGCCTAGCCCCACCTGAGGGCAACACGCAGTACCACTGCCCTTCTCTGCCCTCTCCCGACAGGCTGTGCCCCTCAGAGGTCTCCGTAGCAGGAGGGACCCCTCTGCTGTGAACACATCCCCAGGGAGAAACCCTGGCAGCTGTGGCTGAAGCAGAAGAATGCTGCGAAGGGCCTGAGGGTATCTGGGAGGCAAAGGGTAACTCAACAGCAGCCTGGGTGGAAGTTGTTCTGGCATCCCTGGCTCAGGCTGGAGTTCACCTGATGATACACATTCCAGGAAAGGCACTTCCTCCCTTTGAAGCGGTTCTGAGCGTGAGGAAGAACTGACACGTGTGCATTCACACAAAGGGGCTGGAAGGGCTCTTCAAAGATGAGCCAGCCTTTGTACAAATGGGGAACCCGGGGCCTGGAATGGAGAAGAGAAATACCCAGGAGCCCACATCCTGTGGGCAGAATTGCAGGAACTAGGACCTCGGTATCCCGACCACCCCACACACCTGTAGGGATGGAGCCCTGCCCCTGACTCGGGGCCTGGATGTGGAGATGAGAGCTGAGTCCTCTGCACACCAGCAAGGCTGGCAGTGACTCAGGAAGCACTGAGCCCGGCCCTGAGACCATTGCCTGGCACAGCAGGGTTCAGGAAAGATGCTTTTCGGCCTCCCCACACCTGTTGGCACTTGCTCAGCGAACAGTGAAGAGCCCCGCCGTGTCCAGGCACCATCATACACTTTCCAGATCTTTCCTGAACACACATCTCCTTTGCAGCCCATGAGGGGCATGCTAATGCCCCATGTGATGGATGGGTGTGATTCAAGCCCCAAGGTTATACATCTAGAAGGCAGGAGAGGTTCTTCCCTGGTGGTCCAGTGGTTAAGACTCCAAGCTCCCAACGCAGGGGGCACAGGTTGGATCCCTGGTCAGAGAACTGAGATCCCACACGCCACATGGCGCGGCCAAAATTAATATTAATAATAGAAGGTGGGAGAGGCCAGATTCAAAGCCAAGTCTGGCCTCCGAACACGCCTTTTAGCAGCATAAGTGTTGGGGCCCCAGCCCTGGTGCCACGTGGCTCTGCCCCAGAGTTTGCCGCTGCTCAGGGACCCTGACAGAGGGTCTGCTCTGTCCCGGCGTGTGGCTCCAGGGTGCCTGAGGTGGCCCTGAGATAGAGGCCCCAGGGTTGACTGATGTTCTACTCAGATCATGCTGACCCCGGGTCCTCTCCCAACTCGAAGACCCCCCTGCCCTCCCCATGCCCACAAGCTCCAAGTGCAGGAACAGAGAATGGGCTGCTGGGGGGGATAGGAGACTGGGCTCCATGCTGCCTCCCTAAGTGACCTCGGCTGCCGCAACCCCTCTCAGGGTCTCCAGCTTAATTTTAGGGAGATAACCAGTAGTGGTGACAAAGCCAGCAGTGAAAAAAGGGATCAAGGGGACGATGACTGTGCAGGCATCCGACCAAGAAGCCAGAGCGACAGAGGCTCTGCCCAGGGTTGAGGGCTGGGTGAGCTACTGACATCATTTCAGCCCCAAACGGGGAAGGGGATCTGCTCCCAGGGAGGTCGGGCCAGGCACTGGAGCCATGGAAGAGGAGAAGATCAGGGCTTTTCCTTTCCTATCACTGTTAGAGCCACACTGTCCAGTATGGCAGCTTCCGGCCACATGCGGCTGTTTAAGTGAAATTAAAACTTTAGTCCCATAATTACACCAGCCACACTGCAAGTGCACAATAGCCACATGGAGCTAGTGGCCACCATACTGGACAACGCAGATACAGGACATCCTTTTATCACAGAAAGTTCTCTGGGTAGTGCTGGTCTTGAATCTCTTCTCTCTGAGCCTGAGAACCTCCAGAGAAATAGGAGAGGTTCTCAAAGGGGCTCTGGGGAGAGGCAGCTGTAGTGTGAGTTGCTGGAGACGGAGGAAAGGAATTTGCTGGAAGGGGCAGCAGAGAGTCTGGGAAAGCAGTCAGGGGTCCTGCGAAGATGAGATGGAATGAAATAGAATAGTTGCTACGAGTACAGGTTCAAGTCTCCGTCCTGTCACTTCCTGTGTGGCCTTGGGAAAGTTACTTAACCTCTCTGTGCTCAGTCTTCTCATCTGGAAAATGGGACCATAAAAGAATCCTCCTACTTTTGTTATAAGAAGGAACTGGGTTGCTATTTATAAAGTGCCGAGGACAGGGCCTGACCCACAGTGAGGGCAATGGGAGTGTCTGTGAGGTAGATGGCACACGTTCAGCTCTCAGGGCACGACCTAGCATGTCGTCAGGGTGGTCAACAGCTGCTCCAGGAACACAGGGCCTTACCAGAGAAAGGCTCCAGGGAAAAGTTGAGCAGGTCCTTGGTGCCACACTTGGGTCCCAGGATCCCGTTGTAGCTGACGGTGCGGGCACAGAGCAGGAGGCAGCCGGCGTGGTCCTCGGCAGTGTTGTTGGTGATGTGGGCAAAGACGTCGAAGTCGCTGCCCCTGTTCATGCCCTGGCCCGCACGGATCCTCATGGCCACCCCTGTCTCCTCTTTATCAGCCAGTTTGTTCTGGCGGTTGGCCCTTGTGAAGGCTTCCCTCTCCTCTGCGGACCCTGTGGGGACAGGGAAGAGAGCTTCATCACAGCTGGAAGGGGGATCAATGAGAAGGAGGCTGGGAGCAGGGCAAGCTGGCTTCTCAGAGTTCTGGTGACTCAGAGCACCCCCGGAGGGAGCCCCTTCTTTACATTACTGTGCCAGGAGGAGGAAAGAGTATTTTATTTACTTTCCACAAGTGAGCTCCTATACATCCCTCAAGACCCATCCCCAAATGACCCCTCTTCCAGGACACCTTCTCTGACTCCTCCTTTCCCAGGATGAAAGAGTCACAATGTCTTTTGGAGTTTCATAGCTGCCTATTGCCTGTCACGGTGTTTTGGCCCACCAGGTTTTTTTTCTGTTCATATGCTTACACTCTCAAGCCTCTTGAGGACTAAGACTGTGTTTTACTTAATCTGAAGTCATACCCAATGCCTACAACAGTGTTTGGTGCCTAGTAGGCACTGATACAATGAGAACTTTCTCACCTCTAAGCATTTTGCACAGGGACCACTTCTACCTGAAATCCTTTCCCTCCTTCTCTACCTGTTGAGCTTTCCAGCAGGAATGACTGCCCCCTGCTTTATATTCCATTTACTTCTCCCCATGTGCCTTTTATTTTTGTCCCCAGTGTTGTTGGGTACATATTTATTTCTTCTATCAAATCATCAGCTCTAGACCTTTCAGAGGCCGGGGAAAGCATCTTTTCCTTCTGTTTTAGCCCTTCCCACTGGAGCACGGCCACTTAATACCCAATCCCAAGTCAGCCCTGGAGAGTCAACGGGGGTCAGATAAAGCCTGTGGTTTCTTAGTCACTTCTGTGAACCCTACTGTGCTTGGCACACCGTAGATGCTTAGAAAATATCTGTCTATTGAACTGGCCATTGGATGTGCTCAAATTCAATTTTTAAAATAAACCACATCTTTTCCCCACTATTGATTTAATATTAGTAGCAGAAAGAAGCTTCATCTTTGTGTCTGATTGAGCCCATCTTATTAAGTTTCTTTTGGTCCATTTCTCTTTAAATCTTTCCAATCTACCTTCATGCCCACTTCCCCACCTGTGTGTGAAATGCTAAAACAATTAATACTACAGAGTTCCAGGAACTTCTCTTCCTGGCCCCTCTGGACTTCCAAGCCTCTTCAGCACAAATACGTTGCAATAAAAAAGCATGGAGGGGGCTTCCCTGGTGGCGCAGTGGTTGAGAGTCCGCCTGCTGATGCAGGGGACGCGGGTTCGTGCCCCGGTCCAGGAAGATCCCACATGCCGCGGAGCGGCTAGGCCCGTGAGCCATGGCCACTGAGCCTGTGCGTCCGGAGCCTCTGCCCCACAACGGGAGAGGCCACAACAGTGAGAGGCCCGCGTACCGGAAAAAAAAAAAGCATGGAGGGACCTCCCTGGTGGTCCAGTGGGTAAGACTCCGTGCTCCCAATGCAAGGGGCCCGGCTTTGATCCCTGGTCGGGGAACTAGATCCCTCATGCTGCAACTAAAGATCCCGCATGCCACAACTAAAGATCACGCATGCCGCAGCTAAGACCCAGTGCAGCCAAATAAATAAAATAAAGATTAAAAAAAAAAGCATGGAATTGACCATCTATTGTTGGAGCTCCCACCACTAATAAGCTCTGTTAAACAACATGGACATCATGATTTTTCTGTGAAGATGAAAGCCTCTCTTGTATACCAGCCATCCCTTTCAGTTTTACTGAGTCAAACCAACAAAGAAAGTGAGGCTTAAAAACCCAATGAAATCTTTTTGTGGAATATAGAATTCTTTTCCTAAATGAATGATCCTTTACCACTGTCCCCCTGCCCCCAGGGTGTTTGTCAAGTTTGCATCTGATTCTAAGAAATTTCTTGAAATGGAGAGTAACCTACAGATCATTGTTGTTTGCAAGCTGCCAGAAAACACACCACACCACACACACACACACACACACACACATGCCCTCTGGGCTGGTAAACAAGCTGCTTATCCACAAGGCAGTGATGAGCCGAGGGCCCCTACCCTCCGGGTACTTGTAGGTGTGGGTAATGTCCTCCCGCTCGTCTCTGCCCACGCTCTTTGTGCTGATCTTCTGCCCCACGACCAGGGAGTGGTTGATGGACTTGTGCATGGACCCATCATCCTGCCGGATCCAGTCCACCACGTCGGCGTTGACCTCGGCAAAGACGAAAGGGGCGTCGTACTTGGGGCTCAGGTCGCCCACCTTGATGGCACGAACAGGAACCGGGCCACAGCAGTATGTCCCTGGTTGGGAGGAGGAGAAGGGTAAGACGAGCCTGGGCTGAGGGGAGGGTGGTACCTCCAGAATCTTCCACAATTCAACCACACGTAGCCGAAAACCTAGAGACCATATAGCCTTTGACTCAGGGATTCCATTTCTAAGAAGGCAGCATCAGGTAAGAATTAAGAATTCCAGGGGAGGGAGTTCCTTGGTGGTCTAGTGGTTAGGACTCTGCGCTTTCACTGCCGGGGCCCTGGGGTTCAACCCCTGGTTGGGAAACTGAGATCTTACAAGGCATGCAACAAGACAAAAAAAAAAAAAAAAAAAAGAATTCCAGGGGACCCTGGAACCCAGCTTCTGGGGTTCAAAGCTCAGTCTCTTATTAGCTGTGTGACCTTGGAGAAGTCACTTAACTTCTCTGAGTCCTGGCTTCACGTGGGGATATTTGTACCTACCTAAGGAGGATTGGCAAACACTTATTTCTATGTGTTTGATAAACAGAAATGTATCCCAAGGCACTTAAGGAAACGAGGAAGCCAACTGTAGGCAATACTTTACAAGGGTGTGTGTCTGTCTGGTTTCCTGCCGAGACTGAGAGTAGCAGTCAGTGTCTGACACTGACTCAGGGAGTGTGTGAACAAGAACACACAAGAATGAAATGAACAAGAGAGCTAGATGTTTATCTGGGTGTGGTTTACCACTGCCTCAAACTGGTCACAAATTTAAATGTTGAGGACTAGAGGCTTGGTAGCTATATTACAGTGCGTCCATTTGATGGAATGTGGTGACATTAAATTAAAATTAAAATCACAGAAAACTGTCTGATAGAGAAATGCTAATGATATATGGAGAAGTGACAGGGCCAGGATGAAAGACCATGTGCAGGAAGAGTTCTTAACCTGGGGTCCATGGAACCCCCAAGGTGCAGCAAATAGAATTCAGGAGTTCATAAACTTGGATGGGAAAAAATTACATCATTATTTTCACTTCCTTCGACTGTGAAAGACCAAAACCACAGTCTTAGGTGCACTTATGACTTGTCACTCATAAGAACCACAGATATTTTTATCTCTCTTTATAGTTGTTACAGATAACCGGAAATATAGATTGCATTCATCTCTACCACAAAATTATGGAACTTATTGATTCTACTAATAAATCTTGTTATATAGAGCATATATTACTATATCACAAATTTATTTAAAAATTTTTGATAACTATATTGCAATCTAATTGAACCCTAGGTGTTATATTGTGTGTATTTAAAATATTATTCTGAGGAAGGATTCATTTGAAATTATTGGAAGCTGTGTGTGAATGTTAATGAAATTTCTTGGGGGGAAGAGGACAAAGATGCTATTTGACTTTTTTTCTCTGTGCTTCTCCGTATTTTCTGTTTTCCACAATGTGCATGAATTACTTTTCAAATTATAAAAGAGGTGTTTTATAAAATATCAATGAGGTCCCCCAACACTCAATGTTCTTTGGAGTCAGCCAGACCTGGGTTAGCATCCCAGCTCTGCCCCTCTCCAGCTGAGGAGCCCCTCTGCTGGGTGGGTCCCCTCCAGCCTCTGTTTCTTCATCTCGGTAATGGGGCCACAGCTGCCAACCCACCTTCGCTCTTCTCCTGGGGCGTGGGGTCCAGGGCCTGCCACCCGTCGTATCCCGGCTGCAAGTCAGGCCTGGTCATCCACGACTCCACCCAGCAGTGGAAGTTCCTGTTGGGGAAACAAAGCAGAACGTGGACCAGGACTCTCACACAAACGTTCACGGTCACCTCCTGCGGGCTGTCCACACTCGCCTTGTCCTAAGCTGACCCCAGAACGTCCCCCACCACACTTTGCTCTTCCTCTGGGGGCCCCAGTCGGGTGCTCCCAACTACACTGGGAGTCCTCAACCCCTCTCCCCAACTCCTTTCCCCTCTCAGTGGCTCTGCATGCCCAGCTGACCAGACCTCCTAATTTCTCGACTCTTCCTTCTTTTTTTTTTTTTTGTTGTTGTTTTTTTTTGCGGTACGCGGTCCTCTTACTGCTGTGGCCTCTCCCTGTTGCGGAGCACAGGCTCTGGACGCGCAGGCTCAGCGGCCATGGCTCACGGGCCCAGCCACTCTGCGGCATGTGGGATCTTCCTGGACCGGGGCACGAACCCGTGTCCCCTGCATCGGCAGGCGGACTCCCAACCACTGCGCCACCAGGGAAGCCCCGACTCTTCCTTCTTTTTCAGCTCACAGGCTCTGCCTGGATTCAGACCCCACCACCACCCACCTGGACCACAGCCCCGCCCCCTGCTTCCGATCTGTCCCCCCGGTCATCAGCACACCCCTCTCCAGTCTGAAGCCTCTGGAATCAAGACCAGACCCCCAGCCTGGCAGTGCAAACCCCGGACGGTGTGTTCTCCAGGACGCCCTTTCATGCTCCCTGAATTGACTTTCCTTCCTCTTGGCCTTTGCTCCTGCTGTCCTGCTCCTGGAGCCTCTCCAAGGCCCGCTTCCTTTTGTCCAAATACTGTTCAACTTTTAAACCCAGTTCAAATGTGACCTCCTCTGAGAAATCGCCCCAAGTTTCCTCTCCAGGGGATCCTTCCCACTGAGCGCCCCCCTCACCAGATCATCTCGCTCTTGTCACTCTGGATCTCCCCAAACTCGTTGCGGAAGTACTCGATGAGCAGGTTGCTGTTCTGGTCGTGGGCCGAGTTATAGTTGGTCACGACGCGGGTGGGGACGCCGAGGCACCGCAGCACTGGGTCGGGGGACACAGTGGAGAGAGCTTAGGGGATGAGCTGAGGCCCTAGACACATCTGCTCTGCTTGGGCCTCCACGTGCCCATCTGTACCCCAGGGAGCACTGCACACTGGTAAGGGTGCACCCACCCGGACAATGGCACCCACCTCGCTGGTTGGCCCATGTCCACTCTTTCCCTTTCACATCACAGATAACAAAAGACTCTAAATGCAAATCTGACATTAACGGTCCTCTGCTAAACCCTCAATGGCTCCCCACAGCCCTCGAGGTCAAGGCCAGACCTCCACCGTGGCCCTTACCCTGGAGGGTCTGGCCCCTGACCACCTCCTGCACACTTTGCTCCAGCCACACTGGCCTCGCTGCTCCTCCAGCACTCCATGCTGCCAACAGCCCCAGGACATTGGCATATGCTGTACCCTGGGCCAGGAAGGCCACCCGGCCGGGTGTAGATTACCCCATCATTTGCATTCATAGCAAAACTGGCGAGTCATCATCATTCTCAATATACAGGTGTGTGAGGGATTCTTTAATTTGTCCTCTGAGGGCAGTGAGCGAGCTGTCTTATTTTATATCCCCAGAGCCCAGCACAGGCCTGGCACAGGCTAATTTGTCAAATGGGATGAAGGAGAGGGTGAAGTAGAAAGAAAAGGAGGAAGGAAAGGAATGACAGAGATTCAGAGTGAGGAGTGAACAGCGGGGCAAGCAGAAGAGGGAACAAAGGTCAAGAGCCCTTCCGTTCCAGCCCCAGCTGCTTCAGGCTGTGTGGCCTGAGGCCAGTCCCTTCGCCTCTCTGGGCCTTGTTTCCTCCTCTCTAGCCCGGGCTTCAGGTGCACTGGGACTCCATCGTGGACGAGGAGGGCCTGCATTTGGGCCTCAGCACAGTTTACAGAGAGCCCAGAGTAACTGGGAAAGGGACTGGTGTTGGAATGATAGGTGACAAAGAGGCAGGATATCAAGTGGCAACTATAGACCACAGAGGAGGGACGAAGACCCCGGGCACCAATCCTGCCCGAATGGTGATGCTAGGTGCTCCTGACAGAGGGAATTATGGGTGTTTTTCCTCGTTCATTTTTTTATGTTACTTTTTATGTAAAATGTAAAAGTAACATATTCTCAGGGTAAGGTAAAGAAAGTAACATCTAAAAAAAGAAAGGCAACAGAAAGGCCTACTAAATATAATCTGTAGGACCTTTGGTTTACTTTTAGTTTTGATTGAGGTTGAGTCTCTGAGACGGGGGAGGGACAGGGATGTGACCTTTGCCCTGTGCCCACCATCAACCAGAGCAAGAGCTTCCCCGATGGCCCTGGATTCTGGCCGGGAGACAGGAGGGCACTGGGAGGAGGAAGGAAGGAGCAGCTGTGACCCTTCACCTCTTGCCTGGTTCCTGTGCCCTTTAACTTGGGTAGAGTCTGGATGCTCTGCTGCCCGTGGCGAGGGCTGATGCCCCAACCCCAGGCCTTGCCCCACCATGTGACAGGTTTCAGAGTACAGACCTGAGGCTTGGGGAGACCTGTCGCCGCTGCCCAGGGAGCAAGGCTCCACTCCTGTCCCAGGGATGGTGTCCCGGGAGGCCTCATCATCACAGTCTAAGGCCAGGAGGCTGGCCTTAGAGGAGCGGGCCCACCTCGTTCCAAGCCTGGCTGTGCCGCTCACCAGCTGTGCAACCTTGGCCAAGCCACTTCTCTTCTCTGAGCCTCCGTTTCCTCCTCTAAGAGGAGCTAATAATAGCAGCTTGTAATGATTCAGAGGGTAATGGGTATGGGCAGCCTGGCCGAACAGAAAAGTGTGTCACGGTGCCCATCACTGCAAACGTCCATCCGATCACGGTCAGCCGACTTATGGACACAGAGAAAATGGCCCAAGATCCAGCTGAGGAATCCCAGCTGCCCCGGAAACCCCCAAACCCCCCCTAACTTGAACCAGAGACTGTGCTAAGTGACATCTCCCCGGGTCCTAAGAGCTCCCTGGGACTTGGGTCAGTGACTGCTGTCTCCATTTTACACATGAGGAAACAGGCTTGGAGACACCAGTTCTCTTGCCCAAGTCCTCCCAGGGGTCAGAGGCAGAGCTGGAATTCAACCCGGGCAGTCCATCTCGAGTCCCTGGGCCGATCCACCATTCGGCTCCCTGCAGAAACCCCGTGACCACGGGGGTCAGACGCCCCCTTATTTGACCAAATCTCCCTGGCTCCGTTACACATCAGGCCTGGGAGAAGGCTGCAGGGACCCGGGCTCACAGAAACCAAGGGCAGTTCCAGGCCCTCTCACATCCCGTGTGCCGCTCACCAGTGCAGGCCACAGCAGCAAAGACCCAGCACTGGCCATACTTGACGCGCTGGCAGCTGTCATTCTTCCAGCGACGCAGGATGTCCACGCTGCCGATCCAGAACATGGGGCTGATGCCATCCCTGTAGTTGTTGTCCCAGCGTCCCAGCAGCACGCCCTGGTCATCATTGCAGTTGACCTGCAACCAGCGAGAGCATCAGAGGGACCAAGCCTGGGGGAAGGGTGACAGCTGCACTAGGGTGGGCATGAGTTCAGCACATGGTGAAAGGCAGGGAAGGGCGTTCCAGGTTGAAGGAACAGCAGGTGCAAAGATCCCAAGGTGTGACAGACCGGGAGGTTAGAGATGGTTGGTGCTGGAGAGAGAAGCGGGAGGGAGGAGGTAGAGAGGGGTCAAGGTCGTGAGGGTGATGCTGGAGATGTGAATTTGTCCGTGGAGTGGAAGGGGAGTGACACGGCGTGACCTGAGTTTTACAAAGACCCCCTCTGGCCCCTGCCCAGATTGTGTCATTTGCCCCCAGACTCCCAGAACCTCGAGAATAAAATGCAGCCTCCTGACCGTGGCCCTGAGGCCTGCACCGTCTGGCCCTGCCCCCTCTGCAGCCCACCTGCATCCGACCCTCCTGCTTGTGCTCTGCTCCAGCCAAACCAGCCCCCCTTTTGCTCCTCAAACCTGCCACAGCCGCCCCTCCTCAGGGAGCCTTTGCACAAGCTGTCCCCTCTGCCTGGGATGCTCTTATCCTCCCAGTTACTACGTCAACTCGGGACTCATCACTCAGGGAGGTCCCCCAGCCCCTTGCTGGGGTTAGGCCCTGTGTCAGACACTGTCACACATCTGGCCCCTTTGGCGAGTGCATCGTAATTTATGACTGTGCACTCATGTGATACTGTGGTTCCGCCTGTCTCCTCCCACACACACCCTAGAACGGAAGCTCTATGAAGTTAGAGACCATTCATGTCTTACACCTGCTTTTCCCCGGTGCCTAGGATGTGGGTGGCACTTGACGAATGCTTGCTGGATGGATGAGTGAATGAATGAATGAATGGATTGCTTTGAGGGACCACATGGCATTACCCGCATTTGTACCTTGTCTCTCCAAATACAAGGTCTCCTAGCTGGAACTCACCCATCTCCTGGGTTCCCCCACCGTGCCCAGCGCGGGGCCTGGCCTCCATCATCACAGTAAGGGAGGGCCCCTGGGGCAGGCCTGCTACTCACTCACCATGGCGCTCACCACCCGGCCCACGTAGACTGGACTGTTGCGGCGGGAGCAGTCGCGGCCAGCGTTCCTCAGGAACTTGGGGTTGACGTCCAAGAGCATCAGGCAGATGTCCAGAATCCCGTCTTCAAACTGTGTCAGAGGAAACAAGGGGAGGATGAGGGAGCTGAGAAGTCACCTCCTCTGGGAAGCCTGCCTTGAAGTCCAGCAGTTGTGGGACCCCTCTGCTGTCTCACACAGCAGATCGGAGGCTCGGGCTGGGTCTGTCACATCTCTGTAGTGCCAGCTTTTCCTGGCCCAGGAAAGGGGGGGGGGTGAGGTGGGACAATGACTGAGTGTGTGAGAAAGGGGGAGGGGGTGTGACTGCATCCAGGCTGGGGGGTCCTGGGAACTTGGAGTAGAGCCCAGAGTGAAAAGTCCAGCGTCCCTGGAGCTTCCCTCCCCTCCGACTCACCTCAGGCCCAGCCACTGCACTCCCCCACCACCACGTCTTCACTTCCCTCAAGCCTGACTCACCCTGCAGAGCTGATGAGCCTCCCCTCCTTCCCCATCCTATCGCCACACACCGTTCGGATTGGAACCAAAGTATAGACTGTAAAGAAGTAAATCTAATCTCATCACTCCTGTTTCCACTGCACCCAGAGTAAAATCTAGACTTTTCCCTGTGGCCTGCACGGCCCATTAAGATCTGTGTCCCATAGAGAACAAACGTATGGACGCGGAGGAAGGGAGGTGGTGGTGGGATGACTTGGGAGATTGGGATTGACATATATACACTAATGTGTATAAAATCGATAACTAATAAGAACCTGCTGTATAAAAAATAAATAAAATTCAAAAAAAAACGATCTGTGTCCCACCCCATCTTTGACCTCATCTCTCACCGCTCTCACCCATACTCATTCTGCTCCAGGCTCACTGCCTCAGGACCTTTGTACTTGCTATTTCCTTTGCTTGGAATGCTCTTCCTGCCTCTCTCTGTGTGACGCACACCTTCTCATCCTTGCAACTCAGATGTTATGTTTTTCAAAATCTCTCCTTGTCACCTTTCATTGGACGACCCATCCGTCACGTTCAAGAGCTCTCCTGTCTGCCCCCTGCTCCCCGTCTCTGTGGTCTTGTCCCAAACCAGGCCTTATCGCAGGTCTCCCTCCATGACACAGAATAGCCCTCCCTGGCTTGAACCATTCATTTTGTGGCTCCCTATTGCCATCTGCCTGACATTCAGGGCTGTTCACAACCTGAACACTGCTGACTTCTCCCACGTCATCTCCTGGGGCCCCTTCTCATATAAGTGCTCCCCAAACTGTAACATACTTCTTAGGTACATAAACTTTCCCACCTCTGAGCTTCGGCTCATGCTGTTCCTTTGGCTTGGAATACCAGGCACCCACCTCTTCCAAAGCTCAGCTCAAATTCTGCCTACTTCAGGAACTGCCTGATTCCCTTCCTTCCTTTAGGTCTTATCATCCTGGCTAGTGATGACTTCCGAAAGTTTGCAAGGCCATGTCCCACGGCTCCGCACAACCTGGACACAGACCAGCAACTCAGAAAATGAAAGGGAGGAGTTAGCTTTGTTCTGTCTCTCAGGGGAGAATACAGAGCCCTGGGAAATAAGAGCCAATTCATTTTTTGATGTATTTTATGCATCACAGTCATATGACCATTTCATTTACATCCCACAGAGGGCTACAGGGTTTCTGCAGTTATTTGGAGGCAGACAGTTTTACGATTATTATCCCCAATATTCAGAAGAGGAAACTGAGGCCAGAGCCCCAGATCTCAGGGATCATCCTATGATCCCAGGGCAGGACTCTCTAGTCCTGAACATGGAGCCTGATCCAGGGGCTGCTAAGAGAAATCTCAAGGTGAACCCTACCCCAGGAGGCCAACACCCACTAATACACCAGGAGGTTGAAGGGCGAGGGGTGTGATGGTTCTTGCTTCATGAGTTTTCTCAGCAATATCTCAATAATTTTTATGGGATGCTGGATAGTAGAGGAAATAAGAGTATTGATTTGGAGAACCAGCCTGGGCTGGCCTGCTGAAAGAGGAGGAATCACATGGTACAGTGATGAGCCAACCAGCTCAGCCTAGACAGCCATGTCCTGGTTGGCCCATAGATTTATGAGAAATAATGAATGATTGTTTTTTCAAGCCTCCAAGTTTTGGACTTGTTTGTTAGTCAGCAGTAGCTAGCTGATACAACAGTGATTCTCAAAGTATCACTGGATCAATAGCATCAGCATCACCTGAGAACTTGTTAAAAATGCAAATCTCAGCCCACACCCAGACCTACTGTATCAGAAACTAGGGCTGGGACCCAGGAACTTGTGTTTTAACCCATTTTTTTAGGTGATTCTGACATATATTCGAGTTTGTGAACCACTGATCTAGATAATGGTTTAAAGCCCCTCTCAGCACATGCCTAGCATATCGTAAGCTTCCTCCAGTGCTGCCCATTATTTTGATATATGGCCTTGAATGTTCCCCTTCTCCCTCATGGAGCACCTGCCAGCCCCACAACTCTCAAAGGCCCTCCTATTCTTTTCCACCTTGAATCCAGAGCTGCTGCTCCCACAGTGGAAAGGGCCACCCTTTGCTGTGTGACCTCAGGCTTGGCCTGGGCCCTCTCTAAGCCTCTAGCCATTTCAGGGCCCTTGAATCTTTGACAGCATGGTGTGGGTGACTCAGACCTGCTCACACTTCTGACTTTGATTTTGACTGTCTCAGACCCAGGACCTAGTACACGGTGGGCCTAAGATGGCTGGGAGGGGCAGGGTGTGGCCTTACCTGCCCAAAATTCCAAGGTATTCTATTGATGAACTTGGCTGAGCCCTGGTAGATGAAGCCCTGTTGGGTGAGGACGTACTCCCGCCGCTCCTCTTCTGAGTCCAGGTACACAGCGTCCGCTGTGGGTGAAAAGGAAAGGGCCTCAACTCGAGGTCTGGCAAGGCCCAGGTTCCCCACAGACATGGCAGCTGGGGTGCCAACTCCCCAGGGCCAGGTCAGTTTCTCAGAGGCCTTTCTCTCTTTTAATCAGAAAAACTAGTCATTAATTAATAATCCCATATCAGTGAGATAAGGTATTATCAGTGACAACAATGTCTGTCTTTTATCCGACACTTGGCATGTGCCAGGACCCATGATAAATGTATGACATATATTAACTTGTTTAATCTCTACAAAAGCCCCATGTGGAAGGGATCCTTGGAAGCCCCATTTTACAGATGGCAAAACTGAGGCTCAAGAATATATTACAGATGGGAAAACTGATGCCAAAACAAGGGACAGGCACACTCGCTGGGCCACGAGTCAGGAACCCCCTAGCTCTGAGTCTCCTTTGCTGTGTGACCCTGGGCAGGTCACTTCTTCTCCCGCCACCTGACTGTGTTCCCTAAGAGTAAAATGTGATCCCAGATCTGAAAGGTGCTTTGCAAGCTAAAGCCCTGAGCCAGTGCGAGGAAGGAGCATCATTCAGGTGGAGAGAAAGCCGAGAAAGTGTCACTGCAGCTCAGGGGAGGAGGGTCCTTGTCCAGCTTGGGGGGTCCGCTGGCATCTGAAGGTTGCCTGGATGACATTCTAAGCAGAGGACCAGAGAGAGCAGAGGTGCGCCTGCTGGAAGACGCAGGGCACTTAGTTCCCTGTGGCTAGTGACGACAGAAAAGGGCCTGGGGCGGTGGGGCCAGATGACTGGAAGGCAAAGGTTAGCCTGGCCTTTCTAATCCTCACTTCACAAGTGAAGAAATTGAGGCTGGGAAGGGGAATTCCAGAGCCATGGTATGACTTTGGTCGGCTCTGGGCATTTTTGCCTCCGTGGGCTCCTTCCTCCACAAAAAAATAAAAAAACAAAAATATATTTTATGACTGCATTGGTATAATGATGAACATATTAATATTATATGTTAAAACACATTCTCTGGCCTGAACATTCATTTTGTTTCTTCTGATTTTAAAAGAAATTAACACATTTTCATGGGTCCCTAAAAGTATGGCGGGCCCAGGCAGCGTGCCTACTGAAATCAGCTTGGGGAAACATGCCCAGTGCCTGGGATGAAGCTGCCTGGCCCCTCAGACCCCTGGGCTCCCTACAGCGACCAGCAACTTTACAGCTTGGAGGAAGCAAACATGAAAGTGGCTGGGTGTCTTCTGCGTCCTGCCCTGTGGCTCTGAAGATTGTGCAATAAACATCAGCCTTCAGATAAATAAACTATGTGGCTGTAATCAGTGGCAGCACGGGAGGAAGAATTTAAAGAAGGCAAAGCCCACGGCACTTTCTCATCCAGTGAAGGTGTCAGCACATGTTGAATTGTCCCCACCGCAGCCCAGGAAGCTGGGACTATGATGTCCCCGCTCAGGTCTCTAGCTGGTAAAGGTGGAGGCCTTGGGGCCGCTAGATCCCGACCCCAACCACGTTGGAGCTCAGGGATGGGAGGCCCCCAGGTCACGGGCAGATCCCCGCTCCCCCCAGAGGGAGAGCAGTTTCCTCCCCTAGTGTGCCCAGCACCACTGAGCCCAACTTCCTGCCTCCGCATCACTGGTTCCCGGCCTAGGATGTGGGTCCCTTTAGTCACTGTGCTGCTTGGCTGACTGTCAGGGAGGAGGCCAGGACACAGGAAGGGGACATACCCCAGACCCTCACTCCCCGTTCCCTGAACTCTGAAACCCCACGGTGTTGGGGTCGGGGAGGGGCACTGCCACGTTCCTGCCCTGCGGGCAGGGTTGCCAACTAGCTGTAAGTTCACATTGACTGAAATCAAAATGAGTGGACAGTGGGTCCAGCAAGGCCACTTCTGTCCTGAGAAACCATTCCGTGTGGCCACAGGGCATGTGATCAAGGGTGTTCCTCCCTCTGATAAGCCACAGGGGATCAACTCATGCCTGTGGGTGGGAGCCAGACTAATGAACCATCCACCCGGCAAGACCCAGGGCACTCCCAGCTCTTAAGAAAGATGAGCAGATGTCTGCAGACTGATGCAGAAAGAGCCTCAAGATGTACAGTAGAGGGAGAAAAAAACCAACCCAAGTTGTGGGCTGATGGATATGGTAAGATTCTTTTATGTTTAAGAAAGACAGGGAAACCCATAATGCAGTGAGGTCTTGTACAACATGATGAATGTAATTAACACTGCTGTATGTTACATGTGAAAGTTCTTAAGAGAATAAATCCTAAAAGTTCTCAACACAAGGAAAAAAATTTTTCTATTTAATTTTGTATCTATATGAGATGATGGATGTTCATTAAACTTGTGATAATCATTTCACGATGTACATAAGTCATCGTGTACAGTCATTATGCTGTACACCTTAAGCTTATACAGTGCTGTACGTCAATTATATCTCAATAAAACCGGAAGGAAGAAAAAATACAGTGACTTCTCCAGGCACATACATTGGAATCTAAGGAGATAACCCCCCCAAAGACATCTAATAATGGTGTTTCCCAAGGAAGAGAGTCAAGGGGGGCTTGTCTCTCTGTAGTGCTTGAAGCTTTTATAGAGAGGGTGTTCTCATGTCTTACTGTTATAATTAGAAATAAAAGCGAAAGTATGTAAAAGAGAAAATTTAAAAATCTTTCTGTTCAAATAAAATGCCCCAAAATGGAGAAAAAAGAAAGAAAGAAAGAAAGCAGTGGCCTAGTAAGAAGCTGGTTGTCTTGATGCTGGAGAGGCCAGAATTTCTGCCCTGGGCCCCAGGCTTTGAGGAGGGACAGCCCATTCCCAGCTGGCCCCACCCACAAGGCCTCTCTCTCTGCTGGGCTCCGTAGCAGCAGGAAGGAAAGAGAGCCCACTGTCTTGTAAGTCACATGCAGAAACTGAGGAAGGCCTGTGGCGCGCCCCTGTCTCCTCCCATCTGCTCGAGATAGACTCAGCCCTCTCCCGGACTCTCTAGTTTTGTCCAGCATCGCCCACTTGCTTCTTGAAGGACGTGCCTAAAACCACTTATCTCTGAGCCTCAGTTTACCGTCTGTAAAACGAGGATGCTAACCTCTCCCCCTGGGGATTGTTGAGAGCCATCACTGAAAGAGTGCATAAGGAGGCACTTAGGTGACCAAACTGCTCCTGCCCACCTCTCCTGGGTACCCCGCCCCTCCACCTCCCTGTTTCCCTTCCCCAAGCCAGTCTGGTGGGATTTAAAACAGAGCCCCACGGAACAGAACCAGGCGTAAAGCCGCGGCCCTGGGCATCCATTGGGCAGCCCTTTCCTGAACGGGGCTCCTGAACCCGGGCCACCTCCAGGCCCAGCTCACAGTGCCAGGGCCTCAGACACGGGGTGAGATCCCTTCGTAGCTACGTAGGCTGGGGCAAGTCATTTTGCTTCCGCAAGTCTGTCTCCTCCTTTGTAAATGGGAATAATAATGAGTTCCGACATCACGAGGTCTTTGGGAGGCTGGAGCACGGAACTGTATAGAGCAGGCCTCACTCAGTTCAACTGCACGTCTCTTCCGCCCCATCCCCCCACCCTCAGTGGTTCCCATGGGTGGGTCCAGCCCTGCCCATCTCCACACCCTGCCCCGCGGATGAAGCGCAGCTCACCTGGGCACCAGGCATTGAAGAGCAGGGTGAAGTGACCCAGCACGAAGCTGGAGCCCTGGTAGCCAGTGGAGGCCTCCAGGCTGAGGCGGTACAGGCCAATGGGGGAGCTGGCTGGGGTGCGGAGCTGCAGCGAGAGGGCACTGTCCTGCTGGTCCACCACTGTGGCCGCCCAGGCACCCTCCTCCACAGCATCGGACAGCCCGAAGCGGGCCTTGGTCCCGGCATCCTCGCTGGGGGCTGGGCCTGCAGAGGGAGAAAGCAGGGGCCGTGAGCCAGGGGTGGTGAGGGGGGGTGAGCGCCAGGGCTGGCAGGAGCAGAGCACATGTCTGGGGTCCCCTGGGCCTGGGTTTGAGGCCTAGTTCTGTCACTAACCATTGAGGGAACTTTGGGGACAGGTTTCATCTCTCTGAGCCTCAGCTTCTTCATCTGTAAAATGGGGATCAGACCCCAAAATGTGCAGGATGGTTTTGGGGGAATACGTGAAAACGTGCAGGCGCACAGCACGCCCTCAGTCTCCTAGGAGGTTCCTCCTGGGAGAGGGGACAGTGTGGCCTGGGACAGGGTCACAGTCACACTGCTCTGGACTGGCGTGACTTTGGGGAAGACCATTCTCTTCTCTGGGCTCAGTTTGCCCATCTGTAACATGGACAGGAATTAGGCAAGATACTCTCCGAAGGTCCTCCTCTCCTGCCTAAATCCTTTAACTTTCAGAAAAAGAAGCCGAGACTCTGAGTAGAATGGGACCTTGGTCCTCTGATGTCCCCAGTGGGGCCTGTCTGAAAGCCTGCCTGCTCTTGGCTAGCAGAGGGTGCTGGCCAATGCAGGCCTAGGTGTCTGTCTCCCAAGGGCCCCTCCAGCTTTGCCTCTGTACCTCCATAGGCAGCCACGAAGAGCCAGAACTACCCCTCGCCTCCCTACAGCCTTTTACACTTTACAAAGCACCTTGGCACTTCCTGCTTCTCCCAAGACCCCTTGTACAGGAGGGAAAACTGAGGCTCAGAGGGAAGGGCTCTCCCAAGAACATCCCAGGGGTCTGCAGCAAAGCTAACATCTGAGCCCACATCTCTAGGCCCTGGGCTGCCCCCAAGGTGCCTCTCATTCCCAAAAGGGAGGCTCCCTAGTGGGGGGGTTTCAGGGCTCAGTGTGGTGACAGCCTGACTTGAACTAGCTCTTTTTCAGTTGGAGGGCAGGGCCTAGCCCATGTAGGCGGGTCTGAGTCATGGGGAGGGTGAGGGGTGCTGGTCACTCTTTCTGGACTTGGGCGGCAGAGAGAAGAAACAAAACCTTCTCTGCCTGGTTGGGCGGCTGCTCGGGAGGCTTTCTGTTTATTCTTGCATCTCCCTCCCTGCAGCTCTGCCCCCCCTCACTACTGACAATATGGGGCCCTGCTCACTGAGGGGCTACCTGCCAGCCCCACCCACTCCCAGGCCCAAATATAACTATGAACTAACTGGCATGACACAGGCCTCTGGGGCCCTGTCTGAGTGCCAGGAGCCAGCTGTAAGCCTTTAAATGCTCCCTGTCTTCCAGAGCCAGTATTTAGGGGAGAAGTGGGGCAGCACTGGGGCCCGAGAGCCAGCCTAGGTCTGGTTCCACCACTTAGACCCTGAGTGCTGTGTGACCTGGGCTAAGTCACCAGGCCTCTCTGATCTGCGATTTTCTCATCAAAGAAGAAAACAGGCTTAGACTACACGCCTGGAAAGGTTCGACTCCAGGTCTGAAACTGGCTCTGTGGCCTTGGACAAGCTATTTAGCTTCTCTGTGCCTCAGTTTCCTTACCTGTAAAATGGGGTCAATTGCAATACCTCCTCATAAGGTCATTGTGAGGCTCAAAGAAGGTGATGCTTGTTAAGCACATTGCAAGGTGCCTGGCACATAGTAAGTGCTCAATACATGATAGTTATTATTAATTATTGTCACTACCACCTTCTAACGCTGTTTAGAAGAATCAGTGAGAGTTTAAAGTAGTGACTAGCACATAGTAATTATGCAGTAAATATGAACTACCCCCAGCGTCATCCAAAGAGACCATATTACAAATCAGAATTCTCAGGCCAAATAACAGATTTTGAGACTGGAGTGGAATGCGGTAATTGTCTAGCTCAATTGAATCACTTCACAGATACAGAAACTGAGACCGAAAGGGGTAAAGTTGGGGTGACTATACATCCCAGTTTTCCCAGGATAGTTTCATTTTATGCCTGTGGTCCCAGCATAATTCTTTTTTTTTTTTAAACATCTTTATTGGAGTATAATTGCTTTACAATGGTGTGTTAGTTTCTGCTTTATAACAAAGTGAATCAGTTATACATATACATATGTTCCTATGTCTCTTCCCTCTTGCATCTCCCTCCCTCCCACCCTCCCTATCCTACCCCTCCAGGAGGTCACAAAGCACCAAGCTGATCTCCCTGTGCTATGCGGCTGCTTCCCACTAGCTATCTACCTTACATTTGGTAGTGTATATATGTCCATGACTCTCTCTCGCTTTGTCACAGCTTACCCTTCCCTCTCCCCATATCCTCAAGTCCATTCTCTAGTAGGTCTGTGTCTTTATTCCTGTCTTACCCCTAGGTTCTTCATGACATATTTTTTTCTTAGATTCTAAATATATGTGTTAGCATACAATATTTGTCTTTCTCTTTCTGACTTAACTTCACTCTGTATGACAGACTCTAGGTCTATCCACCTCATTACAAATAGCTCAATTTCATTTCTTTTTATGGCTGAGTAATATTCCATTGTATATATGTGCCACATCTTCTTTATCCATTCATCCGATGATGGACACTTAGGTTGTTTCCATCTCCGGGCTATTGTAAATAGAGCTGCAATGAACATTTTGGTACATGACTCTTTTTGAATTATGGTTTTCTCAGGGTATATGCCCAGTAGTGGGATTGCTGGGTCATATGGTAGTTCTATTTGTAGTTTTTTAAGGAACCTCCATACTGTTCTCCATAATGGCTGTATCAATTTACATTCCCACCAACAGTGCAAGAGGGTTCCCTTTTCTCCACACCCTCTCCAGAATTAATTGTTTGTAGATATTTTGATGATGGCCATTCTGACCGGTGTGAGGTGATACCTCACTGTAGTTTTGATTTGCATTTCTCTAATGATTAGTGATGTTGAGCATTCTTTCATGTGTTTGTTGACAATCTGTATATCTTCTTTGGAGAAATGTCTATTTAGGTCTCCTGCCCATTTTTGGATTGGGTTGTTTGTTTTTTTGTTATTGAGCTGCATGAGCTGCTTGTAAATTTTGGAGATAAATCCTTTGTCAGTTGCTTCGTTTGCAAATATTTTCTCCCATTCTGAGGGTTGTCTTTTGGTCTTGTTTATGGTTTCCTTTGCTGTGCAAAAGCCTGGAAGCTTCATTAGGTCCCATTTGTTTATCCAGCATAATTCTTAATGGCACCCTTTTCATTCTCAGAAAAGACTCTGTTTGGATGATCAATGATCTGGTCTCCATGGTAACGGCCTGGGCCAGGTACCATAGCCACCATCACTATTGATACATCACCCTCAGGGACAGGCCAGGAAACACATTTCCCTTTCTCTCTGTCCCGCGGAAACCGTGTACATACACGCACTTACACACCCTTTTCTTCTGAGGGGTCCTGGTGGATGGGATGCGGACGGGCTGCCCCCGGCCCCACTGCTGCTCACATAAACTGGCTTAGAAAACTCCTTGGCTGCGGTTCCACGCGGTACTCTTTGTGGGGCTAGAGGCGCCGCAGAGACCCCCCTGGGTAAATGGCCCTGGAGACCTGAGGGGTCCTGGCCACTACCCCGACCACGGCAGTGAGGGCCTGGGTGGGGTGGATGAGGGGAACCTTCCAGAGTCAAGCCTCCTATTAGCTGCAGAAGGCTTCTTTTCACTGCTTCAGGATGACCTCACTCTCACCCGACCCACCTTCCCAACCCTGGCCCGCCTTGGGGGGAAGCAGAGCTTTATTCCTTAACAAGGGTGGTGCTTGTCTGCTGTGGTCTGTACCCCACAGCAGAGCCTGTCTGGCCTCGAATTGTCAGGGTGAAATGCATGGCATCTGGGCATGGGTGGGGTCAGGTCACACACCCCATTTGCTGAATGACCTTCGCCAGCTCTCTCCCCTCTCTGGGCCTCAGTTTCCCTGAAGAGGTAGGACAGGCTGATCATAAGCTAGAATGTTCCAACACTAGGGCAGGGTGCCCAGGCCAGGCCCAGGGTCGGGGGCTGACCAAAGCCAGGCCTCAAGGCAGAAGGCCCCGCTTCCTGGTATTGTTTCTCAGCTTCCCCAGCCCACAGGAGGGTCTCGGTAGCTCAGACAGGGAGGCCGAGTGCACCCAGAGATACAGTGCCTTCTGTGGCAGCCCCGGGGGCTGTGGACGTTACCAGGGCAGGTTGGCTATGATGTGAGATAAGTTGGCAGAGACTGGAGAACAGAGATTAGTTGCTGGGGTAAGAAGGTCAGCTGCCTGCCTCCCCCGTGGCCCCAACCCTGAACTTGGGGCCTCATGACCTAGTGTCAGGCTACCTAGACAAATGGAGAAGAAGGAGAAAGAAATTCGGATACCTTGAAAGTGAAAGAAGGAAAAAGAGATGGGAAATACCCAAGTTGGCAGTTCATCGACCATCCATTTCACAGAGGAATAAACTGAGGCCGGCAGGCACTTGTGGTGAACAAGTAAATGTCCCTGCTCTCAGATCACATCAATGAAAAGCCTCAACTCTGGGGTCAGGGTTTCAATCCTGCTGCGTCCCTAACTTACTGTGTGACCTGGGCAAGTAACTTGACCTTTCTGAGCCTCAGAGTTCTCATCTGTAAAATGGGTGTTAGTTATGCTTCCAGAACAGAAGGATTCAGGATGAGTATGCATACACCATAGATGTGATTTTCATCAAGCCAAGCCTGACACTTCTCAGGGCACCACACCCAGCCCTTAACTGCCATGGATTCAGCCTTCCACTTTACAGAGGGGGAAACTG
Source organism: Stenella coeruleoalba (assembly GCF_951394435.1). Classification (NCBI taxonomy): domain Eukaryota; kingdom Metazoa; phylum Chordata; class Mammalia; order Artiodactyla; family Delphinidae; genus Stenella; species Stenella coeruleoalba. The sequence goes on along the minus strand of NC_137161.1, from coordinate 21,313,431 downwards.
AGGCTGGAAAGATCAGAGACTTGCAGGAGGCCCCTCAGATTTATTGGAAGAACCCCAAGGATGCTGGGTATGTGTGTGGGGGGTGCCCTGGCTAGTAGGTGTGTTCCTGCCAGAAGGGAAGGGGGAGGAAGGAAAGGAATGAAGGGGATATCCGTGGCCGGTCTGCAGGCACTGTGATAAGCTTTATCAAACGGCCTCCCAGGTAGTACGGGCCTCAGCCTGCTTGCTCTCTGACCTCAGAGACCTCAGAAAGAGCTAGAGCTCACCTTTCCCACACTTGGGCCAGAGTCCCAGCCAGGCGGCCCCTCTCTGACCTCAAGGGAGTGGTTCCCATCAGAAGCCAAACCCAGGGATTCGGCATTTAAGGCCACTTTCCTGGGAATAGCAAAGAAGACTGGACACTGGGCATCTGGGGATGGGGTGGTTGGGGCCTCAATGTCCCTTCATCCATCACTGGAGTCCCTGGAGCAAGACCAGCAAACAGCTGCTAACATCTGCAGAGCACTCCCTCATGTCAGGCCCTTCTCACCTAACTACCTTCCACCAGGAGTGCTTTACCTCAGAGAGGCTAAGCAACTTGCCCAGGGTCACACAGCGGGTAGGCAGTCTGGTCCACACCAGAACCCAGGTCTGTCTGTCCAGCTTCTGAGCCTGAGGCAGCCTCCCAAGGCTTAGAGAAAGAACCAGGGGAACATAAAACTGCCCATTCAGAGGGCTGGAGCAGCTGGGGTTCTCTCCACCAACCAGACCCTCTTTGGGCCTGATCCCAGAGGCTTCATCAGGTTGCGTGGGTTTGCGGGGGGTGGCTGTTGATAAGAATTGGGAAGTTGTTTTTATGTGGGAAAAGGCAGGCAGGACCTTGATGGACCCGTGTGGTGGCAAACCTCCCCCTCAACCCTGGTGACAACAGGTTGTCAGGAACCCAGGCGTCCAGAAGCACAGACTTATCTACAAGACTGAGGGCCTGCGGAGACATCTCTGCACTCTCTGGCCTCAGTTCCCTCATCTGTAAAATGGGTTATGACTGCTGGGAATTTCTCAGGGGGCAAAGAGGAACGGCGTCACCTGTCCCATGGTCTGTCAGGGGACAACGAAACCACAGAACAGGGAGGTGCGGGCGTGGGACTCACCAGTCACGGCACAGAAGGTGAGGCTGTCCACGCCGGCCTCGTAGTTTCGGCCCTCGAAGTGCAGCGTCAGCCAGAAGGGCTGGCCCCGTCGCACCACCAGCTTCTCCCTGCACAGGTCAGCCGTGTGGTGGTCACGGCCATTGGCCTCCAGCTCCAGGTCACATCTCTCCAGAACAAGATCTGTGGAGACAGATCTTGAGCCGTGGTTCCATCCCTCAGCCAGCTGTGAGCCCTGAGCTCCCTGGACGTGAGGGGTTCAGGGCGCCCCCTGGGAGCCAGCCTTCCCAATCCCCACCCGCCCTGTCCCCCAGGGGCTAACTGGGCCTGAATCTCCCCGACTCTTTTTTTTTTTTTTGGCCATGCTGCGTAGCTTGCAGGATCTTAGTTCCCAGACCAGGGATTGAACCTGGGCCCACTGCAGTGGAAGCCCAGAGTCCTAACCACTGGACCGATGGGGAATTCCCTCCCCAGCTCTTAATCACAGGTTGCGTGCACTGCGGCAAGTGGGGAAGCTTTGCACCTCCCAGCCGTGGACCCTCAGGCAACTCAGCTTTTCTGGGCCTCACTTTTCCCCATGTGTCCACAGGTGGGGACAGCAGGACCCACCTAACAGGGCTGTGGTGAGCCATTTAGCCCGGTGCTCGGCTCATAATAAATGTCTACTGAACACGAGCTAGTCTATTGTGATTGGAGGGCTCTTTTGGTAAAAAGGGGGGTGGTGTTCGGTATCGATTAATTACACAGGCTTTGCCTTTTAGGTTCAATTTCCGATTTCCAGAAAATACAGAGGACTGAGGAAGATGTAAACACAGAACCAGGAAGCAATCCACAAAATTCATACTCTGGGAAACTATAGGTAAAGTATTCGGTTTCTTTAACCAATAAATTACAAAAAAAAAAAACCCAGAAAAGACAAGAAAAAAAAGTTGAAGGGATAACCTATAGACTAAGAGAAACCTAAAACACATTACAACCCACTGTGCTGTGTGACGCTTATTTGGATTTTGATTTTAAAAGCTATTTATTACATGCATGAGGCAATTAGAAATTTGAATACTGATGTATAATGGTGATATTAAGGAATTTTTAATTTGTTTATGTCTAAAAAGGAGTCCTTATTCTTTGGAGAGATATATTGAAATATTTACGGATGAAATGATGTGATGCCTGGGATTTGTTTCCAAATAATGGGTTGTGGGGTGTGAGGGCAGGAGGCAACAGGAGCCATAAGTTGGTGGTAGCTGGGACCAGGTGACGAGAACATAGGCATTTATTCTACTGTTCTCTCTACTTTTATGTATGTTCATTATTCTCCATAATATAAATTTTTTTCAATGACAGAGGTTTTGGAGTCTTCTGGACCTGAGTTTCAGTTCTGCTGTGCCGCTGTGTGATCCTGGGGAAGGTGTCTCTCCCTCTCTGTGCCTCCTTTACTGAAGCATCAAAGGGCTGCTGTGAGGTCTAGCAGAGGACACCCTTTCCCCGGGGCTGAGCCCAGGGCAAAAGTTTGATATGTGAAAGTTCTCTTTTCCCATATTTTCAGAGGGAGCTGAAGACCAGGGGAGGGACTGGGGTGATGGGAGAGTGAGGGTCAAATCTCATAAACCTTGGCAAGTTCAATCTGACCTAATCAAGGTCAAGATTAGGGGGACCGTAGGGTGAGAGGAGTGGGCAAGGGAGATGCTCAGAATTATGGGGCCCTTAAGAGTATGTGGTCCCACTGAGGCCCAGGGGCAGGGATTTGCCAAAGTCACCCAGCAAGTGGGTCCTTCCACAGGGACATACATGCAGGTCTCCTCCCTTCCGCCATGGAATAGCCCCCAAATGAGGCGCGAATTGCCCAGTAACTGCCGAGGGCTTTGACATGGATTATCTCCACTTAAACCTCACAACTACCCACCTACACAGCTACTACCACTACCTTCACTTTGTAGACAGAGACATTACGCGGCCCCAGGTCTCACGGCAAGCACAAGCTGAAGCTTTGGGGTTTGAATCCAGGGCTGTAGGTTCGGGAGCCCGCACTGGTAACAACCTCACTCACAGCTCAGGATTTGTTGTCCATCCCCCTGACCCCCTCCACCCCTCCCATCCCCCACCCACGTGCCGTGTTGTTTCAAGCCTAGGAGGAGACCTGGAGGAAGTTGAGGCCCCTGCAATCACAGCAAAAGAGACCTCCGCTAGCCACAGGGAAGAACTTCCTGCTGGCCTGTTGGGGTGAAGAAACACTGTTTTGGGAAACTTCAACTCCAGAGAGCTTAAGCAAGAAAGAGGCCACTGTTGTCCCCCTAGGAGACCTTAGGGAGATGGTCAGTCCCTGGTCTGGGGCAGATGCAGCGCTTTCTCACTCTATTGTCTGAAGAAAGATTTCCAGAAATCATGCCCAGCTCTAGAGGTGCAGAAACACTGGGGTCCAGGATCTTAGGATTTCTGCACTGAGAAAGGACCCGAGGTCTTCTAGGCCACCGGGACCCCTGTAGGAAGTGGCCACTCTGGCAGTGGGTCAGGGGGCTCATCATAATTGGCATCTCCAGAGTCCCCCAGGTCTACTGAACCCCACTCTTGGGGACAGGGTGGGAAACTGCATGGGGCACAAGTGGCCGCCTAGGTGACGCGTCACACCCAGCCCTGAGCTGGCTTTCCATGGCATGTGTTGGGGAGCCGGATCCCAGAGAGGGACAAAGGTGGCCCGAGATCACACAGCAGGTCGGGCACGTCGGTGGTTCCCCCCGCTTGTTCCTGCTCCACGCGCCCCGGGTCCCTCTCCATGTTCGCTCTGCCCACCCTCCTTCCTGGGGGCTGCGGTGGTGCAGAGGCCACCTCCAAATGGACTTGACCCAAGAGTCAGCCAGGATGCTGAGTCCAGCAGCATTAGTACAGGCGCATCTCCCATCGTAGAAATCCCTCCTCTGAAATGGTAGCCCTGCCCGTGTGTGTGTGTGTGTGTGTGTAGGAAATGAATTGAGTTCCTTCTCCAGTCCTTTCACAGATGTACTGAGGACTGGCATTACTGTCCATGTTTTACAGGAGGGGAAACTGAGACTCAACCGGTGGCCAAGGACAAGGGTTGCAGAACTTGAGGGCAGGGAGGGACCTAGGAAAGCAAGTCTGCTCTCAGGCCTCTCCCCCATAGGATGCTGGGAGCTCCTCTCTGGCCCCCAAGGCCAAGGAGACAGCCAGGCTTGGGTTACACACCACCACGGACTAACCAAAACTAAGTACTTGAGCCCAGGCCAGCACCCTCTGTACAGCTTCACGCCTGGCATGCAGCAGGGAGCCAGCTCCCACTAACTGACGGAGGACAAGTGACAATGGTCTGCTAACACAGTACTTTACCGTTCATAACATGCCTTCGTGTTCCATTGCCTCATCTGATCCAGGAAGGCAGAGGTTAATGACTATGCCCTGGGGATGGGGAAGCTGAGGCCCCAAGCAGAGCCAGGACTGGGAGCCCGGCACCTCTCACCCAGCCCAGCCCACCTGTTGCGCTCCAAATCGGGGACTTAGGGATTGAGCCCAGCCCGGTCCTGACCCCCACTGCACCGGTGGGACCACAGAGATCAGGTAAGGATGGCTGGACCCGGGGCCCCTGAGCGGTCGCAGCGGCGCTGACCCTGATACTGCACTGACCCTGATACTCACCCTCGGCCATGGTCGGGTGGTGGCTGTGCTCTTCAGACCCGTGGCAGGACTCTCCAAGTGCAGACCACTAGCAACGGGCAATGCAGAGGCTGAGACCGACGGTGAACTTATAGCCCGCTTAGGGGCGGGCTAGGGGCGGGGCCTTGCGGGAAGGCGGGGACCTGGCGGGGAGGCGGTGTCCTGTCTGGGTCCACGCTCCTCTCCACCAGCCGGCTGGGGCGCACCCGGGGGTCAGGAGACGAGGAAGGAAGTGAAGGTTGGGCAAGGGCGCCCCCTGGGGAAACAGAGCAGGGCTGGGACGGCAGCCACGGGGACACACAGACCAGGACACCCAGACACACCTGGATACATAGAGTCAGATCTTGGGTAACAGAGACCCCTGGATACAGAAACACACACAGATACAGACACACAATTGCACCAGGACACACAGGCATACTTGGATACACAGACATGGACCCGCAGTCAGGTCAGACCCGGGATCAAGAAGACACATACACCGTCAGATAAAGATACACATGGAGCAGACACAGACACACAATCAGGGACGTAGGGTTGTGGACGCACAGAGACACAGACACACTGTGACAGATACGACAAATAAACCTGGACACACAGACACGGTGACGTAGACAGAAAATCAGATTAAAATCAGAGACATGCCTGTACATAGCCACAGCCAGACACACACGGACAGGTACCCACCAAGAACTACACACAAATAAGCAGGTGTCCGGATGCACCCAGCTCATAGACACACAGACCACACACCACCAGAGGTGGACACAAAATCAGATTGGGGCACTTACAGACACACAAAGGTGCAGATACTGGGAGACGGACACACAGACAGACATGGCCTCATGTACAAACATGCAGACACACCCACAAAGACAGACTCAACACACCTGTCTCTGTCGCAAAATCCAGAGACATCCCTCTATCTCATCCATCCCTCTATCCATCTAATCGTCCATCCATCTAATCATTCAATCATCCATCTACTCACCCATCCATCCATCCATCCATCCATCCATCCATCCATCCATCCATCCACTTACCCCTCCCCCACTCCCTCCCTCTACTGATGATGTTCCTTCAGGTCCAGCCTGTGCCAGAAGGAAACAAAGCCAACGTCCCAGGGACTCAACCTCTGACCTCTCACTCCTAGCACCCTAGGGGATGGGGGGATCACCCATTCTTCTCCCTCTGGTCCCCCAGCCTCCTATGGTTCTTAGCCACCACAAGTCCTGAACAGGGAGGGTCCTTGGAGAGGCAGGGGCCTGTGAGCCTCCTCCAGCCCTTTTTCCAGAGTAAGTTCCATATTTATGGATGGATTAGGCTACAAAATTGGCCCCAGTTTCCATTCCTGTGTGACACAGCGCAGGGAACAAACCTGTGTTGTTTTAGTAGATGTGTGTCCCTGAGTCAAATGGACCCTGCCTGAGGTCTTAGTGAACAAACTTACAACAGTTTGGGGCCCTGCTGACCCATAAAATTGCCCAATGGGTGAACCTTGTCATTGCCCCATCTTATAGATTGTTGTAGAAACTGTTCCCTACAGCTAGCGAGAGCTGAAAGGAAGGAGTGGTGTGCATGAACGTCAGTCAAGAAGCCAGGGTTTGAGATCACACTATGTAGCCATGGGCAGGTATTTTGGCTCTCCAGGCCTCAGTCTCCCCCTCTGCAAAATGAGGAAAAGAATTCCTCCCTCACAGGCCTGGAGTAAGACTCAACCATAATAACTGAGTTTGGGCACCTAGTACATAGTGATCACTCAATAACTGGGGCCTCTGAGTTTTGGAGCAAAAATGTGTGCCATGTGTCCCAGAACCTGGCTCTGAGAGTAGGGACCTCAAAGAGAAACAGGAGGCCCGGAGACGGTCAGGCTCTGCAGAAGGAAGGTTGCAGTCTCAGCGTTTCTACAAGAGTCAGACCTGCCCCACATGAAAGGATGGGTTTTGCCTTTGTCCATTCTTTTCCGTTTGGAAATGACATTTCTTCTCCACTTGGTACTAATCTCCCTTTATGACCCCCACTTGGGAGCTCCCTGGAGGGCAGGAATACACTGGAAGCTTTTACCCATCAGGTTGTTCCTGGTGCCCTGCATGGGGCTTGGTACAGAGCCCGAGACCTGTCCCTGACCACGCCAGCTGCCGCCTCTTCTTTCCTCTCCCTGTTTCTATAGAACTATGACCACCTAAGTGATTCAGGCTCTTAAGCAATCCCAGGGCTGTCTGAGTCAGAACTGGCTTCCTAGGAGTGACAATCGATAAAGACCAGACCACAGGCTGAGCCCAAAGACCTGGATTCCAGGCCTGGTGACCAGGGGGCCCTTGCCTCACTCTGGGCCACAGTTTTCCCATCTGCTCAGGAGGGTTGGGAAACCCTGCCTTGTCTTACCTCACTGTGCAAGTAAAAATTCAAAACCATTTTACTGAGGGGGAAACTGAGGCCCAGGGAGGGTGGTTGTGAGCTCAAGGTCCCCAGACAGTGCAGGAGGTGACCCTTCATCATCCCTTACAGGGGAAGTGCAGGGCAGGGCACAGCTGAGGTCATTCCTGACTGTGTGATCCTGGGTAAATTACTAGACCTGACCAAACCTCAATCTCCTTATCTATAAAGCAGGTACAATAAGAATCACCACTTCTGGGATTTAGAGATAATGTCTGTGCAGTGGGGGACACATAGTAAGTGCTCAGTAAATGCCACCTAAAACTTTTTATGATGATGTCATCAAGAGTCAAGGCTCCCCTTCCCCCACAAAAGGGAGATTCTGACGTGCGTAGGTGAAGCAGATTGCAAACAAGGTAGAATATTTGTATATTCTATAATATTTGGGGGTTTCTTAGAAGAACTCCCTGCCTCGTAAGTAAGTCTTGGACCCAGGGTCACTGATTGATGCCTGAACTCCCCCATTCGAAGGATCAGTCCTTCATTCCATAAGGATTTCCAGGCCTTGAGGTGGAGGCAAAGGTGAATTTTTAGAACTTTGGAATAACCCATTACCAGTCAGATATTCCGTTTAAATCTCACAATATGATTTTAGTCATTTATTTATTTATTTATTATTATTATTTTTTTTTTTGCGGTACGCGGGCCTCTCACTGTTGTGGCCTCTCCCGTTGCAGAGCATAGGCTCCGGACGCGCAGGCACAGCGGCCATGGCTAATGGGCCCAGCCGCTCCGTGGTATGTGGGATCTTCCTGGACCGGGGCACGAACCCATGTCCCCTGCATCGGCAGGCAGACTCTCAACCACTGCGCCACCAGGGAAGCCCTAGTCATTTATTAAATGGGGAAACTGGGGCTCAGAGGGGTGAAGTGACTTGCCCGAGGTCACACAGTCAGTAAGTCGGGGCATGGAACTTGGGCTTGGTTCAAAAGCCTGGGCTGGCTCTTCCAGGGTTCAGAGGTCAGTCCTATCCCACACCCCCCAACCCCATTCCTGCCCACCCAGGGATGGGGTCTCAGGGGCCTGGGTCCTGTCTAATCTTACCGCTCTTGGCAAGTGAGGCCTCCAAGAGCAGTGGTCCATGCTTGTGACCCATGGGTGTCTGGTGTACTGTAGATGTTCAATAAATGTCTATGGCATGAGAGAGGGAGGGATGAGTCAGAGTAAAAGGAAGAATGGAAAGAAGGAAGGAAGGGAAGAAAAGGAAAAGGATTAAGGTTCAGAGAGGTTGGGGAAACTGCCTGAGGTTACAGCGCAGCTGGGCTCCCAAGCCCTAGCTGGGCTCCCAAGCCCTGGCTGGGCTCAGCTATTCCCTAAGGACAACGGACCCGCAGACCAGAGATGGCCCTGGATGGCTGAGCTGGGAGGGGAGGGAGGGCTGGGCGGTAGCGGGTGGGACCGTAATAAGGAAATGGTCTCAGCTTTTCTACCAGCTGGTGACTAATGGCAAATGAGCAGCGTCTAGCAGAATCCCCTGAGGTGGGAGGGGCTGAAGTAGGGGTGTTAGGACAGGGGACTTAGGGAAAATGTCAAGGGGCAGGCATGACCTTTTAGGCCCTTTGAGAGGGAGTATGGTGGGTGGCCTCTCCGAGGCAGGACCTGGGTGTCCCAGGCTGTGGGGAGCAGAGAGCAGGGCACCTGACTTGGGAGGGCCCTCCCAATGTGTCCATTTTGCAGATGGAAAAACTGACCTGGCCATGGTGTCCTCAGCTCCACCCTTACAATGTGCCCCCCTCCCAACTCCCTGCCCCCAGCATAGGGTCTCAGCCCCAACTCTGCCACTTAAGCTCTAGGGACCATGCGTACTTTAGTTCATTTCTCTGAAACTTCAGTTTCTGTTTCTGTAAAAGCAGGAATCACAACCCAGCCCTCCTGGGGCTGATGTGAGAAAGAGAGGAGGTATGGCCAAAGAGAATCTTCTGAGAAGTGATCTGAGCTTGTTCCTCTCCTTCTGAAACCCCTGGGGCAAGGTATGAGCTCTTCAGCCTGGCATTCAAGGCCCTGCAGCTCTGGCCCAGCTTACCCTCCAATCGCATCTCCCACATTTGTATCCTCCAGCCTCACCAGACACACTACCGGCCCCCAAATGCACCCTGCAATTATCTACCTCCAAGCCTTTGCTCAAGGTGTGCCGTCAGAGATGCCCTCCCCTCGTCACCTATCAAAATTTCACCCAGGCTTCACGCCCCTCCAAAGGCCACCTCCTCCTAGAGCAGGATTTCCCTTCCCTCATGCCCAGTACCTGCAGGACACAGTCACAGTCTACGTTGTATAAGGACCAATGTGTGCGTGCGTGCATGCGTGTGTGTGTGTGTGTCTGTCTGTCTGTCTGTGTGTCTGTCTGTCTTTCTGTCTCCCACTGCCCGCCTGGCTCTTAGTGGCTGCTCAATAAATGTCTGTTAAATGAATAAGTGACCTGCGGCAGAGAGAGAGAAAGAGAGAGAGACAGAGAGAGAGAGACTTATTCAAGCTTGGGCCAGACTCAGGGGGTTACCCCAGAGCCTTGGTTGGCAGGATTTGTGGTGCCTGGGGCAGGACCAGGAGCCAGGGCATGGTGCTGGGGCATCTTTCAATTCTTGTTGCCTCCACCAGAGATGAGAGGTCTGGGCCCAACTTACTCTCCAGTCATATCTCCTACAATCCCAGGAGTAGGCAGACTCACTGCTGAGCCTCAGAGAGGGCAAATAGCTTTCTCCAGATCACACAGCAAGTTAGGGCAGAGTCAGGGTGGGGCCTCCAAACACAATAGAAAAACAAGTCCTGGCCTGTACCTCTACTCTCAATTTTGAAAAGGTAGAAAGGTGCTTTTATTTAACTTGGCAACAGGGCATTGCGTTGTAACTGGGAATGGGGTGAAATGTGAGACTCATACAATGGAACCAGGTTGAGTTGGTGTGGCAGGGGTTGACATGGGGTCCGAGAGCACTAGGCTGCAACCCTGCTCTCCCTCTCACTGGCTGTGTGGCTTCAAGTCTTTTTTTTTTGGCGGTACGCGGGCCTCTCACCGTTGTGGCCTCTCCCGTTGCGGAGCACAGGCTCCGGACGCGCAGGCTCAGTGGCCATGGCTTATGGGCCCAGCCGCTCCGCGGCATGTGGGATCCTCCCGGACCGGGGCATGAACCCGTGTCCCCTGCATCGGCAGGCAGACTCTCAACCACTGCACCACCAGGGAAGCCCCTGGCTTCAAGTCTTAATCTCCCATAAAAAGGGACAACTCTCCTCCACCCCCAGCTCACTGGGCTCAGAGGAGGAGACCCAAAGACGTGAAAGCCCCTCCCAAGGAGAGTAACGTGATTCTATTATTGTTGTCACCATTATGTGGTTACAGTTCTTAACTCTCCAGACACTCCGGGGAATGGAGAGTTTTAGGATTTTGGGGGAGTGGAGTCCTGACCATTTCAGGCAGCAAGATTTGCTTTAATCATAGGAAAACCCACTTCAGACCCTTACTCACAACCAATTATCACTTACTTGGCATACAATCCTAGCAAAGGCGTAACACTGTCACGGAAGTAACAGCCCCTAAAGGTTAGACGTTAAGACATTAGGACTGGAGAGAAGAAACACTAGAGGTGGGAAGTGCCAAGAGAGAGGGAGATGGCAGAAAAGCTGCACAAGCAGGTGCAGGAGCTCTGACATTGGTAAGGTCTAGGGCCGTCTGGAGTTGGGTAAATAGTCCAGCCTCATGGGGCAATCATCAGCGGTCATGATAGTGACCCAGAGGCATCCTATGAGTAGAAGGGACTTTGTGCTCTGCCCACAGAGCCCCTGAGACACTTTTCACTCCCTCCCTGCTTCTTTTAGCAGCAGTGCAGTTCAGCTGCAAGGACACAGGTATGGGGGCTCAACACACCTGGGTTCAAAGCCAGCTCTGCCATTTACTATCCTGTGTGTGATCTTGGCTAAGTCACAGCATTTCCAAGCCCCAGTTTCCTCATCTGTAAAATGGGTATGATAATAATCATGCCTACTTCTCAGGCTTTTTGTGAGGATTAACACCATGCCTGGTAGACAATAAACACTCAAAAAAGGGTTATTTGACAATTAAAAAAAATGAAGTAGCCATGCATCTACAACATGGAGGAACTTCCAAACCATTACGCTCAGGAAAAGAAGCCAATCTCAGAAGACCACATATTCTGTGATTCCATTTATATGAAATGCCCAGAACAGGCAACTCCACAGAGACAGAAAGTGAAGGAGTGGTTGTCAGGGACTGAAGGGAGGGGGGATGGAGAGTGACTGCTAATGGGCTTGGGGTTTCTTTGGGAGGGTGAGGAAAATGTTCTACCATTAGATTGTGGTGGTGGTTGCACAAATATGTGAATATACTAAACACCATTGAATTGAACATTATAAATGGATGAATTTTATGGGGTGTAAGTTATATCTCAACAACATGGTTTTTTAAAATGAAAGTGGATTTAAAAAACAAAACACAAGAATAAAGCTCTGAAAGCCCTGCAAATATTGTCCCATTTTCAAATTAAACCGAAGAGAAATACTTGCACATGTGTCCAAAGGGTCTGTAAAGGGAGGGTCTTTACATCATTATTCCTTCTGGTGAAAACTGGCCACAACCTAAGTGCCCAGCAAAGGGGGATGAATTAATAAGCCATGCCTGGGAATATTATATGGCAGTTAAAAACCAGAAGAAGTAGTCCTCTGTGTATGGACAATGAAAACAATTCCAAGTCATAATGTTGAGCAAAGAAAGTAAATTCTAGGACATTACGTAGGTTATGATTCCACAAGACTGTTCATTTCCCATGAGAACAAATAAGTAAATATATGTAAAATATGTAAACAAGTATACAAAAGGAGGTTTGGAAAAATTCTCTCCAAATTGCTGACGGTGATGGGAGGAGTACTGGGGCCATAATTAGGGGGTAGGTCGTGGTGATTTAAGGTGGTTTCAGTATTTCCTGGAAGGTGGAAAATTTTTAAGAGGGTAAGTGTTTTTATGTATCCCTTTGGTAATTAAAGATTAATTTTTCAAGAGAAAAAGAATAACCTGTTTACATTTAGAATTGAGCTTTTATAAAAATAGAAATACTCCAAAATAAAGATATTCTGGCAAAGAAGGTAGAAAAAATATAGACTGAGAAAAAAAAAAAGAAAGGAAATCTGCCCGCCGCCCTCCTCCAAAAAAGAACCAAACAAAATCCACAATCAGCCCATAAAAAAACCCCTTTGTTAGTACTGGTACAATCTTACAAAACCAAACCCAGGATCACAGCACATGAGTAGAGGAGAAATTCACAAGTGTTCCCACATCTGAAATTCGGAACTTTGAGAATGGTACGCTGAGTTTCTGTTTACGTCACAATCCTGTTTATGTCTTTAAATGCTTCTGGAGCACTTAATCCCAGTGAAATCCAAGAAAGTGCTTGAAAAATTTTTACTGTGTTAAAAGGAGGGTCAGAGAGGTGAAGTGACTAGCCCAAGGTCACACAGTTTAGAACGGGCAGAGCGATTGCTCTGAAGTCCATACCTGTAATCCATACTGCTGGAACTTCATGCCAGGTGAGTTAAGCCTTGGCATGGGGGCCCGGTTAAGCCCCCCTGGCCGTTTGGGTCTGTGAAGACATGGGGGATGAACCACTGGATTCTGTAGCATTACCCTGCATCTCCCCCACTGAGGCTAGGTCATTGGTTGTGTCTGCTTGACACACCCCGCTCAGTCAATAAGGATCAAACACACTTTCTTTCTTGGAAATAAATGACTGTCTAGGGCAGTGACTGAGCTTGTCCAGCTAAATTGAACACTTGTGTGGCTGAACTAATCATTGTTTCTCCCGCCTGTTTGATGAGCCACTCAAGAGATTGCCCGAACCCAGTGTTTGTAGGTCTGAAGAAGCACTCAGCTCGACCCCATTAGTCTGAAACACAGCTTTCACATCTGAGGGGAGGCTGCCATCACCATGTCCCATCGTCACAGAAGATGCAAGTTTTAGTCTCATTCCTGCAAAGGCAGAGCTCAGTATCCAGGATAATAAACCCCAAGGCTACAGGCCTCTGCAGTGGATGGAGTCCTCTTTGTAGACACAGCTCATTTGCCTCTGGGTAAACTGCCCTTTTCTACAGCCTTGATGGGGCTGTCAATCAAATGGCCCTGCCCAACCCTAGTTAAGGTGGGCCTGAGACCCAAACTCAGCCAATCAGATGCTCTCCTGGGACTTAGAATCTTCTGGCTCTGACACAAGTTCTAAATGATGGTTAGAGTTCGCTGGTTCATTCCTAAAACTACTTCACTTTTTTTTTTTTTTTTACTTCACTTTTTGTCTTTTCTGAAACTAGGCTTTTTTACTTTTGTTTGACTTTTTTTTAAGTCAGATTTATTGAGTTATAATTTACATGCAATCCGTTTCACCTTTTTGAGTGTACAGTTCAATGAGCTGACAAACATATACTGTCCTGTTACTATATCACAATCGTGATATAGAACATTTCCATTACCCCCAAAATTTCCCTCCTGCCCTTTTCCTGGCAATTCTCTCCCCACTTCCTCTGTCCCCGGCAACCACTGACTGATTACTGTTCCTACTCTTGTCTTTTCCGATTGCCGTATGAATGGAATCATACGATAGACACCCTTTTGAGTTTGGCTTCTCTCACTTAGCATAATGCATTTGAGATTCATCCAGCTGTTGCAAGTATTGGCCGTACCTTCCTTTGTGTTGCCAAGTAGTAAATATTCCATTGAATGAATACATCACAGTTTATTTCTACATTAACCAGCTGAAGGACATTTGGGTTGTTCTGGGTGGTTATAGATAGAGCTACTATAAACATAGAGGTACAGCTCTTTGTGTGGACATATATTTTCATTTATTTCGTGTAAATACCTGTAAGCCATTCCCATGTCCTTCCAAGTGATTTTTTGGGAAATTGTTAAGCTGCCCTGAGTCTGTTCCTGTTCATGTAACCAAAGACTGGAACGGACATTTCTCTTATTTAATTCTCCCAACGACTCTACGGGGTTTAGGGGTTGTTTTCCTCATTTTACGGAGGAAATCGAGGCTCAGAGAGCCTAAATAACCTGCCCTGGACCACGGAGCAGAGACTTGAATCCAAATCAAAGTCATGAAGGGAGCCATAGCTGCCTTTCTAAATCCCTGGTCACCTTGGTGGGAGGGGAGCAGCTTCATAATGCAGGTTCTAACACCTGTTGATTGACTGATGGTTGGTAGAATAAATGCTTTACTCCTTTTCTCTGGCCTCAGTTTGCCCATTTGAGAAATGACAAGGTTGGACCAATAATGAATTTCTGATGCTCTAGATTCTGTGATTTTGACATGCTGTGACTAAAATGGAGTCGTCTGATAAACGATTCCTGGGAAATGGAGCTGGTAAGGGAGCGGAGCCCAGCGCTCACCCCACAACAGCCACCCCAGATGGCTTCCTGATCTTGCACCCCAGCTAGCTGACCCGCAGAAGAGCAATTTGCACTCTCTGCCTTTCTGGCCTGAGAAAAAAAACACCCCTGTCACACTGGATTAGCATCACCCCTCTCGCTGAGAATCTTCTCATGGATGCAGTCCCCTCTCTTCGTCAATATTTTCGGAATGTTCAGGTTTCTAAATAAGACCTGACAGGTTGAGTTCTTTTTTTTTTTTTTAAGCTTTTAAAAATAAAATGAATCACCTTGTGCATGGTCTGGAGGCTCCAATTAGATTAACCCTGTCCTTTCCTAAGCAACAGTCAGGCCGTTGGCCTTGCTGGGGTGATGGAGAGGTGGGAGGAGGGAAGTGGCTGATGCCTCATCTCAGATCAAGTCCTGCATGAAGACCCACCTTCTTCCCAGGTCCCCATTCTACCTGGGCGGTACCCAGGCTTATCAGGAAACCCAGAGGCAGAGTGATGGAGAGCTTCCGGGTGCGATAGCTGCCCAACCTCATGCAAGTAACTTCATGTCTCTGCACCTCAATTTTCTCACCCAGATAATGGGTATAATGACAGTTCCAGCCTCCCAGACTTGAGAATAAATGTGCTATTGCATGGGATAGCATAGGTCACAGCGAGAGCTACACAAGTGTTGGCTGTTTTAATGACTCATTATTTTCAAGGGCTTCAGGTGCCTCAATTCCATCTGTTCCTGCAAGTCAGCTCTGGGGTGTGGGTGAGAGGGGATGCTAGCATCTTGTGCACCTACTGTGTGCCAGCTCTGTGTGAAGAAGACTTATGCATGTTCTTGCTTTTCGTTGATTTGTTTGCAGTCCCATCTGGCCCTACAAAGACCCTAAGTTGTCATTCTCTCCGGTAATTCTCTGTCTGCATGATGAATGGCTCCACCCGCCAATTTCCAATGAGAAGAGTGTGGTTGAGAGACAGCAGCAAGGTTGCCTGTGGTCACTGGATGGAAATTCTGGAGGTGGGCTGGACCCTGGGGTCTGTCGGGCAGTTTCACACTTGGTCTGCCCATTCCCTGTGGATCCCAGGATCCCAGCCCCATGTTTTGTTTTTTGCCACGGCGCACAGCATGTGGGATCTTAGTTCGCTGACCAGGGATCGAACTCGCGCCTCCTGCATTAGGAGTGCGGAGCGCAGAGTCTTAACCACTGGACCACCAGGGAAGTCCCCCAGCCCTGCGTTCTGACACATCCCGCCAGCTGAACACAATGGACCACCTCCACGTGCCACCCCCGACTCCCACCCTTTCTCAGCTGCCATCTGGCAACCCTGGAAAAAGTGCATCTTTCCAGACCAGCAGCTCCAAGACCCACTGGGACTGCCTTGCTGGAGCTCAGACAGGGCATTCTGCGGTACCCTGAGGACCCAGAAGCCAGCAGGACTTTGGCCTTCATTAACCCTCCCTCCCAGGTTCACAGAAAGCAGCCAGCACCAGCTCAGCCGCTCAGCCACCTCCAATGGCTTTTGTTAAAGCCTTTCAGTGCCAACCCCTCACCCCTCCCGCGCCTTTTACCGATGGGGAAACTGATGCACTTGCCCAGGACCAGGTCTGCCCAGCTCTGAAACCCATGCTTTTTGCAAAATACCTTTCCCCTGTCAAGGGGCCAATTGCTCACTGGGGTGGGAGCAAGGACGTGGGGAGAGCAGAGAAGAGGCTGGTGTTACAGTCCAGGCAGGAGAGGATGGAGGCCCAGGCTAGCGAGGTGGTGGGGCCCTGTTCACTCCTTGGTGCTTTTGCCCTCTGTTCTTTGTGCTTGTCTATCCTTCACATCTGCCCCAGGGTCACATGTCCCAAAAATGGCTGCCACAACATCTGCATGGCCATCATTCGCTAAGCGCTCGCTGTGTGTAGGGACCTGCGCTTTCCATCCACCATTTCCATTCCCTTCCTACTCACTCAGCTCCCGTCATGCTGGCTCCCTGCCACTCCTTCAGCTTGCCAGGCATGCACCCAACTAAGAGCTTTTGCACTGGCTGTTCCCTCTGTCTGAGGTGCTCTTCCCTGGTGTGGTGACAATGTGGGTGCCGAGAAGGGTGTGCTGTATCTGAATGGGGGGCGGTGATAAGCTTGGAGGAAACTCAATGAAAGAAGGGGTGAAGAGTTGGCCCTAACCCTAACCCTAACCCTAACCCTAACCCTAACCCCAACCCCAACCCTACATTAGATGCTGTAAGACCCTGGAGATTGCTTAACTCTCTTCTGTCTCAATTCCTCTTTGGTTCTTAAGTGAGCTGACAGCATCACTGCGGTCTCTGGCTTATCACAGCTTGTGGGGAGAGAAAAGGTCGTGTCCTCAGAAGCCAACCAGTTCAGCCTTGTCATTTTATAGCTAAGGACACTGAGGCCCAGAGAGGGCTCTCTTTGTCTTGAGACCCATAAACCATCAGAGACAAAGCTGTGGGTTTTTTTTTTTTAAAGTGATTACTTTACTTATGGAATACTTTATTTATTGAGCACCTACTATGGGGTGAATCATGAATAAGACACAGTTCCTGCTGTCAAGGAACTCTCAGGTCAGTGAGGGAAACAGGTTAGAAGACACTCACTCTGTAAACATTCATTCCCATGTACTGTGTTCAAGGCTGTGGTGGAGGAAAGCTTGGGGCCTCAGGGAACCCAGATGGGAGAGAGAGTCTCTCCATGTGGCAGATCAGGGCAGGCTTCATGGAAGAGGTAACACTTAATCTGGGTTTTGCAGCATGAATAGGAGTTTGTCAGGCAGATACCGTAAAGAGGAGCATTTCATGCAAAGGGACCTATCTGTGCATACTGGGGCAAAGTCATAGGGGTGAGGAAGAGTGTGGAGAATTCATGGGAAGGGGATGTCAAACAGAGTGGCTGGAGTTTAGGGGTACTTGGAAGGAATGTTAAGGCTGAAAAGCATGGGAGGGCCCAGGCCACATGGAAGGGCCTTGAATTCCAGGCTCAGTTTAGGCCAAAGGGAGCTATGGGAAAGCTTTTAAATGGGGGAGTGGTGTGGTTAGGGCTGAGTTTGGGGAAGATAATGAGGTAATCATTAATCGTGGAATTTTAGAGCTTGAATTGAGTGATTATCATGATCCCTGGGCCCTATTTTACTTATTTATTTATTTTTTGGAATTTTGGATTTTTATTTTATTTTTACACAGCAGGTTCTTATTAGTCATCCATTTTATACATATTAGTGTGTATATGTCAATCCCAATCTCCCAATTCATCCCACAACCACCACCATGCCCCCACCACTTTCCCCCCTTGGTGTCCTTACGTTTGTTCTCTACATCTGTGTCTCAATTTCTGCCCTGCAAACCGGTTCATCTGTACCATTTTTCTATGTTCCACATATATGCATTAATATATGATATTTGTTTTTCCCTTTCTGACTTACTTCACTCTCTATGACAGTCTCTAGATCCAACCACATCTCTACAAATGACCCAATTTTGTTCCTTTTTATGGCTGAGTAGTATTCCATTGTAATATATGTACCACATCTTCTTTATCCATTCGCCTGTCAATGGGCATCTAGGTTGCTTCCATGACCTGGCTATTGTAAACAGTGCTGCAATGAACATTGGGGTGCATGTGTCTTTTTGAATTATGGTTTTCTCTGGGTATATGCCCAATAGTGGGATTACTGGGTTATATGGTAACTCAGTTTTTAGTTTTTTAAGGAATCTCCATACTGTTCTCCATAGTGGCTGTATCAATTTACATTCCCACCAACAGTGCAAGAGGGTTCCCTTTTCTCCACACCCTCTCCAGCATTTGTTGTTTGTAGATTTTCTGATGATGGCCATTCTAACAGGTGTGAGGTGATACCTCATTGTAGTTTTGATTTGCATTTCTCTAATAATTAGTGATGTTGAGCAGCTTTTCATGTGCTTCTTGGCCATCTGTATGTCTTCTTTGGAGAAATGTCTATTTAGGTCTTCTGCCCATTTTTGGATTGGGTTCTTTGTTTTTTTACTATTGAGCTGCAAGAGCTGTTTATATATTTTGGAGATTAATCCTTTGCCTGTTGATTTGTTTGCAAATATTTTCTCCCATTCTGAGGGCTATCTTTTTGTCCTGTTTGTAGTTTCCTTTGCTTTGCAAAAGCTTTTAAGTTTCATTAGGTCCCATTTGTTTTTATTTCCGTTACTCTAGGAGGTGGATCAAAAAAGATCTTGCTGTGATTTATGTCAAAGAGTGTTCTTCCGATGTTTTCCCCAAAGAGTTTTATAGTGTCCAGTCTTACATTTAGGTCTCTAATCCATTTTGAATTTATTTTTGTGTATGGTGTTACGGAGTGCTCTAAATTCATTCTTTTACATGTAGCTGTCCAGTTTCCCCAGCATCACTTATTGAAGAGACTGTCTTTTCTCCATTGTATATCCTTGCATCCTTTGTCATAGATTAGTTGACCATAGGTGCATGAGTTTATCTCTGGGCTATCGTGTTGCATTGTCTATATTTCTGTTTTTGTGCCAGTACCATACTGTCTTGATTACTGTAGCTTTGTAGTATAGTCTGAAGTCAGGGAGTCTGATTCCTCCAGCTCCGTTTTTTCCCTCAATACTGCTTTGGCTATTTGGGGTTTTTTGTGTCTCCATACAAAATGTAAGATTTTTTGTTCTAGTTCTGTGAAAAATGCCACTGGTAATTTGATAGGGATTGCATTGAATCTGTAGATTGCTTTGGGTAGTATAGTCGTTTTCACAATATTGATTCTTCCAATCCAAGAACATGGTATATATCTCCATCTGTTGGTATCACCTTTAATTTCTTTCATCAGTGTCTTTTTTTTTTTTTTTTTTCATCAGTGTCTTATAGTTTTCTGCATACAGGTCTTTTGTCTCCCTAGGCAGGTTTATTCCTAGGTATTTTATTCTTTTGGTTGCAGTGGTAAATGGGAGTGTTTCCTTAATTCCTCTTTCAGATTTTTCATCATTAGTGTATAGGAATGCAAGAGATTTCTATGCATTAATTTTGTATCCTGCAACTTTACCAAATTCATTGATTAGCTCTAGTCGTTTTCTGGTGGCATCTTTAGGATTCTCTATGTATAGTATCATGTCATCTGCAAAGAGTGACAGTTTTACTTCTTCTTTTCCAATTTGTATTCCTTTTATTTCTTTTTCTTCTCTGATTGCCATGGCTAGGACTTCCAAAACTATGTTGAATAAGAGTGGCGAGAGTGGACATCTTGTCTTGTTCCTGATCTTAGAGGAAATGCTTTTAGTTTTTCACCACTGAGAATGATGTTTGCTGTGGGTTTGTCGTATATGGCCTTTATTATGTTGAGGTAGGTTCCCTCTATGCCCGCTTTCTGGAGAGTTATCATAAATGGGTGTTGAATTATGTCAAAAGTATTTTCTGCATCTATTGAGATGATCATATGTTTTTTCTTCTTCAATTTGTTAATATGGTGTATCACATTGATTGATTTGTGTATATTGAAGAATGCTTGCATCCCTGGGATAAATCCCACTTGATCATGGTGTATGATCCTTTTAATCTGTTGTTTGATTTTGTTTGCTAATATCTTGTTGAGGTTTTTTCCATCTATATTCATCTGTGATATTGGCCCGTAATTTTGTTTTTTTGTAGTATCTTTGTCTGGATTGGTATCAGGGTGATAGTGACCTCATAGAATGAGTTTGGCAGTGTTCCTTCCTCTGCAATTTTTTGGAAGAGTTTGAGAAGGATAGGTGTTAGTCCTTCTCTAGATGTTTGATAGAATCTACCTGTGAAGCCATCTGGTCCTAGACTTTTGTTTGTTGGAAGATTTTTAATCAGAGTTTCAATTTCATTACTTGTGATTGGTCTGTTCATATTTTCTATTTCTTCCTGGTTCAGCCTTGGAAGGTTATACCTTTCTAAGAATGTGTCCATTTCTTCCAGGTTGTCCATTTTTTGGCATGGAGTTGCTTGTGGTAGTCTCTTAGGATGCTTTGTATCTCTGCGGTGTCTGTTGTAACTTCTTTTTCATTTCTAATTTTCTTGATTTGAGTCTTCTCCCTCTTTTTCTTGATGAGTCTGCCTAATGGTTTATCAATTTTGTTTATCTTCTCAAAGAACCAGCTTTTAGTTTTATTGATCTTTGTTATTGTTTTCTTTGTTTCTATTTCATTTATTTCTGCTCTGATATTTATGATCTCTTTCCTTCTTCTAACTTTGGGTTTTGTTTGCTCTTCTTTCTCTAGTTCCTTTAGGTGTAAAGTTAGATTGTTTGAGATTTTTCTTGTTTCTTGAGGTAGGCTTGTATTGCTAAAAACTTCCCTATTACAGCTGCTTTTGCTGCATCCCATAGGTTTTGGATCATCGTGTTTTCATTGTAATTTGTCTAGGTATGTTTTGATTTCCTCTTTGATTTCTTTAGTCATCTCTTTGTTATTCAGTAACGTATTGTTTAGCCTCCATGTGTTTGTGGTTTTTACATTTTTTTCCCTGTAATTGATTTCTAATCTCATACTGTTGTGGTCAGAATAGATGCTTGATATGATTTCAGTTTTCTTAAATTTACTGAGGCTTGATTTGTGACCCAAGATATGATCCATCCTGGAGAATGTTCTGTGTGCACTTGAGAAGAAAGTGTAATCTGCTGTTTTTGGATGGAATGTCCTATAAATATCAATTAAATCTATCTGGCCTATTTGTCATTTAAAGCTTGTCTTTCCTTATTACTTTTCTGTTTGGATGATCTGTCCATTGGTATAAGTGAGGTGTTAAAGTTCCCCACTATTATTGTGCTACTATTTCCTCTTTTATCGCTATTAGCTGTTGTCTTATGTATTGAGGTGCTCCTATGTTGGGTGCATATATATTTATAATTGTTATATATTCTTCTTGGATTGATCCCTCGATCATTATGTAGTGTCCTCCCTTGTCTCTTGTAACATTCTTTATTTTTAAGTCTATGCTATCTGAGAGTATTTTATTGCTACTCTAGCTTTCTTTTGATTTCCATTTGCATGGAATATCTTTTTCCATCTCTTCATTTTCAGTCTGAATGTGTCCCTAGGTCTGAAGTGTGTCTCTTGTAGCCAGCATATATATGGGTCTTGCTTTTGTATCCATTCAGTGAGCCTGTGTCTTTTGTTTTTGGCGGTACGCAGGCCTCTCACTGTTGTGGCCTCTCCTGTTGCAGAGCACAGGCTCCGGACACGCAGGCTCAGCAGCCATGGCTCACGGGCCCAGCCGCTCCGTGGCATGTGGGCTCTTCCCGGACCGGGGCACGAACCCGTGTCCCCTACATCAGCAGGCGGACTCTCAACCACTGCGCCACCGGTGAAGCCGAGCCTGTGTCTTTTGGTTGGAGCATTTAATCCATTCACGTTTAAGGTAATTATCGATATATATGTTCTTATTACCATTTTCTTAATTGTTTTGGGTTTGTTTTTGTAGGTCCTTTTCTTCTCTTGTGTCTCCCACTTAGAGAAGTTCCTTTAGCATTTGTTGTAGAGCTGGTTTGGTGGTGCTGAATTCTCTTAACTTTTGCTTCTCTGTAAAGCTTTTGATTTCTCTGTCGAATCTGAATGAGATCCTTGCCGGGTAGAGTACTCTTGGCTGTAGGTTCTTCCCTTTCATCACTTTAAGTATATCATGCCACTCCCTTCTGGCTTGTAGAGTTTCTGCTGAGAAATCAGCTGTTAATGTTATGGGAGTTCCCTTGAATGTTATTTGTTGTTTTTCCCTTGCTGCTTTCAATAATTTTTCTTTGTCTTTAATTTTTGCTAATTTGATTGCTATGTGTCTCAGTGTGTTTCTCCTTCGGTTTATCCTGTATGGACTCTCTGCACTTCCTGGACTTGGGTGGCTATCTTCTTTCCCCTGTTAGGGAAGTTTTTGACTATAATCTCTTCAATTATTTTCTCTGGTCCTTTCTCTCTCTCTCCTCCTTCTGGGACCCCTATAATGCAAATGTTGTTGCATTTAATGCTGTCCCAGAGGTCTCTTAGGCTGTCTTCATTTTTTTTCTTTATTTTTTCTTTATTCTGTTCCACGGCAGTGAATTCCACCATTTTGTCTTCCAGGTCACTTATCTGTTTTTCTGCCTCAGTTATTCTGCTATTGATTCCTTCTAATGTATTTTTCATTTCAGTTATTGTATTGTTCATCTCTGTTTCTTTGTTCTTTTACTCTTCTAGGTCTTTGTTCTTTAATTCTTCTACATCTATGTTATACATTTCTTGCATCTTCTCGATCTTTGCCTCCATTCTTTTTCTGAGGTCCTGTATCATCTTCACTATCATTATTCTGAATTTTTTTTCTGGAAGGTTGCCTATCTCCACTTCATTTAGTTGTTTTTCTGGGGTTTTATCTTGTTCCTTCATCTGGTACAAAGTCCTCTGCTTTTCCATTTTGTCTATCTTTTTGTGAATGTGGTTTTCCTTCCACAGGTTGCAGAATTGTTGCTCTTCTTCTGCTGTCTGCCCTCTCCCCTGGGCCCTATTTTAAAGATGAGCAAATTGAAGCCAAAATATGGTACCCACAGCTGGTCGGGGGCAGAGCATTTTCTCCCAGCTGTAGGTGAGCTGAGCCTGAGGCTGGGATATGTTTTCATGTCCTATGAGATAAACTGTTCCCAAACAGGACCAGTTCCCATCCTTCTGTGACATATCTCTCTCTCTGTTTCTCTTCTTTGGTCCTGCCCTGTATTCTTCAAAGACCATGGTGGATATGGGAGCTTCTGCTTACATGTTCCTTTTCTGTTTGTGTGACCCTGACTATGTCCTTTCCCCTCAGAAGCTTCAGTTTTTCCATCTGGCTAATGGGTATAATAAATGGAGTGATGGCTGGTGCTAACTATCAAACATTCTGGGGCCTCCCCAAGCCAACCCTCACTAAGGCCCCAAGGAGGAAGAAGGCCAGCCATGACCAGGTTTCCTGACCACTGGCAAAATGTGTGAGGCAGAAGGTTGCTGTTAGTGAGATGGGGAAAACAAGGTTGATAATTTATATGATTAGCCCAAGCATGGCTCCGGGCTGCACAGAGCCAACTGAATTCTCAGTTTTCTCATTCTGGTTCCTATACTTCTCTTAATGTGACCTACGACCTCAATAGCTGTGTAAGTGAAATTGGTAAAAACCATTCTCTGATGGACTCCTCACAAAACTGAGGGACAGTCCTGGAGCAGGACAGACACCCCACTTCCATTTCCCCCAGGGCTTTCCTGCCTGAGCCCAGCTGGTAACAGTGATGCAGGCTTGGCAAGCCAGAGCATCAATGGCTCCAGGGCCTGACAGGTGCGTGGGAAGGGCAGGACTGAGTCATTGATCTAGCCCTTTGAGACCCTTGAATAAGACCTCACTCTGGCACAGCCTCTGCAACACTCAAGAGTAGCACTTAGGTAGAGTGCCATGGCTTTGGCACTTGTCCAGTTTTAGCTGAAAGAAGCATACTGTGTTAGAGTCAGGTTTTTCCTAAAAGCCCAATTCTTCCCTCAGGCTGCTGGAGAAATACCCAGAAGTCACTCAGGCATCAAATAGAGGTGCAGTCACTTGGTCACCACCCATAGATTTGGGCCCACCCCTGTGCCAGGCCCTGTGGGAGACAGAAAAATGAAGCAGGCATGTTTTCTTTCTGTGGCTTTACCAGAACATCTACATTTTTTCCTTAATTGATATTAATGCATGTTCACTGTTCAAAATCTGTAAAATACAGAAAAGCTAAAAGAAGAAAGCAGAAGTCACTTCAAATATTATCACCAGAGAGAACAACTGTTAACATTTTGCTGTATTTCTTTCAGGCTTACTATACCATATTTAAATATGTGTGTATATATGAATGCATATAAATATGTATTTAACTTCTAAAAATGGAATTACTTTTAATCATCCAACAAAGGTTTATTGAGCACCTACTCTGTGCCAACTATGTGCCAGTCAGTGGGATGCCCAGGAGGACAAGACAGATGTGGTTCCTAATGTCATAAAAGTTGCCTATTTAGTACTACTAACCTGCCTTTTTTCATTTTTGTCTAACATGTTTCAGATCACAACATGTATTTCTAAACACATTTTTCAGTTGTCTAGAATTTCATCAAATAGATGAAGCCTAATTTATCAAATCCCTATTGTTGCACATTTAGTTTTTTTCCCCATGTTTTCACTATTGCAAACAGTGGTCATCCCTGAAGCTATTGGTTATGGTGGGTTGGCTCATTTTACATCCATTTCAACTTCTTTTGATGTGCCTTCCTGTATTGCAGGGGCTGGAAGGGTGAAGATTGCATCTCCCAGACTCCCTTACAGCTAGGGTTTGGAGACCAATTCAGTCATACCCATTAAACGCACATGTTTGAGATTTTAAAGGCAAAGCAAGGTGGAGACTCTCTTTCTGCTTTGGCTGTTTCCTGCTGGTTGTGAAGGCATTAAGACTTTCTGCAACTGTGGTCTCAGTGTCGTCACCAGCTCATAGGTGTCCAGAGATGGTGATGGGGGCAACAGCAACATCTGATCCCTAGATTAAAGCTGAAGTGACAAATTCCTTTTTTTTTTTAATTTTTAAAGAATTTTTGGCCATGCTGCATGGCTTGCAGGTTCTTCGTTCCCCAGCCAGAGATCAAAGCCATGTCTCCTGCAGTGGAAGTGCAGAGTTCTAACCAGTAGACTGCCAGAGAATTCTCTGAAGTGACAAATTTCTGAAGACAGCAGTTACCAAGCTTCCAGGATGTGGTAGAGGCAGCAGCTCCCATAGGTAGACAGTACGGTGATGACTTACGAGAGTCATTCCCAGAGACACAGCCCACTCACCAGGTCTTTCAATAATTTTTCAAGAACCCAACTTCCAGTATTGTCTCTTTCTGTTTAAAGCAGAAAATGTGGTTTCTGCTTCCTGCAACTGAACTCTGAATGATATAAACTATGCTTTTGAGCCTGTTGACAATGATTGCCTCAGGATAAATTTCTAATCATGGAATCAAGGATTCAATCTTTGTTTAAACAGTTTTATTGAGATATAATTAATGTACCATAAAATTCATCATTTAAAGTGCACAGTTTCATGGCTTTTAATATATTCAAAGTTGTGGATTCATCACCAGAATCTAATATTAGAGCATGTTCTTCACCTCCTAAAAGAAACTCCATACCCATTAGCAGTCATTCTCTACACTCCTTTTCATCCTAGGCAACTACTAATCTACTTTCTGTCTCTATGGATTTTCCTATTCTGAACATTTCATATAAATAGAATCATACAGTACGTGGTCTTTTTGACGGGCTTCTTTCACTTGGCATAATGATTTCAAAGTTTGTCCATGTTGTAGCATATATCAGAATTTCATTGCTTCTTATTGCCAGATCATATTCCATCAGTGGATATATCATTCATCAGTTGATGGACAGTTGGGTTGTTTCTAGTTTTAAGCTATTGTGAATAATGCATCTGTGAACATTTGTGTACATGTTTTTGTGTGGATGTATATTTTAATTTCTCTTGGGTATATACTTAGAAGTGGAATGGTTGAATTACATGGTAACTCTAATTTTTTGACAGACTGCCAAACTTCTTACCAAAGTTGTTTCACTATTGTACATTCCTATTAGCAATGGTTGAATTTCTATTTTCTCCACATTCTCCCTGGCACTTAATATTTTCTCTTTGTTTATTATAGCCATTAGAGGCTGTCATGGTTTTGGTTTACATTTCCCTAGTGACTAACTATGTTAAACATCTTTTCATGTGCTTATTGGTCACTTGTATACCTTCTTTGGAGAAATGTCCATTCAGATCCTTAGCCCATTTTTAAATTGTTATCTTTTCATTACTTATATAGTTCTTAGTGTTATTTATATATTCTACATACAAATTCCCTATAATACATGTGATTTGTAAATATTTGCTCCCATTCTTGGCTTGTCTTTTCACTTTCTTGATGATATTTTTTGCAGCACAAAAGTTTTTAATTGTGATGAAGTCCTATCTTTTTTTTTGCCATTTGTGTTTTTGGTGTTGTATCTAAGGCTTTGCCTAACCTAAGGTCATGAAGGTTTACTCCTGTATTTTCTTCTAACAGTTTTATAGTTTTAACTCTTGGGTTTTTTTAATAAATATATTTATTTATTTATATTTATATTTTTTATTTTTGGCTGCGTCGGATCTTTGTTGCTGTGTGAGGGCTTTCTCTAGTTGTGGGGAGTGGGGGCTACTCTTTGCTGTGGTGCGTGGACTTCTCACTGCAGTGGCTTCTCTTGTTGTGGAGCATGGGCTCTAGGCGCACGGGCTTCAGTAGTTGTGGCATGCAGGCACAGTAGCTGTGGCACACAGGCTTAGTTGTTCTGTGGCATGTGGGATCCTTCCGGACCAGGGCTCAAACCCGTGTCCCTTGCATTGGCAGGCAGATTCTTAACCACTGTGCCACCAGGGAAGTCCCTATAGTTTTAACTCTTGCATTCAGATCTATGATCCATTTTGAGTTGATTTTTTTGGTATGGTGTGCATGTGGATATCCAGTTTCTCAGCATCATTTGCTGAAAGATTTCTTTCACCTATTGAGTAGTCTTGGCATCCTTGTTGAAAATCAGTTGACCACAAATGTAAGGGTTTACTTCTAGACTCTCAATTCTATTCTCTTGATCTATATGTCTGTCTTTAATGCCAGCAAACATTGTCTTGATTGCTGTAGATTTGTAGTTAGTTTTGAAATTGGGAAGAGTGGATCCTCCAACTTAGTTCTTCTTTCTCAAGATTGTTTTTAATATTTGGTGTCGCTTGAAATACCACATGAATTTTAGGATAGTCTTGTCAATTTCTGCAAAAAAAAAAATTTAAAAAGCCAGCCAGAATTTAGATAGAGATTGCACTGAATCTTTAGATCAATTTGGAGAGTATTGTCATTTTAACAATATTAAGCCTTCTGGTCCATAAACGTGGAATGTCTCTCCATTTATTTAGATCTTTCATTTCTTTCAACAATGTTTTGTAGTTTTCAGTATACAAGTCTTGCACATCTTCTGTTAAGTGTACTCCAAAATATTTGATTCTTTTTGATACTATTGTAAGTGGAATTGTTTTCCTAATTGCATTTCATTTGTTCATTGCTAGTGTATAAAAATACAATAGATTTTTGTATATCGATCTTGTATACTGGAACCTTGCTAAAATCATTTATTAATTCTAATAATTTTCCAGTTTGTTCCTTAGGATTTTCTCTATATAAGATTATGTCATCTACAAATAAACATAGTTTGACTTCTTTCCAATCTGGATGCCTTTTATTTTATTTTCTTAACTGATTGCTCTGGTTGGAACCTCCAGTACAATATTAAATAGAAATGGCAAGAAGAGACATCATTGTCTTGCTCCTGATCTTACAATGAAAACGTCTAGTCTTTTGCCAGTAAATATCATGTTAGCTGTGGGTTTTTCATAGATACCCTTTATCAGATTGAGGACTCACCCATTTTTTAAGACTTCTGATTTGTTATATGAATCATGCTCCATTGACATGCCCATCATTTTCCTTTGGCTACTGTCTTGGCCACGCCATTCCAGTGAAAACCTGCGTCACTATCAAGGGGTAACCTCTAGAAATGACCGGAACTCTCCAGGTGATGACTAATTAGCAGAGAGAGAGAGAGAGAGAGAGAGAGAGAGGGAGAGAGACTGAATGAATCACCTCCCTTGATCTAGTTACAATACTCCTCTTCATGGAACTTAATGTAGAACTGGCTTTATGATTGATGACTGTACTCATACTGTGGATTTCTTTATGAGCTTCAGCTAAATTAGTGGCTCTCAACCCTGACAGTCCAAAGACACTGCCCCCAATAGCTTTTTAT